>NC_058037.1:7757204-9043454 GCF_019176455.1 Solea senegalensis
GACACTGTTCATACGCATAGCCTAGTTTTGTGGAACTTGATGTGGGAATTCAAATAGAAATTTGAAGGTCTGTCCTTCCAAGGGTTTATTTATGCTGCTCAGTAATTTCACTAAATGTAACCGGAACACCAACAGAGAAAAGGTGGTCTTGTCCATGTCACTTACGTGATAACCCCAACATATATTGATCCAAGTCTCGGGTAACTAGTTTTCCTCTGTTGACGCTGAAGCTTATGGTTGTCCCTGAGGAAGTGGATGGGACGTGCTGAAAGTTGAATGAATTACTGAGAGAAGCAGACAGTTGGGCTTAATTGTGACTCAGCATTGGTCCTTCATTTGATTGTGTATGTCTACTTTTATTCAGTTTAATATATGCACATTAGCCCGCAGGTTTTAAAGTGAGGCAGCATTGCAGAATTAAAGCAATATTACATAACTTCAGCAAAAGACTGTTGCACTAAACAGCAGATAGATAGATAGATAGATAGATAGATAGATAGATAGATAGATAGATAGATAGATAGATAGATAGATAGATAGATAGATAGATAGGAAAATAAGTTTATTCCACATAATAAATCTGACATCATGAATTGCATGGGAGGAATAACTGAGCTGCATCAAATAATAAAAATAGCTTGACTAACCTTCATAAAGGGTTATGGTGCCAGATAACACACATGGGTGCACGAGTCTTCTTGAGTGTGTGTCAACATTATATGTGTGTGTGTGTGTGTGTGTGTGTGTGTCCTCCGGCGTCTTGTGGTATTAAAAACACAAACATCCCATGGCAACTGATAAAAGGCCCAGTGTGTAATAATTAGAGACAAAAGAGTGCAGAGGAAAACAAAACTCAAATTTTGACAAAAAAAAAAAGTCTTAATCACTGGACGTTTATTTGTATTGTCCTGCAAACCTGTTTGTGTGAAACTCTCACCTGAACGAGGCCTGACACTAAGGACATTAGTAAATCGCTTGTCACCTAATGTCGACATCAAAATTTCACTCAGGTCACTCCTTTTTTGTGCAGGTCTAATGAGTCATGACATGAGAGGAGCCTGGAGCGTTCCTCCCACACAGCTCCAGCCCACTGCTCTGCTTATTTCAGGAGGCTCCTCTGCTCCAGTCTTCAGAGCAGCAAGCGCACACTCAGCGCAGCTCACTCTGCACTTTCTGCTGCTGCCGCTGCCGCTGCCACTGCGGGGAGACCCGCCGCTCCTTCACATTTCAATTGCTGGATTTACATTCATCTCTTTAAGATGAGACTTCTTCTCGTCGCCGCTGCTGTGGTTGCAGTCCTGTTGACAGGTAAGTGAAAGTGTGCTGCTTTTCCTCTTGAAGAGAGCTACAGGAGTAACTTCGTGGGTTCAGTTCAGGACCATGGACAGAGACACAGATGACTCCTACACTCGACTGCATGCAAACTGTTTATTTCTGTTCTTGTAGCTTTAAACGCACCAACAAAATATGATGTTACCAGAGCATTTCACAGCAACATTTTTACATTAAATAATATATTTGACATGCAAATGTCGCATATATAGTTTTATATGAATCTTCATACAGTGACTGTGAGTGCAGATACATAACTAACAGCTGAGCACAATCTATAGTCTCTTTTTTTATTACACGGGGTAAATGTGTGACAGTTCTTTATGATATGAGGCTGTTTGTGGGGAGAATTTGTTCACAGGGAAGACAGAAAATTGATCTCCGTTAACACATCGTTGATTATTGTTTCTCTCCCTGCAAAGAAAGAAATAAATAAAAATCACACAAATAATTTTTCTCTTTTTGCAGGAAATCTAGCACTTCCAGTCGGGAAGGAAGGACAGAGAGAGGATGTGGTATGCTTCTCTAATACAGTCCAATAACTACAGTATATTATACTATAATATAATACTTTCTATGCAGCCTCAATAATACACATTTTGTGAATTCTTTTGGGGGGGGTTTGTAGGTAACAAAATGCTTGGTTGAAGTCCTGTCCAAAGCGCTCACCAAACCGGACTCTCAGCTGGATCAGGAATGCAAAGATCTTCTCCAAACAGGTCTATATACTGCATATCTTTACAAGTGTTTTTTTTTTAAGTTTTAAAATGAGGTCATTATCAATTTTCATTCAGAAATATTTATATGGTGAAGTGTTACACTGATTGTAGCCTATAATAATTCTCGTTACCAAGCTATTACCTGCATATTACAGTCAAATAACACAGTATTACTGCAATATGATGTCTTTACACTATTACCATTTTAATTGCCAAGCTTTAAATTACATTACATGACATGATTTTACCATAACATTACCTTCTTATTTCAACAATATTACCATATTAGTATGTTGTTATTTTACTGCAAAGTGTTACCCTATTTAAAAGTTTTATATGTAGCCTTTATTGTAGCAATTTGCATTTAAGGAGAAATAGTGAAATAAAATACAATTTCCACTCATTTGGAACTCATTTAAATATGAAAAAAAACTATTCACAAAATAAATCTGGACTGAAATTAAATGACAAATCAATCATAACTTGTCCCTATAGTGAAACTTTAGATATTTTCTGATCTTCACTTTGCTCTATCACAGGTATTAAACATGCCCCGCTGGACAAGAAGAGCGGGGAAGGTATGGTAATGCATGAAGAGGTGGTCAAAGTCCATCCAGAGGACACTGAGGCAAAGACAACTGATGTCAAAGATATTGAGGCACTCTTACAATCTGTGGCAGAGAAGAGAGAAACGCCTGAAGATGAGCGTAACCAAGAATCCTGGAGTCTGGGTGATGAGAAGGAGAAACAATATGGAAATGAAGACGAAGAAGTGCGGGAGAAGAGAGCTAACTGGAGGCCTGGAAGATATTACCAAAAAAACCACAAGCGCAATGAAGAAGAAGACAATGAGCGCAGTCAGGAGAGTTGGGGGCTGTTTGACAAGAGATCAGAGGACGAGGTGGAAGAAGAAGAAGGTGCAGACAGGGAGAAAAGGAAATGGAGGGCTGGAAGACCTTATCAAAAGCAACAAAAGCGAGGTGAAGAAGAAGACAATGAGCGGAGTCAGGAGAGTTGGGGGCTGTTTGACAAGAGATCAGAGGAAGAGGTGGATGAGGAGGGAGAAGAAGGTGGTGAAAGGGAGAAAAGGAAATGGAGGGCTGGAAGACACTACCAAAAACAACACAAACGAGATGAGGAACCTTTAGGAGACGAGGGGGAGGAACCAGAGGAGGAACGTAGCCAAGAGTCCTGGGATGTGGACAAGAGGCATGGGAGAGAGGAAGAGGGAGAAAGAAACAAGCTCATATGGAAACCCACACACCGCTACCACCAAAAGAAAAAGCTCCACAAACGTGGTGATGAGCCATCTGAGGAAGAGGGAAATGAGGATCGTAGCCAGGAATCTTGGGGTCTTGATGATGAAAGAGACAAGAGAAACTGGAGGCCAGGCAGACACCACCAGAGGAGAACAAGACGTGATGAGGAGCTCTCAGAAGAAGCTAGGGAAGACCCCGATGAAGAACGCAGCCAAGAGTACTGGGACTTTGACACTGGAAGGTACAAGAGAAACTGGAGGCCCGGCAGACACCACCAGAGGAGAGAAAAACGTGATGAGGAGCTCTCAGAAGAAGTTAGGGAAGACCCAGATGAAGAACGCAGCCAAGAGCACTGGGACTTTGACACTGGAAGGTACAAGAGAAAGTGGAGGCCTGGCAGACACCACCAGAGGAGAGAAAAACGTGATGAGGAGCTCTCAGAGGACAGGCAGGAAGACGGTGATGGAGAACGTAGTCAGGAGTCCTGGGGGCTTGATAAAAGACACGACAAAGAAGAGGGAGAAGTTGAGAAGCGCATATGGAAACCAACCCACAGATACCACCACAAAAAGAAGTATCACAAGCGTGGTGGAGGCTCATCAGAGGAGGAGGAAGAACAGAGAGCTGTTTCAGAGGAAGATGAAGATACAGCAAAGGACAGGGATGAAGCTCTGAGGTACTCTTTTTTTAATCTTTCATCACATGTAACAACTTCTATGTCTATGTCTCTTATCTTAGAGTGCAATAGCAGCCAAATCAAAATCAAATTTTGCATGATCAAATTCACAAATCCCACATGCAGGGTTCATGAACTGACAGTTCTAGTAGCAGTACAGTTTGTGTATGCTGGTATGTGTTGTCTTTACCATGCTGCTCTTGAGTAATTGCCCCCTTTGGGACTATTAAAGTTGTTACAATTGACATGAATTTTAAAATGTGGTGGGTTTTTTTTTTTCCAGGTATCTGGCTGAGAAACGCAATCCTTGGATTTACAGAAGCTTCTACCATCCTGCCTGGTTTAAACGGGATTCTGCAAACTCAGACAAGGTGAGCATAATGAGATGATTTCATCCTCCATCTGTATGCGTGAATCTGACACAAGTACAAGCGCTACGTCTGTGCATGTTAGCGCGGTACACTTCAGACGTGTTGTGGTTCTGCCTGTGTTCAGATGGATGAACTGGCCAAGTTGTTGGGCTATAAAATAAACCAGCTGGCCAACCACTCTAATCAAGAGGAGGCAAAGAGAAGCATGAACCAGAGAGAACTCAGCCCGCAGGAGGTGAACGCTGCACGCACTCACTGCAAAAAAATGACCTTTATGACTGATGTGCTGTCATGTTCACTTGTTCACCAGAGCACTGAAGTCTAGGAAATACAAGACGACAGCTTCAGTAGATTTCAAATTGTCAACTGGTAATGAGAGATCATCCAAAATAGATTTAAATATGCATTAAAATCATTTCAGTAAATGTAACTGAGAGCTTATACGTGTGAATGTTTCATAAAACTGACTCCTGAACATTCACACTACAGCCATTTCCATAAACAATGGCCACTACAGTGTATATATTCAGCTGACCCAGTAAAGCCATTAAGCATGTACTCCTCCACCACTGGGATGAAAGCAGCCAGGCTCATTATGGAAATCTCTAGTCTTTGTGGAGATGTCAGGATTTAACCTCGGAGCCACAGAGCATCAGTGAATATGCAACAGTGCAAATGCACATCCAGACCCCGTCCCTCGTGAGAATGTCCCAAATACATAATGGGAAAATGTTAACTTCATGAGTGATTTGTTTAACTCACTCCGACACATGTACCGTTGTGTTAATGAGATTTGGTTTTCTCTCATGGGGCTTTTTCTACCAGCTGGTTTGACTGTTTTTTATGACTTGCATTTACCAGCATTCATGAGTTCAGCAGTAATCACAACAAGAATCTCTTCATTACAGCCTCCCTGAGCATGTTCATAATTCAGCCATTACAAGGCCACTTCCCATTCATAGTTATTTATTATTTCAAGAGCAATGCAGCTAAAGGGATAAAGATATTTGTTTTACCCAAATTCTGTAGCAATCAAATGACCATTTGATTCAGATTTCTATTCCAAAAATGCAGATTGTTCTGGTGTTGCAACAAAACTTGCATTTAGTTTCCTGTGTTAATCCAACATGTTTTTCAGGATAAAGAGCTGGAAAACCTCGCTGCGATGGACATGGAGCTGCAGAAAATTGCATCCAAGTTGCATGACAACAGCGCGTAAGCGAGGACGGACGGCATTTTGAGACACCATCAGTTCAGATTACAGCCGGATGTCTTACCGCATGTCTGCCAATTTTGTGTGCTCACATTGTAATGAAAAAATAAGACCCTGGAGCCTTGCCAAAAATATCAATACCAACTTATGTATCATTGTATTTGTGATATTTTGGTGTAATTAACTTAAAATCAGCATGGGAATGGTTTTGGTGTTCATACTTGTAAAGAAACGATACAATTGTAAGCAGATCATTGAAATAATTGAGTTCTGAAGAGCTTGCTCAGTGTGTACTCAATAAAATGAGTTTTTCTGGGACCAAAAAGATCTCTTGATGATTTTATTGATGGAAAAAATTATGTTAGCACATAGCAAATACTTGTTTTTAATTCTGCTGATAGATGTTGTCCACAGTGAAGCCAATTGGTCATCACAAATGACACTTTCTAAAGGAACAACAAAATAAAAAAATATTAAACTTCTATCTGTGGAGCATTAACTGAAAAAAAAGATTATTTCAGTGAGCTCAATGAGGTCAACAGTTTTGTTTCCTTCATCTGCACTGATCTGAATACACGAGGCGGAAACAGTGGTTTGATGAATACAAACCGGACACTCTGTGGTGTCAAAACAGTTCAGCAGAGAAGGAAGGTCAGCGCTGGAGGAATGTGCCCTTAAAAAGACGCAATTCTAGTGTGTTTGTTTGTTTATCCCTCAGTGTCTGTCAGTTTCTGTCTCTTTGCCGCTGGTTCCTCAACTCGCTGTGAGCCTGAAGGTTTGGCAGTGTCTGTGGCAACCGTTGTCCCTGAGAGGAGGTAGCCTCCACCCCCACTCATCAGCAGCAGAGGATGGGTCCTGTTAGGCAACACCTAAGGACCAGACAGAGAGATAGTCAGGACACATTAACTCCAGAGGAGGAAGGGCTGGAGGAAATAACACTGGGGTCCCGAGGGGAAAGAAGTCTTTGGGTATGCAGACACTTCTACCCCCTAGTTGTTGCAAAGAGGACAAAATACAGAGCGAGGGGGGGAAAAAAGAAATTGCTGTCTTAGCATTCCCAACTAATCATTGAGTTATGGCTATTAGCTGCACTTTGAGAGGTCACAGTGCCTTGAATTTGTTTTATATTGTGATATAAAACAAATTAAGTGGCCATTATCAGAAAGTGTTATAAGCATTCCCGAAATACCACATTAAAAAGAATGGGATATATATCTGGACAAATGGACAACCCTAAAATTAAAAAAGCCTCCGGTCACGGCTCGTCACCACTTTACCTGATAATGCCTGAGCCAGGTGTCTGTGAGTCTGACGTTGACTGTACCACCATGTTCCTTGAGCTTTGTGAAACACTCGATAAGAGCCTGAAAAAGATTGACGAGGGAGAGGTGGAAAAAGAAGCATTAAAAGGAGGGCTGCAGTGCCAAAGAGAGACACACACACACACACTCACAGAGAACGTTATCTTCTTAGCACAGTAGTGGTAATAAGTGCAGGCGACGCGATAGGCATTGTAATAACTCCTCGGCTGTGACAGCGGTGTCCGCTGCAGTAACAAAATGAGGACATTTTCCCACTGGAACTCCGAGCAATAAAAGCAGCTGATGAGAGACACGTCTATGGGAGCAAATTATCCCGACACGCCGAAAGACGTCAATAAGTGTTGTTGGATCTAGCAAATACATCCAGTCTGGATGATCTTTACCTCTTTGTACTGGGAGTAGATGACAAAAGGCCTGGAGGGAGCGAGGAATTTGAGCAGGCCCATTACGACAGAAGACGGGTGAAAGCGACTGGCGATTATCAACCTGTAATTAGAACGAAACAGATGATTAAGCAGATATGTAGTCTGATATAAAAAACTTGGGACTTGGAAATGTTGACGACTGTGGCTTATTATCAGAATACAAAAGGATTTAGCACCTTCCTCGTTCTCCTTCATTCTATAAAACGATGATGGTAAGTAAAAAAAAAAAGGCAGATTTAGGACAGACTGGAAAATCTATTGATGTGTGGTAAGTTAATAGGCTAACCAGATCAATAGCTGTTCATCTAGCTTTGGTCTCCCCCTCATAACACTTCATCCATTATAACAAAAGGGGCGATGAAGCAAATCCTTCATTTTATGTGACAGGAAACTGCAACCCAATCACTTTGTTCACCTTGTAAGGGCAGAGTGAGAGTCCCTGGCATGAGCTCAGAGGAAATCATTTATCGTGACATTTATGGACACAGCCATTGCTTTAATTATTATGAATCATTTTTTCATTCCTCCGTTTTAATTACTCTTGTGGACTGCATGGTGCAATTTAGAACTAGTGACAGAGAGTTGGAAGAGAGGAGTCAGAAAAGCTGTGAACAGAGAAAACAGTGCGAGAGAAAACCAAAGCTGACACCAACCCGTCGGCATTTCTGCCTTCCAGCTGAGCGACAGCGGCTGCCAGCTTCATCCGTTTCTCCTGAGCCTAAACAAACAAACAAAAAATAAACAATGCACTGATCTAATTAAGACAATTCTCCATTCTAAATCTTCAAATGAGAATCACTAGTGTATATCTTTGTAATAACTAGAACTTCTTGATTATTAGAATAATAAAAAGGAACCAAGAATAATGTTATAATAAAGTGGGGTCAGTATATACTGATTGAACATACTTTGGCTTCTTTGCGTTTCTCCTTCTCTTTTTTCTCCTTCTCCACACGAGCTTCTTCAGCAGTGACAGTCTCCATGTTCGGATCTTCTGGACCGTCCTGCTGTTCACCAGCCTGTTCTGCCTCGGGCTGGTTCTGCTCCTTCTCTTTATCCTTGTCAGACTGTTTTTCAACTGGAAGTTAGACGATATATGGATACATTTCAGTAACGTTTCACAGAATAAATAAACTCGTCTCTCATTTTTCTGAATCAGCTGATTCATTTGGTCTATGTTTTGGTCTACAACTGTCAAAAGTAAAAACTCATGAAAATCTTACTGGGTAAGTTTTAATCAGTAGCTACTCCATTTCACACACACACACAAAGAATCATTAACATATTTAAGATTTAAAAACAAACAAACAAACAAACAAACAAGCATGCAGGTCCTACCAGCACTCGAGTGTTTGCCAGTGGTGTCCAGAGTCCCTGCCAGCAGAGCATTGACATGGCAGATGGGAAACTCATGCAGCGTATCGTGGAAATGTGCGGGGAAGCCAAAGCTCTCCATACCCGCCCGAACAGGACCACCTCCTGGGTACATCTGAACCACTGACCCATGGCCTGAATGAAGAGGAAAGAGAGGCTGTTTAATTATGCAGTGGGCAACAGCAAGGCTCTGCAAAGTTAACAGAACAAACTTACCTCCCATTCTCTCCATAACGGATCCTAACACGAGACCAGCACAAGTCTCAAACACCAAGACTTTGCTGCCAGCGTGGACATTTCCCAGAGTCAACATCTGGGCCAGTGTGTCATACCGCAGGTGGCTGCAACAAACACAAACATACACACTGTCCATTCAGATCGTTGTCTTCTCATTACAAGAAAAATGTTCACGCTTTCTGCTAATCCACGTGCTGACTCACCAGATCTTGCCTGGTTCCCGGCCATGGTACATCATAGCCAGGATGCGACAGGACGGTTTGAGAATAGTCACAGTATTTTCATACCTGGAAACAACCAAGAATACTAATTACACCACTATTCAATAATATTCCCACGTCTGCAGCAGTGTGTAGTCGTATAATCCGAAGTGACTCACTTCTTTTTTTTCTTCTTGATGTATTTATCCTGGGCATACTCCGTCTTATCTCTGAATGTGGAACTGTTGTCTATAAGCTGCTGAATGATTTCCTGTGGAGCACAAACACACACCATCTTTGGACTCAAGTATGTCTTCATTTTGAGACAAGCGTCCAAGGACAGGACAAAAAGTGTCACGTTTCATTACATTAAGACAAAAAGCAACATATCTAATTTCAAGTATTTACGTGAAAAAGCAAAAGTTTCACACAACATGATTTCCATGTTATCGAAGTTGTCTGTGATCTCAGTCACTTTTCAGATGTTCTACATCTCCTGTTTCCTTCACCCTCTTCTTCTATGATGAACCACTGCTGAATTGAAAATGATAAAATATACTCTTTACCCTTTAAAATACAGTCCCACTAGGCCTTTAGAGCAGCAAACATTCTGACTTGTTTCAGCAGTAAAAGCACAGAGGTTGGTGATAACAGAGACATCGACGAAGTGTTTTTTGCATTGTGATCTATCAAAGTGTATACCAGCATTTCTATACCCTGCAGTAATACAACACACTCCCCTGATGTATATAATTTTAGGGTTACTGCTGTACCTGACCCTTCAGACCTTGCTCTTTGAGCGTTTCAATGTCATCCCTGGTCAGTTTCTGGGATTTCCCATCGTCGACAATATTCCTGTTGTCTGTGCCCGCCTCCTTTGCATCTGGAAACATAGATGACATTAACATCTTATTATTATCATCAATAAGGGAGCAAATACATCTACTGTAGAATTTAAATGTATATGTGCTTGCTGTTTTCTACTAAAGGTCCAGTGTGCAACATTTAGGGAGGGTATTTGGCAGAAATAGAACAGACTATAGTAAAGTATGCTTGCATACGTTCATAAGTGCTTTAAAATAAGAATACTTTGGTTTTTATTAGCTTTAAAGCAGGCCTTTAATATGCACTGTAGGCAAAACTTGCGGCAGTGCAATCTTATACTGTCATGTTTTGACATCAGCCCAAATAAACAATCCAACCAGAGAATGAATTATGACACAGAAACGTATTATGTAAAAAATAAGTTTGGCATCCTTTCTGGTATGCAGAGGCCACCGTAGTTCCCTGATACACTTTGATAAGGTAGGGGTGAGCAGAGCTCTCCATTTGTTTCAATTTGCACTCTCACCATAAGAGGTCACTAACTCTTACACACTGGACCTTATACACCAGCAGGTTACACACCACTAGCGTCATCTGCGTTTTTTGGCTTCTGTGGCAGCAGATTTCCTCCAGACACAATATCAAATGTGGTGCTATACAGTTGACCCACTGTTTTGTCCAAGAAGATCCACTGTTTCTCAAAAATCACCTTCCTGTAAGTAAAACACAAAGAAGTAAAAGGGTCATGATGTTATTTCAATGGATGTGATGTAATTGTTATATGATAAATTCTGGTTAAAAACACAGTCTGTTATTATCCATCACGTGACATGTCATTGAAGGTTTAGCTTAGACTGCATTAGCTTGACTGAACTAGCTGGAGTTGTGATTGGTGGGGCAGAAACTGAAGCTTGCTAATAGTAAGAGTCTGTATACTTGGCTGTTGTTGACTTACTTCCCAAGCTGAATCTGCATAGCTTTGAAGATATCTCCTCGCTTTAACACGACGCAGTCACCCACTTTGATTCTGTACTCAGAGTCCTCGTCCCCGTTGTCCGCCATGATGAGGCAGATAAAACGGCTCTTTTAGAGCTGTGAGGTGAAAGTCGTCTCCGGCTGCTGAGTTAGAGTCGCCGCTGACAAGATAAAGCTGGAACAAAGGCACTACAGTAACCTGAAGGTAAAAGCAAAACACGATGAATTATTATTACCACGTGTTAGCCTTCACTTCTCTTTTCAGCCTCAGTGCGACTAAACGATTACAGACAGTAAATTGTGCCGGGCTTCAACATAGTCGTCTGTGATTTGCTGGATAGGCGCGTCGCTGATTATGATAGCCAATGGGAGCGAAACGCGATGACTCAGCCTGCAATAGGAGATGTCAGAATCATCGATCGAACGGTGCTCTCGGGCTTAATCGGGGGACTGACAGCCAGTCAAGTTTTTAATAATAATTTTGGATTTTGGATGACCTTTTTTTAAGTTTTATTGCGTTTGCAAGATGTTATCATTTTTTTAAATTAGTTTTAGTTTATTTTGTTGTAGAATATTTTTTGTAGATACATTTTTTGTTTTATACATATGTGTATAATTAATGCTGTGCAAATGGGAACTAGACCTTTATATTCCAAGTTGAGAATATAACCGTTTTTATTGTCCAACTGTAATACATTACATACACTCTTTTGAGCAACTTAATCCCAGCTTCAGCTCAAACACGACCTGTCAAACACATCCAGATGAAGCTTTACATGAGTTGACTGACAGTTTCTATTTGCTGCAGGCTGATCATATGACAGACAGACAGCTCACCTGGCAACCTGTCGCTTACCAAACAGAAAGACTGTTCTCTGTACATTCAGATGGGGAATCTGATGCTGATATCAGAGCCTGTGTCCCATCTCTTGTATGCAATCCAAGAAGAGTGTCTCAGAGGGTTTATACATAAAATAGGAGAGGGTTGATTTTAGTTTTTTGACAAACACGCATCTTCGTTTTTGGTCAAATTTGTATCAAATCTACCTTTTTTTTGACATTTCTATTTGTTGTGTTTTCATGGTTGTTGTTCATGGAAAAACATCTTGACTGAATAATAAAGCCATCTCCTGACATTAGTTGAATCGGCCAACACAGCGTGTTTGCATTCAGTTCTGTATGATACTTTGTTGATTTTTGGGATTGGAAGCTCATCTGCAGTTAAACATTACCCATAATTCCCCTGCATATTTTTTTTTTACATGCCAACACTGCTGGACTGCATCTCAGTACAGTTAACAGTTTTTCCGCACCCATACACAGTCAATTGTGTTAAAATGCAATTTGGCAGATGTTGGACCACGTCATCACTCAGTATGGCTGAGTGTGCATCATTTCCCACTATGGGGCCACAATCTGGTCTTTTATAACTGTTTTTATATGGTGTGCCAACTCAAACAGCCCACATTCAACATACAGCAGCACAGCATTGAGGCAGCTGATGGAGAGAAAGACTAGCATCCTACACAGCACACAAAATAACATCATTTTGCCGACTTGAAACCTGGGAAAAGTCTTAAGTCACTGGAAAGTCGTGAGCAATTTTCAAACGGCTCCCAGTAACACACTTAGTTATACCGACTTTTCCAAAGAAAACTTTCCATTTCTATTGATGTTTTATTAAACACTGCACAAACAGTGAATTCAAGCTTTAGTGTTGTCCCTTAGCTGTAAATCATTTAAGGTAAGAGCTTCTATCACATTAGTAAATGGGCATTAAGGTGTGAATGTGGGTTGAAATGTGTCAAAAAAGAGTTTGGTGGAGGATAATTTATAATTATTATACTTTCTGTTCTGGGTTTGGAACAGATGGTATGCCATTACATTAAAAATACATAGTTTCAACCACACTGGAACATAGAAAAGCAGCCTCAGGTTCCGGTTTCTCAGCTCTAAGAATGGCTCCAAGTTTCCTCTAGAGGTTTAAGTGTTTCCAAAATCAGATTTTAAATCCCAATATTGATTAAATCATTGATGAATCAAAACAAATAAAACATAAAGATTATTTTTCTTCGAGCCCAGAGCATAGTTTTTTGTTTCAAATATTTCAGCAGTTGAACAAATGTGAAAACAAGCTGCGATATATAAAACCAACCTTTAATGTTTTTATACAAACAATGTCAGTTTGAAAAAACAACTCCTGACCTTTTTTAAAAAAATCTTTCAAATACAGTTTCATCCAAGTTTTTAGGGGAAAACCAAATCTTCACTACATATTTACATCAACACCAATACTTCTGTAGTGCAGGGTAAATGTCTAGACCTGTTTACATTTTATTCAATGAAAAATGCAGTTGTTGCTCTGTTTCTTTGGCAGTGATTTGCTCAGTGTGTAACATTACCACTGAACGCTTACATTGTTACTTGTTACAAAGTAAATACACAGCAAATGCACCTGACGAAGAACAGTCTGATATGTCATCTCATTGCTGGCCGCCAGTGAGTTTATGGAACAGTTCTTCATCCAGTGTCTCGTTCTGGTCTTTAGCTCGTGTGGACAGGAAGATGTAACCCCCAATGAACTCGTGCACCACCTTGCAGTCACAGCTCACACAGCAGAAGGCTATTGTCACCTTCTGGTCAAATTCTATAGTCACCTGGAATTGAATAAAGTTGATTAAATATTCATGAGATCTGCTGTCATGGTGAAATCTGAATTATACTGCACGACAACTGCACACCTGTCTTATCTCCCAGTTGACATTCCACAGCTTCATGTTGGCGAATCTCCACGTGGTGACGGGGAGGCCAGAGGACATGTCAATGCGAATCAGACGATTGTACGAGATCCCCAGAATCTCATCTTTCTTACTGCCTTTGAATCTGCAACACGTGTAAAATGAAAACATCTTATACTAACATGAACATGTGTTTAATCATAACCAGTTAATGCCTAACCCTATCCTCACCATAGTTCAAATCTTATTGAAACCTTTACAGTTCCTCAGAAATGTGACTCAGGCTCATTAGGACCAGGTTTTGGTCTCCATGAGGACTACTGGTCCTGCAAAGGTTTATGCCAGAAAATATGTAATATATTACAGCACACACACACACACACTAATACATATTGTATTGTACCTGACAATGTAGTAGTTGATAC
Organism: Solea senegalensis; assembly: GCF_019176455.1. Classification (NCBI taxonomy): domain Eukaryota; kingdom Metazoa; phylum Chordata; class Actinopteri; order Pleuronectiformes; family Soleidae; genus Solea; species Solea senegalensis. Next base: position 7,771,296 of record NC_058037.1, read on the forward strand.
CAAACTCTGGAAGTGACTGCCAGGCCTGAATAAATCGCATTTTGGCCTCCATTAGTGACAGATGTGCTATGTTCTGATGGGCTTCCAGGATACGTGTTGTCAGCTACGAACAATAATGTGAGACAGAAGATGAAATCATTTTAACAAAACCAGTGACGCAACACTGATAGCTACTGGCAAAGTCACATATTTCGCTGGTAGCCATAAACAGACCTGTTTGGTTTTGTGTTTCTTGGCGTAGCGTGGGGAAACAAAACACTCAGCATTCATCTCCATTGAGTCAAGGTCGGGAGCCGACTGGCCAGGAGGGGGCGCCAGGCTCTTCATTTGCAAAAAGGACTGGATATTCCTCACTTCTGACTTGTAGGAGCTGTAGGCCATTGTCTTCCCCTTAGAGGCAAGGATGCAGGCAGCTTTCCACCTGGCGTACTGCGTCTCCTGTGGCAGAAGAAGCACAAACATACGTCAGCTACAATAGTATACATACATTGTATATTTTCATGTGGACGATTTAAGAAGAGGTTACATTGTCACATCGGATGTTCACTTCATTCATCCCATCAGCCACAGGGAGCAGAAGCTTGATGCCAAACTTCTTGTCTGTGACGTTGACGTCAGGAACAACTTCACAACCTGTCACATGAGGAGGAATATGTTATATTGACGTACGTTTTAGAAGCAGACCAACATGATCTATAATTATAGTGACAATGAATTAACTGCAGTTACTCTGGGTGATTCAAAGAATAACATGACAGATATTGTGACCAACACTAGGCCAAAATAATTCACCTAATCCACATTTAAACATATTATTTTAAGGAGAATAGCTTGGGTGTCTATCCATTGTAATGACCTTTAATATTGTTTCAGATCATTTTGTTTCACTGACCTCTGAGGTGAAGCTGCTCTATGGGTTCTCCACTGGAAGTCTCCTTGTTCTTGTAGTAGGAAATCGTAGTGTCCTTGAATACAAACCAGTACTCTTTGTAAGGCCGCAACGTCAGTCTTTTGGGCCTAATTTAACAGAGAAAACAAGCAAAGAAAGATAAAATGCTGTTCTTTTGCCTGAGGTACAGTTTAGGAAAGAGTACATACTGTTAAACAGGCTTTATTAAAAGATTATTATTTTAAATCAGCTACCAGTTATCAGAGGGCTGTCTTCACATGATACAGTAAAATGTGTATAAAGGTGGGTTTACCTAAATAGTCGGAGGGTATCTGCCAGCTCTGGAATGTCTGTAATGTCTTCCTGGGGGCGGGTCAAACAACAGTCAATTATCTTGTGTCTTTTCGTTACATCACCATGTTAAGACAGGCAATCATCGGAGGCCTACATATCGACTTCAGCTTAAAAACAGGTGTTCTTCTGTTACAGAGCAGGAAAACTGCTAAAAACTGCTGTTAATATTCACTCCGGTGTAGTTCTGTTTAAAACATATGTTTACCAGAATCCTGTCTGTGTGTCTGCCTTCAAGCGTCACCTCCAGGTTGGAAAGAGCCGCCTCGACTTCATCTATTTCTGGTTCGTTGGAGTTGTCCAATGGTTCACTTGACATGGTCAGTTTACAGATGTGATACTGCAAAGGAATAAGGGAGAAATTCCACTCCTCATGAAAGAATCTTGCAGTGATGTCCTAACTTCAATGATTAAACGTTTAGTTTTTAACTAACATGTACTAGACAGACAGATAGATAGATAGATAGATAGATAGATAGATAGATAGATAGATAGATAAGATCGCTAGCTTTATTTATCTATCCCCGAGGGGAGATTGGGTCATCATAACAGCGGTACAAATAAATCTTATTATAAATATAAATATTAAAATACACAAAACACCAAACTATACTATACTATGCCGTACTATACTATACACTATGTACAATAAGATGCTTAGCAGTGGATTTTAAGGTGCAACTTAAAAGTTGTTGTGATGTTTCTCTTAACATGACTTAGGAGGTTATGCAAGGCTGGCATGAGTCAGAGGGAGGTTTGAGCACAGCCCTGTGTGTCAGCCACTGCATCAATGTGTATGTGAGAGATTTCTGAATCACTGTCTCAACAGAAAGTGGCTGACATTGAGACACATAGCATATCACATTACTGTGCCCATGGAAAAGTAAGGCTCCAGTGACAAGCAGCTAAATCTGTAATGGTGAGATTGTACTTTACAGCGAGGAGTTGTAATTTAGAGGTGCAGTGAGTAAATTTAGGTGCTTTTTGTAGTTGCTGATGGTATGATTCTGCCTCTGTTTGGGCTTTGTGAAAAGAAATGATGTAACATAAATTGTATGCCAGGCTCTGACAAGCAATACTATCAGAACCGACAGAGAAAGTGTTTGTGTATGCACTGGCAGGACAGGGGATCACAGGAAAGAAGCATTTATCTTGTGAAACTGCTGAACAACCAGATTTTTGAGAAATAGAATTCACTTTTGAAACTTTCTGTTAGCACTTCTTCGTATTTCCATCTTAACATAAAAAAATCTCTTCCTGTGCGCAGTGTGGATATGTAGGCAAGCCACTCGAGATCTAACACTGCATTACTGAGACAATGGTTTGAATTTACTGCTTAGGTTGATATTTTAAACGTTACACACTACAGTTTTAAGAGCACTGACTCACACCTTGCCGTCTGTCCAGTGTGGAGAATTCCACCCCTGGCTGATTGTACTCAATTCAATTGTAAGTCGCTTTGGATAAAAGCGTCTGCTAAATGACATGTAATGTAATGTAATAAGAATGTTTGAATTAATTGCTGTACAAACAAAACTGCTGTCTCAGTTTTACTGGCTCCGAGTACTGAACAATATACAGCACCTTACATCATATTCATAACTGTGGTGATATAATATTAACCTGTAGTGAAGCAAACATCAGCATTTCCTCATCAGTGCAATCTATCTCCTCCAGCAGGATGGACCAGCGTGCCTGTTCGTACAGCTGCGTTATCCTGACAGCATCATACTAAAACATAAAGACACAGACGTTTAGCTCAACAGGACCTGTTATAGATATATCTAAATTTGGGTCACTCACTTTAGGATTGAGGTCAAAGAAGACATTGTATTTAAATCGAAGCATCAGCTTGTCGTCATCTTGGATATCTTGCTCCATAAGGGAACGAGATGAGTCCAACCACCTGTCAATCACAGCAGTAACCAACAATGTTATAGGATGAATACTAAACAACCTGAGAAACACTACCTATTTCTACTTCTAGGTTTCTACCCTGCATTGTTGATTGCTTTGTCCACTACTGAGAGTGGCTGGTACATCTTGGCCAACTCAGCGGGTGGCAAGTTCGGCTGAGAGTCAGCAAGAGGGTTTTCTCCAAACCAGAGGCTGGTGGCAGACATCGGCATCCCATTCTCTGGGTCATAGGTTGCAGTCATGGTCTTACTGTACATGAGGGCTTTAAGGAAAAACACATTATAGAAAACAACATCATTATTAATGTCAAAACTTCATATCCAATGAGTTTTAAGAAAGATGCAACAATTGGAATAAAATAAAGCATGATGGAAATCAAGGAGGTAATAACTGAGTGAGTGTTCCCGAAGAAGAAATCCTGAAGAACATGGCAGCACATGAGCATTTTTTTCAGATCATATTGATTAAATAAAACTGAGGCCTGGAAGATTGCGGCAAAATCAATATACTGGATATGAATGTTGCTCATTTCTACCTCTCTACTGACCTCCAGGGTAATTCAGACAGTGTGAATTAAAGATGGGTCAGATTTCATCAATTAAACCTTTCACAGCCCAGAGTGTTTAACTGCTCAGATAAATCAGTACAAAACATGTGATTCCAGCCTTCCTCTTACTTTGATGGTTTTTTGTCACAGCTAGCTTTGGAACAAAATGAATTTACCAGAATTAACCAGAATCGCAATGGCAACACTCATATGGACATCTTGATTTATCATGGCAGGAAAAGCAAAGGTGGAACTAATTATATTAGATGTTGATTCTACCAATTACTACAATACAGTTGAAATGGTCTCCTTTAAATACAGCTACAAAAAAACCTACTTTGGAACCCACTTTGCAAGTTCTACCCAGTAAAATGTGAAAATACACAGTGTGATCCACCAAAACAATCCACAAAAATGACATTTCACCCTTTTATCAGTGAACTTTTGCACTAGGCTAAAAACAGCCTTGTTCTTTTCACAACACCTGAGCTTCCGGGTCCTCCAGTAGGCAAATCGATGTCCCAAATGTTCTCTTCTAGGTTTTTGTCTTTCTTCTTCTTCTTTTTGGATGGATCATCTGGCGGCTTCAGCAGAGACAGTTCCTCTGGTCTCCTGATGTCTGAAACGGAGTAATGATGTTGGAGAGAGTCCTGTATTCACACTAAATCATAACAAAAGCAGGGAGGAGAGAGGGGTTTTCTAATGGAAAAAGACAGAGTAACTCACTGAGCAGTTGACAGATTTCTGCCACAGCCTTGAAAACCACATTGGAGAAGCTGACAGTCATTTTGATGGTCTTCATATTGGGAAGAAGCAGCAGCAGGGGTTTGTGCTGGGGCGTGTAGCGTAGGAAAGCATCAGCCTGTACAGCAGAATAATTTTAAATCATATGAGCCATCCATGCAAGATCAATAGGCCTATATACTGTATGCCCTCACATTCCTTTTTGCGCTGACTTGGAGATTTTGTTACCTTGACTGGCCTGGGTGTAAATTATCCTGCCCCCTTTTATTGTTGCTTTTTATATGAAGTTGATAGTTGCACCTATCTCTGGAACAAATACTTTACTGTACGCGTTTTCTTCACTACAGAGCTATGGTTCTTCGGGTATAAGTTACACTTTACATAAGGCAACTACCCAACAAATGGTTCAGACCTGGGCTGAGTGGGAGATTAATATAATTCTGTTTTTTATTTGCCTTGGATGAAAATACAATCCAGAAGCTTCCACAAATGTTCACATAAAACCAGTGATGGTTTTTCCTGCCCTGGGGAGCACACAGGAACACACAGAATTATTATGGCTCAGAATAGAATATTCTTCTGTCCAGTGGGAATTCAGGTGACTTTGTTTTATAGAGAAACTGAATTGCTTTTTGAGATTAATAGTGAATTTCGATATTACCTGAATTCCATACTTGTCCAGGGTCCAGTGTGTCTTAAGCAGCCAGCACGTCCTCTGTTCCCACCATAAGGCATGATCTGACCAGTCCTGAGGAGCCTCTGCAGACAGATTCACATAATCGTAGTACTATCAATACTAGTAACATGTTATTATCACATTTATTGTGTGTTTTTATATTGTATGTCAAGTTTAAATTATCTTGGCGCTACCAAAACTGCTGCTGCCAATACAAACACTTGCTGTAGCCACTATTGTGTAGGTGGCTGCTAATGATAAAAGTGTGCTTTGATGAGTCTACCTGACGTCATGTGATGGTGGTGGGCTGAAATATGTCCATTGATGACAAACTACTTAGTCATCTGTTGTGTCTCATACTCTTTAAACAACCTTGCTTACGTTTGCTCCTACATGTTTGTGGAGTCCTATAAAGAGATATTGCATCCTGGTCGAACTTTGGCCCCTAAGGCTACACAAGCCAATGCACTGTGGCAAAACAATAGCACTGCAGCGTAGAAAAATGCAGGGCAAATAAGGGTGTGGCTTGACTAACAGACCCGCTGTAGCAGTGGGGGAGGGTCAAAGCCATAATTAGAGGATAAAGAGAACTTAATTCTTGTGCAGAAACCTCTCTCTCTCTCTCTGTAGTTACATTTGGTACTTCTCTCATTTGAAGGACTACTGTATTTAAATTTGGTGCTACACATAGCATCAAAAACACTCACTGATTTTCTCCACTAACTTAAGCATGAGGCCCCCAATGTGCAGGTCTCCCTTCACCCTCAGCTTAAATTTCATGGACTCATCTCCATCTTTTTGATCCACCTGCACAGACAGCTCCCACGATGTCTCGCCATACTCTGCAGCCGTGATCATTGCCCTGTTCTGAAAAGACAAAGGAGAGATACAGTGCACATGACACTTTATAGACAGGATCAGGTTTGGATATCACCGTCACAGAGGTACACCACATGAAATAATGCAAGGTAAAACCCACCACTATCTCCATTTAGACACACACTGGGGGAATCCCGCTACAATATGTTCACTCTTTTCATGTGATCTTTTGTTTGGAAGGTTGAGAAACATCTGGGGTGAAAATATGAGTCAGAGGATTAAGTGTTTCTCAACATCCTGTGGGAACGTCCAAATGAACTTGGCCAGTAGTTCACAAACAGATCTTTTTTCTTTCTGTTCTAAGTGGCCACAGCTTTTCACCAACTTCTCCTGCAGTATCTCTACAAAGATACACTGCAGCCCCTTAAGTTCTAGATGTATGAATAAGATAATGGCAAACACACAGAAAGGCAGATGTACTGGCTGGTGCAAGCAAGAAAAAAAAACAGAATGCAGAACACAGCACATAGTGTAAGAACATATATGATGTCAATTTTGCAAAAGAGTGAATGGATGAAAGACATCAGGCTGGGAGGAAAGGGGAGGAGCAGGGAGGGGTATGTGGAATGTGTGACGAGCAGGGACATGAATCTGGTGCAGGAGACGGTGCAAAACAGCACATCTACACACACATACTGCACAAATCTCTCCATTTCATAAATGGACTCAGATCACTGGTGAACAAAGATATATGAAGTCATATACACTTCATATAGCTAAGGCCTCCTGACCCATTGTATGTGAGTACTGTGTAAAAATGTGTAGCTGAGGGCTAAGTTTAATGAACACACTATGCTGCTGCTGCTGTTGTGCTGCCACCTCCCTCTGCAGCTGCAGGGTACAGTTAAAAGTTTGAGCTTGCTGAAGGAGTACTTGTTGAGATGTGTCTAGTGTGATGAGCTGACTCCTAAAATATTACAGTAAATTGCAGAACACACCAAAATTTGATAGACCATAGGATGATGGCATTTGGTGCCCATAGAAAAATAGATCATCACATGCATTATTTATGCAAAACATTCAATTTCAAGTGGAGTGCTAATATTCTAACTGCAACATGGACTGTGATAACACATTTAATTAAAACTTCAATCCGTCATTTCCACTTTACTCATCAGCAATTTTATGTCTCTTTTCCAACCAAAAACAATGTTGACAGAGTTAATATTGAAACAAGTAGAGGATGTAAATGCTGTAGAAGATGGAATAACAGGAATGTGTTGAATAGCATGGTGTCATTTGTTTATTGTTAGAATCATTCATACTGGGGAAAAATGGTCTGAGACAAAAAATGGTGAACAATGCGGTTATAACTATCAAATATCAAGTCATACACAACACTACTGTGTCAGCACAATTTTATAAATAGTGCAATGAAGTCTTGCACATTAAACATTAACTTCTGTCTACATATTGCAACCACAAACGCATAACTTAGTGTACTCTGTACTCAACTGGACCATACCATAGTGATTTTCCCTCAGGTAAATGAAGGCGCTAATATAATTTAATCTGAATGAATCTGTAATCATTTATTTTAACGTTAAAGTCATACATTTGAAACAGCTCCTACCTTGATTCAAAGTTTTCTGCCGTGTTTCCTAAAACGTGTTGCGGAGTAAAATTACTCAAGAATGAGTCTTCCTCTCTGTGGGAGTAGGAGACACGCCACGCCCGGTTCACGCAGGTAGACGTCGAGGAGGAGGAGGAGGAGTAATTTATAGACTTCAGGTGGGTCCGAACACTGACTGAACCATGGACACATATCTAATGTACACATGTATATACAGTACATACATGTACACGTTATTTAGCTGTTCCCACGTAACATGTAGAAATGAAAAGACTAACTGTTCATATGACACACACAAGCTCCTAGCAAGGCTAGTAGCTTCTTAAGAACTACTAGGATAGCATTTCATGCAGTAGCAATTAGCACACCTACTCTAATCCTTCGTCGTACTTATTGGCGTCACGTTAATTTGTTTAAACAAAAGTTTACATGTTGTAATGCATGTACTTAAGGTAAGGGCCTTGGTTTAAGGTAGTTACCATCTTGCATCACCATGCTTGTGAAAAAAAGAATGTGCAGTTCCTGTGTTAAACCGGAACCATTACTTTTTGTTTATTGTTTTATTGTTGTTTGTCTTGTAAAGTGTCCTTGAGTGTTGGAAAGGCGCTTATAAATAAAATGTATTGGTGTTATTATTGTTATTATGAAGTGCTCAGGAAAGAGGGGGTGAGGAGTGGAGTCCTCCGTTTGTTGCAGTCTCCCTATTTGATGTCAGTAATTCTTACACACTGGAGCTTGAAGTGCGTTAAAAATAGCAAAAAATGGGCCCTTTGCACAGCAGACGTTTTGACAGCAGGATAAGCACAGGTGTTCTGACTTCATTAATAATGGCTCTGTGAAGTTCATGTATGTCAGGACGTGTGTGACAGTGAACCAGCATGCATTGTGAAACTGAGGAAGCTAAATGTAACTTAACCCATCATTAATTTGATTATTTACACCTGTAATTTTCCTACCGTAACCCACCAAAATGGCTGCTGTGGTCCATTCACTCACAGAAACAGGTGCCCTGGACTGACTAGGCACTGATATGTGAATATTAGGTCAATAGAAGTTACATTGAAGGTATCGTCCACCAATTTTGCACTTTTGGGTCAGTTGTGAAAAACAGTGATTTAACAGTGTCTTTACTCTCCAGAAACAATCCCTAGGATGTTATAATCAAAAACTATACAATAGAAATGTATCATGTTTTTGTTTTTTTTAAATGTTTTGAAAAAGTTGTTGATATACAACCTTAAGAAAGCAACAAACATTGTCTTACTGTATACTAGTGCAGTAAATAACTGCTCTATAATAAATAAGGTTGCTCTCTGTGAAAGTTACATTGTTATAAATACTTTTTCTGTGTTTTGTGCAGTGCTGTCTCCAAAGACCAGCCTTTTTTCTCAAAAACTTGCTGATGGAGACATAAGTGGTGCAAGTGGTCTGCCTTGATATACAATTGGTGAGTTTCTCTATGGACTTTAGTGTAAGCAGTGAGCACTCAAAACAAATCTCAGTTTTCAGTAAGGTGAGATAAAGTTGCAATCACTCTTAAGTTGTTGTTCCCTTAAGCAGGGACCTTTATGAGGTGAGCCTTTAGATAATTAGCTGAAATCTGTTTTTGCTTGTGTCCCTGTTGGCAACCATGTTTTCAGTTAGACATAGCAGCTGAAAGGTTCTTGGAGATGGTGATGTGCATTGCGAAGTCAGTATTGGCTATGTGTAAATATCTTACACAACCACACCTCATACAATCTGAAATACCCCTTAAATGTTGGATTTTAAGAGACAGACCCACAACATGATGAATATTCACCACAGAAGATGAATCAGCCCATCTTCCCACCCTATGAGTAAATCAAGATGAATCAATGGAGAGTATGTCTTTTCCATATCTGAACTTTGCCAGCTTGTGATGCTACAATAACACACCAGTAAAATTATGACAAGCAATTCCTCTATTTGGACAGATGGTGTTCCACTGATAACAAGACAGCAATACTGACTTAGAGCTATTTAGCGGGTTGTAATATGCATATGTGTTTCTTCAGCAGTTTCTACATGATGTGGACTTCTCCTCTATCAGTGACACAGTCATGAAGTAACTTGATGTGTGAAGCCTGCCACCCTCTGGTTTCAATCGGTAAGATCTGTATCTTTTTGCCCTGTCTGGCATTTTAGTAAAATGCATATTTGTTAGATATGGACATCCGTGTTATGCATCAAATCTTGTCCCAAATGCTATATTTATAGTAATGCTTGAGGTTGAAGTTTGAGTTATGTTTAATATTAATGTCTGTAATATGAAAAAATTGCAATCCATAAACAACAAAACCAGTTCCTGCACAGTCAATTTATCAAAGCATGCAGTGTGTCAGCAATTACAAAAACATCACGTAATTAAAAATTTTTATTATTATTATTTAATTTTTCTATGCACCTACTAACTTGTCTAACACTGCTCATTCAAATTATTGTAAGAGAAAATTGAAATAAAGTGTATTTTTTACAGCAGTACATTCTCTCAATATTGGATGTGTCACTTAAGTTTACTGTAATTGTCATTTATCTAGCACCACAGTGATTTACACAAAGGTGAAAAATTATTTTATGAATGCTTCTGCATAAATGAATTCATCTTTAGTGAGACAATAAATAGTTTGACATCAATTTGCTCAATGCAATAATTAGATTATAGAAATAGTCCCTTGACTCTGAGTAGATTTTATTCAATCCAAAGCCTTCACATAATATTAACAGAGCTCAGATCCTACCACACAGTGGCGCCATCAGATTATCCCTGAGTTGGAGGAGCAGATGATGACCAGTTTTCAAAGACACATTCCAGTCTGTACTAACATAAAAAATATCCTCCCCTACATCTAATAATATTTTTTTATCACTAGAGAGCTGGGTTTTCTAGGAACTGAATATTTCACATCACAATAGAAATGTCCAATTCACGTCATACCATTCAAATTATGGTACCAAAAAGTCTTTAGATAGGTAAACAAATTGAATGTTCATGAGTAATTCTAATTCATGAAACAGTAGCTGAACTCAACATCACACTGTATTGATGACAAATTTGTGTTTTTATTTGTTTCACTCAGGGAGGATATGTCGTCGTCAGCTACAGAACACCACCCATAGAATTGGTAAGTATTCAAGGACATTTCGGCAAAGTGGTTCTCTGCCAGCACAAAGGCTAAAACCTGGACACTCCAGATGAACGACAGTTTCTTTGACCAACTGACCATTTTGACCACACCTAACAGATTAAGTTCAGCAAACATGCCTCTGAGTCTGTCTCAGCCCTCTGTTCCAGCTGAGTGCTCAGTGCTGGCACCCAGGGTTGTCTTGAGTCCTTGAGTAAGAGAGGCAATGTAAGTTCCATGACAAAAACAAACAAATAAACCCTGAGGCTCATAAACTGTGTCACTGGTGGACAGACACCTGGAAAATAACATCATTCGGACCTGTCAAGCCTGGATGGAGTACAGACACAGTAAAACCATGTCCATGTCATCATGACACCTGTGGTTCTAATGGCAACATAGTACACACAGACCAAGCAAAAGTAAAGGGACAAAAATCAGCTTTACTGCAGTGCCAGGGAGAATGATAAAATGCAGTGATGAGGAGAGAGAAGGAAAAAATTTTGGACTGTGGTTTTAGACACAATAAATTACATCTACTGCCTAAAGCTGGTCTGAACCTACTTGGTGGGAAACGACATCTGTAGAAGCCTTTGCCGGCTTTCTGTATTTATGGAAAGAGAAACCTCCTGGTGACCTGGGAACACGCTTACCCAATTAGCAGCCTCGCCGACGGATCAAATGGAAGTGAAAACATTGACTGCCATGACGGAGACGCATCACAATGCCCCATTCATGCTGCCGAGCCCCATGCTTTTGGGGTGAGGTGGGGGGTTGCTCTTCTAGGGATGTGTGTGAGGAGGTAGGAGAGATGAGAGTAATGAATGCAACAAGGAACTAACTTACCTCACCACTCTACGTGTCAATGAAGACCTCATACATGGTTCAGAGGTAAACACTGCTCAAAGGTTGTGTTTTCATAAGGCTACCAACCACCGCTCACCTTGGTGTTCCGCATCCCCTTCACCTCAGCCCCTATATCCCAACACAACCACGGCTGTATCCTGTGGGACTCAGGCTGAGGAGGTCAAGAGGCCTGAGAAACAGCACCGGAGGAGAGTCTCTTGACAGCACAGGGCTCTGGGGAATAAAGGTTACACTACCACATGGTCTGCAAAGTGTTACAGCTCAGATTCATTTTCACTTTCCAAGACTGTCAAAATCACATCTTTGTTCAGTTTCTTTACTTACATTTTTAATGTGACTAGGTTTATTCTTAAGACGCTGACCTTCGTAGCCGTCATGAAATTCCATACCTATTCTAAAAAAAAAATAATAATAAAAAAAACCTCAGGAAAGGACAGCCTGCACCTGGCAGCTTATTTGTTTTACAAATGTCAGTGTTGTATATATTCATGTCGTGATGAGAATCGAGCAGGCTCAAATGCGATGGTCAAAAGAGGAACGATTGACTAAATGTAAAATAAAAGTATCTGCATTTGCCTCAATAATACATTTCTAACCTCAGACAGATCCTTGCAGTGCATTGAAAGCTCAGTACAAAGGCTCTTTTATTGCTAAAATGTATTGTTTATTTATTTGGGTGGAGCCATAGGTGCTTCAGTAAATGGCATCTTATGCCACCGGTTGTGGATATTTCCAGTGAAGCTGAAAAAAAGTTACTTAACCTCAGTCAATGCTGTGAAAAAATCTGAATAAATAAAAGGTTTTAGTAAGGGCAAAAAAGTAACAACTTGCAGAAGGTTTATGCATTTTCAATTATGTTTGACCTTTCCCTATGACACTGCCAAGATTGATATCCCCCTTTTCTGTTCACCTCTCCTTGGTTGAAAACATCTGATAGAAATAAAACTTTTCATGGTGTCAGGTCAGATAGCCATAAATACAGGTTGTCAGCACAGTGTGACCCTCACATCTAGAGGAGAGGCTGCTCTGAGCTGTGGTTTGGAACAGGATATCACATGTTTGAATATTGCACTTCTTTGTGAAAAGTGGCTACTGTTAAAGACCTTCCACTACAGAGTATTGCTTTACCTGTCACCGGCAGTATTTCATGTCTTTGCTGCCTAGAAGCATAAAAGATATAGAGGAACACAGCGCAAGTGTATAGTTTGTCATAATTCACTCAATGAATACTCTGCTGGTCCAAACAAAATTTAAACTCTCACTGATATGAAACCCTGGCCCATTTTTGTCGGCAGAATTTATCTTGAAATGTTGTTGCTGTCTCTGTCATTCTTTGTCAGTTTCAGCAGGTGTGCATCAAAGTTTTTTTTAAATTTCCTGTGTGAATATCAAATGTGTTGAATAAAGCCATATGCTATGCTCTGACTTTTATTCAGTTTGTCAGAGCACACAGAGTGGGAACACTGCCCATATTCAGTTAAAGATAGAATGACACCTTTTCTTGCAGGTCTTATATGCAGAGGAAGTCGGGTGATTTGGCCACATGTGCACGGAAGTGTTTGGATTCCATGCAGCCACGTCCTGTTCTGTGGAACGACATGGAAGAAACAACCCTTGAAGTTGCCGTGACTGATCTCACAGGTAAAGCCTAAGAGGAAGCAGGGCGTTGTGGTCCTTTCCTCCCCACGTCAATTTGCCAACTGTTTGTGAATGGGTGCCATTTTGAAACATGCAAATGTGGGTAGCCTCTGCCTGTATCAGCTGATGCAGGTCAGTGTTGTTTTTGGCTGGGTCTTAAAGGCCCGAAGGGAGAAAGACATACTGAGAGTTAGAAAAGGTTGCATAAACTCCAGCGGGATTACTTTACCAACACTTTCCATGGCTGAGATCCTGTGAATGCATCCATTGTGGAGTAGGTCTCTGCTTGTGGAAAGCAAACCTTGTCAGGATCCAGTTCATTAGCACCTAGTTTACTGTTTGAAGTTGGTTATTTATGTGGTATCTAAAGGGGAACCCCATTCAGACACATGTAAGTGTGTGTGGGTGTGTGTGCGTGTGCACGCATGTGTAAGCGCGTATTCATGTGAAGACATGCAATGTGTACATGTATAAACGTAATAAAAGTACTCACAGGATCTACAGGGGGTTTCCAGAGCAAATTGCTCAAGAGAAAATAAAACTTCCCATGGTGCAATAAAATGTATGGAAAGCAAACAGAAGGGACACTGGTGCAGCTCAACAAGCTATATAATAATTTTTCTAGAGGCATTTTTCCCTAATTCATCCATTGAATTGTTTTAAGTAAATGGTAGAAGAGTGTTAACTCGTGGAGAAACACTGAGTGAGGCAGCAGCAATCTCTCCTGAGTTTTTTGTACTGTATTTCAAACTATCATGTGAGTGTGCCTGTGTGTTTTCTCTCCTCTTTTCTTTTGTGATGTGTTTGTTCTTTGGAAGGCATCCTTGTGCTTCTGGTCAGACAAAAGTGCCGCGTTGAGCAAAACCTCCACTCCACTTTTATGGTCTGTGTGGGCCGTCCTATTTGTACATGCTTAGAGCAAATTAGACCAGCAGCTGCGCATGGCCGTCCCATTCTATGTTGGCTTTTCATGATAAAAATATGCTTCGGTAAACCTCGCAACTTGGATCCAGAAATACGCGGTTCGTTTCTTCTGGCACTGACACCTCTCCATATTTACAATCAGTGCTTCCCTTTGCTGGTGTTAAAGGAGTAAGACATAGGGACAGAGAGAGAGAGAATGGAGGGGTGGGAGTAAATGAGGTGGTGGAGGGGCGCATTGGACCACCTATGCAGATGTTTTCCACATGGTGAAGGAAAACAAACTGTAGTAAGATGAGCATGAGGAGAGGGAAGAGAGAAGGCTGCACCTGTTTTGGGGTGATGATCTTCATACGGGTGAAATCAGACTTCATAGCATGTCAAGATGCTTCAGTCATTAACTAACTACAAACCACTAGAGTATCTTTGTACACATCTCAGCTTATGTTCTCTCTGCACATTGATGTAGTTTAGAACATTTCCAAAAAAGTATATGTAAACGTACATAATCGTTTTCTTTGTCATTTAAAAAAGTTTCCCGTAAACACGACATAGTTTCAGGAAATGTTCCCCTTCACACAGAACCCCCAAAAACAACGCAGAATGCTGTAGTACATATGCCAGGCCTGTTAGTGGTGCTGTAACGCTGCTACACCAAAAATGGAGAAGAAGAAATACACAATCACAGAAATAGAGGCAGAATGAACCAAGCCAGTGGAAAGTAAGGGAAATAAAAGAAAGAAAATAAAAGTTATCATAAAGCAAACAAACCAAACAACTGTGTTGCCAACTTCGCGACTTTGTCACTATATTTATTTTGTTTTCCAAGAAGGAAATCACCAGTTCGGCTGCAGGAGTGAGCTTGGTGGAGAGTTGGTCTGACTGGAGAGAGAGAGAGAGCAGGAGAGAGAGAGAGAGAGAGAGATGTGAATGTGCAGTGCAGCTGACCGTGTGCCAAACAATCACTAATCTGTATTGTTCATACAAAAATAATGTCTGTGAAATCCCCCCGCCCCATTTTTACAATTCAGTTTCACTGTTAATCTTCAACTTATTCTTTACTCAAGTGTCTGAACTCACTTACTTTACTTTACTACTTTACTTTCTATTGAAAGTAGTTGGCAACTCTGTCAAACAGTCTCCAAACACAAGAGTATGATGACGACAATGATGATGAAGATGGAGACAGTGAAAGCTGGTGCAAGAGAGACATCATTGTTTTCCCAAAGTAGTGTTTTCCTTGTCTACACAAAAACGCAATGGTGGTGTTTCGAAATTTAAAAACCCCCAAAACGTTTTAAGGCTCCTAATGCATCACACAGGACGCAAGTTTACAGACAAATTCAATGCACAAACGCGATTTTCACATTGCCCGGGACGTGCAGTGCGATAGACGCAATGGGTGCATTAACACAGCATATTCACCTACATTCTTTTCCATGTGGACAGGCCCTTTGTAATATAATGTGAACCAAGCATTCAAAAGTGGATGGTTTGAGTTTAGTTTCTCATTTTCCGTTTTTTCTAAATATTTAAAGACAATTACTAAGGATTAAACTGTCGCTTTATCTTCCACATGAGGTTCATGGGGCCACTAGAACCAATCTCAGTTGATATAGGGCGCCCTGGACAGGTCACCAGTCCATCACAGGACTAACACACAGAGACAAACAACCATTCACTCACTCTCACATTCTTACCTACCAATTTAGAGTGTCCACTTCACCTCTGCATGTGTTTGGACAGTGGGAGGAAACTGGAGTACTCAGAGAAAGCCCACGCACACACAGGGAGAACATGCAAACTCTATACAAAAAGGCCGTCGGTCGAACCGGGTCGCAAACCTGGGTATTTTTGCTGTAAGGCAACAATGCTAGCCACTATGCGTCATGTGAATTAAGAATTAAATACAAAAGAAAATGAGCAGATTTACCATTGTCATGGCATTTGTTGAATTCCGTTGTTGTTGTTGGTCATGATGGTGTTCTATGGTAGTTGGCATCTGTCATCTTGAATTACTGCCTACTTATTTTTCATTGCCTTTTCTTCACTTTCTCTTCACCAGGTACATTGAATTAAGAAAAAACGAAATAGTTTAGGCTGCCGTGAGGCTTTTGGAAACATAAACTAAATTGAAACCTCTTATGAGATCATGTGTTGTACCTGGACAACACATTCTAAAATGAGGTGTTCTTAAACATTAAAAATATATATATGTATATTTAAATCAATATTACACACCAGCCTGATTTCCACTGATCAGTCAAGTCTCCCTTCATGGACAGTTATGAAAGGTGGTAGGTAAATATAAATTATGACAGTGTGACAGGAATAAGGAATATTCCCCATTCAGAATTGAGTTCTTAGGCTAATCATCCATGATTACAGCCTTGGAAGCCAAAACACACTCAGTGTGAAAGAGGTTGTTTTCATCTGCTGCAGCAGCACGGCTGGCTGACAGAGTTACCTTTTCTCCTGAGGGTTCTCAATCTCCTTCTGCCTCTGTTGGACCTGTCTGCATCAGGTCTTGCAGCCCCCAGAGACAGTCCTGGGAGACCTGGGCAGCATTGGCAGCAGGTGTCTTTGCGGTGTCATTTTGCCATGGTAAGCTATGGACAAAAGCATCTCTTGTTGTCACAAGCTGTTTGTGGTGCTGCTTTCCCAGCCCTGTTGAAAGGAAAGGACAGCCAATGACCAATGCCAAACAAACCTGCTCCAGCTCACCTGTGCAGTGAATGTGGAACCAAGTGACCCAAATCTGGATGGAAACCATTGCAAATATTTCCCAGCAAGGTCTGTGGAAGAAGCATTTAGCAGGGCCTCTCAGCAGGGAATTTAACTAACTGTAAATGACTCTTACGCCCTTCAGTTTGTGTCATGTGTTCCTAAGAAATAGTAAACAGTCGGTTTACCATCAAACCAAGTTGCACGTAGCTCAGTGAGATGCAAGGTCTGGATGAAAGTGCAACAATATTTCAGTGCCAATGTTGATTACGTCTTCATCTCATCACTTGTTGAGACATTTTTGCACAATGGGGCAATTAATGAGAATGATGGTGCAGTTATAAGTAGAGCTCTTAAAAAGCAGTGAATCTGTTTATTGTCTTGTCTTTGCGGTGATGCTTGCGAGGCAAACCTCTTTTGCCCAAACTTCAGCTCAGTTTAGAAGCGTAAGCCACGCTGCAAATATTTAGCTTGGCCACAGAAATTGAATTATATTGGCACAGAACGCTTAGAAAAAGAAAAAAACCCCAGCAACCTTGGGAACAATTATGCAAAGTGAGGCACAGTTAAACCAAGTGCTACTGTTTTTTGTTTCCACCCAAAATGGGACAAAAATGGCTCTAGTAAAGTATATCTCTCTTAGTATATAGAGGCATTTATCTTTGCCATGTCAGTCGTAGATGTAGGTCATTTGTGTAGTGGTGAAACCTCTGCATGCCCTAAAAAGTGAATGCAGTTTGCGTCGAGTATATTCATGTTGACCTATGCTGTGGTGACTTGATGGTCCATTTCAACCACAGCCTACAACTACAACAAATAGCATTTAAAATATGTGTCTTCTGTTTCCTGAAAACATGTATGCCAACAATAAGATTGAGAAATTGATAAGTTGGAAGCATGATGTGGTATTTAGAATTGGCAGACAAAACCCATCAAAAGTGTATTAGCAGGTAATGGACTCACTCAATTACCGCTCAAAATTACCTTAGTGTTGGGTGTGGCAACACTTTAGATGGCCATTTAATATTGTAAACTTCTGATCTGTGTATCACCATCTGTGACAACCAACTGGCAGACTACTATTTCTGTAAGCACTGAACAGGCAGATTTGATAAATAACTGACTGTAGATCATATTGTAGTGATGAAGGAAATGTAATAAAATAATTTAAAAATTATCGCTGAACCTGTAAGCCACACAGTCACTGTTTTGCTTTTTTTATAATTTTATTAATGATAATTATTTCAAACTAAAACCCAAATCAGAATTGTATCTTAATTTCAAAAACAAGCGCAGCAAATTGAAACAAAAAGGGTCTAAACTTGTTTTGAAAACTGTATGGCCCACTCACCTGCTGACCATTTCAGCTAATAACAATCAAGCACTGAGTGTTTAATTTGTGTCATGCTATGAATCCTGTGTTCCATTACCCATAAACCACAAAAACTAGAGTGATTGTTTTTTTATGATGACATAATCAGTGGGGCATTGACTGGATCTTCTCTCATTAGTCATTGAAGCTCCACCTGCAGAACACAGGAATCACAAACTCTTTAGCTCCATTGACACAAACACTAATGTGGCTAGCCAGCTAGCTAGCTTACCATCATGCAATACTTTAAGCCAGCTTTGTTTGCTCACAGCTGAGGCTCAAAAGGACAGGACCGGTGCAGAAAAGGGCCAGCTTTGACAATTTTCACACAAAGGGAGCACTGTTGGCTAACAGTGAGTGGCCTGTTGCACTGTTCCTGGGGCCCATTTCATGGAACAGTTAGCAAGGCCAAAGGCAACCCTTGGACTGGAGTGATAGTTAAAGCCTCCGGGGCCAAACCTGGGTCTGGCCCTGTCGCTCTCCCCTCTGTCCCCCACCCAGTTAGGAGGCTTTTACAAAGTCGCCTGGGGACGCCGGGTGCTGCAGGTGTCCACTCATAAAGACCCACATCACATGGACTGGTGCACCGACTGACTGAGCTGGCATGTTGGGTTGTTTATATTCCTCCTCACAGGTGTTGGAAAAAAGAGCCATATGTTCAATATAAGGGCCTTTGCACACCAGATGCTTTTTTTGTGTGTGAGTTATTTCCCCATTAATAATAATAGGACTTTTCACAAATTATCAAGCTATCTGACACACATCCTAGTCCTAAAGTGCATACCATTTATTCATGTTGCCATTGTTGTGCAGAAGCCTTAGTAGTTCAATAATAGCTGTAATAATGATTTTTGTATTTCACTGTAAATGCAAATAAGAAGTGCAGTGCTTGAACTGTCTCTGGGATTAATGGTTGGCTTTAGTGGTCTTGTCTGTCAAGGAAGACAAATTAGGAAATTATTAATGGAGAGATTAACATTAAAAATAACGCAGACCTCAACTTGAGTTGCTGGTAGAATCCATCACACTAGACTGCATAGTTCTGCCTAGCAACCAGGTCAGTGTTTGAGAAGATGCCTCTACCAGCTGCAACTGCACTTGCAACAGCTATCAAAAGGAATAGTCTCTGCCTTCATTTGATTTAGCCTTAATGGGATGGCGAGCCCAGAAATACGGCTTGCGTGGTGAGGAGAGGAAAGAGGAAGAAAGCATGCGAGTAAAGACGAGAGATTAATATCCAGGCTTCTCCCCTCCTGACCACAGAGTGGGCATAAAGAGCCCGGCGCCTCATTGATGTCAACCCTAACTGTGCCTGTCCTGTAGTTTTCAGTTTGGTTTGGACAGAACAGGCGGCCTGGCCTACAGGGGTTGGGAGGACAGGGCCCAGGGTTTCCCACATCACTCAAGGGCCTCTGATAGGCGGTCACACGGGCTGGTAATGACAGGGGGAGAGATTTAGTATTAAAGTCTCCTCTGCTGCCTCCTCTGCTCCTGTCTGACGTCAGGCTGTTAAATACGGGGATGAGAGCATGGCATGGCCCATGGGGATGGGAGTTAGACCTGTCTTAAGTATACATCTTTGTGTGAGAGAAGCTTGGCCACATTCCATGGAGTGTTGCTAAGGACACAAGCTGTACACAGTATGGGGGGAATTTGGGATTAAAGTCAGTCATTAGGGATTCACATATTCCATAAATATGAATTCAGTAAGGTAAATGGTGATAAGATTGAAGGACTGCCTTTCATATAGTAACATAATGACTCATTTTAAGTGGTTTGTAATTTAGTGGGTGGACTCTGGGTTAGAAATACAATATTGTAGGCCAAGACTACCATTTCAACCAGTCTTCATAGTATTTTTTTTTCATTATTGGTAGAGCATTATAACATTTGGGTTCATGAAGCTGGGACGCAAACTTGATGTCAGGAGACTGCTTTGAAAATGTCATATATTCAATAGACATAATTGTCTTTGCCAATTTGAGACTCCTTAACTATAGACTCAATACCCAAGGAAACTTAAGAATTTGATTGTTGCACCTGCATCTTCAGATCATTGCACCATTGTGGCATTTAAAGAAAAGGCTTCAGTCACACAAGCCCCCTGACCTTGTCCAGCTAACATAAACTAATTAGGCTGGCTCTGAAAGGAATGACCCGTCATTGGATTAATCATTCTTTATAGATTCTGCTCTGGCCAGCC
Organism: Solea senegalensis; assembly: GCF_019176455.1. NCBI lineage: Eukaryota > Metazoa > Chordata > Actinopteri > Pleuronectiformes > Soleidae > Solea > Solea senegalensis. The sequence continues at coordinate 7,791,740 of NC_058037.1, forward strand.
CTCCCCACTGGTACCTCATTATCTCACATTTTCAAAGGAGCACCATGGCAAATAGCATAAGGGGCCAAAGGGATGGAGAAACAGAGGAGGTGGTGGAGCAGGAAGGGGCTTCCCTGTTTCCTCTCCTCTCGCATTGGACAAGGAAATGTCAAGCGTGAAGCTTTGAGAGTGGTCAGTACCGCTCAGTCCAACAGGCAGCACAGAGGGGGCCATTGTCCAGCATCACTTAGCGCCAATTACAGCCCGTCAAAATAGTTTTTCTGCTGTGAGGCGACGTGTTAATGGGCCCAACGTTGGGTGTGAGGAGCGACCTTGTCCACACACACCAACCAAGGGTCAGGGGTTAATAGGGCCCCTCTGATGTGGCGGATGAGATTTCGGCAACCTTTAGCTGGCAAGGGAATGTCAGGATAAAGCCTGTAGAATGTGATACAATTAGGTGGACATCTAACCATCCTGAAAGGAGTTGCTCTATAGAAGTGGGATGGCTGCATTAGCTAATAGCAGATGGGCAACTGGACGATAGCCAAACAGGTGCCATGGAGGGTCAGAACCCTCACAAATGCAATAAAGGACCCAGGTGAGGACACAAACACTAGCCAGACTTACAGCTTTATTTGAAATAAGTCCAGTTTAACAAATGCTGCCCTTGATACAAAGAAGGTCCCTTTGTACTTGTGAAAAGGTCAGTGAACATCTAGTGTTTTTTGTCATTTCTTATCGCAATCTTAAACCCTTGAAGCTGAAGCCTAGTTCAATCAGAGGGCTAGGCCAGTAAGTCTGTAGACTTCCATCAGCCAAACTTGGAAGCCGTCTACTCTCCCATATGAGAAAGTAAACTTGGCATGATTCTTGTCTGACCTACACTGTGTTTCCTGAGTTTAAATAATCAGTGATTATCTGATGCAAGATGAAAAAAGTCCTGGCAAAATTCAATGTTCATAACACTGAATTGTGCTATGTATGCCTGGTGTGGGCATGTGAGCACAAACCCAGGCCTCCGTTTTCACCCTAAGTGTGGGAACAGAACCAATGCCAAACTACCCATGGGCCCTTAGAAGGCCTACAACACTCTGCCAGGGAGAGCTTGAGATTTTTTTTTTACAAAAAATACCCTACACCACACTGTGCAAATCCAACCACATGAAAGTCTGTGGGAACTAGCGGATGACATCCATCCACATATAAATACTCTCAAAATACTTTCTGGACCTTTTGGTCTACAGATCACCCCCCACCCCACCCCCACCCCAATCCTCTTGGAAATGTTAGCAATGATCTGGGCCCCCAGCTTCATCTACTTAATGTTGAAATGAAGGAGGTGGATGAACTCAGCCTCCAAATTGGATTTGTTTAATCTGCATCAAGTTTGAACATCCTGTGTAAACACAAGCGTGTGCAGATGCCGGAAACACCACGGCTGGAAACATAAATGCACATGGTTGACTTTGGCAGAAAATCAGAAGAGTAGAAAAGGTCTGGAGAACTTCCATTGTTACTGGAGGGTCATAGGCTACTTATCTGGGGTACAAATTAGTACATTAAATTGGTGTGATTGACTTATGGGTGACTCAGTGATAAACAGAGTTTCTATAATTTTGTCTATAATTATAGAAATAATTTCAACCATTTTTTATAATCTTTACACTAAATTCTACTTGAGAATGATGTGGAAGTAGAATAGAATGAACACAAACATCATTAAGAGTTCATGTGTTCTTGTTAAGCAAACCTTTTGTCAGACTCCCATTTCCTTATTGGCTTTGCAGCCGCATCGCTCCTCCATGTTATGTCACCAATCATTGGCAACCAACATAATATGTTTTACCTTGTTTTCCTCGGAGATAAGTACGAATATGACTTTGCCCTGATATGATTTATTTGCTTAACAGCAAATACTGCACCACTTCAAGCCCAACTCATTAGGGAGTGTGTTTTGGGGAGGGGGTAGGGGCATGAAGGTCACTATAGGTTAATTCCATTCGCAATGCCTCCTTGAAACAGCTTGACAGCATGTCTCCTTTTCTCAGAGATTGGATGAGTTCTTGGCTATCAGACTGGCCTGATGACAGCATGTGAAAGATTAGGTCTCATGCTCACACAGATACATTTTCCTCCTCCTCTTCCTGCATATGTTTTGTGTTCATTATGTTGAAGATTTGCACATTGGGTATACATGTGTTTATCATAAATTAAATGTATTCAATATAGTAATGTTGTAACTGCTAAAGCATTTGTGGTATTATGTTAGCCAGAACAAAGACAATTCCACTAACCCGAGTTCTAAACCTAATTTGGATGTTTTGACAGTTTCACTGTTGTATGTGATTTGTTATGTCCTATGTCTGTCTGGGCTGATAAGTGATTGTGCTGTCCTTGTTCCTGCTGTGGTCTTTTATTGTTTTCATCAGCATAAGCTACTGCTTTATGACTTATCACAGTACTACACCTTGATCTTGAAGGAATCAAAGAGAGCAAAGGGGATGAATGAAAGAAAAGCAAAAGAGATGAGTGAGACAAAAGAGTGACCACAGTGTGGTGAAGACATAACAGCTAAAAAAGAAAGAATGTGGAAAAAGAGAGGAAGAATGAAAAATAAGAATGAAAGGAAGAAAAAAAAGAAAACAAAGACAGGTGAGAAAGCGTGAGATGAGGGCCATTCATAAGCAGACTTCTCCAAGGGATCTTGGGCCAGCACACCTGCTACTATTCACTTCAGAGGAAATAGACACTCTGTGGAAGAGAGGCTCTTGGCCTCGGGACAAAACCGCTGCAGCGCCAAATTAGAAACAGGAAGGACTGTGGCTAAGACTCAGATTAAAAACACACTCCCCACATGGACTCAATATACTGCAGCCCTGATCCCACTCTGGAAACCCAAAACCCAACAGCACTATTTTATGTCCCAGTCAACAGAACGCCCGCTGTTTGCACAGTGACAGTACTCAGATTCAGTCAACCCCTGAATGTTGGTAAACTGTGGCTCTCTAAATGCTGCCCATTCTAATGAGAAAAATACATTTCTAAGTACACTTGATCAATTTCTGAAGTCATGACTGTAATAACAGTGCATCACAACTGAATTTTCCCCCAAGACTGCTTTGTTGTAAACAGGCATCAGGCATGTATGGGTCCTGTCATGAGGAAATTATCTGGATCTCAAAGAAAACCAGATTGGGCCTGAGTCTTTCTTTTCTCCTGCACTGGCCTCGCTCTGGTCTGTACCATCTATCAGCATCAGTGCCAGATGGATGTGACGCACGCACCAAAATAGAGGACACAGTGCTAAATTTCCCACAGATTACCATTACAGCAGCTAATGTTGTCAACAGGCAGTGAGCAAGCAGCTAATGATCTATAACCCACTCTATAAAGGAGTGAAAGTACCAGAAAAGGAAATTACTTTTGATATATGGCTGCTGCCTTCCTGTTGTGACCTTTGACCTCTAACGGGTTTCTCCTTTGCTGACTGGACCTGTAAGGCATTTCCTGTACATACTCATTCAATCTGAGGGAGAAAAGAGCAAAAAAATGGTTTGGTTAAAACAAATTCACTTCTTGTGGCCCAGGATAAGGGAAAAAAGTATGCACTCATTCTCATACAATATTTCCATTTACTCATGGGTCTGTCCAAGTCGTGTGTTCCCCTCAATCTATCATTTTCATTGCGGTCACCAATGGTAAAAAAAAAAAGAAAGCCTACTGTAATTATTCCTACAGATCTGGGGGACATGTAGAGGTTGTTTCTCCTCACTGGAAAACAGAACTACTCCTTATTCATAAAGGTCAAGTTTTCATTACGTGAAGCTCAGTAAGGAATGACAGTAGGATTCCCTACAAGTAATTGAATCCTCAGACATAAGGAGGCAACAAAAGGATATATTTGCATCTTATTGAGGAAACAAAGGAGAAATCCCACTATAGGGATCCACTGTCTTCTTCCTCTCTTGCCTGTTTGATGTGCCTTTCTTCTTTGCAAAGACTTTGGATCATAGAGGAGGTCACCACAACATCTATGAATGACCACATTCACTGCACTTGCACTGAATGATGTCTGTGCCAGGCGTGTTGATGGATGTACACACATAAACAAACACATATGTGCATTATGCCAGATGGCGAGTGTGTTCAATAGTGCGACTCCAAGAGGAAAACCTGCCATGACATCACCCAGGAGAGTGCAGGTGCAGGGCTGGGACAGGAAGTGAGTCACAGGAAGCTTGGTGAGGCAGTCTTTGCCATGCCACTGACAGACTGTGGGAGAGCAGGGTGAAGGAGTGTGAGTTACACCCCGTAGCAGAGCTGGCTTGGACCATCAGGTTGTGGACCTGCTCTTTACATAAACAGACTTCTCTCTTCTCCCTATGCAATTGGGTTGACTAAGACTCTTTTGAAAGTTTTGTGTATGGAAAATTGATTTTCCCATGCACCATGATTACACAAGTAGTGTCACAAAAAATAATATGTGATATATATTTACCTTCCAGCACCCTTGAAGGAAATGTATTCTGCATTTCTGTTCTTTTTGTTGTACAGAGCAAACATATATGCATGCTGCAACTAATCAGTGAGTTTAAATTGAGCATTGTTTTAGAAATGTGTGTACTTTATTCAGTGTATGCCCACCACATTATACAAAACAGCAATGAGAATAAAACTAAGCATGTGGTTACAGGATTTTGTTAGAGATTGTTTACATGTTGGACATCTAGTGTTGGTAAACAATACACTTGAACATTTTCCAACCTGCGCCGCTCCAGCATTGAGATGAGTGACAGATGTACTGTAATGTGATGGATGGGTGGATGAACAAACGGACGGATGGTGCGTGTGTCCTTGACAATGGCACATCAGTTCTTTATACAAAGCTTATTACACTAATGAGAAAAGTATGGGGAATGGTTTTGTCCCATACCACCCAGGGATGGAGAGCCTGTTTTCCCTGGTGCACTGCATCTGGAAGCAGCCTCCTGGTAATCTGCTCTAAGTACAAAAGGTTCAGCACCAGCTTGTTTTCATAGACCACCAAGTGAGACCCTCAACTGCGTCACAGGTCTGTGTTGATATCTAAAGATCAACTGATGCTTGGAAGAGTGGGTTCTGTAGCACCCCAATGTTGTGCTATGATACTTTGCTACTGTTACAAGGATATATGCGGTATAGTTGGTCAACCTAATGTGGAGACATTTACTTTAATTAAAAGTCTATACATTATATGTACCTTTTATCCTTCGAGGATCCAAGCGAGCTGGAGAGGTGGGTTACACTGCAAGCAGGCCACCAGACTATTGCAACAGGATCAACTTACAGAGATAAACAATAATTTATACAATTATATTCACACCTACGGGCAATTAAGTGTCCCCAGTTAACCTAACTCCTATCCCACATGCCTTTGAACTGTTGGAGGAACAAGTAAACTAAATTGAGATTTGAACCAAGAACCCTTCCTTGCTGTGATACAACAGTGCTAATTACTCCACTCTCATCCTGCCCTATAATAAAATGCTCTGTAAGTTTTACACTTACAGGAAATAATTACATAAACATAGATGCATGTTCAGAATTGAAAATATTTGATTAAATACATAATGTAAAACACAGTTTTAAGTCATATGCATTATAATTTCTGTCATGACAGATGTAAAGACATTTGTGTTTGTGCGTGTTATATTTCGGCTACTATCTGTCATCAGACAACATAAACGAGGGCTTCTTTATCACCGCCAGTTCCAACTGGTAACATTGCTGATTCGAAGTTGTATGCATAGTAATGGATGAGATTTACTGTGTCAGGGATTGATATTTATTTAACAGGCATGCTGGGGGACGTCATGTAGCTCCCTTTGATTGATCTCTTCACTTCCTGCGACAAAGATGGAGGCCGCTCCCGTAACCACACAGCCCCTTTCAAGCTCAGGGTGCAGAAGACGCCCTTCGGCAATGTTCCAGGATCAGTTTAGTTCACCCTTCCCCCCAGACCTAACTGTAACCATCAGAGGAGTAAATGTGACACTGACCTTAGATCAGTGTCTGGAGGCAAATCCATCCTCAAGCCTGTTTTAGAAAGCCCATATGTGGTCCACATGGAACTCCTTCCTGTATCCTCTGTGGAAATGTGTTAGTCCACAAAGTGCAAGGTACACATCCTGAAATCTGTTAGTATTTGAACACAGAATAACAGTATTCTCTCACTGTATTTCACATTATTTATGGTAATTAAAACAGTGGGAGAGAAGGGGACAGCAAGAGAACTGTGTCAAATTATCCAGAGAAATGTGAATTCTTGGATGAGATATGAACATCTCTGTTATGAGGTTGTCCCCCTGTTGCTGCCCCCCCACCCCTCCATCATCCATTGATAAAAACTGTTTGGCCCAAGTTCTTGTTCATCCTCTAAGATTTTCATTGACTTGTTCTTATAATACAGCCTGACAGCCTTTTAACTCTTACACATCTTAACAGCAAGACAATTCTGCTGTGAATATAAGGCTGTATAATGGTCTCTTCCATTGAGGCTGAGCCAGAGGTAATGATTTCAGCATGTCACTCCAAGCCAACTCCACTTTGATTGCATGGATGATTAGTTCTTGCAGAACATATTTGAAACCAAGTTAGTAATTGTTTTTGGTAATGTTCCTGCATGTCCTTTGTAATATGAATGTGCTAATATTCAAAAAGTCGCAATGACTACATATGTTTCTGATGTATGCTGTAACTCATATGTATTTGTACTCGCAGACATATGCACTTGGAAGAATGACTAGCTAAAAGTACTATCGACTTTGCAGTCATTCTGGAAAAGTTATTTCCATATTTGCTCTGCTCCTGAATCTGTGGACGCCCGTATGTTTGATGTGTTCAGAGCTGCAGCACAGATGCCACAGTCATAGCTATGCTGGACGTCATCTCACTAGCTGTTCTCGGAATACAGAAAAAACACCATGTGCACCACCTCTAAAATTAGTGTGTGCCGCACATGAAGGAGAAAAGCTCCAAAGTTAGAAAAGTGGCCCCTGTTTCTCTCAACTTTTCTACATTTCACGTCCCACCTTGGCACAGAACAAGTTGAGATCTCCCATGGCGACTGTGTCCTTTGTTTCATCAAAGATACACGGAATGCCACATACTTTCCAATTCTGGGCCAGCCAGAAATCTGGAATTTTGATTTTACAACCCTTATGATTTGGGTTGTTTGGAACTGCAGATAGTTTTTGTGTGGTTTTCAGCACACCAAACAAAACAAATGCGCCTTGCCACGCTAGTAGGTCCCAGCTTCCAGTGTTATGCTCATCAGTTGTGCGGCTGCTCTGTTGTGTGTTTGTGCGTAAACAAAGGCAGTGAAGGACACCTTTAACTGATTTACCAGATGTTCATGGGGAAGGAAGGGGGAAATCTGTTTTCAGAGAGTGACTTTGCAGAGGTCTGTGTAGCAGGTGAAGAGAATCTTGCCAAGAACACATATCTCTCAATTAGACATTTATAGCTACACCATGGAGCACACTGTCACATGCAGACTAATATTTTTGAAGTTTTGAAAATTTCATGACTTCAAATTGTTGTTAGTTTTTGCCCAATCTATTTTGTGCTCAATTTGGATAAACACAATGGATCCTGAAATACAAACATGCTCTTATTCCCAACCAGTGGCTGACCACACTTGAAGCCAATAGTCTGTGCTGACGTGATGAGCCTGGAAGTCAGTCAGTAATGGTGGAAATAATAGGTCCTTATTACTTTGACCCCTGACCCCTCTTCTTACTGAGAAGTTTAGGAGTGGTCCCAGAGGAGCTGTCTGATAATAATGTGGCTCTAAAAAAAGAAACCCTACATTTCGGAGGAACATTGGCCAACTAAGTTCAGCTGGTATGGGGTGCAGGAGGGACATTTCAGCAGAGCTACCCATGTGTCACCCTCCCTGCCAGCAGTATTTCCACCCAACCCAATGAAAGGTTTATGGACTGGAACTATAAAGGAAAACCACTAAATCTAACACTTTTTAATGCAAAAATATCCCCCCATCCCTTTAATAAAACTCTTGGCAGAAGTTTTTGGGGTTATGTTGTTTTTTTTTTTATTGTTGATTTTATCAAATGTTAATTAAGTGTGCCAGAAGTGACTTCCTCTTGAAGTCCATTAAAATGGTAGTGCTACTGACAAAGGTATGTGCAGCCCATGTGAGAGGTTGTGGTATAGTGGGAGCCACAGAGGAGAAATAGACACCAGATGGGACTGAGGGGGGTGGAGATGCAAGGTAGAATAAAATAACACATGCAGAAGATTGAAAATGAACTGTGGTAGGAGAGGAGGAGGTGCATCTGTGTGTGGTTTGTGTGTGTGTGTTTTTGGGAGAGTATAAAATAATTGGATAGTTGCATCATCTCGAGTAAACCAGTGCTGTACACCCATGGAGGATAAGAATGAGTAAACAGACATGACCTGAGGCGCATGAAAAAAATGGGACATTTCAGTGATTTTACTGCCCATGAATAAAGTCTCATGACTCCTTCTAAATGTTTTGATTTACATTTCCTATATAAGTAACAAGCTCATCTTTGTTCAATGCACATTTGTTTTTTGAAGAGAAAAAGCCCACCAGGAAACCCTTGAATAGATGATTGAAAAAACAACCATGTTGGTTTTCCATGCAAGCGTATGCATGTGTCTGAGATTGAAAACCAACATTCCACGGTCCCAATGCGCTCACATAAAAAACATTCTATTTAGAGCATTTTGAGCTGCCTTGTGATCCCTCCAAACTCTTTCTAATGCAAACACAGCAGAAAATGCAGTCAGTTGAAGTCCGCAGAAGTCTCCCTCTGTTTCTCTGCTCCCTTTCATTATCTCATCTGCTATTGTGACTATGCTATAAAATGTAATTTGTCTTACCAAGCGCAGTTTTAGTCGGTTCAGGTTTGATTGACCTGCTATATTGTTTCCACTGAAAATATTGTATAATGACATATTGACTCAGGTGTTCATACTTTGAACTGTCTTATCGCAACATATGGTATGTTTTGTATTTGCCAGGCAGCCATCCATCCCCACTGTCTTATTGAATAAAACATGACTGCTGAGCTGTTTTTGGTGTCAGTGTGTGGTAAAGTTTCTTTTGCACTTCATTATCTGCAGCTGCTGAGTTGTTTTATGACATGTACCTGGACTTTTCTTCCCTCCAAAGCTAAAACACATCAATGCCTTATGACTCACTGACGACAAAGGAAGGCAGCCAAACTCTGAAGTGGGGCAGAATTTGTCTGAGCGTGTGCAGTGTGTGGACAGGTGCAGGTGTGTGTTTGTTTGTCTTTAATAATTAAAGTGCCAGTGGGCTGTGTTCTTGCTGAGGGCCTGTTGTCTGTCTGGCATAGTTAGCAATTTTTCATTCTCAAGTCGCATGAAAAATAAACCTGGTGCCCTGTCAGACCTTCCTCAGCAGCGCTGCAGATTCACTTTTGTAATGTTGTTTAAAGGACTGAAAAAACAAGCAAGTCATTGGAAGTGCCTGCATGGATCTTTGTAGTGACATGTAATGCAGGAAAACATGCTCTGCTGTTTTTCTAATCCTCCCATGGGAGTCTATCACAGTTGTGGGCTTATAACGTGTCACTCCCGTCCCATGACCCTACACCCTTCTACAGTTCATTACATCAGTGGCACCCTGACCCGGCTCTGTCACTTTCCTCTCTACACTTCGATTGTTATTGGTTTCCAATTACATTTCCAAATGTGTTTAATGCTTGGGTTGCAGTCAGTGTAGTGTGAGCGTCTTGGCATGTGTTTTATTTTTGCAGCTAATTTCTGTCAGAATTTAAAACTTTGTCATTCATGTCAGCCGTGCATGTCGAACAGTGAGTGGTTCAGTGTAACTGATGTTGGAAAATTGGAATGACCATGTTTTTTTTCATGATAAATACACATTTATTTACAAATAAAGTGGTTATAATAGAAATAAATACAAAATAAAAATCTGAGCATTATACTTCATGTGGCATTGCACCCATTTCGAAATGTACATCAGAAATACATTTTCAAAACCAGTAAAGGAATATTCCTCTGATTAAAATATTTATTTTTCCCAACTTTATGTAGACATAAATATATTCATATATAGTTTTTTCTTCTTCCACAATAGCTCTGTTTGTCTATCTTTTATATAAATAAAAGTCTTCATTGGGAAACCAGGTGTACATGACAACCTTTCAGTCTTTCTTTCCCACTGTCTTTCTATCAGTACCACTGTTGCTCACCGGCAGCCACATCCCTCCACCACCATGTCCTGGTAGTTTTTCAGGATAACCTTCTCGTATTCATCCAGGTAGAGCAGGGAGATGGGGCTGAGGTCAGTGGGCACGCAACAGGCTTTGGGGATGTTTGAGTTGACTGAGTTGACCAGCGTTTGCACAATGGCATGATTGGTAGAATTTAGGTGGTCTGTGAGGGGGAACGGACATTCACCGTGGCAATAAAAGGCATGGTAACCAGGGGGAGCAACAATCCACTCATTCCACCCTACATCACTGAAGTCCACATACAAGGCATGCCTTTTGCAGCTTGCCTTGTGCTGGTGCTTTCTACGCTGTTTGCGGAGTGCTGCTTGACGTTTTTCTCGTGTGTGGAGTACCGAGTCCCCACGGCCGTCATGGCTGTACGTCACCAGCAAGGGCCGAGCCTGAGGCCAAGAGTCCTGGTCCTGGTGCAGGGACCGGCTCACCCTGACATGTCTACTTCGCCTCTGGGTATGTTCCTCATTCCCCTCCCCTTCGTCTGGGTGCAGTAGCTCAACCATGAAACCATGGTTGTGGCCTTTGCCAGAGGTCCACTGAGATACAGCAGGGCTGACATCAAAGCTCTCCCAGCGGCTTAAAGAGTCATGAACTAGCCGAGTGTCGAGCAGGCGTGCTAGAGGTTCCCTACCATGACTGGCAGGAACTCCGAACAGCTCATAAATGTTGATTCGGTGGAAGCCGCCAACATGACCACTATCACTAGTGCTGCTGTTTCTGGAGCTGCTGGTAGGGGTTGCAGCTCCCATGACCTGATCCCTGTAGATACGTAGCTCTGCAGAGGTGATTAGCTCCTCATCAGGGATCGAAGTAAGGTTGAAGTAGAACTGCTGGGTTGTTTTGCCTTTCAGACTGGCCAAGGCCTCCATAGACTCTGCAAAAGAAAAGAGAGAGACAAACATAGTGTAAGATGATAGGGGTGTAAAATAAATGCCAAGGATGGAACAAGGAATTTATGCATGGTACAAGAATGGGAGCCATCATCTACGATTAAAGCCTAGTTGGTTTCATGGTTCCCCTGTGAGTATGGGGAAGATTGGAGAGTATGAAATGATGGTTTCTCACATGGTGTCTTTTGCTCCCTCTCAGTCACACACACACTGACTTTTTTCAGTGCATTCAGCCAAGCTGCCACGTGGTTATAGTGAGTGGGTGTGGGCCATTGTCATGCACACTTTACAAATATATCAGTGGTTTGCATGTTTGAGTAAGTAATAGCATACAAATCTTCACGTGATGTAATACCATCATTAGAGCCCTGCTCATAAATCTATGTGGTTATATGTCAGAAGATGAAAGCAGTACACATCCATCTATTGATAAGATCAAACATGCCTGATGCTACATTCAATTTCCATCAGTGTGTATGAAAATACAGACCCTGTACCGTATATTGAATCAGTATAAGTATAATGGAAACCAGTTTAAAATGTATTAAATAAATGCTGACATACAGTTAAATGGCAACTGTTGCATTAACCTTTAGAGGAATTGCCTGCGCCGAAATATCACTGGTCAATTGTTAAAAGCTGTTACTAAGAGAAAACATAGGATGCTATTAATGTCAAAGCTCTGGAGAAAGTCCATAAACCACATCGGGAAAGGAAAGTGCACAACATTTGATATTAACATTTTTAACTTTTAACAGGAAATGCTATCCTTCCTAAAAGTGCATCTAAGACATCTGTCCTGACTGCACTGTGACAGACAGAACCCTATTTGCATTAATGCAGCCCCACTTTGAACTCTTTGCCTTATGGAGATCATAGATGATGTACTATAGACACACTTTTTAATCTTTTTGGTGTGGTAGAATAAACACAAACTTTGAACTCTGTGCTTTTTCAAAGGGGGCATTTAGGAAATTCCACCATCTCATCCTAAACCTCTCTCCAGAGGCACAAAGACCTCAATTAGACCTATCACTCCTCATTTGGTGTGGGAAAGCCCCCTGTCTCTCGTTCCCTCTCTTCTGTCCCCAATCCCCCTCTTTCTTTTCCTCCCCATCTCCCAAATCTCCTTCTCCTTCTGTTCTCTCAGCCCCAAATCCTCTTTTCATTTTATCTCCTTCTCTTTCACTCTTTCTATGTCTTTCTGCAAAAGTGCTCTTACTCTGTCTGTCTGTCTGTCTTTGTCTGTCTGTCCCTCTGTGGAAGAAGAACGGCTGTGTGAACAAGTTTAGGCTTGACAAAAACGTGTGAACCACAGATATGAGTGTATCAACATTCCTAATTTCTTTCAAAACAAAAGATAAAGGCTAATGTTGGGTCATTCATCACAGACCCGTTTTCTGGCAGACACTTCCTGTGTAATAGTGGAAATGTTCTATTTGGCATGAAAACCCATCATTTTTGGAAACTGATAGCAGTGAAACTAATTATCTGAGTGAAATTAATATCAGCCGACAGATGTGATGAATGATTAGAGCTGTTTGCACTGATGCACTGAACTTACATCTGTAGATACATGCTTGGAGTAGCCAATGATTTCACATCTCATGACAAAGATAAACAGCTCTGCAGCTCTGTTAGTATAAGATGAAAGAGCCAGGGAAGTAAATGCAAAAACAGGCTGAACACATCTGTGATGGCCAGCGGTGTCAAGGTGTGTGCTGGCTGTGTGCAGAGGTTTCCAATAGTGGGCAGGGAGCAGTCACTCAGCCTGACTGCCTGCGCCAGCCTTGTTTGTAGTGTGTCACTGTAGCCACTGGGTGTCATTGCACTCGGCCTCTGGAGAGCACCCAAGCAACTACTCAGCCACCCCTCTGACTCACCTCGATGGAAACTTCCCCACTCAAACACTTAGGACTCTGTATAAGAACTTTGTATAGAGCCCCTATGGACTCACTAACTCATATGTTGTAAAAACGAGAACATAGGCTGAAGGAAATTGAATGGTTGATACAGTTGGGATATGTTTAACAGTAATACTTTTAATCCTTTTTGATTGTACATAAATAATCGGAATTTTATGAATGGTTGCACTGCTCTGTTGCTTAATAATGAAACGTAATTTATAAATAAAGCATTAGTTGTGTTTAAATGTCACCTGTTAAGATTATTTAAAGCAGTTTAGAATAACCCACTTCTCTATACGGATGAGACATTTACAACAGTGTTTATTAATGTACACTGTCCCAAATAAACAACATTGTATAAACACATAGTGTAGAACTTTGGAACTAATGTATTTTACTCGGGTCCTATAAACTGTCAGTGTGTGTGACCCTCGTTCAGCTGAGCAGCATATGTTGCTTTGGACGTAAAATGCAGTTTAAGTAAGACTCTGAATTCAACAATTCCTGGGTATCCAACATATAAACTAAGCGAGCAATTATGGTGTTATTGGAACGTGCGTAATGGCGCACAGCGCGGAGAGAGGGGTGATTTGGAAAGAATAAGGAGCGCAACCCCTCCTCCCACTCCCTTCACCACGGACTAATTTCAGTCCTGTTAAAAATGACTCAGAATTTAGTCTGACACGATGACTTTGTCATAACGCGTGTTGGTATAATGTCATGTCGCGTGTTATTGAAGTAACGGGGTGATGACTATCACCTGCGTAAATGGCACACCGCCCTTTATCCCGCTCCTGTGGTGCGTGTCTGGAAAAACTGTTTTCAGAGCCCACGCAAACACCATCAATTATTAAGAAACAAATTACCCTAGGGATACCACCGCCCCTTGATGTTCCTGAAGCCTGTGACAGCTCCGCCGGGGGAATGGTTGGTTAAAGGTTGCATCACTTCATTTGAGAGTTAATTCAGGTTAATTGTTCATGAGCAGATGCGTGGTAGTGACTATGACGCTACCTGAAACTTATTTAAGAGTTACAAATAACTTGGACGCGTGTCACCTGTAAATGACTAACCGTACATAAAACAGTGAGGACTAAAGCTGAGTCTTGAGGCACCGAGTCACGTTTAAATATAGGTTTGACTTGTCTGCGAGAACCGATGAGCTGCCCGGCTGACAGGTAAAGGTATGTCACTAATACATACCTTCATGGTGAAAGCTTCTAATCGTGTTGGCCTTGCTGGCGGCTCTTTCTGCGTGTTTCCCCATGCTCTTGGGTCGTTTAGTGCTGTGGTCTCCGTTTGCTGAGTGCATGCGGTAAAGGTCCACCATGTACTGCGGCACCACGGCTTGCTTGCTCGGCGTCGGTCTGCGCCTCAGTCCAAACATATTGAGAAGGCGAAGCTCAAACTCGTTGAGGAAGCTCTCCGACTGCTCCGGGCTCTGCTTCCCGGATTCGCTGTATTTCCTCCGGCCCACCTCGGGGATAAGTCCCGTAGCACCTTCCAGCAACACCTGAGCGATCAGCAGTACCATGAGAGAGCGGACCACGGCGACCATGATCAGTCAGTCCCTGTGGAGAAAGTTGGTGTCTGTCAATACTCTGGCGCTAAGATAGTGACATGAGGTAGACGCAGCAAGGGGCTTCACTGCAGCGTTGCCCAAACAGTGTGTGATCTCTCCATACAGTAGGAATGATTGAGGTAGAACAGGTTAAAAAGGGAAGACACCTCTTCACTTTGAAGTGGAACAAAAAAGGGGGCTATGCGCCGCAAGCCCCTCGGCTATATAGCGCGTCTGAGGGAAACAGGAGATTGATCTTAACATGAACAGAAACATGAAAATATTACGGTGAAGGAGATGAACAGAAATGGGTTGACGACAAATTAAATCACTTAGAAAAAAACAAAACAAGTGATGTTTTGTGAAATGATATGAATCAAGGAGAAATTCACGTCTGCATAGCTCCACAAGAAGCATCAAAGAATGTAATGAGAAAAGAGCTGGAATATAGAGCAGCAGGAGAAGCACACAGACGGTGCTGCAAGCCTGTATTTGCAGAGGCTTTGACGGTCATGTATAATCATAAGGGATAGAGTTACTTCAAGAGGCTCGCAGGTGTTAGATCTGACGTGCGTACCAGGGCCAGATGTAGCCCGGGACAGTAACATCAAAAACGAAGTATCATCTGAGCAACACAGTCTCAAAATGAACAACTTTTATTCTACTTCATTTTGCTTTTCGCGGTGTTTCCCCGCTCGTTCAAAAATGAGAACGTTTTAACTTTTACGCAAACAAACAATGCGCCATAAAGTTGGAGAACTGGTGATTCGCAGCGTTTAAATAACAGTTTCCACCTCAGACAAGTTATTTCACACCTGATGACATTAGGATTGAGAATTGTTTTCTCAGGCATAGTTCCATAACTTCAATCAAACAACCATGTCGCCGTATTATACCTGACGAGGAAGCGCTGTGTCTGGTCGTCGTTCCACCTTTGGGCTCCGATAAATTCCACATTAATTCGTGTTTAATCCACGCTGCTTCTTCTTGTGGGACCAGAGACAGTCCAAGCTCCTCGCCGATCGCTTCTCGCACATATTCTCACCAGCTGCAGTTCGGGTTAGAGGTCTTGGTCAGCACGGAAAATAAAAAAAAAAGTTAAGTCTATGAGGAAGCAGGCTCGTGAAGGCAGGACCGATCTAAGTATAAAGCATCTTGGCTGAACATCTTCAAACGAGAACAATTCTCTCAGACCCAAAGTTGAGCGGCACTGGCTTAATTTCTGGAGAGAAAAGCGCACTTCAAGTGTCGCTCCTCCGATTCAGGGAGCGCGTCAGCTCTCCTCCTTGCGCCACAGTGTAGTGGTTCAATTGATTGGTGCTTTCTCTTCCCCCAGCGACTCTTTTTGTCCTACAGTGATGTCACCAAGGGGCTGTCAATCATTCGTCTACTATAAAACACCTCCTGCGGACCACTAACCCGGAGGCAGCAGACTTTTTTCATGTCTAAATGAGCGCACATTAGAGCCACGGTACCTAATTTTGATATTCTGCATGAATAAACCATTACTGCTCCATATACTCCAAAGTCCATTTATTAATGTCTAAAAAGCTTGGGAGCCCTACACACTTTTAAGAACCATTAGTTGAGGAAAAAAACGTTGAGTTTCTCTGGCATCTGCACATATACTGGAAATTTACACCATAAAAATAGTTGTTAAGTCAACAGTTAAAACCATACTGTTGCTTTTAGTTGTGTGTGTTTTTCTATACATAGAAATAGCAATCACCTGTTTGCTTTATGCTTTTAAATAACATGAAAATAGCTTGTTATACGGTCCCTCTTTAAATATGATATAATATCCCTGTGTATATGACTGCACTGAGCAAAAAAACATGTCAGCCCATATGGTTATTCTTATAATTAACCGAGCGATCTTAATAGCAGGATCAAACACGTTGACGTTTTTGGAATAATGCTAATACATAATGACATCACAGTGTGTTGTTTTTGTGGTTTTATTTCAGACTCTGCAGAGGAACCATCACATCCTCCTGTTGAAATTTACCCTGTGTGTGTGTGAGAGAGAGAGAGACATCAAAGTTGATTTATTCACACTTCCTCCTGCCTGACTTCATCTTTTCATTTCATTCCAACTCACAGCACTTTATCAATATACAGTATCAGTGGCAGATTTTGGCAGCATTTATTGGTGTCTTATATCTACAGTACTGTGTGAGAGCATCAAGTGAGGAACTTGTCAACAGGAACTTCATCAATTTCCTGGGAAGGCAGTGTTCGTTTCTCTTACTTTGGTAAAAAAATGTTTTATGTATGATCATGTCTTAAAGAAGCTGCTCAGTCACTTAAAAAATGACCTATGTGCCTCATCTTTCTTTCTTTTCTAAGGGTGGTAAAATATTTTACATCTACTGTGTTGAAATGTTCATCCAAGCCTGGGAGAGTCCCTGCTGTATTTGTACACTACAGACTCACAGTGGCACAGAGGGGCGAGGGAAACTTTGCTGTGTTGTTTTTAGCCTGTGGGGTGTATTCTAAAGCATTAATGGTTGGGTCATCTCCATAAGAAAAAGCCCCCTCTGATTCCCTCTAGTGACTTCCATTAGGTGATGATGGGTTAGGGTTCGGGGCAGGCGGCTGTGTTTTGGGCAAAGCACTGGGACTGTTTTCTTTGCAGAGATGGCAATAGATTAAATCCCACAGAGATCACAAGATATCTTTGTTTCCTTTCAGGGCAATAACATTTTATGAGGGATAATCCCAGATCATCCACTTAGCAATTAAAATACAGAGAGGCCCAAAGGAACATGCCGTTACTTGGCTGGCAGTGTCCACGGTTTCTTGACCTTCCCTTCACTGCATGTATGCATGTTTGATTGTATACAGTTCTGGTGAATCTGTTCAATTAAACACGAATTATGATGTCCTATTATTTATGTCTTCTTATTCACTCCACCTTATGGAATCATGCATGTCTCTCCCTCATTCATAAAGTCAGGGTGTGGGAGCACATGTTAATTAAATCATACATGCTTAGATTTGTTCTATTGTCTTGTTAATCTGTTGGCAGTGATAGTTGAGTTTCTTCTGTTGCCAAAACACTCTTCACTGAGCCTAGTGCTCTAAACTCAAACGTAGGTAAAAAGCTGGTGGTTTTCAGACGCTGTAGATTGGGGTAAAAGCCCTCACACAGTTTGTTCTGCTATCTTTAATAACCAGAGTGAGAGGATTAGAAAGAGAAGGCCTTATGTGATGCTTTCTCCTGTGTGTTTCCCCCTGTATAGACAGTGTGTGTGATTTTAATGAGTGGGTATGGTGGGTTTTGTTCTGTACATGCTCACTACGTGTGTGTGTGTGTGTGTGTGTTCTGTGTGCCTTGGCACAGGTTGTGTCAGAGCAGCACTGAGGAATGTATCCAGCCAAGGCTGTTGAGGGACTTGATCAGTGATGGCTCGAATGGTTTGAGAAGATCATGCGGCTTTGATACTGTGTATATCATTGTTTTGAGCCAGATATATCATGCTTATCTAATCGCTGTCGCTGATCCAATTATATGCTGATTGAAAGGACAACACCACAGAGCGAAACCCTGGCAGCGCAAGGAGGCAGGTAGAGATATGCTATCAGAAACAGAAATGAACGACCTACTGAGGGGGGCTCTGACAGGTTAAAATGTGACCCTGCCAGACACTGTCAACCCAGTGCGACCACCACCGTCACTAGCATCATTATTTTCGTGGAGCACTCATTTATTTGCTTGTGATAGCAGTTACAGAATAGTTTTTGTGCATTTCAGCGTAAAGCTCAAGGTCACAACTTATAGGAAGAGGAAACATTCTTCAAGTCAAAATGTAGTTTTGTCAAAACAAGCACAGACACTGTGTAGAGTTTCCCACACTCACGTTTCACATCCACACTTAAACATTCAATATACATCCGTTTTAGTGAAACTATGGACAATGTTTCAAAGTTTTTTTCTCTTGTAGCCATTCACAAGCTTGATGAAAACAGGAGTCTTTCTTCAAAAGTCACATTTTGGCAAGAAAGTAACTAAGACAACATTTGCATAGCACATTTTTTTCTAAAGTGACAATGTGCTGAACACCACCCGGTCACCACACATGAAGCATTCGAAACAGACATAGAAGACACACAGAATATAAATCAATAACAGAGTTGTTAAAAAGCCAAGCCTGTAGAAGTAAGTTTTAAGGTGTACATAGACGTAAGGCCCTGTGATGCTTTGAAAGAACCTTGAAACTGTAGTGTAGTGAAGCAAGAACAACACTTATGTGGGATCCTCTACTAGTTCCTGTTATAATCTGGCAGTGTCATTTTGAATAAGCTGGAGAAGATCTAGACTAGAATACATGAAAAGAAGTGAAAGGAGCAGGTTGGGTATCCCTTAATGATTCATTCAAAGTCTTCCATGATCAACAGGTGGGTTGAAAGACAATGCATAAGAACATCTGAACATCCTCGAAACAGTTTAGCTTTCTGCTGTTGTCATTAGCTCAAACTGAAGCTCTTGGATATCCTTTTGTGCAAACGGTGTGGACTAGTACAGCTATTGTTTCTGTTCTGACGCCTGAGGCCTCGAAGTCAGAGCTCAGGAACAATAAAACTGACACCTCTTAGACCGCTGAACACTCCGCCATGAATCACCCTGCTTTGTCTTCTCTGTATTTACTGTCGGACTTTCTCTTTTGTCTTTATGTTACATTATGAGCCTTCTCATCATAAGTTATTGCCCCTCTTTGACAAGTGGAAGACAATACAGGACTAAAATTTAGGTTAGTGAAGACTAGCTTTTGTATTATGAAACATGCACACTCTCACCTGTGTGAATCATCTGAAAGTCAGATTTCTCTGCTGCAACAGTATGTTCCATTCATCCTTCACATTTTGGAGAAATCATCTTCAGTAATCAAAGGAATAATATGCTCTATCATGACCACTGTTTGCCACATTTGCTTCAGTTAATAGATGTATCTTTTTCTTGCATGGAAACTCCCTTAGAGGAGAACAATGTGCAAACCTATGACAAACGTATAATGAATCTACTCAGGGGGATGTTTGAGGTTATTTGAGGGAGATTAGTGTGTTTTGTTGTTTCATTATGTACATCCTGGGGAAGGAAAGAAGACAGATTATTGTCCCCTGGGTCCTGTACATGCTCATTTCTCTGCATGCCACAGTATGTGCACCGTGTGTGTGTCCGTGTACACATGTTGTGCTGGTTGTAGACGATGCGGCCTTCTCTTGTCATCACGTACATTCCAGGAGTCAGGGGGCAGACAAAGCCCTGAGATGACACTGCAGATCTAACTATTAGCCTTTCACCTGCTGTTAACAGCAACTTGGCGGGACACAGAGCTTGCATTCCTCTGCCTCAAGCCAGCTGTAGTCCTAACATACAGTAACATGCCTACAGGGAGATCATCTTCAGAGATGTTGCTCAAAACCAGGGAACAATTTGTTGCTGCGACTGGCCTCTAATTCCACGTTCAAGCGAAGTTGTCTTTTTAATTTGAAAACCAATAAAATCTTCATCAGTCCACATGTGTTTGACAGCAGAAGCACGACTGCTCGGTTGGTTGGTCCCAAAATGGAAACCCACCAAGGTCAGAGACGGCCAGCTAGAGAGCCAGAGTCAATATTTATGGATACTGAACATGTGGCACACTTCTCTACCCACTAATTTGAGCAACAAGTCCACCTCCAGATTATATGGGATCACAGAGATCACAAGAGAGGGTCTAAACCTTGCTTGCATGTTTCAAATATTAAGAAGTATGTCGAGGTTGGTCGCAGACTAGAGGCTGCGCGTAACTGGCACACTGTTGATTTGTTTTTGTTTTAATTTCCTGTGTAAATAGGGGACAAGGGAGCTTTGATCAGACAGCAGGGGTTGCTCCTTGATCCTGATATTGAGTTTGTAATTATCATTATCATTAAAACAGGCTTGTTATTATCAAGAAATTACTTTTGTTAGGTTTTTGGCAAAAACAGTAAAAGGAGAATCCCATGCCTAGGCTTTTCAGTGTCAACTATCACTCTGTCTCATATTAGAAAAGGGTACACACAGATTTTATATTTTGCTGTACAAAAACATGTCCTTTGTTCTTTCATATAACGAACAATGTAAAAACAGTAATAACCCAGCATAGCTGTAAAGCCAGTTTACCAGTCACAACCTTTTAGCTCTGTGCAGACCTCACACTTAAATGACTTACAATACAAATCGAATGAGCACACGCTACATAGAGTGAACTACTGTAGTTGGGATGAGAGGCAACGGCTTCCATTTTGGAGAGAAAGAGAGGTATAAATACAGGGATCTGCCCTTTGAATGCAGCTCCACTCATAAAGACACCACGCGTCACTCAATTATATGTCTGCCTGATTAGAAGGTTGGGCTACGTAAACAGCCAGCGTCAAGATTTACTTCTTACTGCTTAAGCACAAGCAGCTGTTTACAGGCCGAGGAAGGAAGGAAAACACTTAGCAAGTATTCATACATAAAAGAGAATCGGGGGCTGACACATTTCCAGTTAAGATGGTTTCAATTAATAGTTGTTTATGTAGATTGAATGTAGTGTTTGACTGGAATAGTTAATTGCTTTTTGACTCTCGACGCTAATGATTCTTGGCTTTAAACATGTTTATATGCGAGAGCAGCTCAATGAAGTTGCAGTGTGAAATGACGCTTGTTTAACTTTTTTGTAAATGCTAGTTCATTACAATTGAAGGGTGGTCATCTTCACAGGCAAACACAGACTGACAGCAGTTTAAAGCACTCTCATATACTGTACATGCTTCATCTGCACGGTGAAGCCATTAGCGACTACATAAACACTAGTATCGAGTGTTCTTCACACATGAGATAAAACCCATCATATGACATGGGTCTTATCTTAACACGGAGAAGGTTAGACAAAGCTGAGCATCTTATATCACACAGAGCGAGGCCAACATATCGTCACGTCACAAAGATATCGACCTTGACATGACTTGACAATCATTTTCTCTCTCTTGGTTATTTGTGAGGCAGCAGCTATGAAGTGACAGACATTCAGATTCCTCCGGGGGGCTTCAGGTCAGTTATTGCTGTTTGAGTCAATGGATAAGAAAAGAAAAACAAATATGACTAGTGCAAGTGAAGATAAAGAACCAATTTAACAACTGGACTATTTATTTCTCATAAGACATGATGTTCTTTTTAAATGTCAAGAGGCTAGGATCTTGAACATTAATGGAAATCCTTTCTACATTTATATTTTGAGTGTATAATTTACAAAAAGGGGCAAAACGCAACACAAGTTCAGGGACAAATTTAATTGGATTTTAATTGGTCATCTTAAACCTTCTTAGTATCTCTGATGTTGCGTAAGTTAAAAATAAGGGCTAGCGTTTGGTATGTCCTTTCTAGGCTACTGTAGAAGATTAGCAGCACAATCTGACCCATTCCTCACCATTAAACTGTAATGACAAGCTGATTTCCCTTTAGCTTATGAAGCATTTTCGAGACTTTCATTTAACTTCACTGTTTTGGTCCATTTCCACAGCTCACATCAGTATCAGTTTCAGCCACAGCAGGCAAATGTTTAAGAGGAAAAAGCTCTGAATACACTTCTGTAATGTCGTCTCCGTATACAGCTGTTCATGTCTTTGCATAGTCTGTGTCTGTAATCTCACCACACGTTGCGTTTAGTGTCAGC
The DNA here is from genome assembly GCF_019176455.1 of Solea senegalensis. NCBI lineage: Eukaryota > Metazoa > Chordata > Actinopteri > Pleuronectiformes > Soleidae > Solea > Solea senegalensis. Next base: position 7,814,063 of record NC_058037.1, read on the forward strand.
GCACCTTTAGCAGTGTTCAAAAACCTTCAAACCTGTCATGTTATCACATTGTTCTCTCCAAGCTTTATATAGTCCAGTCGAAATGTTTAAGCCACAGCAAAGAGGCCACTTTTGAAATGGAAAACAGTCAGATTGTTATTCATGCATCTGCTAACAAAAGAGTGTGGTCGAACATATAAATATAAAAGTTATTAATTCCTATTCTTACCCTTGACTTGCAACCTACACAGTTTTTATGTACCACCGTGTACTACAGATGTGGTTACAAAACTACATACAACTGTACTGTAAAATACAGCTGTAGCCAAATGCAAACATGGGCTTTCACATGATTGAAGTGAGTCTGGAACGAACTCATTTCATTGTCACATTGCATTATCATGGTGTCGCGTCTGATCCCCACCATACGGCCAGAGGGAGCAGAGCTGCAGGCTTTTCTGACAGGGGGAGAAGAGACCAGGCTAGAAGGCTATAGCGAGAACCTGATTGTACTCTGGCATTCACAGAATGACATTATAGCTGTGTGGTTTCATGATAATAATAATCTTCAGAGCAGCTGTATAAACATTTAACTGACATCCACTCCCTGGACATGCAGTATGTATCTTTAACTTCTACTAGGGCCAGTCTGATGCAACTATTCATATCTCCGCCCATCTCTCTCTCTCTCTCTCTCTCTCTCTCTCTGTCGCTCTCTTTCTTTCTCTCTCTGTCACACACTCTCTCTGCTTGAGATACATGATCCATGTAGGTATTTGCTGTAAATGTCAATGGAAAATAAATGTTCACATCATATTAAGCTTTCAACATTTGAAAAAAAAAAAACACAAGAGAAAAGAAAGCACAAGCCTGGCGGGGTGATTTATTGTGCGGAGCCGCACAGAGCTGCAACTGTTGTCCTGTTTCATTCACTCTGAAAAAAAAGTGGGAAACAGTTTTCGAAAATAGGGACTCAACGGAGGCCAGTAAATTTAGAAAAACCCTTGCTGTGGGCCCTTCACAGTGTAGCCTATTTCCTGGTAACATCTGTCTTAATTCGTGGCAGTTTGTGTAAATATTTATGTCACTAAACTAACTGTTCTGTATACAGTAAGCCCCCCAATCTTCCCTGGAATGTGATTTAATTGGCGGTTTCCTCTGTTTATCCTGTTTCATAGTTATGGGTGAGCTTATTGTAATGAATAATCAGGTAGGCAAAATGTGGCCTTAAATTAAATGTTCTCCATAAAGGAAATCAAATCGACATCCTAACCTATGACTTTTTTGTCAAAATTTGGACGACATACTATAGTATGACTTTTTTGTCAAAATTTGGACAACATACTAACCTATGACTTTTTTGTCAAAATTTGGACGACATACTAACCTATGACTTTTTGGTCAAATTTTGGACGACATACTAACCTATGACTTTTTTGTGAAAAGTTTGACGACATACTATATTATGACTTCTTGTCTCATTTTGGGCTACATACTATGACATTTTACTAAAAGAAATTTGGTGACTGACTTTTTTGTCTCCAAAATTAGACAAAAAAGTCAAAAAAGGAGAGTGCCTGCTCCTGCAAGGCTTTTTCGTGAGAACACCCTAGCTAGCATCTACTAGAAAATTCTGCAGCGAAATTTTTATCGTGCCTGCTTCTTGGTGCCGACTTGCTGTCCAAACTTTTTTTAACAAGGGCCAGATTTGATAATGTGAAGATGTTTAGAGACCAATGGTCATTTCACACCTTTTTCTATAACAGTAACTTTTACATACAAATGCGCTGTTTAATTAATTTGCAGCAGCAGGCACTAATAAACAACCATCATGTGTTCCTAGTTATGTAGGTTGTGAGTTCACTTATTTGGTCCGCATTTTGTTTACTGGTTCATTGAGGTGAAGACAGAAATCATCCTTTTTTATGGCTTGACACTCGGCAAAACATATATATAAAGAAAAGAAACGTGTGCGCTAAGAAATGTACTAACCTGCTGCCAAAAAGACTTTGATTCCTTTTAACAAGTTTGTTTTGCATGTTCAAAGGGGTTGGTTTGAAGTTAAGGAGAGGAGTTGTCTTAACCTCTGCCACGCCATTGGATGTTTGAGCAGTGGGGCAGGATATTAACAGTCCTCAGTTCTGCTTATAAAATGTGCATGTCTGCTATGTGTTAGGTTATATAACCCTCACTTGTCTTTTAACACTTTCATCCTCCACACAAGGGTCGCTGATGTCAATCAGCTGTCATATAACCCTGACAGAAAACATTCATTATTCATTTCAAAATGTATATAGTTTGTTATTGTTGTTTTTATGCCATTTACTGAATAAACAAATTAACCCTCTTCATGTTTTTCCAGGGTTGAGGCACGTTGGTAGCCAACATATAGTCATTACACCAATCCATTCTGCCATTTCATTAAGTAAGAATTACTTTGTGTTAAACAAGGGCAATACAGAAGGAAGTGTGTTTCTCCTAATTCACACAACCTACACTCTTCCTGACCACTTTAATCTGCCATTTAATTCTTGATGAGTCTGCTTCAACACAATATTCAGCACAGTAATTATGTTTGATTTAAAAATATGTACATTATTTTGGTTTTAACATATGGTTCACATCAACATCTTTACCGGTAATGTCTTAGAAAACAACAGTATAGTTCCTGTTCTATTTCCTGGAGCAAATCTGATGCAACGTCTGTCTCTATTGCTGCTGCTGGCAAGGCCCCGAAATGCAGTGAGAAGTTGCATCAGCCGAGTCTGTCACAACAAATGCGACCAATCATCAAACGAATCAGTTTGAGTGACGTTTTATTGGCCAATCATTTTGAAGAATAGGGGAGGATCTAACTTATATTTTTAACCAATGGGATAGTGAGTTTCACTCAAGGTCCCGCCTTATTCGGCGCATAGAAATCTGATTGGGTTTAGTGACCGAGGAAAATCCCTTTCTTAAATGTTATTGGCTAAAAACGCTGACGCGGACTCACCCGCCTACTGTGGACTGTATAAATTCAAGGGCAGCTTTACGCCATGTTAAATACGAGACTGGACGAGATCAAAGCTGTGCGGAGTCGATGACGACTCGAATTCAACCCGTTAGAAACCGCGCTAACAACAAATCAATCTTTGATCTTTTGATTTGATAACTTTTACACCACTCTGTCATCAGCCGGCGAAGCAGCTGGCTGAAGCGGTTTTTGATTTTTCCCTCCCCTCCGACCAGAAGGCCAAAGCGGCTGCCATGGATTTTTAAGGCATAATGCGGCGAGTATAGCAATGGCAATGCATCAGGCAAAGAAATATCAACTGCGAGACTCCATCCTCGCAACTGCTAAGCAGTCGGGCTCGAATACCGTCCGCGGTATACCTGTGAGCCAGCCGGTCCCCCTGCTCCTCGACCGGAGGAAGCTAACGCTAGCAAGTTAGCCGCCCTTAGCTCGTGACATCGAGTTAAAAGATTTTGAATCCATCGATTTCATTTGAACGTCATCACCAACACCGATCAAAATGAAGCCTCAAGACATCATCAGCGTGAAGGCCAGCCTGTGGATCTTCGGGTACGGCTCACTGGTGTGGAAGCCTGACTTCAAGTACAAGAGGAGCAAGGTCGGTTACGTTGAAGGCTACAAGAGGCGTTTCTGGCATGGAGACAACTTCCATCGCGGGAACGACGAATTGGTAAGTTTTATTATTGTCTACATTTACATTTGAAGTTGTTCTTGGCCTTTTGTGAAGTACAGGCCTTTCTGTTGAGGCGTTGCCCATGACGTGACTCATTTCTCTTCCTTTCCCCACAGCCCGGAAGAGTGGTGACGCTGATTGAAGATGATGACGTAAGTGGACATTTCTGTTTCCTATTGGCTTACTGTATAATGCGGGGGAGTTTCCAGGCAGAATAAATTCTTCTCATTATGATTGACTTGAATTTATAAGTGTTCTTCCTCTTCCTCCTCAGGCAAGCACATGGGGTGTGGCGTTCGAGGTGACAGGCCCTCAAGTCGAGGAGTCCCTGAAGTACCTGAATGTGCGTGAGACCGAATGCGGTGGCTACATTACCAAAATGGTAGATTTCTTCCCTGATGGGGAGAGCCACTCACCAGTGAAGGCACTCGTGTACATCGCCACAACCCAAAACCCCCTGTACCTGGGGCCGGCCAGTCCGGAAGAGATCGGCGCCCAGATCGCGGTTTGCAGAGGGAAGACAGGCCACAACCTGGAGTACCTGCTCCGGCTGGCTCAGTTCATGAGGAGCAGCTGCCCACATGTGGATGACCATCACCTGTACGCCATTGAAGCAGCAGCTCTTAGAGTGGTGTCCTGTCTGTTAAAAGTCCAGTAGTTGGTACCCCTGTCAAACACTACACATGTGCACAACACTGAGGCTTTCCATCTGTCACTCGTATCAAACTTATGTTGTTAAATGACACATTCATCCATTAAATACTAAAGTGATGAGAAAAGCTTTCGATCAACTCTTTTTGTGAACTGTTAGTACTAGTACTACTAAACCATTGTCTGACTGGTTTACTGTAAACATCTGTCACAACATTGTACTGTATTTTTTATTTGCACAGTTTTGATCCCGTCCAGTGTATTCGCACTACAGCGGTTGCTAAGTGACTACTGTTCAACTGTTTGCCTGTTTTTGGCCTTTGTCAACATTTCCATCCATTGCATCTGCCAATAAAAGGTTAACAGAAACTTCATTGTTGTCTTGTTAATGGTGGGCTTTTGTCCTCTGATCATGAAGAAGCTAATAAACATGGTACCAGCAAACTTTAGCTTGTGCTGACTTGGTACAAAAATTCATACTGAAATCTGGTTCAAAGGCTTGAATTGTTTCCAGGAAAAATATAATTTTTAATACCCTGTGTCTTCAGCTTTTGTGGTGAGGAATGTACTGGCAGTGGAATTTGTTGACGTCCATATATAGTCAAGCAAAGGAGGCTGCTTTGCAAGGTAACTTGGAAAGTATGTGGTGTAGATCCAATGTCAAGACAATGAATCAGGGTAACATGAGGAATGAAGGACTGAATATTTTACTTCTGAATGTGCTTTGCTAAGTTCTTAGGGAAAAATAATTGCAATGTAAGATTTATATTGAGGCATAACATAAAATGTCGTCCATATGCTTACTTTAGCCAGTGACAACAGAAAAAAACAACTATTTAAATAATTAAAGCCCAAAACACCACATTAATGAAGGCTGAAGTTGAGCTTATAGATCATGGATCACTCAGTTTAAGCTAGTCATTCCCACCTTTCATAGCAATAATGGACTTTGTTGTTGGCGGACAAAAGACACCAACCATGATGTTTCTACACACAGACTGTTGCTCAGCAGATTTATCCTAAAATGACCTCCGTGAACCTGTGTGTTTTTGTTTTGGAACATCACACACAAACATACGTGGGACACTCCCAAACACTGGACGGAGCAGCTTGTACCTTGGATGCAAGTCAAATCAAAAGAATCTATCTGGAGGCCCTGGCTTATATAACCATGATCAGGAACAAGCTCAGACCTGGAAGTCCTGTGTTTATAGTCTGCACTGTGGCCATGTCAGAGTTCACCAAGAAGAACATGCTGCTGTGGTGCTCAGTGAGATGAAAACACACTGGCCCTGCAGCAAAGCGTGTGAAAAAAACCAGCAGGGACTCAGATAAATGTAAGAATGTCGGCTTATCAGATCGACAGTGCATTTAAAGGGGCAGTTCACCCAATTCACAGTCACATAACACCCATTGAGCCATTGAGAAAACGTCATTATGTCGTTTCTGATTCTGTTTCCAAGCACAACAGAGGTGAATTAAATCTAATTTGTGCTGCTCAAAGCACTTAAAATCTTCATATGGAAACTCGACATCAGTATGTTTTTCCAAAGTGTTTCCAACAAAAATTGTCCTCAGTGAGGTCTGTAGATCTGCTGCAGGGACCTTATCTCTGAAAACTAGAAATCGGAAAACCAAGAGCACCACTAATGCAATAAGGACTGACTCTTGGGCAAATAACATAACAGTATAATACAAGTGGGATTTTAGTTTTGAATGTTGTTTCATAGAGAGAACTGTTCGCACTGGAAGTGTCATATTTGCCAAAGGCTACAAAATTATAGTTTTAAAAAGCCACAGTTGATTAAATCTGTGATAATCTCGACAAAGGCTATTGTGAGGTGAAGTCAGTGGATCAGGAGAAATATAAGACAGTGATATGTCAAACTGGTTCTTTTGCACAGGAGGAGGTTCTGTCAATTACCAACTCCCTGACTGTTTTATACAGCACTCATCTCTGTAGCTTTGATCAAGTTTGATGGCCTCCAAATTCTTTTTAGAAGCGTTTTGATAAAGTTTTCTTCCCCATTTATTTATTATAATGAAAACCTTAGCTTAGTTTATTTACCCACTGCTGTACTTTTGAGCAACAACCAGATTTTAGTGAACAATATCATGAAAGTATCATGAAAACAACCAAATACAGTAAAACCATTAGAAAATATTCAGAGGCTGATTTAGCACTGTTTTTTTTTATTTCCAGTTGGCTCCTCCTGTTAGTAAAATGGCAGATGCATTTCTTTATATGTACATGACCTATAAAAATAGACGGGCAAATGAGGGAAAAGCCAGAGGAAATGTTGCTCTTATTAGTATTTACATCAATATTAAACAACATATTTTAATAACACTATCGTCACGAAAAACAATCAAACCTCTAAACGGATGTAGTGCTCAACGTAGGACACTGATGCAAACCTTTTTTTTTCCTAAAACATCAATGACATCAAAGAGAACCACAGACTCATCATCACAAAAGTGACCTCTGAAAAATAAAAATAAATGGCTTCAGTACAATTTACACAGTTTCACAGGTGATTATCTCATTCACAATTATCATGAACCGCCCACTTTTAACACAGGTCAAATAACTTAAATATTAGAAAACCAAATAATCGGAGTGAATTTATAAATGTACTGTTAGCAGCGTAGCCACATAACCCAGAACTTCTTATTTTGTAATATAATGTTTAAATCATCCATTCATTCATTTTTTCCATTGGGCAAAAAAAAATATATAATTAATTTTCCTTTGCATTTATACTGTGAGACCGGCCATGTTGTTGTTTTTTGGGTTATGATTGATTATTACAAAAATAAGCTTTAGTAGAAACACTGTAGACATATTGTTTGGTTGGTCTGATGTGGCTTCACATTAAGCTCTGTAGAAATGTGGGATCATTCGCCGGTTTGCACAGAGAATATCTACAGAACAATTAAATAACCTAGTGTACATGAATGAGAATTATTAACAAAAAAACAAAAGGGGGGGGGGGAAGACATGGCTCAGTGCATTTGACAGAAACTCCGTTGCCTCACCATGCTGGCAAACACAAGGTTTTCAAAGCCCTTTGAGCTACACATGTTCATTCACGTCTTTGTTGTATTGTTACTGCTTAGTAGCAAATCAAAAGAGCTTCCTGTCAAGAATAGAAAATCGCAGATTGTCTTCTTGAAAAAAAGCACTTGGAGATACTGTTGTCACTATGCAAGCAGAAATACTCAAGGCAGATTTCATCCACTGACCCAGACGCATGAAAATAAATCTGACGCAAGACACAGGGCGGCTGGTAGTAGAGACTGTACCTTCAAAATGACTGTGTGTTACAACACAGCATGGTCCTCCAGGTAGTGAGCCTTAGTTACTATAAATACTATACTCCCTATTTATTAGAATAAGCCTACACCTAGGGTGTCTGTGGGGATCACAGTGAGAGAGGGTCTGTTATCTCTGTGTGTTTATGTGCGTGCGTGTGTGTTCTACAGCAAGACAGCATGTCTTTAAGTGCATCATCGAGCCCCGGGACCACCAGGGCCCTTTCCCTTCCTGACAGCACTGTGGCTGCTGTGGTGGTGGCTGTGGGTCAGCTGTTTGTGAGGACTCAGGGTGGAGGCGCCTCCTTTGGCCTGTGGGGACGAGCTTCTGCTGGGGTTGAAGGCTGGACTGGTACCAGACCGGCCCAGGGATGGCTGCAGGGGACTGGACGCAGTCAGGCCTCCTGGAGGGAGGGAGGGAGGGAGGGGGGGACGGGGTTACAGACATGAGTGTTGTTATTCTCATGATAGAAACTTGATAATTCCTTTTAGAATTTGCACAGTAAAGTTCCAGTGTTAATTAAATTTGTGGGAGAGTTAACGGCAGAAACTAACGGAGGGGAGTCTTGTTGCCATATTGATTGGCATTCAGAGTAGCTATTACTGCCACGACAGCAATGACAAAGCATGTATTATATCTGCAGTGTTAACCCAAAGAGGAAGCTAAGAGAGACGTTTGTAAGGAGGGACATTTCTGAAGGGGTTTATGTGTCAACCAATGTGCAATGCTAGGGGCTGCTGAGAAGGGAGTGAATGGAAACGTAGGATCCTGAATGGTTGGGGGAACACGGAGCTTGCCATCTTGTGACACCGTTTTTTTACAGTAGCCTAAACGGACAAACCAACAAGAGTTTTTTGTGGAAGCTTTCTATGCAAACGAAGAACACCGTAGTTCCCTGACATGCTCGAGAAAAAGACGGGTGAGTGGAGGGGTCCTCACCATTAGATGTCATTAATTCCTACACAAGTGAATAACAGTGTTTAGTGTAGTATATATGTTAAAATATTACAACTGTTTTGTCTTCTAACTGCATGTGACTAACCAGACCCACTCTAATGCCTGTATATGCAAATATACACGTAGAAATATTGGTATTAAAAATCACCCAGGAGTACATACTATTGTCACTTACCTTTGGAAACACTGTAGCCATACGCAGCATAAGCTGCAGCTGATGCAGCCGCAGCACCGGCCATGGCTCCTGCCATAGCTGCTGCGCTGCCTGCTGTTGATTTGCGCCCACGTCCTTTTCCTCCCGATTTGGGCCCGCCCCCTGATCCTTTAGGCCTTCCCCGACTCCGCCCTGACCTGCCTCTGCCGGGACTAACTGTGTCTGAGGCTGAAACACCTGAAGACAGAAAGGAAATGGTTGATGGGGGGACATGTGTCCATCATGGTTGGGTTCACTTTGTTGGACAAGGATGTCAGCAAATGAGAAAACAGTCTTGTCCAAAAGCTCTGTATGGACACTGTACTTATACACAAAAATAGGATTTGATTTGCTAGCATCTGTGCTGGAATATTTGCATAACAACTGGTACCAAAGCAAAAACAGCAGAACCACAGAGCAGCTCGCCAATGCGTCAAGCTGCTCCGTTCAAAGTGAATGAGCTCCGGAAGTACAAAGTGGTAAATAACAAAAGCTATTGTTCACTAATTTAAACAAGTTCAAGTTCATATATTTACATAACTGGCCCTTTTTTGATTTCATCACGTTACAGTCAAACCAGAAAGAGTTAAGCAAGAAATCCCCGTAGAGGTCAGGACCCAGTCCTTCAATGATACTGTGGTAATTATACTGTGATACAAAAGAATTATAACACATTCAATATTACTTATTACCTTAAGTATAGGGGCTCCAGCAATAACAAGAACCTTACTCTCATTTTCCGTACTGTTTGCAGAATCAGAGCCCAAGACTGCCTCACTGGTTTTGCACCTAATCCTTCACTACCGTCTACCCTTTTCACTCCAACCACTGTGGCATAAAACCTCTCTATGGGGGAGATGAGTCAGTCCTATCACTAACACACAAATCCCTTGCTCTTACCCACCCTTCAGAGACCTTAATCCCACACTTCCTCCCCTTTCGCTTATATGTCTGAGTTCACCAATTACCACAACGCAGTTTCCAAACCTTTCATTACAGCATCGCCTGCATCTCTGCTCGTCTGCACCGACTTTCTCCCAGCTCAGTGGGTCTGGTTAGCAGAGTCCATCAATAATCTTAATGGCAGGAATCTCTTAGCATGGCAGCAAAAGATAAAATCTAAATCGTTTCAGAGAAGCAGCATGTAATTAGGAGGGATTACGCTATGGCAGCGCATCCAAAATACGAATAAAACACCACCTATACTTTCACTATTTATCTGGATTTCATTGTACAGAATACCAGCACTGCAGCCAAGGCAAAATAACACCCTCATAAATCTAAATAATCAGTTGTATAATACACATGATGTAACAGACTATTAATCTCAATGGACACAAGCCTAATAAAACAACTTCTGATAGTGAAGAGAACATAACAACCCAGACTTCATGACCTTCATGTGAGTCCCTTAGATTTGCTTCTCCAGTGTCGCTGTAACAAGTTGACACAATCTCGCTGATAACACGCAGGTTATGTTTTATTTGGCAAGCATGGCGCTTTTGGAATTAAGGGCGGCTAAAGAGATCACATGTATAAAGATTATCTTTATCAAATATGAAAACACAGGCTGTGTGACCTATACTGCTCGTCATGATGTACAGACATGTCCCCGAAGCAAGCACAACAGTTATATGTGGTAATTACCATTTCAAAATCTGACACCATTGTTTGGAAACATGTTTACTTTAGCTATTATTTTAGTTACTTGTTTACTTCAGCTACAGTTTTTCAATTAATTGTGAGAGAAGAACCTCAAGTCAAAGAATCAATTTACTCAGTAATAGCTTATCTACTGCCAGTATCTTTCAGTACAAAAATTCTTGAAGAATACTAATATGTGAGTAGTCTTTATGGTAAAATACCTATACTATTACAGATAAGTTAAGAATGGATTTTGATGACATTTTCTGGCAATGTAGGTTATGTCCTAAGAAAGAGATGATAACATCTTGATGGTTACACACTCACAAGAGGTTGGTGCTCTCCACGTGCTTTCTCTTGCACATGCATTCATGTGTTGGCAGCATTACATTGTTGATGTTGGTCAAGGTGGAGGTGAATTACTTTATAAATTGTTATATATACTGTATATATCAAGTTATATTTTAAGGGGTGGTCATTAGAGGTAGGTCGAAATATGGATTTGGTGATATATATCGTCATCCTTCCACATGCAGTAATGTAATTGATACTCCAGGGCAAATATCGATATTTTAATTAACAAGTTAAGGCGCTCTAAAGTAAACAGTCCCTGCCAGTTTCACTCGCCAGGGGTCGCTACTTGTGTGTCTTCTTGCGGCGGGGCTGCTCAAATGAATGAAGGAAAGAGTGAAGAAGAGTGAGTTTACAGTGGGATAATGGTGGAGTAAGCTACATTAAGAGATGCTCCATCCACGTTCAACACATACGACATGCACCTTGTCCTCTATGATGTGAATAAATAGAGAAATCCTGCCCTTTTTAATTTTCACGGACCTTTAGTTTTCTTCAGTTATACAGAAATTGTGATGTATTGCTATAAGATTATCTTGCATTATGTTGATTATCACAAAATCGTTGTATTGTGGTATTATTGCTATGGTGGACCATGTTTCGTGTACTGCATTGTGAAGTGCCCTGTTATTATCCCTCCTAGTGGTCATGCATGTGTGTGTAAAAATGTGATAATGTATTTACCATAGCTAGAAATACTCAAAGGTCAATATTAAATTGTGTTCTCACCATTCATGTTGTCAGAGACTGATCCAGACACAGACGCGGGGGAGTTGGTGGCACGAGACTGAGGCGCAGAAGACACTGGATCATCCACGATGACCAGCATGTCACTGCTGCTCTCGTCTGCGTCGGCATCCGGCGGCAATGAGCCAGGCTGGAGCTCGCTGCTCAGGGAGATCTGGCCGTGCACAGGAGTGGACACAGACAAACACACACGCTAGGGGTCAGACCCACAAGGAACATGGGAAGTCAGGCCGGTACAGTAAAGGGAAAGAATCAAGGGACAGTGTAAAGGAATAAAGAGGAGATCGTAGGAAGGAAGAGAAGGAAATATAAAAGACAAGTGAATGACAAAGGGAAAGATGGAAGAAAAAGAGAGGAATATAATGAAAAAATAATCAGTATTAGATAATAAAAGAGTAGGATGAGCAAAAAGAAGGGGTAGGAGAATTTAAAAGCACAAGACAGAGCGGGTTTGTGGATAAATGCCAAATCAACGATTTACAACCTCCTGTGACATAAATCACAGTCATTTCCCTCACCTCACTGAAGGGACTGGGCATGGCTGAGTCCATCTCAACACTGATAAAGGAGTCATCACCGTCTGCAGAAAGGTTGGAGTTGTCTGCTGATGGTGCATGGGAGATGACCAGATTCATCTCCTTTTTCCTCTTGTTCTCCGACTCCTCGTTCTTCTTCTGCAGACACAGAAAACACATGCAGGAGAGTGTGAGCGCATTGTTTAGGTTTAATACTTTTCACACTAATTCCAATTTAATGTTGTTGTTATATCTCAGATCTTAATATTCTTCTCAAGGCACTAAGATCGAGTGCTCAGCCGCTCGGCCTCTCCGTCTGTCCAACACTTAACTCCAGAGCAAGAAATCTCAATGACCACAGGCCAGATTGCCATGTAATCTAGTATGGATATGGTCCCCAGAGGATGGCTTCTAATGATTTTTGCGACCTCCTGACCTCACATCTAGCACTAATTTGGCCCATGACAAGGTCTCTCAAATGAACACTTGGATTTCAATGAAATTTGCTGTGGATAACTGTTGTCCCCAGAGAACTGGGCTTTATGTTTTTGTGACCCCTCTCCCCTTCCCTCTGGCTTCACATTAAGCCAAACACTTAGAAGAATCAGATTGCAATAAAATTCTTTAAGTGAATTAACATTGTTTGGTATCAGTACGGGAAGGAGCAGTATATGTGCTGCTTTTAAAATGTTTCCCTCACATCACTGACTTTCTAATTCTGTCATTCCTTGAATTCTTCCCTTGTTTCTTTTTTCCCCCACAAAGCTGCCTCTTCATGTTCTTATTTAACCCACTCTTCCTCTTGGAAGACGGAGATAAGTGCAGATATTTGAGGTGATAGTGCTGCTGCAAATTACCTTCTCAGCGTACTTCTCCCTCTTTCTCTTGCGCTCCTTCACCTTGCTGCACTCTTCCTGTTGCCTCTTCTCCTCCTGTCTCTGGCGCACTACAAGAAAAGACGACAGTTTTGTTTTATTTTATTTATTTATGACATTTTGTTCCATTTCATATAACCTTCATAACACTCACATTTCTTCTCCAGCTCATCGTCGTCCAGCAGCAGACTGACCACCTCTTTGGGTTTGAGTGTGTCTGGTTTAAAGTTTCCTCCGGAGATCACCACCCTTTGGATCTTATCACACAAGAACAATGCAGCATTAATCAACTGTGTAATTAATTTATATTTACATCATGTTGCTGAAATGCCGCCACTCTATTACTTATGGGATGTTTATGTATTGATTGTTTAAAAACCCCATTATCCTTTATCATATTTGTTTATGTAGTACAGATAAGTGCTTGTCTGTCGGACCTCGCTTTTCTCCTTGGCCCGCTGCAGGATCCTCTCCTCGATGGTTCCCTGACAGATGAGGCGATAGACGGTGACCTGCTTGGTCTGACCCAGCCGGTGAGCTCTGTCCATGGCCTGCTGGTCCACAGTGGGGTTCCAGTCACTGTCGTAGAAGATGACCTGGGGGAGCAAACAACCACACAAGTCAGAGTCAACTTTGGTCCAGTTTTGAATTTTTCTGGTACAATTGCAGTGATGATATGAAGTAGATACCCATCCCTCCACATTATCCCATGTGAACTATCCCTTAACATGACAGATGTCCTGTGTTAACAATCACTTCGAACTATTTGTGAGGAAAGCTAATCCTACATGAACAGGACTACAGGGACATAAAGGAACATGTTAAGAGATGCTGATAAGCACAGAGATCATCATTCATATAAATGCATGGAAACCCCCCTTTTGCGCGCGCGCACACACACACACACACACACACCCCCATCACTGCGTCAACATGTTATTAACTCCTCAAAGGAGGTTATGTTTTCAGGCTTTTAGCAGGAATACTCAACAACTGCAAAACCCATTTCCATGAAATGTTGTGGGAGGGTGGAGAATGACCCAAGGAAGAAAAAATAAATATTGGAGCAGATCCAGTTAAAAGGGTGGATACAGTCTTTTTTTTGGCTTTGTTAAACCATCAAGCACAAATTTGATGTTTTCTGGCTCTGCTAGACAAATAAAAGCACTGCATTGCTATACTAAAAAATACGCATTCTATTTTAAACAGAGATTCTGCATCAGTGGAGTTTTTCCTTGATTGTGTCGATGACTCACAGTGTCAGCGGCAGTCAGGTTAATGCCAAGCCCTCCGGCCCTTGTACTCAGGAGAAACACAAATATGTCCGTCCTGTGGGGGCAGCAAGGGTAAGGGTGGAGGAGGAGGGCGAGGGAGGGAAAAGGAGAGACGCACAAAATCGAAGGATATCATTTACACCTGGACTTACAGTACAAATATCCATACATCATGGCATAAAATTAAGTTACAGTGTAAGTTAAGAACCACTCTTGGGCATGACAGCCTGTTAAAACTTGGCATGAAAAATGAAACATGCACTTGATACTAACAGTTAAGTTCGGCACCTACGCCCTCTAGAACAAGAGCCTCAGAGCTGCACACTAATGTGAACCAGAACATGAGGGCACACAAACAAACACACACACACTCGATTGTATCTACCCACCGACTCTGGAAGTCAGCCACCATGTCTCTGCGTTCCGAGATCTTGGAGGATCCATCAAGGCGCATGTAGGTGTGCTTACGATAAACCATGTACTCCTGCAGAGAAAGGAGAAAATGATTAGGAAAGCAAATGAGACTGTCATGTGATTTGTTTCTTGCTTCCTCTGGTGCCAAAACTATGCTCAGCACAGTCCCAGCACAGAGGATCTTTAATCTAACAATGGAAAAATGCTTGCAAGAGAAAAATTGTCATATACAATCAGATATACAATCTGCTGATTACCAAATAAATAGCAGATGGTATTTTTCAACTGAACCATTTTTTTCCCTTAAACAAAGACACAGCCAAACCCAAGAATTCGGGACAAAGCATACAGATTCAAGAATTTGCATGTTCTGATACCCGTATTATTTTTATCACAGATTTTGACAACAAATAAACCAAAAGAGAGGAGACTGGAAACGCAAACTACTCTACTTAGGGAATAGTCACTTAAGGTTGTCACTAACAACTTTTATGTCTGTTGTGTTTAAAACATCAAAATTCCACATTTCTTTTGCATACTTTATTTACTGGAGCTGAAACCACAATTCCAGCGAGACATTGAGAAATGCTGAGACTGATATTCTAACCCCCCCAAACATCTTGTAAGCTGATCTGTGCGAGTGTGTGTTTATTTGTGTATTTGTGTGTGAATGTTTGACACAAGGACTTCTTCAGTGCCGAGGGCAGGGCAACAGCAGTGATGAGGTGACGTGTTGATTTCTGAGCTCCTGAATCTGTGCCTCTCAACCAGTTTACCAATCACGTTTGCTGGCACACACCACAACACACATCATTACTGATGATATCAGTGACTTGACACCATGTTTTCATTGACCTCCCCGCATCATGACACCTTGGACCTGCCCTCCTCTGTGTGTGTGTCTGAACAGCCCCATATGCACCGAGTCAACACTACATCAAGGACCATTAGCCTCAGTGCTCACAAAACCCTGCAGGATATAACTCTGATGCTGCTCAGCAGTTTGTCACTCATTTTGTAATATGTCCCACTTTAAATGTTAAATAAATAATAATAATAATAAATACATGTATTCAGATCACAGGCCATTTAATGCATTTTTACATTAAATTAAACTGGGAATTTAATAATCTCTTAAAACAAAACATAGTAGCCAGGTTGCTCTCAACTTGCCAAACAATAATAAGTCTGTGAAGTTTTTAAAATCTAAAAAAAGACATGTGTAGTCACAGTGTATATGTATAGTAGATCTTGTCCGGGAACCGTGTGCACAAATCACAATCTGTCCTCCCCCCGATAAAAGCAATAAATACAAATCAAAGATAAGACGAAGTGGTGGCTTTAAAACCTAATAATTTGATAACAGTTATTATTGTCTGCTTTCAGTACCATTAATACACACAGTGTGCCAGCAACACACAGTATTCTTCCACAGCCAAACCTCAGGATTAACTCTCAGCAGGTGAGGTGCAGTCTGGGTATAACAGGAACAAGGTTTTGACACAACAACAATGTGTGGCATACAAAAAGAAAATCCCAACAACATGAAGATTAGTTTTTCAGTCACTCACATTTACGAGGATTCTGCAGGATTCTACATCTGTGACTTTAAGTTTGTTTTATTTCCACATAGAATGAAATGTTGTCCCTAAATTGAAAAACAAGTTTGCGCTTCAAAATGCTTCTGAGCGGAGTGCTTTACCCAAAGAGTAGCAAGTATGTTACAGTGTTGCCATTAATATTTTTTGTTTCAACTTTAAATCCATTTATTACATATGGAAGTATGAAGGAAAACCAGGAAAAACATCACTTAATACTGTAGTTATGTATAACATTGTGTAGTATATCATATTTGGCATTTTTCAGCAAGAATTAGCAAATAATACATTTAAACAATACTAATGACATAATTAAATACATGTGTTCAGAATCTCAGTCATTTGCCGCTTTTACCAACTCATTATGTCCAATGTATAACGTACTGGACAATGACATTGGATAAAGATGAGCTGGTACTGTATTTACTAAATGTGAACTTACAACATGTGAGAGAAAATATAATTGTATAACTTGTAACTTATCCTTGTTGTAAAGAAACTGAATTGAATGCTTTTTAAGAAGCTGCTGGACCATCCATCCATCCATTAGAGCTTCAATGTCGATAGCCCAAGTGAATAAAACTTAATGACCCACTAACACTTCAATGTGTCTTTTCATTATTTGTCACAGTTAACATGTTTTATATTGTGTTTACAACCACACCATGGGGAGATGAATTAAGTAAAGTAGTTAGTATCATAAAACAAATCTAAGCCAAGTCCATGCTTTGTGTTATGAATCACTTTATCCATCTCAATTCAACAAAAAAGAGATGGATGGAAAAATTCAATCAGAGCTGGAATCGAATCCGCAGACTTGTAGTGCTGTAAAGTGCCGTCTATGCAGCCACAAACACAGCACTCAAGTAGAAGGGGGGTAAATTGGTGGTCTTGCTCTACGGTCGGCTGCTGCCAGAGAAAGTCAACAATGTTATTTTTCTTCAAGCCATCCGGATCTTGATGATCCATCACCCGACCATGTGATGTCACCAGAACCTGCAGCCAACCGGCGACGAAAACAGTGACGCTAATGACAGAGATTAACATCAGCTTCTCCTTCGCTTTTTCTCTTAAATCACAGACTTATGTTCAGGAAATCAAATCCATCTGCAGAATTTTTATCCCCCAGACCAATGAGCAAGATGATATTGATGATTTCATCAGTGGGTGTCTTTAAGTCATGAAAGGAGACAATGTTGTCACAGACCAATTACTGTATGAGGTCACAATGCAGCACTGTAGTATTGCTCCATAACAACAGGAAAGCATTGTTTGAATGGGACAACAAAAGGTGGTTTGAAGAACGTTAATGCCGTAAAGCTAGCTGGCTTTATCTTAACCATCTCAAGCATTCTCACCATTGCCGTTTTCCTAAACCACCACTGTTTTCCAGACACACAGGAAGACAGTCCTTAACCACCTGGGTTGGGTCCATCTGCCATCAACAGATTTGGCTGTGGAAACACAGTACAGTGCTGCAGTGTGTGAATGGGGGAGGAATTCCCAATGACATCATGCCAGAGGCTTTTGGCTCCGTAACGATGTTTGCAACAAATATGGAAGCAACAATAGAGTAACGGACTAAGGCTGTCGACACATGATCACTGACATCATTAGTTTGTGCAATTGTTTTCCCATGGAGAAGCAGTGACGCAAATCATACTCAATTTTTCAACTTAAACTTCAGTCCCACTGACCTAAAATTAAAAAAGCTTAAACGAAACAAAGAAGCTTAATAGCAGAGAAAGTGTCTGAGAACGGTGGATTGTTTTTCTTTTCAACACGAATTTCTCTTTACCGATCGAAGGAGACTCTATGTAAATGAAAGTCTCTTGAAATTAAATTTTGTTTATATAATTTTCTTTATTTCTTTCCATCTCTCATCTCCTCATCTACCTTTGTCTTTATTTCCCTCCTCTAAATGCAGGACCTAGCCACACCCATCTTCCCCCTTTTCTCACCCCTTCCAGTCATCCCTCCCATCTGGCTGCTTTCCCTGCAGATAAGAAGCCACTAATTGTCCTGACCTGTTAATTAGCCGTCTAATGAGCGCACTAACAAGGGACAGGCAGGCTGATTAAAGGAGTTCAATACCTCGCAAGATGGATATGCAAATTACATCTGTTTTGATTAGGTAAATTTTTTTATTTTGGTGGTTGCTACACATACACACACTGCAACTGATATACTTTTTAGTATCTAAGATAACACTGTGTATGTTATATTACATCAATACCACGGCAAAAACCTTAAACTCCGGCAGCAGTAATGCAACAATGACAGTAGACAGAAAACATCTGCCAGCATGTTTTGAGTCACTAATTCATCGTTTATGACTGGTGGTTTTGGTCTGTCTATCTTACAGTTTGTGTCCATGGACTTGCCATGACTGTCGATTATGAACACTTACATAAACAGCCACACTGCTCGTCTTATAATAGAAGCTGCAGGGAATTGGATACAGAGTACTGTGAACACACGCAACTTGGGAAATACTACTCTAATTTAAACACTTTAATTTTACTAGGACACTGATAAAACTTGTGAAGTTTAGTAGAGGTAGTAAAAAACATCTTTAACACACTTCTGTGTGTGCAGTGTACCACCACTACTACAATGACATTAATGGGCACTGCTGCAAAACTTGTGCCACTAATGATTATCACTCTTAACCTGCATGAGTGAGCACCAAAAGCTGCAAATTTAGGTACAAATGAAAACAAAATGAAAAAGAAATTAAACATAAATATAAAAATAAAAGATAAGTATTAGGCTATTTAATTTAAAACTATTACAAAATTGCATGGAGTTTGCATGTTCTCCTCATGTGGGCATGAGTCTTCTCTGGGTTCTCCCGCTTACTCCCACAGTCCAAAAACATAGAGGTTAATTGGACACTACATTGCACATGTGAATGCAAGAGTGAATATTTGTTTGTCTCAATGTGTTTACCCTGTGTTGAACTCCCGACCTGTCCAGGGTGCACCCTGCCCTTTGCCCTATGTCAGCTGGGATTGGCACCAGCAGCCCCACGACCCTCATGTGGAGGGTAAAGTGGTAGGTGATGGATGGATGAATATGGGCCCACGGCATCATGGCATCCTCATCAACACCGGCACAACATAACTACTTTTGAAAAAAATATATGGGAAACACTGGTCTGTGTGACTGTGTGTGTGTGTGTGTGTGTGTGTACCTCCAGCAGGTCTATCATGCGTGTCATTTGGGAGTAGATGAGAACTCGGTGTCCATGTGCTTTTAGCCGGCTCAACAGAATATCCAAAGTGTGGAGTTTGCCACTATCAGTGATCAGGCTCTCCTTATCTGAAAGAGACAGACAAATAAGTGAAAACTGGATAGTGAGAGCTCAGACTTGACACTCACTTTAAGCATTCAAAACACATACAATTTACAAAATGGTTTATTGATGGTTGTGTCTAAATATGTAACCTTGCACAATGATGATTTTCTCATATAAAAATCAAAGCCTTATGCATTTTTATTTTTCAACATAATGCAATCGAACACATATGCTTACTGGCAGAAAACACAAAAGCAGTGCACTCATGGAGGTTATTAACTGTTTCCTAATCAATACATGTTTTTCGATGTGGCTGTATTACTTTGGGTAAGGCTTGCCTGAGGATTGATCCTTCTATACATGTCCCTTATTTAGTTTGTTTAAATAAAGCATGTGCCCTTTGGTTGTACTGCTGATGAAAACAGAGAAACAAGGGTGACAACAAGGCAGAAAGAAATAGTAAGATAAAGTGATTTACACTGCATTTCACATAATGGCACAGAGGATGAATAAGCAGGCCTGGCAGTTGGTGTTGACATGACGTTACTTACAACACCACATCGGGTGTTCTGCAGCTTTCAAATGATTGACCACAGAAAGTGAATGGGGAGCAATCTGACCCCAGCTCTGCTGTTGAAGTGGTTGCCTATGTGTCGAGCTGATGAGGAATTAACGTCATCTGACACAATGGCTGAATGAGAGAAAGGCCAGGGCAGCCATCGACCCAGTGACAGGCACACTATGGTGTTTGACTAAAGGGTTGTGACCCAGCGTGGGGAGAACCTAAGGCCAGGTCCAGGGTCAGGTGACAGGGTCTTGGCCAGGGCAACGACAAAGTCCCTATGGGAGAGTCAGACCTGGCCGCCTCACGCTCCAGTTGGACACTTGTTCCCAAGACCCCTTTTGTACAGTGAAAACATGGGACTTAAATATAATATTTCCGTCTCATTTCCGTGCTTTGTCAATATAATGTAACCAACCATGTTTAAATCACGTTCCATTAATCCACAACACAAGTTCAGATCATTTATACTTCTTATGACAAAGTTGAGCCACAATGTCTGGAAACAGAGACTTAAAACAATGTCTTAAAGACAATCAAGTGTTTTCAAGGCTGCATCGTGAGCCAGTAGCACCCACAAAACTAGAACCTTTTTTAAATCAAAACCAGTAACATTTGATGCTAATGAGTACTTAGACTGAACCCTGACCCATGACCCTTTTGGCACCCCCTCCCCAAAAAGGTCAGGCCCTGCAGAGGTGTTAAAGAGGAACTAATAGAAGAGATGAACAAGGAAAACACTCTAGGGAGGCATAGTAAACCCCACCTACAGGTCACAAAGAAGTGGTTACAGCCCATTGCACACACGGACTGCATGAGCATGAGAAAGTGATGACGGGATGAGTTTTGACTCAAAATTATATATACACATGTCTTTAATTTGACTTCCTTGTTTTTTCACGAGACAGTTTGTACATTGTGGCTACAGTGTATTTACTTTTCATTACTGTTCTCATTCTTGTCATATTCTTAAAATGAAAAAAATTAAATGGACAAATTGGAGTACAACTCTCAAACTGCACAGAAAGAAGGAAAAAACAGAGAAATTATGTAGTAGAAGATAAATACATGCAGGATAAAGGGGAAGAGAAGTAAAGGAGGATATTCATGTACTGGGTACACTGATACCAAGCTGCATTGAGCTAAAGATTCAACTTAACAGTAGATGTATTGAAAGGTACACATGTTAGACATTACTGTGGCTTAAAACTAGTGCATACCAAGAGACCAGTGCACCGCAACCCCCGAGATTCAAAAACACTGTATCCCATGATCAAAGGCCTATAATTGTCATTGGCGTCAAGAAAATGGATGGAGCAAAAAGCAAAAAGGAGAAAATATTGATACATACAGAGGATTAGACATATGCAGCAGAGAAAACGGTCCAGACAGAGGGGGACAGACGGTGGGTGAAGGGGGTCTGTGGTGGCTCCGGCTACAGGGGAGGGGTATTAGCGTGGTGGCGGCGGTAATGTTGTGGTTTAGATCAGACAGGGGCCTTCTCACCACAGGTGCCAGTCTAACCAGGGCCACTGCTCAGTCAAGGGCACCAACAAGCACTGTGGGCCACACTGCCAACCACCCAGATGCAAACCACCGCTTGGCAAAGATGGAAGTGCTCATATAAGGCAATGATGTTCAACCCCTGCCACCAATCTGTTTCTGTTTAGCAGATTTTATTTAAGCCTCCAGACTCTAATGTCATGTTTGTTGATGCATTAAAAACCCTTTTGGAGGATTTTTGTGGCCTTACAAGACAAAAATCTTTAAAAAAAACATAAATCTGAAAATCCCGTTCTATCATCTTTGTGCAGTATGAAGAAACATCAGTCACAGGAAATCACTTCATATAAGAGGAACTCTTATATGAATTATGTTTTGATCGTTGTGGAGTAGCTGAGGACACCATCTGATCACTAACCTATGTGACTCTCAGTGGCATTCACCCAATGGGGAAATGATCCGTGTGAAAAATATGCTAAATAATCAAAGGAAGGCAGGGAAACAGATGTCCTACAGAAATGGCGAGATTGTATGAAAAAAATCCCACCCCAGCAACTGTGCAAACTCCCCAAAGCCCAAAAATGTGGCTTACATAGAGAGGTGGCCGAGTTCAAACTATTTAGTGCATACAGAATATCCCTATGTCTAAATATTGCTGTAAAGCCAAAGCCATGAAAATGAATAATAGTGATTTAGGGAAGCTTTGGTGGTCTGTCCCATTCCAACATAACACTTATGGCTTACATTATAAGCTACATGTGGCTGCAGTGAAATGCATGACCATTGGTCATAAATGAGGGAAAACTGGATGTAGTAATGGCATATGTAATATTATTACAAATTATGAGGACTCAGAGGGATTAAAAAGGATATGTCTATACATGTAAATCCTGTCATGCGTCAAATGAATTGGGCTTCAAGATTTTGTTTGGATTAGAGACAAAATGTGTTCACATAGTAACACTATTATTATTAAGCTAGAGGGAAAACAAAAAGAACCTCAAATAAACCCGAATGATTTGGGGAAAATATCTTGTTGCCATTTTTGTGACAGATATTGACTGCAATTTTCTCTGCGATATAATCTTTTTAAGTCAACCATCATTTCAATATTCACTGAAATGTGCCCTTTGCACAGAAGCCACTTTGACAGGTCACAGTAGGAAAATCACAGGTGTAAATAATCAAATTCAGGATGGTTGACTTCCATTTAGCTTCCTCAGTTTCAGGGTGCATGCTGGTTCTGTGTCACACTGTCTTGACTTACATTTACTAACAGAGTCACTGTTAATGTGATCAGTAACACGTGTGCTTTTCCTGCTAAAACATGTCAAAAAGAGCCCATTGTTTCCAGTATATTTGTATTACATTTGCTATGGGAAACGAACAAGCAAAAATAAAGTAAATAAATTGCAGCCTTTGTAATTTTGGTACTTGTGTTGTTTCAAATTGCGATTTCCATTTGAAAATGATTAATTGTTCAGGTTGTGTAAAAACCCAACAGTGGATCATTTGGGATGAAATGTGTCCTAACACGTATGACGAAATTGGACTAAATGCAATCAAATGGACACAAAACAACTTTGTAATCATAGATGTGACGAGGACAATGATAAGACCACATCCTAAAAAATACAAGCAAATCCCATGTGTTATCACACCACTCCGTTGTTGCTATGGATACACAAATCAAGTTTCACCACCTGCCCTGCCCTATGTTCACAGCCTCCCCCTGTCCCAATCTAATCCAGTCTAACAGCAGTATTCATGCAGCCAACCCCTCCCTGGTTCCCCCTATCCATATCTCCTGCTGGCAGATTAGGGTACACTCTCCTGTCTTTCCCCTCTCCCCCTTTTCACCAAAACCACTGCACCCTCCAGCTCCATCCTTCTCTCTTCTACTACTAAAACCTCTCCCCTCTGCTCCCCCATACACACCCTCTCTCCCCCTCTCTACTGTCTGTCCCTCGACAGTGTAATCCAATCCCTGTAGGGCCAGAGCCAGGGGCCTGACACGGTCCTGACCCAATTAGAGGCCTGCTGCCAGCTAATTAACCCCGGCCCAGCCCTGGTGCCTGGCGCCTGATACTCCCAAACCAACTACTGCGCTAATTTCATTAATATGCCACTACAATATTCTGTCCTGTCCTGTTCTCTTCCTTCTGTGCTGCTGCCAAAATAAGAGCAGAGCCACCCTCAACAGGGAGGGAAGCAGCGGAGACGCAGAAGGGAGATTGCAAAGCTAATAAAAAAGGAGCTGATGAAAGACGATAGATGGATGGATATGTGAGAAAGAGAGACAGATGGAGGGCCACAGAACAGGTCGAACCGACGATCGAACCAAGCGTCAGCTCCTCACTGTATAATGATACATTACACTGTGCAATCAATAAGTCAATGGACAACACTTGTTCAGCACTGCAGATGATGGAAATATTAGCCTGACACTACTTTGCTGCTTCTGCATGTATTGACAAAAATCTGACTTAAACTTAATTTTCTTACAGCATCAGGATAACTAAGAGCCAGATGCCGACAAGGAGGCTTTTTAAGCTGTGAGCAGAGTGACTGACGGAAAACAAGAGCTTTTTCATTGCTTATTAGGACTCTGTGATGTTCGACAGGAGCTACAGCAAAAAGCTGTCTGCATCTAGAACATGGTATCTCGACTGAGTAAAATGACAAACATGCCATTCAGAAAGCCACAAAAATGAGTCTGCGTGACTATGTGCGACAGAAAGTGAATGATGGGCTGTGTATATATATATATAAAAATGGTGCATGTTTGAACACACATCACTGACTTCCCTCAAACATGCAAGAGCTGCACTCCTCTTGGTTCAATAAGAGTCTTTAACCAGGGGAAGAGACAGACAGTCTGATACGAGTTTCGCAGGGGAACCTCACCACACCACAGTGCCCCACGGTGAACTCTGTCATTAAGATCGATTACTGCTGGTTAGCCTCTGCCAGCAATGACTCAACACACGCCACAGATGACAGCTCGCTGGCTAAAAGACAGAGTGACTTAGACATTACTTGGCTTCCATGTACAAAGATGTCATCATAGAAGTATAATGCAGCAAATGTCTCCCCCTTCAGTCTACTTTGGGTCTTTGAGTTTCTTAAATATCAATGAAAGCGGCACCATTTCCCACCTCTTGATACATTATTGGCCATAAATTAGACCAGGAAACCAAAACATCTGTGTTTCCTTTTATTTACTGGTGAAAAGAAAGCACTCTGCAGACAGTTAGCAGTGCCAGCTTAATGCAGACTGAAAGGGGCAGAGTCAGACCGTGATGTGGTGAGGCTGGCTGTCTGAGTTGTTTTGTGCCTGTCTATCAGAGGGCTGGAGAAGTTTCCTGCCATTTTGCTGGAGAGCAGAGTTTCTTTGAAGGGACAGGAAGGCAGGACTGCATTTCCCACAGCCTGGTGTGGGCTGCAGGGCCCCTCTCTCCCACACACACACAGTCAAACTGATACATAAGCATGCACACAGACACGAATAAGACACACATAAATACCAGGTTCTCCACTATCTCCTTCACACACGTACTCTCTCCACAGTGGTGACTGTCGGTTCCCAGCTCACAATAATGTGTGCTATAGTGAGAAGGCCGTCATTTTGTGGAGCGATTCCTTCTAATTATTGTGCGTGACAAACACTGGCCACACAGACAGAAAGGATGTAATTTCTGTGACACTGGAGTGTTCTGCAAATACTCTAACAGCTTAACGTCCTTTGAACCTGATCTTTAACTTGACCAATAACGTCTCTCAGCGTCAAACTGTTCCCTGTTGTGTGACTCGGTTGTTGCAGCTTTATGTGAAGTTTCGAGAGAACGAACGCAATGACCGCAGAATTTCAGCAATTTAGCAAACAAACAAGACAGGCACGTCTCTGTAATTACAGTCAAAACCTCCTCTCCTGTCGCGTCCCGGTGGCTCAGACTGAGGGACTGCACCGGACCAATTCTTCGCTGACAGAACCCTGGCGTCTCTAAAACATAGAGCAGTATCACATCTTCTATATTAATATAATTAGCAGACATGTCACAGTCTTCCCGTTAGTAGAATTCCACCACCAGAAGAATAACAAAAAGAATCCGGGGCCCCAAGACATTGCTGCCTCAATTGTTTTTTCCTCCTCTGTGGCCTGATTCCTAATAAGACCTCTGATTAGATTCCTCCATTGATATCAGTGGGCAGCCATACTCACGCCATGGCGCTCAAAACAAACAGTTATTCAGCTCTGCCATTTGTTCTGAAGGTGTGGGGCTGGGAGTGAGGAGGAGAGGGAGGGTGGGAAACTTCAGCGGGGCTACTGTACATATCTGGGCCTTGATGTGGCAACAATGTGTTCGGCGGAGGACGGGTGCCGGTGTGTTGGGTCACTTCCTTCCTACTGAGGCTGAGAAAGAAGTGGGAGACCAGACGGACTGAGAAGCTGATACTGATTTCAGATCAGACCGTGGCCCTGTCCATTAACGGGAGAGACAGAGGTAAAGCTTGTCCTCCCTCCGTGTGTGTGAGAAAAGGTAAGGCTGCCGAGCGTGGGAGAGTGTACAAGGGGAGAGGTGAGAGACACCTCAGTTCTCATGTGAACATTGCAGAGCTCCATGAATAGACTCAATGGTTCACACACATGTACACTCTCTTTTTCCCTCTAACACACACACAGGCGCACACACGCGCACATGGACGGACGGACCATCTATTAGTGTTACCTAACCTAAGTATTTGAACAATGACCAGTAGCTAAACTTCCTCGCTTTGTCTCCCTCCGTATAACTTCACAAGAGCTTTCAGACTGTTCTCACACAGACACACAAATATTTGTTTTGTTTCTCACTTTTACACACAAACATTTTCACAAGCACAAGTTTTGGGCACACACATATAAGCAGAGGATAAAGTAAGCATTCTGAGTGTGTGCCTTTTAAGGATATTATAATCAGGCTTGAAGGCTAATTGGAGGCTTTTGAAACTGTAAAAAAAATTACTTTCAAGCCTATTAGCTAAACATGACTTTGTGTTTCTTAGAATAGCAGTATTAAGACATCACGTCACTCGGTGTTATTCCTACACTGCACACATGACAGACATTAGCAACAGCAACATTGTGCTCATCAAGTGAGCAGGCTGCAAACGGGCTGAAATATAGCTGAAAATACAAAGATGTTCCCACAAAATTATAGAGAAGTGAATTGTACTTCACAAAAAGCTTGTTTGCTGGCACTGTTGGTGTATACACACAGGCGCAGACTCAGTCGGGTCTGATAGTAGTGCTTGACAGAGTCCTTTTCCAGATGAAGATGGCAGCATACAAATAATTCATTCATTCTGTTTAATCTCATCAATGTGAAACAGAGAGAACAAAAAAAAAGTTAAATACTGTAGCTTTAAATAAAAGTGCCAGTAAGAAAAGACATGACATAATCAAGCAACTGTATCTATCTACCAATATCCATATATGTGTATTGCGAGCTTATCAAATTTTCGGTGCCGGGAACCTCTGCTTCCACACAAAACAAAAAGAGAGCCATCATCACAATCCACGACAGCGACACTTTATCAGAGGTAGAAAGTCTCACCGGGTCGGTGAGAAGGGAAGTGTTGTCTGTAAAACTGTAATGGCCTCTTTCACCCTGGACATCCATCAGTCATCTAAATCCTGGCAGCAGATCAGCTCCCACTCTGCTCCAGCTGACCCTTAACTCAACAAGTCAGGCTCTTTTGATAAAGCACTAGTGAGCACAAACATACCCCCACGTACACACACATACACAATTATGCATTTACACCTTAATGGAAATCGCTGGTATGTGTTTATGCAAGTGCAGTTGTACAGAAGTTCTTTATCTCAGCAGTTCCATGAGACTGTAAAGGTTTTGGCGGCATGACAGACAGAGGAGGGTGATGTGCCCACTGACCCTGGGCCGTCCACTGTGGATTCTCCCACGGGCCCTTATATTGCCCTTCTCTCCAGAGTGAATATCCAAACAAAACCATTAGCAAAATAACATGATAACAAATACATTTAAAGCAAACTCATTTTTGAAAATGGAGTTTTAGGGAGTGTTACTATCTCTTCCAATGTCAACATAGACTGCTGCTGCTTATTAACAGTCAAAAACGGGTAGTAGGCACTGATGAATGAGGCACAGTTGCAGCCAGTTGTATAAACTAAGGCTGGGAAAAACATTTAAACATTGATATATCGTGATTTTTCGACTTTGAAAAAATTGTTGCCTGCCCCAGAATGGTGATTTTTCTACTGGCGTGAGAAACAGATACAGCTAATATTAGCAGCTGCAAATTTACCTCAACCAGTATTGGAAGTTCTTATCAGTGTCATCCAAGGTTTTGTGCTGTGTCCTGGTTTACGAGCATTTTATGTTATTTACTTTCAGCAACTTGCTCAGCGAACAATGAGAGGGCATAAGTAATTTATTTTTTTTTTTTTTTAAATTGTACTTTGCCTGATGGCTTTTATTTAACTGGGGCAGCTGATTGTACCAGGTAACTCAATAAAACCTGTATTACTACTGTCCCACTCAATTTGAGTGACTGACTGAATGACATGCAATATGGACTGATTTTGGAGGTATGACTCATGGATTATTGTGTTAAGAAATGTATCATTAAACAGAAAATTGCAATTACTGAAGCATAATACAAATTGAACTGGCATCATGACACAATCAAATCGAGACAAAGGCATATTGTCCCAGACCTAGTATGCACTGGCCTTTAGACATTTATAGGCTGTCCTGATAGTCAGCCAATAGTGGAAACTCGTTAATTTGTTTTCCTTTAGTTGCACAGCATAAGGTCAGAAACTGCAGAGCAGAACACCGGACTGATGAAAACGCCAGAACAGGAAGTCAGTTTCGGTTTCCAAGAGAAAAAAGCAATGGCACATTGATCTTACCAGGTATCTGAATGAAGGACCATCCGTGGCGAGGGTAGAGGGCCATCACACCCCCAGGGCATTGTGGGTGGAAGGCATTGGCCCTCATACGCCAGTCTGACGCAAGCTCAGGTGAGCCGTAGAGGAAGCAGTTTTTGAAGACTGTGCCCCCTCCACTGCGTGTCACCCACCACTCATACTCTGCACTGCGGTCGTTACAGTAACGCTCCATGGGAACTGTTGTCACCTAGGAAACCAAAAAGAAGAACGTGTTTTTTTTTTCTATATTTGAAACAACAGATAATATTGAGTCAAGATGAGAGGCGTTTGCATGTTACATGGGAGGGTTTGTGCAGGTTTTTAAGTAACATTTGACTCATTATTTGATATATTAGTGTTTGTTTGGCATGTGACAGTTTCGCAATAATAGCAAAGAACATGCACGCTTCCGACCAAAGAAATTGTATTGTAGTCAGTGGGAAAAATCCCTGCAAGATGAATGAATTCAATGAATCAGCAGATTCTGTGTGTGTGTGTGCGTGTGTGTGTGTGTACGGCAAGAGGTCAGGGAGAAGCTGTAACAACTGGTGAAAAACCTGAATGAGAAGCCCTTTAAAGTCACGTTTGTTTAACACGTAGCTGGAAGCCACAGTGGTCACCTCCACACCCCATACACACATACACACACGTTTCACAGATAAGGGCTGCTCATTGTTGAAGGCCCACAAAAGCAATGTGCACAGCACTCCCCTCTTCCCTTTCCAAGACCACCCAAATGCTGGTCCATCTTTACACAGATGCACCGTCCACACAATCACAGAGAGGGTGTCTTTCCTCACACACACACACACACACACAGTTACATACCCGGGGTGTGGCAGCGAGCAGGAACTTTGGTGGTAACGTGGGCCGACATGGCCGCACTGTGAAAGTGGTAGAATTTCTGCTGTGGATTTTCTCATCCGTGTGTCCCACAATGCCAGGCCTCAAGGCTGTGAAAACCAGTTCCTGAAACACACACACACACACACACGCACATACAAAAACACATTACCACCCTTGTTTCATAGTGCTAGTCCATTCAAAGCATCCAAATGCAATGATCATATTAGAGTGGAGAAATGTTTTTAAAATTATCTCTTCGGGTGATGTCACACCTCCTGCTGTGTGACTCCTGCTGTGATTTGTAAAAGAAAAAACATTGTTCACTGCAAAAGTTACAGTTGCTGCAAAGCAGAGGTTGTCGAGTGCATCATCCATCAGTTTTATAACTGATAGTGTATGCAGGTTTCCCTGGCCACATGCCTGAAATGTTATGTAAAAAAAAATCATCTAAAAGCTTTAAACATCAACACACACAAAATGTACGATTATTCAGCTTATATGATGCATGGATCTTAATGTGGGATAACACAGCTGCCTAATCTCACATTTGGGCAGAACATAGTGTGAGTCAAAAGGAATACATTTTGAGCTAAAGCTAATGCTCAAAAAATGCATTGCTACAGTAGATTGGAGAAAAATATCCCATGGTTATGCTTATGTTTTTCTGTTTACAGTGAGATATCAAAACAGTGGTGGATACACAGTGCCACCTGATGGTGGAAACTAGAAACAACATCCTTTCCCCTCCACCACTTATCAGCAGGTACTCATTTCAACACTTACAGTGTAGGTGTTCAACTATCTCACTGCTATCGTTTGATATTTACTGCAAATTGATTTGTGATATTCGTTATGAACTGTATATATGTACTGTATGTATTGCATTTTTTAAAAATAACAAACCAATCAAAAATCTTGCCAGTGCAAAAGTGGGATAAACACAGCTTATGGGGGTGGAATGAGTGCTAATGTTTACACACGGGTGACATCTGACTGAAAAAGACAGAGGTAGAAACATTCTAAATGATATAAAGTATAAAAATACAAATGCTGAAATGATTTTCATTTAATTTCCAATCAAATGAGTGACAGATGTTTCTCGCAAGGATGGACAGAGGGCGAAACTGATACACGAGGACAGACAGTCCGTTTGCAGCAGCGGCTCACAGCCATATGAGTAACAACTTTCCAAGTTGCCTGCTTCTCTCAGTTGCTAAACAGGAGCAGCAGGAGAGCTGAGAGCAATACTGACCACACTGTCATGTATTCAGCCAGGGAGAGATGAGCCAAGAAGAGAGATGCACTGTGTGCCAGCTCCATGCAGTTTTCAAAAGAAAAATGAGGAGTTGACAGAACTTGGCCGAAACTCTGGGAGACAGCAATTTCAAGAAACTCAAGGGGGAGTCTGCGGTCATCATGGTCACACAGTATACATACAGTATTAGCTCTTCAGGTATCTGCAAGTACTCACTGTCCCTCTTATATTTGAACTTAATTCTTATATTTTTCTGCTCTTTCATTCTCCAAGTCACTCCGGGGGTGTGTGTGTGTGTGAACTCAAGACAGTCAGCAGTTGCCTGACTCTGTGACATGAGGCGAGTGGAGCAAGAGAAGACTAGGATGGAATTACACAGAGAGAGCATTTTCTCCCGAGAGTTTTCCACACACAACAAATTAATTAAGGATCAGTGAAAGATGATAATGTGATACATATCTGGAAATGCGTAACTGCTATATGAAAGGTTCAGTGTGTTTTTCAAAACTAAAGAGATCAACTGCCCGAGCAGTGTGCTAGATTGTGTGCAGCATGCAGCTGTTTCTTTTTTAGAGGTCATCTGCCTATTTGAACTAGCACCTATGTTTTGCAGTTTCCTATTTCCAGTACTAACAATTGGATTTCCATACTTCCAGGAAATATTTGTTGTCTCATCATAACCCTATTGTTCTCGGCTTCAGTATCCAACACATATGAAAACATTTGAGTGCAGATGAAAAGAAAACTGGTTTCGTCAATTTATCCAGAGCAACATGTAACCGACAGACATTGCAATATTGCAAGATTTAAGCGTTTTCCAGGACAAAGGCGCTGCCACTATTTACCTGTTCCTTAACAACGTCTGTTTCAACAGTTACTGTCCTCTGAACCCATGCTTTTCTTTAATTATTATCACCTCTGATACACTAAGCACCATGGGAAACCAAACTATTGTTTTCACACTACACTACCATATCAACAAACAGACGTTTCCAACACAGGAACTTTACTTTATCCTAGAACACACATTTTTAGAGGAATTCAGCTCCCCTACCTGCATTTTCCATCAGAGCAATGCAAGTTCTACATGACGCTCTGGGATATTTTCCACAGTGTTGTTATACACCTGTCATTTTTTAAAACCCTTAACTGTAAACACAATGGTTTGGCTTGTAGTTTGCAGCTGACAGAAATTAGGTTTGAGCAAGCCAAAACTGCTGCTCTTCCCAAGGATTTATCCCTGCTGTGGAAACACAAATCACATTAACCAGGAGGAACTTTTAATCCTGGAAATGTTCCTGGACATCACTCCTAAAGAAATGTGAGTTCCTGGAATCCCGCATGATTTTTTAAGGGGCTTTTTTTTAATTTTATTTGATAGAAACTGTAAAGGAGAGACAGGAAACTGGAAGAGAATAGCAGTGAAAAGTCAAGGAACTGATGACCTGGCACTCAGTGCATATGCACCCATGTGACATGCCTGCTACCCATTTGTTTATCATGTCTCCCCAAAGATGCATTTTTAATCTTTAAACTGTATTTCATGATTCCTGGAGCTTTCTCTAACATGTCTGACAACAGACGCACAGACAGTCTTTGGTGTGTGACAGAGAGAGGGTGGACAGTGATACTCAGTCATAGAGCGACACAGAGATTAGGTTCCACTCTGGATCCCAGAGGAGGGAGAGGAAGCCTGGGGCAAAGAGCAAACTGTGTGGCGCAATACACACTAAAGCTCTGGGGAAAATTTCAGCAACATTAGTGCCACATACATCCCTTCTGGAGTTTCACCCATCTCCTACACACCAGTATGTGCCACATATGGCTGCTTGAGAGTCTCTTGTGTGCAGAGCTTCTAGCCTGAGTGAGTCTTGTGTGTTTCTCACCTGGAGGACAGGACTGGTGTGCGTGTTGGGAAAGGCAGTGGGTCTGTTCAGCCACAGAATCAGGTCCTTTTGAGACAGACACGTAATCCTGGGGTGTAATGAGCCTCTTTCCCCCTCCCCATCTCTGGCTTCCTGGTGCCTCTTTTCTTCAAGGCCAAACAGACGCTGATAGTGGAGCCGGTATGCAGCTTTCAGAGACAGAAAAAGGGCTAACCATCTGTGAGAGATATAACAGAGAACCTTTAAAGAAAATCATTTTAAAAGGAATTCTACCATCACTACCATGTAAAGCTGGCCATTACTGGATATAAAATCATATTAAGAATAAGAACTCCTCCTTCTATATATGTTAAGCAAAGTGCAGCTAAACATATTTAGTCTCAATAAGAGAAACTTAACTGAATATTCAAAGATTTCTTCAAAGAAAATGCACACTTATGTGTGTTTCAAAGTAAATAATATTGAGTTCACTTAAGCAGTAATAAGCAGTCGGTGGCACAAAAGTCCATGTCACCACAGAGGGATAACAAGGTGCAACTTGATGAAGTAAATCAAGTAAAGGAAGAGTGGCTTAAATTCATTATTGTAGTAATATTTGTTTTTTGAGCTGTGTGGAGGAATGTTGTGGTTTCCTCATTAGTCAACACATTCCTCCTCTGGTCCACTGTATCCACCCTTTCTGCTATTTTTTCAGTACGACGAAATGCGGACATAGGAGGGACATTTGAAGCTACATGATTTCTCAATGTCTTTTTTTTAATTTACTAATTCTGTTTCCATTGCACTCATTCACATCTTTCAATTCGGGTGTTTTAATGTATAATTAAAAAATGGGCTGATTTCAACACATCGCACAGTCATTATTTTTAACTTTTTTCACAGACAAAGACAGTATAAGGTTTGAAAATTGAAACATGAAGCCCACCTCACTAAGGTGCCTTGCAGCATAAGGTTGGACATCTCAGCGGGTGACACATCAATGAAGCGCAGGAAAGAAAAACAACTTCCTTTGTCATCACCTGGGAGAGTAACAATAGAGAATGAACTGAGAAGAAAAGACAAAACGTGATAATAACATACAAAAACATCAGAAGAAAGAAAAGTTTTGAATGTCAAAGCGATGTCGAATCACAGAAATCCTCTTTGCAGATGATATAACAAGCTCTTGACTTGACTTGTGCTCACCTTTTCTGTGAAAGAGAGACTGCTGGATGTGGTTTGGAGAGAAAGGGGACAACAGCACTTGCAGCAATCTGAGAAAGATTTAGATTGAAAGACACAACTGAATGTGAGAATAAGGAAGAGACAAATCTTAGGATATAATCTGATCAGTCAAACCCACAATGTTTCTGAAAAGTATAATTGGGATAATAGCCTTCTGTGAGTCCCAAATAAGCAAAAAGAGTTGGTGTGAAAACAAATGTAATTGACGACCAATTTGAAATAATCTAACAACAACAACTCAAAACAAATCTTGCTTTCTTTGTTTGAATTGGACTTGAACATATTTCTCAAGACCTAGATTGCCTGAATGTCTGTGTGTGTGTGTGTGTGCAAGTCTGCTGTATAACTCACTTGTTTTTGGCCTGGTTTTGTGCGTGGATGAGACCATGGCGGTAGACAAACTTGGATATGATGTAGGGCTTAATGGACATGTGGAACGGAGAGCGTGTCTCTTGGCGCTCAAACAAGTCAGGATGGTTACACACCTACAGAGAACAATACAAAGAGTGTGGTTGGCAAAAAATGTGCAAAGAAACATGAGCATTCCTCATTCTTGTGTTTATTCTACACATGCCAACTCATTGTTAAAGAGAGAAGGATTGTTCACACCAATAAAATGCAGTGCCCTCATGACTAATGGGAGATTAACATTCCTCTGGAATGCCAAATGTGGCTACAAATTATAAGAATTCTGCTATTATTAATATTATGACAAATTATTGAACAAATAAGGGTCATAAATGATCTACTTAAACTGTCAAAATAATCAAAACTTCATAGACGAAACCATTATAACCATACCAAACCATCCCATTACACTCTGCCAAGGAGGTTATGTATTTTGTTGCTGTCCGATGGAAGAATCCATTGAAATTTGGAGTCCATGTGATAAAGAAGGTGGATATATGTGTATTTTCCCCACTTGCTTTAATTTTGCAAGATTTTTTCAACATTTTCAGTAGAAAAGAAAATATGTTTGTATGTATATCGAATACTTAAGCAAAGGGATAGTTAACCAGGTTAAATCTCCTACCTTCCTGAACTGCATGACCAGGTTCATGAGGGAAGAGGTGGTGCTGTGAGACTGCTGGGCTGTGCCCATGGACGACTGGAGCAGGTCCTCGATAGAGATCTTGTTCCTCAAGGCCTGGTAGAGCAGCCTCTGCCGGGATGTCACCTGGCAGTAAGTCAGGATCTCAATCTGTGCAAACGAAAGGTCAACAATGAGCACTACAAACACAGCCATCAATTCTGTCGTCTTTGTTGTGTAAAGGATTCACGTCCACTGAAGTGTTTCTACATTATTTCAGTAAATGAGTAATTTAAAATGTTCTCATTCTGGCCTGGCAAGGAAAAAAATGCTGATTCTTTTAAATTTAAGTATAAAATAAGCCTACAGCAAGAGCAGACTGTTCCATTTTTGATTCAGTGCCAACATGATGTAGCAATTCCTTAAGACCACATTCAGTTTTTTTCACATGATCTCAACCAAAACTCAATTGATGGCTACAGACTCAATGGTCAGCTAACCCCACATTCTTTAAGCACACATCTTAAAAACACAGTGAAGTGGAACAACATACAATTCAAAACTTCAGTAATTCCTATTGGTTTTAATAGGTGGATTAAATAAGAGAAATCAACTACGGCTGAGCAGAAAACCTGAGAAGCTGGCAGGAACGTATGTGGGTGTGAGGGAAAGTGAAAAAGACAGATGTGTGGGTGTGGTGAACACTGCCATTCCTCTGACTCTGTGTGTCAAGACTCCCACTGCGTAAGAGTGAGTATGTGTGCACCGCATCTGACAGCAAGAGACCCCGGGTCCAACATCTGTCAAGAGGATCTGCCAGCACAAGCATCACTCACCAGCACGTTACAGCACTTTCTGTGTCAACGAGGTGCAGAGAGAGACAGATGGAAGACGGGTGCAGTGGAGAAGTGAGGCTAGTTTTGTGCTGAAAAAGTATAATGCTGCATTTTTAAAGGGGCGATATGTGAAAAATGTATTATAATAAAACCATGTGTGACCACGATGTGTCAATAGAGTCTAACACTAATGAAGATAAGTCTCTTCAATCTATTCAATTTATTCACAAAACACATTTTCATTTGCAGGCTGAATTTTTTTTTATGTTTTGGTTTGGTGTTTTGCCCCACCCACCAAATAAAGCAGTTCATAGCAGTTAACCCTTCTGTGACCATGCTGTAATCGTAGACAGGATTTGGCGTGTGTACTTCTCATTACCATATCTCCTAGACCGTTTGTGATATCTAGAAAATTAAAAAAAAAACTATGGACTGGCAATCTGTCCATGGTGTACACCGCTATGTCAGCTGAGATTGGCACAGCAAACTGCACGACCCTCATGTGGAGGATAAAGCGGTAAAAAGTGGATGGATGGATAGAGCTTTGCGCCCATATACTTGTCATTACAGTAGCCCTCAGGATCTCCGCGGAACAACTGTCCAATCACTGACAAGATTCACCAATGCGTCACATGTTTGTAATGTCTGCTTCTGTCTACTGTATTTCTAAACGGTTAAATAACTGCCTGATTTTGAAAGTGAAAGTTATCTTGAAAAAAAGGGGAAGAAGCTCAGTCAGTGAAATTTTTTTTTATCAAAAATAAATCCAGTCGGCCTGATTACCATCATGGTCATACGAGGGTTAAACTCACAGGCTGCCAGCAGAGCAAGCAGAGAGCAGCTAGCTGGTATCTGTCAGAAATGCTGCACTATATCAAACCTAAAAAGCCTCTGTACTGTGCTCAAAAATATCGCGACCAGAGAAGAAGAAAACAAGGCTCTGTAGTGTAGATCATTTTAAATACAGACGGCTGAAATTTGAGAGGAGGTTGACAATGGACCGTGAGTTTTAAAGAAAACTATTTTTGTCTTTTATGCAGTTAAAAATCTAGGGCTTGTTTTGCTGCAATGAGAATGAAAGCAGTTTGCTCTTCTACCTTGTCTGAGAGCTCGTTTTCCACATCCTTCTTGATCCTGCGCAACATGAAAGGCTTGAGGATCATGTGAAGTCTGGAAAGTTGGTCTGAAACACAAACATCACACAACACAAACGGTTACATGGAACAGTGAGCAGGAATAAAAGGCTGGCACTGGCAGAAAATTGTAGAATGTCCCCACAAAATGAGGTGGAAATGAATAAGTGTGGTCAGTTGGAAAAACAAGAGAGAACTAACACATAGCCAAGAGGAATATTTTTTTTTCTCAGCGCTAAGACTCACTCTCATCGATGGCAGACTTGTTTTCAGCATGGCTTTCGATGTCCTTGGAGAACCACTCGTTGAACTCTTCATGGGAATCAAACAGTGTGGGCATGATGAAGTGCAGCAGGGCCCACAGCTGAGAGACAGTAATAATACACACTTGTCAACAGCTGTGTATACACACACGTAGACACACACACGCACACACACACACACACACATGTTGCTCACCTCAGCCATTGTGTTCTGGATGGGTGTCCCTGTGAGCAGGAGTCTGTTTCGACATTGGAACTGCAGGAGAATTTTCCACCGAACACTGAAAAAAAAAAACACACAACAGCAACACTAAGCGTTGATCTATAGCATTCAGATAGCATTTATCATTAAAAACTGAACAGTACTTAAATTCTACATATTACTCACATTCTTAAATATAGTTTGCATGTGTGGACGCAGACTTTTGGACACATCTCTTTAAAAGGCATTTTCCCACTAAATTTGTAGGCTTTGGCCACCATCTAATGTTTGCCGTGAAATGATGCATACTGTATGTGTTTAGTTGTGCATGAGAATTATTCCATTTCTCAGGCATTCCAGAATGTTTGTGTATCGATTTCCAGTTACAAAAACACGCTGTTCAACAGCTATGAGGAAGAATAACTGACTTACTGAGACTTGAAACTCATTTTATGGCAACTGTTATGTCGATGCTTTTACCTGGTGCTGCTTTTCAGTGCCTGGGCCTCATCCAGCACCATGTACTGCCACTTGACCCTCTGGAAATACTTGACGTCCTGGACAACCAGCTGGTAGCTTGTGATAACCACGTGGAATGGAGCATTTTGTGTGTAAAGGGTTTTCTGTACACAAGTGGAAAGAAAGTGACAGTACAGTCTTTATAAACAAAACTACACATCAGAAACTCTATGTTCCTTTTTACACCATCATCTCATCCTCACCTGGCTCCAGAATTTCCGAATCACCTTACGATCATGAGGGTTTCCCCAGTACGGCAACACCTAGTGGACAAATCAATAGCATTAACAAAACAGATAAAAGTGGGTCAAGCCTGTCATAAGGAACACAGCAGTGCCAAAATGATCTATCAAGTGTAACTTTTTTCACCTGATCTATGGTATATTTAAACTGAGCTCTTCCAAAACACTGAGCATTGTTACAAAAACAGAGCTACAGTGATGTTCGTAGAGGGAACATTTAGGCACCACTTTCACATATGAATCACCACTTCAGTTGTTGATGCTGAACAGTGATGTGAAAAGATTTACACATCATTACCTCACTCAACACAAACTGGTTTCCCCATTGTTTTAGATCAGCCTTGCTTTGGGTGTTCAGGAAGCTTATCTTCAAATCACGTAATAGGGTCTTTTCACACTTCATTAGCAAAATAAGCTGCAATTGATTCACTTTCAATCAAGCATACAAAATGGGGATAGTTGAGTGCTCTGTGTCTGACACGTCGATGTGCCTGATAAATAACTTCAAGGCTAAAAGCATGCAGAGAATGCAACAACCACACAAGCAATGATATAAATGCCCTAAGA
The DNA here is from genome assembly GCF_019176455.1 of Solea senegalensis. NCBI lineage: Eukaryota > Metazoa > Chordata > Actinopteri > Pleuronectiformes > Soleidae > Solea > Solea senegalensis. Next base: position 7,852,590 of record NC_058037.1, read on the forward strand.
CAATACTGCCCCCTCCTGGATAGTGGATAGTTTGAATTTTTTTACAGAATCTGTGAATACTTAGTGTGATTGCTGTTTGCTGCATTTTTCAACAACAAAGCACCACTGGGTTCATGTAAATGAGCACCAGAGAGCGGTCAGAATTAGGAACCATGATTCCTTCAGGCATGTTTCTGCAGGTGTTTCCGCCGGCGTGCTCACTCAGCAGCACAAAAAAAAAGATTCCCACCTTGAATTTGGGCACGAAGCGGGTGAACTCCTGATGCCAGTTGTTGAGCGTGGACGCAGGGGAAATGATCAGGAATGGACCCCAGATGTTGTCTCTCTGTGCAGGAACAGAAAAGAAAAATACACCATCAGCCACTCTAACAGCTGGTCTTTGTATGTTGCCTGTGCAAGCACTGCAGCACCCAATGACAGGAAACCCTGGAGGAACACGACATGCATCTTCCTGTCAGCAACAGTTTGAGCTGAAAGGCTCACATTTCCCCTAAATTCCACTTTTTCTCCATTTAGAGTTTAGGGACCAAATAAATCAAAAATCAGTCATTCACAACAATGAAATACGTTATCTGACTCATTCAATGAAATGTTCCACCACCTGCAAACAGCTCAGCCAGAAACTGGCGGCTTTTTAAAGGATGCAGGTGCACAGAGAAAATGGATGTCAGATGTTGTCAGCAGTAACAGCAGAGACAATTGAATATTCCACAGAACTCTGTGGAGGCTTGTGGTGCATGAGCCCCTTTGACCCATTGCTGTCTCTCACCTCTGCTAGGTGTGCCAAAAGGGCAATACTCTGGACTGTCTTCCCCAGTCCCATCTCATCTGCCAGGATTCCATTGATGCCCTTCGGATAAAAAAGAAAACAAAATGAAATATAAGTCATTTAACATGTAAAAAATATATTAAAATTAGCTGAAGTCAATATTACAATGACTGTAAAACCAGAAATACTTTAATTGATTCATGAATTTCAAATTGAGCAGCCACACTGGCCTAAAGAGATGTTATTATGTTAGGGGTTGTGTGAGTGAAGACAATTTGACAGGTCAAATTAGGCTGCATGGTTGAGTTCCATATATTTTCCTCAGTTTTACTCTCCTGACTGAACAGAGCCTGAACATGTGATCGGTAACACCTGTACTTTTCCTGGCAACACATGTCAAAATGGCTACTGTGAAAAGAAGAATCCCACAAGAACAGGATACCGTTACCTCGAACCACAAAATGAGCAAACATAAATTTCAAACAGGAAAACTGACACAAGTAAAAGTCACAGAAATTATTCCTATAAATCAAAGACAGATATCCAGGCGGGACAGAAATTCTCAGGACATCACCTGTTCATAGAGGTTAGCCAGCCAGTTCATGCCTTTGAGCTGGTAACCCTTGAGTTTGCCGTTGAAGATGGTCGGCTGAGGAATCTCTTCACCGGCATGAATGGATGGGTTGGAGAGGCTGTAGCTCTCTCCAAAACCAGAGACAGCACCTGAGGACAAGCCGACTGCTGCATGCAGGGACGCGCAGCGACTGTCTTTTGCCTCTTCATCAAACATTCGTGTCTACGGGGAGAGATTTGGCAGTTAGGACAGTATAGCACTGTGTGTGGGTGTGCATGTGTGTGTGTTGGGTGCATTATCTTACACTCGCTTGATGAATCTGGTAGGCTTCTTTGGCATTCCTCAGAGCCTGAGACTTGTAGTAATCACTATCTGAAATCACATGTAGTTTGTGATTAATTAAATTGTGGTATGTAACCATTGATTAAGAGTAGATAGTAACTGGTAGTAATAACTAATAACACTGTCCTTCATATATACAGTAGTTACTGGCATTAAACACAGACAGAAGTTCTTGAAGTGGAAAGACTTACATAAAAAAATAAATGGAAAAGTTGGGGTTTATTTTGGGTCTCAACACAGTTCAGGGGAAACTGTTTAACATTCCCACAGAGGGACTGAATACATATAACTGTCAACCATCACATTGCATTTCTAATTGATTGTGCTCCACAAAAACACATCAAACATGACAGAGTTGAGCATACATACCATACTCCTCCTGTCCCATGTTGACCATTACGCCCCCTCCAATGTCTATCTGTCTTTGAGCCCCAGTGTCTTCAAGCTTTCTAAGAATTTCTTCCTGCGCGGCATCCCCTCCTGGACCACCAATGCTGGCTTTACCACTCATAAAGTGAGCGTACAGCTCCGTCTGAGTGATGAGGAAATTTAGTTTGCGCTGCTGACGCTTGGCCTGCAAAGCAGAGAAAATCACAAATTACTATTCAGTCATTTCACACAGTGGAATATTCCAAGTTTGAGCACATTTTTCATTTTCATGTTTCATGTGAAACACCTCTGAAGACAAAAACTTCTGCTCCACCCACCTCTCTCATCTCCTCGTCCAGTTTACGTTGCTCCAGCGCCTCCTTCTCTGCCCTCTTCCTGTGCTCTTTCTCCACTTTCTCATACTTCTTCCAATAAAGCATCATCTCCTTCGTAAGGCGTCGAGCTCGAGGTAACGTCTCCTTGCAGTTCTTCTGAGCCTGGATAGCTGCACGCCGCACTTCTCGCATGCATTGGTGAGCCAGCTAGTACAAACAAAACAGAGGTTATGGTTTTAATTAAGCTGGGAACTAATATTTCACATTCAAGATCTTTGTCAAGTGGGTTATCATGTTTTTTCATAACATCTTTGAAATGTAGTGCCAACCTCATAGTATTCTATACACTTGACTTACCTTTTTAGCATTAGTCAACACCAGGTTCTTAGCAGAGGTCTTCTGCTTGAAAGTCTGCAATTTAAGTATAAATAGAATATTAAGTACTGAACATTTGACCAAAACTTAAAATTACTGAGCATTTATTAATGACCATAGCTATGATTAACATCATTCATACTAACTTTGGGGATCTCCTTTTTGGCAATGGTCAGCCAGGCTTTGCGTCTCCGGGCATTCAGCTGTTCGATGGTCAGATGTTTCTTCTTCACGATAGGCAGCGGAGCATCATGGGAAAACCTTGCAAAGACCTTGTTGATGTAAGGATGCCCCTCTTCCAGAAACTCTCCCTCACCCCGTTTCTTCTTCTTCTTCACCTTTTTCAGTTTAGCTGAATAACAAAAGTCACACAAAAAACAAATTCACATTTTTTCCAATAATTATCTGAACAAGTCTCCAACAGATTTCAGCTTTGTCTTTACCCTTGAATTTCTTCTCATCTTTGATTTTCTTCTTCTTAGGGCCCAGTAAATGGCGATGTTGCTCATAAAATGGGTCATGAGTAGACAAGAGCCCAGTGCTGTAGTACTGATACTGGTGCAGCTGTGGGACAGATAAAAATGGACAGAAATATACAGATATATATGATGTATTAAAAAAAAACATGTGTTTCGTGTTATCTAAGTCTTTCTTGGCACTGTATTCATGAGCAGGTGTACCTCACGGTCAGAGTGGAACTTGCTCTGATGCTGCCTGGTAAAGCGATGCAGCCTCAGCATGTCGTGCAGCTCCTCCCGAGACAAACTGAAATCAGAATCATCTGAATCTGTGTCCGAGTCCGTGGTGTCATCACTCAACAGGATACTCTGTAGGAGGAAGAGGGAGAATGTGGTTCAAGGAAGTTGAAAGGAGCAAGTCAGGTAAAGAAAGTATGAGAACAAAACAATGCAGTGTTCAAAAAATCTGGCTTCCTGGAGGACAACACAATATTAAATACTATTTAAATTTCTATTGTATGATGTGAAATGTTTATACATACCTTGAGCCATTTCCTGTTTTTCTTCACCTTGGAGAAATTGTAGAGGCTTGCTTTATCTGCTTTTTGGTCTATGGGGTTTTAAAAAAAACAGAAAAAAAGACAGAGATAAAACAAGCATAAAGCACATCTACAATGCCAAAATAAATGACAGCAGCTCAGGACATACTTGTGTAGTAATATAGGAGAAACATTAACAAAGTGTTTCTCTATGCATCTTACCTTTACCTTGTAGCAAAACTCCATTAAGAGTCTTGCTTTCTGCCAATCCATCACCGTGTTCACATGACTCACTCTTCACTGTCAAAGCTGTATGTTGTGCTGAGTGGTCCAGGGAGAGCCCAGTCCCCAATGCACCATCACTGTCATCGCTATCATCACTACATAATGAGAAAAGTGTAGCTATAAACTCATTGTTTGCATTCAGAGAAAGTTCTACTGTCTTATGTCTCATAAAAAGACAAGGATATAAGTGATGCCAACATTATATTTTCAAGTTTTAATCAATATTGCTCCAACTAACTCACTTTCTAACACTGTAAAAACAAAATTATATGTATGAGACCACTCAACAGCAACACCCAATTGAACTTACATTAGATTGTGTACTGTAACAATGCATTAATTAAATCTGAGAGAGTACCTGGTTATGTCTCTGTTGAAGATGGTAGCAGTTTGACGCAGGAAACTGTCCAACCTCAGTGATCTTTCTAAACGTTGCAGGTAGAGAGGTTTGGCCAGGACAGAGGTTCCTGAAGCCCCAACCTCCAGCTGGCCGCCCTGCCCTGACGCCATGCAACACAGACTCCTCTGCCCAGCAGGGCAGCAACTTTTACTGATGAGAGAAAAGCAGAGTGAAGATAGACAGTAATGGGCATTTGATTAAAGATCAGAGTTCAAGCACAGGACAAGGCTACCTATTTAAAAAGGTAGCATTTGAAGGTTTGGCAATTTTACATCCATTTACCTAAATAGAGTTACAGTATCTTAATAAAATTTCACAAAGCTTAGAAGCAGTTGCATTTTGCATTAATTTCCCCAATCCCAATCATATTCTGACTAGTCAAGTCTGGGTTGCAAGAGATATTCTCCATCCAGCCTGGTTCCAGAGTCCTTATATCCACCCACATCTCAGTTGTTTTCGTAGTAAACAGAACAACCATTTATTCCAAGCCACCTTCTGACTTGCATAATTGTACCAACTCATGGTTCAATAATGTACCTACCTTCTCAGTTAAGTACATCATTGCACTTGATTCCAAGAATAATGATCTGACAAAGGGTATAAACCCTGTAAAAAAGGAAATCATAGTCACACAGTGATATTTAAAGACAAATGCATATTTATGAGGGGCTGGTGTTTCACATGTTATGTGCTCTGCCGGGAGTTTTATTGTGCAGCACTTCAATGTTGAGTTCTCATAATTTTCAAACAGGGCAACACACAAAACATATGTTATTCACATAATATTAAACTGCATGTGATATCAGCTTTTAATGGTTTGCTTCATGTTTGCAAAAATAATCCCTTATAAGAACTGGAGATTGATCCTCTTTTTTTATTTTAATTTAATATCCCTTTCCCTGACACACACAGACATGAGTGCTAATACATACTATGTATTAATTCAGTACCATTATATATTCCATATCGTATTAAAAGATCAGGCCACTGAAGTCAGAGCAATTGAAATCTTCGTATATTTGATTATATTAATATTCCATATGTTAATATAAGTTGAGTATTAAAGCTGTGGCGATTACAGGTTTATAGGTGAACTACAACACTTGTCCTATGTAATTACTACACAGCCTCTCTAATAAACTAGGGGGTGACATGAACTAAAGCCACGCAAGATTGTGGTCTTATTATTAAAACGAATATATTCAGAAATAATGTTGGCCTTCCTTCGACATCGTGTGGTTGTGTTATTATTGGCTAGCTGACAAGCCCACGCTAGCATTAGCCAGGCTTTGCTAGCTAACCTTGGTTGGTAAAGCTCTCGGGCTAACGAGTTGTAGCTGTTAGCACAAGCTACATTGCCTGCGATCAATGATAGTTAAGGGTCAAGGTGGTGATTTGCACTCACAGTCCTGCTACAAGTAAACACTGCAGATATTAGCAAGCGCTGTTAAGTGATACAACACCCAGCCTTAGAAACAGGACCATCTGTGATAGCACTTATCTTATGTAGCTTACATCATTAACGTTAGCTTATGAAATACTGGTTTTCGCTAACACGGACCCTCACGCCGTTAATATGAAGCATTCAAATCGACTCTGTCTCTTTAAGGCCACCACCGCACTTCCTTAACAATGTATTAAGAAATGATATTGGTTTAATTGCAGTTCTTGGATTGTTCAATTGCGACACAGCAACAGCCAGGCCCGCCGCCCGCGCCTTTCGTACCCTCTATGCGGACACGAGCGGGTAGTCGGTTGCCTGGTGAACGAATGATCCCTGTGTTCTAATTCTTTCTTCCTCCCGGCCATCTTCCCCCATTGCTCCTTCGCCATAACAACCACCACGGAGTCTCTCACCTGGGCCCCGTGTCCCCCTTTTCGCCTCTCTCGTCGCTGCTGCCGACTCTCGGTTCTCTGACTCCAAAATGGCGGTTTGAGGCACCAAGCGAGTCTGTGAGCTTTGAGTCGGCAGCAACAGCAGAGAGGCGGCCACTTTCTGTTACTGAGAGAGCAGAGACACGACGCCATGGCGAGGGTACAGCAAGGAGCAGGCGTTTTAATCAATCGCAGAAAGTGGGGCGTTCGCTCGTCGATGTTTACGGGGACGCAACATTGACAGTAATTCAAACGGCATATTTTGCTAACTGTGCAATGTACGCACCCATAATTTATACAATTCTGAAAAGTTATGAAACACTTAAAACAAACGTATCGATGATTTTCCGATTTCGATTAGTGGTGTCTGCTCACTGCGAAGATTACCGAGCTACGTCTGACGTCACCAGAAGGGAACTCCGTTTATGGCAGTTCAATACTCACTAAATGTGAGAACTATAAAGTTTTTCTCTGAAATTGTTAAAATGGCTGTCAAGTTATTTTGCAGTAACATACTGATCTGCACATATTGTGTGTTATCACTCAAATCCTCCTGTTATACTTAAGCTTGATGCCAAACCATGTAAAATAAGATATGTGGTCTTATTCATGTCCCACCAGTACAACTAAGTAAAAAAATATTTTAAATTAATTCCACTAAAAACAGTCCTAATATTTACTCATTCAGTATGGTCAAGCTTTAATGAGCTGAACTCAGCGCATATATGAAATAACAGTTGTTAATATGAAGCATAAAGTGTGCAATGAACAGTGTACTGTAAAACAATGATGTTGAAATCAAGATGACACACACATAACATACAAAATTGTTCAAATGGATGTTATGCTTTAATCGACCAAACAAGTGCATAAGCTAATGCAGTTAGTAAACGTATAGTGCAGTTACATTTGAATCATTTTCAACCATCATATTCAGAGGTTCAGGCACGTCTACGTACTGTACATCTCTGGCACTGTTAGACATCACCACATTATTTCGGATCATCACTCAATGTCAATGCTCCCATACAAAGTGCAAAGGTCTCAAAGTCTGCTTCAAATACTACCAACAAAAAAGATGTATTCTGTATAGAGCAAATGAAGCACACACAGTTTTCAACAGCAAGCACATTCATCATAGGCCTGTCATATGGATGATGCAGTTTCACCGACACACAGACAGTGTGGGCTGACATAGGTGTACATCCTACTGGGAGAAGATGAATCCCCAATTCATAGCCAGCTGGATTTCTCCTCCTCAAATTTCTGTGGATCAATGAATGGCTTGTCAATAGATTTGATCATTAGTTCGCCACAGTACACGCACTCAGTTGCAATGATGTCATCAATGTCTGATTTTATCTGCTCCCGGCTTGTGCCAGCATTGCCCTTTCCCAGACTGGAAGTATCACCCTCATCCTTGGGGACTGGACGGTGGCGTGACTTGGAGGATTGTGTGGTTGCGGCAAGCTTTTTCTGTAGCTCCTCCAGGCGACTCTGCTTGTAGGCAGACAGGTGAGGGGTGACTTCCTGGAAAAAAACAAAACAAGTCATATGTGATTGGAAACCATGACTACGCTGAAGATGTTCAGAAATGTATGAATTTGTTTGATTTTCTAAAAGGATACCTGAAACAGGCAGTCATTGTGGAACATGTGTCCACAAAGGAATAAATAGAAGGGTCTGTTGAGCAACGGGAAGTCACAGGCAGCACACTTTTCTTGGGAATCCACTACACCATATTTGTTCCTCATTTCTTGGATGTCTTCTCTTATTCGTTTGGCACTTTCTGTAGCTTCCTCCATTTCCTGCTTCAGCTCATCAATGTGCTGGTTATACTCCTCCAGGGAGCTGCAGATGGCCTCCTGAGACACAAAGGTGAATAGAAAAATGACGTACATTGCTTACTTTACTCAAAACACATGAGAGTAAATACTATGTAACAAACCTTGAAGTGGTCAATGGTGACAAAGTCTGGGAAGAAGGGCAGTATGTCTTCAATCTTGAGTAGATTGCAGCTGGACAGGCAGTTCATGGCTTTCTTTACATCTTTCTCTTCTTGCACAACATGCCGGGCAATCTTCAGCCAAAGCTTCTTCCTCAGTTCCTCATCCTCCTCGGGCAGGTCAGCACATGACTTGGCCAAGTCCACATCTACCTAGAGATAATAAATACATCACACATTGGTGGCAATGAGTAACTTTAAAATTAAATATGACTGGGCAAGCAGACTCCATACTTGAATGACTGGAATATGTTTTATTTTATCTACACACTGACCCAACAATGGGCACCACTTACTTTTAAAGCGAGATCTACTGCCTCCTCATACAGTTCCATTATCCTATAGACCAGGACACATTCCTTGAGGTAGCCATGTTCAGCACACAGCCTGAGAGCATACTTCAGGTCGTAGTGTATCTCTGAGGCGTGTGTGCCTGCCTGCTCCAGATACAACAGCAGAGAGGCAGGCTTATATTTGGCATAAAGTGACAGCAGGTAGTTATGGATTGCCTCCTCTGTCACATTAAGCTCATACACACAGAACTCCATGTAGCGGATGGTTTCACTGATCTGCTGGGTGCTGCCCATCTGACTGTAGTTCATCAGAGCTGGAATGAGCTTCTTTGGATCCAGCTTCTTGCCCATCTGAATCCATGCATCCACCACATTTTTGGGAATATGTTGCATGAGGACGGGGGAAAACTTGTAAAAAAGCCTCTCATCACAGTGCTTGGAGAGCACCCCAAGAGCAGCGCTGAAGTCATCGTGTTGGCAGTAGTGGGATATCACTCTTTCGTAGTCCTGCATGACAACGGAGAAGTACACCATGTCATCCACATTGCCGTGGCTGGCCAGCAGGTCATAGATGGTGCTGCGATTGTTGAAAAGGCACTCCTTGTGCTTCGAGCTACTGAGGAAGTTGCGGAACTCTTCACGGGTCTCCTGGAAGATGATGGTGTTACCATCACTCTCCAGCTGGCCAAGACGGTTCAGGTAGAGCTCGGTTAGCCAGGTGACCAGCAGGGTGATCTGTGTTCTCTCACTCATTTTCAAATTATTTAGCTTCTTCAGTAAGAATTCTTTTAAGGCTTCTTCCTGTTTGGCTTCGATGAACTTGAGTGCTATCTCTTCAAAATAGTTCTGTGTCAACGCATAGCACTTGGCACTCTCCAGGTATCGTTTATTCTGGAAGCAGTGCTCAGCCTCCTTAGCCAGGACCATATCCATGCACTCAGGCCGGTCACGGCAGTACTCCTTTGCCAGATCAAATTTATTCATGCTCATGTACATCTGCCACACATCCCTGGCCTCACGCTGGATTTGATATCGGAAGACTGCCTGCTCAGTGTAGATCCATACCAACCCCCCGACTGGGTCCTTGATCATCTTCTTAAGGGAGCCAAATTTATCTGGGAACACATCCTCATAAACCACCTGCCCATTCAGGGTGCAGATGGCCTTGACTCGGTCATGAAGCAACAACAGGAAGTGGAACTGTGTCAGCACAATGGAGATGGGCTTGTTGAGGCTAATATCAATGTCCGGCGTGTACTCCCATACCTTTTTGAAACATGGAAAAGAATGTGAAATCACAAGAAGGCAGAACTAAACATTATTAAGATAAGTGAACATTCTCCCCCTCCTCCACACACATAGAGACATTTACCTGCACATCACTGAGCAGGGAATCAGGCCTCACGTAGTCCAGCTGACCGTAAAGAACTCCATTACCCATCATCCAGGCAAACGCCTTAGGGGAGGTCCGAAGCTTTGAGGTGTAGAACGTGATCTCACTGTAGCCCATGTTGGCTGGAAACTCCTGGAAACTGGGCAACAGGTCCTGGTTCTGGTTGAATATAGTGCTGAAGCCTTGCTGCTCTGTCCCCTCGGCCACCTTACCCACAAACTGGAACAGGCGTTTGCGGGTGGTGGCGATGATAAAGTACTTGCTCTCCAGGCCACGCTCTATCTCCAGACAGCAGACGGGTGCTGGTTTCCCGTCCTCCTCCAGACAGTGGACCTGTCACGAGAAAAGTGATATTATTAAGCACAAAATAAGATATGTAGATCAACATTATGTGCCGTTAGTAAAGTAATGTAGACACAATATTAGCCCTGTAATATATATTAAAATGTACATTATAATGGCAAAGTAGTTTACTGTCAGATAATCAGACAGACCTGTCTGAAGTATTGGTCTGGATTGGTGTTGAACAGGCTGCCCTCACTTGCGGAGATCTCAGCCTCAAAAATGATGCCTTGACTGGTGCCAACTAAGATGGGCCCTGTGTTGGTCTCATTGCCCAGCACCTTGTTCCAGCCAACGCTCTCTATGAGATGGCCTCTCCAGCGGGACAAGCTGCGTGCCTTCTGTGTGTTCCTGTTGAGGTACAGACACTCACAGGAGCTCAGGCTGATCAGCACATGGGAGCCTGCAGTGGGATAACATGGAGGAGGGACAGGGCTCCAGCTGTTAGTCAGTCACAACCATGAAATACCAGATCAATGCAGTGCTGCTATAGTCTGAGGCATGCTATATATTAAAAACACACTAAGCAATACTAGGCATATCCTTAATGGCTGGTAATGTGTAGCTGTGTTTGTAGTTTGTAAAGTCAAATCAGAATACACATTGTGTATTTTCTCACCAGTGGGGTCCAGGAAGAGTCTGTGCACTTTACTGTCATCTTTCCTTCCTAATTCAATCTGATTGGGCTGATCTGGCTTGGCCAAGTCAATCCTGCATACAAAAGAACATAAATACATCAGTATCAGAAGCAATGACAATGCTTCAATAAACAACTTTGATAATTAATCAGTGTAGAGCAGCCATTAATCCAAATTGACACAATCAAGACACTAGTGACCACTAAGGCAGTGTTGATTGACAGTGTGTTATTTGCCTCAGCAGGGTGTCCTTCCCCAGACTCATGCACAGCTGACTGTTGCAAACTGCAAGATGGTTTATTTTCTCTGGTGGAGTAAAATCGATCCTCTGCTTGTTGAATATCGGCTTCTCTTCTTCAAGCCTCACATTCACAAAGCCTGCAATGAGAGAAAACGCTCATATGAATACAAACAATTTTTTAAAAGTGTGTCCATCTGTTATTAAACATTAATCATCTTCAAATGCGATCTACCTGAGTGTGCTATTCCGATGTTGGTGCTTGACAAACGGCTGTGCTGCTGCCTTATGTTTTGCGAGTCCTCGTACTCGTCGAGAATGGAAGCCATAGTTGAAATGACCTTAATTCGCCTTATTTTAGTACCAGTAAATAAATGATCTCCACATAAACAGGACAGTGACGAGTCAATTCAGAGACGACATGGCTACAAAAAAGCTAGCTATCATGTCACAGCTTCCTCCCGTTCACCCACCGCCGCATTATTTCCTGTCGCTGCGTGAGCCTTTGCTGACGTGTGATGTGTAGAATATTTCTGACGCTCCACAATAAATATGAAAATATAGGCGATTTCAACCAACTCGTGCTATCATAACAGCTAGCTTAGCTTCCGCCTGCACCACACAGGACTGGATAATCAGGTGACACCCGGAATCATGTGATCATATTCAATGCAGTGCCCTGACTTTGTCACTAGGGGGAGCAATTTGCCCAGTAATAAGAAAAACCTTATGCACAATCCTATTGCGGTGCATAGTACTGCAGTCAGCTATGCTTTGATAAAATGAACAGAATAGATACTTAATAACATTACATTTAATACTACTTGATAAATACATATTATAATAATACTCCAATAAATCCCCAAAAAGTCCAGTTGCTACTGATTCAAGAACTTGTATAACTTGTCCTGGATAAATGAGAATCTGCACAATTATTTCTACATCATGTTGTATGTGTATTATAAACATATATAATTAATTAATATAATGAATACACTATTATAATAATAATAAGAAGAAGACGAATAATAATAATAATCACAATAAATAAATGAAAATAAGACAGAGAAACAGAGAAAAGACAGAGAAAATACTTTGTTTTCAGGTATTGCCTGAAATTAGGTAGTACAGTTGTACTAGTTGTGTGCCTCACAGTAAACACATTGTATTATAGTCTTACACTTTTTTAAAATGTATTTGTTCGTTTACTTTGTTCTGTTATTGACTTCTCGGGGCCTAGCAGAAAAGAGCTTATATGAAAACCATATGAAAATATTTTGATTTGAAAAATTAGATTTTTACTCATCTATTCTATTTGACAGCTGCTTTCACATTGTCTCCATGTACGTACTTCCCATTGCCACTTGCACCTATGTAAATACAGTTTGTAAACATGTACAACTGCTCCGGGTGCCTTAAAAAAAAAGTCAAGTTCTTTGAATTCATTTTATTGTTTTAATAACTAGCTTTCTGGAGACGTTTCGCGTGGGCGTGTCTATGCAAATCACAACCAGTTTGAGCACAAAGGCCCCGCCCCCACATGTGTCCCGTCAGTCAGAGTTGAAGCAGTCAGACAGTCTGAAGGTATGTGAGACAGAGACGGAGGTAACAGCTCTCAGCTGACTTGCAGTGTATAGTTTCAGCTCTCGGTGCAGACAGGGAGTAGGAGGAGAGTCTGCAGTCTGGAGTTTAATATGCCACCTCACATGGATTACTTCTACCACGAATCCCGAGTGCCTTCGGCCTGCGGCTTGACCCGGGAGGACGAGCTGGAGCCCGGGGTCATCAGCTGTATGCTGGTCGGAGACGGAGCCGTCGGGAAGACGAGCATGGTCGTCAGCTACACCTCCAACGGTTACCCCTCAGAGTACAAGCAGACAGGCTTCGATGTCTTCTCCGGTGAGTCACAACATATGTTCTACTCTTTTCCATTATCACATTTTCCAGGTTCTGTTTTTTATCAAGGAAAATACTGAGTCTGGAGTATCAGTCTGCTGGGTTAGTGTGGAGCTTATTCAGTTTCCACTGAAGTATGGTTTATAGTTTAAATGTTCTGTCACCTACTGCCAAACCTCCATCAACAAAAGTTTTGTTTTTGTTTTTTTTCCTGTTTCATATATTATTCAAAGTGTGCACTCAAAATTGTTATAACACATTCGAATATTGATTGTTATTTTGGAACTGTTCACCCTACCTCCACTCCAAAAAAACCAAAAACAAAATAAAACCCATATTAGATTAGAGACTATCATCTGCTAAACTGAAACTTAACTTAAACTTCTCTGTGTGCCATAACTTACATAACTTGTTTGACAGTGAGTTTCAAACTAACTGATTTGTGTCTCTGCTTTTTAACAGGTCAGGTCCAAGTCGAAGGATCTCCGGTCAAAGTTCAGCTCCTGGACACTGCTGGACAGGTAAGACAATAATAATTAAGTTACCATTACCATCTATTTCCTAGAAGTCAAATTGTAGTGTTTAATAAGAAGGGGACAGAAATGCAGTATTTCAGATGACAACTACAACCAACTGCATTATTATTCTGTCATTTATTGCCAAACATCCCTCTTATTACATTATGTAGTTTTGTTGAATTGTTGTTTAGGAAGTTGATTATTGAGGTGTCTCATGTGTCATACACTTGCTCAATCTAAAACGTGATGCATAAGGTTTCACCATACTTAAGAATGAAAGAGGTTTCAGTGAGTCAGTGACTTTCTCTCGGTCCTCATCCATCTTTTGTCCAGAGCGTGATAGTGACACTAACTCATGCTTTCTGTCTTAATTTTCCCATCAGGAGGAGTTTGATGAGTTCAGAGCTCTCTCCTATGCCCATGCAGATGTCTTCCTCCTGTGCTTCAGCATGGTCAACCCCACCTCTTTTCACAACATCACCAAGAAGTGGGTCCCAGAGATCCGCGCCTACAACCCGTCCTCACCCATCATCCTCGTTGGGACACAGTCGGACCTTTTACTTGATGTGAATGTTCTCATTAACCTGGACCAATCGAATGTCAAGCCCATTCTGAACTCGCGGGCCCGAAGCATGGCAGAGAAGATCAGGGCTGCAGACTACATCGAGTGCTCCTCACTCACCCAAAAGAACTTAAAGGAGGCGTTTGATGCGGCCATCTTTGCCGCCATCAAAAGCAAAACTCGCAAGACAAAGAAGAGGAGGTTCTCTGACAGGCGCACCAAAGCGTTTTCTAGGTGCAGCTGGAAGAAGTTCTTCTGCTTCATCTGAACTATGTTGACCGTTAACCCTATGGGTTGTGGGCAAAATTAACTTATTTAAGTTCTTTACTTTCACTTGATGCTACAGGTTCTATTTGTGGTTAGTTTAGCATCTTTCTCTGTGCAGTGTTTGGCTTTTTATTCGATTTGTGGGATGCCAAATGGTGCAGATACAAGGGATGGTTCACAGTCAGCAGCATAGACACAAATATCAGTGGGGACAGCAGAGGATTCTGGGTCATTCTTATCCAGGATCTCAGTTCGTGATCCGTCAGGTGGACTTAAGGAAAGCAGCTTTGTTTACAATATATTTAAAGGCAGAATATACGTCATCTATGTGTATAATAAAATATTGTCTGATGATTTAATTTGTATGTATCATTGTTGACACATGTAAAAGAAAAAGGGCAGTGAAGTGAGACTTGAAAGGAAGTGAAAAAAAATCAGATTTACTCGATGAGACGCAGAGAGAGAGAGAAAAGCCAGGCTCTCATGTAAATGCTTTGGATTTGCATGTCAAGCTTTGCCACCAACTGCAGCCTTTTACTGTAAGTTGGAGAGAAACAGAAAGAGTAAGGGCCATATTTGAGCAGATGGGCGTTAGCTGCCGCTCTGTTGTATTCTTGCTGTCTGGTTGCACCAGCTTTTCTTTTTTTATATATGCAGCAGCTGCAAGTTCAGGTTGCAGAGCATGGTGCCGCGTTCTGACCTGTGTGTGACAGCTCTCTCCTGGCTGGTTATTTTCTGGCTGTAACGCCAATGCGATCACCAAGACCTGCATCTCTAATGGAATTTTATCAAACCGATGTCGCGATTAAGGAAATAGAAGCCGAGTGGGAGGATTTTGTTTGTGACAAATGTGTTTCCTTTAAATCTTCTGCTGAGCACAGGAACTCGTTTTAAAATCCCTCTGTCTGATGTGAAAGCTTGCATGGCAGCAGTAACCCATGCCTTTTTGTTCTCGTAACTCTTCATCTGCATCTGTAAAAGCAAGCACTGCAGGAGTCTTGACTTCCACCCTGTAGATCCTCCCACTTCCATCAGCCTGGCTCTTTTATATATGCCCCTCTTTGTTTACATGTTCAATACACTCCTTATCTCCTGAAAAGCCCAGTGTGTGCAGAGGTAGGTGATGCTCAACAGCCTCCGGGTGAATGTCAGTGTATGCTGTGCACTTTTAAAAAACAAACTCTTTTTTACCTGTGACAATTACAACTATCATACATACAATGATATGTGGTTGATATACAAGTATATATACGGTATGTTGCTGGACTTTACTATGCTTCTTGTGGAAGTCATTTTAATGTATATTCTATTCTGTTTGTTAAAACAGTTTATTTGTCATGTTTCTGATTAGACAAAACATGGATTTAAATTGCATCTGTTTACACCACTAATGCCTTATAGCGTCTCCCTCTCTCTAACCTGTGTGTTCTTTTACGTGTCGGAGTGATGTGATGCAAATAAATGAAATGCAAATGATACTTTCTTTTGTCATGTGTATTTTGAGATAAACATTTTTGCACGTTTGACACAATTTGCACCATAATAATCACTGATTTATGTCTGATTGTAAGTTACTTAATATTCAGGGTGGTTGGGGTCTTGTTTAAGGGGCCACCAAAACTATTAAAACTCAGCAAAGAACTGTTCACTCCGGGGAGTCTGAATAATCCTCATCAGCACACCAGGTTCTTTTCCTGAACCAGGTCCCTGTTGAAGGATATGATAAGTAGCCTCAGGTCTCCAGCTGTGCCATAGGTCAACCAATTCTAATGCAATCCACATGACCATTGATGGGGTCTGGCGGTGCCATACTGTGACTGATCACTGTGTCTTCTTTGAAAGGAACAGAGAGACATTCAGAGGAGATGGAATCACTTGTTCACAAAAATCTGCTTTGTGCTGATTTAATACAACAATGGAATCAGCACATTACTATTATTCCATTTTCAGAGGAAAATGTACTGTACAGACAGACAATACTTAAACAACAAACTGGGGTGAACATGACAGGGAGGCTATAAAACAGTTGTGGATGCAACGGCTCTGCAGTGCATTTGTTCGGTGCAGGGTGGGTGAGTCACAGATGAATAGGAGGCTTAAAAACACCCCAATGCACCAGCAATGTGTTTGCCATCAGTCAGTGTGCCGTCCATCATGCAACCACGTGTCATGGTTCTGTTTGTACGGCTTTTATCGATGGGTTAAAGCAGGACATCCTGCGTCTCAGCCCAGTGACCTTTTATGGCACGGTTACGAGTTTTGTCATCTGACACAAGTGGACTCATCATGACCTTTGATGTGCACATAAGGGAAGAAGTTAACACCAGCCATTGCCATTTGTTTGCCAGGTTTGATTAGTGGTCAACAAGGGAGGGATTTAAATTCAAAAGCTGCTCCAATCAATATTTTAACTACAGATTAAATTACTATGAGCGTTACAAATAACTCCCCCTCAATTTGATTCAGTATGTTTTAGCATCTCTCTTTTAGTTTTTGAGGCCTTTCTTTTTTTGTCAACTAAAAGAGCTCAAAACATTTCTAATAAGAGACTTGTGAACGGTTGTCTTGTGAACATATAGACCAGGTAAGTATATTCCTGGTGGAGACCTAAACAGAGCTAAAGGGAAAGCGAGTGTTAGACTAATCATTAATTAGGTTGGGAGACAAATGAATAGTACTAGATAATATTTGGTAACACATGGTGACCGTTAAAAACTGTAGTTGATAATGTATTCACTGTGGTGATTACAGGTTTTTAGCTGTTCTCGTGACAAAGTTTGTATTTACCAAGTTAATACTAGCAAAATAGAATAAATTAAACTGACAAGAAGTCACCAAGAAACAAAAAATGAGTGATCTGACCAAGTTTTCAGAGTAACACCAGGTTGATCACTTGAATATCCATTAAAGTTAAGACAAATCTCAGGTTTCAGCTGAGACTATTAAGAATAGAATAGAATAGAATAGAATAGAATAGAATAGAATAGAATAGGTCTATTGTCCACCAAGGTGGAAAATTGTCTTTGGCTCATCAATTACAGACGACAAAACAACACTGATTACACTAAGAACAAGACCTAAAACCTTACACCTAAAATCACAATAAAACACATTTAAAGTATTTGTAAATTTTACAATAAGAGTACAAAGTGAAAAGAAGAGTAGTGGTTTGGTCATTTTGTTGAATTAATGATGCAGATTTCCCACCAAATAATATAATTTTTTAACAATTCTTTGCAGACCAAAGTGGTTAACAGTGGCACATATCAAAGGAACACTTTAAAATGCGAATGCTGTCTTTGATAAAGTTCGTCTTGCTTTCCACCCTATCTCTCTTTGTTTTGCAGAAGAGTAAAGGATGAAGAAGGTCAGACAGGAACTCTATGGTTATTAGCAGCTTCAAAGGGAGCAGCAGTGCAGGGTCAAAACCAGCCATGACGCACCTTTGTCAAACGCACATGAAAGATCACGTCTTATCTATGACAATTTTCCAATCTTTATTCAAAAGAAAAACACAGATGCTTCATGTTGGTATGGGAAAAACCCGTCAAATATGATAAATATTATTCCGCAGCGTGAAGGTGGTTACACACTCTCACATGATGTAAACACAGACAGTTGCACAGTGTGTGCAGTCATCGTACACTCATTGAGCAATCGGGAAGGCCAAGTTGAACCGGTTTCAGGTTCCCAGGAGTTCAGTGAACTGTTTCTTCTCCTTCTCCTCCTCCTTTCCGTCTCTTCTCAGGGTTAGTCATCTTTTTTTTCTTGTCTATTAGGGCTGACCCTCCTCCCAGGATCCCCTGCACCTAACAATTGTGTCATGAGTAGTCAATCAGCTCTTCCTCTGGCTCCCGGCCAGTTTCACTCTTGCTGGGTTTCACTGTAGTCGAAGATTGGCAAAGAGGCCTGGGAATCAGCAGGTGCACCGACAGGTCTGCCTGTACGAGTGGAAAGCCGATTGGCTCACTGCTGCTGCTCCTGGGTCATCCGCATTGGCAGTTATGCTTAAGGGGAGACTTGGCATGACTCGCAGTGTCTTTTTCACACATTGTTGTTGTTATTGTTGTACTTCCACCTTTACCTGCTGCCTGTGTGTTTCTGAGAAATGGTGACGGATGCGTGTGTCATTATGATTGGGTGGCTTTGCTCTAACTGAGTTTTAAAGGCACAGTGTGTACAAATAAGCAACATTTATCATGTTGCAGCTAAATATCCCTCGCCTCACCTCACCCTTCATTTACCTTTGTAGCCAGTTATAATCAAAAGATGTTTAGTTTGTCCATTGTGGTCCAAAATGGTGGCCTCTGTAGCTCCTCATATAAATGGAAAAGACTCATCAACAACAATCAGTACAATATGTGAACTCCTACTAGACCATCACATGCGTGAGCCACTGAAATGTGATTTTGCACACTACAGTAATAAAGTCAAAAAGATTGTACAATTGCTCAATTTCACAGCACTGGATCTTTCCAAAGTTTCAAAGTTGATTTACATAACAATTACTCACAGGACAAATTCTCTCAAAACATAAACTGTGAGTTTCGGTGTCAACCGCAGCCAATGAGACTTATCCCAGTTCCTGACTGTAACTGTGCCTGAAGGCAGCAACGATTATTTCTGTCCCTGCATCTGCTGGGCTTGTCATTCACGCAGCTGAGGAAAATATATGGGAACAGCCGAATGCAAACAACCTCCAACACATGCAAACAAAGTCAACATCTGTGCATAATTACAAGCTTTTGCTTTCTTTTAATTCAAATATGCCGTGCTGTCACGTATGAGGGGTTAGAAATACATCTGAGCCATTTGTAGCTTTGTCGCCTCAATCTTAATCTGCAGTCATCAAGTGAAATAATGGCTTTATAGTGACCAACAGTGAGCAGATACGAACAAAGTGGTGCAGAGATAAAGTTCACGCAGCCTGACCTGAGATGAGACAGCTGAGGAGGGCATTCAGGGGATGATTAGCTCATTAGCACTTCAATCAGGCCTCGTCTCAGGCCTTATTATGTTACTGGTGACACGTAGACACGACGCTGGACAGCGTGAGCTCTTCACAGCTCAGGACACACACACAGAAAGTCTGTGAGAAAGTGGTGCAATCAACTGTGGTGTTTGTAGTGTCAAAGGAGGAGGACTGATGGGTGGTACAGAGTTTTCTCTGAATTCACAATCAAACTATGACACAATATTTGACTTACTTGAGTATATATTTGAAAAAAAATAAACATAGCTTTTAATAATTATGTTTGTCTTTTTGTCTTTGGCAGCACTTTGGATTTCATTTGCATGTAAACACACATAAAAAGAACATACACGACAACAGCAGCAATACTTTGCAACAGTGACCCGCAGTGTCAATAATATAAGATCTGATATTATGATAAATGGAGAAGAATCAATGCATTAAATGCAGTAAAGCACATGCATTCGTATATGTGTATAATGTACACATGCCAGCTATATATTTTAACACACTCACTGAAATACACAATATAGGGCCCGGGTTAATGTTTCACAACAAACATGGGACAATTACCTGACACGTGAAGTATACACAGATGTTTATTGTGATAGCATCACATCCGACCCTCTGTGTGTCCAAGTCTGCTCCTGTGATGAAACAGACGTAGTCTGATGAAAGTCTGATTGATGGTTTACTCACTAAAGGTGTCACAATCTTATCAACACTCTCTGCAGCACACATCTACCGACGTATTGTCTTTGAGAGCGGCAGCAAACGACCACATTATCTGAGCAGAACAGAGAGCAGGAGTGATTTTTGGCAGATCGTAACACCTTCCTTCTGATTTGAATTAAAAGGGACAACGGTTTTCTGAATGGCTTGTTTGGAGGGGTGGGGGGAGTGATACAACTAGTCTATATTATCAAGTCTGAGATACACATTGGTTGTAGATTAAAAATGTCTTTGAGCTTTGTCTATTTCACCAATCAACTCCTCTGTGACTGTAATCTCCAGTACTTGCAGTGAGAATAATAGAGTTGTTGGCCCTTTTTTTTTTGCAAGAGTAATGCGATCATAGGATTGATTTTTAGCTCCATGTTGAAGGTCTATTTAGATTTGCACTTTGCACTACTTATACAGGAGAGAGTGTTGTGAATGAATTAAGAACATGCAAAGTTTCTTTGGCATAGATTTAATATGATATTATAATAAAGGGTATTTAAAGGGGGCAGATATATGGCAACCAGGGGATAACTAAATATAAGGTAGATTATGGGTCTTTATGATTTATAACATTTGTTGAACTCTGGATATTGTTGCTGTTTTGTTCTTGTTTTGTCTTTTTAACATTCTGTTGAAATATTATGCACTCGACGCATAGTATATGATTTGTAAACATGTATGTAAATGAATAAACACTGTTGATCATACTGTAACTTCAACAGCACAAATTGAAGTAAAGTTTAAAGGGAGATTCATTTGGGTTTGCCACTGTTTATCAAACTGCATCTAAATCCGTCGCAGAGCTGGAGATGACGACACGTAACCACGGACCCTATACTGTAAATACGACTGTGTGCATGTCAGTTCTGAAAAGTGACAGTTAACTTGTTTTGGAGGGAATATTGAGTGTTGTTTGCATATGGGAAGGGTGGGATTTGATTGGAGGTGAGCCTGTAAATAGGGTGTGTCCTTGTCTGGGAATCAAGGGGGTGAAGTGTTCTCACAGTGGCACTGAGGGATGAAGAGAGGAGGGAGGCGCTGCAGTGTTGTGACATCTGTACAACACACATGGTGGCAGTGGAGCAAGCAAGGACATTGTGCAAGTCAGCACAGCTCTCATAACCTCTGCTGGATACACCACACACGCACACTACACAGTTTCAGTGTACACGCGCTCAAACACCAGGGATGTGTTAGAGGAGGTGTACAGTGTGAGTGTGTAAACACGCAGCTTCCTCAAAACTCAAACAGGCAGACACTCGTGACCATATGCCAACACATGATGGAGCGCAGCTAATAATGACACACAATAGATATTGTTTGTTTCGCTCAAGTTTCTGAGAGAGTGATACGCTTTGTCTGGACATGTTGAGCAGAGAATGACTGGTTGCCGTCCAGTTACTCACAACACAGTACAGCGGCTTAGTCAGACGGTTTGTGACACCGGCATCAAAGGTGTATTATATGAATCAGTCCTTTACAACATACTCACACCTCATGAGGATGTGATGTAGTCAGTCGGAAGTTACTGCCTTCGATGGCCGTGAATTTCTACATCTCAGTTTTCACATCATTGTACCTGACATGCTTTTTTTTTTTTCGTTTCACCACCGCTTTCTCTTCTGCAACTCTGCAGGGTTGGGATTTCACAAAGTACTTTTATGGCTCCTTCAGTCAACATGCTTTCTATGACTGTCATAGATGAAACATTAAACAGTAAACGGCTGGTCACTGTATTACAATTAGGAAAACGTCAGACACAAAACTCTCCAATGTTATACAAAATGACTCCTATTTATCCATCCATTCATCTTTTAACACTTTGTCTTCCACATGAGGGCTGCGGAGGGTGCTGGTGCCAACCCCATCCACTCACATTCACACCTAAGGTCAATTTAGAGTGTCCAATTTGCCTCATTGGAAATGGGAGGAAAAACCCACGCACACACAAGGAGAACATGCAAACTGCATGCAGAAAGGCCCTCTTTCCAACTGGGTTGCAAATATGGGTCACCTTTCTGCAAGAGTGCTACACACTACACTTGTTACTATTATTTCAGAAATCATTGAAGTTTAGAAGTCTGTAAGTTTTCATAACCAGTCCATACATGTATAACTTGAGTGACTGTACTGAATTAATGTATGATGTCAGAGAATGATGACACACAAGTAGAAAGTAGTATGAAATCAAAAATATTCTAGTAAAATGTCTAGTACAGTAAAGTACGTGGTGCACTGAATGTTTTTTTTTCAACACTGATGTGTAAAGTATTCATGATGTAACAGAAACTTGCCGTGGGGCTTCCCATTAGTCAGGATAATGAGACAACCTCATCCTGTTGCCTGTGCTTACACACTCACAGTCGTATATAGATACAGACATTTTGACCTTCGCCAGTAAAATGCAGGATCAGCTTTAAAGTCACTGTTAGGTTGAACCGTCTCCAAAAAAAAATAGTCTTTGAACTTTAAAGAAGGATATTAAAGCCAAACTTCAATTTAAAATAATGATGTTTATATTGTATAACTTGAAAACGTGGACTTTTTGGTCTGGTAGCACAGGTTTCTAGAGCTCCAAACTTTTTTGGCACTGCGATCATTTTCCACTTCTCCCTCACTTGTGTGTGTGTGACTTATTATTCCACATGTGATTGGCATGAGGTAAACATAGGGGTTCTCGCCGAACAAGTGACATCGCATCTCTAAAAATGTGCGACTCCTTCACGTCAGATTACAGATGAGACGTACTTATGCTTATGTCTCGCGTGTCACATACAGTATCTGCACATACTTGTACTTATCTGTTATCACACACACACACACACAGGAAGACAGCCCTGTTATCATGACATCAGCAGCTGTCTGGGGGAAGTTTCCATCAATGGGATGAAAATTAAAGATGGGGCTGACCACAAAACAATAAATGACATCACCGGAGTCATAACAGTTAAAGGGTCTGTTTGTGCTTTGCCTCATAATTATGATTGATTATTAAAAGTAATGGACCCAAACAAAACACTCCATAAATGTGATGAGGCTTTCAAGAGGCTGGAGTCATTGTTAATGGTCTCTTTTTCTCTTTTTACAGTTTCATGGAAACCAGTGCATAAAAGTCACTGTTCACAGACACAGTGGTACCACTGTCAGTGAAGAAACTAAGCAGCTGTCAACAACAACACAGTATATTGCCAATATGGGAGTGGAATTGTGCAGCACATACACACACAATCAAATCTGACAATTTTAAGGCCAATGACAGCATCGTTGTTGCAGCTCAAAGACAATCAGAGGATTTGAATATGGCAGTTTAGACCCGCCCTCACACACAGACACAGACAGGGCCATATGTCCTGGCTCTTTTCTGTGAAGACAAACAGAGAAAATGGATGCGTGTTTGCAGGTAGCTCTCTGCTGTCAGCTCCCCTGACACAACCTGAAGAGCAGGCTTCTGCCTCTGCCAGCTGGTCTGACGAGAAATTCACCTCTCTTACCTCACATCTACCAGGTGACGCTGCAAGGGCGTGGCCTGAGAGGAAGCAGTTTCATTCGTTTAATTGTGCTTTTCAAACTTTTCATTCCACTCCGAAATGAAATCAGATGGCGGGAGCTCAGCCGTGACTAAAAAGGAACATCGACTTTTACACGCACTGCCATGAATGGTTTCTCTGAGCAGGGACAGCAGCAGCATGCAGGCTGGGTGTGGCGATAAAAGCCTAGGTAAACATCTTTGGACAGCCTGTCTACTCAGGTCCGACACTCTCTCCTGTCAGAGGACAGAAGAAAGGCAGCACTGGACTTTCCTTTTGTGAGGAAATCTGGTTTCTAAGCAAATAAGTTTCCCCCTGAAGAAGAAAACTATTTATCAAGGTGGTTGGAGACGTCAAAGCAGTGTGTCAGCCTTTAGTTAGGGGGTTGATGAATTACCTACATTCATCTTTGAACTTATATTGATGTATTACCAGCACAAAAAGAAAAAAAAACTTCCTGCAGCATAAAGATCCCATAGTGTCACAACACAAGGGTTAGAGGAGGATTTAAAAATGACATATTATTATATATAGTGCACTTTTAGCAACGACCATAAGAGCAGCGACACTGTTCAGTCAGTCAGAGGATCATGTTACTGAAAACGTTCCACAAAGCTATAAATGATCTTTTGTGCCAAGACCGGTTCTGCAATGCCGCCCAACAGACCGTACTTATCCTCCCAACCTGCAGCTTAGTCTTATCTGTTCTTCTGCTTCCGTTCAAAGAAACACCGTCTAGTTGAACGTGGAGGAGGCTGAGTACTGTTGAACTTGAATAGACTGCACATCATATTGGGTTGCACGGGCTTGTCCACGCGGGATTCACACAATAAAGGACGCCTTTTGAGCGTTAGGAAACAATGAGCTGTACTATGAGTCCCCAAGGTGAGCTCTGATGACAAGCAGTAGACTGAAGTGTTTGACTGTGGAAATTATTACTTGGTCCAAGTTGTTTTTTACAATAACTCTCCATGATGAAAGAGTAAATGGGAGTAAACAAATACAAACACAGGTGCCCTACAGGGAGGTAGACTTCTTTACGAGACTGTATACATGTACATATAGATTCAGCGTCAAAGAATGAAGTAGATAAAGATAAAATAGACTGACTTTATGAGGCGGGGTTTTTTTCCAGATTCAAATCCAAACTGCCACCGAGTTACACCTGCCTGTGTGGACCAGTAGGTAGACTGAATACACAGACGTGTTCCAAACAATACAGTGACACACTCTTTCTTCAGTGCCCCTCAGCCGTGAACACAGAGAGAATACAAAGACACAGAAGAGTAGTTTTATTTGAAAATGTCGGGGTTTTTTGGGTCGGGTGAAGTGTGTCAAATGACTAACTTTATTGGTGTACTTACATATCTTCTGTTAAATCCATTGTGTTGGACTTTTTGGGGGTAATGGGTAAAAAATGCGAGTTAGTTTGACAGTTTGAGGAAAGTGCTTTTTCTGTTGCTTAGACTTTGGTGACATTAACACCAATCTCATGTTTACATGACAAAAGCAGCTTAGCTTTGCCATAAACAGAAACTAAAATAATCAGAGCCTGAATCTGTTTGTTTGTTTGTTTAAAAATTAGAATTAACTCCTTATCTACTGCTTAGTCAACACTACCAATACGTTTTGAGCCCTAAAT
The DNA here is from genome assembly GCF_019176455.1 of Solea senegalensis. Lineage (NCBI taxonomy): Eukaryota > Metazoa > Chordata > Actinopteri > Pleuronectiformes > Soleidae > Solea > Solea senegalensis. The sequence continues at coordinate 7,877,927 of NC_058037.1, forward strand.
GTGTTAGTCTACATGTAGACTTATTCAGACCAGCTGTTTTTCTGTTTTCCCTGTTTGTACAAAGCATTTAAAAGACTATAATATAAGAGATTCAATTGTGTGTGTGTGTGTGTGTGTGCATGTGTGTAAACTGTGGGTGGTAAAGAGACCCTCCCCAGCTCAGCAGGACGCTAAACCCTCCTCTTCCACTAAACCGATCCCCACAACCTAAACACCATAAGCTGATTTTACAGTCGCCACAAAGATAATGGATAACTATCACTTAATGAACTGTCAAATGAAAATCAGCTGTGATGACTAACAGAATAGACGAGCGTGTGAACGTGAAATACAGCCACAGACATACATAATGTGGGCAAACTAAACAAGTAGCTGTGGGATCGCAATCCACATTAAAAACAGAGATAATTAAGAGTCCACACCAACGACTGGCATCAGTCCACACCTGAAGAAACTCTGTGTTCACTCCACCAAACCCCCACTGTACCTGTGATTTCACACACAGTGGGGGGGGGGCTGACTGCTGGTTTATGAGGCCTGCTCAGAGGCCCTGAGGTGTCACTCGTGGACACTCCCAGGCTTTGCCCTCTGCCTGGTTCCTGACCATTTCACACCTCAATGCAGGAGAGACTATTATCCTGTCAGAGGGCCACTTTTCACAGCAGAAATCACAGCAAAAAAATCACACCCTTGTGCCCGGTTTGTCGTCCTGTGGAGCACAGAGTTCACACACCGGTCTGACCTGCAGCTGCAGATGGTTGTCAAGAGATAAAGTGGATGGAAAATACAAGGCCTGGTGGGAATCACAGGCCGACTACTGGTGAAGGAAAGGCCTCTGAACTTCAGACTGAAGGCAGTGGAAACCCATTACACTTCCAGACACGCTGGTATAAATTAGTGACGACCACAAGCAAATGTTCTGAAGAACTTTATCATCTTGGTGGAAAATACTGAACACATACTCTCACTTTTGTTTTTTCATTTGCCTGCACATACAGTACTGCTGTTTACACATACACTTGAATTACTTCTGCTAAGCTCTTATTGTCTGTCTTTTTAATCATATTGACACATTTTATATATACATATATATATATATATATATATATATATATATATATATATATATATATATATATGGACATTAATTAAACACTGATCTATATGAAATTAAATCTAGAAGATATTTATCCAGCATCACAATTTCAATAGTTTGCTAACAATTCCTGACTTTTCATTATTCCTAAAGGTCAACATTTGCATTTCTGTGTATTGTGAAACTGATCCTCCTCACTGTCATTTGATCTGAGTTTATCTCAAGTAATAGTTCTCTTAACAGGTCTTGCAATATCTCCATGGACAACTGTCTTTAGGGTGAAGGTGTAGTTATGAGGAAGTGAAAACATATTTGAGGAAGAAGGCGTTAATATTTTAAAAATATATACAACACATCTGACATAATATAATTACACTATAAAAATCATTCATAGTGTCTTAAAAAGCTCAATTCTGAATGTTTCCTATTTAACAGTGGACAAAGACTAAAGTGAAATGGCTGATCAGCTCTTGTATCATCTAAATACACAATAAGAAGAGTTTAATTTGGTTTTCTTCTGCCTGCTGTACATGAGTTTAGCCTACTACTGCCCCCTACTGGGGAAGTAAAGTAAAGCTCCTCAAACCCTGACCAGAACCCCACTTGTCACACAGATTGGTTCCATGCCCCTTTTCAAATGATGAGCTGTTCAGCTAATGATTCAGTTCATCATACATTTTAATTGGAAGAGTGTGAAAATACTTGTATATGAAAATTGTGTACAATACAGAAATTGGCATAATAAATTAATACAGGGAAAATAATTGGTTCTTAACTACACAAGCATTAACAAAATCAAATCAGTATATGACTATAAAATACACTGAACATTTAATTATATTAAATTAAATTAAATTTAACTAAATTAAAGATACACAAAACCAATGGTGTTCTACTTTTATTCACTAAAAACAAAACTAAGACTAAAGAAAAAAAAATATTAAAGGCATGCTGTACAACCAGAAATGCTTGTGCGTCATCAGCACTTCGAAAGAATCTCCTGACAGCTTTTGTAAACCTTCACCAAGCAATTGAGCCTGGGCTTTGAACTCTGAAAGACAAAAAGAGGTTGCTCATTAGAAACAGGTTACTCTGAATGTTTACGCTCTCAACACAGCAGGTGGACAAACAAAAACTTTGAAAGTTGGCGAAAGCAAGTTTACGTGTTATATGAGACAGAAAGCTTACACTGTGCATTCGCCCTTACCTGAAACAACGGCACAACACTGGACACTGCATTGGGTTCTGAGGGGTCCTTCAACAGTACACAAAGGTAGTAGATGATTTGTTGCTAAAATAAAAAGCATGATATATCAATTCACTCAGTTTGTAAACACATATACTGAAATAACTGCAGTACGAGAATCAAAGAATGAATTGATATTAGCATAGAGCTGAAACGTATCTATTCACCATATATATTGCTTCATTAATAACAATATCCTTGATCTTGCTGATCTCAATGAAAGTGGTCGTTTCGCGGCCTGAGGCGTAGCTGGAGGACACCTGGATGCCTAAAGATCCAATGACGAGTAAGGACTCATGGTCCACCTTCACAAAGTGGATGTGCAGCATCATACCGACCAGGGTGATGATTATAGCACTGGACAGAACAGCGGTGTTCTGCAAGAGAAGGAAAGACGTTCACATGAGGGGCCTCTTCATGTGAATCCTACAGTTCAGAATCAATAGCATATTGTGACAATTTTAATTTCATTTTTATGAAATGTTGGTGGTGCTTCCCAAATATGTTCTCAAATGTCTTTTTTTGTCCAAAAAAAAACAAGGATTCAGTCCAAGAAGGTTCAATCTAGCTCACAATTTTAATTTTATTTCTCAAAACTATGTCCTTCTCTTTGTCTAGTGTAAGTTTGTTTGCTTACCTTATACAACGAGAAGTACTCACTGTACCTTCTCTAGTCACTGAAGGTCAACAAACACAGTTACACAGTCAAAGAAAAGAACATAGCTTAGAACAAAGGATTCAGTGTTAATGATGTCTTTGTTATATGGCGCAAGGAAACCAGAAAATATTCACATTTAAGAAGCTGAAAAATCTGGAAACTTGTATTAATTATTCGAAAAAACACTCAAACCAATGAATCAATTATCACAATACTTAACAATTAAGTAAGTAATTGATTATTTATCAATTATTGATTAATTAATTGATCGTTGCAGGCATAGAGAAAATGGTGATACATTACAAAATTGTTTTCCAACATTAAATCATGACATTCTCAAATGGCTTGTTTAATCATCACACCAAAGATATTCAATTGTTGTGATTTCTTTGTTATATGACGCAAAGAGACCAAAAAATATATACATTAAAAAGGCCGAAAAATAGAGAACTCCTATTTATTGATTATCAAAATAGTAAATGTTTAAATTAGAAGTAATTTAATTTCTGACAGAAATGCACTGTACTTATTGCAGATAGGAGAGACAATCCATAGCGGTTGATGATTAAATGTGAAACTGCAATTCCAAACTACTGTTTGTCAATATTATTTTTATTATGCCATTATAATGAGCACTTTTTGAACACAAGAATGTGATATTGCTTTGTGTCTGTCTACACAAAAACATGATAGACCACAGAAAATTTCGGGGCAAGTCCCCACCAGGTCGAAAGGGCTGGGGTACCCCTGAGCAAGGTACCCAACCCCCATTGCTCCCCGGGCGCTACTCAGTGTGGCAGCCCACTGCTCCTAATTCTAGGATGGGTGAAAATGCAGAGAATATTTTCCCTAAGGGGATTAATAAAGTATCTAAAACTAAAAAAAAAATATATATATATATACAAAATTAGGACATTCTGTCACACCTGTTTATGGGTTAAGACTTGGTTTTAGGATAAGCTTTAGAGCTGGGTTTATGTCAGGGTTAGGTTAAAGGTTCAAATTCAGAATCTAGTTATAAAGGTAAGGGTGATGGGACTAGGGAATGCATTACGCCTTTGAGTGACCTCACCAAGATAGCTGTACAAGAATGTGTGTGTGACCTTATCAGGACCAAAACCTTGTCCTTATAAGGCAGAACATCATTTCTGAGGATCTGGTTATGTTCAAGGCTAAGGTATGAATTGAGGTTAGGTTAAGGTTGGGGATAAATTAATGGAATTCATTGCAAAGTCCTAAAGCGAACCTCTATCCCTCTCTGTGTGTACTGGCAAGATTGAGAATTGTAACATATAGAAGGAGAAAGCCACCAGAGCTGGTGAAGTTTTACCTCTGTGAAGAAGAACACAGCGTATGCCAGGAGCCAAACGGAGCAGGTGAACACCATCACTTTGCCGATGGACACTTTGGGGGAGCTGACTATGAACTCCCTGCAGAGGCTTGAGTGGGTCTGACAGTTCAAAGATATGGATTTGCCACTGATGTCAGTGAACGCATCGTCTTCCATCGTGACGGCCTCCGAAAAGCAATAGTATCAAGGTTGAGAATAAAAACAGAGTTAGCTCAGTTAGCTAAAGATGAAAACGGGTTAGCTCGGAACTACCGTTAGCTAGCTGCTGTAAACGGGGAGGATCATCGAAACGCGCAAAGTCAACGGCGTTTACTTAGCGGCAGTGCATAGGAACCTATATTTAATGCTCCAGTTACATTAAAAGAAAGGAAATACAAGATGTCAGAATTGCGAACGTTCCCACAACAAGTGTATTGATGCCATTAAACAAAGTCGAACTCGTTATCAACACCGGGGCACTCGGGTTCGATAGAGTTCATGTGGTTCTAATAAACTAGAGCAAGCGACGACCCATAAACTCCACAGCAAACAGAATAATATAAATAATTAGAAGCCTATAAATAAATTATATATGCGTACGCACTCAATATTACTTCACCAAATTAGTATAAATTGCCGTCTCCGCCCACACCGGTGTACGCCGGCTACAAATGAAAAGTTCCCCCAAGAGCAACTGGAAGTTGCAACGCATTGTGGGTAGTCGTGGCATTTCGCTAAGTGCCATCCAAGTTATTGAAATAACTTTTGTTCAAGTTCAGTTATACACAATTTAAGAGTACATTTAAGTAAATGTGCTACAAGCCAAACACGACTCTTTATAAACGTAATGAAATAAGTTGTTTATTCTCAACGACACCTAACGCCTCCATTACCCAGTGTGCATTGCGTATTTTACGACTTTTGACCTCTGGATAAAAACAAGCCGATCAGCTGATGTAAAAGCAACAACATCTACAAGGTCTGATGAAAAACAGCTCAGCTGGCTAACTGTGTGTGTGTGGCAGTCGGTGTATGGTGTTGGTGTACGTGTCCGGTTTTAGACTGTGCTGAGGCAGCGACTCAGGCGTTGTCCGTCCGATCAGTAGCCGCTGCTAAGTCAGTCGACTGAAATGAAGGTAGCTTGTTTAGTCACAAGTGAGACTCTTTGTTTAGCTAATAGTAGCTAGAGACTGGTAATTGTTGAGTGAGTTATATAGCGCATTTCATGGGATTTTGACCAGCATTACAGCAACTTGTCATCGTCTGTTGAGGTGTAACATTATTAAAAGAGGCAGCTAATGTTGGTTAGCAAATTGTTGTTCCAAAACATAAAGTAAACACTAGTCGGGACAAGTGTGTTTGAAGCTGCTGCCTGCATCGGATTTACTTCAGACTGAACGTCCTCGTTAAAAGTAAGGAGTAACAAAGTCAACCGAACATTTTATTGTTTTTCTTGGCTGCATTTTAAACTTTTAGATAATTTTAACATAAAAAGTTGCATCACATCTGGTCTCAGACATTTGTTCAACTGTACCATGACCTTGTGTCTTCCACCTGCACTTCTTTGGCAGTCTTGATATTCTGAGTAATATTTAAAGTCACAGCTCCCCCTTTCTTATCAGCATCATAGGTTGTGTCCTGTCCTGTCAGGTTTGACATGAGTGGTCAAGGTTCAGCCATAGATAAAGGAATGAACACGGTCCTAGTCTGTCAGGAGAGCTATGCCTGTGGGGGCTCAGATGAGGCTGCATTTGAATGTGATGAATGTGGCAGCTTGCAGTGTGCCCGCTGTGAACTGGAGCTCCATAGGCAGGAGCGGATGAGGAATCATGACCGGGTTCGGCTTGTACCCGGACATGTTCCTTTTTGTGACTCCTGCAAAGGTGACAGCAGCTGCCCTATGAGTGGTGGGCGGCTCAGAGCAGTGGTACGCTGCCAGGGCTGTAAGATCAACCTGTGTTTGGACTGTCAGAAACGCACCCACAGTGGAGTCAACAAGAAGAAGCACCCACTGACACCATACCCTCCGGTCAAAGCTCCTCAGGCGAGCAGCATCATGGCTGGGGAGTCAGAGATGGACATCCTGAAGGCCAAGCTGGAGAAAGTGTGCAGCTTCCTGTTGGTGGATGAGAAGGAGGAGATGCAGGTAAGTGTGTGAGAAAATGCCACTCACATCTCTCTCATGTGATGTCATGATGTGAATCATTTTGTGTGGATTCGTAGGTGAGGGATGAGGAAGACTTTGTCAGTCGCCTGGGCTGCAGACCGGATGAGCTCCTCAAAGTTGTCTCCATCTTTGGGAACACTGGGGAGGGAAAATCCCACACCTTGAACCACACTTTTTTCCTCGGGAGAGAAGTGTTCAAAACCTCACCCACCCAGGAGTCCTGCACTGTGGGTGTTTGGGCGGCTATGGACCCTGTGCACTGGGTTGTAGTCATCGACACGGAGGGACTACTTGGGGCTGGTAAGGGACAATCAAACAACTGATTTGCTTAATAACCTGAAACATAAATGGGGGTAATATGAGGCCAATCAGTTCCATCAGTTGATGTTTTTTTGTTTGCTCTCTTTACATTGATCACAAGGAGCCAATCAGGGTCAGCGAACCCGGCTACTTCTCAAGGTCCTTGCCATTTCTGATGTGGTCATCTACAGAACCCATGCTGATCGTCTCCATGATGATCTCTTCAAGTTCCTGGGTGATGCATCTGATGCCTACTTGAAACATTTCAGCAGAGAGCTGAAGGCGACGACCAGTCGCTGTGGTCTGGATGTCCCACTGTCCACCTTGGGCCCTGCAGTGATAATCTTCCATGAGACTGTCCATACCAAGCTTTTAGGATCAGGTACATAAAAGAAACCCCGTCCAAGATTTTGTACAGTACTGGTTCTGTCAAACTATATTATCAGACCTGACCTGGAGCGGGTTGTTAAGAAGTGGTTATTCCATCAAACTGCCGAACAACAGGGTTTTTTAAGCAGTAAAGTTCACTTATGAAATTTCTCTCGTGTGCTTCTTTGTTTTTTCAGTCAGACGCCAACCTGTTTGCAGCTGTCTTGCTTTACTAGCACAATGTTGCTGTTGTCTCTGTCTTGACTTAAAACAAATCACTTCTTGTTTGCAGTGAAGAAATGTTGCTGGGCAACATAATATCTAAATAAATACATGGATTAAATCTCATAGACATTTGTTTATATTTAAAAGTTGCACACTGCCATTTTAAGTTGTCCTGACCTTCACTCTCTTTTTTTCTTCTGTAGACAAGCCCTCTGAATCAGCTGACCGTCTACTTCAGGAACGTTTCAGGAAACTGGGTCTATATCCAGAAGCGTTCAGTTCTATCCAGTACAGAGGAACTCGGACCTACAACCCTCCCACAGACTTCAGTGGTTTGCTGCGCAGCCTGGAGCAGCAACTGGACAACAACACCACCCGCTCACCGCGTTCTGCCAGTGTCATCTTCAAGGCTCTGCAGGTTGTGATGCTTGCTTGTATAATAAAATGGGTGTATTATAGCCATGTATCTGCAATGAGAGCAGTATTGACTCTCCTCTCCCACATTTCCTCCTTCCTTCTCTCTTCAGGCCCTGAGTGACCGTTTCAGTGGAGATATACCAGATGAGCACTTGACCAGTAACTCTTTCTTTCCAGACGAATACTTTACCTGTTCTAGCATCTGCCTCAGCTGTGGGTATGTATCTCTCACTTAATTACCACACCTGTTATTCAGACATGATATAATGTTATCATACAATATCATTAAATATCTCTGTATATCATTTAAATTATAAATGGCAATAGGTCACTTATTGTGGAAAAAAACAACTTTTTTTCTGACTTGGTGTTCTCCCACTTCCAGCTCAGGCTGTAGGAGAAGCATGAATCACCTAAAGGAAGGGGACGACCACGAAGCCAAACATCGCTGCCGCTATTCTGCACAGTACGACAATCGCATCTACACCTGCAAGGCAAGTACAAACCTACAACGTCACACACATGCACATGTTAAAGTAAGCCTGATGTGATCTGAGTATCTGTGCTGAAATTCTCAGGTCTGCTACGAGGGAGGGAAAGAGGTAATAGTTGTTCCAAAAACGACAGCCTCATCTGACTCACCATGGTTTGGTCTAGCCATCTACGCCTGGTCTGGGTGAGTCCATCTGCCACACAGCCATTTGGAAAATGATTGTTAATTGCCTCCTTGTGAGCGCAAACAATACATCCATATTTATTGTGGTCAAAAAATGGGAAGACTTGACCAAGTGTGGTTCAGCTGTCGATTAAACTGGAACTATTTGCTTGTTTACTTTTGTCTTTGCTTAAATATAACAGTATCAAATCACAAAACCATAAGGCAACCTGATCTGTCTATTTATTAGTCGGTCTGAGGTCTTTTTTCTCTTTATTTAGGTATGTAATCGAGTGCCCCAACTGTGCAGTGATCTACAGAAGCAGGCAGTACTGGTATGGAAACCAGGATCCAGTGGAAACAGTGGTCAGAACAGAGATCCAGCACATCTGGCCTGGGGTGAGGCCACAATGGAGCAGCTTATATAAGATTCTGGTTAAATCAGTTCAACACACTTTTAGTCAAATTAATGTAGTCGCATTCACTTTTGGTGTGTTGTGTGTTTTCATTTTACCACACTGATCAAGACAAAAGTGCTGAAGATTAATATAAATAATGCCAAGAACAATTCACGCTGTAACAAACTGCTCTTTTGTTGTTGTTTCCTTGCCTTCTTTTCAGTCTGATGGCTTTTTGAAAGACAACAACAATGCTGCTCAGCGGTTGCTGGATGGAGTGAAATACATTTCTCAGTCAGTGTCTGAACTCAGCGTCAAGCCTGCCAAAGCAGTCACTTCCTGGCTTACTGACCAGATTGCTCCTGCTTACTGGAAACCAAACTCCCTTATCCTGGTACAGTACATGACTAAAATCAAACAAAAGCTAAAAAAAACCCCACTGAAAGTAGAACTGTTTGTAGCATTTTTAGAGGCATTTCCCACATGCAAATTTTAAGCATGAAACTCGATTCAAGAGTCACGTGTGTTTTTGTTATTGTTTGATGTAGAAATGCCATAAATGTGCAGAAGAGTTCCAGCCCAATGACACCAAGCACCACTGCCGTGCCTGTGGGGAGGGTTTCTGTGATGCCTGCTCCTCCAAATCCCGACCAGTTCCAGAGAGGGGCTGGGGTCTCGCACCCGTCAGAGTCTGCGATGCATGTTTTCACAACAGGGAAATCTCAACTGGTATGCAAATAAAAAAAACTTACAGGCTAAGGCAGTTTGAGAGTGTGTGACCTGATAGGTGGATGTTTTGCTGTTGTAGAGTTACTGGATGCTGCCCTGGAAGAAGAAGGAGGAACACTGATAGCCAGGAAGGTTGGGGAGGCTGTTCAGAACACTTTAGGTGCTGTAGTTGGTGCTATCGACATCCCTCTGGGTGAGCACTTGACTTATTTGCCTTATCAGAATCACTCCTTATTGAAAATCGCTCTGTCCAGTGTCAAACTGTTTGAAGTTGGAGGACTCCTAGTGGTGAGTTGGTCACAGTACAGGCCACATACAAACCCCATTTCTAAAAAAGCTGGGACGCTTTCTAAAAATGCATTAAACTTTTACTTAAAAAGTGCAGAGAAAAGATTGTCAGTGTTTTTACTGACATACCTAAAAAGATGATAAGAGGTGATGTGACCCAACAATAATGTTTGTTTAACAAATACAATTTAGATAAGTCAGCAAAAACTGCTGAAAATATTTTCTGTTAAACAGTTTAATTGAATTAACAAATTACAGATTTGAGTTTTTATTGGCTTTTTAGAGATGGAAATGGGTTTTGTATTTGCTAGTTATTTTCTGCCCATCTGTTCATTAATTAATCAACTGATAATTTCAGCTCTAAGTGTAGCTTGTTATTTAATATTAAACTCTCTCATGCATCCAGGCCTGGTGAAGGACGCAGCTCGCCCAGCATACTGGGTCCCAGATCAGGACATCCACTCCTGCTGCGAGTGTCAGAGGGAATTCGCCCCCCGTCTCTCCATCCACCACTGTCGTGCCTGCGGCCAGGGCGTGTGTGATGACTGCTCTCAGGAACGGCGCTCCGTGCCCTCCCGTGGCTGGGATCATCCCGTGAGGGTATGCAACGGATGCAACCAGAAACCTGGGGATCTCTAGCAGGACCAGGAGTGGGAGTTAGAGTGGAGAATGGTTAAAGATGCTAACTTTGATGAAAACTGGAATTAAATTCACGTGGCCTTTGGCTGAAAGACTTCATATCCTTGTTGCTTTTAGTTGCTTGTCTTGGCTGCTGCCTGACTGTCTTTGTTTCAGTTTGGACTTTTTTTCCCGTGTAATTTCAGTCCCTCAATGCTATTTTACTTTAATATGCCTATTTTTTTACACTGTGAAGAATACCAATCAGAGTGAGACTTGAATATAGCTTGAAGAAGTGCTACTCAGAGAGATTATGAAAGTGAGTATAGTTCATTAAATGCTTACTTTTGTTTGAGTTCAGGGAAAAATGTCCATGTGCCCCTTTAGACCTTTTTCAATCTGTACTCATGTACATGATGAAACCCTTATCCGTTTGACAATCCTTCTCAGTGTGATATACTAGGACTGTTATAGCACCTTTTGTAGTATGGGCCTCCATATGTAAACCATAATCGTAGAACTGATTCCAGGAAAGCACTTTGTAGTCTAGGAATGTCTCTGCAGGAGCCCTGGATATAACATTTGGGACTGGATCAAGAGGAAATAATGGAACAATGATCCACCACAATTATTTTGATCCACGTTTGACAAAATCTACTGTAGTTTTTCTCTACTGCAGCCTGACTTAGCTTTGGCTTTCCTGCCATTTTTAAACCAGTGGGAAGCCACTGATGTACTGTAGCACCAAGATGCATTCCAGCATATTTACTTGGTTATAACAACTTACAATAAGCCCTTTATCCTTTGTGGTTGTTAGTATATTTGAATGGATGGATGATAAGAGGACGGCTTTAGTCACGCTGTCCATGTTGACTGTTAAAACATTTGCATAGATTAAACATACAGTATATGGGGGAATTGTTTCATTTTAAATGGCCTCATTTGTTGAATATCTGTTATTGATGGGTCTGACTGCAGTGGGATAAAATAGAATATAACTGCTTTCACAGAGCTGGCTCACGATATTCTACAGAAAAGACTTTGAACTTCTAAGCATCTTTTTGAGGCTGGCCCCTCAAAACAGGAGATAATTACAAGAGAACAAAACCTTTACCCCATCAGCTCAGGCTGTGTAGATTTCAATATGCTGCAGCACCAAGTGAGCAGTGACACCTTATTAGTGCAACACAGTCGTCGTAGCATTGTAAGGTCTGACTCATTTGATAGTAACCGGATTTTTGTTTGTTGGATGTCAACAAATCATGTGAAAGAACACCTGATATGTTGACATCTGTGTACACCTTCAATGAATACAGATATAACACGGAACAAATCAATGCCTTTGTTCATGTATGCTCACAGTATGTATTAAACTGCAGAAACAAACTTTTGGGTTTGTGTGTCATTTTTGGATCAAAATAATTCAATACTGTCATTCATCTATGTACAGAACTGTCTTTAATGATTTTCTCTTTTTTTTTTAAACAGCAGTAAGAAAACATGAATGCTCAAATATTCAATTCAAATTCAGATCAAAAACATCTTGAATTACCTTACAAATTTAAGTAAAATCACACCTGAAGTACACTTTCAATGTCACTGTAAACAATGTGTAACTGTAGTAATTGTGTGCACTCGTGTATGAAGCACTTCCATTTTCCTTCAGCTCAAACAAATATTTCCCTGAGATTCAATTAGAACTTTTCTGAGGTTATCGTCCAAAACAAAAGGTCAGTACAACCTCATGGAAATGCATACACTCTATATACAGTCTTACAGTTACACTATATAAAACCTTTAATTAGTGACTTTGTTTTTTCTTAACTCACTCATGAGAGGAAGTGTTTTCATAAAATTGCCTGCTGCTCTCCTCCTTCCTGGTAGTCAGTGTTGTATGGGAAGTAGTACAGGTCATGTTTGACGGCCATTAGGAGGCCAGGAAGCCCCCTACAGCCCCCCAACTTGGAGGAGAAGACGACGCTCGGGATGAGGTCATTTGCGGCCGGGTGAGGTGATGGGATGGTTCGCAGCAGGTGGCCGTCCTTCAGGCTCCACAACCTTGTGTAGCAATCCTGACCCACTGTGGAGAGAACACAAATTAACAGTGAATGTTTTGAAAATTAAACTCAGTAGTGAATAGATTTTTATGAAGCATGTTTCATTTACCTGCCAACAAAAGCCCTTCTGGTTCATTAACATGAATAGGAAGGTAGGCATGCTCATTATAATGCCCTTTGTACTCCTGCACTGCTTTTGTCACTCTCACATCCCACAACTTGATCTGTACATGAATAAAGGAAACAAAGTGCAAGCTATAATATACACGTCAGTTTACATACTTTCATTTTATTCTGGAAGGGGCCAAGACTTTACTTAGATCCTGTGTTTAATTTTAGATTTCAGTGTATTCAACCTAATGTCTCATTCATTGAGATTGCTATGGCTTGAAGGCAAAAAATTGAAAAGCACATTTTACATGTACAGTCTAAACTTCCCCTCATGATGCCATTCCTTTAACATATAAATAAAATTCAGTAAAAGACATGGCTTTCTTCCAGGGTATTGACCAGACATTCTGGCCATGAAGTGACCATTGAAACACTAAACATATTTGTAATATAGAAGCAAAGGTTTATAGCATACCTCGAAATACAGGTGGGTCAAAATAGAGATTCGGTGATATATCGTCGTTCTTCCTAATGCAATACGGTAGTCGATACGCCATGGACAAATATTGATATTTTAATTCACAAATTAAGGTGCTCCACGGTGATGCTGCTCAAATGAAATTCCTTGGCCGAAGAAGAGGAAGTTTACAGCGGGATGACAGCAAGAAACCTACATTAAGAGATGCCCCATCTTCTACAATACAAAGACTTTATACACTTTGTTCTCTGTTGTGAATAAATAGAGAAATTCTGCCCTTTTAACTTTTCACAGACATTTTTTTTTCTTCAGTTAGACTTGATGTAACGCTACATGACTGTCTTGTAATATATTGATTATCACAGAATCATTAAATTGTGATATTATTGGTATCACAGACCATGTATCACATATCGTATCGTGAAGTATCCTGTGATTCCCACTCCTACTTCAAAATGTCACAAAAAAACTCATAACAAAACCCTGACCTGGCCCAGCATGTCAGCAGCCAGCAGGTAATTCTCGTCCTGGAGGACGCGTACGGAAGTGATGGCTGATTCTTGATGGAAGCGACTGGTCTTCCAGCTTTGATCCCTGCGACCTCTCTGCCGCAGGTCGATGCTAAAGATCTCTCCCGACCTGCAACCGTTAAACAGCACAGGGACCTGAGGGAAAAAGGGAGGCTTTAATATTTTTTTTCCTTGGTATTCATTACCTTTTACTTTGTGCTGTTCTTAGTCATATCAACGAGAAATCAACACTGTATCTGGAAAAATGCTTTCATTACTTTGATGTAACAAATGACTCACCCTGAGGGCAAACTGCTGAGCCAAGACGTCACTGCCAGCGCTGTACGTCTGTGTTCGGCCCGTCTCCGCGTCTTTCACAATTACCCTGCGAGACAGGCCTGCCAACACATGCAAACACCCACTTTCTTATATTTATAACTTTGTGCATGGGAAATTTGAGAAGCTGTCTTATTTGAATAATTTACAGCAATTATCAGTAATTAGGTTACTCTATACTCCATCCAAATAAACATCTGTGCGCCTAAGGCAAAGTCGAACCCAAACATGGCTTTGAAACATGTTTGCCTTTCTGTGCACGCAGCCTTTGAACAACTAATGATACACTCCTCAATTTGTAGAGCTTCTGTCTAAGGCTGCAACTAACACTTATTTTCATTATCGATTAACCCGTGTAAAAAGTTGTTCATTTGTGGATGTCTTTTCAGCAAAATTATTCAGGTTTACTTATTTCTTGTTACATGGAGCAAAGAAACCGGAGAATATTATAATTTAAGAAGCTGATGATGGTAAAATAACAAACCAGTGCTGAAGGTCTTGTCAAACTGTGGGTTGAGACACCAAGCACAAGACCAGGCTGAGGAGATCTTAAAGCTACACAGCATTCCGGGCTGCTCTGAGGAGAGAGGGGGAGGAAATGAAGAGGAGAAGAAAAAACACAAAGAACATTACAAATCACATGTGTGAATTACATGTTCTGTTGATTGGAATCCCATTCAAGGAGAAGCAGACTAAAAATGTCCCATATTATCACAACAAAGCTGTTTTACAAAGCAATTAATCACAAAGAGAACTCTTGGAAACCAATTCATGAACAACAACACTGAATAAGTATAGTGTAGAGGACATTTAGTTGAATCTAACCTGGGTTCGAGTTGCTGAAGAGGGAAGCAGGAAGCAAACTGACACAGCCAGGCGTGTCTACCACTCCAACCAGACAAAGCCTGACAGTCAACTCAGTCAAGAAAAACATCATTTAAAATAACAGCATTTTAAATGTGGGGAAAACACTGATAATTTCAAGAAGGTCACTTGGCTACAATGAGACATTATAAAATATCAAATACAGATCATTTCCAAACAAAAACAGTACTTAAGATTTAGACATATGGACTGACTAGTGTTAAAGTTTCAGCTGAAGACGGATACAAGACATGAGAGTCAGGGTAGTTGACTGAGGCCCAGCAGATGGAATTCACCTGAAACACATTTAGCCAGTATCAGAATTATATATATATCAATGCTTTAAGAACTGAAAATATTATAAACATTATTTTCTTGTACAACCACTTAAGACAACTCAGTTTATCTAAATTGTTTTAATGAAAATAAAAAAGATAGATTTAAAACATTCCACTATGCCTTAGCATTAAACAAGGTTCAATTGTATTTAGTGAAATATCTGACCTTGCGGTTGGTGAAGTAGAGGTTATCACACATCTCTACAGACAGAGAGCCTTGGCTGCTGCTGCTGAAGTTCATGATGCCGTATTTGCAGCCTCCGTGAGAGACATCGTTGACTGTAAACACTCGCTCACACGCCGAATCTCCCTAAGAAAGACAAGGGGCATGAGGAGGATAAAGCAACAGCAAGTCATGGACACAAGTACACAAGACAAGAAAAAAATAGACCCAGGTGAGTATTTTGCATGTCTGTGAGTTCTCACCACTATAAGGCTGAAGTTATCGGTGTTGGGGTTGCTGCTGTCCGTACTCTGGATCTCTAGTTTGTGGCGTCTCATTGAACCCACCTTCACCTCATGGATCATCCTAAAGACACACAGTAACCATGGTAACCACTGTCTGAAGACCATCCATAGAGCAAGAATAATTGACTCACTTCCTTCCAGCTATCTGACAAAGTGAAGTGATTATTTAAATACATGTTCGCCGAGAGGCTGAATATGAATAATTTATGTTGCTGTAGCAGTTACAATTCAAACGGCCAGGGAACATAAAATGTTTACGATTAATCACAGTTTTGTATTTTTGTGGCTGCTTTTCAACCCAAATCAAAAAAGATTATCATCATTATAAGTTACTGACAGACCTTGAAACAAAACCTCACCATAAACACACAGAACTGATCAGTACTGAAGGTAGTCTTTGTTTCACTGGGGGTTACTTTCTGTAATGTAAGACAGCTGTGGGTATTGAATTGTACGGGATAAGGGGGCAGCTCTATGTCCTCACATATGTGCACACTTGAGCGTGATTCAATACCTGCAGTAGGAGTTTCTAGGTAACAAACCAAGATGTCTTTTTTGCAGGAGCAATGAAGTGTTCAGTCCTCGTCTTGGTGCTTTCTACAAAAAACAGGATGTCATTAAGACAGGAATGAAGTCAGTTTTGGAACATAGCTCATTCCCAGCTCATGCAGTACAAATACACCATGTTATTACCCATTTGCAATCACCATGCAACAGAAAACATTTACTTTTCTCTGGATATAAATCGGGAGGATATGCAAAAGTCCTGCAGTTTCTCTGTGCTGTGCCATAGCTCAACATGAGACTTATGCATTTGTGACAAAAGCAATTAAACCAAATTTAAAACTAGGAAATATGCAATATTAAAGGGCACTGTGTAAAAATACGAACTATCGTTTTGCACGAGAATGGGTGATACGTAATCCTAAATGGCTCTTTGTATTGTTGGTACTTAACGCTGTTCTGTCTTTTACATCTCTATGTGAATTATTGGTGTAGGTGTCAGTGTGTACCGCTGTATGTGCATTGTTGTATGTTGTAACCTGCCTGAGGACTGCAGATAGAAATGAGCCAGTGGCTATGGTCTGGCACATTCACATGTAAATGTTCATTAATGTGTACTTTTAAATAGTTGTTACTTCTTGTAAGCAAAACTCAAAAGAAGGAAACGTATGGAGAGTTTCAAGAACGAGAGAAAACATATAGAAAGTGTATTTTCTTTCACAGCAGACTTACTTTTGTAGGCTTTTCATCCTCTGCAATCATCCTGTTTCTCTGCTTTTCCCTTTCTTTCTCTTGCAACTGCTCTCTGGTCAGTGGGTTACAGTTGTTGTGACCCGGCAGCAAGCGAAAATAACGATTTTTCTCCGGGTCAAAGTAGAAACCAGGCAGTTCTGTCAACAATACAGTCATACGCATCTTTGATTTACAGTACATTGCCATAGTATTCAGGTTAGAACATTTCTAGGTTCAGGCACAAAGACAAGTTCAAGTGCATTGTGCTGCAGTGTTTGCCAGTGGTGCCTTCAGGTGTAGTTTGTTGAGTGTAGCTTACTAACTTAAAAGTGTATGAGGTATGGACACAGTCTGAACACTGACTTCACCAAGCATTCTGCCATTTCCTAGAACCAGCCTTGGAAGTGGACAGTCACTCTCAGAGAGAGTCTATCAACATGGACAGTGGACACAAGGAAAAATGATTTTGACCGTTCAAAGTCCATAGAGAAAATTAACAATTTTATAATGGCACACAAGAGTTAATCCACTGCTACCTCGAGCAGTAAATTCGAAATGTGTAATTTTGTGACTTCACACTAAGAAATCCTTCGTTTGTATTAACCTGAAGTGACACAAATTAACCAAACAAGGCAACAGTAGACCAGCAGTTTCTGTGTCCCTGCAAGCTAAAATTACAGTTTTTCTTTATAAACTGATGCAGGAGAGTGAACAGTTTACAAACTTCAGTTTGCAGACACAAAAGGCTGACTTAAGCAGGAGTGTATTTCATGAGGTGAACCTTTTATTCAGTGGCTAAAATATGTTCTCCCCTCTGTACCTATGGTGTAAACCATACTTTAAAAAAAACCAATCCATATCCATTATGTTCACTCAGAAACCACAACTTGGGCAGATGTTAATGAGACAGTTATGTATTTATTCAAGGGTGATGCACTGACCTGGGGCAGCAGTGCTGGCTTTAGATGAAGACGAAGATGGGGTTGAGGAAGAGGAAGAAGAAAAGGAAGACGATGATGAGGACGAGGAAGAAGAGGACTGGTTGTCATATCTCCTTTGTGATGCTCTGTATGACGGCCCTGCATCACTGTGCATATTCCTGTGAAATGAAAGGAGGAAATGAACATGCATAAACGCATTATTGAAGAAATACAAATCATCATTGCTGATAAACATAGACTGTAGACATGCATCAAATCCTTCAAAGTTAAGTATGCAACAGCATCGTCAAATCTACTGATGACACCACACCACCATTGTAGGACTGATTAAGAACAAAAACGAATAAGCCTACAGAGAGGAGTTCCAGCATCTGAGGTGATGGTGGGACAGCAACAACCTGGTTCTGAACACAGCCGAGACCAAGGAGATGATAATGGACTTCAGGAGATGCAAGCGATCTGAGCATTCCGCCCTCTACATTGAGGGAGAGGAGGTTGAGAGGGTGAAAAGCTTAATGTTTCTTGGGGTCCACATCATGGTCAACTTCACCTGGTCCACAAACATCTCTCATCAGCACAACAATGACTGTAATTCCTCAGGAAGCTGTATCAGGCCCACCTCCCCCAACACATACTGCTGTACAGTGTGGTTCAGCTGATGTACTGCAGAGGACAGGGAGGACCTGCAGTGGGTGGCGAGGGCGGCAAAGCAGGCAATCGAGACCACACTACTCCCCCTCAGTGACATTTTCACTTGCAAACTCCAGCAGAAAGCCAGTAAAGACGCTACAGGTCACTCAGGTCAAGAACAAACAGACTCAACAAGGCAATCAGAGAAGGCAGACTTTACCCCATTCGCAACAGGTCACTGTTGGTAATGTTGGCAAGTGCAAGTGCGGAAGCACAGACAGACACACAGAGCCACTAAAAACTCTGTGGGGGTGACGTATTAAAAGCCTTTACCCACAGGACGTCAAATGTACCCACTCCCTACTAGAGGTGGAAAGTAATGAATTACATTTACTTGTCCTTTTTGCACGACACAAGAAAAAAACCCAACCTGGCTAAAAAAGTAACCAAGTAACTTCTACTTTTATACAAGCTAATTCTTTTTTTACTTTAACTTGAGTACATTTTAAACCAGTACTTTTACTTGTACTTAAGTAAAATTTTTATCAAAATAGTGATTCTTTTACTTAATAGAATATTTCAGTACTATTTCAACCTCTGCTGCTAACTGATGACCCACTACCCACCTCTGACAACTGTGCAATATTATGCAACACCACCACTGACTCCATTTTGCACCTTATATTGTATATAGAATGGCTGCTTGTGGCTCTGAATTTTATATAGAGTAACTGCTTTTTCTGCAGCACTTTTCTTGAATTAACATGCTGCTAAATGTAGAGCTGCTAATCTGTTTTTCCATTGTCCCTGCCACAGTGAAGATTTGTTATGTGTCCACATACCAATGCTCGTCCTGAGTAGATCTCTCACGGTTGTCTCTGTGCCAGCCGCGGCGGTGACCGTTCTCCTCCTGTCGCCTGTACGGTCGCTGTCCTCGCCAGGTGAATTTCTTCATCCCTGCTTTGAGCCCAGAGACTTAACAAAAGTCCTCACAACACAGTTTTTCATTCACTTCCGTAAGCGTGTAAAGCTAGTGTTTCCATGTTAGCACGAGTTAGCAAGTGCCCATGGTTAGCGCTCTTCTTGAGCCAATGTTAGCTTCAGTTCCCTCTTTACACGTTGAACACAAAGCATTTGAGTGTTCACTGTGTCATTAAATACGCGTTAAGGTAACGGTCAACAATGTTTATTTTGTTGTTAAACTGGTAAATCGTTCCAGTTTTAGCACCTCAGTTCATGAGCCAACAACAGTGTTTGAAGATCCGGCCATGTTGTCCCGCCCAAACGTCTCTGATTGGTCTATTGCTGAAAAATAGTTTGTGACGTGGCCGGCCGTCATTGGTTGATTTCTTTACGAGTATCAGGTATAAATTGTAATAAAAAGATGACGTATTTAATTTAATATGTATATTCACATAAGGTCAGCGCCTTTATTTTTTTTTAACCACTGTTGATTCTTTTTACAAATATTATAAGAGATAATAATGTTATAACAGTAATGTTATTGTCCAAATACCCATTCCAAAACCGCACAAACGGTGTGATGTTCGTGTAAATTCAGACATATGATCATGATAATCTAAAGACGGAGACATTGATTTTGACAGATTTCTCTGAAGCCACGCCCCCTGCCTGCATGCTGCTGTTGTATTGGTGGGGAGGACAGTGCCCAGGACTGCATTGGCTGTAGCATTTTTTTCCTTTCTTTTTTTTTTTAGAAGGGTCCCAAACTATACAGAGATTTGGATTATTACGATACAGTCCTGCAGGGAAATGGCGGCTGTCATTCATAATCCTCTAAAATCGTGAGTAGTTTTTACAAATGTTACATGAAATGACTAAATCGTTAGTTGCATGCATTGGCCGCACTGTAGAGCAGTATAGGGCCAAACGCGCTTTCATATATGATGCACAAAATGAACACTTTTGTCATGGACAGTCCACGCGTGTCTGTGTGCATGTTATCTGCAGCCTGTGCGGCTGCCTGGTTTGATACATGGTGTAAAAGCATGCACAGCTGAGTGTGTCCACAGCCCGCGCGTAAAAAAAAGCTCTGCATCTCACTCCACTTGGTCGAGAAAAAGTTGAAATCGCCCACATTGGGATTTTACAAAACAGCACTGACTGAAAACTTTGCACGCGGTGCTCTTTGTGCGTGCGAGACGCGTGCATTTGCAGATCGTTTCATACAATTAGCGTCTCAAAGCGCTCATGTAGACACTGCGCGGCTCGTGCTGTCAAACAGATGCACACAAAGCATCGCGGATGCTGACCCTGTTTCATGCTCGTATGACAAATCTGCAGCGTGTAATAGTGATGTAAGGGCTTGCAGTTTCTGTGTTTATCTGGTGACTTTTGATGCTGCACTCTAATAATGTGTGTAAACGTCTGCCACGCATCTGCATAATTTATGCTGTGTTATTTTTTAATATGCAAACATCGCCAAATATGAAAAAAATATGTCAAGCTGTGAATGAGCTGAGATTCATTTGTAACTTTAAGTTCAGTTTTATCTACCTAAAGCGAGTAAAGATTATTTACTGCTAAGCAACACCATAAAAGTCTACATTTGAATAATAAATGAATAAATAATAAGGACACACTGCACACTACAGTAACAGTGATACAATTGTTATAATAATAGTTATAACATTTTTGTCTGTGTCTCTGCAGGCTGACAGCAGTTGTTTACTATCAATCATGTGGAATGTGCAGAGTTATGACAGTTTAAGAAAATCTGTTGTGAAGACCTTAAATCAGTGTTTTAACTAAACAAAGCATCATACATGCCATCTGGTCTGCTTTTTATGGAAAAAAAATGTTGCCACAAACATATCCTGTGAGCATAAAACTGCAAAACAGACCAGACTGTAGATAGAGAGAGTGTAGGTATATGTGTGTATTTGTGTTTTTTGCAGTTGTGCATGTAGAGCAGCAGATTAGAAGCGTCCCAGTATTTTCCTGGGTCCATCTGTTGACAGAATGAGAGGTCAAGAAAGAAAGTCTGCAAAGATAGAGGGTGGGAACCCCATCTGCCCTTCATATAGGGTAATACTTTCCCCTAATGCATACATTATAAGAAATGAAAAACATGTATGACTATAATAAAATCATAATAAATAAAAGGAAACAGTCCAAAACTGTATAGGCGTGTGTAGGAGTGCAAGAGCCAATATTGAATTACCATCATGGGAAATGATGTTGTGGTCTACTTTTCCAGGCAGTGCAGTTGTGTGAGTTTACTGTCTGCTTGAAACAATGGGACGTACTTGTCATCTGTCCCCAGGATGTGGCCGGCAAATCATGTGCAGTCAATAAGGACATCGTAGTGATCTGGCCCTCCTCTCCCACCAGTGTTCAGCCTTTAAACAATGAATTACACTTGTAGGCTGGCAGTAAATACGTCTGGATCGCTCGACCCATTCAGTCATATTTAACCATCCAGATTTACTTGATTTATTTTAAATCTCTTTTTTACAAAGGCTTCTTTGTGATTAAGAGGAAGACGGCCATGTTTGATGGGACTAAATGAAGAGCTGACATGAAAAGTATTCAAATGAGCAGCGTAATTCATATGCAGAGATTTATGTGTGTGTGCATATTTCTGTGTCCTTTTATCTTCTCTCTTGTCATTAGGTCTGGATTTACAGTGAACCAAATCATTTTTGGGGGGGATGATTTGTTCCTGGGAATGGCTTAAACAGATGATATGGATACAATTTGTATTGGACAAGGGAGGAGGGTCAGTGCGTTTGGAATTGTGTTTTTATTGTGTGTATTTGTTACATGCGTGGGCGGTTGTTCAACCATGCGCCCCTCCCCCAATTGGCTTGAGTGATGGAGGTTGGGGTGTGCGTGCGTGTGTGTGTGTATGGGGTGGGGAGCTGTGGTGGGGTGTCTGCCCGACTAAATTTACTGCGTACATTTGTACTACACCCTCAGCACACAGGGGCAAACCCTGGCCTTTGTCTATCTGAGGGAATGGGAATGTCCGGGAATGGTTTCCAGACATGGGGAATTAAATGTCCAGGAACATTTTTTTTTTTTTTTAATAGAAAGCTCCTTGCAGGGATCAGTCCCCCCTTTTTCTCTGCTCTGCACATAGAGAATACTAATATCCCTGTGTGTATGTGCAGATAAGTGAGATGTGAGTGTATGCAATGCTTCACATATAAATTATTCATCTTGTATTCTGTTTTGACACATATTCTCATATTTCCTCTAGTTACCCCATGCTAAGTTGAAATGAGTTATCGTTCAGCGCATGTCTCCAGCTCTCACTCACCTCACCCACTTTCAGTGTCTCTCCCCCCCACCATCACACACAGTGAAACAACAGCAGGATCTAAATCAGGGTTTTCCCGTTGCAGCACTGTTTCCTTTTCAGCTGCTTGCTCGAGCTCTCCCCTTTCCCCCCCAACTCAGACTGCACTCTGTACATTTCCCCTTTATTCCCTTTGTGTGTCTGTTTGTACATGAAAGAGAGCGTGCATGTGTGTGTGTGTGTGAGCACATGGGCCTATACACATTCGTGACTCGGGAGAGAAAATGAGTGTGACAGGGTTTGAAAGGGAACACGTGTGTGCCCCGGGACACATCGGACCCCTCCTCTACCCTGCCTCTTTAGCTCCTCCTTCTCCTCTTTGCTTGTGTCTTCCTCCTCTCACTGTGTTGCTTACTAAACGACTCAAAGAAGCATATCAGTGTGCCCATATGCCGTTGCCCTACCCTGCACTTCCTTTGGGGCCTCTTACTTATACCAATCCCAAACTGGTTTTCATCTCCTCTCACTATCTTTGTGAAAAAAACAAACTATTCCCACATAATAATAGCTGTATTTCCTGATAGGCAAACCTGCAAAAGCTTCATTACAAAGATGTGTCTGTGCAAAGTTATGATTATGTTCTTTCTTATAAACTTAACATGTTTACATTATCCATCCATCCACCATTTTCTAATGCTTTATCCTCCCCAGGAGGGTCGCAGGGGTTTGTTTACATTATAATAACAAAAAAAAAAAATTCTTTGTGTCTGTGTCAGACTGTCCTCCCCATAATTTATTTTGCAGACCCTAAGGACCTGAAGTGGTTTCACGGATGCTCTGACATATGCCATCAGTGAAGCTTTCACTTTAGAGCAGAGATGCTTTTAAAATGATTGATATGGCAACATCTCCTGGAAATCTGTAGCACTTTTTGCTTTAATGTAATGCAAAAAGGATACTTATGATAAACGAAATGGTCTAAAATGTCATACAGCTGAAATGTTGCTGCAAATCAATCTGACAATCAATCACACACACACACACAGAATGTAGCATTTATAATGCCGTATAAAGATAATGAGAAGTGATTAAAACAAATTGGCAAATTTAATTATGGTGATTATTTCACCAATAACATAATGTGTCACAATGCGTCACATTCAACTAATCAAAAGAGCAGTAGAGTGATTTATTATGCCACTAATCAGTGCTTTCATTTATTCATTTTTCTAGTTAGCGAGTATGAGAAGGAGCTGTGAGCCATATGTGAAGTACATAGAGTAAGATTAAGATTAATGGAGAGAGGGTTGACCGCAAACATGTAAACTGATCAACAGAACTTCCACTCAACCTCGAGTGTTAGATTGAAAAGGAAAAGTGCTTCTTAGGTTGTCACTGTGTGTGTGTGTGTAAACCTAAATCTGTTTACACTGTCACATTATGGGGACTTGTCTTAATTACATTTTAAGGTGAAAATGTGTTTTACGGTTAAGATTGGGTCAGGATTAGGCTTAAATTGCAATGAAATGTAAGTCATTGCAATGTCCTCAAACCAGATTGTGTGTTTGTGTGTGTGTGTGTGCTTGTACGTTTACCTTTTCTGGCATAAACTGGGACCCTATCACGACCTGCTGTCCTCGTGAAGACCAGGACATGGTCCTAATGAGGCAGAACCTCTTTGAGGAACTGGTTAAGTTTAGGGCCAAGATTTGAATTGTGGTTAGGTTTATGTTTAAGGTTTGGGATAACTCTCTGGCCAAACAGAAAACATCATGTGGATTTTCCTCTCCTCTCCACTGACATATAAACATCTAGCATCAGTTGATAAAATAACTCATCACTTCTTCTTTACATAGATATATGATATAAGAGTGACCATCAAATACAAAGCCTCTCTACTGCAAAGTGGTGAAACCACACACACACACACATACACCACAACTGCAGATTCCATCAGTAACCAGGAAGCTGTTGACCAAAAGGAATGTGTTCCCTGACATGCAAAAATCAACTCACATAAACAAAATCACTATAATCAGCCACACAGTCGAGCCCCGCACAGACTTCAGAATTGGGTTCAGCGGGGTGGGGAGGGGCGTCGTATGTCTCAGAACATGCATCTCATAGACAGATGGTATTAGAGTCATGCACATACACACATATGCCAGGAAACACCCACTACTTCACTTTACTTCTCTCTTAACCAAATGCACAGACAGATCACACAGACAAATGTGCATTAGGCAGACAAGCAGGCCTGAACCTTTCCTGATGTAAGAGTTTATGAAGCTCGTCTGGGGATGTTACACAGACACTTCGTAGCTAGAAATGGGACGGTAACATATAGGCAACGCAGGATGACATAGGGAGGGAAGACACATGAGGAGAAATGCCTGTTGGCCTACACACACATGCTTAAGTTCAGGGAACAAAGAGTGACAGCAGAGATAACACTTTACCTCTGGGAATGTGAGTTATGTGACAGGCAGTCTCTCTTCTGGAGATTTGGACATGACTAAATCACTATGACTGCTAGTCTGTCATACTGCAAAAAAAAGAAGAAGAAAAAGATGTAGTACCAAAAACACCAGCTGCTCTCCTCATTTCTAAAGATCTTCTGACAAAAGCATCAGGCAGTTCACTGCCATGTGTTATACACAGTCTACACTTACTGTGGCACTATACTTTTAACCTTTGCTGCTGCTTCACCTGTGATTTATTTGGACTGTAAACTGTGATGTAAATACAGACGTCCTTGGTTTGGATGACTTCTTATGTCCTTCACTACCCAATCCTGATGTATCTGTTGATCCTCGTAAAAAAAAAAAAAAAATGAATTCATACCTAAACTATTAGTTCCACATTTCCAGAAATGTGCTCATTTGGTTGTTGCCAGTGGATAATTCAGAAGAGACACAGATTCCACTGTCATATCTGTTCAGTAACATGATGCTGAAGACCAATGTTAGTTTAGTATAAAGTCTGAAAACAGCTGCCTTGTTCTCTCTGACATCACTACAAAGTTATTTTTTGTAAATTTACATGAACAGTCTTATTACAGAAGGAATACATCTACATTATTCCCTCATCTTCCATCACATGTGGTCACATCACATGTGATTCAAATGTCTTAAACCGTTGTCCAGATATGGTACGTCAAAAAAGCTGAGGTGTAATTCAGATTTACAAGTGTAAATAGTCAATTTTACTGAAATTAAACATTATTTTCATAGCTTTTCTGAAACGTTTCCCTTTTTTCTTTCGTCCTTCACATGCAGTACCTGGTTCACTCTGCCCTCTCGTCCGTCTTCTCCCTTCCCCCCGTCCTTTTCCTCCCTCCCTTCATCCACTCTGCTGCTCCCGCAGCTCCCAAACACTGCACATCTTTGTGAGATTCAGTGTGACCAGAGTGCTGGTCTTTGTCCAGCGTGGCATTCTTTACATATCTATGTAGAGAATCCACACAGCACCAGCATTTCTGCTCTGGCAGATAAACTTGGAAGCACATAAACAGAGAGGCAGATCATATTGCTTTGGGTTTATTCTAGCACTTTTACTTTCTCTCTTTTTTAAAACCTCCCTGTCACTTTATGTTCACTTAAATAAGGACAATATCTGGAAATTTAACACACAAGATACTATCTATATTAAGGCAGCTGCTCCTGAAGCTTTGTCACATGTGGTCAAATCTCATTAGAATTATGTAATCTCTACTGTACTCTCTGGATTTCAGCTACGTAATTAAATATTGAGTGACTGAAGGTGGATATTTCCTCTGTGGCAGAGTTAATGTTGTCATGATCTCAGCAACAGAGATCTTCTATACTGAGACTGTGGCGGTTATTAGTGGCTTACATCCTGGTCGACTATGTGCGTGTGTGTACCTGTGTCTAGCCCATCTGTTGAGTGGACTTCAATTCAGCAGCCCTCATCTATCAGTTTGACAGGATGAAGATGTTTAAATATTTCTTCTCCTCTCATGCCTCATAATTGTTTCCTGTACACACAGTCCTTACTGTGCCCCCCCGTTTACACTTTCCTTTTCAGCCCAGCTTCATTCTGCTTCTGATGTGTTCACCATGTCCAGACTTTGCACAACAACCCAAGTGAAAAAAAACTAAGAAAATTCAAAATGTGTTTTTACCAGAGTTTTGTTCATCGGGACTGAAGAGGCCTACTCATTCTTACTTCACGGACTGTGTCAATTCCTCAGCCTCCTCTGTTGGGGCCGAGGTGGTGCCGGACCCAAGAGCAGGCAGGCGTAGACAGTAGGCAGTTTGACAGTTTATTGATGAATGGGTTAACAGATGAACAATGCAGAAACCGGAGGTGAAGGCGGAGATCAGATCCAGACGGCAGAGAAGGAAAGCGTCAGTGGCAGCATGCACGCGGGAGGAAGTTCTGAGCACAGGAGTTAACAAAGCAAATAACTAAGCACTAGAGAACTAAGATATCTTCAAGAGAGCCGTGCCATTTGCCACACAGAGGTCTGTAACAATCTGACAAGGAGAGGCAGGAGAACCAGGAAATAAGTAGAGGTGTTTGATGATTAAATTGGGAGCAGGAGTGCTCCCACCGCAGGTGAACTGATTGCATGCAGAGCTGAATGCAGGAGAGAAAGGAGGAGATGTAGGCGGAGATGAAGGCGGAGCATGACATCCTCAGCCCATGTTATTATCATTAACTTACCACAATTATACAGAAAGCAGAAACTGAGGCAGCAATGGATCAGTAATATAATGTTAGCTGGAGGAAACTTTTGATTGATGAATGATTGAAGCAGTTATAGTAAACAATTATGAGCTTGATGCATTGCATTAAACAAATCACATTATTATCTGCTACTTTCCCGCTTTCTGTGTCTGTGTGTGTTCAGGCTCGGTGACCAGTTCTATAGGGAGGCCATAGAACACTGCCGCAGCTACAATGCCCGACTTTGTGCCGAGCGCAGTGTGCGTTTACCGTTCCTGGACTCGCAAACAGGGGTGGCACAGAACAACTGCTACATCTGGATGGAGAAGCGCCACCGCCAGCCAGGTAAGAAACAGAACTGCAGTGTCAGATTTCAAAATTTCAAAAGATCAAAATTAGAGCTCTTCTGTGTAATCATAAGAGGTGTTCACTGAGTAACTGTGTGTATAACAGGCTGTCACAGTCCAGATAATTATTGGGAAAGCATATGAAGCTCACCAGCATGGAGGTCACTTTTGAGGTTGCTGGGTTCTAGAGTTTTCAAGATCACAACAACAACAAAAATGAGCATAGACATGGTATAAGGAAATAAAGAGTGTGTGTTAGAATTAATGACATCCTATGGTGAGACTGCAGAATTCCTCTGCTCACCACCTCTCTTCCACATGAGCATCAGGGAACTAAAGTGACCTTTGCAAACCAGAAAGGATGTAAACACACTTTCACAACTCTCTCCACTCCCTCTCAGTCTGCCATTTTATCCTTCTTTGTTTACATATTGGGTTGATGTGGCTGTAGCCTGTACAAATATTTGAAAAAAAACAGCTACAGCTACCGGTAATGACAAAAAATTACTAAAACAATAAAAAAGAATAAAGTTATAAACGATAACAGATAGAAACTGCATGTCTACCTTAGATAAGGTACTTACTTATATTTTAAAACATATAAGAAGATACTTATGGGTAGAATTTCTGCCAATATGCTCTCCTAAATGTTATCCACTGGACCTTTAATGGGGCTGTTCTGCCCCTGTAATTGATATTTCCTGGAAAATGACGTAGAGTCACTGCGAAATCTAACTATGTAATGTTTTCACAGAGTTTACACTCTGCATATGGTGTGATTTATGAGTTATACGAGTAATTAGTCCTATTTATCCTGAGACTGACAGTCACATCTGGGTCATCTGTGCAGCCAAAGGGAACAATCTGCTCTTTACTGGGTGCTGGACACAAATAGACTGCGCTGCATCTCATATGCAAAGCTCTTCAGGCCACACCCTATACTTTGTGGCAGAGCTTACTAACATTATATGCATGTATTCTGGGTTTATCCCTCCCTCTGCCTTTTTTGTGCTCATGCACACATTAACCTCACCACCCCCAACCCCATGTTTCCCCCAAGTTAGGGGAGGAATATGATTAGAATATGATTACACACCAGAGGGGAGAAAAACTAGAACAAACCTGTTTGCTGACATACTGACAATTATTTAAATTAATTGGAGCTAAATGGGATGTGGCTGAACGCTAATGTCAACATGATGTCAAGTTTCAACAACAGTGATACTATACGTGTGATAAACAACCCAAAACATGTCTTTGTGTGAGAAACAGTCCTATGAATATGACCACAGCTTGGTTTTGGATCATAAGCCGGAAATTGGCGCATGTTAAGTGCACTATTGTGCGTGTGGTTGATTGAATGTGTGTGGAGGAGTCTCAGTGCAGGTTTTGTCAAAAAGTCCAGCTCACCCAAGGTAGTTAAAACTCTTCCTGTGTGCCTGTGTGTCTGCATGTGTGTACATTTACCATCTCTCTCTCTCTCTCCCTCTCACTCTCTCTCTCTCTCTGTGTGTGTGTGTTTACTCAGGCCAGGCAGCAGGACAGATGTATACCTACCCTGCTCGATGCTGGAGAAAGAAGAGGAGACTCCACCCTCCTCTGGATCCCCAGCTCCGCCTGTGTGAGCTGCGACTAGGTAAGACACAAACCCCACACACAGCCCAGCAGCACATTGACTTGCCTATACAGTGTAAAGCCATAGCCACAGCCGTACTGACCATGAAATAATATGTGTACCCAGTCGTTTCTGTGGTCAAACTGCTGTCCCTTTGATGCACACATGCAGTATGCACATATGTTTGTATGTGTGCCCTTAGTGTTCTGGTATTGCTGCACCGAGCCTTCGGTGTTCTGAGTGGCATTAATGCTCACTATCTGACCATCTGGCTCTGGTTAGCCCCGTCTCTCTCGCCAGGTCTCCAGGTTCATTCTCTCTCCTGAATCAATGCCTCCTCTCACTGTTCTCTGGCAGCAGACACACACACACGACTCTTGCTCCCTGTTACAGCACAGAAGCACCCCGACTGGGCCTCTATAATCATTTATCCATGCGCCATTAGAATGTAAGTGAGTCCAATGAGGTAGAAGTGCACGTGTGCATGTGTATATGCATGTATACATGCCTGCATACGTGTATATGTGTGTTATAGGGGATTTTAGCAAAGGAATGTCCCAGAAACCTGATACAGGGGCGACATATAGTCAGATCTTTGTTTCTGCTTTGCCACACCATTGTTTCCCCCCTCGCTGTCTTCCAGATGCAATATAATACTTCACAGCTTCAAGAAAAGGACAGAGTCATTATCGGAGAAAAGGAGAAGAAAGTCACAAGAGCTGCAAACACCCAAACCACCCAGCAAACAACCGAAAAGAAAGAAAACTATAGTGATATGCTGTGCGGTTAGCAAGGGCATGAAAGCCTTTGAAGCCAAGTAGAAAAATATTGAAATCTACAGTTTTGTTTTTCTGAGATCCAATTCTCGAGTTTGGCCCAGATATCTATCATAACACGACAGAGGAATGTGAGTGCTCCTCTCTTGGGCTAGTTGAAATGCTTTGTGTTTATTTAATGCTTCCTGAGCAGAGAGTCTTTTTCTGTGTGCGTGAAGATATACGAAGGCTCTGTCGCAAAGGTTACTTTGACAGAGTTGGAAACCTGAACTTAACTCCTTGTTTTTGTAGATTCTTGGCTCTGCCTTTAATGCCACAGCTCAGGTGGGTGGGTGGAGGCTGTGCCGCAGCAGCCATTTTACACTCTCTCAGTATAAACTCCCTGTTTAAAACTGTAGTGCGTAACTTTTAAGTGCAAACAGGTTAGAGTATGACTGAAAACACAGTAGAGTAGAGCCTATGGAAAGTTTCTGAAGTGAAACTGCTCCAAAAACGTTTTACAGTCAGCAGTTTGACAAGATAAACACTTCCATGCTGCCAGTGTATACACACAAATGCTCCCTGATCTGATAAGGGCCAAGTCATACTTTCCACATCCACTTGTCTGTGTCTGCCTGACGTAAATTACATCATCCGCTCATTTCTGTGTCGTCCACACGGACCCTAACCCATGCATTCTCCAATAGCTCAACACTATACACTGCGGTTGGTGTTGCACTCTCAGTTTTGGTCAAAAGAGACAATAACAAAGGACTAGGCTGAAAAAGAATGTATGGAACCACTGGCATGTACGCACAAGTGGACGTGTGAAGTGGCCGTTCACAGGCGCGGAGCATGATATGTATGACCTGCCCTCAATATTGCTTGACAGAGCCTGTTTTCAGATGAAGGATGCAGATGTGTCTGTTCATGTAGGCCAAACAGAGGCAGAATAACAACATCACCAAAGGTTACACACTGCAGCTTCAATTTGATGTGTGTTAAAAAAAAAAGTTCAAGCAAATGTGTGAGGTGAGATGAAACTGAGGACTGTTTGCTGACATTTCTGGGACGTTTAGTTGGGGATGGTGCCAATCTTTTGACATTTAGGAGGAATATAAAATGATTTAACCGTATTTGAGTGTGTGCATGTGTGTGTTCGGAATGGCAGAACACTCAGGTTCACTTATTCAAAGGAAAATGGTATTGATTGTAAAATATTTGGTTGTTAACAGCGAGCAGCGCTGAAGAAGGAGGCGTGTAGTGTGTTGTTGGGAGAAGAAGAGGAAATAAAAGAGGAGACAACATGGGAGAGCAGCTCAATATGCGTCTTACAGCCTCTGTAACTCTGCCTTTTATATCAAATCCCTTCTTCCTTTCTGTATTCATTGTGGTATTAGAGTTCAAAGACGGGGAAAGATTGCTGTTGCTGAAGCAAGTTCATCTCCACAGAAATCAAAAGAAGAAGCGAAAAGAAAGATGAAACAGACTGGAAGAGAGAGTGAAATATAAGCCATGCTTACAAGAGGTGTTACTTTACATCTTTGGTTCATCATGTCCTTTGCTGCGCTGCACCTGGTGCACCTCATTTATTAGACCTGCTGCGCAGCCATGTCACTGTTACCGGGATTCTCTTTCAAGTTTCCCTTGCTTTGTTGTCCCATCTACACTTAAAACTGGCTTGTTTCTCACCCAGAACTGAGCTCTTTGAAAGTGATGTGATTTGACATGAAGCTGGTTTTGCAGGTACCTCATAGATAAAGTGTATATGTATAAAACATGCAATGTTTCATCGGGTCAGCAAACCAATAGACAAAATTGTTAAATATGAATTACAAATTCTACACAAATACACACACCTGCCATATCAAATCAAATGCCCTTGTCTTTCTCTTCAATCCGCTGGTCAAAAATCCAGTTTAATTCTTATTTCATCAAGGTATTTGTTTACTTATTGTCTTCCCGACATGTTTTGTTTCCAGCATGTACGTGACTTCACAATTCAGTCATGGGTGACACAGGGATGAAAAAAACCCACCAGGTGTTTTCACCCAAGTGTAAAAATTCCACATAATCCCACTAATTTCAGTGCTATGTCCTCCTCAGAGGCTGAACTGGCCCCCAAGCGTGAGGTGCCCCAAGGGGAAGCCACAGCCCTGGAGGCCCTACTCAGGAGCGACAATCTGCTGGAGAAAAAAAACAACATCACTAAGGAGGAGGAGACGTTGCTGGAAATACAGGTAGTGTGTTTGTTAAGGCCTGCTTAGAGATTGGCACCTGTAGATCACATGCCCCCTCAGAGGCTTTTGTCTGCAGGTTGCAAAACTCGTCAACAACTAGAAAACTGGTCTGGAAATTCACACAATGTGAACCCAAGCGAGGCCTGTTGTGCTCAGTACTTTTAGAAAAACACTGAATGACTCTGGAATCCTTCCCTCTTTTGTGTTCACACTCCGTAGAGAGTACTGGAGGCAGACGAAAATGGAGACGGTTTCCAAGATGACGACGACTTTGAAATGGACACTCCGAAGAGAAAAAACAGAAACAGAGGCAAAGTGAGTATCAGAGATGAAAGCACAGATTTTACACGTGGGAACCTGGTGTAATCACCACAAAATAACATGAGATAATCCACTTAATAAGTAGAGTCTGCAGTGTTTTGTGTTAAATGTCATTAGCACTGGTGGATTAAATATCAGTCGTTGATGTTGATTTTCCTTTCAGAACAGAGGATCAAGTCGCAGGAGGACAGATCCTGCTAACACTGAAGATCAGGATAAACCTTACGTCTGTGACAGTAAGAGGCAGAAGAAAACGTCATTTGCGATCATTTACCGCTCATTTGTTTGTGCTGTTTCTGTCAAACTCTTGAAGCTCAAGGAGGTAAATACATTCCTCTCAGAGCTATTAAAAAGGACATTTTATCATATTGTGATTTTCTTTATGATGTGTTGTCAGGACAACTGTCTCCATATACCAGAAAACAGAGACAATCTTTCAGACAGGTCATTTTCTCTCATCTTCCAACAATAGCCCTCTTCTCTTCTGTTTCTAAGAGCAACCCTCTGCAGCATGAAGAAAGAGTGTTCTGTTAATCCAGACCTGACTGGCATGCCACTTACGTACTTGAACAAACCCCAGTAATGGATTGCCATGGGGAGGTGGACAGAGATTATCCACGCTGACTGAGCCTCAAACCAAATGATCTCTCATTCTCATTTTGTGTCTCGTTTCTGTCTTTCCTTTATTGTTTGCTTTTGTGTCTTCTCTGTTCCAGATAGATACAAACAAAAGCATAACTCAAAAAAGACTGAAGAAGGTATCTGCACCTGTCATCACGATTGCCTTTAGTTTCCAGGGACTCCATGAACTCTTTATGATTGGCATTTTTGCTTATGGGCATTTGGTGCAGGAATGGCTGACTGATAACTAATCCTCTGAAGATTCCTAATGCTTTCCAATGCTTAATGCAAGCGCAGGCATCCTTTCCTACAGTGCAAGCATTGCATGATACTAACGCTTCTCTGCGTGCTGTAATGATGCTTTAGAAGCAGCTCAGCTAATCTGGGATGCATGTTTCTTAGTTGACTCTGTAGCTGTGATGTGATCCACGGATGTAGCCATTATAGAAGTGTTGACACTGACAAATGAATTTAGACGAGTAGTTTCACACCCAAACAACTAACGTTGAGGCAGAAGCGGCTGCACAACAAACACAACTGTAACACACACCAGACTAACTTCTACACAGTCAATTTCTCAGTGTTAAATATGCAGTGTCAAAGTCCAGTGACTCTTACAGAGTTATTACAACAACAGATTGAGTAGAATGCCCCCTAGGAAAGAGTTAATTTAACACCAATACACCAAATACACTCGGACAGAGCGTGAAATTAACTCTTTAAGTGTTGATTTAACACTGCAAAATTTACTGTGTACAATGGCAACAGCTTCAATGACTGCGAAGAAGCCTCACTTATTCAAAATGTAGTGAGATGTTAGACTAGATTATTTTATTTTTAGTGCACAAAATGCTTTGCATATTGAATAATGAGGCCATAGTTCAGTAACAACAGAAGAAAGTGTGTTTCAGTACATGCGCATTTGTGCCATTCTGTCCCGGTAAAGATTTTCCGTACGTTATCTGAATTATAATTATTTAGCATCACAACACAAACTGAATAGAACAGTTAGTTGGACATGTTTGGCACAAATACACATAATGTTACACTTCTACTAAACAGCAAACAAAACTAAGCCACAGACGTCATTATTTGTTGAAATATGCAGATTCTTTTGACACGCCTCACTGCAGCTTGCCATAAATTCTATTCAATGTTATATTGACTGTGACACATTTCTAGGTCTTCGCAGTAACTACTGGGCTTGCAAAAACAGTTTGGTATGGTATTATACGATGAAATGCTGCTATTTGGATTTGTGCAGTGTGCTAATACTGACAGTGAGTTCAAATATACCTGCATTTTTTCATCAGATCTGTTTTTCGTTAGCCAGTGTTGAAAGCTGATTCTGAGGAGACTTTTTAGTTCAATGTACTGGCTCTGGAAAAGACTTTACATATTTCTAACAGACCTGTAATATTTTATTTTTAGTCTGTGGAAAGCGCTACAAGAACCGGCCTGGCCTGAGCTACCACTACACCCACACTCACCTGGCAGAGGAAGAGGGCGAGGAGGAGAAAGAACCAGAGATGACCCCATCTCCTCCTATGAGTGTGGACAACCACAAACGTAAGAGGCTACTTTGAGCCACACACCTTCAAAATATCCTATCCCCAATGCTGACAGCAATGCCTTCAAGTATGTAAGTCTGTATTTACCGACAGCTCAGAAGGGTCCTGATGGTTCCATCATCCCCAACGACTACTGTGACTTCTGCCTGGGGGACCAGGACTCCAACAGGAAGACGGGTCAGGCTGAGGAGCTGGTGTCCTGCTCTGACTGTGGACGATCTGGTGAGTCCCCAACCAATCATCCCCACATGTTAGTTCAATACCACTCTTATTAAAATAATCTCAGAATTATTACATCACTGTTTGTCGTTGCCCATATATTTTGTTTAAGGAAATACAAATTGCATTTTACTTTAGTTAAATAAATGAATAAATAAAGGTTTTTAAAAGTTAGTTCTCTGCTGGATTGATACTTTAATTTATGTCAGTTACACACCTCAGTTTTGTTTTGCTTCACTTCCCTTTGAGCCAGTCTTGTTCACGTTTATTTCTTGCTTTCTTGCAGTGTTTATCTCTGTTACGCGCACTATGCCGTTATCACAAAGTCTAGCGAGGTCACTAAAGTTAACAACGATAGAAATCTGTCCACTTTGCCAAAATACAGCCTAAGTCATCTTTGTTCAAACCAGCCTTTGTCTTAAGATTAAGATGATTAAGATGATTTAATTCAATTGAATTTTCAGTGGGTTATCAATGAGCCATGTAGACCAGAAGAACTGAGAGCCAATTCCATTCCATTTATTTCCATTGATTCATCAGCTCCTCTGCTTGCTTCCATTCTGCATGTTTCTCCCTATCAACCTTGTCCATCAGTGAGATCTTCTGCTTTTTGATGTCATGATTTCACTCTTTTGTTGCTGAGTTTTCATGCTTTATTACACAATTGGCTGCAATGTTTTGTTCCTTCCCCACCCTTTTTGTTCTTAGAATAGTCAAAGCCACTGCTGGATATCTCAAAAAAGAAAAAAACAATATTTCTCAAGTCAGCTCAACCACGACTAAGATCCTCACCTCAGCGAGTGAGAATTTTTCCTGCTACGGTGCTAGTGTGTGAGTGTGTGGACCTTGTCTGTTTTGCTCTGACGCTGATGTTTTCATGGTAGCTGGAAGAGGAGGAGTGAAGAAGGATGGGAGAAAGATGAGTGCTCTAGAAGAGTTGTTCGGCAACGTGTCAGACAGCGAGGCCTCCACATTTCTTGGCTTTGAAGAAGCAGAGCTGGAAGACATTTTGTTATCAGATGATGATGTGGCTCACAGCTGATATCAGGACAGCGTGACTAGTTGAACCTTGTGGCAACAAAAAATTACTTTCTCATTAAATATTTCCTGAAGGACTCAAATCTGGACTACTGTGGCTCCCCTTGAAGACACATCAACCCGGATTTCTTTTAATAAAAAAGCAGGCTGCTTCTTGAAAACTTTGTCTCATATGGATACAATGGCTTTTTTCCCCACACTCTTGACCTTGCTGTCATCAGATAAATAAAAGATAAATATCAAGCATGTTGGACAAGAGAAAAGTGAGTAAAATACTGGCCGATAATGTGGAGGGGAGAGGGTTGAACGTGGACAGATAGCCGAGAGGTAAGAACCTATCAGCACTTAATTGCTCCTCTCTTTCTTTGAGGACTACATTTTTTTCCCTACGTTAATAAATGCTGAGTGGAAATGCAGTAATGATTCTAATTCCCCATGTTTATTTGAGAGGCAGACAGCAGCTGTTGTGTTTTTTAATAATGAAAACAAGTTGTCTGATTTCTCATCATCTGAAATGTTAATATTTTCTGGTTCCCTGCTTTAAATTCTACTCACATTTGTCTTTAGTCACTGGCTGATTGGGGAATATTCAGTACTTGTTGCTGCTTTCCCAGTCTAGATATAAATCATTTCATCCTTAATTATGGTTGATTCATGGCTCATTGATACCTGGGGTGGCTCAGATAACTGTGATCATTGTTTGCTGACAGTATTGTGAGGCAAACACCATTCTTAAAGTATTGTTTACTCTATGGAGGAAATGATATACTGTCCAACTGCACACCCACATTAAGCTTTTCCTCACATACATAATCACTTGTCTTTTGTCTCTAGATTGCTCTTGATGCTAAATGTTAAACAGCTGTGTGAACCTTCTGTCTAAATCACAGACAGACACAGACTCGTTGTTATTAGACTGAGGGATCCTTGTTCGACCGAGGGCCTCTCTGAGTTTGCATGTTCTCCCCGTGTGTACGTGGGTTTTCTCCGGGTTCTCCAGTTTCCTCGACATGCCGAGGTTAATTAGACACTTAAAATTGACTGTAGGTGTGAGTGTGGGAGTGAAGCAGTAGAGGGTGAATGAATGAAACATATTGTAATGACTAATCCCTATCTTAAAGTAAAAAAAAACAACAATTTTATTTCCAACTGTGTATGCATAATATATGTGTAATGTATAATTTTATAAAGCCTTGAATGCCTGAAGCCAACACTAAGGCAAATAGATCCAGCAGTAGATTTGACCTGACCTTTGATCTGACTTTGCTTTGTAAATCCACTCTTTCCTCCCTTCCCTCATTCTTCTCCTCTCTTCTCTCTCCTCTCTCCTCTCCGCCCCTTCGTAGGTCACCCTACGTGCCTGCAGTTCACGGACAACATGATGCAGGCGGTGAGGACGTACCAGTGGCAGTGCATCGAGTGCAAGTCTTGCAGCCTGTGTGGAACCTCAGAGAATGATGTATGTGTCCTGTAGCAGAGGGAAGGGGAGGCTCGAAAGAACGGCCAAATGTTATTTTTCTTTGAACTGCGTTGAATTGGATATGTTTTCTTTTAATACCATGACCTTTCCACCAGCCAGTCTTCAGCCTGTCATTGGCAGTACCACACTGTCTTTAATGCCAGGCTGATGCTTTTAAGTTCATGTGAAAAGGTTTTATTTTTCATTATGAAATCATAACTCAGTGATTCTTTAATATATTCCTTGTTGAACAAAAGCTGTATTGTCATGTATTATTAACCTTTTGTTAGGGTTAGGGTTGGCAGCCATGTCAGCCTTTTGTCTTGCACATTTTTACATAAATATAGAACATATTGATCTACAGAGCAATTTATTTTTCTGCCTCCACCCCCTTGTGCACATTTCATACTTTATTTATTTACGTGCGTTTGATTGTGTGCTGCTTGTGTAGGACCAGCTGCTGTTCTGTGACGACTGTGACAGAGGATACCACATGTACTGCCTGAAGCCTCCAATGACCCAGCCTCCAGAAGGTACAGCCGCCAAGAGCCATTCTCATATAGTTGTTATTATTACATCAGTGAATGACTATTATATGAACTGTATGTTGTAGATGGGTCACAAGCAAAGACTATGTATGGAAAAAGAGCAAGGACAATGATGATTTCAGCCTCCCTCTGATTCTCTCTCTCTGTCCTCTCAGGGACCTGGAGCTGTCACTTGTGTCTGGACCTTTTAAAGGACAAGGCCTCAGCTCATGGAGAAGCATAATGACGTCGTGGATCATCTTCACTGCACACATACACACACACACACACAACATATATTTGTACATATACATGTAATTGACACATATGAGCAAAAGCTTTATCTCACAGAGAATTAGACACACACTCGGATTAAAACACACACTTCACACACACACACACATACACACAGTGCATTAGCAGGCTCAGGGCAGTTTCCTGTGTGAGGCGCATAAATCCTCTACCTCTCATGGCCGAACAACACTCCAGATGCGAACGCCATCATCATGTATTCTCAACCAGAAGTCCGCTTAGAGCAGGTCGGCCATTCAGTCACTTCTCTACCTCACCACTCAGCAGATGGCAGGAATCCAAAAGCAGGATTGAAAAAAAGAGTCAATTCTGTTCTGTGTAGTGCGTGTAGACTGTTGAAACTTGTAACTGGTTTTAATGTTCAGGCGCATCAGTGTGTTTTTGGCTTATAGAGAAGAACTGAAAATACATATAAGGATTTCATTTAGAGCACTGATGGATCACAATGAACTCTTTTATACTAGACCACAGGAAGTTACACCAGCTACCTGCTTTAACGTGGTGTGCATTCATTTTAGACCGAGCATCTGGATGTTTTCCTCCTGATTTGACTTATTTTGAGTGTGATTTGAATCATGCTGCTGTCTGCTGAGGCGGTTTCACTTGGTGTTCCAACTCTACAGTAGGGGAACCTGAGTGGGTTTGACTGATGTTTGTTTAAATTTCTCCCTCCAGTCTCTACTACCAGTCTCTCCTGTTCAAACTTTCCAGTGACATTCCTGATTTCATTTCTGGACAGACTCAATGTTAGATTTGTCACCATACACAGTATTTGTAAAGCTTGGTGAAATTTATATCCAATGTTAAGAGGAAATGGGGAGATAAAACAGCCTTGACTATAATTCCCGTTAGAGCATGTTGACATTTAAATCCATGTCTGTTTTCTGTACTCATGCAGTTACTGGGTCACCATTTTAACATATCTTTAAATAGGTGGTGAAACATCTATTTATGCTTTGTCTGTAATGGTCAATTATTACTGTCACGGAGATCATTATTATTGTAAATCAGTGGTTCCCAGACCTTTACTGTCATATACTCTGTGGATACCATGAAGCTCACTGGCCCTTCACCTCACCTGTAGAGTGTTTGTAAAAATGGACACAGTCCTCTGGTTTCAGAACAAAATCCTGTTGTGAAGCCTTTAGATTTGCAATTTAACCAGTGCCATGTCAGTCATTGATACGTCACATGCAACCAGGCACCCATGAAACATTATTTACTTATCGTCTACTGTACAAGACCTGAAACTATGAATTGAGACCATGAAGTTTTTTGCAACCAGAGGAGCTGCCCCCGGTGGCTATTCAATACATCGTTGCTTCCAGGTTGGCCCCATCTGGCAACACAGAAGACCACGTTCACTTTATGGTATATGACCCCACCACAGCCAAACATGCAAATAAGTAGCATTTCTCAAGTTGATGCTGAAATAACAGTGAGATAAACATGAACTGCATCATGTTAAACAGACACAGGTGAAACAACAAGAGCGTCATTCAAGAAATGACTACAATGCGTAGTATATAACCCTTTGATAAGCTCTGCTCTGCCTCAGTGACTGTTACTGAACCTGGATTTTTTTTTAGCCGATTGATTTTAAACAAGAGCGCTGTCACAAGGTTGAATGGCTATGTACTGTATGTACTAAATGTGGCTCAGGAGAAGCTACAGTTACAGGCAGTATCAGGCAGATGTTAATGTACTTCTGGACTCCGAAAGGAATCTTGGCTTCAATGAAACACGATCCAGTCCCGATCAGGGATGTCTCTGACCCGTAACCTCACATAACGTTTCTTGGAAAGGTGGAAGTATAGATTACAAACCCATGGTTCGGGAACCACTGCTGCAAGTTAACCAGTGCAGCATTTGTATCATCGTCAACTCTCCCAAGTATTACTGTGTTAAACAGTCTGTCTGTGTCCAAAGTGTACAGTATTTACTGGTGTGTCTGGAAGCTGGCACAGTTTATGTGACAACTGTAATTTATGTAGTCATAATCAGATTTATTCTGGATATTCTGCATTTGTTTTGTCATATGAGTAAGTGGTTTGCTGGTAGTTAAGTGTTTGAAATTCCATCAATGCAATTTCTTTATTTTTTTGTAGTTTGCAAACGTTTTGGCAGCACGTTCGGTAATGAACCTCCTTAAAATACAAGCCTTGACAGGATACCACATTCTGTATTTGTGTTTTGTTATTGTAAGTTTGTGTTTGACTTTGCTTTTCCACCGACAATCATGAGCTAGCATAGATTTACGATGTTGATAATGTTTAGAGGGTTTTTGTATTGTGCTTTTTCATGCCGGGTGTAACAAACCCCCTTTGTGTCTTCCTTTTGAAAATGTCTTGGATGTCATTCTGATTTGATACCATCACCTAGGGTGATACACATTGTATGTTGTGTTTTGTTAAAGTAAATGTTACAGTTTTTTTGTTGAAATAAAAACATTTCCAAAATGTGCTTTCGTCGCTGTTTAAAATGAGCCAGCCAATCAGGCAGGATTCCCTTTAATTTTCTCCAGTGACTTGGCTGTCATTCTTTCTGCCTGGCAACATCTTTTTCATGTGGACACGTTTAGTCCATTAAAGGCATCAGATTAAACTGCATTTGACTGTCTTTTCCATTATTACTCTATGCCATGCTGCTCACATAATACAGTGGCTTTTCAAACATTTCAAAGTATTTTTTTCCAAACTGAATGACAAGAAACTGAATAAAATTATTTCTAATGTAAATAAGACAGGTTTGTATTTTCACCACATCACCACTAGGGGGCACTGTTGGAATGAAGTGGAGCTCCAGGAAATGTTGGGATTTATAGACGAATACTGGTTTCATTAATAAAATAAACATTTCATAAATATTTTTTGTACCAAGAGTTTTATGTAATCTTCAATATGCATCATATTTAATAATTATTGAAGCCAAGGGACAAAGATAATTGGCACACACTGCACTTTAACCTTCTGCCATTGCCCCCATAAGCTTCTGTCGATCTATAGTTATAGTTCATTATTTTTTCAGTCATTTAAAGTAGACTATTCACTGAGACCCGAGTACTGCATTTCATTAAATTCATGTTTTTACACGGCCAGAATGGCAATTAACTTTCCTTGAATCCTTGAATTATTTTGTATGTAAGGACCATTTTCCTCTTAAGAAAGCAACCTAGAATAGTCTTCCCTGTACTTCAGCGGGTGTACTTTGCTATCATTTATCTGCCCCATACACTGTGATATAGCGCATGTATTTGAGTTGACTGCAGTTTTATGTCAGCATTTTGAGTTGTAAGCCTTAATCTGCACACACAAGCAAGAGTTTAAGAACTTTGTTTACAGAGTTTATTAATGAAAATGAAACGTGGAAATGCAGAGTTTGCTACACATTCACAAGATAATGATGAGAACATGTACAATACAGATGGATCTACATCCTCCACAAAATCGCATTATTTTACATACTATTGTATTATAGGCTATTATTCACTGTAAGAAAACACATCAAGTTAAAAGGTATTTTAGCATGCCTTAAACCTTTCATAATACAGGAGTTGTCTGTAGAAATGTGTTTGTGTGCTACTTTCAGCAGCCCGTTGCCATTCCAGTGACGAGGGACACAAAAGAACTCGTGGCAAACCGGGGGTCGAGTAGGAGCTGCTCCAGCATTTCCCTGCCTTTCTCTCTTGTTTGTACTGAACACATGGCTTTTTGCCACATACTCACCAGTGTACCACCTGAAAGAAGACAGAATCACAGCTATCATTAAAAGACACCAATTCAATTTTAGAAGAAAACAAAGAAACACAAATATAATTTGATGTGTGACTTCCCCACCAAGAAAACTGTTGATGCTTTGCATCCAGGAGAAGATGGACAGTGTGTGCCTCTCCTCGTCACTCAGATCAGCGAAGTTGTCGTTCTCCTAGACATACAAATTATGACAAAGGAATTGGAAGGGCCCACATGTATGACATAATACATTCAGAAATGAATGGATGAAAATGTAAGCCTGTACCTGTAGCACTCGACCTGGCAGAGGGCTTATGAACGGCACAGTTT
This sequence comes from Solea senegalensis, assembly GCF_019176455.1. Taxonomy (NCBI): domain Eukaryota; kingdom Metazoa; phylum Chordata; class Actinopteri; order Pleuronectiformes; family Soleidae; genus Solea; species Solea senegalensis. The sequence goes on from NC_058037.1 coordinate 7,920,433, forward strand.
TTGCGATATTGGAATGGAAATGCACTGCCGCTACATACTCTGCTGAGTTGAGCCAGCTGTTAAAAAACGACTGCTCTGTGGAGGAGTAGTAGCTCTTCCTGGATGAGTGGAGAAGACAGGAAGGTGTTAAAACACTATTTAACATTTGCTGACTTCATGCTGGGTTTGATTCTTGCAGCTTGCAAGTTTAACCAACAAATAACCTTTATATTTACAATACATAAGGGATGACTGCCATGTTGGACCACTGTGTTCTAACTAACTAAACACCTTTTGAGTTTTGATTATAACTAAAGGATAGCATAGGTTCTCCTATGTGAGGGTGAGGTGACAGATATTCAGGTGCATCACACAACTTCACCAACCAGAGGTTACTAAAATCTACACATCGCACCTTTAAGACGTACAAGGACAGAGGTTCAGGGTGCAGAGGGGGCATGAAAAGAGGAACCATTCAAAGTCACAAAATAACTTTGATGTAATCATAAACTTGCATGATGTTTTAAAGAAAGGAAGTCTGGAAATCATTCATGTATTACATGGTAGTGAAGCCTGCAGCTGTCATCAACTGACGACAAGGCGATTCTTTGCTAATTTGCTCTCTCGCTCGTAATTAGATGGGTGTATTCACAATATTGCTTAACTCAACATGGTATCTAAGGAGCTTGTAGAGAGATTTTATGGCAAAACTTAATATGATGAACTAACTGGCTGCTTGCTTAAAGCTGCCAACATGAAGATGCTCGGCGTGGTGTGAACTGAAGTGGAGACTGGAGCGGAGACCACACAAATGAAATCTGCTTAAGGTTTCATGAGTGTTACCTGGTGTCGCATACTGAAGAAGAATGAGTTGAAGCCAGTTGAGCAGCCCAGTTGAGACCAAGGAGAGCATCTTTCTTCTCAGCATCAGACAGAGGAGACTCACTTGCACTCTTGAGACCCTTTAAACACAAAATACACACACACAGGAGTTCTTCCATAAAGAGTCAGGATACAGAGGCACAAACAGAAGCAGCAGAAACTGAGACATTGTGATTGTCAGAGCCTCCCTGATGCCCGTTCTTTTGGCTTGTAACATATCTATAAATGTGTGTCACAGTGACATCATTGCCCACATGTGAACAGTAAATTCGCCTTTACCCCAGTTATCATGATTTTTTTGTTTGTCTTGATTCTGCTGTGTGGTTTGTCAGGATGAGACAAACCCCAGCCTCATACTCTCTGTGAGTACATAATATGATAATTACAGTTTGAACAGTGGTTACAGATGCTGTTGTTGTTGATGTTGACTTCACACTGCTATGTTGTTTTGTATGGATTAACCTTTATGAGTCAAACCCACTAAAGTGTTTTGCATATACTGCACCTGGAAAAAGGCATCCCACTTAGACATGACATCAGGAAAACGAGTGGCACAGTCAGCGTAGGTGGTGCAATAGTCCACAACACCTTCAGGCACCTGCATCTGCACCTGATAACGATCATAGTTACAGTATAATCAGTTATCTATAATCACCAAAACTGTAACTGTTCATATTCATGTGACAGTCTATAACCAACCAAAAGCAGCTTTTATTGTAGTTATTCCTTTTTTTTGAGACAGTTTTTCACGTGTCTCAATGTACCTGAAGATCAGGCCCCAGGAAGCCTTGCTGCACAGCAGAAAGGAAGGGCAGTACTGAGGACAAATAGTTCACACCTGAAATAGGAGATATTAATGTAAGAGTTGATTTAAGACGGCACACACACACTATATCTCTCTCACACAAAATAACTCAATCTGTGTGTGTCATACTTACATCCCCACCAGCTCTGAGTAGAAATGCACATGTTATCTCCCGTTTCCAGGCCGCAGGTTGTAGCACCTGTTGGATCTGCGAGACGCCCTGCAGGAGTAAGACATTTGACATGGATTTCAGGTTCACTCACGACAAGTAAGAAGCATTTTCAGGCACGGACATTTGTTTGTCTCAAGTTAAATTTCTCTCTTAGCTTAATGGGAGGTTTTTATAGGTATAATTATTGTTATCCTACCTGAAGTTACCATCCATGCAAGCTGCAGTGGGAGCCCCCAAAGAGGACTGTCTGTAGCGTCTGTCCCCATGGATCCCATGAATGGATTTGTAGCAGCTATCATCAGCCGGTAAAGACTCATACGGTGAAGGTAGTGCCAAGGATCGGGGTTCAGAATGTCATTCTGTTTCGGCAGGTCACTCATCTGTTCGGTCGTATGAGCCCACAGGATGGGCAGGCCATTTTCTAGAACTACAGCAGAGCTGCTGAGGGACACGGCACATGCCAGGAGGACGCTGAGGACGGCCAGATGCATCATCGATGAGCTGCTACTGCACAGAGCAGAGGGATGTCAGGGAGTCAAGAGCTTGTACTCTAAACTGAGGGTTGTTACATACATTCGGGGTTTATATCCTCTCCAGAGTTCAGATCCTCTGACCCCTGCAAGCAAACAAACACAGAGCCATCGACTCACATCAGGCCACATGACATATAGTTCACTGGACCCTCACAGACAGATAAGATAGGTAGAATGGATGTGCATGGTGCTCAATACTTTGGCATAATACTTAGAAATCGAAGTCCAAGCACACAAGCACGAAGAGAATCAGGGTAACGTGAAGATGAAGGAAGACAACTTATGAAAAGCACATTTTTGTCATGATCCAGTCATTCAAATGTTTTATTACATATAACACCATCAACCCAAACACAATCATTTTTAGTATAAATTTAAATGTATACAAATAATAAACTTAGACTTATAACACAGTAAAAAAAAAAAATCCAACATCTGATTGAAACAAAACGGGAGGTAATAACTATTTAGAGATTTTATTCACTGGTCCAAGATAAAATCTCTAAGTGAGCCATTGAGGGTGCAACAGTATGTTTATCAGATCTTTGGTTTATTGGTTGTAAAATGGAGGAGATGCAGGTTTAACCTCCTTCAGCTTGAGACAGGAGTAAAGTAAAAATAGAATTTATATGAGAGTACAGAAAATAACATCCATAAGCTTTAGAAATGGTGTAAAAAAAAAAAGGATGAACGGGAAGGGACAGGTTCAATGATAAGAAACCAGAAACCTTTCTGAATTATCCATAACAGATTTTGTAATTAATATGTTCATCTGATATTTTCCGTCTTATATACTGCATGTGTTATGAACTTATTTGAAATCTACAGAAATCACGCTCGCATCAACTTCATGAGTGGACAGAGTTGAAGCCATATCTCTGGTGAGTAACAATCATGTAACTTTTGTTAACTGTCTCAAAGACAAGTGCTGCATTTTGGGCAAAGCTTTTTCTTATTTTTTTCCTTTAACTCACAGCAGAAGCCGGGTTGAAGGGTTAAAAGTGAGTCTCATTTCATAATGTTACATATGACTTTTGTCATGTACTGTATTTACAGAACATAAGGTTAACTGATGTGACCCCTGCATGTGAGTTGACCTTTTTATCGGGGACACTGTATTGGTTTTGAACATTGTTTGACAGACTGTGCTACATCAGTTGTTGTCTAAAGGCAGATGCCTCAGGATCTGTCTCAGAAGTTTGTCCTGCGAACAAACACAGGAGCTTAAACCACGTGAACATACATGACCACAGATATGGATCTCTGTACAACACACCAAGGTTATAATAGTTCTGGATTTTTCGTTTAATTTAAAATGACTTAGTCTTAATTAGTTTTTAGAGAGAGTTTGTTGGGTTCTATTTAGTTTTCGTTATTGTTTTAGTTTTTGTTAACTATAATAACACATATGTGGATTACTCTTGTATGGGACGTGTGAGTGCGTTACAATCGTTATTTAGTTTTTGCAGGTTTTATTATAAATGGCTGGAGCCAAGATTTTAGAAAAACTAGGTCCAAGTTCACGTCTGGCAAAACATGTCAAGTAAACAAAGAGAGGGAAGGGTGCCCAACGTCCTGATAAGAAAATAAGCAGTGGGGTTGTTAATAATCCCAAAATTAAAAAATGAAATCCCAATCTTTTTTTAGTATTAGCATTTACATTTCAATTTATTTTAAGACTTGCCTTTCAATTCATGTTTGTCTTTTTGTTTTAAATGATATCTTTATGCGATGATCAGTTTCCACACAATGAGGATTGGACTTTTAGTTTGAAATGAACTTTTTATGCTTTTTCAGCTTTCATACACTGATTATGAACTTCATTCTTATGTTTTGAGTCACGTGTTCTCAGCGCTGCACCTGTCATGTGACAGGGGGCGTGGCAGAGAAATCAGGAAACTCCTGCACTGCAACAAGTCAGCAGAAAGGTAAAAGCAGCAAATTCTTACTTTATTATCTCATCTTTCACTGTGTGAGAGGCTTGTGGATACTTTCGAATGTGAATCCTTGAACTTGTGATGCCGTGTTATGTTTATTAGAATATAAAGAAATTAAGGAAATATGTTTGTAAAACGAAGAGGTAAAACGATCTTTAAAATGTTCTGCGACTTTAAATTTTTATTTTAATGACAGCCGTGAAATAGAAAAAGCAGCGTTGACAATGGTGGAAATAATGTCATAAACACTACGGCGGAAATAAATAAATAAGTAATAATATCTGCTCTTCTTCTTCTTCTGCCGTTGTAAACTGCTGTGATTTCCGCATTTTTCTCCTCGGTCTACTCCAGTAAACTGACTAATGTTTGCAGACATGGAGGTGCAGCACGGCTGGCTGAAGCTGAAAGCGTGTGTTAAATGTTTACATTAATTAAGTGTATAATGAACATCTTCAGAGTCAATAGCAGGGTTGACAGTTTCTTTGTGGCGTTAGTTTGCTTGAGTGAGCAGCACCGGAAGTCTGCTTGACTGACTGTACTGTAGTAAACATGGAGCAGCCCTGTCACAGGTTTATCAATGCTGTGTATGCAAGAATGAACACAATTCAATTCAATTCAATTCAAATTCAATTCAAAGTGTTTATTGTCATATGCACAGTAAAGAAACACGTTTCCCTGTACAATGAAATTCTTACTTTGCTGTCCACTCAAAAACACATCATCACTAACTGATTAATCCATCCTCTCTGTTGTATTAGTCAGTTCCACTATATGGACACATTAATAGCTTCTCAAACCTACCACGATACCAATAATATCACGATACAACGATTCTGTCATAGTCAATATATTGCAAGACAATCATGTAGAGATGCATCATGATATCTGTCGAACTGAAGAAAACAAAACGTCCGTGACAAGTTAAAAGTGCAGGATTTCTCTATTTATTCACAACAAAGTACATAAAGTCTCGTAATCGTAATGAACGTTCTTCGTCCAGGTAACTTACAAATTAAAAAAAAAAAATAATAAAATATCAATTTCACCAAATTGATATTTTGACCCAGAGCACATTCTCATTCATAGCTATTAACATCTTACATAAGCCTGATATTGGAACTTGATAAATCTTATATTTAAATTCCAGCTAAGTCTATAATCTGGATCAGATCCAGATGAACCAAACCAAACCATACTGATTTTGCCCTTTGTTAGAGACAAGGATTTCTTAAAACTTTATTTTTTTGTAATAGATTCTTCAAAAAAAACAACCCAGATTGAATTAAACTGAATCAAAAACTAGACAGGAATTTGGTAACAGAAGGACAAACCTACAGATAAGCCCACGCTGATGAAAAGTAACCTGCTTGGCGGAGGTAATTAATGTTGACAACATTTAGGGAGATATAATTTATTGTGTCACTATAGTGCAGACCATCCCATAAAAATTTTTTAAGATATAATCCATACATCATTCAAAGTGGATTAATTTGTGCATCCTTCACAAACAACAGTCATACTGAACTCTGTTAGCAGCACATATTTCAGCGTGTAACAGCTTTATTGCATCCGTCTAATCCGTCAGTGTGATGTCGTACCCGTATAATGCAAATTGTCAATACACAGTAGTATTTAGCCGAGCAATATTTTCACATGTCACTTAATAAGAGCATGAAATAAGGGCAGTCACAGATGATGAATCATTTATGATGAGTTATGAACGAGTGAAGTGACTGTGTTGTTGTGTGTCCTCGCAGCTCTTCAGCATGGCGTACTATGCTGGGATTCCAGAGGAGCCCGATGCCTTAGTTCAAACCATCAGCTCCAACATCCAGAAGCTCACACTGCTGAGTAAGACTGTACACACACTTACACACTCACACATACACACACACACATTACTAAAAGGTTTTGTTTTTTCACTAGACGCCGAGCTGCAGAGGGCAGTATCTCTGCTGGGAACAGAGCAGGACAGCAACCAGCTTACACACACACTGTGAGTTTGTGGATGTTCTTTGTTAAGCTGATACAGCTTAATAAAATGAATGACGGTATTAAAAACAATAAACATAGTCTTACAGTTTGGAAAGTTAAGCCAGAAGGTGGGAAGGAAGTTGCTCTTAGCCATTAGGGGGCGACTCCACTGGTTGAAGTCTAAGGGAAAATAACAACGATAATAATAATAATAATAATTCCTTCAGTTTCAATAGGGTTCTATGCACCTTGTGCTTGAACCAGAATTACCTTCAGTAAACATTAACTAGAGGAGTTAATGGTCTTAATCACTAGTTTCAGGGCTTCACCAGTGTAATTGACAGCTAATATAATCCAATAGGAACCTGGTTGCAGGTGAGGTTGGTGAATTTCCATTGTAAAATCTGTCATGGTGTCAAAGTGTGAATCTCGTCTTGCACCTGGAAGATTACGCCCATTTTTATATACAGTCTATGATAAAAGCATAATTTCCAACATTATAAAGGTCCAGTGATACTCAGCTCTTCCTCTGTCCAAAAAATAAAAATGTTCTCTGATATTATTTTTCTTTTGTCACCAGGCAACAGAAACAGCAGCAGGGCAACCAACTAGCCAAAGAGACTGACCGACTGATCAAGACATTCTCTGCACTTCCTGTTGGCCCTGATCAGGTACTGAACACTTCAATTACCTTTCCCCCAAACAGCTGTTTAAAGTCATGTTTAAATGAATCAGATTTTTTGTAACTTATACTCTGTGGTTACTCTGTTAATATTTTTCTGCACGTCTCCTAGCGGCAGAGAAAAATACAGAAAGAGCGCCTGCTAAATGACTTCTCGGCCGCTCTAAATAACTTCCAAAAGACCCAGCGGCAGGCAGCTGACAAAGAGAGGGAGGTTGTGGCCAGAGTCCGAGCCAGCTCCAGGGTGTCGGTGAGTAATCTGCTGCGCCTGCAATGTCACAAGAGTACGCGCGTAGACCAGAAAACACAGAAAGTAGCATGAGTGTCTTTTATCAGATGTTAAAAATGACACATAAAGAAGTGTTTAGACACTGTCATATCATGAAAAGGATTATAAATAAGCCATATTATCACACATTCTATCTTCTGAATAGGTTCTGTTACAATGCGTCTTGTTAGACACCTACAATTATAAGATATATTATTATATACATAAAATAGAGCGAGCAAACCATCCATCTCAAACTCTATCACTCAACGCAACAAGGAAACTGGTAAACTTCACTCTTAAATAGTGGTTTGTTTTTACAGTGTTCTGTGTCTTAAGGCGTTTATTATACCTGGTTTTACCTACATTTTAGAGCGTGTGCAATGTTATTTTTACTGTCTGTTTGTCTCCTGTAGCTGTCCTGTAGCTGCTGTAGCTGCTTTTGCCCATGAAACATTTCCCTCTCATCAAGACTCACTGACCCACTTTTTTAAGTGCTGCATATCCTCCAGCAGCAGATTCCACTGCAGCCAAACACTGCCACAGAAAGAACTTATCTTGGTTGAGTGTAGATATCAGAGTCTGCATAAAGGCCCGCATATACGTTGTAGAAACTGCTGTACATCAATGATGTCTAATTCCATTTTAAACTTGTATATTTCTAAATGTATTCTTTATTCCCAGTTACTCCCGGCACTGCAGAAACATTTAGTGTAGTTGCCAAGATTTTTCATTCATTGTAAAATGACTACATTTTACATACTGTCTTGTGTTCAATAATCTGTCAGTGCCATCTACTCTGAATTTACATGTCCAATTATAGATATATATATAAAAACAACTTATTTAAGCTGCTGTCGAGCTTATTTTTGTTGCTTATGTCCCCAATTACTGTATTTCTGCCAAAACATTTGTCACCGTAGTCTGTAACGACCACTTATTAATATTTATCTTCACTGAAAGTTTAGAAGTAAACTTTCACAAGGAGCTCTCACATCACCGTGCCTCAGAGAGTGCCGTTAGATTGCGACTGTTTTTAGAAACCGAGTTCCCTCCGGGCAGCCTGCTTGCTTGGCAACTCTGTTCCCTCTCAGTTATCTTTACCCACTGTGTTCACACTGATAAGCAGGAACACTTCCTCACCTTTTGAAAGGATAGGCGAAGAACATTTTTTTGGCAGGGAGGATAAAAAAAAAAAAGAACCTGAACATATACTGTATATTTGACAACAAACTGTTCTGGAGATTTAATTCTATTTAATGAGGCGTTAAGGTCATGGGTGTTCTAACATCACTATAACATCCTGTACCTTCTGTTCCCTTCAACAGGGAGGCCAGCCTGACGACAGCTTTGGAAATGTGTCTCCATTTGTAAAGTCAGTCCACCTTTTTCTCTTCCTTCTGCACTCATTAGCATATTCTGTTTATTATTCTTATTACATGTGTATGTTTTTGCTCCTGCAGTGAGTCCCAGATGCAGGCTCAGGCCGAGGCCATCACCGAAGAAGACCTGAGACTGATCCAAGAGAGGGAGTCGGCCATCTTGCAGTTGGAGGTACAAATAAGAATCAAATGTCTGCAACGGCGCATTTACACCACATAACTCATATGAACAACTTTTTTCTTCATGTGTTTTGCTTTAGTCTGACATCACGGATATCAATGACATCTTCAAGGACCTGGGGATGATGGTGCATGAGCAGGGAGACATGATAGGTGAGCATCTGTCATTGGCACATATTTGACATGCCTCCATGTAACCATGTATAAACCTTGCAACTGGGTTTTTATTGATATTTACAGTATATGTAGCTATTAAATATTGAAATACATAGTATTTTCCTTCTTAAAATAACAAAACAAATGGGAAGCCTGCCATATATTTGCATTCACCATATTTGAAATGTAAAACATGTGTGTTTTCCTGTAGTTTTCTTCTTCCTGAGATGTGTAAAAACAAAAGCCTCTACCTCATGTAAAACCGTGTGTGTTTACTGCAGACAGTATAGAAGCCAACGTGGAGAGTGCAGATACGAACGTCCAGGGCGCCACCCAGCAGCTAGCACGAGCTGCTGATTATCAGGTAACAACACCACGGAAGACAGTGAAGACAGATAGAGGAAGAACGGGTCAAATGAAGAGAGAGGACTGTAAAATAATTTAAGTGTATAAATGTTATTGTAGGTGGTTTGTAACTCATTGCTTATACATAGTACTTGTTCTTTAAACATGCAGTATGTCATGTATGCTGCGAGGGGTCTCTCTCTCTCTTGCAATCAAAACATTTACAACAAAAGTTCTAGTTTGATGACATCAGGGAGCAGCTTCAGATCATGAGCTCTGTCTCTCCGTCTTTTTATTGTTGTTGCACACAAAAGTTGCTTTGTATTCCAGCTTTTTATGAGTTGCATATGCTACACAAGGATCAGCTACTGTCAAACGTGTGACATTAACTTCGCCAAAACCTTATTGTCTTGTTTCAAATGAGTCGCGTATTAAAACTCTCAATCAATGAACTGTATGATCTGTCGAGCCCCAAGCAGGACAGCAATAATGCAAAAAAAATGGCATGAGATAATCATAGCAGTGACAGATTTTTACTGTAGACGCTTCACTGCACCTCTATCTGTCACATGTGTCACAAACACAACATTCAGTGTATCTGTTTCAAAGTAAAAGCACTCCAGCATTTTTGCTTTTATTGTGAGATATTTGCAGATGTGCAGCTTCATACTAAAGAGTTCTACCATTTTATTGAACACAGAGGAGCATTTAGAGCCTTCATGTTTATTATTTATTGCGATTTTCTGCAAATATAGGGATTCTAAGATGGTTGTTTGTCTCTATGTGTGACCCTGTGATGAATTGGCGACCTGTCCAGGGTGCACCCCGACTTTTGCCCTATGACCGCTGAGATTGGCACAGCAACCCCTGCAACCCTCATGTGGAGGATAAAGCAGTAGAATATGAGTGAGAGAGAGAGAGTATTTGTGTGTGTATATAGTAATGTAAACATACATAATATATATCTAAGGCACTTCTGGGCATATGAACGTCTTTATGTAACCAAGTTGTTAGTTTCTTTGCTCAAATGAAACAGACAAAGAGAAAGAGGCTAAAAGAGTCTGAGTCACATCAACATGTCAATTAGCCCGAATAAAGAATTCCTGAACGCAATAAAAATCTGATTATAACTGTACATTATATTTTTGTTGTAAGTTGTGCTTTTCTGCCCTTCACGATCACCCCCCTCCCCTCCCCCACTTCAGAGGCGCTCTCGGAAGAAGATATGCATCCTGATGATCGTGCTGGCTGTAGTTGTTGTTGTCGTTGCAATCATCATCTGGCAAGTGGTCAAAAAATGAGTATTGTTCCTGTCCTCCGTCATCAGCCTGGACATGAGATGAAGTGCCTTCATTCCTCTCCTGTGCCTCCTCCTCCTCCTCAAACTGCCTGTCTGTCCTTGGAGGACACACTCCCCCACAAAACTAGCGCTGGTAGCTTTCTCGTTATCTTCAGCTTTAACTGAACTGTGTGTGTGATTTAACCTTGATTTACTTTGACACGAAAAAGTTGATTTTTGTCCCGTGAAAGACAGAGTAACTGTTTCTATGCTGCCTTGACAATGTTGAGAGTATCTCTGTTGTGCTGATAGTTAAAGTGTCCAGTGTTGACAAAGCTGCTGAACTGTCTTCAAAATGCCACATTTCTACAGCTGCTTTCTTTTATCAGGTTACATTTTTAAATTGATATCTGCTGTGAATCATGTACACTAAGTTAATTCACTCAGCAAAAACAAATGTAACCATAGTCTAAACTACTACAACTACATTTTCATGACAATGCAGCTTTTTTAAACTCATATCTATTGTACATAAAGTTATAATTAAAATTAATAGTTCATTTCTGATCAAATGAATGTCATTGTTTTCTAATGCTCAATGAAGTACTGCACAGATTCATTCTAATTTCATTGTCATTTCGCTAACAACCAATCATGAGCCCCATAGATATTCATTAGTCGGATAATGAAAATGAGAGTGTGAGTCAGCGGTTTGTTTCCTTCAGACAGACTGTTTATTATCGGTGTAGCTCAGAGGAATAAGTGAGTGTACATCATGTCTAATCGTTTTTATTAAATCAAGTTATTGATCACACCACAGATTACTATGCTTTTCTGTATTTAAACCCCTGAAACACCACACTGCCGTGGTTGCATCAGTCAGTCATGGTCCCAATGAGAGGGTCTATTAAGACACTTGACATGTACTCACACATTAGTTTAAATATTGTATGCAGAGACAACAACAACAACAACAACAGGAACAATTTGCTAGCCGTTAAAACACAAAGTAGAGGAAGTTACTACAAACTAACATATCACAACAGTTTGACCAAGATGTAAAATTATGATCTATGATTATATGTATATATATATATATATATATGTATATATATATATATATATATATGTATATGTATATGTATGTTTTTAATGTTGAGATTAAGCTTTAATAAATTACCTGAATGTACTGGTGGAAATGAGGTTGATTTTTGTTGAATTATATTATTCTTTCATACAAATGTTGAGTAGTATAACCACTGATACTGCAAAAGCAGAAGATGACACTGTCCCAGTGTTTTATCACTATCTCTGTGCTGCTGTGAAAGCATCAGTGTTCATACAGAGGAGACGTGTGAAATTTAATCTGACTACACGGCCAGGTCCATTTTTTCAAATAATTAATATACTTATACATGATCTACTCTACTTGTCAACTAGAGCTCACTGCAGGTTAGTTCTTTCTACATTCCATAACTGCTGTTGACTGGCAGTCGTTCCCAATGACTCAGCTTCTTTTGCGACAAAGGCCTGGTGTTCCTGGTGTTAGTAGAGGGCCAACAACATGTCCCTGTGGAACACCACAGAAGACGTTCTTGTAAATTGTTTTAATAAACATTAACTGAGTGAAAAACTCACATCATTGTCATGTCCTTGTTTACCCCTCTGAAGGACTGAATGACATACATTTCAGAGGCAGGCATGAGAGGATGAGATCAGGTGGCAGGTGAGGTAAATGTCGGAACAGGCAGTGTTGGAGTTGGACTGGGATGTGGAAGTAACAGAGAGCTGTGACGCAGAAGGCAAAGCTTTCCTTGGCGGAGTGAGAGACGGAGGATTCGGACGCAGAGAATGGGTTGAACTGGGCGTCAGTAGGACAGGGAATATTCTTGGGCTGGATACACATGCAGAAAGTAGCAGGTTGCTGCAAAGAGCTGAGTGGGATTTTCCTACACCAAACAGAAATGTCACGGCTGAGGAGGCTCAGGAAAGTTTGAACGGATGCAAAGTTAGCTGTTTGAAGTGGACAGACACGTGAAGGAATGAATAGGTCGTTGCTCAGCTGATGTCATGTTGCCCAAACATTTATTTTACTGCCTCATTTAAGACAAACACAGGTCCACATATGACTCCAGCAGACAAAAATGAAGGTTGAACTTAATGGAGGAGGTCACCTGTTGATGAATCTCCTTCATTATGAAAGCACAAGTCTGACGCACAGAGGCTCTTTTCACCTGTTGATGCGGAACAAATCACAAATTATGACCAAATGAATTTGGACTCTTGGTAGAGACTGCACATAAACATTTCATTCTGCTAGGATGTGGACAAATTACAGCAATAAACACTAAACTCAGTGAAGTTATGTCTCTATGCGTCAGCAGAACATGGGCTGTGGGGAAATACATGGGTGTTCCTCAATGTGGAGTTCTAACAGCAAATGTGGCACTTTGCATTTTTGTTCCTGTTCCCCAGAGACAGAACACAAGAGACATTTTCATAAATCTAAAAAATTGACTGGATACAGTTGACTGCAAATATGGCTTAGTAACAATTTTCGACAGTTACACAAGATAAAATCGTTTTGTAAAAGAGATACGCTGAATATTTTGGGCTTGAACTTAACCCTAAGCTCCAAAGACACAGGCTGAGACACTTCTTATTCCAACTCACTGGCATCTTTAATTAAATGCTTATTCCTCTCAAACTCCCGGTTAGTCTGTGTCTCAAAATGATGAAAAAACAATTACAAGATAACCCCAATCATATCATCACGGTGAGTATATTGTATGGATTCTATGAATTGTTAAATGTGTGCAACAAGAATATCAAACATGTATACAACACATGTATACATTTGTCAAAAGGGAAAAACAAAAACACCTTTTCTGAATTATATTAAAAGAAAACTTGTTATCACTGTCAGCAGGGGGCAGTGCAGGATTACTGGCACAGCCTTCAAATCCCAAATATTCCACTGTGTAATGTATTTTCTAGTGGATTAACATGACGAATGTAATTAGCATAATCTTTGGAAGAGCTGTTTACACTCGATGTCTGGCAGCTTTGATTTCTCACCAGTCACAGAAGACGGGAAGAAAGTTAAAAGAAAAGAAGGCATCAGTAAAAGAATAATAACCAAACTGCATCATCAGCCGGGTCTTTGATCAACGTGCTGACTGTTCTTCAAAGTGGCTGCTCAGTTTTCGGCTCTTCAGCTGCAGAAGTGTCCTTGAGAGCGAGACAATGAATGCTTTGTCTGCTCCGGGATGCAGATCAGCGAATCATGATTCTCATCACATGGAGTGGTGAGAGCTGCATTACGTCTACATTATTTTTTCAGCTGAAATTGTTATAGCAGAAGCCTGGTTTTCATCATAAATGGTTTTACTCTCCTCGCTACCCACTCCCCCTTTCCTTTCCTTTCAGTTCAATAAACATCAAGAAAAATCAGGTTGCGTCTTATTTTTGACTTATTGAATTAACATTTTTATGACTAAGCATTATACCCATTTTCGGGATTTAATTAGACTTCATATCTACAATTAAAATAATTATGCTGCCACATTTTTAGGGGTATAGGAGCCACTCCAAAACGATTCAGTGCAAGTGTCAACACAAAGTTTTTATATTTCCATCATCAAGTCAATAGATCTGATCGATGCATGTGTGGTTCAAACACAAAGTCTGGGTAGATCGAGTCAGTGCTGTTGATATCTCCGGTAAGTGAGTATCCCAGTCTCCATCCGTGCTCCCTGACTTGTAATCCACAGGCCTGATCCAGAGCCCCAGAGGGCAGCATTCCTCCCAGCAACCCAGGAATGTAAACTTTACTTTGGAGTCCAGCTGTGGACCAGCAGCAGGAATGCAGCGTGTTAAAAGCTCCTCTCTGTGGTGCAACTCCCTCTCTCTGAAAAGAAATATGTAGAAAAAGTCATAAATAAAAATGAGGTACAGCTGGCAACTGGTGGGATGACAACTGGCACAAGAAGAGAAAAACCTGCCAGGGTGTGTGTGTGTATGTGTGTGTGTGTGTTGGGGGGTGGGTGGGGCACAGATTAAGAGGTTCATTCTGGTAAATATTGATGTTTTTCTGAAGAGGAAGTAGCTTTTAAATATGTGACAGGATGTTCCACGCTGAGAGGAAACCGCTGCACTCACCTGCCATTTCAAAGTTTGCAACCCTGACAAAAATATAGGCACACCTGTTTACTGCCCGTGTGCTGAAAAATAAACAAACATCAGACATCAAATGAGTGCAAATAGTGCCTCTAATCACTGGCTCTGTCTTTTCCACCACATGCCATGTTTCTCCCATCACCTGTCTGTGCTGCCCTTCCTCACTTCCTCACAGTCGCTCAAGCTCGCTCATCCTCTTTGATTGATTGTGAAGTGTCAGATATATTTTTTCTTGCATTCCTTGTTTGTAAAGACTGATTATTTGAGATACTGTGAGTTACAATCCCTAGAGATAGTTGTGTGTGAAAATCCCAGTAGATCAGCACACAGTCACCTTAAATCACCTTTCTTCTCTATTTTGATGCTCAGCTTTAAATTCAGCAGGTCGTTGCTGCTATGTGATTGGCTGGTTAGATATTTACATTAATATGTACCTAATGAAGTGGCTGGTGGGTGTATGCCATCTGTCAGGGGAACACCCTGGAGGGATCACCAGTCCATCGCAAGGATTCAAACTGGTGAACTTCTGTCTGAAAGACAACCGTGCTTGCCACTTAACCACCGTGTGAACCCATTATTGACTCAAGAAGCCTCCACAAAGACTCCAAGGGACTCATCTTGAGTTAAGTGTGCATGAACAAATGGTAAATGAAAACTCTAAGTCTTGAATCAGGAGTGGAAAAAGTGAAAGCACACACACATACACACATTCAATACAACTATATTATTTGTTGTCAAAAAGAAATGTTACTTTAATTTGAGTGTGTTTCAGAGTTAAACAGCTGTTTAACATAATCTCATCTCAGTTCTTTATTCAGTATACAATTTCCTACACTCCTACACCAACTACTTGTTTGTTGTTGCTGTGTCATGTGTTTTAAATGTGGAGCTTAAAAGCTACATTTGTATCTTAACTCTCTGACCTTCCTGGAAACCCAGCAGCTGTTCATCCCGCCGCCCTCTCTGATTTAGTGACCTCGCAGGTCAAACTGTGCATTGATTTATTCCTTTTGTCATAAAAGAGAAAGCAAAAGGAGGCCTTCACCAACTTTCCCCATTTACTTTTTCCCTTTACATGTTACTTTGTGTGTACAAGTTAAATATCATCCGGGTTTGCTCACCTCAAATCACTGCCTATATATGTAGGAGGTCGTTTGTATAGAGGAATGTAGCCAAGAGGAAAAATGCAACAAGACAAACTCTGGTGACCTTGTGCATCTCAACAGACGTCATAATCTCCAACCACCTCACCGTTGGTGGGAATGAAGAATGAGGCATGGAAGAAGGCAAGAAGGTAATTGAGGAATGGAAGTGTGTCTCCTAGGTGGCCGTGCTGTTACTCTGGAAGGATGTGGGCATCGGTCAGACCACACACACATACATACACACATACACACAATCAGACACACACACTGGTAGCGAGGCCTTTTCCGAGCTTCTGCCCTTGTTATTGTTATGCAGTGGTAAGGATTTAAAATCTGAGGCTTCGCCATAGGAATTAGGGTCTGGGTTTGTACAGTAATAGGCATTTGATTCTTGGTTTTTATAACGGCGGGTAATAAATTGTGGGTGTTTGTCATGGTGAGACCGGAGGAATTCGGCTCTGGGTTCCTGATGAACTACACTCACATTCAGAGAATTTGGATGAGAAAGGAAAAACATACCAGCAGAGTCAGTGAGATGGTGTTCCGTCCAAACTGCATGGTTTCAGGCAATTAAAGGAACCGAATCTACATCATTTTCTGTGTTTGTTTTCCTCCCATGTTCCTTCCTACATGCCGTCTAATTTATTTGACTGGGTTGGCAGAGAGTGAGCATTAAAATGCAATAATGGAAAAGGCGGAGATTTGTGGCGAGTTGCTGTGCACTGCAAATATTCCAAGAGTCCATGTGAAAAGTTGAGCTTCACAACCCTTAAAAAAAACAGTTTTTTGGTTTGTTTTTTTTTTACAACAAGTATTTACAACACTATATCTTCTGTATTCTGTAGTTTCACAGCATATGTTCCATTCATTCGTGGACTCTTCTGTTAATCCTAGAACAGAAAATCCTACAGATTTTCTTTTTCCAGACACTTCTAATCATCCTTAATACATTTCTGGCTAATTAAAGTACATTCACATGAGTCATTTGCTGAAGGTTAATCACATATTCAAAGCTGAAATGTAAAATCCAGTAGAGTCACTTAATACCTTCCATTTCTGGTTAATATACAAACTTTAGAATCAATAATTAAATAAAACAGTGATTTGTTCACTGATATGTTGAATTAAAAATGTCATCTTACATTTTTCATCTAAATTTTAGTCAACTTGGAGTGGAAAACAACAGACAAGCAGGAATGCAGACCCATCATTTTTACACATCCTGGCCCTGAGGCCTGTACGTGAATTATACGTGTTAATCAGCTGCACTGAAAGACGTTTGACGTCAGCAGTGGACAAAGCTAACAGAGCGAGAGGTGTGAAGACTGTGTGCACGAGTACGAGTGGGCAGGTGGGACCGTGGAGGTGAAAGGCTAAGAGGGGTTGATGGGTGGGGCAGCAGTTTGGGACGGGTGAAAGCTGCTCGGCAAACACAGCTTGCTATCACAAACACATCACATGTACGGACGAACCGCAGGTCTGTGAGAGAGTCAGAGGGAGGGTGAGTGGTGTGAGGAAGGCAGGGAGGGAGGTACGGAGCTCACGAGAGGGAAAGTTTGAAGGAGGGAGGCCCTCGGTTTACTCACAGTGGTGTGGTATGTTCGTCATGTTTTCACACCGGGGGGATTCTCAGACTGCTTGTTTCCATTTCACTGTCTGGCATTTGTTTTCAACTGTCCAGATGGATGAATGGACTGATGGATGGAGACAAGTCATTTTGTCTGAGATAAAGTGAGACATCACAAATGACACCAAAATGGATAATAACATTACAGTATAGCAACAACATGGGAGTACTAGGCTATTTCTTTCATAATTTGTGATAAGTAGGTAATGCCATCTTATTTCTATTGTCATTTCCAGCTTGGTAATACTTGGTAATATTATTGTATATAATAATTTATATACAATACAAGACTAGAAGAAAGAAGACAATGGAATTAATTATGAGATTAAATGAGGCAATGAAGATTAGACACAGATCATACAAGACAAGAAAAGACTGATTTGGAAAAGATGAGTTGATGAATGGAGTTGAAAATAAAATCATTATCGTGAGATGAGAATGGACAAGATCAGGAGGGAAAAAGAAACATTATATTTACTATTGAGACAAAAATTCACATGAGTTTGAAAGAGATATGAGATGAGGCAGAGTAAGATTATGGAATATACAGTAAGTTGAGTTTTATTTAATTGGCCACAGATTAATTTTGTTGATGAAATGAGACAAAAAAGAGGGATCACTTTGTATCTCGATACATCGCACAAAATCTGAAAGAGTTGACACCATCTGTCACTGGACATAAGATAAAAATGACATTATTTTGACATTAAGAAAATAAAGAAAGATGGGACACTTGAAAAAAATGATAATTTCTTTACTGATTTGTAAAAGAAATGAGAAAACTTGTACAACAAGATGAAGAACTAAAGATGTGACACAATGAGATGAGACAAGAAATGATTGATGACATCAAAAGAGACAACATGACTTGCTTTGGCATCAAAATGAATTGAAGCAGGTTTTTTCTCTTGCTTCAGATTTTCTGTGAAGGTTCAAACTGAATCAATTAAACAGGATCTGAACTAAATCCATCCCCATGTTTCGGTTACCTGACTGGTTCAATCCGACCCTCAAAGGCACAATCTGCCACCACATCAAATGTTTTCATTTTAGATCTCAGTAAAGACTTTTGCTTTTTTGCCTCAATTTATCCCGGGAGTATTTGCCAAGCACACACGCTTCTCTTTCATCAACACCATACTCACATACAGAGTTACACACATTTATACCTGGCTGCTGCCGCCTGCAACCACAGACCTTTACTGTTGATCCAGTGGGCAGCTCCAGCAGACCAATCTGGACATTAAAGACATTAGCTCAAGGGCATTTCCACGGTATTAACTGAAGAAAAGGAGACCCGCTTACATTTGATCTATATTTTCTTGGCAAATATGGAATATACAACTTCACCTCTCATCAGCCTGAACTCGTCTAAACTTAAGGCCTCCACATACACTATTGAAACCTCGTGACCTCATGAACACTTTATTTCTGTCTCCAGTCTTTCAGTTAGAAAGTAATAGTTAACCATCTTTAATATCCATTTAATTATAATAATGCAAATAATTACCTCGTCTGAGCAATTACAAAAAAAAGTACCAGGTACCATTGCTAGCAAAATTACCGTGCCGTGCCATCTGAGGCGAGTCGTGGAGTGCTACATGCTATTAATATTGACAATTCATCAGGTTTGCAGGGATGTCATGATCACCAAGAACTGGACAAAGCATCCAGACCAGGTTGGTGTATGACTGAAAAGACAAAGAAGTGCTCAGAAATATAGAAATCAATTCTAAAAGGTCTCAGAGAAACACCAGCGCTCCTGCTGTAGACACACAAACCCTCCCTCAGCCAGGTCTGATAGTATTGCTTGACAGAGAAGAATAAAATAATAAAGCAGACAAAGTTATACTAAGTTACAAAATGGACCAAACATCAGAGTGGTTTCTCTACTCGATTTCAGTCGATTATGCACACAAAAAGAGTGACACATGGTCCAAAATGACACATCTTTGAGCAGAGCTGACATTGTATAATTACACTGACTCAGGTGTCAGTCATTGATGGTCATCCTCAAAGGTTCGACTGTGGCTCACAGTTCCAGGTGAACAGCCCTCTGCTCACCTCCTTATAAGAGCCCTCCCTTCATGCTCCCTGCATGTTGCTCTGCTCAGACCAGTCTGAACTGCCCCTCGCTGGGACGCGGCAGCTCCTGCATCAAACGATATTTTTAATCAAGTGGTCAAAAGCTATTGCACAAACATTCTAAAGTAGCTTAGGTCAACAGTGTCCCAGAGCCTGTTCTGTTAGCTGGAATGCTCCTGCACGCTGCTAACAGGCCCCTCTTTGTGCTGCAGGCCAGCAGTCTCACGCCACACCACACGGCTCTGGAATCCTGTTTGTTTTCTTTCAAAATTTCTCAACCTAGTTGAGTTGAGTTAACCTTAATGTGGAAGCTCAGTGTGTGTGTGTGAGTGCTTATTGCGTTTTAAGGTGTGTGCTAAGTGTGCATCTGTGCTGTGCCGATGCAGCAACAGTACAGCTCTTTGAGCATGTGCTCATTTTAAGCCGGTGCCAAAGTTCACAGTCTTTAAAGTGGAACGTACAGTTCCACTGTACGTTCGAGTTAAAATATGATTAACTTTGAGTATATCATTGCCTTTGTAAATCCAGCCAGCTCCAGAGAGGATCACTGATGAGTCAAAGACATATGCCTCTGCTTTCTGTTGCCAACATGCATCAGTTTTCTTTTTAAATACAGCTACATTTGATTGAAGGCTCAGGATTCCTTGAGATCTGTTCATTTTCCTTTGGTTCACGGACAAGAATCTGCCTTAAATCTATTATTTTACATTTTTGGACTCGCCCACATTTGTTTCTAGTCAATCCACTTATCTCACCAATACTCATTATCCATAATACTGCAGGTTTGTTAACGCCCTCAGTGCTGACCGGACAAGGCTTTCCCTCTCATGCTTTTAGGCGTCCTCCTCCCCTCTCTCCTCATTTCTACTATTGGCTGACCAAACCAGAGGAATTCATTGTCCCAGAAAACTTTTCACAGAGCAAAAGTAAGCCAAGCAGGGCAATGCTTTACTACTTTCCTGTTCTCGGAGTGTAGATTTGTTGACTTAGGCATGAGGAGGCCTTTGATTTTAAACTTAATGGCTTTGTTCTGTTGCTGAAAGTTAACCTGGATCCTGATTCTTCAAGCAAGGAAAATGTGAGAAACTATTTGCTCCAGTTGTGAACTGTACTTTACCCTGGCATCCAGGGCCATGGCAGTTTGCTGGCCTGGCTTGGCTCAGAACCATTGCCTTGACCCACCCAATCAAATAACTGCTTTGCTTTTCGTAGCCTCATAGTTGTGTTGAGGTACAGTATGTAGTCAAAGTTCCTTAAAGTTAAGAAATATGGACATGATAATACACTCATCCCCTGTCCTGGAATCCAACTGTACTTTTGGATTATGTAACTATTTACCTGAGTAAGGAAATGAATATTGCAAGAATAAATAAATACAGAGTTACATAATTTTCAGCAACCTACTTTGTTTTGTCCATGAATTCATCTGTTGTCGTTTAATGGTCCCGGCCCACCTGCAGCATGAGCCTATCCTGGCTCACACTGATCAAGAGGTGGATTACAAACCAGATAGGTCACAAGTCTGTGACAACCAACCACTGATACTCAGTTTCACACCTACAGGCAATTATGAGGTAAAAAAATGTTTTCCTCAACGGCAGAACTGTGGGAACCTTGTGTAAACGTGGGCGTTACGCCACACAAAAAAAGTACAAGAGATACTGAACAGAGTGTAGGTTTACATGTGACACATTTTTCAGATTTGTAAGAGTAGAATTATACAAGCACGTCCCTGGTGGTGCATCAAGACAGATTGGTGTTTCATGTCAGTGAATATGAAGACAAAAGGATAAAGTGGAGTGAGCAAAGTGGCTGCCAGTTATTCATGGCAGGTGACACTTGAGGTCACGCGCTGTTATTGTCATTTTCGGTAAACGCACAATGGCCGTGTTTGATTTGGGGCAAACACTACCCTGCTGGAATTGACGCTCTACACCATTGAGTACACAGTGTCCTACACAGACGGAGGTGTCCAGTTTAAGACACAGCAACGGTCTTTGTGCTTAACTGTCTCCTGGCACCGTGCAGTCTTGAGAGTGGTATAGACTTTCACATCTACCTCTTAAGCACTTTGGGATTGTCCTCTTGGCACTACAATGTTTTTGTTTCATGAAAGAGAGTAAAACATAAGAAAATTGTCCAGAAGATAATCCAGTCCAGTGCATTTACTATGATCTTTTATGCACGCATGGTAAGTCAACATGTTCTGGTGGATGATGTAATATTGAGTGGCTTTGTTGTTGTAGTTGATGACGGCGTTAATTCACAATTCTTCCAATCCGTGTGAACTCACATCCACTTTTCCCCTGCAATTAAAACATCTCTCACTCGGATGAGTTTTGCCCTATTTCAAAACTTTTACTGCCATATTTCCAGTAACCTAAGGAAATGCCTTTTCTGGGCTGTCCCATTAAATGCCACATATAGGCGGCCCCTTCTTATACTGCTCTGAAAAGCCCCTCCAAAATAATCTGCAGGGCGGTGTGTCCTGAATGTCCTGCACCTGCATAAACACACTGAGCCAAGAGAGCTGCCTGCCGCCTTGACAGGCACACTAAACCACATGTCCAAAAGGCAGCAGAAAAGCATACCTGGGAGCAGTTACCGTGAGAAGCGAAGGCAAAGTGGAATACAGCCGACCACTAAAGGTTGCAGGGTAAGAAAGGTGCAATCTTCACTTCATACACAAACCAGTGTGAAAAGTGAGGTTCAGCTTTTGCAAGTACACTGTATGTGTGGCATAAAACAAACAAGTTAAAAGATCGTTGGCTCTCCAACACACAGAGAGAAAAAGAGTGAAGCCAGATGAGGTAAAGGATACAAAGGGAAAAAAAAGTACTAATGTTAGATTTGGTGAAAGAAACTTCAGGGGTAATTAAACAAAGTTAGAAAGAGTCTGAAGTCTACACGTTGGCACACTGTGACAGAACACGTACATGTCAGACATGGTCTATATAGGTTCTATATACAGGGACAAGGCTCCTTAGCGACACAGCATCACACAACACCTAGTAGTTATGTAACGGTCACACCTTTCAATCATTGTGCTGTAAGTGAGACCTCACAAGGGGCCCTGCATTTCTCTGCTGCTTTATAGAGGTTCAGTTTCAGCGAGTGGGGCCTCCACATTTAATCCTGCAGGACTCTGAGCCGTCGAAATGCCCTTAAGATGTGATTTAGTCCAGCG
Source organism: Solea senegalensis (assembly GCF_019176455.1). NCBI lineage: Eukaryota > Metazoa > Chordata > Actinopteri > Pleuronectiformes > Soleidae > Solea > Solea senegalensis. The sequence continues at coordinate 7,943,230 of NC_058037.1, forward strand.
TTTAATCTTGTTTCCTGTATTTTGAAATAATCTGTTGAGCCCATCTGGGATGAAAACAACAATTTAACGAGGCAAGGATCTGGCACTGAAAACACAGGGCTCTTTGTTTTGTCGTATCTTTTAAAAAAAGAAAATGCCTTGCATCACTCGTTTGCGGCCGTTGATTTGACGGACACATAAGTCCGATAGTTCCTTCCTGCGTCATCACCTCATCCTCCTCTGCTGCTGATGGACTTATGCAGTGCCAGTGACTGGATACAGCTGGAAAAACAGCAGTGAGCTCATTGTTGATGCATGAGCTGCATTTGGGAGTGACATGTACAAATTTTGACTTGATTAAATAAAGCTGACAAACGAGAAATCTTTAAAACAAACATTACAGTATCTTGCTGTTACTATGTTCTGTTCTGTTGTTGGATCTGCAGACTGTTGTCAGTGCACACTCAGTGCAATTTCATGCATAAATGTGTATATGGCTAATTTAATTTCACAGATCACATCATTTAAAAAGGTCCAGAGTGTAACATTTAGAATGGTTTTAATAGCATAAATTGAATATATCACTCATTAGTATGTACACAAATGAAGAACACCTTCATGCACTTAAAGGGAGTCTCACCATTAGAAGTCACTCATTCTTAAACCCTGGGCCTTTAACATTAAAATAATGAATAATTAAAGTTATGTAAGTTAAGTGACAACAAAAAATGCTTTTTTGGTGGGGATAACTGAGCCTGCTGAGAACAGCAATGTCATTTGCATTGTTGTAATTCCCAAATGGACGTCATGGTTTCGCCACCACATAACTATTTTAAACCTTTTGCGTTTTTTACTCTGATTCACTCCTGCTGAGGGTGGAAAACATATTTCTGTCAGCCTGTGCTGAGGTAGAAGAAACATGCGAAACTTGGGTCATCTGCTGTGGGTTTTGACAGCAGCCTGAGCGATGACACCTTCCTGCGTCATCACTTCCTCCTCACTTTGCTGAGGAATCCAGCTTCCACTGTTCCAGCTGGGGAATATTCCATGTTGTTGTGAAGAGGATGATGATGAGGGCATAACATTTTCCACTGTCAACCGCTCGTGAGCAGGTATTCTACAAGGTAAAAAAAAAACACCCTGTCAGCTGAGGACACGACTGGACTGGACTGGATTCCCGCCCCCCCACCCCCCCATGTATCTGTCAGTGTTAAAATATTACACTGTTCTCTTAGTTTGTGCATGAATGCCAGAGTCTTCAAACTTAAGTCTTGCTACTCAGCAGACAGTCTGGCAGTTACTGCAGGATAACTAGCTTGGGCCCCAATCCAAATGAACCGAAGAGAGAGTGCACACTGGTGCTTTCAAAAGTCATAGATTATAAAACCTATACAATATACAATCATTGTGTCCAATCTGATCACAATCAGACACAGTTGGGCAACATTACCGAACATTAATGCTTAATAGTGACTTTTCCTTCATTAAACACTTCTATCCTTGCTATTATGCAAGGATAACATCATGTGATTTTGTTTTGATGCTTATTCAAAGTACATCTACACCTTTTGTCATTCTTCCCTTGAATCCAAGTGTCACCCATAAGGTTCTGAACTCTTTTTGGCAAGACGTTTTGCAACTGGAAATTCACGGATATCACGTTCCACCAGGCAAACAGTCGATCACACTGGCGTTTACTCTGTGTCTCCTGATGTGCCATGATTTATAGTCTATTTTCCTCAAAATGGGAACATAATTTTCAAAACGGACATTGTGTTCTTTTGCAGAAGACTTTAAATGAGTGGTTGAGACCATTAACTCCACAGAAATCTTTTTTAAAACAAATAAGAAATATGCAAACTTCTTTTCTCTCCCCCTGGCGGCTATTTAATTGAAACTACATCCACATTATTTGTGCAGCTTAATCATGCGCTTACATTTGTGCAACAACATAATCATCTTGATTGATGTGTTTCACAGATTGGAAGATGAGATAAATATCATCTTTGACATTAGGAATCCAAGTGGTTTGTCTTCCCTCCTATAATTTCTATGTTAACACATCTGATCTAATTGTTGTATCATCAAATCCTTATTGTCCTCTTCTTTATGTAACCAATTACTGAGTTTCCCGTAGATGCTGCTCTGTCTCTCTTGGCCATAATTGCCTTCACAAAAGCAGTAATCATTTCACTCAGAAAACAACATACTGTAGACGATCTGTTTAGCCAAGGAGAGAAATTCACTGATTCACAACAGATGACCTGTGATTTAGCATCTAACAGTCACATGTACTGGCAGAAAAGGGGTCAAATTGTGAGTAGGCAGACAGACAAACAGACAGACATGGGGCGAGGGTGTAGGCTGCAGTCTGACCTTGCAGACAGATGGGGAGAGGCCTTTTCGTTCCAGACATACAGACAGACTGGGAGGGGTCCTGTTAGCCACTGTGCAGAAAACTGCATATCTGGAAACAATTAGAGCAGATGGGAAACCTGGCCAAGCGGTTTCTATAAGGCACAGTGTAATTCTCTCAAGAGTTTATTGAGAACAGTTTGCACCACGATTGAGTATTAATTCACCAAAACCGCCACTCACAAAAGTGAAGTTGATTATTCCATCTTGTGTAGAGGCAACCTATTGTGTTTCCAGTCCATTTGTGTTTGCATTGACAGCCTAGCAAAAGACAAAAAGCCACAAAAGTCACCTTCATTGCTGTTCATCATTGTTAGTCATCTGAAAACAGCATTCCCTTTCCCCGTGTTGAGGTATTGTTGACCTTGAATGTTCTTTCCCTTTAGACGACACCCAAGTGCTAGTTTTCATCGCCGTTAACGCCAAATCTCCAGCAGTGTTGAGAAGCACTCATCGTACACTTCCTTGATAACAAGAGCACTTGTGGCTTTAACGTGTCTTCTTTTAGATGATGACATTGTTCCTTTATCCCTCCACTCTGAGGTTTGGGACACCTACACTCGAAGCTGGTTTCACATTGACATCGCACACAATACTATGCCAACAAGGTGCAGACACACATTAACAGCACTATTTCATTGATTTGATATATTATTTAATATAAAGCAGCACAAGAACTGACCCAATGACATTTGAAAATCTGTGTAAAATGCATATCAATCTGATTTTACACACGTGTCAGTTTATTGCTTATGGAGCGAACTCAGTCTGAGGAAAGTCAATACAACCTAGTAGATGTATAATGTCTTTTGCAGCTTGATGATGTCATCATTTAAATCCTGCGATACAAACTGGAACTGTTGAGTCAGAAAGACATGGTCGCTGAACAGGCAAGAAAGGTCTAACGAAAACACAATATCAAGTTGCTTTATGGGAAATAAATGGATCAAGTCGTTTTTGGAGCTTTGACTCAAACCAAAATAATTCAGGATATATCCATGTTGACCATTTTTAGAAGTCTTGTCTCTTTGAATAATCAGTTTATGTTCAGTGATATCACATGTTGTTCATCAGCAGCGTGCTGAGTTTGCTCAGCTGTGATGGGAGTGGACTCCTCATCCACATTGGTTATGGTTCAGAGATAATTATTTCCTAAGACAAATCAGTTAAATTAAAACATCTCATCTCAAGGTCTGTGAAGCTTTTACTGGTTTTCATCAGCGTATAAACACGGAGTTTGGGGGGGAAATAATTACATTTGAACACATCTCTGAAGACCATGTTGTATAAAAGCATGTGTTAGGACCTTGGAAATAAGACTATGTTTGGACTTGGACTCATATATCCATGACAAACACTACGATTTCACACTAAAATCTCCTCGCTCTTCTAACTGTGCCCTTCTTCATCTACATCAATGATGTTCTGTGTGGTAAACAGCTCATAAACCATGAGTAAGTTAGATTGGAGTGCTGTAAATGGGAATTACGGTCAACAGTAAAATCAGTCAACAAACTCCATAGTAGACACACTCTTTCTCTGACAGTAAAGAAAGACGTTGTAAAATAAGTTTCCCAGCTTTAGGTGAACACTGTGTTTGAGGACACAGTTTTCGTGCTGACAGCCAAACCCTCCAGTGAAACAGACGGTAAACACACACTTTCAAGACCACTCTGACATCCCAGGCAACCGGAGTATACGGGAAAAAAAGAGAACACAAATTAAATGAAAGTCTTAAAAAAGTCTAATGATAGAAAAAACAGTCTGAGCGTATTTGATGTAGAGGAATGGGAAGGTGAAGCCTTGACCTGGATTGTGGCACATCACGCCTCGAAAAACACCTGTCGGGGGAAACACAAACCCACAACTGAAAAAGTCTGTTTTTTTCGGCGCTTGAAGTAACATTTACCCTGGCAGCGAATGAGACAAAGTGGCAGCGTGTGATTAAAGCCAATGTTTTTATTCAAGGCTTTTACAGGAAGCTAATTAGCTGAGGTATGCAGTCGTGTGCCAAGCTAATAGGGGGAAGCTGACATTCCTGCAGGAAAGCCGTAGCCTCAGAACGCAACAGAATATGTATTTACACACAAGCCTTTCAATTCAACATGTTCTCATGTGCATGATTTTATTTTTTTACTTTCAAAACACAGGGGAAGTTAGGATGTGGTTGAGCTCAGAGAGCGGTGGAAAAAGAGATGTGCTCAGGTTTTTTGTCCTGCTGTAGTCACTTTGAGATGAAAAACCATTTAAGTTGTTTAGAATGTTTTGCTTTCTATATATCAGATTAAAGTAGTAAGGCAAGAGGAGGAAATGTAGGATCTGCGATAGACCAATTTGAAGGGTCACACTATAACCAAAATTAATGATGGCTGAGTTCCATTTGGCTTCCCCACTTTATAGGTACATGTGGGTTCACTGTCACACTGTGACACTAAAACATGTCAAAATGGCTGCTGTGCAAAGGGGCCATTCAGGTGCAGTACACAGAAAGACCACACAGCAAAGGTAAGTCAAAATGAAATTAATAATCCAGTGAATAATCCAGAAAAGGGTCAAAATAAAACTGAGAAACAGCACAGACAAAGGGAGAAGCAGACAACGAGGAGCAGCTGTGACAAATTGGGGCGCGTGCAGGTAATCCATGAAGTGGGAAACACAGGTGAGCAGGAAGTGAAGACACCCGAAATACGATAAGATGTGAGTATCAAAATAAGACAGGAAGTACAAGACAACAGGAACGAAAATGGAACAGGGATGACACCTAATAGCAGTATTTTATATATAAATATCTGTCATACTATTTTATTTATAGTATAACAGATTTGATTTATGTGCAAAACATGCAGCAGCAATTACTGCAATGATGCCCAAGATCAATACAGCACATATAATTCTTCAAATCACGAGTGAGTGTCCTTATTGCATGACAGTTAAAAATACAGTTTAAATGTAACTGAATTAAGTCAAGCTAGGTGTTTTGTTTATTGTCTTACACTAAGCCACAAAGCCAGCTCTTAAGTTCCACACTGAATGAACAGACATGAAATCAATCTACTCACTTTTCACACAAAGTATTCTTTAGAAGAAGCAGACCTTCAATAAAGTGCCAGGCTTAGTCACACCAAATGAGCCTCCAAATGCTTCTGTTTTAGTTGAAGATCTGTGTGTGGCAGCAGGACCCACGCTACACTTGGGAACATCACCTGTAAAAAGCAGACCAACGTACGGGTCATAGATGCTATGTGACCCTAAAAGTTCAGTGTGATCCAGCAGCAGGCGTTTTGGAACGTGAGAAAGGTAGTTAGTTTTTACTTCTGATGGTTTCAGGTGATTAACAGCTGGCTCAAAAGGCAGTTCTAAAGCTGGCTGCTCGATGACGTTGCCTGGTTTCATCCATCCGTTATGGTCTAATGTGAGGTCCAGAGGAGGAAAGTGCTCAGTGAGGACCAAGCAGTGTGTCAGACCTGAAGGCTAAGATTAGTAAGCCGCTGAACCTCTGGCTGAAAGGTCAGTGAAACAGAACAGAGGCCATCCTGGACTCACATGGAGCTGTGTTTAAGTTAAGACCACTCCACTTCCATAGCCATGTGTGTGGCAGTGAATCTACATCTGAGATGAGTTTCGGCTGTTTGTTGAAAGAGTCCAACAGCCCAAATTCTCATCACCGTCACTAGTCTAAACACTTTCCAAGATGCAGGTTTTAAATAGGCAGTTTCCACTCTCTCCCCCTTCAGTCCAGCTTGTTATATCTGTACAAATGTTCCCAGGCACTCAGTCTATTGTTAGATTCCACCTGTGAGCTTCAGCCAATAATTAAAAAAAAAGAGTTAGTTCAAGGCAGATGAAAGCAATATAATTTCCCTTGTTAACAGATTGGCAAATGCATTCCCCTCGATGTCCCTAACCGAATGATTTATGAGAAAGTTTGACCAAAAAATGCATTCCTCCTTCCAACAACGCCCCTCTGGTATTAATCAATATATTATATCTTGGCCCATTACCCCAAGAAACCCTAAACCCAAGTGTTTTGTTCAGGCTGCACAAAAGATTGGGTCTCATGTGTGTTTTCAGTCTGAACCTTTTCCACCATTCTGGGCTTTAAATAGAAACAGTTTCCATCTTGACAGTTCATCTGCCCACCAACCCCATTGTTAAATCTCAACAAATCATCCTGGGCTCCAGATCCATTATTAGTTTCCACTGCTTGTCTCTTCATAGGCAGGCTTCAAAAAAGCATTCCATCACTTCCAACTCTTTCATCTCTCAGTAATGGACCTGTCCCTTCTCCACTGTTAAATGTCAACAGATCACCGTCCAATCCATTTAAATTTTCCCCGTAAGTGTTTTTGCAGGCGTGCTCCAAACTGTTGAATAAGGCCGCACTTCACTTTCCCAGCACGACCTCATTGGCCCGTTTCATTGTTAGCGATGCTGATGAAGCACATATTGCAGACGATGGAGGAATGCTGTGCACTTATGCTACGATCTTGGCGAGGTTGTACCCTTGTTTTGTAAACTGGTGCTACAAAAAAGGTGCACTTCTTTTCAAGCTGTGTTTACAGAAAGTCAATACAAGTGCCTTAAATGTCAGTATAATGCAGGACAACAGAATCCTCCAGTTTGCAGCCGTATTGTTTTGGATTTTTCCACCCTCACATCTCTCTGCAGGCAGTCCAAGAGTTCAAAGAAGCAGAAATATGCAGACAGGAAAATCATTTTGCGATCTCGGTTTCATGTTCAGTTTACGGAGTGGTATATAGATGGTTGGTTTGAAGGCCAGAGCCATGGAACATTCCTCAAATATCCTGCCAGCTACCACTAATGGAATTTAGTTTAATGGAAAGCTGAGAGCAGATAACACCGCTTCAACTTCAAATACAGGAAAAGGCCATAACAAATGCATGTTTACATGTGTGTTTACTGTGTTTGAAGGTTTAAATGATAACCCAGGAATTAAAAAATAACAAATATGAAGCTTTCTTGCAGATTTATGACGTGTTCTTCATAAACTGGCAAGTGAGTGTACAATTAAAGTCCACTAACTACTTCAGCATGGGCTGGATATGTATCCAGCAAACCTCACACACTTTTCTCAAACTGGCATAAAAAGGAAAGTACACAAAACAAATGAAAGACAGATGATTGAAGAGGTACTTTGTGTACTAAAATGTATACTGTGAAATAAAATTCTATATCTGGCCCGATGAGCAATAATGTAACTTTTCTTCAAAGTTTGCGTTGCCTTGTTTACTATTTATTTACCCATTTAGCTGCCCTGGAAGGTGTGACTGCAGCTTTACTGAATATGAGCAGTATGCGGGAACCATGATGTCGCAAAGAGACACAGAGGCCTCCTCTGTGACATCAGGCTTAGCTGTGACATCACCATCATGGTGTTAAGGAAACCTGTGAATAATTTCCACTTTCCATTCCTGAGGGAGAAACTAACTGAGGACAGTGTCATCACCAGAGTCTGATGTGGGCAAATATGTAGCCGGGGTCGGAGTGTGTGTCGTCTCCACTGATCCTAAAATCGGAAACTGCACAGCTGAAGTGACACCGTTGTGTGGCCTTGTGATGTCACACTGTTACTAAAAACTGAGTGGTGAAGTCATGAGGCTATGAATGGGAGGTAACAACATGCATGGACCCAGACTAGAATAGAGGGCAATTTAGACGGTCTGGAATTACTGTGTGACACATTTGTTTCCTATCAGTGCAGTTCCATTTTATATTGTGTTTGTGTCATTGTTTTGTTTTTTTGGTTTTCTGGACCACAGCTTTACTGGGAATTTCTATTCACTGCCCGTGTCAGTGTTGTCACAACAAGCAGCCGTTGCCAACAACACAAGCACTAAAAATGTCATCCAAGTCCAAAACTAATGAAGTTAGTGGAACATTTGGCTGTTAACTGACAGTTTACATTAGGAAGTTGGTGAGGAGGTGAATATAGTGTTGTATACACTTGTCCAGGCGCCAGAGACAAACCCTTCCCCCCAAATACATTTTCTGCTGAATGAACAATTTAATCACATCAACTTTATAAAAGGTGTGAATGGGACTAGTGTCTTTTTTAGTAGAGGGAGGACTTTTTCATTTCTACTTGCTTTACAACAAAATGCATCATCATGCAGTCGAACAGTTCTTTGTCTTAACACATACATCATCTTTTAAAGCTCACTAGCACAGAATACAGTTTTGAACCCACAAGCACAACCCCAAAACAAGAGAGTGGTGAAAAGCACCGTGTATATATAAGCTGAGGGACTAATGAGTGAATGGGCTGCAGGTGAGTAGGAGTAGATGGGCGTGGCCCAGCAGGTGAAGGAAGTTAGGTGATTATCTAACATGGAGGAGGGGAAGCAACTGAAATAACCAAGAAACAGCAACTTTAAAACAGAAATATCACTGATAATTCATGACATCATCATTATATAAATTGATCATAGGTGGAGAGCAATGAAGTACGTTTACTCACGTTACTGTAATTGGGTTGGTTTTTTGCGTACTTGTACTTTTTAAAGTCATCTTTAAACATGTGTCATTTTACTTTTACTCATGTGTGTTTTATGTGGAACTTACTGTACTTCACTACATTTTAAATCACATCCGTTATGGAGTAAAAAAAAAACTTCACGCACTGAAAACTTTGGCTATGAATGATACATATTTTATCATTATCTATTTATCTAACCCTAACCCTCAGCACTTTAATTCTTAAAGGTTTGCCTTAGATTAAAAATAATGAATGTGAGATTTGTGTCCCCTTGTCCTTTTTTGCACGACACAAGAAAGAACCCCAAACTTGTTAAAAAAGTAACTAAGTAACTTTTACTCTCAGTACATTTTAAACAAGCTACTTTTTTCAGTACACTTTTATCAAAACAGTGGTACTTTTACTTGAGTTCATTCATCATCTACGGTTGTAATTGTATCATTTAATCATCACGAATCATCGACACACTGAACAACATTACATTTCAGAGTGTGCACATGTTAAAGATTTTAAGTGAAACAGCTTGCACAGGTATGTTTAAAAACACCGATGCCAACAAGTACAGAGCTGAACAGACGCTGTATCACCACCACAGTTCTGATTACTGATTTTCACTCACAGCCACTTGCTTGGACAAATATCTCGGTCTATACTTAGTCTTGACATATCTGGGCCTACCACACACGGAGACATATGTTTCCTTTGGCCACCACAGTCAGGCCCATCCACACATTTAGATGTGCCGAACTGTGAGTCTGCATTTGAAACCATGGACCTGACAAGCTGAGCTCAGTGAATTTTACAATCTGACAGCAAAAGCAAAACAGCCAGTAACCTAACAGCATGCAGAAAAAAGGTCCTGTGAGTAAGAATTAGTGACATCTAATGGTGAGACTGCAGATTGCAACAAGGGAGTCAGGTAACCAGAAAAGATAGCGCTCTTTTTTGTTTTCCGTAGTTGCCTAAAGTACATGTAAAAGGCTTATTCTAAGGCTGCTTGTTTAAATTCGATGTCATCTGATGAAAATGTGTACATCTTGCACTATTTTAAGGCAAGAGAAAGCCATCAACAGGATTTCACTTTATTGTTAAGGAACATTCTTTAAAGCCCATTCAAGAATGTTCCTTTCTTTCCTGTGATGTAAGACACACCGACTTTATAAACAACCTGTCAGACAGTAAATTACTCTGCACGCAACATAACAGCATCAGCTACACTTGATGTTGTTGTGCAGCGTGGCTGGAGTGTGTCGCTCCGTCAAGCTGCTTCCTTTAGATATCACAGAGGTGACGTTTGGGTCCTGATGCTGCAACGAGTAATCAACACACACACACACACACACGTATGCACACCAGTCTGTTTTGAGAGACAGACTACTCCACACAAACCACACTTTCATTCCCGGCTGTATTTTTCCTTGGTTTGATAGTAGTTCCAACTGTACTGAGCCAGCAGAGAGAGAGAGAGAGAACATATCCATATTAGGAAAAGAGCAGACATCCTTATATGGGGATGCTTCCTCCCCGTAGTAACAGCCCAGTCTGCTGGCTTCTTTCTCACATTCTTTCAGATCCAGGTTTCTCTGGGAGTTTTTCATTTCCGATTCGCTGGCTGGAGAAGGAGCAGGGCCGCCTTTCATAAGAGTCTGGCCTGGTGTGTGATCCCCCTTCGACAAAAAAAATACACAAACCTCCGTCTCGCCGCTTTCCTGCAATCCTCAACTCTGGGGTTTGATGTAGTAGAAATAAGCCTGGCCAGGGACACAGCACACCTGGCCTCTCAAGTCGCTCATAGACTAAACCTCATTAGGCAGGTGAGAAGCCAAGGAACATGGAGCTTTTGTTCCCACAATCTCAACCACACATACCTGCATGGGCCGGGATGCACTTTCACTTCTGCCGACTCAGGATTTTTAATCACCATTTGTTCTTTCTAAGACCTGGTGGAGACAAAATGTCTTGTCAAATGTGAAATAAAATCCCTGAACGTTTTGTTCAGCAAAAATCCTCAAATTAAGACAAGCCACCTTATGCTATGATCAGTTAATAACTGAGAAAAATAGTCTTTATCCCCTCAATACCTGTCGTGCATGCCTTGGCTGATCTGTGCATTCAGCTCAGGTGTCTCAGAAAACTGACCATCATTATCTCATAGTATTCAGTTCCTGAATGAAAAGTAATGATAGCACACTTTATATTTCAGGTATTTTGACTTTGGTGAATCTTATTGCGTCATGAAGAAGGGAATCTAAATGAAGAGGGGGTTTATTTGATGCTGAGTTGATTTATTTTATTCTCTCTGATGTTTCTTTGATGACCAAAGTAAGTAAATACTCTTCAAAGTAAGAGCTTTCATTAAAGCTTTCATGGGGTGGAGTGGCTCAGTGGTTAAGACCCTGCCTTGTGTACCAAAGACATCATGGTCGCAAGTTCGATTCCACCCCTGGCTAATTGTACTTGATTCCATTGTAAGTCGCTTTGGATAAAAGCGTCTGCTAAATGACATGTAATGTAATGTAAAAAAACTATGAAAAGCTCAAAGGTTGATATACCAGTATCTGATGTTTTTCTTTGATATGTAACTTTTCCCCTGAACATCTCCCATGCTTTTTCTTTAAACAACTGTTGGAGGCCTATGAATGTCAAATTATCCCATATGTCACCAAAAGAAACTTTTCCTCTCCTTTTGTTTCTACGCCATTAATAATCATCAACCCATCATTGACAAACCACTGTAAACTACCTACAGCAGTTGTATACAAAGTAGCTCCACCTGGACACAGTTGTTACACTATAATAATACATGTGCATGGCTGCAACTGTATTAACAACATTTACAGATCACTCAAAGGAGCCAATTCTTGTCAGAATGATTGCTTTCCCTCCTGCCGCAGCAGCATTCATGTGCTTTTACTAAAGCAAGTGTTTTCAAAACAAAACTCACTTCTCTTTTTTTGCATTGCTTTCACCACCATCACGTAATAACCGATAATAACCAGAATGCTTCATTCATTCATTCATACTCATGCACCCACATGTGTTTAAGTGAGTAATACAGCACGATGCATTTCAGCCGCTGATGTCAGTGGACAAAAATGCCACTGCAGTCAGTGTCCCAGACGAAACCACACAAGTACAGAAGACAAAGTGAAACTGCAGCACTGGAGTTTGGAACAAGCACCTTGATCGATAAGCAGCTCAGGTTAATAATGACACAAAATACAAAGTACAGACTGCCCACGTGTCTTTGAAGTAAAGGCTGCAGGCTTATAATCCTAACCACCCATTACACATCAATCCGTTTATTAAACCGAGGCATGTTTATGTGTTTCTTTACGAGTTTACCTGTTGTTTTTAACTGCCCATCTTTCATGTAAAGCTCTTTGTGCTTCCATTTTTTATTTTTTTTTCTGATCTTCTTCCTCTTTTTTTTCTGAGAATTAATATTTATAGGTACGGCTGTCTGTTTGTGAAGTCAGTCTTAAGGAATTCCCAGTGTGGGGTCCCTGGTCTCTAACCAGACTTAGCCTCCTATTTCAGATGAAAGCTGTTCTGAGACGGTGTTGTTTGGCCGAGCAGCAGAGCCTTGCCTTCAGACAGCAGGAATGTGGGATGTCTGGAGTGGGGGTCAGGAAGCGAGGAAAGAATGCCAAGTATGTCCATGTTTGTCCAGGGCTGGCTCTCCATTCAGCCCCCAGTGACGTGCTGCGAGGGCCAGCGAGTATAAAGGGAGCTCGCCTCTCCAGTCAGAACTCAGATCAACTCCTCTACTGAAGCTAAACTCTAGCTTATACCAAGAAAGAAAGAAAGAAAGAAAGACATTGACCGGAGCAGCAAAGAAACGAAAACGAGATCGACTTGATCAGAAAAAGGTTTCTCAAGCTCAAACTCGAAGACTCAAGGAAGACTTTCTAAAGAAGACTTTAAGGAAAAACTAGAATTTATTTCTGCAAGGAAGAAAAGATGTCTGCTGGACTGAAGAAAATGATTTTGTTGCCTTTCCTGTGCATCATGCTCTCATACATGGTAAGTCCAAAAGACAATTGTATTGTTTTAGTTTTACAACTGCATTTAATTTGAACATTGACTCTTCCAACTTTTATCGCTGAGTAAGCTCATTGTGTTGTCAGTGTGCTGAATGCCAAGCTCTTGCTATAATGCAAAATGTGGCTTTGATATTTACCTCAGGCTGCAGGTCAGGAGTGCAGCAACCAGTGTTCGTGCCCCTCCACTCCCCCTCAGTGTGCACCTGGAGTGAGTCTGGTGCTGGACGGCTGTGGCTGCTGCAGGGTGTGTGCCAAACAGATGGGAGAACTCTGCACCGAGAAAGACGTGTGTGATCCCCACAAAGGCCTGGACTGCGACTTCGGAGCCCCCATCAACAGACGCATCGGAGTGTGCACAGGTGAGCCACGGTGAAATATGACTCCACAGCAGGAGCCCACTGTAAATGCCCTCAGCTGTGAACTGAATCATGACCTCTGCCCTGTTGATTCCTTCCGCAGCTCGAGAAGGCGCCACCTGTGTGTTTGGAGGGATGGTGTACAAGAGTGGAGAGACTTTCCAGAGCAGCTGCAAGTACCAGTGTACCTGTCTGGATGGAGCTGTAGGCTGTGTCCCTCTCTGCTCCATGGACATCAGGCTGCCCAGTCCCGACTGTCCCATGCCCAGACGAGTGAAGGTGCCAGGAAAGTGCTGCGAGGAGTGGGAGTGTGATTCTCCCTACAGACACAGCTTCATGGGCTCAGTTTTGCCTTGTAAGTTAATCTCCTTACGGGCATCATACTGCATGTTTTTTAATATGCAAATGAGCTGTAATCTAATCCTGTTGTCTAAATCCTCTTGTTTTTATAGCTTACAGAGAGGAAGAGACCTATGGCCCAGATCTCTCCTTGATGAGGGAGAACTGCCTGGTTCAGACGACTGAATGGAGTGCCTGCTCTAAGACCTGTGGCCTTGGCATCTCTACCAGGGTCACCAACGATAACCGCGATTGCCGCCTTGAGAAACAGACCCGATTGTGCATGGTGCGACCCTGTGAGTCACATCTGGAGCAGAGCATTAGGGTGAGTCTTTGTTCTCTACTGAGCTGCCACCACACGCTTCACATGAAACACGAAACACACCTGAACTCACAACGAACGCCTGCTCATGTTGTCTTTGTCCGCCATTGTCTTCCTGCAGAAAGGAAAGAAATGCATCCGTACTCCCAGACTCTCCAAACCCATGAAGTTCGAGATCTCTGGCTGCACCACCACCAAGTCCTACAGGCCCAAGTTCTGTGGCGTCTGCCTCGATGGCCGCTGCTGCACCCCCCACAGGACCACCACCCTGCCCATGGAGTTCAAATGCCCCGATGGACAGGTCATGAAGAAGCACATGATGTTTATCAAGTCCTGCGCCTGCCACCACAACTGCCCTGGGGAGAACGACATCTTTGAGTCCATGTATTACAAGAAGATGTTGGGAGACATGGCGTGAGCCACTCAAGGACGATCAGAGCTTATGACTTGAAAAACAAAAAAAAAACAAAAAACGCAGAACTCCATCTCATTTTGCAGCTCAGTATATATGTTTTTGTTTTCTTTCATGTTTAAGTTTGTCATTGTCTCATTGTAAAGGTAGTCCAGACACTTTGTCTGAGTGTCTGTGAGTATTTTATGGCTGCTGAATATCAGCCACATAGACTCAGACAGAGGGCTGCATAGCAGCTCCAAGAGATTCCTGCACTATAACTATTGACAAGCCTGCTGTCAGGTTCCACCCATTCCCCTTGAAATGTGTCCATTTTACAGCGTGCATTTTAAAACCTTATCTAAACCTTTGCCGCCTCTAAAAAATGAGGTGTCTAATTACTCCCTCCACCCTAAGTCCTGACCAGACCTGCGAACTCGTAGCAGCTGTAGAGGGAGCATGCAGACCACAGCAGGCCAGTGTTCCCCTGTCCAAACAGGTCTGAATGTGTCCTTGTGTGTGTGTGTGTGTGTGCGTGCGTGTGTTTGTGTGCGTGTGTTTGTGTAAGCACAGGCCTGAATGTCAGCCTTGTCTGTGTAAGACGCTGTTCACTCTCGTCAGAGTGGAGGAAAGGTCAGAGTTTCCGCCCAGCATGTGGATGAGAAAGCAAGCAGCGCCCTGAGTTTAGGGTTAGATATGGAGACAGTGGGCTTTGCCACAGCACTGAGGAAAAAAAAGAAAGAAAACATGACTATTCCTGATTCAGGTCAGAAGGAAGAAACCAAGTGTTCATAGAAACGAAGACGTGTCTATTTTGTACAAAATGTACGAGGAACGACTGGAAGAATTGCAATTTCATTCCTTTTTATTGTCGACGTGTAAATGTTGTACATACTTGTACAGTTTAAGTTAATTTAAAAAGCCAAAATTTTGTGCTGTGCTTCGAAAAATGTATCAACAGTGTATTTTTATTGAGAAGTGTGACAAAGATGTTACATGTTTGACTTTGTAGCTGGAAATAAAATGTTATATTTTTATACAAAACACGCTTTCCAGATGTGTCTTTAATTGTTATTAATTGATAACCACTCTTCACTCATTACATCCACTGGCTGACATTTTTAACATATTTAAAGCCTTCAAACTGCACTGACTGCAAGTGATTATTACTTTTGAACACGAATGAAACATTTCCACTGTGTCATGTTTGCAGCTTGAGTGAAAAAAAGTAAATAATAAAGCTGATTGAAAGGATTTGTAATCCTGTAATGTTATATAATTGACCTCTAACCATGTGCGCGAGTTTTTCCTCTTTGTTGAATTTACATAAGAAAACATCTTCTTCTGTAATGAGCTGATACATTAAGAAAGTGTGTGACCATCGGAGTAATATGACAAGTTTTTTTTGATGAAGAAAAAAGAAACCCCACTGTACCAATGACGCATTTTAAAACTGCCTCTCAGACGGTACAACGTCGCCACCTGGTGTCCAATTCACTTTGTTGTCCTCAATATTTCTGCATTTATAACAAGGTTTTTTCTGATGCATGTGTTTTGCTGCAGATTATAATAATAATACAGTGTGATTAATAGCTAAGAGGTCTGCAAACAAATATAATCCACTCTTCTTTCTTCAATCATGTTTAACTTGTTTATAATGAATGTGTTACCAGTTTCAAATTTTTATTTTTATTCTTTGAATATTAATGTAGGCATAAAAGTTGGTGGATTTCGACTGCGTCTACAGCAGCTATAGTTATATAAGTTGCCAGAGAAAGTCAAACTTTTCTTCTCTGTCTGCAATCTATTTTTGTCTCGTTTCAATCCGTTCATTTATTTATTTATTTTTTTCACCTTTGCTCAAGCATCACTCTCTCCTTAGCTATTACTCATCAGTAAGAGTCACCCACTCTGCAGCGGCTGATTGACGACTCCTTCTCATTAGCAACGGCCAAAGCATAATAAATCCAGGATCAAAACGTTGTCGTCTAAGAACACATGTACTATGGAAACAGCTCGAGTGCCAGAGTGATGAATCATGTTTTCAGCTCCATCGCCCACAGACACAAACAAGTGCAGACTCAAACTATACATGTGAATCGATCGTCTCTCTGCAGCGAGGAGCTTCATTCACTATGAAGATGAGGATTAGAAGTTTATTGCACATATTGTATCCAAGAAATTTGCCAACCAGCTTTCCAGATTCAAATTTATTTGTTTTCTTACACAAATTTCATACAGTTTCAGATTACAATCTGGCCATTTTGTCTGCTAAAAATGTTCACTTATTGCCTTGGCGTGACTAGACTCGACTGTATTTAGAATAATAAACAGGCATGTATCTATTCTTGTTCCTTATAATAATTAAGTAAGCATCTCAAGAAAGAGCCGTGTACATGTACAAACTCATGGTGATAGTGTGTTTATACCTGGATCTGCCTTAACCTTTCACATAAATCAGTGTGCAGGATTCAAAAATAATCTGAAAAGCAGGCGACACGCATTGGCAAAGAAAGGCAGCGATGATTGTCAGAGAGGAGAAAAAAGAAAAAAGGCAAACTGTCGTCTTTCACTTGGGAGAGATTTTCCCCCTTCAGGAGCCTTGCTGAATGTTGTGTTGTGATTTGTGTTTTAATGCAGAGAAACGGGTGCATTTGTTTTGTTTTTTACAGTATGTGTGTGTGCGTGTGTCCGTGAGGGAGGGAGGGACGGAGGGAGGCGTGGGAGACTGTAGCAGTGTGGACATCCTCGAGAGAAACAGCAAAAGATAAAAACTTGTCACATATTCACACACTATCTATGGAAACCAGGCATCTGGTAAAGCGGAGGAGGACGAGGAGGCAAAGGAGGCAAAGGAGGTTGCAGCAGTGTCAACCAGTCTCTCTCTCTCGCTCACCCTCTCTCTCTAGCTCTCTCTCTCTCTCTCTCTCAGCCTCGTCGCAGCTCATGGAGTTTCTGGGCAACATTTTCCAGCTCTGACTCAATGGCTGCCAGGCTTTCAATCTCAGGTTCCTGCAGAGATAAGAGAGAGAGAAGACAAAGAGAGAGTTTTTAAGAATTCATATAAAAAAAATTCAAGGTTGATATTTTTTTTTTTAGAGACAATTCAAAATTCTCCTCCGAGTCATTATATGAGTTAATTTGGCTTTCTTATCAAGAGAAAGTATATTGATATTACCACAAGACACTGTGTAATCAGGGTTCCCACACCTTGGTTGACATTAAATTCAATGCTGTCTTCAAGGACCAATTTCCTCAGATTCAAGGACTGAATGTCCTGACACAGCCTACGGTGCGAGGGCAACTTTTAAGAGCCGCTTTGCCCGTGGCGTCCACTTTTATTGATTATGAGCACACTCCGCACCTGGACAAGTGACTGTCTTTGAAATCTTAACTGCAAGCCAGTCTTTGAAATTATCTTTGGTGAGCCAGAGATGTTGGAATTTGCATTTCCCTCATCATGTGATTGACTCTCTCTAGCTTAAAGTTACTCGCTCATTGTTCTGCCTAGGCCTACATCAAGCAATGCAGAGCATGAAACAGTAACAGACAAGGGAGACATTTACCTAAATATCAACTTAACTTCTTTCTTGCACAAAATTCAATGACCCATGTGTATTTAGGTCAATACAGCCTTGAAATGTAGTTTTTGGATTCACAAACTTTAAAGGATTTCAAGGACCCCGGAGTAATGTGTTACATCTCATTTGTTACAAAGTGCCACATATTTCTTCTCCATTTGTAGCAACAAGCAGTCGCTTGTTATAACATGATAAACTGTGGGGTTTCGAGGTGCTGGTGAGCTGTATTAGGTAACTTGTAGACAAATAATGTATGCTAAGCTAGGCTATCTGTGACATAAGTGACGTTATCTACTCTAAGTGAACTTTTCCTTCAGACTTTGTCACCTGTGTCTCTCGTCTTTGTTAAGAGATAAAAGGAGTGAAATGTTCACCTCTGACTTTCTACTGGCGCTCCCCTCTTCCTCCAAACCCTTCCTCTCCTCTGGTGACCTTCCTGCGATCATCTGCAGCTCCTTCTCCTCTGGACTCTTCTGTGCATCTCTTTTCTTCTTCGCCTCCTCGTCCTCTGCAGCCTCCTTCGAATGATGTGCGAGCTGCTGCGCCTCCTTCCTCTCGGCTTTCTTCTTCAGTCGCAAGCCTTTGCCTCTCTTGTTCCACTGCTTGCCGCTTTCCTTGCTCCCTCTCTTCACGTCACCTTCCTCTTCCTCCTCATGTTTGTTTGAGAGAAACGAAGATCTCTTGTCTTCCTCCTCCTCCTCACCTTCCTCACCTAGAGTCTGCTCTTTTGATTTGTGCCTGGGTGCATCTCGCTTGTCCTCAGATGCAGCACCTGGGAACGGCAAACAGAGTCGACATTATCGTCCTGACACACCTCACACACAGTGCTCTCCATCAGCAGGATTGCACTTCTTGTAATCAAACGTCTCTTGCCAGCTGGCAGCTTGGGCTCCAGTACTGCTAGCTGTGCTTTATGGGATTGAAAAGCATGGCGAGGTAATTAGTTGACTTGGCTGAGGCTCCCTTTTACAGAGTATGTACAGTAAGTATCTGTTCATTTAAAAAAAGAAAAGGAAAATGAATCAGAAAGATTTGACTGCAGATTTAACCTCAGTGTGCTTTTTGAAATGTTGGTAGATGTGAAACGAAGCACAGCAGCTAATTTAAATTCAAAGTCATGGAGATGTTTAATCATTTCTGTTGTGTGTGTGTGTGTGTGTGTGTGTGTGTGTGTGTGTGTGTGTGTGTGTGTCTGCCAGCATCATTGGCCTTGCTCCCTCCCCCCAACCTGAATTTCATCTGGTAGATGGAGGTACTTCCATCAATCAGCCAGTCCTGTGATGGCACGCTGTTTCATTTACTAGGCAGTTTTTTTTGTGTGTGCTGCCTTCAGAGAGCTTCAGTATTTTAATTTGCTTCGATAAGGAAAAACAATTATGACCGAACACTTAAAATACGAGGCTCTACGTTTGAATATGCACATTTACCCAAACTATATTACCTTTCTCCTTCTTAGACAGGTTTTCCTTTTCCTCCTCCTCTGAACTCTCCTCTGAATGTGCTCTCTTTTCTTCTTCTTCTTCTTCCTCCTCATCCTCATCCTCATCCTCCCGTTTTCCAGCCTTCCCCTCTCTCCACTCATCCACAGACTCAGAGACGTGACTTCCTGGGCTCTCGTCCTCTTCCCTCTTCACCGGCGTCTCCTCCATGATGTCAACACTGTCCTCCCGAGAGTCTCCATCTTTGAGGCTCTCAGCCTTTTCTTCTCCTCCGTCCCCATTTTCTGTCTTTCTTTTCTGGGAGAGGATGGATCGTTCGCCGATGCTTCCCAAGGCCTCCAGCATGGATCGATCTAAAATAAATGGGAGAGGTTGAAATTTACTTAACTAGAAGGAATTGATTTTTCAGTGATGCTGAAAAATGTATTAGAGGAGTTATTCTCAGCCACAGCTGTACAACTTCACACAGTTTCTGTCTAATGGAGAGAAATCAGTAAGTCAGATTTTAACAAACATATAAAAACGACTTTTTTAACTAAAGCCTGACTGATTTGCTGATTTCATGTAACGATGAACCTTATTTTTCTGCTTGGTCGGTAGTTTGAAACATCATGCTGAAGGGTCTTTGGGCAAGACACTGACTCCTGATACCTGTTAATCTGGTGTGAATGAATGCATGTGAACGGGTGAAGGTACTGGTCTTAAGGCTAATGCTCGTGATAAACTATTACAGGCTAATTCAATTATATTTAGGATAAGAATAGGTAGGACTTCATCACTAACACGTTACATTTACTTTGCATGCATAAAGACAATTAACACGCAAAGATTCAGTCAGATTCAATGTAATTGTTATTTCTATTGTACGTGTTGCTTTTAACTGTACTTTAGTGACTGTATGTGCAACTCTTTGCATTTTTATCAGTGTTTAGGTTTTAAATCGACTCTTACATCAGAATTAGTAGATTTCCGTCTGTCACAACTGGACATGGTTATAGATCCTGAAGACGTTTAACCCTAAGTCGAGAGGTGAATCTACGACAAAAAACTCCAGATGCTCTGGAAAGATCTTTTCTTTCCATATTCGTCAGTGCTGCTCTGATTCTTTCCTCACAGCTCATCCAGAGTCTGTGCGGTGTTCTGTTAGTCTGGAAGCCTCAGTGCGTCTGACCTGATTCTGTCCACTGAAAACATTGGTTTGAATTCACCTCAGCACTTTTTCTCTTCTCCACCGTTTATCAGCCCTGTTTTTTGCTGACAATGGAATACAGGAAGTCGTGCATCATTTTTTGACAGATGGTGCTGATTATACTTACACCGTCTTTCTCAAACTGCAAGTGACTGAAATGTTGTGGAAGAGTGGAAGTAAATAAATAAACACAATAACAATGCAGCAGAGTGGACACGTTTGTTCACGTCAGTTTCCCGTGAATCATCGCGACGGAAGAAACTCACCAGAAGCGGCGTCTGCAGTCTGAGGAGTCTGAGGAGTCTGTGTCATCGCAGCAGGTGCAGCCGCGTCTCTTTGCACCTGAGCTCTTTCTTGGCCTCCTGGAATTAAAGCATGATATTATTCAAACTTCCTGTCTGTGCCTTCACGAACGTAGGCTTTAGCCGATCCGTGACTCACCGTGCACAGCGATCTCCTGCAGCTCCTTCAGAAAGTTTTGATGGCGAAGGATTGTCACAAGTCTGTCATCTGCTCACACACAGATAAAAGACGATGACATGATACGGCAGCAGGGTAAAACACAGATATATGTCTTTCCTTTTCATTTTTTTTTTAACACGACTCAGCACTTTGGTTCAGTGATTCGTCAGAGTTAATTGCCCTGAAATGTACTGCTTTCAAAGCAAGCGCACGATTAATCATTTGGCTCACAGTGACTCCCCCCCAGTGAATTAAAGAACCCGGACTTTCTGCTGAACGCACAGATGGCACCGCACACTGCACACACACACACAAAAAGACACAACGCCTGTGCTTTCATGCTCTACTATCAGCCTGTGATACTCTCGTATTTCTCTCTCGCTTCTTCGTTTCCTTGGCTATGACTCCCCCTCCTTTCCTCACCCCCTCACCTCATCCCTCGGGTGGATTACAGTTTCTCTCTCACAGAACCAGCTCAGTGACAAATGCTCAGAGTATAGTGCTCTGATTGATTTTTTACAAGGACGGCATCAAGGTAATACAATGACCATGTAACTGAATAGCCTTCCATGAGTGTTAGTGATCCTGCTGTATATTATAACACTCTGCAGTGGGTTTTTCACCCAGCAGTCACTGCATTAATCCATTAACGTTGAGATGTACAGGCCTCGTGCAGCAGCATGCAGATGCGAGAGGAGAGAGGATGTGATGGCTTTCATGACAATGATGCTGTTCTCAAGGTTGCAGTTAAGGCAAAGTGAAAAAAGAAACTTCATCGAAGCATGACGATGATAATGAGGAAGATAGTGACAATTTACATAACCCACAGTGTCATGTTTTTGTTAAACTGTATTAAAAAGGGCTGCAAATGATGAATCACTTTCATAATCAATGAACTTCTTAATTATTTCCTTCATAAATGTAGTTGTTTGGTGCACAAAATTTCAGAAAACAATGGGTATTGTTGATCACAAGTGTCTCACATTTTAAATATTTTGTTTTTCTGGTGTTTTATCCACGAATGAGCAACAAAACAATAATATTTAAGTATCTAAAAAACAGAGAATTAGTTTTTAAATAACTGATTCATAGCTCCAACCCTAATACAACATATTGTAAAGAAAAGTTAACAATAATGATGCGTTTATGCTGAAAATCTCAACATTCCTATAACTTTTCACTCATAAAAATGGGACATTAAAGATGGGGTTTGTCCAAATGTCTTGGCCTGTGGGAACGACTCACCTGTCCTCAATAAGACCAGACACTCCTGACTGACAGGCACGGGGTGCGGCCTTGATAACACGTCTGCCAACGCCTCAACGATACATTTCATCACCTGTGGACAAAGACAAAGTTTGGTTTTAAAAACCTCCAGATCCATATATTGGTCTCATGTCTAGAATGGAGTTGTTTTAACCAGACAGGATTAAGAAGACACAGTTTAACAAATTCAAATAATTCTGTTTCTCTTTGAACGCATTTCTGCTGCTAACTCCACCAACTCAAAGAGTGAAACATGAACATCATTTCAGCTCCTACTGTACAGTGTGTTCAATGTCAAACCATTCCCACATGACTGATCATTTTTAGTTCCTTTCTCTCCTTTGTTCTGCTTCACTCTGCCAGATCTTTGGCTGCTGCTGCTGAGTCAGTCCTCACAGTCGACACACACACAGCTTTTGAACATCGTCCACATCTTCCCTTTATGTATTCATCTCTCCAAAACCCATTCTGGAAACGACCTTCCCTCACAACGACTCCTGTTCACTGTAAAGCCAAACACAACCTACCTCTAACTGTCACCTAACCTCACTTCACCTTACACCTCATAAAATATGTTTATCTTCATTGTACATTCACACTTTACAACATCATGTGGTACGACATGAATACAATATGTCAGTATAATATTAAGAACTATACAACTCTCACATTTTAGAGTGACACATCTTTTGCCTGATGAGAAACCATGACGATTTATGGTCCCATTATTGCAGGAGAATATCAAATATTATAACCACCCACACACACACCATTGCTCTCTCTCTCTCTCCCTCTCTCTACACAGAGCAATGGATCCAGTAATACCAAAACATATCAATGCTCTACTCTCTGGATAGTATGTATTGATTTTAACAAGGTCACAGTGAGGGAACTTGTAGTGGAGAAGCTACATGAATGAGTTCAATTGCTCAGATCAGGCATTTGTCTGTAAGTGTGGCAAAACATGAAACCATTAAAGCCACAATGTGATGAAACAGTGTTTGGTACAGTGCATCTCTGATTTCTGTGTAATGGACTCAACTATTACATTTTGTATTACAGTACAGTAACAGCAAGGTAATGTGAGGTAACATTAAGGTAGAAGCGTCTCAATGCAATTTCCAGCGTGGCAGTAACAACAGTGATGGTGTCATTATATTAAACAGTAATACCATGTTATTTCCAAAGTCATATCCAGGTAGTAGCTTGGTTATGGAAATTACAATAGGCTACTTATATTCATCCTATTAGTTAGTGATTACTATTAAATGATTCTCTTTAAGATAAATCATATTATTACCATATTGTTACTGCAACATCATTTAAATGTATCATACTATTTACACGTAATGCAACAATATTTCAGATACAAATCATATTACA
The DNA here is from genome assembly GCF_019176455.1 of Solea senegalensis. Taxonomy (NCBI): domain Eukaryota; kingdom Metazoa; phylum Chordata; class Actinopteri; order Pleuronectiformes; family Soleidae; genus Solea; species Solea senegalensis. The sequence continues at coordinate 7,966,894 of NC_058037.1, forward strand.
AGAATAAAGATGATTTAAAAAAATGTTACCTTCACGTCTTCATTCTCCAGCTGACTTGAAGTCACTGGCAATGACAGAACTGCAAGAGAAAAGCATCGAAATGAAGATGTTGTTGTTGTTTAAAAACAACCTGTACAGATGTGATGATTTCCTCAGTAATCGTGTTACAACCCCTCACACTGTGTGTGTGTTAGTAATGTGAGTGTCAGTGTCAGGGACTGTGAATGTGCCAAAGGTGCATTCAGGTGAATTCTCTGCGTCTGTCGCTGCATATGTAAAGACGCGTCTGTCGCTGTCCTTGGTGCTGAAAACCCTCACATAATAATATACGCACAACGAGCAGCCTCCACTGTGACATCAATTAACTTCACTGCACTGACAGGATGCTTGACTTACCGCAGTTGGACAATACTGTCACTATGAACAGTCCTCTCCCGATCATGTTTGGACACGAAGCTCTCCAGGAATAGAAAAAACAGCGGAGCTTTATGTCAGAAGGTTTGGGGTTTTTTGTTGTTTTTTTTCCCTCCGTTTTGAAACAAGTCCAGTGGATCAAGGACGCATTCTGAACCAAAACTTATCCGCCTTTCGGGTATTTCTGGAGAGCTAAATTCTCCTGAAGCGTCGGTGACCCGACACACTCCGTCCTCTCAGGTCTCTCCACCAACACCTCGACGCGACAGCGCCTGCCTTTATAGGGCGATGTGGACACAGGAAGTGACGTCACCCGAGGACAAATTATTTGCCGATGCACCTGATCATATACCTAAGTGGTTGTCAGGGCGTGTACAGGTTTAAAGCACCTCATAGGAAGTGGACTGGTTCATATGTGATATAGGTTTTGTTTATTTAATTTCACAGTATAAAAAAGCCCTTAAATGACCTTAAATCCAAAACCTGAACTCTGCAAAGATAAAAAAAACAAAAAAAACAAGACACTGTGACCATATCATAAATTATATCTCAATGTTTTTATAAGTAGAGTATTTGTGGATAAATGGTGACATTATGTCTCACATCTCCATCAAATTTTGTTCTCATGGAGGACAATGCTGTCTCATCATACTGTATTTACTGATCATGTCTCTTGACTACCTGAACGTGTTGCTAGGTGACCGCTTATTGAAAATTATTGCTACCATTGTTGTTGCAGTGCCCACTTTGATCATGTGAGCCGCTGGATTGAATAGGAGTTTTTTTAAAAAAAGGAAAAAAGAAAAAAAGATTTAATAACCCAGGACGTGTTCACGGTTTATCAGCACACAGAGCCGTGCAGGTGTCACACAACCGACCACACACACACACACTATAGATCAAAACACATGCTTAACTTGTGCATGGTTATGAAATTGTACAAGATGTATTCTGAATATCTTAAAGATAAAGCCAGTATAAGTCAGCGTGATTATTGTGGATACTTCATTCAAGCTTATTTTAAATAATTCAAGAAATTTGAAATGTGGTTGTATGAGGTATATTGACACATTTATTAACAATGACTTGTGACTTGTGAACCAGCTTGGGATCTGAACATATGGCTGCAGACAGGAACAGAGGGCGAAAACTATTTTAGTTTATCGGTTAAAATGTGTGTCGTAGTCTCTATCAGTTTCAGTTGTATAATGACTATAAAGATCCTTTCCTAACTTCCAACTGTTTTTGGCTGGAAACTCACATTTTCAACACTCTCTCTCTCTGCACCATAGTTCACAGAGAAAATATAAAAATATAGCTATTATGGAGGCACACAGGAGTTGTTGATCCACTGCTGCCTCCATCAGCAAGTTCCAGTATGTTATCTTGTGACAGATTTACCAAAAAATAGCAGCGATGGACGAGCAGCTCATTTGCCCCTGCAAGCTAGAAACACTTACTTTTTACCTATGGACTTTGGTGCAGGAGAGTGAGTGGTTTAGAAACTTTCATTTCCAGCCAGGGAACACCGTTTATCAGTGAGATAAAGCAGAAGTAGGTTTTACTTGTTTGGTCTTTTGTAAACTGGCCATGAAAACCATGTTTTCACTGATGAGTGAGTCTCCAGGTCTCGGCTGGTTGACTCACATGACATGCACAACTGCACACTTGGTAAAGTCATTGGAAATAATACCGTGCCAATATCTCATACAACCACACTTAAAAAACAAACAAACACTGTAACAAAGGGATGGTACATGGCGAATTTGGAACTCAGCTCGATGGAAAAAGGCTGAGTCATGCTCAGCATCTCTGAAAGTGTACCAGGACACGTCGTCATCACAGAAACATCCACAAACTTCTCACAGATGCCGGTTGACATTAAAGGAGAAATGATGCCATTATTGAAGAATGAATTGTGAGTGAATATTAATTAATTGACTATCTACTAAACATAAATCACACAAACCTACAGTATTGCGATCATTGTAGGTCTCATAGGTGCAAATTTAGAACACATGACAGGAAATGCACTGTGTTACGGAACCCAGTGATTCGTATTCTTATCATAACGTGTCACCAAATGGCCTGTTCGACTACGCTCCAAGAAACTTGGAGCTGCGTGGTGCAGGAAGAGCAGCAGCTGTGACTGACACATGCAGGTATGAAGTCAGGCAGGGTGAGCTTGTTATTTCTATTTTTTAGATATTTGAGTATTGTGTGGAGCGGAAAGGCTTAACTCAGTACTGTGTGAGCTGCACTGAGGTTTGAATGTAGCAGACATTTCTTAATATAAAAAAGTTACAGACTACAGCTTTTAAATTCCCCGAATCAAACAAAACATACAATACATTCATTGCATTGTGCGTTTTGCATTACATCATAAATGTCTTACGGACTTATTATTGTGTGGACACATGAACACTGTTTGCTCTCTGTTACCTCATAAGCGCAGATGTTGTGGTCACTTTCATTTGTTGCCGACATGTTCATTAAAAACACAATGACGCACAAAGAGGTTTCCAAGGTGTGGGCCCCGCTGTTGTTTCAAATTTCCTACCGAGATCCCAAAGATCTCTTTATGCTTCCAGAGAGACAATAAAGGCCCTATTTGCGTCAGAGCCCTGATCCATATTTGTGCCACACAAACTGGCAACCGCTTTGTTTAAACATGAAAAGGGTTTTTCTTTGAAAGCAATAATAAGGTCATTATGAAACCCAGCAGCGATGAGGACTAAATGAAATTCAGTCCACTGCCACATCCAAGAGATTTATAGAAAACTGGGATATACCTTATATCCTAAAGTGTAAGGTTAACAAAAAATACTTAATGGGGCGATAACATGTCGACTCAAGTTTCTGTAATTGCTAAATAAACAGATTAGAAAGGGCCTTCTCTCTCTTCCAATAGGTTTTATTGTGTTTACCTTGAAAGGGGCTGTAGAAAACCATATCATTTAAACCATACAAAGCAAAGTGCTCTTATTTTCCATTCAAGGGCTAAATTATCAATTCAAAGTGAGCCACAGTAGCTTGACATGAGCTTATTATAGCCTCCACCTGTCCATGCGCTTACACTAATTAAACAGTCAATACATAATGTACTGTTCTCTCTGTTTGACCAGAGACTGGATGTATAGAGGAGTGATATGCAGTAGATGATCATATAACACGGGTCATATTTTGTGTTGTGTGTGTGCAGACACAGATTAATAGAAATTCATCAGAATATACGTATAGTGTGGAACTAAAGCGTCATACAAGCATAAATCAGTTTAAACAAAGGTTATCTTATTTCAAGAATTTCTTGTCTATTTACTGTAGGTTTTTTCTTGCTGAGTTTATCTTCCTCTTTTTCTTATTAGGTAACTGCTGTTTAATATAAATAATTAATGTAAATTTGTTTTTAACTTTGGGTGAGAGGGTGGAAGGAGGAGTATTTAATGATAAGAAAGCAGGTTGTGTATTATTAAAATTGTTTTCTGTACGTGGTTTGTTATTCAAAAATATTAGACAAATATGTATTAATTTATTTATGTGATGTCTTACTTCCCCCTCCTCCTCCATTTGCTCGGTGCATAATAACGCAGCTTCTGCAGGAGTGAGAAGTATGTGGGACAGCAGCATCCTGAAGATCTGAGGAACAGACGTGCGACTAAATTGTCTATGGCTGAAAAAGTCACCAGTTACGTGGAAACTCTGCGGAGATAAGATGGATGACATACTCTTTAAAAAAAAATTTAAACGGTGTCACTGAGCTGATCAGGGTTTTTCAACCTCTGCGTGTAAAGAAATCTCATTCAGCCTCTTGGATGAATGAATTCCAACATGCTGATTGTGGCAAATTGTAAATTTTATCTTCACAAACCCGAGATTTTTACTGGCAGTGCAACAAAAACGATTGGTATTGTGACATTGCCAAGATGCATTACGTCCAGAGTAACTGAATCTAGATTCAGGATTGTGTCCAAGTACTTTTTCCAAGAAAACACTTTCAGAGATTAAACAGACATTCACTTCACTGTTGGACAGAATCTAATTAGATCAATGTTTTAGTGTTATTACATTATTCATAATTATATTTGCTAATTACAACATTTGAGATGGATATCAAGTCATATAGTGTAGTGAACCAGGCAAGACTTTTCCTAAAAATAACTACAGGAAATACATCTCCAAAATCATCATGGTGCAGTTGTAATGAATTAAAATGTAAAAGAGAAAAACTCTCATCTGGTCACAAACGACGAGTAAAAACTCTTCAACACTTCCCACTCCAACTGCATCTGAATAAAATTAAATATTTAGGCTGCAGGATTCACTCTGTCGCATTATCCGGTATAATTTCTCTTTGCTGCCGTTTGAGGCCACAGATATGCAATAAAGCAAAAGAGCAGCACACAGAAGGGTCTAATGAAGGCGATCACGGAGATAAATAGCTCAGCAGAGTCAAAGCTACACAAGTCCAAGGGGATCCCAAACCCACAAGCAGTGAGAGCAGCACGATGGCTGCGTCTGATGGTGCAGCAGACTGAAGTGGACGCTGGCCTGACTTAGCCACAGTTGGTCTGGTGAAGATATATGGATGTTCCTGCAGATGGGACACAGAGATGTGAATCTCAGAGAATATTTATGACTGTACTTGTGGTTCTGCAAAGTGTCACTCTTTAATTATACATCACTGAGGACAGATTTTTTTTTTCCTAAAGCAGATGCTTTCTTTTGGCCTTGTTCTAATTATTACAGCTTGGCAAAGCAGCTGCACACGCACGGTGCTGAAAACAGATTTTCATCAACTATATCACACATGTTGTACTTAAAGACAAACGAAGAAGAAGACAGATTAAAAATTAAACAAGGAAATTCCAGTGTTGGAAATAGTACAAAAGTAAATGTATCTGCATTTTACTGTATTTATATTTGCAGCAACTTTTACTCCACTACATTTCCTCTAACTATCTTTGTTATTCGTTACTACAAAACAAAATCAGAAGAAGAAGAGTTGGTAATGGTCTGTTTATTTATACAGAGCTTTTCTAGTCTTGATGATCTTTCAAACCCATTCACACACTGCAACATAGGGTTAAGTGTCTTGCTCAAGGACACATATAGCCAGGAATTGAACCCACAACCTTACAGTGGAAAGACAACACGCTGCACCACTGAGCCACTATGGCTCAATCCTAACTCCTCACTTGTTTAAGTAGATTTTATATCAGAAAATGACTTTTGATATTTCAATGTCATATACTTTAAGAATATTAGAAAAAAGTGACTTCAACTTCAACCAAAGTCATGTTCTGGTAACTACTATACTTATACAAGACTGGCTATTTCATTCATTGACTAAAAGTCTGAATTTTATTGAATGCACCACAGTGAAACATCCCAGAATAGTCCCTGAGAGCAATTGGATTAGAAATGAAAGAAATACAACAATAGAAATGACCCCCAGGAAAGAAATAGGGCAACAAACCAACAACATTTAGTAAAAGGCATTAAGCATGCTCTAACCTAATTTTCCCCTAAACATAAAACTACACCCACAATAATAACTATCAATTAGTTCTTGTTTGGTTTAACTGTCTGTTTAAAAACCCTTTCAGACTAAAGACACAGGTAGCATCCGTATCTTACCACAGGTGGACAGATGAGACCGATGGGGTCAGAGAAACTGTTCACAATCATCTTTCCTCCCTCAGGCTGAAACTGTGAAGAAGGAAACACATTCATGTGAGACAAAAAGTTATCTTTGTAGTATCTTACATTGTTCAGCCTTTAACAAAAGGCACAGAGCCAGTGAAATTCATTGTTGTCACCATGTTGTTCCATAGCCCTTTGGCCAACTCTTCATGTCCCTTTATGGTGAAGTGGAAGCAGTCGTGAGTGAAGAAGGTCATATCAATCTTCCCGCTCTGCTCACGGACACAAAACAAACACACGAGTGTGAATCCATGCTTCCCTCTCTTATGATTCACTATCTGATATGTTGATATAATACTTTGGCCTTTGGAGAGAAAGAGAGAGAGAGAAAAGATATTACCGGGAGGCGGGGAGGGTCAGCGTGTTTGAGGAAGGGCTGGAGAACAACAGCAAAGTCATCCTTGAAGAAACGATCTCTGTAAAGCAGCTCCTCAAGTCTTTTCTTAGAATGGACACAACACAATCATTTTTCAATGTATTATTGGCAAACAAGCAAATATGACATCAACAATACTTCACTGATGGGTTTATGTTTATAAAAGTATACAAATACTCATAATACAAATTCAATAAAACTAGAGGTATATGGTAAACTGTACCTGGAACTCAAGATTGACCTCTACCAGGTCCTGTAGTTCAGGAGACTTGGCAACTGGGTCTATCAGACACGAACAGAAAGACCTGAATCAGGACGAAAACAAAAAAGATGTAGAAATCTGAACCAAACAACAATTTAACCAAAGACTTAAGACATAATTTAAGTCATTATTAGCTACACCCACTGCAGGGTTTGGCTTTAAAGCTACACTACATTAAAATGATATTATTTTGTTTTCACTTTGAAACTGCTAACAGTTTTTAAAACTACATCCAAGTCACTTTTAAATCTTTTATTTCTGTATGCATGTGTATATGAAGCAGTAGAATAGCTCGCAGTTGTGATGTCACAAGACTTTGTTCTTGAAAGTTCATACCATCAAAATGTAGTGCGGAACTTATAAATATCAACAAATGTCATTCAATGCATTGTCAAATCAGATCACACAATTCTGATTAAGTCATCAGTTGCACACAACTCTCTGTGCGTGTTTCTCAGGATAGCAGCGTTTAGAGCTTGTGTCACCCCGGCGACATTTCCGAGGCAAACAGGAAGTGATTTGTTATACTCAATACACTGAACAGGTTTGAGTATGACTTTAAAAAACAAGGAAGCTCCAACAAAGTTTCAGAAGTGAATGGTAATGTTTAAAAAACACGTTGTTTGATGGGATAAATGCTTAGTGCCCCTTCCTGCCCCTGTGCTGCTGTTGTACACAAACAGACGCTCTCTCAGTCAGGTCTGATAGTAGTGCTTGACAGAGCCCACTTCCAGATGAAAAACACAGCAAACAAATAATGTTACATTCTATCTGTTCACAAAGACCAACCAGGAGCAGAATAATAATATCAACAACAACAAAGAATTCTAAAAACCTACACACAACAACTTTAAAGTGGGATGTAAGAGATAAATGATAAATGTGAGCCTTCTAGTGTCAAACTCTTAATTTTCAAATGCGCTAACAATCAGCCAAGCGTCTCACCGTTGGAGCAGGCAGCCTGGAGTGGGCTTCTGTACCTCCCTCAAAGCTTGCATGGGCAGAATCTGAACCACGTTAACGATCATGCGAGGAACCTGCAGCACGACACAGCAGGGAGTGCAACGTGTTCTATACATCAGTGAATTCAAAAAATTAAATCAATCCAAACACGGTATGCCTTACATCTTACCTCGTTCATAAGCATTTCCAAGGAGACGGTCATATAGTGAACAAAGTTATCCACTGAATAAAGGGCCTGAAAAGAGGCTGCAGAGGTTAATTACATTCTGTCCGACTAATTTGCTACTGCTTTTCCTCAGACCATACACAACCCGGACAAAATTAACAAAAAGTCACATAATCTAATATTTCACTTAGTGTCCTGCTGTACAAGCCTGTGGGGTCAGTGTTCTGGGTTTAGCATCATAATAACCCTAAAAACAATGTGCAGCTGACTGCCTAAACATACTGAATAACTAGGTTTTTGTGGCATATTTTAAGACCACCTATGCTTGGAATCATTGGGAAGCACAAGACATCTTCTCACATGGATTGTCCACCACTGAGTCCAGACCTTAACCTCACTGAGGTTGTGCTCGAGTGAAGCAGTAGGCAAAAAAAAAATCAATGCAACTGTAGATTGAAATAAATGTTGTGACATTGCATAAGCTAATTAAAGCGATGCTGCAGCATTATTTGCAGATGACCAGTGTAAAAGAGGAGCCGACAGACCTTGTCTTTGCAGTAATCACAGATGTCATTCATGCCAATGAGGATGGTCAGAAGCTTCCAGTCCTCCTCGAAATTCACACCCTCAAGGAAGAGACAACAGGAGTCGGGTGTATGAATCAGATATTTCAGAATGAAGGTTGTTAAAAAAGCAGCTCACTCTATCAATGCACTCCACCATACCTCATAATCTCTCAGCGTGTCGATCAAATGTCTCGTCTGTCCAGGCAGATTGCTACAAGCAAACAGAAGAATAAAACGTCCTGGTGAGATTCACTGATGAATAAAAGAGGAAATGCATACACTATTGCGCTTAGCAGAAGCACCGTGAAGCCCAAAGACGTTAAACAGTTATGATATAATGGGTCATAAAATAAGCCAAGGAGACATAAAAGTGTAATGGTCCCTCTGGATCAACAGAGATTATTTCAACAGGTAAAAAACAAACAGTGTTCATCCCAGTGATGACAATTTACAAGGTGTTATGTCCAGTCACTGCCAGGTTGAAGCCAGTTGCACTGATATGAGCCTGCATCCCATGTATCGTCCTGCCAGAGGCCGCACCGACCAGATTGGGATTAAAAAGCTTGATGATGTCTGACACGCAAACAGTAAAGAGAAGAAAACCATGTCATGTTTTCTGTTCAGTAAACAGTATGTGGAGGTTTGACATGAGGTGTTCTTGAGGTGTTAGTAAATCCTCTTACTTGCCAAAGTAATAACATCCTGAAATGACCCGTAACCACCGATACTGTGGGATCCAGAAGGGGAAAAGAAAAGATTATTAATAGTGAAAATATGACAATAAACATTTCATATATATTTGAAAAAAGATTCCTGTAAAGTAATTATATATAGAAAATTAGACACTATTGTCAGAAATGTCAACACATTATTTGCTACCTCCACGAAACATGTCGGAACTCGATGGGAATCCCCAGGACAGTGGTGGCGTTGGCACCGATGCCTGTCTGCAAAAGAAATAAATACATTCTAAGAAAAGTAAAGATGACGTCATTATGATGCACAGGATCTGAGATATATATAAAGAAACCAGTGTCACTCTTTCATAAGAATAAACCGGGAATGAGTAACTCTTAGTCATCACAAGTTTAACTTTGTTTTTCTTTCCTCCATCCTCCACCTTCCTAACATTTCAAGATCCTACCACAAAAAATAATCTGCATATGTGTTTGACCCTTCCTGCATGAATCAACTGCAAACAGTAGATACGTGTCATACACTGTATTCCTCATCATGGAGCCAAGAAAACGAAATACAAATAACAAAATAACACCTACTGTCAGAGAATCTCCCAAGGCAGCAATGACTTTGATATCAGCCGCCTTCACAAATTCAACTGAAGTAAAAGTATGGAGAAATAAAACATGGAGACCGAGAGAGAGAAACAACATGAGAAACAGAGAAGCTTCAGCTGAGTTAAGTGATTTGTGGATATGATGATGGATGGGGGACAGAACCTGATGAGGGGACAGAGGGAGAAGGACTCATGTCTGGACACTGAAAAACAGGATGCTTGAAGTTCACGGGGCGAGTTTTCTCTGGAAATTCCTGGAAAAATAAATAGAGAGACAGATTAGACAGACCAATTATATCCTTAATTGTTGTGTACTAGAACTCAGCAAATCAAACAGATCTGTTCTGACCTTTGTTTCCTCCTTTTGAGACTTAAACTCACTGACATGCGTTGTTTGTCTTTAGTGTGTTACTTGTGCTTGTTGTGCACATACTCTGGTCACTTGTCACCACATGGAATTGTGTCTCTTGTCGTTAACGTAGATAACCGATTGTTACATAAAATGTGCTTGTTTTTGTCCATTTTGTGTGTCCATCAAGGCCCTTTGGTCATTGTGAGTTGACCAGACATGTTTAAATAACAAACAAAATCAGATGACAAACTAGATGTATGATCGATTCATGCTGAAGAATAAAACATGTGTAAACATTACCTTGTTGAGGGCCTCCTTGCTGTAGTGTCTAATCCCCTCCTCGTACTCCAACCACCAGTCGCTGCCTGACAGAGGATTATCAACAAGTTTTCACTTCAAAATAAACCAATCAACATTATCAATGAAGAAGAATCATTCTTAGTCCAAAAAAAAGGAAAAATCATAACCCCAGGAAAGCAGTAGGCTATTTAACTTCAAACTTCATCTAACTGTTTAATATAAACTGAAGTAGGTCACTACATTGCTGAAACAATAAATGCAGAAATGCTGCCTCACACGTGCTCTGTCCTCCTGCTTGTTCCAGCACTTACCTTTGACAGTGCAGGACACGAGCACACATGTTGCCACGGTGATCCACAGCCACTCCATAGTAGTGTCAATGGACTGCACAATGCCGTGCTCCGTTTTTTTACAACGCTGTCACTTTGTCGAGCCCTCCCTCCAAAGCTGAGTGACAAACAGTGGGTCCTCTGACAGCCATCTTTCAACGTTCAATCAGCGTCAACAGCAGCAAAATACCTCACCCAATCACGCATAACTCATCCCTTCATCTTTCCAACGCGTCATTGAAGGCATCGACACATTAACGAGAACGAAAAAAAACAGTCAAATTAAAAGTGACAAAACTAAATATCCATATATCATTTATTTCCTTATAAACTTGTATTTACTATAATAAAAATGCAGTCATCGCAACTCTGTTCACCAGTGTTTCATTTTAGCGACATCATGAATGTGAGAGCGGGTACAAACGCCTGAATGCAGAGACGCCAGTGTCATTGGAATCAGGAATCATTTGTCATCATACTGGAAAAAAAAAAAACCCAAAAACATTTGACTGTTCTTTCTTTGTCTTCATATACGTCATGCGGCACATCAGTTCCCAATAATTCCAACAACGTGTACATACGGTGTAACTGAAAACAATGGACCTAATAGAATAAACTGGGAAAGTGGGACATTTTTTATAAAACACTGTAACAAGGGCTTTATTCATTTCCCATCTAAAAGGTACCAATTAAGACTTATTTGAGCAAAAAGGAAATGCAGAGCACAGAGCTACAACATGAACTATTCTGAGGGGGTGGATATTCTCACAACAGCTGAAATTGGGTGAAAAAAAAAATTCTCTGAGAAGTGGAAACACTCCAAGTGTAAAGCCCTCGTATTTTGTGAGGCTGCTCTACTTTCTGCCTCAGCAAACATGAGGCTAAAATGACAAGAACATAGGAAACTGTTGAGTTCTCTTTTCTAAAACCAACAAATCAAAGCAAATTTATGGAGGAAGCGATCACAGGAATATACAGTAGTCGTCACTGCCCTATGCTTTCTTTCACAGGGCTGTGGACATTTGCTTTTCTACCTTTTGCTCTTAAAAATGAATTTCCACAAAGACTATGCACTCTGCTTCTCTCTGGAGTGAAAAAAACAACGTTCTATGTGAATTTTCAAACTGGATCCACATTAGAGGATTTGACAACAGCTTCTCAATGTCAATCTGTGTGCTGATCAAACAAGCATCTAGTCCAGCTCTTCCATCAGTTAAAGTAAACCAAATAAACATATTGCATGTGTTACTAACACTGAAAGAAAAAAGTTTCTGTGAATAACTAATAAATGCAACGCAAAACTGTTTCTTGAAAAAAAAAAAAGTGCCTAAAAATCAGCAACAACACCAGGGCTAGCAAATAAAATTATCTCCATTCACTTTTTTTATTTTAATTTCTGCACAAAATAATTGAAGCAGTTCAACTGTGTTTTTTTTTCTTAAAAAGGGAGAGTGAGGAAAAACCTAATGCACACATCAGACTCAGCTATGTTGATGAAAATTCCCTTGATCCATCAACTGCAAGACTATTTCCACGCTGAGGACCTTGGTGCTTCTGACAGCATCCTGTCGGGGGTCACAGACAAACAAGTCTGCGATTATCCATCTTCTCAACACTGTTCCGCAGCACTGACCATGAACACCTCTGCTCTAAAGCAAAGGACTGGATTTTAAATAAAGAAAACGAGTTGTGAGGCTGCACACTTCTGCAGCCATCTTTGTCTTTTTTCCAGTGAGTGAAGTGGAGCAGACAGAGAGAGAGGCACTCAAACTCCCGGGGTATCCAGCAGCTGCTTCGTGCAGTGGTGCCAACACAGCTCGAGTCTGTCTGTTCCTGTCCTTGCTCCGCCTAGCCTCCTCTCACTGTTGCTGCTGCTCCTCCTCCTCCTCCTCCACCTCCCCCTGAGCCAGGTCCTGGGCTTGCGTTTCTCCCTGATCCTGGGTCTCGTCCTGGGCCTGTGGCTGTGGCTGTTCCTGAGCAGGCCTGGCAGGCGGCGCTGGGACGGGTGCAGGTGCATGTGGACGAGGCGGCACTATGATTTGGTGCTGGCGCTGTCGGTAGGCAATGACGGTGCCCAAGAGTAGGGCGATGACAGTCATAAGGTAGAGGTCCCACTCTGGGCCAAGCAGCTGGTCCAGGTCCACCTGAGAAGTCAACTCATTCAACTGAGAGGAGCCAAGACCAAAAGGACAAAGACCATATTGAAAAAAAAAAAAAAACATGATTAATTTCACTTCGGCCTAATGAAGAAGTATTTAATGTGCTTAAGTGGGTTACAGCTCCAAGTCTCCATTTCAAAGCCAATTTGTCAGCTTAAAAATTTAAGTACTCACATTAAGATCCTGCAGGTACTGAAGTGTGTAAATCAGGCCGAGCTTACACAGAGCCAGAAACACTGGGACCTGAGCATCAGGGCTGGCTTCAGCAGCCATGTCGTAGAAACGCTTAGCTAAATGGATGTCCTGCAGAGAGCAAATCAGAATTACAAATCAGCCTGTGTATCTTCTCTGAATACAAGATCAGCCACTCCATTAACTACAACATATTGATCACCAAGTGTTAACAAAGCACTAATAAAAGATGAATAAAGATTAAGCTTAATGTTTAAGAGTCTGAGCTGAGACTCAGTGCCCACCTGCTTGATGCCCAGGCCTTTCTCATGCATGTAACCCAGGTTGAACATGGCCTGAGCACTGTGCTGCTGCTCTGATGCCAGCCTGTAGTGGATGACTGCCGTCTCATAGTCCACATCTGTCCCATAGCCATAGAAGTGGTAGTCCCCTAGTTTGATCCTAGCAACAGTGTAACCTGGGATAGAGAATAAACTGCATCAGCTTTCTTTCTACCCAGAGTAAAATAATTCAGCGAGCTTTCAGTCAAATCACAGATGAAGTCTCAATAGAAGAGAAAGGTTAAAGGCAACAAATAAATCTCACCGAGATGCAAAATTGATGAGGGACAGATGAGTGGACTCACCTTGAGCTGCAGCTCTTGTCCAGTGGAGCAAAGCACGAGGGTAAGTCTCATTGTCACTGAAGATCCTTATCCCTTCTGTTTGAATTAATTCAAAAATAATTCAATTGTTAGAATATTACATTTAAGAAAATGAGTGCTTTGACACGAAGGCATTCTTTACTACATTTGTTTGAGAAAACACATTGTGATTCAATAAGATGACCAAACAAAAATGGTCAACAACACCATCAGAGAGCAGTGAAGGCAACAAGGTGAAATTAAAAAGACTTTTGAGACCTTTTAAAAACCTCAAAAAGAATTAAGACCATTACTGGGGAAAAAGAAGTGTCACATACAAACAACTGCGGTATTTGTCCTCTTCCAGCCACCTTCCGTTAAATTTACATTTGCCCATAGTTCACCCTCCATTCCTCATCTTCAGATCCTTTCCTCACCGTGGCTCTCGAGCACAAACTGTCTTCTTCTACATTTTAATGGCGGTCATACTCACAGCGATAAACAGCACATACACACTAATGAATACATAACTACGTCCACGAGTCGGGACATTAAATACAGGTAAAATAAAACATTAAACTTGAACATTAAACCAATATGTTCATTCTGCCCGGAGAAATTTACTGCCTCACCTTGTAAAATTCCAAACTTTATATATCAATAATTAAATCTATGACATTTTAAGGATCCGCAGGGACCCTGATGATGTAAATGTTATGGTTTTTCTTACTCTGGTCTAGAATGAAGGCCACGTTGCTCTGGGCCACCTCGTAGCCCTGTTCAGCCAGCAGGAGGTACTGCACCAGTCCTGCATCAGTCTCACCCTCCTTATAGCTGCCATAGGCCATCATCAGACGCTCTGACCAGCGACCGCGTTCGCACACGTTCTTGAAAAGCTGCAGCACAGACAAAAGACACAAAAAGTGTGAAACAACAAACAAATTGAGTAATTTTATGCCTCTCTCACACGACGCCGTAAATAATGACTGTTAAACTAAAAGATCGGCTACATAATCAGCAGCATACGGGCAAAAATCGATGAGTTACTGCTGTATCACAGCAGAGAGATGCCCTCAATCTGTCCTCATGTCAGCATATAAAAAAAAAGAAAGGAGCGGCTCACCTCAACAGCAGTGTGGCACGAGCGCATCACACCAGTGCCAGTGGCGTGCATCTGGGCCAGATTGTAGAAGGCCAGGATGTGACCTGCCTGTGAGGCCAAGTTGAAGAACTTCAGTGCCTGTTTATAATCACGCTTCACACCAATTCCATCTGGTGAGCGAGAGGAAAGAAAAACAGTGAGGAGGTTTCATTCACCCTTATGGTCAATTTCAAGAACTTTTCAAGCACTTTCAAGTTTTTCCAGCAACCAACAGCTGTGGTATATTAAATACTTACACAAATATATACAGTGATACTCAACAGTATCAAAGAAAAATACATATTTTGTCCATCTAATAAGGTAAGTATTCAGCCAAATAGCCATTTGTCATGAAAGAAGTTACAATAATTATTATTATTATTATTATTATTATTATTATTATTATTATTAATAATAATAATAATAATAATAATAATAATAATAATAATAAAGTATTTCCAAGCACTTGAATTACTTTTCAAACATAAAAACAACATTCATATGAAAACATGTAAGGATTTCAAGCACTTCTACAAACTCTGGGAAAATATGTATTCAAGTCAACAGAAATTAAAATGATTTGAAGGATATAAAGATAACGAGACACTGACAGATTGGAAGAGACATGATATTATGATTTACCAGACAGATGGCAAAAAAAAAAATATGACAGGAGGCAACGGACAATGTGTGCAAAAATCACATACTCCAAACCCAGGTGCACATACACAGACACGCACACCATGTGTATGTTCACTAATTCCTCAACACTCACTGTAATACATGGTGCCCAGCTGGAGTTGTCCGTCCACCCAGCCCTGCTCTGCTGCCTTCTGGAAGTATTTCAGTGCCAGCTCATAGTTCTGAAGACACAAACACACAACTTTCAAAAGGCTGCTCTCACTTCAGCCTTCACACAAAGTGAAATCCTCATAAATTAAACTACTGAGAAACTCAGTAATTAACTACTGTTCTTAGTGCCAAAAAGCCTAAAGGATTCGGGTTCAAAAAGTCTGAAATAGATCATTGTACGTTTATCTTGTGTTAATGTACAGGCAAATTATGGGATCATGACCAGAAGAGGTTTCTTACCACTGGGACACCTCTTCCATATAGATAGGCCATTCCCAGGCCACTCTGTCCTACTGGATTACCCTGAATGGAAGAACAGATGAATAAATAAATGAAATAGACAGTTGAATGATGTGTGTCTGATGAGAAGGTAACAAACACGTGTTCTTTGGCAGAGGTATAAGGAGTCTTTTACAAGGAGAAGTGACTTTCTTCATTATTTATTCTTACCAGGTCTGAAGCCTTCTTGAAGTACTGCAGTGCTGTCTCGTTGTTTTGAGGGAGAAACTCACTGCCTTCCGAATACATCTGAGCCACACAAGGAACAAAGCTATGAAAACTTGATTCGAGTTTCTCCGTCATTTCTTATGCAATTCCATACATGAAACAAAAATGTGCATACCCCTAAAACCGCATACTAAGAAAATAGGAGTGCAGAATGATAAATAACAAAACAGATGACAAACAAAAACCAGTATAAATGGATGAAATAGCCCATGCCAGCCAATTATTTGATTTAATTTAACTGATGTAATGCCTTAAATACAAATCCGCTAAGCCACCTACAAGAGCACTGCCAGATTGTTGGCTTTCTTCATTTTGGACTGGATTGAGAGTGTCTTACTGCTCTCCAACTATCGCACTGTTTCTCCTACATTATGGGCAACATTTTCATAATATTTGCAAACACAGAAGTGACAGAGGAGTAACCTTATCAGATAAGACCAATGAACAACAAAAATAAAGTTGCATTTAACAAGAAATATAAAGTAAGTGACAGATTGATTAATTTCATCTCACCCACCTTGCCAAGGAAAGCCATAGCGTGTGTATTCCCTGCGTTTGCAGCCTGAGCGAAGTAGTCATACGCCCTCTGTTGGAGAGTAAGCATAATGAATATATTAGCTGGTGAAAAAATAACCCCAAACATAATATAAAGTGGTCTTCAAAAGAGAAGCTACCTGGTGATTTTGTTCAACTCCACGTCCTCCATGCAGATGAAGCTGACCCAATCCCACCTGAAGTGAAACAAAAACATATAAAATAATCTATGCAACTGACTAATTTACAACCAAAAACAATTACTACACTATAAAAACTTGTTATATATGAATTCTGGTGTTGATATGTCCACATAAAAGAAGATATTTTATTTCTCACATAGTGCAATAGTGAAAAAAGTTCTGCTCCAACACACCTGGTTCAGATGAACAACTCGTTATCAGGCTCCTGCAGAGCTTGATGACGAGCTGACCATTTGAATCAGGTGTGTTGGAGCAGGGCTACATCGAAAACATGCAGGGCAGTGTTCCCTGAGGACCAGGTTTGGGAAACACTGCAATAAGTAATGAATGACCATGTACCTGCACTTGTTTTTCAACTAAGACATGCCAGTTATTAGATTATAGAAAGCAACTGCACAACTGAAAAGCAGAAATTATGATATACACAGTGTATGGCAACACGGATGTGCTTCATGAAACCAAGAAATTCAAATTAGTTTTTGTTCATTTTCTATTACTCTATTTGCATAGGAAAGCAGCTGTCATTGTGACACTTTCTATACTGACTCTAAATTGCATTTAAGAGAAAATGTAAAAAAAAAAAAAGAGTGAGATTTGTTTTACCTGAGCTTGTACATCTCCTTTCTCAGCAAGGAACTGGTAGTATTGGATTAAGTCCTCCTCCAACATCCCGCTGGTGGACCCTGGATTCTCCACCTCATCCAGGAGTCTGACCCTCTGCACAGCCGAGCCCCCAGTCAGAGACACGTCGCTGGCCACTGGGAGAGGAGATAGAAAGCAGAGTAGAGAAACAGTGAGAGAAAAACTTATTATGAATTTATGTCTTCAGGCATCTGAATATCACACCTGATTATTACAATAATGAGTTAAGTGCAAGAAAATCTTACCCTGATTTGCCACAAGCCTATAGTGTGTTAGAGCTGACTCACAGCTCTGGGGGACACCCACACCTCCCCAGTATCTGTAGCCCTAATAAGACAAGCGAGAAAAGCTTTCTTAAAATGTAATAGATTCAATATGCAACTGTAATTTATTCTTTGACTGATCTATGGACTTACCAGAATCATATGAGCTACCAAATTCCCACCGAGAGCACTGAAGGTATAGTAAACCAAGGCCTGAAATACAAGACTTATGTGAGCAATTGTTGGAAATGAGTCAGAAATTGCATTACTTTGGAGGTAAATAACAACTTGCATATAAATGAAGTCATACAGACAAAAACAAAACAAATACAGACATATACAACACCTTAGCTTGACTTGAGTTAACTCCAAGTCCTGCAGCATACAGAAAGCCAAGAGCCTTTGAAAAACAAAGCACAGCGTTATACATTATGATTATCTTGAACACATGAAGAATTTAAGATGTCAGGTCACAATTTTTTATCATTTTGCAATGCACTGGAAATCACAGTGATTATCCATGGTCTGTCTTTTGGGTTCTTCCTCATACAGATTATTATCTAATTGACATTGGTATATGAATAATAAGATTCCTTTGCTATTCAATGATTTAAAGATAGAATTCAATAATCTAGTAGAGGAGAGAACATTTTTATGTGGCAGGTAAGTGTGTCTGACAAGTGGACACATTTGTATAGATGTGATTCAGTCCCAGTGTAAGCTTTAGCAGTTTCCACAATAAAAACATTGTCAAAAGGTTAATGTACCATCTGAGCTTTGGGTGAGCCGTCGATGGCGAGCTTCTCAAATATTTCTTTGGCCTTGGTGATGTTCTGGTTCATGTAATCTCCAAACAGCATGGCGTAGGCCACTTTCTCCATGGCTTTCTGATGACCCTTCTCTGCTACTTTGAGCAGCTTTTCATACAACCTGGTTAGAGTGAGTGTTTGCATTAGCAGAGGTGAGGTGGAGGAATGGTGGTGCCACTGTGTGATATTTTAAAATAATGTGTACACAAAAACTATTGTGACATCCATTGCAAATATGGATGTGGTAACTACATTCACCTGGTAACAAATCAAATTAAATGAAAAAACTGAACTGAGAAGCTAAAGCTTGCAGATGAAGATAAAAGCAAAATGAAACCTTTTGTTGTGCACACTGTGTGTGCTTCTTACAACAGTACAGTAAAGCAGAAAGAAGTAACTCACTCTTTTTTCTGTGTCCTCCTGGTGGTGATATTGAGCATGCGCAGGACAGTCTGATACTGCTCTTCAGCCTCCTCTGCCTGCAGTCTCTGCTGTGCCTGCTCATCCGCTATTGGAAAGAGAGGAGAAGCCAATAAGAACATACAGATCAAATAAACAGCAAGAAAGGTTAAAGGTATGAATCAGCTTTCATAATTAGTTTCAGAGCTTTTAACTGAAGACTTACTTTCACAAAACCCCCACTTTTTATCCTGGTCATAATCAAAGGTTGTGGCGCACCACAGCCGTCCGTCACCCCGTCCATCAGTGGTACAATCCCTGTACTCCTTCCGCTGAAATAAGTATGGGAAGACACAGGGCTCTCCATGGGCTGTACCTCCATTCACCACTGGAACTGTACAAAATTATAGTAAAAAAAATGTGTGTAAAACACTTGAAAATAACACAGAGTATATCAAATTAAAACCTTTATCCAAGGTTTATAAATCCTCCCAAATGAAGTTTGATATAACGTGCAAGAAGCCAGTAAGAAAACTGGTTAACAATCCCCAAGTATAATGATGTAACTGACTGCAAGACGAGCCACAGGTGCACAGCACAGTTAATTTCTCAGGGGGTTTAACCATTCACTCTATCTGGTGCTGCCTTGAAACCACATGTGTGCTATTGCTTAGAGTCAGCAATACTGATGAGAGATTAACAAATAATAATAAAAAGATTCAATGTCACAAAAACAAGGCAATACCCATTCTTAAAAAACAGATGTGATTTAAGATATTCATTTCCTTCAAAAATCACACTGCTCTTCTGGGTTTTAATTAGACAGGTGCCATCTCTGTCTCTCACAGTCATATCTGCTAGTTACAGCAACAAAGAGCCTCTGTTCTACTGTTACAATGGAAAGGCACAAAAACCCACCTTATAACATGAAGTACATAAAAGAAAACATGTTTTTGAGTTGTGTGGGTAGATGCACAAGGTTAACAGTCCTCACATGTCATTAATTATTTACAGCTCATTGTTCCGAGTTTAAATGTTAGTCTTTACCCTCTTTAGGTTTCTCCTCAGGTGGAGGAGGCTGGTCAGGGAGGTCCTCTTTCTCCTCTCCCTCCAGTCCTTCTACAGGTGAAGATTTCTCCTCTTCTGTGTGTGAGGTTTCATGACCAGAGGCCACAGAGGCACTTGCCACAATTACTGACGACACCAGATGTACGTCCTCCTCTTCATTTTCGGGGTCGTGATAAGACTATAAAAAATGGGGGAACCAAATGCACATTAAAAAAAAGGAATAAAATAAGCACATTAATTTGTCATATCTGATATCTCCTATACTTGTCCAGTCACATTACAAAATGTCAGCAATGTACCAAGTGTTTACATGATGTATAAGTTTTTCAGATAATATTTTTTTAGTTTTTGCTCTTTATGACATTTGATTCAAGGATTTTAACTTTAATTTACATTATATCTCAAAGAGTGTAGAGCTGAAACGATTAATCGATGAATCAATTATTAATCGATTACTAAATAAATCGACAACTATTTTGATAATCAAATAATCGGTTTGAAGCTTTGTTCATGATTAAAACAAGATTTCCGAATGTTTAAGCTTCTTAAATGTAAATATTATTTATTTGCTCTGGATAACAAAGAAATCATTAAAAGTCAATCATTTTGCTTTGAGGACAAAACAAGACATTTGAGAACATCATCATTTCCAGGTTTGTCAAACACTGATCAACATTTTTAAAGGTTTTCTGATATTCTGAACACCAAACGATTAATCGAGAAAATAATAGACAGATTAATCGATTATAAAAATAATCTTTATTTGCAACTCTAAAAGAGTGCTTCACAGTGCAATAGATATATTAGCACACACCGTTTAATATTGTTATTAAAGAAAATTGGATTGCAAATGTATCGTTATTAATTTTTTCTCCAGCCCCAAGTATATTATGAACAAACCTGCTCTTATTGAAATTTATATGCGAGTGGTTTACATATAAAAAGTTAGGGAAACACTGCTTTAACCAATATCAAATGCCGTTTAACATACCTTCAGCTCTGGACCGTCATTTCCGTCTTGCTCCTCATCTGAAAAGTTTCAACAATGCAGCACTTAAATCAATAATTTTAAGATACGTGAACCTGTTCTGAGCACACAAACAGTTGGCAGCCTACAATATCAAATACAAACACTTCAAATGGCAAATGAGTACAGCAAAACCGCGGTACTTACCAGATGTTATTACTGTGACGAAGACGATCAGCAGAATGGTGAACAAATAAAATGTTCTCGTTGTCTTTAAACACCTTTTTAAATCCATAGCTTATAATGACAGGCTAACAATATGCTAGCTGTAGCTGTTGATGTTGCTATATCTAACACCAAACATTCAGGTAGAGCTGAGATCCACTGTGGTTAGAAGCATAAATAAATATACACGAGCACACTGACCAGAGGAAATAAAACCCAATTCCCTTTGGTGTCACTAACTTCGTTAGTTATAGCTGCTGTAGCTGTCAGACAAGCTAACAAATTCCAATGCAAAGCTAAGCTAGTCAACTGGCTAAAAAGACGTTGAGCTACAACGCCAGGGCCACTCAAAGACCCAACAAACCGCACCCTCTTTGTGACCAAACTCCTTGGACAACCCGAGTACCTTTAAGTTCTACAAAATATTCAAGGTTAAAGACGAAGATCTGGAAAAACAAAAGCGTTTAGTTGGTATTGCCCAGACACTATTTAGCTAGCCATGTTAAGCCCTACTACTGGCAGACACTTCCTATTCTCGACATTTGACCAATCAGAACGCGTATAATTTAACAGTAGCCAATGAGCGTGGACCAAAGACGTGTCAGCCTATCATGTGTGTACACAAATGTATTTCTCGTTGATGGGCTCGTCCACGACATCACAACACGTTGGGGAGATGCAGTTGGTTGCGATAGCAAAAAAAGGAAAAAAGCCTCTTGTATGTGTATGTAATTTTACTAAAATTAAACATGAAACCTTCTCCTGTTATTTATATTATCATTTAGAATCTATCTATCTATGGATCAAAATGATATCCAGTGATTTTTGGAATTCGTACTCTGCACACCAAAATACACTATAAAGGTCATTTACAAACAACGTGCAAACTAGAATAGCCTAAAAAGGTTGTTGTTGTTATACTATTCTGGCAGATTAAATATTGACATTGTAGGGGGTCAAGTGCAGGCCATTAATATGTTGATCAACTGAAATGTTCATGTAGATGTACATGCTGTATATAAAGTTGCATTTGTATACATGAAACGTGCAAACGTGTAAATAAATAACAAATCACCTACGTAGACTCTAGCTGAACACATTCTCTTGGTCCTAAAGAATGTGTAATAAGGCATGTGTATGTGTTGTGGATGTGTGAAAAGATCTTGTATACAGATATGTATTATCTTTCTTTATGAAATGACACTTCAGTTGCAGGTTGTTGTTTTTTATCTTTATATACAAATGGACTCATAACAGCAGATATAATGGTAAATTAAGTGCAAGTTTATTTACAAGCGGTTTTAGTGGTCATTTCCAAGGCAGTAATAAGACATCATTATTTGGAAAGAAAAGTTTCACAGTAAACACGATAATGCAAGGCAAGGAGTATCATACTGAGATAAAAAAAAATATAATATAAAAGTGACACAGAGTTTGTTGCTTGCGCTCCACAAAGGAAACATATGTGAAGTTTGACTTTGTGGTGCAGATACGATTCTCCACAGGCTTATGAAACTGAGAAAGCACACAGGATTAGTGAAGACATAAGTGCCAAACAGATATTATTTTATACTCCCAGCTAAATTAAACTGCTGCCAATGTACTGCATGTGTTCATTTCCAATTGTTTTAGTGTCCAGAAACTTATTCAACCTGTTCATAGAACCATTTGTGAGTGAGAAAATTATAATGTAAGAGGTGCTTACAGTATATTTAGCATGGTAATGTAAAAAACATGCAAGGCAAGTGGTTTAACTGATTTCATGTGAGTTAAAAGGCAGAGATCATTCTTATACAAAAAACAATAAGGAAATGCATTTTCTTCACACAAGCACATTTATGCTACGCATTTTTGAGGATGGATCCATACAGTAACACACTCAAACATCCAGTTTAAAGTCAGAATGCACCACAATATATGAATGTGCTATAAAAACAGAGGTGTTGTCATTGCGTGTCCTGGTTACTTGACTGCAACAGTTTTTTTATCATGAAATCCCAAAAGTGGAGACAATAAAACCAGTTTGTGCTGGTTTATGCTGCACTCACTCATGAAGTGTGCCATATGTGGGACCCCACTCACATGTAACTGACTGCAGTCACTCCTCAGGTCCAATAGTTCCTCCTGGTACAATGAAGAGCATCCACACACTGACATTCGATATTATGACCTGTTGTTAACTTTGACTGAACAAAAAAACTGATAAATAAAAGCCAACATTTGGCTTCAGAAAATAAATGTTCAAGAATTAACAGAATTTGATCATTCATTGCCACAAACTATATTTTAGCTTATTATAGCAGGCACAACAAAGTGATTAGAGGTAATTAATCACAGTATACCTTTGAAATACTTACAGTTTCACACCATACCACCACACCAGATAAACTAGAGGAAATAATGTATTTCCACCAGCGTTCAACAGTGGTCTGTCAGGAGCACAGAGGTGACGGTGTAATTCACATAAAGGAGGTTTTCTTGTAATTGCACTCACTGTATTGTACTTCAGGTTAGTTGTACAACTGCGATACCCAGCAAAAGGCAGACTGTGAATGGTTGTTTTTGCATATATACTGAAATTTTTAATATATTCTTGTCTGGGCATCCTTGTCATGCAAACAATTAGGAAAAACTAATTTCACCACACCTTTCTCCAACTAAATAATTTGCATTTTTGTGATAGATTTCAGGTCAAAGCAGAGGCTTAAAACCATGTTACACTGCCTATGTTTGCTAAAACTCTGCAACTTCTCCAAGTGTACAGTACGTCTTAAACCTCAGAGAACAAGGTGAAGTCTGGTCTCGGAAGGACATCCAGCATAGGAACAATTTCACCGCTGTACAACTTTGATGACCCACTCTGCTGCAGGATTCAGCTGGAAGAGGTCTTTCATGAATGTTTCCCCATCCAGACATCTCTCCTCTTCAAGTAGAAAGACAGAGATAAATATTTAATGGATTTAAGACACATCCTTTCTTATACTGTATGTAATATGTACATGATGTAAATTGTAAAACTTGACATTGTGATATGTAAAATTCTGAACTGATTTGGCAAGAAGAGATTTGTGCCATAAAAGTTACTTAAATTTGAGAAATATTAACTAATGGATATGATATTCTCCGTATGACTTTAATAACCTGTGGGGTTTTTGAGCCACAGCATTGATGCCTAGTGTTTGCTTATTGTATGAATTGTTGGGTTTCTCTTCTCTCTATAATATTGTAAAGTTTTCTGCCTTACAATGTACAGTGTCTTGAGATAATGTACGTTGGGATTTGGCACTATACAAATAAAACTGTATTAAATTATGTATTTTGTTTTGCCCTTCTGTCTGTTGGGTCCCTCAATAAGTTATCAGCAGAACGACAGAGAAAGGACTTACTGATGTTTCCCCCAATCTCATAGAGACACAGCTCTTCACGTTTCACTGCCACTGAACTGAGAGAATAAAAAAAATACATTACATAATCAACTTTACATACAGGAGGGAAATCATGTTTATTTATTAATGTAACAGTGCGCAAAGGACTGTATGTACTGTACACACCGTCAAACACACATTACCTGTCTTGGCTGAGGAAGCGTGTTAAAACATCAGCAGCCTGCAACTCTTCAGTCAGCTGAACTGCCATAGAAACTTTCCTGAACTGAGGAGCTTGGACTCGAATGAATCCCTGTGAACTCTCCTGGTTGTAAGGACAGAGACAGAGAAGCATAAACATAGAGTGAGAAGAAAGTGACTTGCTCTATTATTGGTACCTGCAGCTCATAGCAAGAGCCAGCTCCTCTTCCTTATTCTTCTTTTGTACTTAACTTCTTCATCTTCAAGAATTTTACCTTAAGTGCCAGGGCTGTTATGCTTTACTTAATTGATTTATTTTGCATCTATGGAGTCTTCACTCTATAATAGCTTACTCCATGATTGTAAATTCTCAGCCACGACTTTCTAACATATTTCATCTCTGCATTTGCTTTACACACACTTCAAGAGTGAGTGTCAGTTAAATTTCAATTCTCACGTTTCATGATGTGGCCAGTGTATGTAATCTATATACTAAGCTTAAACCTACATTTGTTTTAAAATGTATGGTAGGTTTTGGAATGTCATATAATCTACGATCTACTTTAAAATTGATTTTGAATTACACTCCGATCTGGAATTATTGACAGTGATTTCTAAGAAAAGGGTAACTGAACAATGCAAATGGAAATTAAACCTCTACCTCAGCCACAGCTTTATCAGGTGGTCTGTCAGTGGTAATCTTCTTCAGCAGTTTCCTTACAGCTCTCTCTTTATTTTGTTTCCGCTGACTTTCCATGTTTTGCTGTCTGACCTGGGTCACAATGAACTTGGGGATCTGGGAACAAGAAGTACACATGGAGAGTGAGATGTGTTACCCAGCACAGCACGGTATCATTAGTCATGCTGCATGGAAAATTCTAACTAACTACACCGAAAACTATATTGCTGGCACTTACACACATGTACAGCGTTATAGGTGTTATGAATGACAGAATATAGAAAATTAAATCCGGAGTTGCTTACTGTCCACAGCAGATTCTGGTATCTAATCAACAGACGGACAATATTGGCTGTGCTAGTTGCCATGGAGATCTCCTGTTGTTCTGTAACCTTGGAACGGAAGCCTTTGAACATGAAGATGTTGGGTGCCATGACAACAGAGACATTGTTAAGTGTCATTTTATTTTTGGACTGATGGTCAATCACATGTTGGAAGAACTCCACCAAAGCCTGGGGGGAAAGTAAAAAATAAATAATACATTTACTAAAGTAATTAAGGGAAAATGATTGATCACTTTCATGACGAATGTTTGAAACTGAGCATGCACTTACCTTTAAAGTGTCTCGATTGGGCTCGGGAAGCAAAAGGACCAGTAGGTTCAAAGCCTGCAGTTGTTGTTTCTTTGTGGGGAGCTCTGTATCAAAGACACACAGAAAAGTGTTTAGACGTTAATATGCATGTTTTTAATTCATTGTGGCATTAAAGCTCTTGTGAATAAGCTGAATACTTCATGAAGAGAGGTTGTACATACTGTTGACAGCGATAAATGCACTGAGGTACTCCACAGTCAGTAAAGGATGGGGTAACTCCCTGATGAACAGCTTCAAAAGACTTGCGGCATCGTGCTGCTTCAACTGTTGCCAAGGAAACATCCCATCATAGAAGGAGGACTCCAGCTCCTGGCACAGTGACTGAATATGGGACAGACACAATGTTATCCGCTTCAAGAAGAAGTCAGACTGCTAAGGTTAGCAGTGATGACAGACTTGACTGGCAGTAAAGTAACAAAGTTACATGAACCTAATAATCTTAACCATCTTACAGTGTGTCTGTAATGGTGTCAGTCAAATACTTTAACCAACCTTAACTCTAGTGGCTGCTCCAGGAATCCGTAGAAGCCCCTCTGTGTCTAATCCTTCCTCCTCGATATGAGAGATAAGCTGGAGACAAGAGCCAGATTATGTTTAAGTATGACTACACAAGTGTGAAGACTATGATCTACATTGGACATCATTAATAATGATTACAGCACAGTACCAGGCACATGTATGTAATGTAAATTGCATGATCATATATAAAAAAATACAGTATGTTGCACAAGTATGTTGCTTCTGTTTGATCAATAAATGTCATCATTGTCTCCGACTGATATGGTGATTGGCTGCTGCTCACCCTCTGCAGTATAAATGGCACTTTGGTTCCGGGAGCACGTCTCTGGTCCTGATCCAATAAAGTAATGAGGGGAACACCAAACAGACCAATTTCTGCACAAACACACAAACACATGTTCAGTTAAAAAATAACTAACCTATACATGCTATGTAATATTCAATTCTAATGACTTTGAAATGAAACATACTTAAATGACACATATTTTTGCTCATGTATCTGTTGTTTTCATTCATTTACATGTTTTTGTGTGACTGTGCATGTCTTGAATTTGTATTTGTCGTGCGTGTGGATTGAGAAAGTACATTTACTATGCCATTGTTTTGTCTTCAGGTCCTAATGTGTATTTCTGTTGTAATAATATATACACAAATAGTATCTTCATTTATATAGCACTTTTCAAAACAGGGATACAATGTGCTTTAGACCAGGGTTTCTCAAACCTAGTCCTAGAGGCCCACTGTGCTGCATGTTTTAGAAGTTTCGTTTCTCCGACACACCTGATTCAAATAAAAGGCCTGTTATCAGGCTTCTGCAGCGCTGATGAGAATCAGGTGTGTTGGAGCAGAGAAACATCTATAACATGCAGGGACCAGGATTGAGAAACACTGCTTTAGACAATAAAGATACAATAAAATAATGTAAGTTCCAAATGAAACATGATAGCATATTATATATGTGTTTACCTTTAGTTTTAACTTTAACAGCTTTGTGCGCCTTAAGGTCTATTCCAGCAGTGTCGAACAGAGCAGTCATCTCCACAAGCGCCAGCCTATGTACCTAGAACATTAAAAACAAACAAAGCTTATCATTAATAAACATGCACACACACACATATACATGGATTATAACAACATATACTAACATACTTACCTTTTTCATATCCAGAGGAGACAGATCTCCTATTTTGGTTTGGCCTGTTTTATCTCGAAGCAGCTTAAAGTTCTAGAAAAGTTAAACAAAGCACAGCATTTTCACTAAACGCGTAATATAAAAGGCTGAATGAACAGAATTTTAGTGGCTATGGATTTTACTAGAATAGTGGCAATAATCTGTTATACCAGCTATGACCACTAGATGTCACTGTAATCTAATCTCAAAATAATCATTTGAAATAACCTGTGTTCCATGCTATGCTATATACTCAATTAGGTGTGGCAGTACACTTTTCTAACAATAAATCAACTATGAAAACATAATCTAATGGATGTTTGTTGGACTAAAAATCACACAATAAATAAGGTTAATAGTTGATTGTGACACAGCAAAACAAACACAATATTCATAATTATTGAAGTGCAAGGAACATTTATAAACTGTGAGAACTAGCTTGAATGTCACACCACAGTACAATATAGATACTTACAACAATAATACAAATTCAAAAACATAACATCTTATTAATTCACTGTCAGTGGAACACTTGGTACTCCACAACAACAGACAGACTCATTTATCAACACCCTGACTTCGACTTTGTGTGTGTGGCTCACTGGTAGTTTGTCATCAGGTGAGTTTGGGCTTGTGATGACCTTTAACCCTTGGAAGTTTTCCCTGTAGGTGAGTGCTTGTTCTGAAAAGGCCACTTCAACGTTCAGCTCTGTCTCTGTTTCTGCTCACGTGTACACACACACACACAGAAAATAAAACATATGAGATCACATAAGTGGTCCATTTAAACTGGTATGGACTTGCACTTACTTGTACATTGCACTTAGAGTATGAGTAGCACTTTATAGTTTGCCATTTTTGAAGCACTTACCTACTTCCAGCTCTTGTTTGTACCCGAATGTTGAAATGCACTTACTGTAAGTCGCTTTGGATAAAAGCGTCTGCTAAATGGCATGTAATGTAATGTAATGCATGGTCCAAGTGTATACATTTAAGTGTGTTTACATGTATCTATGGTGATAAAATCACAGTGTTTTTGTTACTATGGCAGAAAGAGGAAGAAAGAGTGCTGCCTTTTATGTACATAAATAAATAAAGCAACATTTCAGGCTTTCTTGGGTGTTTGCACCGATTTTATAGTGATGATATCCAAACTAGGACCTGGGGTCTAATGTGATCACTGTATTGTATTATTGTATCAAGTTGTATTCCCTTGTATAGTGTCAACATGCAGCACTCTCTTCTTTACACCTGCTGAACATTTCCAGGCAATAAAATATGTTTGTGTGAGATATTGATGCAAATTGAATATCCCCTCGTAATACTGTTTTTTCCCTGTTCTAAAATATGTTTAGGAGTTGCTAGGCAGAAGTTTATTTGTACCTCAGTTAGTCATTCTCGATGCTGACTCATACTGCATTTGTTTATATGCAAGTGCATGTATACTTTAATTTGTTTCCTCTTCAGGACCTTTTCAGGACTAGTAGACCTTAGTGGGACCAAATCCTGATCATAGCGGGGCAGAACATCCTTCCTGAGATAATGCTTATGTATAGGACTAAGACTCATGGTTAAGTTAAGGTTAGGGATTAACTGGATGTGGCTGTGCAAATGAATGTAAATCAGTGCAGTGTCCTAAGAAGAATAGCTGAGCGAAGCTATGTGTGTGTGTAGGAGTATGTTACACATACCAGCCATGACATCTTTTTGTCCATTCTCACTTCCCTCTTTGACTTTTCTTGGCTGTTCCTCCTGCAGCAAACAGGCAGACAAGTGATCAGCACACAGTGTAATGTTCAACAAGCCATGACTTCAAACACAACTTCTCCGTGCCAGCACATTTTTTTCATGTTACAAATTATCTTGTCTGTTAATAACTGGACAAATGGTGCATCTAAGTGAAACAACTTGGTTATTCTTGCTGACAGCAGTAGTTTAAACTAGCAGTCTAATACTTTAAGGTCCAGTGGGTAACATTTGGGAGGTTTTACTGGCAGAAATGTAATTATACATCCCATAAGTACGTTTGTAAAAGGATCATGTTTTGTGGCTAAATCTACTTCCTCATTGGTTGCTGATCACTTCCAGACTGGAGAAGCCACAACAAGAAACACATTAACAAAAGAAAATGAGAACCTTGTCTGTTGTGGTGGAACACTTAATTCATGTTGTAAAAGCAGGAAGACATCACTGAGGAAAAAGAACTACCCCAAAATGAGTAATGGAGGTCTCAACTTGTGAGAAACACACATAAAACAATTTGCAAAAACTTTTTTTGTTTTATAAACAAATAAGTCACAAAGTTTCCAATAAGACCTGTTCATTATTTAGCTGTTATATATATATGTGTCACACCAGTGTCGATACACTCCAATTAGTCTGAGCCATCGTGTGCATCTTCTGACCTTTTCACGAGGTCTGAATATATCCCTAACATCGGGGACGTGCTGCCGGTTGCGTCGCCGTAGCGTCTGCTGTAGTGTGGTCACACGCCGTTCTACCGCTGCGGCCTGAGTTCTGGTCAATGTGGACAGGAAGACTGCATGGTCTTCTTCCTGTCAATCAATGAAGTCGGACATGAATCAGGTGACATAGCGTTTAGAAGACAATCTGAGTTAAAAAAAAAATATATGAAACTGAGACTTAGCCCTGTCTCAATAATACCTGATCCTGGTCAGCCAATGAATGATCAAAGAGTCGTCCTAGCCCTGCCTCTGTAAGCCACGCCTCCTCTTGCTCTCCTTCTGTAAGAAAAAAGGGGTAAAAATAAAAACAAAGGTGTGTGATATTATGAGTTAATATATAGTATACTGTATATCACTAGTGTCATACTGAAGGAAAAGTGGATTTCAGTATCAGTTAGTTATTGTGTATTTGTTTATTTGTCCATGTCAAAGACAATTTAAGACTACATGTATATACATATATACAAATAGAGGTGAAGGAAAGGGAAATGAGTAACCACAGACAGAACATACAGGAAGAGTTTGTTTGCTCCTGAGGACAGTAGTCTGCAATAACTAAGCTAAATAACACTCACAATCTACATTCCTTATGTGCAAAACAGTATAACACCAGTCTGAACAAGCCTGAGCTTGAAATGTTTGTTCTATTTCTTTTTCTTCTCTATGAAAATCCCAGAGATCTTGTTTATGAGTAAAGATGGAGAAAAACAAGCTTTGTTCTACCTATGGAGCAAATTCTGGTTGGGGTGTCCCTCGCTCTCCCCTTTGTGGAAAAGATGGTACACTTGTAACATATCTGTGTCCAGTATCTCCATTGAATGAAAATGTGCCTTGAACCACACACAGAATAATATGTGCCTCTTTGTTGTTATTCTCTACACACAGTGTTCTTCAGGTCCATCCATGGACACAGTAAACCCCACCTTCAGGAATTTTATGCTGCTCCTCCTCTTGATTTTCCCCTTCTTCTCCCCTCCCTGCTCCTTCTCCTGAACTGGTGATATTCTGCACCTCCTTCCAATAGTCGTCCATCTCCAGCTCATCCAGAGAATCC
Organism: Solea senegalensis; assembly: GCF_019176455.1. Classification (NCBI taxonomy): domain Eukaryota; kingdom Metazoa; phylum Chordata; class Actinopteri; order Pleuronectiformes; family Soleidae; genus Solea; species Solea senegalensis. The sequence continues at coordinate 7,998,309 of NC_058037.1, forward strand.
TGCAAGAAAAACATTTCACAGTTTCAAATTTAAATTCCAGTTCTGGTCTAGTTTCTGCCTTGAACTGTGTTTTTGTAGGTTAATTGTCTATTTGAAAGACGTGATGGAACATTTGCTCTCATATAACACACAGTAAAGAACACACACACACACTGCTTATGTAAAACTCCTTAGTTTTAAACAGACCTTGTCTCGCATGTCTCGCCTGCTCACTCGCTACTTTTCCAAAAATGGTACTTAACTTAAAATGTATTCAGTGGATATTTACTGAGATTTTTACTCCTCAATGCTGTGGAGCTTACACACGCTCACCACCAGATATAATCAAAATTGTGATTCTTTGTTAAAACCATACATTTGAAATAGATACAGTAAATGAAAGCCAGTCCATTCTAATCTGTTTTATAAGGACAGTTCTTTCCATTTCATTGCTCAAGATGAACATTGTGATACTTCCACTGAGTAAACTAGCTTAAATGTAAATATAGAACTTGAAAAATCAACCTCTACTCCATAAGTGAATAATTGAGATTAAAATCTATTTTTCAAGAAAGAAGTGGCCAAACCTGGAAATTGACTATCACTTGAAAATAAACACGCACAGCTAAATATAACCAACAGAAATCCAAACAAACATGGAAAAGAAAGTACACACTGCCATGTGATCAGGGCAAATTTCATCACATCAATTACGGCTTACCTGAGAGTTACAGCGCTGACATGTGGGTCGGTTCCTGGACCTGGGACTGTGTCTGGGACTGCAGTTAGACTTTAGACCGGAGTTAGGCTTTGGACTAGAGCTAGGCTTTGGGCTGGTGGAGCTGTGAGACCTGGAGTAAGCCGCAGAGATTGAGTTGGGCAGAGATGATGACTTGACACTGCCTGTCTTGCTGGCATTCGAGGCAGAGGCTTTTGTGCATCCGTCTCCATGTTGTGTGTTTTGGTTCTGTGGAATGGTGTAATGGCCTGATCTGCGACTACAGGAGAAACAGACAAGAGACAACTTTGTCAGGGGTTCAGAAAGAAAAGACATGTGGTTATTTGTCATGATCTTGTCATGATCATGATCTGAGCTTGGCCAACATATGAACACAAGTTCTTCTCTATCCAATCCAAGCCAATCCAACGTTATTTATAAAGCACAACAACAACAACAGCTGAAACAAAGTGTTGTACAACAGAAATAAATAAAACAAATAAAATATAACAACGGAAATAAATAAAACAAATAAAATATAAAAACACAAGACCTAATAGACCGAAGAACAAACAATAAAACATACAATAAAACAATAAAATACTGTAAAAAGTATAAAAACAACACAAATAAACCGGTCATACAATAAAACCATTAAAAAAAGTACTGGGTCGCAAGCCAAAGAGTAAAAATGGGTTTTAAGATGCATTTAAAGTGGACAGTGAAGGGGCGTGTCTAACATGCAGAGGAAGATTGTTCCAAAATCTTGGCGCAGCGACAGAAAACGCTCTGTCTTCTCTGAGCTTCCGTTTAGAATTTGGTATCTGCAGGAGCAGCTGATCTGCTGACCTCACAGACCGGGCAGGAGTGTAAGGATGAAGCAGCTCAGGTAAGGTAAGGCGGGACAAGACCATTTAAGGAAGTCATAACAAATCAAATAATTTTTAAAATGAACTCTGAAGTGCACGGGCAGCCAGTGGAGTGAGGCTAAAATAGGTGTTATGTGTTCCCTCTTACGTGCTCCAGTTAAAAGACGTGAGAGGGAAGTCTGACTGACTACAAAATAAAGGGCTTTTGCAGTAATCCAGGCGAGACGTAATTAAGGCATGGATTACTGTTTATATGCTATATGCCTTACCTTTGTTAACGTTCTTAAATGAAAAAAGATGGACTTCACTACTGCACCAATTTAAGATCACTGTCCATTTTAAAACTCAAATCAAGTTCCATCTAAATTGACTTCTTAATGCAACCGGCAGAGTGGTGGCTATTCAATATATCCTTACTTCCTGGTTGTGCAAAGCAAAACAGGAGGCAGATGTCCACTTTTTATATACAGTCTATGCTATGATCCAGATTAACTGACCAGTTGATTAATCTGTCTTCCTCTACCATTGCTCCTTTACATAACGGTCCGCCTCACTTGCAGCGGTGCACTTTGCACCTTGTTCGCCAGTGACGTTATGACATCAGCCGTCATAAAAATCTTCCTGGATTGTAAATGTTGGATTATCCATAAAAACTAAAAAGGAGAGTATGTAGTGGTGGTTCAAATAGTTTTGTCTTTTATTCCATTTAATCGTTATGTGAGCATTGTGTCTACAGTGGAAGTTAGTGTGCCTTTAATGACTGTAAAAGAAAGAGTGAGAAAGAGAGATGGCTTATGACACAGTGTGGTCAGTGAGTCAGAGAGACAGCCATCAGCCAAAAGACTATAACTAACGACATGGTGAATTTACAGCAGCTCAACTAATGAGGTCAACATCGGCAGAAGACTAAGAATAGCAGCTCTAACAGCTTGGAGTTCACTTTACTTACTCAACACAGTCTTTTCATCTCAGCCCCATCGAGATGGAATGAACCATTAGTGCTAAGTAGAGGTTTAAAGTAACCTTATACAGTTTGTCTCACTATAATGACAGCCATCGTGTGTTGTCATATACAGCACACTATATACTATATCAACACTGCATTCTGACATGTGAAACCGACACTCATCATGGGAAGAAACATGCACTCTAACAAATAACATGTTCACGATATTCACAAATTACTTCAACTGTTTTGTTTTGCATTTTATAAATATATATAGAGTTACAACAAAGAAAATGTTCAAAGTGATAAACACGCACATAACTGCATCAAAATACACCAAAATGGTCACACTGATGCTGAATTTTTGAAACAAGCTGATATTTCACAGTTTAAAGCAGTCAATAAACCAGTCACCTAAAAAAAAATCAACATGCTCCCAACAGCAAATGGGAGAAGCCTCTTTAAATTATTTAAATACATATTTTTCATCATACACATCACATCATATTGTCTTACTCTTAGTTCAGCATTTCTCTTAATATAAGAGTTGCTTCTGAAGTTACATACACTTCAAACACTGATTTCTACCTGCTCACCAAACTCACATAGTGCAAGGACAGAGGTTCAGGTGCAGAGTGGGAAAGTAAGAGGCTCCATTCTCCCTATCAATAGACAATGTGGTTTTCAAGAAGCTGTTTCTCTGGAACAAAACAAAACAAAACATTGCACACTGCTTTACAATGGGTAATTGTGTTGCCTTTGTCTTTACTTATGAGTTCCTGTTCAGTAGCAGTAATTGAAAGGATCAGGATCCATTTGGGTATAGCTACTGATTCCAATTTACAAGGTCTTTTTCTGAATCGATTTTTTTCCAATATTGATTCATTTAGAGACATTTCATTTTCAACATACATTTTGCTTAGTTATCAAAGAGGTGTTCACAGAACTAATGCTGCAAATTGTATACAATTTGAATTTGGGACAAAGTCGTAAACACAACACAAAACTAATCAGAAAACCAATGTCAACATTATTTCTATATCAATACAGCACTTTCACACCATTTAATGTCATTATATTTTTGTGTATCAATATTTTCTTCCACGACTAACAATAATTCTGTTTCTGGAACAAGCTTAATCTGTCTCATTTCAGTACAAAATAAAACTCAGTTAGTGTGTGTTTGATATTGGGTCTTGTTTCATTGATTTTACTGCTGCTCATCTGAATGGTCTCTTTGTTATAACAGGAAGTAACACAGTGTGTTCTTTCTTTGCCCTCTTTCTTCTACTCTGTCGTTTCAATCTTTCTTTCCCACCTCAAGCCACAGGGATTATTCATTGAGCTACTACAACTCTAATAAAGGTGACTGATGGTGTATATGGCTGCCTGCAGCAGATCTGTCATTGCTGTGCCACATTCCAATCACACTCAAAGGTTGCTGTAAAAATTGTCATCATTCACAAATCTGCTTATGAAGCAATCCAACCATCCAAGCACACTGTCATAAAAGAAACAGTTCTGATACTGACACTGAAAGCAACCAATACAACAGCAGCAGCGAGAAAGTAAAATATCTGTCAGCAATAACGTTGATATACTACCCACGACATCACCGCCAACTCAACATATCAACTCGATTGGTCCATTTAATTATTGAAAGCAGCTGTCACATTGTAGCACTTAAGAAAGAACTAAAGTACTGATGTAGAGTGATGTTTCAAGCGGAAAAAAAGACATATAACTTGGTTTTCGGTAAAGCTCACTCACTCATCTTCTACCGCTTTATCCTGCACATGAGAGTCATGGGAGGCGCTGGCACCAATCTCAGCTGACATAGGGTGAAAGGTGACAGGTCACCAGTCCATCACAGGGCATCACATATAGAGACAAACAACCATTCACTCTCACACTCATAGAGTCCAACCTAATGTTCTGACCCCTGTTCCAACCGGGTTGCAAACATGAGTCTTCTTGCTGCAAAGGCAAGAGTGCTAACCACTACACCAACCGTGTGGCCCACATAGCACAAAGCTTTTAAATATAAACAAATGTCTGTTATATTCAAACTATTCTCTAAGGAGTTCACACAGAGCTGTTTCTCAGAACGGCACTGCATGACTGATGGAGGGAAGATGCCAGAAGCATGACAGGCACACAAGCAATGCAAGACAGCAGCAAACTTAAGGTTATGCGATTAACCCCGGTTCTCTGAAACACAAGTGAGGCATCTCACTATGGTGGAACATCATATAGGTCATGTGGACGGGGCTGTTTCCAATAATTCCTCACAAACACATCGAACTGCAGTGGAAAGCAATGCAGTAAAGGTATGAAATAGTGAGCGATATTAATTTTGAAGTTGGAGTGAACAGTATGTGGTCGATTTGCTGTATTAATCAATTTGGCATTATGGGTATGAGAGTATTACCCAGAGGGTCTGTCATGCTGAGGCAAAGCCACATACCACAGCCGTCTTCCTGCTACACACACATTGTGTACATATTAATACAGCAATAACAAAAACCCCACTGATAAATATAGATACAGGCACTTTGATCTGGTTTTTACAAAGAATATCCGGCACTTTACCAAACCATGTGACCTCTTCCTCCCAGCAATCTCCTTTCTTTCCTCTACCCTTCACCCCTTTCCTCGCCTCCTACACCTCACCTGGCACTTGTGTCATCTCCTTTTCCTCTGAGTTTGGTGTTTTGTTTTTCTTTTCCTGCCGTCTTCCTTCCTGCATTTTCCCCCTGCCAACTCCTCTCTTCTTCCATCCTTTCTGACATTGCCTGAAGAGCATTTATCTAAATCTCAGTGTGCAGAAACATCTGCTGTGTGTTTCCTCTCTGTCTCACTTTGCTGTGAGAAAAGACACATGTGAGCTACCTTGAACAGCTCAGTAAGCTGCGTGAACAACGGCAGACATGTCCTGGTTTTCATAGAGCTACAGTAAAAAACAGCCTCGGAAAACCATAAATCCAAGATTAGCTATTATTCATCATCTATCTCCAAACCTGTCTAACGTACAACGAATATCCAAAGGCGACAACAGACCAACGCTGGCCATTGATTACTTTTTTTTTTTTATGGCTCTGATGCAACAGATTCTATACTATCCGATTGGCTGAAGGGCTCGTGCTTTGTTTTCCATTCAACTACAATCCTGTGGTGCAAGAAAATATGTCCACAAGCTTGTTAAATATTAATCACCGCGGCTTCCACAGTGTGGAGTTTCTGTTGACCGCTCTGGGAGATTTGCCAATCTGGAAAAATCTGTGAAAAACAGACAGGCTTCTATTAAGTGAGCCGAGGTCAAAATGCTGAGATGTTTTTTTTTGGTGTTGATGGGTTTTTTTTTAGTTGCTATCTCAGGTCATAGAACATAAAAGCAACAGCCGCATAAAAGTCATTGTACGCATGACTCCACTGCACACACAGATGAGCTGCCCTTGTGCAGAAAACAAGCACATGCTCTCCCTGGCACACATTCATGGACCACTAAAACAAAACACTCCCACAGCTGTGTGAGTGTTTGTTCTAGTCTTTGTACCTTTATCCACATGCACACACCTTTTATCAGTGCCTTAAAGCCACAGACAAAGTGTGCGGCTTTTTGCGTGTGTGTAATGAAAAGTGTGAGTTAAAATAAACAATGAGGTCCAGAAATGACTAGAAGGAAACAGTATCGGCCCGCAAAGAGCACTGACGGTTCAGACGAGTCAAGGTGTGAACACATGTGAGTGTGATTATTACTGCAGTGACACGGCGAGAGAGACATCAATTTGAATATTAATCTACTTAATTTCAATATTCACATTATAAATGTGAAAGAGCAATATTAAAAGTTTTGTCTGCATAAAATTGACTTTTAAACCTGGCTTGGTACCTATTGGCTCTATTCAGCCTGTTTTTGTTTGATTGTCCACACGTGGTTGACCCTGAATATACAGTGGGTGAAGTTGTGGACATTTGATTTATGTATGAACACTTGGGCTCGTTTTTCCTGTTTTGTTTGGTTGTTTTTAGGGTATGGTTTTGTAGTCATTACAGAAACTACTCTACAAGGATGCAAATTTAAAGATATGAAATACCATTACCCAAAAAAACCTGGGTCAGAAATGACGCGAGACACATGGCCTATGGCCTTTGCAATTTCGGTTTGAAAATGATTAATTGTCAACTCTAGTGTAAAGTGCTCACGGTATATGTTATGTGGTGATTCCATTCAAGTTTGTTTTTTTTCCTAAACAGAAGCCTTCATATCAACAGCGAACAAAGCACAGCTAATGAAGTTCAGAAGGGTTTGTTTAAAAGATGAGAAGAGTGTGTGGTATTTCCATTTACATCCACAGGTGCCAGCTGCCCCCTGTGAAAACAGTGACCATCTCTGTTCCCCCTTGGACACAGTTGCTGGTGTGTGAGCGATGACCCACAGGCTGAATCAGTCAGCTGCTCATATCATATCCACCCCCCTGCCCTTCTTTTGTGCTGGAGGTCTGAATCAGTTCATCTTCATCAATGTCTCTTTCTCTGTTTCTGTCTCTCTTGCTATTTCTTTCTCAAGACTGTTATTTTACATGAGCCTTTTTAGTCTTCCATTCACTACAGCAGAATGTTATGACTTCTGTTCTCTTCAGCTGAGAACAAACAGAATGCTACAGAACATCAGCTCTGATGGCTCTTTTAATTGCAGCCCACGTTTGGCTGGTGTCTTGTAACTCTTCACAGATCGTCTTCCTTCCTCCACATGTCATTTCCTGTGCAGCTCAGTATATCTGCCGACTTGCTGCTGGCTCACACTCTACGTTTATCAAAACCATGTGTGACACACAGTGGAAGTGTTTCCTCCTAAATACAGTGGAAATACAACAGTTGTACAAAGACAAACTTCTGTGTGCAAGACTTCCAGCAAGCACATCACTTAAAGCTCCTTAGGCCAAATGTCTACTGCTGGTTACAGGCCAGCAGATTATCTGTCTGTTTGTCTGTCTGCCATTCCTTGACCAGGGGAACAATGACCACAGAAACAAGCCTTCATGTCAACCTAGACAGGAGACACAAGCACACAAACACACAGGACACACGCTACTGTGGGAGATGAGACACAAAGGCAGGCTGTAATGTGATGCTGGGTTTTTTCCAGTTAGCCGGAGAAGCCATCTGGAACACACACACACACACGAATACATATACTGTACACACACTTTTATACAAAGTGCAGGTGTGTCCTCCTGAATACCAGCTGCACACGGTTGTTTACTTTTACCACATCACAGTTGTTGACATCAGTTGTTTGCTGAAGTTAGCATGCACTGGACACACACACAACCCCACACATAAACAAGCCCAATAATTATTTTAGTGTAACTGAACAGTTGTTTCCATATAAGCGTAGTTCCTGTGCATGAGAGGACTGTTGTCATTATCCTGTAGATGTGAGTCATCACAGATCTGTTTACCACCGCCATAAAAACAACAACAAAAGAGATATTGGTATTCATCCCTCCAGTTGCAGCCAGACCAGAGAAAACTTTTAAATGAACTAATTAATGAATAAATGATCAGAAATACAATCATCACATCTGCTGATCAGTTACTTGTTTAAGTCGTTTAAGTAGCAAAAGAGACGACTGTTTGCTGGTTTCAGTGTAAATCATTTGACTTTTAACTAAGTTGTATCACTTTCAGTACTAGGTGATTAGTATTAGTAATAAGTGTTCTGTTTTGCTCAAATAGCAGTTAATAAATTCAGTTTTAACTGACTAACCTTCAGTTGATTAATAAACCCACAAGGTGCTGATTCATATCCTTGTGTTCGTACTATCTTTAGACCTACAGTGGTAAAAGACTGGCAACCCTGAAGAATCTGTTGTCGTTATAACTAAGTCAAGGTGAACCTGCTGATGAGCTGATAAGGAAACTGCTGAAGGAATAACATAACCCGGGGCCATGCAGGGAGGAGCTGGACATAAAAAGCACATAAAAAAGAATATGGTTGCCTTCTGAGGAGAAACTAACTGACCAGGTTAGTATTGGCTATTAGTGTGATGGGCTTTATTTAACTCTTTTGCTCAATAAACTTCATCATTTTTGCTTTGGAACACAGTGACCTTTGCTCACCACCCCTTAATCGCACACAAACACATGTTCTTGAGCAGCATTTTTAGTGAGGACACTTCTAGACTAATGATTCTTTAGCTTTTTACCCTAACCTTAACCATCACAACTAAATGCCTGACACTAAACCGTGACCTAAACACTCATATAAACCTAATGATAAGCCTAACTGTAAATCCAGGCTAACATTCTAACCTTCTCCTAAGTGGCCCCTTGCATCTGAAATAAGTTAATAATAAATACATACACAAAACAGTACAAATGCAAACAACAACAAATAAACTTGGTTGCAATATTTATAGTCTCCACGTGTGTGTGTGTGTGTGTGTGTGATATGTTCTAGCTTAATTTTACATTTAAGTACACACTACATTGACTCCCATTCATTTGGACAATCATACTAAACTTTTACCCTGAACCTAAACCATAACATGTTAGTAAGCCCTAACCTTAACCTAACCACAATCCACACCATGTCCTAACTGTAACCAGAGCCTCAGAAATGAGGTTCTGTCTCGTTACTAACAGACTTTGGGGACATTTTCAGTCAGTGTTTACACCAGAAACGTCAACGAGAGATAATAAAAACAAGTACACACACACACTACGCCATCGTTCTGTAGTAGGGTAAAGTCGTGGTAACACACTAACTTGCCCCACCTGTGCCCGGTGGGCTCGTGGTCCAGTGCTGACAGACAGTTGGGAGGACACAGTCCAGTTTTCGACAACAGTTCCGTGTTGCTGTGGTAACCCGTTAAAACCACTCCCTGGGTCTGCTCCTGCTGCTGCCGACTCATGTTTCTCCTCTTCTTCTCCTTCTTCTTTCCTCTGCTTCACACACCGCGCATATAAACACAGCTCAGTCTGTGGAGAACATCTGGAGAATTATCTGTCTGCGCCTTCCATAACTGGACTGTTATGCTGTCGACTCATTCTGACTCCACACTTTCTTCCTTCTTTCCCTCCGTCTCCCTTCTCTTCCCTCTCCAGGCTGTAACTGTCTGTGTGTGTGTGTGTGTGTGTGTCACATAGCTCTATGATTGGCTGAAACTACAGGGCAAAGTCTCTCACAGGTGAATGCGCCCCCTGCTGTTCAAAGTGAGCAACCTTCTTTCTGAAGCCATCACCGGTCACTTTATTAAGTACACCTGTTCAGACTGCTTGTTAATTGCAAATATCTAATCAGCCAATCACATGGCAGCAATCCACTACATTTACACAGGGTCGATAGGACCTGCTGAACAATTTAGTATTTTTGCACTATTCCCCTGTGCTATCATTTTCTACACAGTGAATATTGTTATATTATGTGATTAAGGTCGACATATTTGTAATATTTTCTCTTATATTTTTAGGTACTTGTTTTATCATATTGCTAATTCTAAATCCTATTTTATTGTATACCCTTAATTGTTATCTTTGTTTTGCCTATACATGTTTTGTACTCAACACTGATCCATTTTGTTGCTGTAAAAAGTAAATTTCCCCAATGTAGGATCAATTAAGTGAAATCTAATCTAATCTACTGTAATCTAGTTTTATCCAATTTAATATGCGGTTCAAACCAAGCAAGAGCATGGGGAAGAAAGTTGATTTTAGTGACTTTGAACATGGTATGGTTATAGGTGAGTATTTCTGAAACTGCTGATCTACTGGCATTGAGAAAATGACCACAGAGTCCTGCCAATTTATTAGGTGTCCGATGTACCTAATAAAGTGGCCAGTGACTGAATTAATACAAGACAGTTGTAGATCTTAAGTGTTATATAAGAGCAAAGGGTTCAATAAGATAAAACAAGACAAGACGAGTAGAAATAATATTTAAACAGCGACATTTAGACTGATGATGTTTTGAATGTGATTGTTTGTTGCAAAATCTTTGTTTTTATTTTAGCTTCATGACTAATAAATGCCACCAACTTCTACAACACTAGAGCTCGTTTTCACACTGGTATTAAGTAACAACTGTAGAAATCGTGTTTAAACACACCGTCTTCCTCAGTGAATGTGAAGCCAAAACAAACACTGAAATATTTCAAGGCCAAACAGTGAATTGTTCCTTGTCTATACAAGTCACTTTAAAAAACCTGCATTTGACTGAGGGAAACACAAACTTGAGACAAGTCAAGACTAAACAGATAATAGATAAATTGATATTTGGTCTTTGATTCATTTACAGAATTGTAATTACAGATTGTTTTTTTTTAACTGCGATCATTCATCTTTGTGTGATTGCGTAACTTTGCATATTTTCGACAGTCATTATACTAAAAAATGTAGAAATACTGCCGACTATATTTCATGTTAATGTGTTCACAAAAACATACATCACAGAATTTTAAACTTTAAGTGGCACGATCATTATTGTATAATTTAATAAGTACTGAGAACAAGATAGAAATAAATCCATATATAGATGTGAATTTTGTGTTCAAATGTCACACACACCTGAAAAATGGGTAATGGGAAGAAGTATTTTTCACACACAAAAATGTTTCCCTTACTTAAGATGAAGGTAGTGAGCGAGTCTGGAGACCATGGTGTCTGCGCCAACTGTCTGTCACAAGCACCACACACTATGAACGTGTGACCATGAGCTGCAAGATGATGGTAAAACACTCACATACTGTGACAAGTGGATTAACCAGAGAGGTCAATCAGATTTTTCTGCACCTCCATCTGTCCATCTACCCACTTCTGACCCCATCACTCCATTTTCGCTCTTCTCTTTCTACTCTGGTCCTCAGTCTCATTTCCTCACCAATTCTACCTCACTATATCCCCCACCATCATCTGGCAACACAAACACTAAAGACAAACAAAGGCAGCATAATACTGCATTGTATATTACATGTGATGTTTTTGCTAAAGATAACCCTAATGTCTCAGCTTCTGCATACCTAAGAGAGTTGATGAAAAATAAATAATAAAGCTGTAAAAACCTAAATCAATACTGCCCTCTGGTGAATATCATAAAGCAAATGAGAAAAAGTAAACCAAAGATATTTTAGTTTTCATTCATTTCCGATGTCAAATGCACTCTGAAGGTAGGACACCAGAGCGAAGACAGAGTGCTCATGTGCCCCCTAGAGTCTGTTGCACAACACTACAACCAGTGGCCCTTAGTAAATGATCTTATTTGTCCCGCAACAGCCCTGTGGCTGTATGACTCCTCCTCAGCTGAACTTACTGTATTACACACATGCACGCGCGCACACACACACCATCTGCTGTTAATCTAATTAAATGGCTTCAGTACTATACTGAACAACATACAGTCCAAGGATACAAAAACAATTATTTTCATAATCAATTAATCTGTTTTATATTCTAAAATAAGTAAATGTCAGAACATGTTGATAAATATTAATTCCCAAAAACTTAAAACTCTAATATTCTCCCATGTCTTGTTTTGTTCACAAAATGGTTCAGTTTGAATGATTTCTTTGTTATATGGAGCAAAGAAACCAGCAACTATATACATTTAAGAAGCCGAAATATCAATTAGTTATTAATTTAGTAATTGATTAATAATTAGCATTCAGCACTACATATTTGACCCTGAAGCAACTAAAACAACAGTCAACAAACACATGCAGGTTAAACAATGACAAGATATATTAGATTTGACATTTTATTTTTTTTATTTATTATTATTATCATTAGCACCAACAGTGATCAAACCCCAAGTCAATGTTTAACAATCCAGTACAAACATTTGGAATATATTTCAAAAAGTGTGGCAACTTAATAGAAAATGCAGACACTTGATATGTTTCATAACTGTTCAAACTAATCTCAGTGACAAAGGCCAATTCTGCAAAAGAATAACTGTTGGGGCACAGTGTTAACAACCATTTGATGAATGGTAAACACCTATTTTAAAGTAAATTAATGACACATCTGTGCAACACAACCTTCATGACAATCAAAAACATGATGGAAAATGTAACTTTTGATTCACTTGAGCTGAAGCTTTGTCATCTGCAACACAGTGAATTTATTAGTTAGGTAAAACTTTCTCAATCCACAAGGACTTTATTATAAGATAAATTACTATCTAAAATTGTTAGACCGTAAAAGTTAAGCAATTAATGTCATGTTTAATGCAGGAGAATCATTATGTTGGATTTCAAACACCCCAAATCAAGTAACTTTGTCTAAAACCAAGACTCTTTGAAATTACATGTGTGGTACATTCATTTAATTTCACAATGTTCATGACATGTTTAAATGAGCAGGTTTTCTTACCTTTTCTCTCTCTTGCATTTACATCATCATTGCCCCCTCAGCTCTTTGCACATCTTGGAGTACATGTCTTTCTCCTTGTCCAAATTGTCTTTATAGCATCTAGAAAGTGATTACAGTCATTACATATAACCTGTTATGTTACAGCTAAGGCTAACATCACTTAAAACCACACACTAAAGATGCATTCAGACATGTACTGAAGGCTGGCCATTTTCCTGGAAAATATCCAGGACCCACTATATGTGAGATTGCAAAAATCCACAAATGTTGCACTGAACTTTTTCTGGAACTTTTGCAGCCAATCAACAAAAATACAGATCAGAGCCATGTAGGAACACAACAGAAAATTATCTGTAAAATTCACAGTGAGTGAGCATCTTTTCATTCTCATCCCAATCGCCACCCCTCTCCTTTTCATGTTTTGAGTACTGTAATTTTTGGTCAAGTGTGCATGTAAATGAATTACTAACATTTTCAAAGCAGTGAATGTGTGAACTAATGTTGGTCTTACAAAGCCACTTTCCTCAGGAGGTTGTTAATGTCAGTGTCAAAGGGTCTCTTCGCTTGAGCAGTTATGAGGCAACTCTGGGCGCTCTCGTACTCCTGCAGCTCCTGGTAAGCCTGACAGATATGACATCAGAGCGTGAAACAATGCAATACATAGATAGATATGTAAAACTGAAAGGCCAACATGTAAAGCTGGAAATGTGATGCATTTACTTTCAAGCAAAACCTTCAATATTGTACACTTCACAGCCTGTGAGAATAATAAGAGAAATCATAACAAACCTGTCCACAGCGGAAAAGAGCCTTTGTGTTGTTGGAGTCAATCTTTAAGGCCTTGTTGCCATACTTCAGGGCTTTTTGTGGGCTGTCCAGACGGAGTTCAGTGAGAGAAAGGTTCAGGTAGAGAGGAAGCAGAGCTGTCTTGATACTCTCCTTCTCTGCCTGGCTCTGTGATGCCCTGCTCTCCATCAGTGTCATGGCCTATACTCGCCAAGCAGAGAATCCAATAGGAAATACATTCTGACTAAGACTGGCACATCATAACAAATGAAATGTAATGAAGAACAAAAGTCCTAAAAGCAGAGAAAGCTTTTCCCGTCTGTCATTTCCTTGAAGCTTTACCTGTTTGTAGCGATCTTTGGCATTGTAATAACGGCTCTGCTTGAAGCAGCGGTTGCCTAAGCTCCGTAGTGTGCCGACAACATCGAGAAATCTGGAAAGAGGAACAGTGTTCTGCTCCTCCTGATTACAAAACAAACACAAATTAATGTGAGGTAACCATTTTAAATGGATAGACACAATTTACATCATCATCATCATTATCATCATCATATAATGGACTGTGTTTTCTCTGGAGGCAAAAAGCACGACTCTCAGGTTTTGCTGAACTGCATAAATGAAAATAAATAATGATGGTTTGAGTGATAATAAATGGCTGACAATATAAATAAAGCGTTAGCTAAGCCTTGGTTTAGTATAAATGTTCTCCTGTCCATTGAAAAATACCGGGCTCAGTGTGAGAAATTCATCCACTTGTCCTGAGTCGAAGAAATCGAGGAGTTGAACCTCATACAGAACCGTGGCAGCAGCAGGAATTAACGGAGGACAACCCATCTCCCCGAAGGCATATCGAGGCTGGAAAAGGAAGCGACAGAACTCCCCTTTCTTCATGGTGTACAGACCCAGCTCCAATCCTGCCAGTGTCACATCTGTTTTAACAGTACATTTTAAAAACAACATCATTTCTTTGTAATCGCCAAAGTTAAGATCTGCTATTAGCTGTAAATTGTACAGACTAGTAATGAGAATAATTACTGACCTCTCCCTAATTTCAACATCTGCGGGTATTTAGTGTATGTGTTGCTTTCAAAAGGTTGATCTGAATATTCCAAGAAACCAGAGTAATGGACTGTATAAGAAACAAAAGGAGGGGGTGTAACAAAAACATTTGGGAAACTAGGTCAGGAGTTAATACAATAAAACATAACTTGTAAATACTTAATACTGAAGCATTCTGGGGCACAGGAGGGCCTACTCCAGGCTGGACCACCTCTTTCAGGATCCCTTCATCTCCCAGGAGGTCATCCATCTGCTGACGTAGATGTTCAAATGGGCTCTGGAATAAAATAAATTAATAAAAATCAATCTAAAGGCTTATTTTTACATTCAAGTCAATTAAAGGTAAAAGCTGCAATTTAAGTCATAAACTTTCACCATTGTCAGTCTTTAGTGTGGTAAATGTTAGGGATCCGAATCAGTATAGGTCAGTATTGGTATCGGTCCGATACTGGTCAAAATTACTGCATCTGATATCCGACAGATAAAAATGTAAAATCCGGTAAAATCCAAGAATCTTTTACATTGCATGGTTCACTATGCACAGACTGTAAAAATGTCATGTTTGGACTGTTTATTTCTTCTTTTTGGGAGAACAATATGTTATCAAACGATCATAGTTCATAAAGAGTTCATAGTTCTAAAACGACTGCATTGGACCGTATTGGTAGATATTTGAGTGTGTGATATCAAAGTGGTATGTCCCATCCTTGTTATCATTTGAAATCTGTAACTTATGCAAGACTGACATACAATAAAGTACATGGTTAATGTCTGGTTTACCAGTTCAAAATGATATTAAGTGTCAGAGAATTGCCTTTTAAAATAGTCAGAAATGTATTATGTACACATCTACTCATTAAATTTACTTATTTGGTTTATTGTCAGTTTTTCAAGTGTCTCCCCCTATAAAAAAAAAGGTTTGCAAAACACTACTAAAATACTGAAAAAGGTTCATTCTTGACTGGATTTTAACGAAGAAAATGGCGGAAAATATTACATTGGTATTCACCATCTCATCATTAGCGTTAGCATTAGCATGTCAATAGCTATAGCAATGTTACAGGTTATAGCCTACAGGTTAGCATGCTTACAGGTTGGCTGTTGTTCGTCCTCGGATGCTCATCAGCGTTTATAAACCTCCGGATGCTGGATATTAACCCGTTTCCCGACATCTCACCGGAGGAGCAGTCACTTTTTTGTCGTTTATTATACGAGTTTTGTATATTGTGAAAACTTGCACCAGCACAGCAGCGGTCGAGCTAACTGTTACGGCTCAGGTGTAGGTGCTTAATTGAAAGCGGGGTTGCCAGGTCTGGTGGCCTAGTACCACATCCCCTGCCACATGATATACATATCCGTGTATATACGTATGTACACTGATTTGACATGGCATAACCAATGCCAGAATTTCTTCTTCTCCTTCATTTGAGATGCATCTTTCTACTGTAGACCTAATTACTATATGATGATTAAAATAACCAAAAAAAAACATTAAAAGCAGCTGGCAGAGAACATTGCAGTAGGTTGATTAGGCATATACATGTGTGCCAGAGTCAATTTGGCAGGAATTGAGTATAAATAAATCATAAATCAGTTTATGAATTATTCATTTTTACTGTAAGCAAAATAGGTCTACCCAACAAACAGATGGGGTGGGGGGGACTTCAAGACGAGCCCAATTCTGGTGGAAAAGTGTAGATCTGTATTCACTTTATTTGTACGACTGCAATCATTATCAATAACTTAATCTGCAGGATCTGCAGGATCCATTGTAAACACATTTTACATAATAGATACAGTGGGCAGTATTAACACATCAAAGGGTTGAAATAGTTGTCTGAGCACATGTAGATGGAGAACAGACCTGACAGACGGGTATTTTGACGGGTATCAGATTAGTATACTCTACAAACCGGCCATGTAACATTGTACAATATATTACAACTCGCAAATATTTTCCTATATTGTTTACAGTATGACATTTGTGAAGAAAAATGTACAAAAATATTGAAACTGTACAGAATATGTTACAAAAATACTGATAAATTGACAATATATGCTGTATACACAAAGAGGGATCTGATAATAAGAGAATGAAAAAAGTTACCAAGAGTGTTGGGAGACAAACACACACCAGCATTAACATGAAACTAGCTGTACACTCTTTAAAGTGTACCCACTGGGATGCATGCAGGCCTGAGATTAACCAGTAAGCCAGTTAAAAGATTTCCTCATTGTGTTCATCAGAAGTTCTGCAGGTCAGCTGGACACACAAAGTTGGTTCTGAAGAGTTTGTAGGCCAGGAGCTGTCCCCCGAATATCATCATCACCAGGCCTGATCCTGCAGAAAGACAGATTAAATGAAGTGATAAATCATGTCTTGGATAGATTGAAATGAGGTGGTGAGAAATAGAGAGTGGGATTCTGCAAACAGGACTGAAGTCAGATAATGTTACACATGATGAAGCAATACAGAAGCATGAATAATTAGAAGTAATCAAGAACTTACCAAGAGCTATCCACCAGTGTTCAGCTGAAGGGAAGTCTGACATCACTGCAAACATACAACACCAATACAGTATGTTTAACACACAAAATAAACAAAAAAACTTCCATCTAATTATTAATACAAAGTAATTGATTTATTTTGATTCAGTTGAAGTGGTGAAGATATACAGTAACTTTTGCCACTGCATTCAGTTACATAACCAGGCCACGCAGGCTTCCAATCCCATTTTCTCTTCCGCACCATTGATCCACTTTGTGTGTGTGTTTACCTGCCACGGTCATCGCAACATGTAGCAGTGTCACAGTTATGGCGTAATCCCAGACCCACTCCTCTACAATCCAGGCAAAGATCAGCCCTCCTAAAACGTAGGTCACTTCTGTGGAAATGACACCAACTAGCCAGAGAGGGAAGCATGCGATGATGACATGGTTAAAATTTTATTAATTCATTCAGTCAATTGTGAATTTAGAGTCTAATAATTGACTGAACCTAAATCTGCATGTTTGTGCAGTGTGGCAGGAAGCCAGAGAAACTTAAACACACAGGGACTTGCAAACAAAGGAGCTACAGTCAAATTGGGATTCAAACTGTCAGCAATCTTGTTGTGACAGTAACAATGCGAACCACCACGCTATGGTAAACATTTGAATGAAGGACATGGTTCTCTTGATCTCTGTACATGTGATGATCAATAGAAACATTAAAATCAACATAGCTATTTTCTTCCACCACAGTAATAACTTCAAAGCAGCCGGTGCAGTTGTGATATTGCAGAATCGCAGTTCTAGCAATACAATTGAGAGAAACCAGGCATCATATGAGTGATGAGGAGATAAAACACTTCAATAAAATAAACGTATTATAATAATAATTTGATGTATTAATTCCACATGTGTTTTTGCTTTGCTCTTTGTCACAGCTTCTGTAGTTATGGAGGAGGGATTTGGATCTTTTTTTTTACTACACTATAACAGTCTAACAGTTGTTTGTTACATATTAAAAGGGTAACTACAACTGCTAATCGATGCAGTGGCATAAAAAGAAGATTTTAGGAAGTATAAAGGGGAATAAAATTGAAATACTCAATGTAAATGTATTTAATTTTACTCCGCCACAGATACTCACCCAGGTACTTCGGGTTCTGCCATGACGGTTGCGTTGTGTAGTCGAATGGTGCCAACAAGCTGTTGATCTCATGAACACTGGTGGCACAACAAGAGGACTTAGATGTGCACCAACAATACACACGGACATCATTTCAAGGCTTTATTGACTCAAAGAAGGTTTTTATTTATGTGTGTGTGTGTGTGTTTGTGTACCTGAACAGTCCGATGCAAAGACTGACCGCAATGTAGTAGAGAGAGTAGAAACACACCATGCACATCAACAGATTCTGCAGGACGACCTGAGAAAAGGAGAAGAATGTGAACATCATTCTATATTCCATTCTGCTGTCCGACGAGGACTTCTTTAGAAATTAAATTTCATATATAGTTACAAATATTCCCGTGTTGTAAGTGCGACAGTGTGGCGCAGACTGTATAGTCTGAATATAAATTCTAAAATCTGTAATATTTTATTAATATTTTTTGGCTCTTAGTCCATTGTTTTCTTTCATATCCTTTTGACAGTTGAATAAAAGATGAAATTACAATCCTAATACAATTAAGTAGGTTACATATAAATCTTGGTCACTGAAAAGACTTTGTACCATTTGGCTGCTAAATTGTCTTCCATTCACCATCTGATAATGTGTGATCAATCAGAATAAGAGAACAACAGCTGGGGCTCTTAAGGGTGAAGAGATAATTGCTATTTAACTACTTGTCTGTTTACAAAGAGACAATTTTCTCGCCTGCATTTTCAAAT
The DNA here is from genome assembly GCF_019176455.1 of Solea senegalensis. Taxonomy (NCBI): domain Eukaryota; kingdom Metazoa; phylum Chordata; class Actinopteri; order Pleuronectiformes; family Soleidae; genus Solea; species Solea senegalensis. The sequence goes on from NC_058037.1 coordinate 8,017,418, forward strand.
CTTTCTTTAATGACACAGACAAGTAACGCTCATAACAGGAGAAAGCAGTAGACAGTCGGCGCTCGCTCCCCTTGCTGACGTCTCCTTTCACAGATGATTAACTGCAGCCTTTACAGGAAATGAGTTACACGACACCTCAGAGGAAAAGATAGAAGACCTTTATTTCAGCTTGTCAAACAGAGCTTTAACTATTTACATTAATAATGGGCTGCATGCCAGTCTTGTGTGTGTGTGTGCAGGTGCCAGGGCCCTGTACATTTTTACAGGCTGACTTAGTGGTGCACCTTAATGGAAATGGAGCCTCCATTATTGTGTTTAGTTACACGTGGGCTTTCCCTGCTGTGACAAATCAAATATCAACTGTGACAGAAACAAGATATGAGATTCAGTGCCAACTTTCACACTGTCTAAGATATATAAACTATATAAATATATAAACTTTCCTCTACGCTGCTTTTATTAATCTGCATGGAAATGTATGGGGTCACAAAAAAAACCTATCTTATATATATTATATTACATTGTTCATCATATTAGGCACTAAAAATAGCCAGACATGTTGTATAATGTACACATTTCTTCTTACCATAATTTATACACATGAATTGAGTTGAGATCATTTGTCAACCTTAAGAAGTAGATCCTCATATAAAATCTGTTCTATTCTACTATTCCACTATTCTACAGTGTTTCCCAAAATTTTTATATGAGGATAAAGAGCAAATTCTGACATTTAAGAGGATGATAATATGTTTGAGATTGTGCTGATTTGTGTAGACTGAAACATCTCAAAATCTACAAGATAATTTCCAATTAAATGTAAGAGATAAGAACATGTACAATCCTGATTAGTTAACACGCACACATGAAGACTATAATGCTCTTTCATTATGTGAAGACGTTACTATGTCTCACTACAGCTACACACGTTTGCAGACTCCTTATAAATGACTTTTTGCTTTAACATTGTCATTTGTGGACATCCACTCTTTTCTTTCTCTTTGTCTGTGGAGGTGAATCGTGGTGAGAAAAATCATGCTAAGAATTCAGGGATTATAGATCATGATTAGTTGTTTTTTTTAAAATTACATTACTGTAGACACCTCAGCTGGCAACCACATGGAATCTAGTTACACACTGTTCTGAGAGCCATGAGGATGTGGGGGCATCAGTTAAGCAGCTGATCTCATACTAATACCCTCAGAGTCGGCTAAACACATTATCCAGCTCTCTGGTGTGTTTTTGTCATCTTTGGACTCGTCTGGACTTCACAAGCTGCTCTAAAAACCCGCTCCGAGGCTTCAGTGCACCATTTGCCCTGATGACATCAGGTGACTGAACCCACTGATATTCTGTCAGTCTGACGGTGACATGAGGGCATTAACTTCAATAAATATCCAGTTTAACACTGGGATTATTGCACACTCCTAAAGAAAGTAAATAATACTGGAATTATTTTAAAAAAAAGACATTTAATGGAATACATGATCTGTACAAATGAAAACAATAGAGTTACTCATATTAAAAATCTATAGAAACACAGTAAAATGGTTCATGCTGTACCAATCACTGGACATATTGATAAACACCTTTCTGTTTCACTGAGCCTGCACTAATAAAAAAACATCTCAACTCTCTATTCCTACATTGTGCAGTGTTTTCCTTACCCAGGTATCAGTGGGTGTGGTCTTGAGGGACAAGTGTCCATGGCGTTTTATGAGTGTGAATCCACAACAACGACAGCAGTAGTCCAACAACATGAATGGCTGCGGGTCTAAATGAGAGTATGTGGGCTACACGTATGCATCCGTGTGTGTGTGTGTGTGTGTGTGTGAGAGAGAGCATGTAGGGGATTAGGGCGGGGAAGGGATTAGAAGAAATGGGATTACTAAGAGTAAATCCTAAAATGGATGAAGTTGAACATACTCAGGTACAGTACAGGTGCACAAACATGTATATGTTCATTTAAAAAGCACATTTTTGGAAAATAGTTGTTTACCGATTCAAAAGGATATTAGGTATTACGGATGTGACTTTAAGTTTGTTGCCACATTAGGCTCAAACTTGCTATTGTCAAGACTGATATTGTGATTTGGATCATGATAGTTTGCCATTTATAAAAAGTGGGTTCTCAAATAGAAAGCTTGGGAAACACTGTTCTACTCTATGCTTCATTTCATTTGAGCTCATTCTTTCCATTTCTTGTAACTTATTTTCTCATCCCTCACTTCTCCCTTTTTCCTTTCTTAGTTGCCACTTTAAACAAACCTCTTTTAATGATTTATTTCTTCCATTAGGTCTGTCTCATTTCTGTCCTCCCTTTTCATTATACAGCTTTCCTCCTACTGCTAGTCTTTATTTGGTGTGCCTCCTCTTTTCAAAAAAAACTGGAACTAACGATTCTTTTCAATAATTCGATTAATCTGTCGATTATTTTCTCGATTAATCGATTAATAGTTTGATCCATAAACTATCAGAAAACCTTTTATTTTTCTTCACAAATTCGCAAGACATTTCACCTGTTATCAAAATGCTTTTTTCCAGCAGTTCTGACAATGACCACAAGGTGGTAGTCTGACCTAACAAGCACAGATTTAAACGCTCCCCAAAGACAACCAGCACACAAACATGAGATAAGAGTCACATACACAGGACTGGCAGCAACAGATAAAGACGCTCCATTCAAATGTGTAGAGCTTTGACGTCAGTGTCATAAATCATTTCCCTACATGTTTACTTTTTTTTTTAACCAAGAGATTATACATACACACAGAACAGAGAGGATGAATCTGAAGGGTAGAAAAAGAATGCTTAGCTGCTGACCATCCACCATCTGTTTTCATGCAAATGAAGTGGGTGAATTGACAGAGAAGACAAAGTAAGGGCAGAAATGACGTCAGTTCAATGTTGCCGTCTCCCTCCAGAAATAGCTAAAGAAACTCCTGAGCATCACGGACAGGGTGTATACTGTGTATATATATATACATAGATAGATATCTCTGTGTGTGAGGTGCCAAGTAACCTGCATCATTGTAACCATGGTGATGAAGAGCAGGGGAGTCAAAGGGCTGTGGAGCAGGACAGACGTCATAACTAATCAGAGTGCTCTCTTTATATGCGTGTGTGTGTCTGTAGTAGGCTGTGAAGACATTTAGGCTGGTCCTCACAGCCTTTAAAGGCTTTTTTTAAAGAATTAGGATTACTCTCAGGTTCAGGTTTTTAGATGTTGCCCTTATAACACACCTGATTCAAATGAATGGCTCGTTATCAGGCTGTTGCGGAGCTTGATAACGAGCTGACAATTCGAATCAGGTGTGTTGGAGCAAGGAAATGTCAAAAAAGTTGAGGAATGCATAATGTTTATCTGTGTTTATCAGAAATACTTGAAAAAAAGGACTTTGTAATAAGAAATAAAGAGACTTTTCAGACTTAATATAGCTAATATTGTGTTGGAAGTACAGTATAATATGCACAACCAAGGTTCTGCAACATTCTGGACTCAGACTCTCAAGTATCCACTCATTCCGACGCGACTTATAGCCATTTATCTTTTATCTGTGCAAAAGAAAAAGTATTTTATTTATTTATTCTACACTATTTGTCATTCCTTTCTCCATGTCGCAATGGAGACAAACTACAGGCAAATACATTTGCACTCACCAAAAATTTTAAAAGTCAATGACTCAAGGACGCTCCCTGGTGGCTGGCTGCTTTAACCCCTCCTCCCTCATTTGATCCAAACTAAAAAGGTCAAACAATATGACATTGTTTTCCCCAGACGTGTTGATTTATCTTGTCATTTTTCATGCTGTGTGTTAAGCTTTAATGTGTCATATGCTAGGAAAGAAAATGGGCCAAATGCCAATGTGTCACAAAGTTACAAGGGCATATACAGTAGTAGCTAAGGAGGCAGTAATACAACATAAAGAATGCCAATTGCCATTAAACTCTAAAGAATGAGGGGAAAAAAGAAGTCATCTGTTTGATAATGTGGCTCCACTTCTTCCTCCAACAGTAAAGTTCACACAAGAGAAACAGTCTCACTTCATTAAAGCTGCAGTGTGTAACTTGCGTGGGGATTTTTGTTGTTGTTGGTGGTGTTTGTGTTCTGCGTGAACCGATATAATAAGCAATAATCCTATACAGCAGGAGCACAGGGGCGGGCGGGGACAAGAAACATTTATCCCATCAATATGCTGTTTATGTTTACAAGTTAGACACTCCTGTTTTTAATATACTGTAGCTGTCTGAGGCACAGCGGCGCAACAGCCTAATATGAGGGTGAAAAATGGGACTGACAGAGACAAGTGTACAGAGTGTTTACAACACACACAGGTGACTTTAAACAGTCTGTGTTGTATCCATAGAGAAGTGAACACACACACACTGTATCTGCTTTATTCTCCTTATGTGTTTTTAAAAGCAGTTCAACACACTCACACACACACACTGAGGCTCACTGACCTACATGTCAGCATGTTGAAGTAGCAGAGAGGCTGCTATCTCCATGTTCTCAGTGTGTGTGTGTGTGTGTGTGTGTGTGTGTGTGTGTGTGCATCATGATTTATTCAACAAATTCAAAAATAGACATCAAAAAATAGTATGAAAGGAAAGAAAGAAAGCTATATGTTTGTTTAATAAATCACTTGAATTTATGCATGTGCTACTCAAAAATAAAGAATGGAAATAGCGTTCCAACCTTGAAATTCTTGTCTAAATATTCGTCACGTGATATTCTCATTTCAAATCACCATATCCTCGCTTCCTTCTCCACCTTTTCTCACCTCACACCTCTTCTAACATCCTTTCCAAGCGTCTTTCCCCTGTTCTTTCTCCTCAAGTCCCCTTCATTTTCTCTCCCTCCCTTCTTTCCATATCATTTCCCCTCTCAATTACAGCATCACACAACAAGTCCACACTTTTTGTAAATCCCATAATCCCAAGTGGGCTTGTAAACAAGAAATGCAGCAGTCAACAATGTAAGGCTTTGTTTTTCCTCTCCATTTTTTTTTTTTGCTCCAACACTCTCTCCACAGTCCAGTTAACGCCGTCTCTAACTGCTGCTCAGTTTCTCTCTGTCGCTGTGCAACATGTTTTCATTTCCATCCGTGATGGAATGTAAATACAGCCGCGACTGACCACACCAGGGACATCACACCAGCATGAATCTCAACTAGCCGCTCGGCCTCTGCAAATGAGGGGTTTTGTGGTCTTCTGGGCTCCAGATGTCTCCATTAAAGCAGATCTGGTGATGCCCGAGGACGTCACGACTCACGTGGTTATTTTTAGTGTGTGTGGACCAGAGAGCTGGTTATTACTGGAGTTAAGGTTAAGGTCAGACATGTCATGGTCAGGAGGGTGGCGCTGGAGGTCATGGAGAAATGTCACAACATGTGTCCATGTGTGTAATGTGTGCACATGTTCATCTGTAATGCTCAGTCGGCCCTCGAGGGGTTTCAACTCCCACCAACTTCATCTCAGCCATCTGAACAAACACCAGCCTCTCTCTCTCACTCACTCACTCACACACGCACAGAGAAACACTGAGGCTCACTGACCAACAAACTGTCGTAGCACAAAGGCTATCATTTCCATTTTCTTAGTGTTTGTAATGTATGTATATCATATTTTATAAAATATATGTATGGAAGGAAGAAAGGAAGGAAGAAAGGAAGGAAGGAAGGAAGGAAGGGAAGAATGAAGGAAGAAAGGACACACTTATAATTTATTGCTGAAAATATGTCAAGTACGCAATACAGGAAATTACATGCATGCCAACATCTGCAATGTCTTTGCTGCCCCCTCTCTATCAGTGTGTGTGTGTGTGACTTCTTGCATTTGGTGCCTCTTTAGGACCCTTTCTGGCATAAACACTGACCTTGTCAGGCCCAGTAGTCCTAATGGAGACCAAAACCTGGTCCTAATGAGGCAGAAACCAATGTATGTGCATTCACAAGTGTGTCCTAACCTCTGAATATTGGATGTAAATCTATCATGAAGTGTTGGGAGGGTTACCATCTAACACACTTTTTCCATTTTAATGCAGAAACGTTGCATTTCCTGACCTTTCTGTGCTAAAACTGCCGCTTGTTGCGTATTTTACGTCATGAGCTGTTGTATTTTTCCTCCACACATCTTCCTCAGTTTTTTCCCTTTTTAAAAAAAAATCATTTCATAATTTGCGTCCCAGACATGAAAGAAAAGCATGGCCCAGTGCCTCGTTTCCCCCCATAAACGAACACACACTCCCTCGCGCGCGCGCACACACACATACACGCGCGCGCGCGCAGGAAGCCTCTCACATTCCCACAAGCATAGAAGCGCTTTGAAGGAATTGGATGGAGCTGCCGCGTCTCTCTGCCGTTCAGAGGAATAAAAACGCGTTTTCCGCGCTAATGAACACTGCTCACCATTACTTTACAACACATCAGTGATATACCGACATTTAAATATCTACTTCCTCCTTTTTAATTCACAGAAAAAACAAGTTTTCGGACGCGAAAACCTGGACAAGCTGAGTTTTACGCATTTCGGCGACCAAGGAGGACAATCGAGGAGCGGGTTTTCTTGTGTTTTTTTTCTACCAAACTGAGGATATTTTTTCCGCTGGGGAATCACAAACGGAACCTTACGACGTTATATACGTTGGATGCGTTAAAGGATTTTCCCTCCGTCGTAATTAGGAGCGCGTTTCACCGCCTTCTTTGTCCTGAGCGCACACACTCTCCATATGGCGTAAAACGTGCTCTGCGCTGAACAGTCTTTTTAAATAAAACACTTTGGAGGACCACAACTCAGATTTGACCCAGACAAACTGTACCGAGGTCAGTACAGTGAGTCTCCATTAAAGAACGTGGATGTAATAACGGATTGTACTGCCGTTTTTTTGTCTCCTGTCATCATAATCCACTCCGGCATGGCGTTTCTCTGGAAGTAGTCTACAAAGTGGAGGATGGCTTGTTACTTTGCCGCAGGTCATAGTCTGATCCTCCTCAGTGCCTGATGGCACAGTGGCAGTGAAAACTCTGTTTTTGTGAAGGTAAGAGCTGAGAAGTGTTTGATCACTCCAACTCCAAACTCTCAGCATGAGACACCAAAGATGACTAAGTTTAATCTTTTGATTTTCATCCATATTTTGGCAGTATTTTGTTCAAATTTGATAAACAGGGAAGTTTAACCACACATATCAGCCTCTGACAGACTGACAGTCTATTAGTGCCATGTTTCCAAACAAACTATTGCAACCAATTCACATTTCTAGGGCATATTTAATCCTAACATTCCCATACAGTGTGATATTTAGTACTTGTATAAAGACTGTGTGTGTGTGACATGTTGTTTTAAAATGTCACCATATCCTCTTTAAAGAATCCAGAATTTGTAAGCAAATATTTTCACAAACAAAGTTCTTTTACAGCATATTTCACTGGATTCTAAATCGCTCTGTAGTGTAGTTGCGTAACTGGGCTGCGACTGGCTTCCAGTTGAAACATTTAACCTCTGGTTTATGGCGAGAAACTCAATGAATGTGAACCCAGCTCATGTGCGAAAGGTCACAGGTCAGATTGAAGACACAGTGATGCATTTTACACTAAATGACCGGTGCTCCTGGGAGATGATGAAGGTGATTTGGGAGAAACTTTCACACTGAGAACTGTGTTTTACTGCCACATTTTCCACGGAAATGCATCCGAGTTTAATTTGTGAATGATTAAGACGTTGACATTGGACTAATCCACCTTCACGGATATCGCACTGACTGGATAATCCTGTTAAATGACTCTGGTAGGTGAGCAGTCGCATCAATTTGCCACTCCAAAGATCCCCTTAGAGAAAAATGCCAGCCCAGATTTTTAGCCTAGAGACAGTTTATCTGATTTAAGACGCCTGTTTGCAGGGGAATTTTCTAATGGCCAAAATTAATAAGACGAATTTGCTTATTGAAAACAAAGCCTTGGATTGAGATTCCCTACATGGAAACAGTCCCAGCTCTTCAGTCTGGACACCAGTGCTACAGAGCAGGTGGGAACAACTTGTGCGAGTGACTGAGACTGCAAGGAAGACAGAATGAGTCATTTTGCTCAAATCAACAGGAGTCTCGCTCCAGTACATCAATACACAAACACATGCGTGTCGCTCGAGTCAATTGGAAAGCTGAATTCAAGTGAATTTATTAGCCAATGATAGTGATTCAGTGTGACACGCGCAAGACTCGCATGTATCGTCAAAATAATGAAGGGGGACTAACAAGAGGCTGCTGGATCTGACACTCAAGTGTTTGCATCAGAAAATAATGTGATGCTGAAAGGTCAGAGAGAAACACAAAGTGACATATTCTCCAGACAGATGACTCACCCTTCACTGCAAATCTGTAGGAGTAAAGCAATTCACAAACCCTTACTCAGTTTATCCTCTGCTTATTCTTATTTTCGACTGATATAAATTCCCTCTCCTCAATCCGTTCCATGGTTTCTTTGCTCTTTTCATTTCTCGTGTGCCCTCTGAAGTGACGGCCCATTTCAAAAGGAACTTGCAATCAAGTAAAGTGAACATGAAACAACGTTTAATCTCGTAAACTACATGGCGGATTGCTTCTACAATGAGGCTGAAAGCCTCAAAAAGACTTCAGTCAGAGGTTTGATTTTACAGGAACCACAATCAGCTGGACCAGAACTTAATGGCAGCATATTTCATTTTATCCGATTCTGACTCCAGTATAATCATGGTAGACCTTATAACATGACCCTGGACTGTGTCAGTGTGTACACACTTAGTAGCTTCAGCATAATGTACTTCTATGGGTTAGAAACTTAATTGCCATTACAGTAACTACAACTATTTTGATAATCAACTAATCGGTTTGTGTGAGTTTCTAAAAAAAACTAATAACGTAAAAGTGTGACATTTTAGCTTCTTAAATGTGAATACTTTCCGGTTTCCTTCCTCCTTACACAGTGTAAATAAAAACGTCTTGTGTGGAAGCCTCTAGATTCACGATTTAACTGGCACCGTGTCAACCGGGAATTCACCTATTGGAAAATACTGTGTGTGCTACGCTTTATCATCTATTTTCATCTAAATGGGTATTAAAGAAGACATAAAAATTGACAGCAATTGAGACCCCATTTTCATGGAAATGTTTACTGATTTTCAAACTGTGCACCCACAAATTGAACCCGCTGACAGGATTTGGCATGCATACTTCTCATTACCACAACTCATAGACCGCTTGTCATATCTAGGAAATTCAAAAACTATAAATGGCGATCTGTCCAAGGTGTGACCCCGTCTTCCACCCTATGTCAGCTGAGATTGGTACAGCACCCCGCACAACCCGTGTGGAGGATAAAGTGATAGAAGAAGGATGGATGGATACCGGAAAGCAGAGAAATAGAGTTTGCTCCCATATACTTGTCATTACGGTAGCCCTCGGGACTTCTACGGAACGACCGTCCAATCACAGACAAGATTCACCAGGGTGTCACACGTCAGCTTCTGAGTACTGTAATTCCTAAACAGTTAATAACTGCCAGATATTGAAATTGAACCTTTTTAGACAATTCTACAGCCATAAAATCAAAAATAATTCCAGGCAGCCTGAATATCATGACAGTCATAAGAGGGTTAAACAATAGGCTATTCAAGACTATGTCCATTTTTATATAAAGTCTAAGCAGTAAACTGAATGTGTTGGTTTGTGGACAGAGCAAAATATTATAGGACATGATTGTGGATACATGTTGGTAAAACTCAATCTTTTAAGCACCAGAGAAACCCGTCATCTCTCTTGGCAGCATGGTGCACTTCTGCTAACGTTCATCAGTGACTGTATTTTTCTGACGAGATTCACTGGCATGAAATCAGAGTAATTAGCACCTGCTGGACTGGAGACAGCACGCCGTTGGAATCATTACATGTTGCAACCGTGGTGATAACTTGCCAATTATTTAATTTAAATCCAGCTCTACGAGTGAATCTCTCATTAAGTTCTCGGTCAGCTCATAATTCAGATGATTGGTGCCGTCTTTCTCTTCGCTCTTTTACTGCTGAACGTCTGAACTCACGACTGTGTTGGTGAACAGTTGTTTTTGAAGGCTTTCATTTCACCTTGGAAATGAATCAAGGATTTAATCTCAGTTGTATGTAGCAGCTGAGATTAAACCACCTGCAACAGGTGGTCTTTTTAATTTTGCGGAGAGCTTAATTTTTCATGAATTTATGTCCGGCTTGTGGCCCTGTTGTCCTAGAACATGACATCATAGGCATGTAACCTCTCCCACGCGTAGCATCCATCATATATGATCATTTATATATGATGGTTAAATAAACCTGAATAACTGAAAACATCTGTGTGTGCCTGTGTTGCGTACACTTAAATGACTTTTGGCACCGTCTGACATTTTTTTGCTCACGCAAACTTTCCAAAGGATCAAGTTTAACTGCCTTAGGAACAAATGCACAGGTTGTGTGTTTTCGCCGTAGTCGTTGATTTCTCTCCGTGTGTGTCTCAGAAAGAGCCAAGCCTTTCGTTCATTTGTCCCTTTCTCTGTTTTTGCTGATCGAAATGAAATACAAAATTGCAAGAAACTGACCTAATGGTTGGCTGTTAACCAACCGTTCTAAGGCCAACCGTGATGTGATGTCACAACAAGTGACAAGAAATGCAGTAAAAAGAGAGATTCGCCACATCAAACCGGGAAGAAAGACAAAATGTCCAACAAAACATGACAGCTTTTACTCACTTGTTCAAAAAATAAAGAAAGGTAGAGCAGGGATCCAGGGACAGCAGGAGGATCCAGATTGGCGCGTTTGAACATGGAGCAGCATGTAGGCTGTTTCTCTGACGCGGATTCTGACCTCTGCACTCACTGGAAACACAGACACAGATTTCCACTTCGGGGATCAACAAAGTAAATCAGGAAAATGTGTGTCCATTTGAGAAATACTGCTGCAAACTCAATCATGTGCCGTGAGTAATCAATTTCACAGCTTTGTGTCATATCCAATCTCGTCTCTCTGTTCCGCCTCGCTCGCCACATAGCGTAGCGTAGAAAAAGTTTATTTGAATAATTATGTTAATTGCAACGTAGCACGTTTCAGCCCACTAACACAATCCCTGTTTATTGTTTGTTCCCACCGATCATTTTCCAAACACCGGCTATAATTTGACCTCATACACTCGGCTGCCTCAGGAAGGCCACGTTTCTTATACCCTGCAGAAAATCCAATCATGGCAGATTCTGACGAATACACATCCATTTTAGCGCGTTTATGAAAAGCTTTAACAACACTTGAGAGTCAGCGGCCAAAAAAGCATCACATCTGGGAACAATAATGTGGGAATGAAAAAGGCAACAATGGATAAGGATAATGTGATGGTTAATGGTTTTTGGCAGGCAACGGCTAAGAGGTTTTCTGACTCTGATTGTAACTACATTTCCTCCTATCGTCCTTTTGGTAAAGCTATTATATACTGACTTAATCTAATATGTACACAATCTGTAGTATAACATAACTCCTTTAGCAAATATGCTGTAGGCCTATTAATTATATTATGAAAAAGCTGAACTATACTATATTTATTTAATACCACACTGTCCACTGTGCTTATTGAGAGTGACTTAAGTGTGTTAGAGGGCGAGGGCTGTTATGAATTAAACAAAGCAAGTGTACATGCAGTGGATTTATAGCCAAAGTTGTCACGTTTTAGAGACACAGTAAATGCAGCGTGATGTCAGTGAAGTGGGAAGTGACACGATATGCAGCACGTGAGCTTGTCACTCACAGCTACTGTAATGCACTGCTCATGTATTCTATATCAACAAAGTGTTGGCAGTGTGACCTTGAAGGTATCGCAGGTGGGGCAAACACGGAAATGTCAAAATTGTTCTATTTGCCTAACTATTTAAATCATGTATAATATTTGTCAAATGACAAACAACTTGCTGTATATCACAGTTATTATGATCAATAAAGATATAATAATTTATGATCATGCACTGGTAATATTTTAGTTTCAATGTTGTCTGTTCACCTAAAAATACCAAGTTTGTATATACACCATCCAAATCACTGAATTGGATATTGCACAGATAAAAATGTAAAATCTGATACAATCCAGAAATGACTCAGCAAAAATGTGTTGTTAACAGCTTTGTAGTTAGTCATTTTTGTATTGAGTCATTTTTAGAAATGACTCAATACTCAAAAATGAGTATCAGTAGATACTCAAGTTTATGTTAAAAAAAAGTGGTTTTATTTACTTTACCAAGTATTATGTTATACAGTCATACAGTCTTTAGTGTGTATGGTGTATAGTGTAATAGTAGTATTAGTAGTATATTACCGTACAACTGTCCCAAAGAATAACATTTGATTACATTTCCACTAATCAGTCTATGAACGTGTTCTTTTCCACTAACCCCAGCTGTGTTTGTAATAATGTGCTTAACCATTCTCAGCTCAAGTGTTTGAGTCTGACCGGAGTCTGAACACTTGACAGCCTCTTTAATTCAGTCCTTTGTGTTCAGAGTGGTGTCAGGAACAGGTTGTACAGAGATCAGATATTTTTCACTACATTTTTGACTCATGCAGGTAACTTCCATAAGTGAAAACTATTTCCATTACTGATGAAGCTGGAGATTATTTTCCTGTTTAATTTAGTTACTTTTCAAATGTCTTCTTTTGTCTAAAAAACATAAATATTGAATTTACTGTCAAACCAGTGAACAGTATCTTACCTTTTAGTTGAGGGGACGCGGATTAGGATCAAAGAATACGGAAAATATTCTCATTTAAGAAGCTGAAATCACAGAATAAACAATTACTAGTAGTTCATTAATAATTCATTAATCAATTAGTGACGCTGGTAAGGCTCAGGAAAACAGCAGGAATTAGGAATCATTTAACAATTCATTCATAACCACCTGATTTTATGAATTGCTGTTATTTATTACCACAGAATGAGCCTCAGGAGATGGGTCAGCTCATACAGGGGCCACCATTTTGGCTCATCATGATTTACAATACAGTAGCTCAAAATAGACAAACTTAACAGCTGTTGCTTTCTGACACTAACTGAATCACCTCACACCTGGAAGGGAAGGGTGAGGAGAGAGATATTCAGCTGAAACATGCAACTTTGAATTTCATACACTGTACCTTTAATGGTATAATATCCATATTTGACTCTGTGATATGATGACAGATGACCTTAACTACAGCAGCAGGGTTGTGTTTGTCTCACCAATCTATTACAGTCCAGCTCAGCAGTTAATGTTTCTTTATACCCACTATTATTAGAGCCTCATTAGGCCTCAGTTAACCTTCCAAGAACAGTTTATGGCACAGAAACAAAACACCACATGACCCCACCCCAATAACTACAATGGCAGACATAATGTAATAGATGCCAAATTTTTCTTTCCCTACCAAGCTCAATTTTTATCTTCCCGCTCATTCCTCTCTCATTACATCTCTCCTTTCCTGGACTTATCCATCTGTGTCCATATTAGATGTCGGTCTCCATGATTTATTAGCACACAGCGCTCTGAAGTGGGTCAATTGAAACAAACTTTACTTTCTCGTCTGGAGTCAAACAAAAAGTCTCTGGAGTTTCTTACATGAAGATCAAAGCAGCTCCTCTATTCTATTCCCCCCCAGATTCCTTCATCTTTACTCTCCTCCTCCTACCTTACGTCTTTCCATTTTTCCACAGCCGCTTTCCTCTGTCTTCTTCCACTCTCTCTTTGCGGTTTACCACTCTGAAGTGTGACACAAACAAGACATAACGATTACCATGAAAAAAATGCTAATGCATATGCATTAAGCACTCGACAAATTTCGCTTTTAATGCCAAACCTCTTTGCTGCTCTCACCCTGTCTCCACTCATGTCATGAAGTCTTGTTTGTGCTCAATTTCTGCAAAAGAAAAATGTTGACACAATCACAACCATATACAGTACTTTTGTCATTCCTGTGCACACATCTGGTAGTTGCTATGGAAACATGTCACCTAGCAGCGGCACATGTTGTTGCTATAGGGATAATAGATCATGTGACGCCTCCTATAGATTAGCTTGTTATCACACTACAAAAGGCAACCCCTCGCACAGCGATGCAACACCGGCGGCGGATTCTCACGCAGGACGTGTCACAGTGAAATCCCTGCTGGGGAAAGACATGATGTTGTAGTGAGAATAATGACACTTGTAAGAGGAGTCAAAATGTTGAAATGTCACCAGCAACAGAGAGAAACTGCTTCTTAAACGTTGAGGCAAATTAAATGGTTTTAATCGTGTTCTTGCCTGACTACTGAGGCAAGAAACGCTCAGATAAACAGCTGAAGTGAATAAATTATTAATTTCACACTCATTTAGAAAAAAATATGGGAAAAAACATGGAAGAAATAAGCAAGTTTTGTGCAAAAGGAGGTAAAAAAAAATGGAATATCATTTGATAAGTTCACCCAAAAGACTGTAGACACCAAAAAATGCTCTGGCCTCGAGAGCAGTGATTCCTAAAGAATATCAATTTAGACCCACAGATGTGTCACAGGAGGCTTTTTAAAACGAAGTGATTCATTTATGAACATATATCTTGGCGATTCCTCATTCACTTGTTCCAAAACAATATCAGGTGGTACAGAACCGGCAGTGAAACAGCCAAAAACAACGAGTACGTGCACATTTGGCCCGATTTACGTTGTTAATGGGTCGCTGCAGTTTGTCATCTTTACGAGTAAAAGTGGGCACGTCGCGTAAGACGTTTGGAAAACACTGCTTTAGAGACTAAAGAGAATTATATCAGTGTAAAGCGTGTAGACTGCACATTGTTCACATTAGGAAGCCTTTTAGTGTCTGAGTCTGAGTTATGTTTAGTGGTTTCTCATTAGGCTGCTGGTGTGTGTGTGTGTGTGAGGACAGCATTTGATTGGTTGTGCGTCACTTGTTAAAAGTGAAGATGCACTGGGCTGGTTTCTGCCTCTGTCTGGTCATCACTGGCAAGAGAAAGAAGAAAAAAAACACCTCACTTCTCTTGTCCTTATTATCAGGCCTCTCTGACCTCCTCCTCTCTGCTCAACATCTCCTCTCCGTCTCCTCTTCACTGTTTATTTCCCCGATTCCTTTTGTTATATTCGGTTCTTTGAAGTTTCATGTTGGAACTCTCACCCAGGTGCTTTAACTGTTGTTAATGCAGTATTTGTATCCTTCTTCCTTTCATAAGCTTATTCCTTCCCTGGTCCTGAGACTCCTGTTGTCATCATGTGTCCTCTCATGTTTTCATGTCATCCCCCCCCTCTCTCTCCTTCCCCCTGTACTCTCATCCATCCCTTTATCCAATTTCAATAGACTGCTCTTGCAGCACTGTGTGGGTTCATGTTTGACGCACGCTAAGAAGCGGAAGGAGAAAATCAAGTAGAGAGAAAGAGAGAGAGACGGAATGAGCAGGAGGGCAGAATAAAAGCAGATTGGTCGGGTTTGTCCTTGTGTGATTCGCCATCTGTGGTAAAGCATTTCCCTTCAGCAGAATTACCAGTACAATGATTGACAGAAAGGTACAGCAGAATTCGAAAAGGATAAAAGTGGCGAGGATAGTGCTTCAGTCACCCTTACTTAGCTCAGTAGCCTCTGTAGCTTTGTGTGATTTTGAATCTTCAAGCAGACTTACTGGTTTTTGAGATGAGGAAGACAGCAAGGGAATGGGAAAAGGGACAGTGACCAAATATGAGAAAATGTAAAATTAGAGGTGGATTATAAATAGATCCATGAGGACACAGGGAGGAGGGGGAGGAGGGGGAGGAGAAAGACAAACAGGGAGTGATGAGAGAGGTGGAGAAGAAGGAAGTAAAGGAGGTGGACATTATTCAGGGTCACAAACAGAACATTAGCAGACAGACCAAGGGTGAGAATGGAAGAGAGAGGCAAGACAGGGACATGTAGGGAGATGTTCGAGTGTGGGGGGGGGAGAGAAATTAACAAAATAGACAGCTGAAGGTCATGGCTGTGTTCTCATTACCACGTTACATCCATTTTATCACCTAATATGCACAAACACGTGCACATGTGCGCAGAAAAACTGGCAACACTGCAGAAAACTGGAAAAGAAGTTAAATAAGTACAAATGTTTTACGTCAGTTTACTTTCTAAATAGGGAATTGGTATCGCCAGTGAAAATATTCATTAAAATTCTGCAACCATTCAGGCATTATTCTGGTCATTCAGGAAGATTAAACATTCAACAGCTAATTCAGTCTATTTAATCCTCTTATTGTTAAACAGCACAGTGCTAATGTTCATGTGAGCCCAGATTAATGGACATTTAAGAGGCCTTAATTTGGGTTGTTTGTTTTGAGACTGGGTCCTTTTTAATGACTATTAATAGACGTCTGAGCGGCTGGTGAGCGGATTTCCTTTTTTTATTTTTTAAATCCCCTCTATTCATTTAAGGAATGTATGTCTGTCTGTCCATCTACATCTGGTAACCACATACTGTAACTGTCCAAAGGTTGCCTTCACAGTCGACTCTGGTGGTGTTCAGACAAGACATTTGAGCGATATCAGTAGAAATGTGATGTATCGCGAATTGAGCCCATTTCCCTACTGTGTTCTCCATAATGGAGAAGTTAATTTGGTAGTAAATTGCACTCTTTTTTTTATATAATTACAAGCTGATTGCTTAAAGAACACACCAGTATGTCCAGTGTCAACTCTGACATTGTTTGGGGAGGTAAGGCAAGGGAGCGGGTGTTGTTTTACTTCTAACAAAAACAACGATAACAACAACAGTTTCTCGCTCACACAAACAGGAAGGAGTGCAGTCAGCAGCACATGCACACACAAACACACAGCTGACATCCACAGTAAACAGACAGTTGTACTGGGTGTGTACTGTTTCGGTTGTTTCTTTGAAAACTTTGAAAGTCTTGACGTATTTTCCCTGTAAACACAGTACAAACCTCTCAGCTGTGTGTGACCTGACACTGTTGTGTCGCTTAGTTCATCCTGCACGATTATGGGAGTGTGTGATATACCTTAACAGGTAGAGCATGTGGGAGACTTTGACAAACATGCATCTCTAGATAATGTACAGTACATCTGTGCCACAAACACATGGATGTTTGCCTTTGTGCACTCACATGTTGAACCTACTGTGTATTGCATTTTAACCTCATGACTAATGTGTGTCTGCGTGTGTACGTGCAGGTTCAGTATGACTGCAGCTGCAGCTGTGTTAACGGGCTTGGCCAAGCTGAAACGCCAAGACTCCGCTCGCTCTCAGCACCGACCCATAACACCCACATCCCCAGGTCTGGGAATCCCTGTCCCAGAAGCTGCCCCAAGGTCATCATCTCAGCCTTATTTACATAAATACAAGATTTTGCAGTGCTGTCTCCTATATACATGCGTCAATCAAAGGTTTTTTTATTTGCATTCAGGAAAAGAAAACGACGCACCGATATTGTCGTGGTACGTGGCAGGCTCCGCCTCTACTCTGCCTCGGGGTTCTTCCTCCTACTTGGACTGGTCATCTTAGCTTTTGGGATCGGCATGGCGACACTGGGATACTGGCCACACAGTGAAACCATGCCCTCGGCCAAATCTGCGACTGGAGGAGGAGGAGGCTCTCAGACAGATACTGGTGGAGGAGCCAAATCATCTGGTGAAAGAAATGAAGCCAAGACAGTCCCAGAGGGGGATGAAGCCTTGTCGAGCAGGAGTCATAACGTGCAAGGTAAGTAACAAAAAAATAGGTGATTACGTACTGGTTTGTTCTCCAAATGTTAAATGGCTTAAAGCTGCCATGTCCTGTGCTTGTAGGTACACCGTCCAAGCAGACAGGGGGCGCTCTAACGCGGTTCCTGGAACAGCATCGTCACTCTGAGCGGATGAAGATGTTTGGGCCTTTCACCATGGGCATTGGGATTTTCATCTTCATTTGTGCCAACGCTATTCTTCATGAAAACAGGGACAGAGAAACAAAGGTGAGGTGGAAATCAAGACATCACACATGCATTTTATCTGTTGTATCATCTGCCGACTATGTATCTTTAACTGCTGTTACTTTCTGCAACAATGAATGTTTCCACTACTTTCTTCACTTTAGAGTCTTTGCTGTATTTTACCTTCCTTTATGGTCTTTTGTTGTGTTTGTGTATTTTACTTGCTGTTGCGTTACACCCTCCTGTTGGTCTGAAAGATAATGAAAATATGGTTTGGCTCATGATGGTACAGTTTGGAAAGGGAAAACCTTGATCTGCATTGGGTAACCAGCTTGGGGTGGACAGCAACAGCTCAAACACAGTGTCCTCCATCAATAGATATTCTTCTTAAGACACTGCATTGACTTGACTTCTAATCATTTGAATGGCCTAAACAAAAGCTTATCTTTAACCATAACCATTTAATGTCCAACCCTTACCTTAACCTAACCACAATTCAAGTCTAACCATTTAACCATTTCCTCAGAAATGAGGACTGCTGGTCCTGACACATATACACAAACTTCTCTTAGTGAGGACACATCATTGACATAATGCATTCCCAAGCCCCTTACATCACAACTAAATGCCTAACCTTAACCTTTACCCTAACCCTAAAACCAGGTCTTAATCCTGACAATCCCAGACAAAATGTCCCCACAGACAGACGTGTTTTCAGGTTTTTTTGGACCTTACAAAGATATACATACAAGTACACACACAGTGCAGTCATCCATATTTATCAGCTGTACATAATGTATATGCACATCACATTTCTCCACACTTCTCTCTGCCCTTATCTCAGGTCCTGCACTCTCATGCGCTCTCCTTCCCTTATCTTATTCAAGTCATTCTCTTTCTGTCCAGAAGAGCCATTTAAATACAAACAAACATAATGATAAATGCGATGGGAATATCACACATATTTCCAGATAATCCAAAGACGAATGCTCGAGGTACTAATGATGTATTTCTCTTCTGCACTAGATAATCCATATGAGAGACATGTACTCTACAGTCATTGACATCCATCGCCTCAGGCAGCGAGAGCAAAAACAACACCGCAATAGCGCTTATGCAAGAGAAGTTGGGGATCTCCGTGGATTTGGAGGCGATAACGCAGCACAGCTGGCCAGTAACTCCCTCCTGGCTTTCTCTTCACGAGCAGGAGTCTCCACCGAGGAGGAGGTGCTGTTAGGGGATGAGGAGTTTCACAGACATCGAGAGAAGGCTAAGTTGGATTGTAGCTTTGCTGGGCTGCTTGCCCCGCTCTACAAGGACCGCCCCTTCTGCGGCCCGGGGCTCGGGCTGGCTCATTCTGACTCCATGCACCGTCAGTGGTCAGTGGATGTAGATGGGGAGAAGGGAGGACACCATGCTCGCTCCATCGTGTCCTCCTCCATCTCTGCTTTTACTCTCCCTGTCATAAAACTCAACAACTGTGTTATTGATGAACCAGAGATGGAGGTGATCACAGAGGAGGAGAGAGGAGGAGACAGAGAGAGGGCACAGCCACTGAGCTCCATGGTGTCGCTGGTCGTTCCTGTAGCATCTGTCGCCAAGGCCTCCAAACCACCGAGCTTACACCGAAGTAACTCCGCCTCCTCCTCCCCCTGCTCCTCCATCTCCTCCTCCTCACTGTCCCCTGCTCCGTCCTCTACCTCAGGCTGCTGGCTCTCCCCGGGAGCAGCAAGGAGTGACTTTGGCTCTAACTCCTCTCTGCACATGCTCAGCAGCCACTCCAAATCTCTGGACCTGGAGCACGCCGAGTGCGGGCTCAGCGTGCATCCAGAGCAGCGGAAGCACCCCAGCTGGCCCCGGCTTGACCGGAGCCTCAGTACCCGCAGTAACAGTGGCAACCGGGGCAGCAGCAAAGGCTACATGCGGCTGGAGGACAGAGAGGAGCAAGGGGAGCGGCTGCTAGACGAGCCATCGTCCGCAACAGCGAGGCGTGACTACAGTAAGCGTGAGAAGCTTCTGATGATATCGCGGTCGCACAATAACCTGAGCTTTGAACATGACGAGTTTAACAGCAACACGCTGAAGAGAGGAAGCTCCGAGACTCGATTCTGAAAGTGATGAGTTAAAGGTTGAAGACATTTGTGTCCTGTTCTATAAACTGCTCTCCAGACAGTTTGAGTGTACAGAGGAAGAGGTGCGTCCTGCAGAGAGGAAATTCAAATGTGGCTTCAAAACAGCAGGCCGCAGAGCAGTGACTAAAAGACCATCCTTCAAAGTAATGGTTTAGGCTTAATGTCGGCAAGACACTGAAAGACCTAATGTACCAGGTCTAAAAGTGCTGTTCTGTAGATGAACCTGACCTATGAACTATGTGAGAGGAGCACAAATAAATCATGTTACATCATGTTAGTCTGCTTTACACAAAAATAGTTTCAATAGAACTTCTTTAGAATCATTACGTTTCCTTTCAACTGATTTAAAAATAGCTTTTTTTCCAAGCGTGACAGAGTTGAGTTCTAGCAGCTGCTCATGAAGGAAACTATTTTATTGAACTGAAACCAGAGAAAGACCAGTTTAATATAAGACAACAATAACAAATCATACTTCTGTAGCACCTTTGACAACAAAGTGGCTTTATAGGCCGATTATGGTCATTTTTCAGCAACGACAAAAAAGTACGACCACTAAATTGAACACGGCGGTTCAATTTGTGCATTGCACACGGAGGCGACAAAGCATTTAAGTCCAACAGACATAAATATTATTGGTAAAGAATTTGTTTTCAAGGTGGTTACTGTGTGTCTGTGTTTGTGTTTGTCTGATGATGTCTGTAGATGCAGAAAGTGGGAAACACAAACAGCAAAGTCAGACAAAGTCAGTTTCTTTAATGTGGGAGGGCAACAAAATAGATGAGAGATAAATCGAGCTCCTTGGCTGTGTTACACGGGCTGTGTGACCTGTGTTGTCCCGAGGTTACAATAAAGAAATCCTGTGCTTTCTGTAGAAAAAGTAACAGACAACAACTTGTGGCTTAGTTCACTTCTCACAAGAAAAGACCTTGGCTTCACTCAGGATTAAAAAGTCTGTAATTAATGTACTGATCAGTTTGTCCATCATTGACCCTACTCAGTATCAGGGAAACCCCGTCTGTTTGAATAATATTTGTAAACTCTCCAGAAGAGTCTGAATATTAAGAGTTTCACGAACAATTGTCACAGATTTTTCAGTGTGTACATTAAAAGCTTAAAGTGATGTGTCAAAACTCCATTTAAGGGTCAGAAACTAGTCTTAAGTTATGAATTGTATCTGACTCATCATTATTTATCAATAATAGTCACCTTGTTTGATACTTTTTCAGCGTGGTGTGATTGAACGGACATTACCACCGAGAGAAATCAGTAGAAAACACTGAATGATGTACTCATGTCGCACTCGAGTCTACAATAAACCACAGTGTCCACATGTACCTTCATAAATCCAGGGATTTGTATTATTGTAATATCCGCCCACTCTGTCACAGTTTTGCATTTTTTTCTCAGTATTTACCTAATGATGAAGGCTGTGTGATGATTCAGTGTCTGAGCCACCACATAGTAATAGCGGCTCGGAGTATTTTATTGTTACATTAGGCATATTCTTATAAGTGCAGCCGCTTCTCTAGTCTGTATTTACAAGCCAATGTGGTGCCTCCATATCGCTCAATGTCCATGTTTCACGTTCTACTCGGTTTGTCAGCTAATCTCATTCAACACAGCCTGTAGTGTACGTTCTCTCGGCTGCTTTTAATCCAGAACACACCAGCTCACTGGGCGTCATTCACTGGTAATCTCCCCACATTTTATGGGGCAATGTCCAACTTTATCCTTTACCAAAATAAAGTGTATTTTCATTTGAACATGTTTTTTCCTGATGGGTGTTTACGGCTAGGGCTGAGTCTCGCTCATGGATTCACTCAGAGAAAACCCTGTAGTGCGCTTATCAGGGGTGAGTGAAAAGGAAGGAACAAAAACACACACACACACACACACACACACACGCACAGAGATATTTGTTACAAAACATCATCTCTGACCTTACATCTACACACAGCTTCCCAAATTCACCACTGACTACTCACTCTGTCTCTCTCCTGCTTCCTTTGTCTCCTGCATAGAAAAATCATAAAAAAAAACATTGGATGACTCACCATCAATTATCATATGTTCTTCAGCTCTGTGGGATGACAAAACACACACACACAAGAGAGACACACAAACTCATGTATACATATTACTCCTCAAATGCAAATATAGACAAAAGCAGAGACATACAGTGTGATTAAACAGCAGGAGCTGGTGATGGAACAACAGATGATAATCCTAATGCTGTGTGAAGGCACAGAACAGGCAGAGCAGAGATGGACGACAACATTTGTGTAAAGCAAGTGAACTATAATTACCTCATCCTCTTTAGTCCCTCCGTTGATGATTTCAATATTTAATATGGAGTTAAATGGCAAAATGATTTTCCAAGTGAAACATTTGCCGTCTGCGGTTGATTGATTTTAATCACATAATGTTGGGCTGCAGCTGCAGAGAATACAAACCTACACCTCGTGTCAATTTTGCAGTCATTCCACTATCACTGCAAAAAAACAAACAAACACTGTTAGTGTAAAGTTTTAAAGCCAATCTAGCAACAGTACATTATCCGAAATGTGTGCGTTTGCCTCTTTAAGACAGACGGTTAAGCAGTGACAGCACCTGAATCAAATGCTTTCCACTTTGAGCAGAGAAATGAATCCAGAGTGTCTTTTTTAACAGGTAACATCTCCAGGTCTCGATTCCCATTTTTTTCCGAGGAACACCGTGACCAAACAGCCACTGCACGCTCTGCATCATCTCAGTGTTTGTTCAGTCCTGAGCCAATGTGTTACGGCGACACAGCTCATGCTCATTCTCACCTCTTCAGCTGTGTCCCACACTTCGGCTCGCTGAGGACCTCCTTGCAGTATTTTGTACATGTGCACGACCGACTTCTCTTGCATTTCTTATCTCAAATCTCAGCGTCGCACCTCTCCTCCTATTTACTCTACAAAAGCATTATTCAGCCTTTAATGTTCCACATGCTTCCTCAATATGCTCTGTGTCAAACAACTGGAACAAGCTCACACAACTAAAAACAGTCACTAAAATAATAGGACTCCCAACCTCCCAGAGCAAAAGCCTCAGAGCACCACACGCATTACAGACACAACATCACAAGATCCCACACACCCACTACACCGCTACTTCACAATCCTTCCCTCCGGATGCAGGTACACAACACAAAGATGCAACAAGGCAGGTTTTTAAAAACAGCCTGATACCCTCTGCTATAGCAGTTTTAAACAAAAACAAATAGTATAAGTAAAACCATATACAGACAACAGTTGTTCTCAATGTCGCATACTTGTACATCCATTGTACATCACCTGCCAAGATTGAGGCGTGTCTTGAGGCAGACATACCTTGAATTAATAGAGAGATGAGTTACTTTTATAAACTTCATTAATGTAATTTTGGTGCAAAGCTTGGCTCATCTTATTGACTGGCTGCATGTCAAAAGGTAAAAACAGAGAGTATTACACAGTGGCTCACTGAATATTCATCTTTTTTTTCCCCAAAAAACATTATCCTCCTACCTATAAGGCTTAAGCTGAAGTCTGAGAGTTCTCCTGCAGTCAAGATATTAAAAAATACATCAAAGAAAAGTGTTACAGTGGGAGAAATGTTCCTTAGTAATAATGAACATGGGTATGAGTAGTGTGAGTCACCCAGTCCTATATTATTTTAACAAATGATACGTGTGACTTGTTTTAAATTCATCTTATCTGTACCTTTGTTACAGATAGAGATAGAAAAAGTCATTTTGTTGGCTTTGTACTTTTGACATTATGCTTTGGTAGGAAGAAAATAACTTGATAAAACCAATCCTATCTTTAAAGACCATTTCCTGATCTCTGCTAAGGTCACGAAAGCTCTACCATTTACTCTCTGGGGCAACCTGCTCTTAACTTTTCACATTTCCTGCGGCATCAACAATACTTATGACATTAAATTTAAAAATGACTGGGTTTCACTGGAACATCTCGCAGCAAAAGCTGACAAAGAAAAGAGCGCTGGTGAAAGAAAAATCAGTCTGTGTTGAAACGCGTGCCTCACATATAAGCACAGAAGGATACATAATCATATAAAAAGGAGGGAGAGAATTCATTATTATTCATACAATCGTTCATCTCTTTCCCTTACATGCATAATAACAGGCTTTTATTTTGTATTTGTCGTTGGCGTATAGTGTGTACAACACCATTGTGTAGCAGCAGCAGCGAAGTGGGCAGTTTACTGACATTATCAGCTAATAAACAGACTAATTAGTGCAACACATCTGGAGGGTAAAGAAAACTGTTTCGCAAATTAGCCGAGGAGTAAAGGCTGCCAACATTAGCACAGCTAATAACTGTGCGTCACAGTTTGAGATGAGCAGCACAGAAACAGGAATGGACGTAAATCATCCAGTCAGTAAAATATGGGTTTCAACAGTCGTGAATACGCTCATTATAATGTCTTGATAAGGGAGATGACACGTTAAAAGGAGCAATAACTGATTTAAATGTTGAACGTGAAGTACTTTTATGTGTTTCAGGTCTCTTTTTTTCCAAAGCCTGTCATGGTTTCCACCTCGTTGTTATTATGTCATGTTGACCCTTTCCCCATGTTCTCATCTCTTTGCACTGTAACCTGTGCAATTAAGCAGAAAAGTGAGTCTCTCTGCAGTGTGTGTGTGTGTGTGTGTGTGTGTCACTGAAAGAGCTCTGTGGTGATAGTTCCCTTCCGCAAGTGTGTGTGTGTGTGTGTTTGTGTGCCTGCTTGTGTGTTTGCACACTTGCTATGAGGCAACAGTGGGGGTGCCAGTCTAGTTGCCATAGCAGCTCGAGATGTGCTCTGGACCCCTGCCTGAGGAGCAAAAATCACGCACTCACTCACTCACTCACGCACAAATTGAGCTTCTACAAACAACGGAAACTCTAATTACCAGTCATTAGATGATGTAAAAAATTAAATAAACAGTACATCACACTTGTGATAGTGAGGTTAATCCAACCCCCTGCCGCTGTGTCCCATGTAATGATGGTCAGATCATGTAAGGTCACCAGGGTTTATCTGAAGCATGTGGCCCGAGTTTCTCCTAATAGGAACTAAAATGATGTTGTGTACATTAAAGTACTCTGCCATATACACATATATATATATATATATGGGTAGAGAGGAGGCCATAGACTATATAAACTGTAGAAATGAACATAGTCTGTTGCAAAACAAATTTCAGTTTCGAAGTCTCGAGATTCATGATTTGACAGAATTCTTGACACTTTTTGAAAGTGGAAGTTCACTGATGTCACCTGCAACCAGGCACCACACCTCCGCACATCTGTCAATCACTGGTGTCCACACATAGGTGCATGCTTTATTGTCTATTTTCCTCTAAATGGGAACTATCCTTCTACCGCTTTATCCTCCACATGAGGGTCGCGGGGGGAGCTGTGCCAATCTCAGCTGACAAGTGGGGTACACCCTGGACAGTTCATCAGTCCATCACAGGGACACAAAGAGACAAACAACACCCACACCTATGGTCAATTTAGAGTGTCCAATTTACCTAATTCCCATATTGCATGTTTCTTGGACTGTGGGAGGAATAAATGGGAACCAAATGTATCATGATCTACCGGAGAAGACAAGCGATTAAGACTGTACCTGTCCAACACTTCCTGTGTTATACACAGTGAGTGGAGGAGGCCCACTGTTATCATACCTGTTCCATGCTGCTTTGAAATGTCAGAGTGCAGTTTGTAATGTCAAATCCTGGAGACACTGGCACTGTCATGGTAACCTGATGGTGGGAGAAGAAGTTCTTTAAATGTCTATTACTAATTTAGTTATACAGTATAGTGATTATATATAGTATAGTGACATGACTTTTAAACGTTTTTCCACTGACTATTAAATTGTGGACCCTAATATGCTGCAAACATCTTTAGTCTGATGTGCGTTGTGTGATGGACTGTGAATGTGCCTCGATACTGGAACATTTCCGTCTCTTTGGATTGTTTCCAAGTGTCAAACAAAACAAAAAAAATACGGAGGACACTTTGACTTTCCATGTGCACACAAACTGAAGACTACCAGAAATGGCCGACACTGAATCTAGTCAAAAGTCAGGAAAAGAATCACAGCCAGTATGTTTGAAACAGTGGTGCATTAAGGTGAGGTCTCCTCCATAAAAGCACTTTATTATGTCATAAAATACCAGTTGAGAGAGAGAGAAGGGCAGCCAACTGTTGACTGGTCTTTATTTTACAGCAGTATCAAGTTTATTTGACTGCAATATTCAGTTTTTTTTTAAAGGCTCTTGCTTAGCAGTAAACCCAAAGCTTAACGTGCACTGTGTGCCGAGGTTAGTGCACGCACACACACACCAGGTGAGTCATCAGTGGGCTTTACATCTGCTTTTTATTCCTTTCTACTTGCAGCCTTCATCTTTCCCTTTCTCCACCCATGTTGTTATTTTCTCTCATGTGGTTTCCTCTTTCAATCTTCCTCATCCTTCCCCATGCCCTGCTGCCTCCCTCATCATCATCATCATCATCCCATCTTTCCCATTCTTATCTTCCTCTCCTCTGCTTTTCAATTCTCTCTCTCTCTCTCTCTCTCTGCATATTTAATTTTCTGGTCTCTTTCTCTCACTAAATTATACTCTTTCCCCCTGCGTATTCCGTTGCCTCAGCACGAGGAAACAAAAGCACCAAGAACAACTGTGAGCTCAGAGGCCGACGACTACATGTTCATCAGAGAAGTAATTAAAAATCACTGCAGAAGAGATTGAGACAAACTGTTAACTGTAAAAAAAAAAATGACATTCTACACTTGCAGGAAAGGTATCCCAGCAGAAGCTTATGTCACATCACTACACCTGCATGTAAAGACACATGAGATAACCTGATGACATTATCAGGGCTTTATAAAGCTGCTCTCCTGAGCCTCATTACACAGCTGTCTCCACAGGCTCCCAGCACTCCTTATGACATGTCATGCAAAGTGTAACGCCATGTAAGCCTCATTTCATTTATGTCTTTGAATAATGTAATTCCCGTGGACCATCCTCAGGCTACAGCTACAGTGTTTATCAGTTTATTTCCTATGCCACTGATAGCAGTGGAAAGAGAGACTTGAGGTAAACAATACGACATTCTGGAGGTGTGTGGAGGTCAACACAACAATGTGTGTATGTGGGCTTCTTCTTCTTCTTCTTATATATCCAGGGTCTATAAACCCACTGTAGTTACAGGGTCAGACTCATTACGGGTTAGTGAGGAATGGGTTTAGACCACTCAGTCAGTTAGGGAATGCATCACTAGTGGGTCACCCCACACAGTTATGTATAGAAGGATGTAATGGACGTATGTGGTCTTCACCTGACCGCCTAAAAGCTTTTTCACAGCACGCACACATCGTCCCTGTGTCTATATTCCTTTACCACACACACACACACACACAGTGGTGTACACTGCGGTGTGTAGAACACAATGTACAGTCACAGAGAACGACAGAGACTCTCCTTGTTAATAAAATACAGTGCACGCATGAGTTAACTAATCTGTGTGTGTGTGCAAATAATTATTGTTTGTGTACTCGTTGTGTCTATAGAAATCTGTGTGTGTGGTTACTTTTCATCGTGTCACTGCAGATAAGGACTAACTTTAATGGTACACACACAAAGCGTGTTCATATTTGTGGATATAATTCAGTGTGTGCAACTGACCAATTTACTGAATCGCTTTAAAAGACAAGTCCAATTGTGTGTGTGTGTGTGTGTGTGTTTTAAAGGTTTAAATTGCCCCTCCTGGACTTCCTGTCTCTGTGGGCATCATCTGCCTACTCAACCAATCAAGAGGAAGCATCCGACATCGCTCTTAACAAGCCAATTAAATTAGTTCTGCTGAAAGGATCAACCTCAGGGAGCTAACCTCCTCTCTTCCTGCTGATTTTCCTCTTTGCCTTCCTTCTATCTCTCTTTAACAGATATTCTCCCATCCTCCGTAGTACCGCTGCATTGCATACTGCCTCTCGTTCCCTTTGAAGTCCTGACTTTACTGGGTTTTGTTGAGTCTCACTGCTCTCATCAGGAGCATTTCCTGTCACGAACACACACACACACACACACAAAAAAGATCTTAAAACCCACACTGTGAGCTACCTGCCCAGAAAGAAACAGCAGACAGACAGAGTCGGTCAACATAAAGCATTTATCAGCTACAGGTTTAAATATTTAAAGCCACAGACCAAACAAAACTTATATTTGTCAGACGAAATAACTTTGCTTTGAATATTCTATACCGGATGCAGATCATAACGAGTAATGACAGAGGAAGAGGGATCCTCTACTCTAAAGCATCTTAAAGCACTGGAGCAATTGTATATCGTGTATTAGGATGTATCTACACATGAGCATCTAATGTATATCCTTTAAAAGTATATGCACACATTTGGTGGTTAGGGATGGAAGGATAAGATATATAATATAATTCTGATAATGAGAATTGTCAGAATCTGGTTACTCTGGTTATGTTTCATGTGCGTATGGTTATGTGTTATCACATAATCGCTGACTAACAACAAAGACGACGAGCAGATAAAATGAAGCACTGTGTCATGGTACATCTCTCTACAGGATTTAAAACAGTAAATGTTATTCACGAAAAAAGCTGCAAAATCATGTACTCACAAAAGAAAAGTCTAAATATGTTTTTCCAGCCTCTTCTTGACCATAATTTTAATTTGTTCCTTTCTGTTTCTTCTGTTTACAAAGATAAATTCAACATAACATTATTAGGTTGTGACAATAATAACTCTGTTCAGTGAGGAAACATCAATAACGGACTGGTGATTTAATTTAGCGTTACCGCGGAGCTGACGCTAGTTTGTCTCTGCATTGAATGTCAGACGTAAATAGAGTTTGAGAATGAGATAGAGTGGAATTTGTCTTAATTAGTCAGAGAGAGAGAGAGATAGTCTTTTCACTGACACACACACACACACACACGCACAAACACCACAATAAGGGTCTTTAAATAGAGGAGGGCTATGGGTATGAAAGATGAGTGATAGAAAATACACTGTGGTCATCAAGCCCTACGTAAATACAGACCATTTACCATTTTAAATGTTACCACATATCTTGAGGTTGAAAGCAATAATTGGCTTCCTGTGACATGACTCATCCCGACACACACAGCAAATATCAATTCTGGTGTTTGCTCACTAGACGTTCACTCACATCAGTTACCGTAGCTACAGAAGGAGGCATGGATAAAAAAGAAATGATAAGGAACGCACACAATGACGTCCCTAAATGTTTACAATTAGACGTACAACCATGATGACTAAAGAAAAACAACTGCTTCACAGCTGGAACAAACGTCGTGGCAGATCCACGTCCATGCACTTTGCTTTGACAGTGTGTGGAACTGTGAGCTTCTAGTTCACAATGGAATTCAAGGAAATACATTAACATTTGTGCACACTTACACACGATTAGTCCACTTTTCTTTCCTCCTTCCTACTATGTTCTATCTCTCTCTCTCTCTCTCTGATACACACACACATACACAGAAGCAAACACACACCACTTTGGAAAAAAAGAATGCATATTTGATCTGAAGTCAGTGAGTTATGAATTATACACAGAGCAGCCTACACAGAACTTAAAAGCCGCACTGTGGTAGTCTTTGCATGCGTGTGTGTGTGTTAAGAACAGAGGAACAGAAAGAGAGACTGACATATACACACACACACATACCAGGCTGAAAGTCTCTGATTCTGACACCTGAAGGACACCGTTTAAGTGTCCTGCTGGACACCTACATGTGCGGACAATGTCCAGGTTCAAATGCCACTGTGTAGTTCACACGTCTACGATCAACCTCCATTTTAAACCACTGATAAAATGTCCATGTATCATCTTAACAAGAACCAACAGTGAATAGAATACCTTACTGTATTAGAAATACAAAGACTACTTAAATACAGCTGGCTCAACAAAAGAAAATATCCATGGGATTTGAGGTGTTTTATAGCAAATTATTTTCAATTCAATACAGATGAAATAAAATATAAGCTTTCTATATTTTTAAAACGCAGGCTTAATGTAAATTATAATCCTCCTTCCAGCTGCTTCCCTCCCTGCTCCTGCTGCCTCCTCAGGGAAAAGCAATAACAAGAAATTGAGTGAACAGACTACATGAAAATGACAGACAGGTCTGACAAAACCTGATTTTTTTTTTTTTAACAGAGAAGCCACAAGCAAAATATATTACAATAAAATCTAATACGAGACGAGTGTGAGCTCTGTGTACAGAGAGAATTGGGTTTCTGCAGGACACTGGGTTTCTTTTTATTAATCAAAGAGATGAAAGAGTGGTTCAGGAGCAACAAACGTAACAAAGACAGGAGAAAAACAGGACGGTAATGTTTCAGTCTGCACAGGAGTGTGACGGTGAGGGGAAAAACAAGTGAGGAGCAGCAGATAAATAACACACAAGTCATTTGATATCTCTAGTATCTGTAATATGATCACAGCTGTGTTGTGTCTCAGTCACAGCCCAAGGTTATCTCGATGGGTTTGGGTTTTTTTTTTGGAAAGAAGCGAGGGAAATAATATTCCATGAATTAAACATGTTCAAATCTCAAAATCATCAAGAGTCGATTAACACTCTCCTCTTCTTGCAATGAGAAACATGTCAGACACGCTACCTCACTGCAAGGTGGCAAACATGCTCACAGACAAATTATACTACAGGACGGACTTCATGACCTGGTTTGAATTTTTCATTAAAATACGAAATATCAAATCTATAAAAAAAGGCTTCTCATTGGAGTATTGCAGTGAATCAACTGAACTGTATTTGTGACACTGCTGCATGTGTTACAGTATTAGTTTCAAGTCCTCTTTAGGATGAAAATCCCACAAATGATCCCTCAGCAACTCTCTTTCAGACGCAAAGTTTAACGTGAGCTGTAACGTGAACGTCTCAGTCTAAAATATCGCATCCATCCTTTCCCCCCCAGCGTACCTATCATATTAACTTCTGTACCTTCCCCCCGCACACTTCAAACTTTTCAGCCGCTTCTCTTTTCACCACAGAACCAACTTCAAAAAATGTCTCTCTCTTTTTTCTTCATTAAATTTCACCCGTTTACCTCCCTCCTCCTCCTCCTCTCTGCTCTTCACTTCTCTGTCCTTGCCCGTTCATTTTGGACACCCCGTTAAGTACACCCCTGAATTAGTGATCAAACACACCAAAGGATTAGAGACACGGTGATCCTCTGTGTAATCCCTCAAGAATACTTCCTTTAAGATGATACTTTAACGTGTGTTGTGTTTGTGACTAAAAACAAAATTCTGCCTGGCAAAAGGTGAAAGATGTCTGTGTGTCTGTGTGTATTTGTTACCTCTTTAGCATAAACGCTGACCTTGTCGGGACCAGTTGTCGTCATGGAGACCAGAACCTGGTCCTAATGAGGCAGAATGTCATTTCTGAGGCACAGAGGGGAGATTTAAATTGTGGTTAGGTTATGGTTAGGCATTAACTGGTTATGGTTACGGTCAGGGATAACGCTTTGTTCAGGCTGACTTAATGAATGGAAGTCAATACAGTGTGCGTGCATGTAAGATGCCTCAAATCAAAGTTCTCTTTGTCATTAGCCAGACACAAATAACTGTGCGGTTGAACGACACGGAGCCATTTTTCACATAAGCAGCTCCAACTATAGCAACAAGAAAAAACTGTTGGATAGAGGCAAGAACATGAAAAAAACTGTTGTAATAATGTGCGCTTGTACGTGTGTGTGTGTGTGTGTGTGACACAATTTGGCTCATATTTCATCGTTTTATTTGGAGCCTTTTCAGCACATTCTACAGAGTGTGATCTGGAAGAAAATGTCCTCCACGGTTTGCTTTACATCCAAATACAGTGAAACATATGTTTACATCTATTTGTGGCGTGTGTGTGTGGTTACTTTGGTGTTAAATAACCAGTGAAGCGTTTGATAGTTTCTTTGTGTCTTGTCCTGATTAGGTGTGACACTATGCTGCTTTTACGTCTAAACGCATAGATGCAATCGTTAAAGCAGCTCATAGTCCTTTTTGCCAGTAGGAGAATGAAATGAGAATGAAAATGTACTGACCGGCGTCACTTGCAGAGACTGAAATGGCTCCATGTGTCCTGAAATCAGAGGAGTGGAGTGCATTACACAAGCAGATGTGATTTCAAATCAAACAGAATACGGATCAAGTTCTTTTCCTTGCAGCAATTGCATCGTCATTGTGGTCATGCTCACTCCAAGCACTGCTACATGTAAATACTTTATACAGCCTGCTTTTGGGATTGAATCGTCTTTAAATCTTAGTTGTAGTTTCCATAAAAAAACATGCATTTTTAAGAAATGTTTCCAAACCATCATGTCAAATGTAAAAATGTCATCAGGGCCAGAAAGATGAAAGTGAACAGAAAGAGGGAGCAGCCAAAGAAACTGGGTAAGAAGATAAAAGAGAGGGAATAAATGATAAGCGTAGAACTGAGAGAGGCGAGAACTAATCCCATTTTCCATCTTCCTTGTTTTTCTTTTTTTTAAATCTCTGCTCTCTTTCTTAGTAACCTCTTAAGCTCAGCTACCAGACCTTCCTCCTCCTTCTTCTCTCTTATCTCCCCCACTCCTCCATTTTGTCTGAGGTTAAACGACCCCACTCAGTATCAGAGCATCATCGGGGAGTGAGATAACCTTTTAGTTTATCCTTTTGATATATCTTTCTCTCTCTCTCTCTCTCTCTCTCTCTCTCTCTCTCTCACACACACACACACACACCCTCTCTCCAGTCCCTGTGTGTGCAGATTATTCAAATTCAAAATTTGAATAAGACTTTGATTACAAGACACATGATTTCACACCTCTGCTCTCTCTTCCTCTAAGAGACGCATCATTTTTTGGGTGAAATAAAACTAAACCTTGTGTCCTCTCTCTCTCGACAGACTTATTCTCTGACCACACAGGTGCCTCAGCAAATTGCCAGTGTCAGATAAATATTTAAGTTATTGCGGTTCCTGTTGGACTTCATCATCTGCTCGTCTCTGGGCAAAGAGCGTGGGTTGGGACTGTTTGCCGGACGGTTGCTTCAGCTCCCTGGGGTGAGTCCCTGTCGTGTGCTGTCTAAGACACTCACTCATTCATCACCACGATGTGGTCAGAACTACCAAACGGTAGTTCTGAACTGTAATTAGAGACTTAAAAATGTGATTGGAGGAGGGCAGCATTGCACTTCTTATGGCATATTTCCACGATACAGTTCTCGGCACAGTTTGGGTACCAGGTATGTCGTTTTCCATTACTATAGTTCCACCTTAACCCTTAGAACACTTTCTATGTTAGAACGTATATACAGAGGCTTTAACAATGTGCAATATAGAGGGTCTTATATCCTTTTTTCAGCACAACATATAGGCAATCTGATGAAAAAAACTATATACAACTATATAAAAACACCTAAGCAAAAAGTTTTTAAATCGCATTGATTTTGTGAAATTTGGAAATACAAAAACAAGCAAACGACACATAAGACGAAAAAAATGCATTGTGTAAAGTCTGAAGACGTGACCTACAAAAAAGTACCAGGTACTAACCCTAATGGAAAAGCAAAAACAAAACAAGTAGAGTGCTAGAACTGTGTAGTGGAAAAGCACCATAGGTGCACAGCCTACTGGAAGAAGAACATAGCAGGACAGAGCATAAGAAAAGTTTTATAAATATAGTATCGATGCATACAATTAGTTGATGATCCTCTTATTCAGCAACCTGAGCCAACTGGCCAACTGGTCAGTCCAGTGTGTTTTATAATAATTGTACTTGTGTGTGCAAGAGTTGATTATGCAGTAATCCTGTAATTTACTGATAACAAGTTAATCCCCTCATGGAGACAGAACTCTGTGTGCTTCTGTGTTTCTGTTGGTGTTGGTAAAAACATGTTGCTCTCAAATTGAACAAGTTGCCATGGCGATAAAAGAACAGAAACCCAAATTATCAAAACACGCCACTGATTAACATAACTGGAAAGTTTCTGGAGTTTTCTGTGAACACACGCACGAGCAAATGATTTCAGGTGGATCAATATATGCTAAGGACACAAAGTACAATGGTACAGTAAAAATATTAAGTGATGCTGCTCACTCATAAACACATCTTTTTCTCTACAGAGCAAGCGATGAGCCTTCTTGTGTTCTATTGGCGCATAAAGAACCAGTGAAAGTGGTCAATCCAGCCAATAATTACAGTCTAATGTTTACACTGGGAGACATTTCTGTAGCAACGTGAGTAATGCACCTGTCAACATTAGAGAAAAGTGTGTAAACACACACTGTGGAGACGTGTCAGTGAAGAATATCGTCTTTGCTTTTAATCTTATTTTTGTTTCTCGCTCGAGTCATTTAAGACACAGACTCATCCATGTACTGTACATCTCTCTTTTTGTGTTTGTGTTAATATCTTTTCAACCGTCTCACGTTTCCAGCTGGAACAATATCGCTGTAACGTTCACCTCCAACCCGACTGTAATGAATCACACAGAGTTTATCGTATCGGGTTTGCGACTCGGACGTGGAGATTAAAGGATGCTGGGAAGGAGTATGAACATGTGTGTTACAGCCTATACACACACACACACACACACACACACAGGAACGGGCCTAATACGGACCCTTGCTGTTTGTGTGGGTAAACACCAGTAAAAGGATGCCACTAGCCACTCTTATGTAACAACCCTGTTGGAACTGATGCTAAATCATTGCCATAGCAACCGAATCCCCCCCACCCCCCCACGGCCACAGAGTGTTGGTCTCTGGCTCTGCTTTGTTATTCTCTGCTGGCACTTGTTCTCCTCTCCATCCTCCCTCTGTCTTATATTTCATTCCATTGGACTGTGCTGGAATGAAACAGGCGAGACACCCGGTCTATGTCACTGACTTTCAGCTGCTTTCTTTTTCACCTCCCCCCCGTGTCTCATTCCCTTGGGTCTCTTTCATCACTTCTCACCCTCAAACCCACCCACTGTGTCTCTCTACCACTTCAATTCCCCGTGCTCTTCCTCTGTCTGGTCGTCTCTTTGCCTTCCCCTCATCCTGTCAAGACAGCTCTTTGTAAACAGCATCTTAATTAACAGATTAATTATTCTTTACGGTTTCTCCCTCTCCTCTCCTCTCCCTCTCCCCCTGCCAATCTTGCCGTCTCTCAATCTCCCTGACTGACAATGTCTCTGTGCTGGGTGACAAATATTTTTTCGAACTGCTCTGCATTCTCTTTCTTCACTTTCATCACTTTTCCCTCTCGCTCTGTCTCACACTTCCACCCACCCATGCTCTCTAGGCTTTTCAGCACATTTTGCTATAACCAGCAAATAATGGACAGCTTCATATTCCTACTTTGCGTGTCTCCATCCATCACATTCGGATCAATCTGTCAATCTTGTATTTCACGACTGATTTCTCACCCTCTCACCGTCTCGTCTTCCTTCTTCACGCGAGCTTTACCTTCATGCGTCAGCAATTCTGTCGGAGAGAAAAAGGTAAAAGAGAAAAAAACATGATGAACTACATGTACAGGAGGAACAACTACGTTTTTTTTTCTTTACCTTCCTCTTACTGCTGGCTGATTTCTGATTCATGATTTTCGTCTTCTTGTTTGATCTTCACAAACTGTACACACAAATACCATGGATCAAAACACATGTGAGGGTTTTGGTCAGTACTAAAGTATCAATAAACATCTGGAAACCCCCCCAACCATCCCTTAATAACGATGTCGCTGCCGGAGTCAGGTGATTAAATGTGTTCACTCTCTACTCTCTTAGTAACATAGAATCACTCATAGCTATATGAGGTGCACTTGTACAACAGCACTGCTTTATATTCTACCTTTACAAAGCTTTCATGTGCAATTTCTGAGTGTTTATTTACACTATACATTTATTTTGCAAACTAACATCTAGTTTGTGTTTATTAATTCACATTTTTAGTATATTATATTGAAATAAATTAGATTTTACAACTAGTCCTAATAAAGTGAATGTATCACACTACAGCATATAAATCAAGTTACATGCAAAAAAGTTACTGAGGATTGTAGTGTCTTTGTCTTCTGTTTTAAAAAAATGTTCCTCTGCTGCTGCTGCTGCTGCTCACGGGCAGATTTGCTCCTGATCCAAATAATTTGTCGACACTGTGATACACTGTAGCAGCACAAACGTCTAATGTTTCAGTTTCAGAGTCGTCCTCTAGACACCCGCATCTGCCCGTGTGTGATCCCGAAACTTCTGATCTCAGAGCAGATGTTTGAGGACAAAAAAAAGAACAAAGTAACAGTGAATTCAAGAAGATCAAAGACTGAATGGCTGTCTCCAGATATTTAATCACGCACAGAATTACATTCTTGATGTTTTTCCCAAGCGAAAGCAGCTCGTCAGCCTCTTAGAATATAGAGGTATTTACTATGCAGCTTTTCATCATAATCTGCAACAGCGGCTGCAAAAAAATACACAAAGAATGTCTACCTTTCCTCAGTGAGGTGTCCAATTACAGCCGACATGAGGCTAAGACGGAACATATGACCATATAATACTGGAATAGTTTTGTTTTCATGGGGTTTTGACAGCTTGACAGCAAGAAACACAAATCAATACGCAACTTCCTTCCTTCCTGATGCATGCAGTGTCTTCACTAGACACACGCTGCATCATCCTGATGCAGGAGAAACTCAATTATATTAAAATGTCATCATGTATAACTAACTCCAGTGAGCTGTTGTGTCTCAACACTGAGTCCTAAGATTATTACATTGTGAAAAACTGATGTCTTTCGTTATATTCTGCACTTTTGTTTGATTCTACAAATGTCCACACCATCTTCCACAGTATACTCTAGTGTTATATGTCCAACTTTGAGGGCAAAACAGAGGAAAGGCTCAATTATATGCTACATATTCTACACCACACGAGAAAAAAATCATTCTATAATGTGTGAAAACAACTGCCAATGATATAGTTTATCGTCATATTTAGTGCTAATACAGGAATCAGCAGAGTAAAGCTGTATGTTAAATTATAAATCATTCCTATGTTGGAGGCTTCTACAGAGAGTCCAGCATAAGACCTGGATCCAGAAGCATAAATCCACCTTAAACCCCTGATGCTTTCCACTGTCAGCAGCTTTAATGAAGGTCATTGGAGTCACAGAGGTTCGTGCTTCTCTCCCTCGTCAATACACATCAATATCGTGGCGAGTTCACACTTAGCCGAGTGTCAGTGATTGTAGGTAAATGTCACACACGTCTCACATGATGCCGGAAGCACCGAATCTCATTAACAAAGTACTGGTAACTATGGCAATAGGCATCTAACGTGAACCCCCCAATGTAACTTACTCAAAGAAAGGCCGAGAGGGTTGCTATGACAACAGGAGGGGAAAACAAGAGCAGAGAAAGTTGAAGCGGTTTCCTTGGAACCTGCATACATTCACTCTCTCTGAGTACACTCTGGGATGGTTGTGACGGCGCATTTATATGAACACTTATAAAGAATAAACTCTGAACATTATCTCAGGTAATGTAACTTCCTGGAAACATCATCACTTTTATTTCTCAGACATCTCTGTGCAACATTCCACACAACGACACGTTATTATGACTCGTGTTTTCTTCCGAGCGTAAATGTACAAAGCGACATCTGTGCTTCCTGTAAAAGTGTTTTGGACGGCTGTATCATCGACCGTCAAGAGGCCGGCGTATTATTCCCTACGGCGTGTGCAGCAGACGGCTGTCAACTTTGTGTGCGCTAATTAGAAGATAAAGTAGTGAATATGTGTCTCCCTTCATCTTTAAATACTGCGG
Source organism: Solea senegalensis (assembly GCF_019176455.1). Classification (NCBI taxonomy): domain Eukaryota; kingdom Metazoa; phylum Chordata; class Actinopteri; order Pleuronectiformes; family Soleidae; genus Solea; species Solea senegalensis. Next base: position 8,055,365 of record NC_058037.1, read on the forward strand.
GACTGCAGTGGAGAGAGGTATTATACGTTTAAAACAAAACAAAACAAAAAATGACAACATGTAATTCACTCAAACAACTAAAAACAAATGTGAATAGGTTTGCTGCAGATCGAGACATACACCAGATACACGGCAACACCAAAAATAAGCTCCTCTAATGAAAAAAGATGATCTTAAGGTAAGAGATATAAATGAATTAGGATAAGTGAATTTAGAAAAAGGATGGTTGGACATGAATTAATTGATTTAGTCTCAGATTAAACCATAAACTACATGGTTAAAAGAGAAGTCACATGGGGTAAAACGTCATTTATTTAGAATATAGTGTATTATTAAATGTTTCCTTTTTTTTCCCCCAATTTGACTACGTGGATGAATATATATATATATATATATATATATATATATATATATATATATATGTATATATAGAAGAGCAGTTAATATCATTAAGGGACCAGCAATTCTTTTTGCTTAAAAATGATTGAACCTTGATCAGTAAATCATCTCTTTGTTTCATTTTCAGACTCAAGCTGTTTTTTTATTTCACTGTGGTCTCACAATGAACAGAACAAATTCATTATTTCTTGAAACAGCCAGTGGCACAATAGGCATGACTTGAGCTGCTTAACGTGGACCTTGAATGAACTTTAAATCTGCTTTGAAATCTTAACCTGCAGCCATGTATCAACCTCTGCATGTAAATGGTAATTACAGGCAGCTAGAGAGTTGCACAGTGAAAGTAAAACATGTGGCTACATCCCATCTATCTATCTACTACATTCACATTAACTTAATCATTCTTATCAGCCACCATGACACCCTGCTTTTACTTTGGGCCATCATTAGTTTTTTTTCAGAATTTAAAGATGTTAAAAAACTAAAATATTCAGAAAAAACACATGTTTACCTGAATGGTCATGTGATATGTTTTCAGCCCTTAGTATGAATGTAGATGACTCTCTTATGCTCTTATCTGCTTCCTTTACAAATGACAACATTTAAAACTGCTATTTGTAAATTCTTGTTATTTCTTTTGCTGTTTTAGATGTTATTATTCTGCCTCTGTTTGGTATTCGTGTACCATCACATGTATGTTGCGAGTGAGTGTTTGTATACACAGCAGAAGAGCAGGTGCATCATCTAACTGCTCAAGGACCAGGTTTTTGAGCAGTAATATTCACTTCTGCGGACACTTCTCTGTGCTTTCAATCGTACTCCGACCTGCCTTAATGTCGCTGTTGCCTCCGTCAGCCTCTTTCCTAAAACACTGCATGATTTGCAAAACACTAAAGCAGCACTGTATGAATGGATTCATGATACGGGTGAGACATTAATCCTTATATTTACATTTACATTTAAGCATTTAGCAGACGATTTTATCCACAGACTTACAAAAGAGGAATAAGCAACAGGGAAGAAGTCTGGGAAAGAAAGAGTGACAGAGGGTGAGAGTGGAGCGGTGGATCCAAGTGCGGAAGGAGATCATGCAGGGGAGGGAGGGGGTGAAAGGTAAAGTGCTAGGGCAGAAGATGCTCTTGGAAGAGCTGGGTCTTCAAGAGCTTGTTGAAGATAGTCAGGGATTCTACTGTTCTGGTAGCACTCGGTAGGTCATTATACCACCAAGAGTCTGGATTGTCTTGTGCGGGGTGTTGGTGCCAGACAAACATATACGTATGTGTATATATATATATATATATATATATGTATATGTATATGTATATATATATATATATATATATATATATATATATATATATATATATACATACATATATATACATATACATATATATATATATATATATATATATATATACACATATATATATGTATATATATGTATATATTTATATACACACACATAACGCACAAGGGAGAAAAAAAATCCCAAATCGACTTGTTACATGTACAGTATATATATGTATGTATATATATATATACACACATATAATGCACAAGGGAGAAAAAAAATCACAAATCAACTTGTTACAATGTCTTTTAGAAAAAAATCACAAATCAACTTGTTACAATGTCTTTTAGAGAAAAAATCACAATTAGATATGTTACCCAAACTATTTAGCCCTGCATAAAAACACTCAGTATAGGATCTTTCTCAGAAAGAAACTTCCTACAGTAACTAAGAAGAACCTCTGAGGAGATTGATCCCGCAGTGATCAATCAGCATCCTAAACATTCTGCAAACAACTACAGTCCAGTCAGAACTGACACAACTGTGAGGTAGCTCAGAGTTATTAGGCGTGGTCTCTCCACTGTTTCCTGTTTCCTACCAATTAGACAGAAGCTCTGCGATAACACGCAGTCAGGAGAGAATGGAGTTGGTTTCGACACACAGGATGAGTCTCTGCAGAACTAACACACACACACACCCACACACACACACACACACCGACCACATTTATCAGAGTGAAGCAGCAGCAGACAGACAAAAAGATGAAGCTGAATTTCAAAACAGAAACAAAAACAAGCCTCTTAAGAGAGAAAGTGCTGAAGGCTGACATCAAAGGAGGACGGAGTGCAAAGCAAAACTCCAAAAGTGTTGAGATTTACGCCGAAGATTAGCTTCTACCATCACTCAAATCCTAAACGTGTGCCTCTTAACCTCCCTGAAGCAACAGCATCTGTTCTCAGTAAAATAAAAACTAAACATTTAAAAAGTGTGGTGCATTATTTAACTTTCACCGGTGTTATTGTCATTTCCACTACTTCCATGACAGTTTCTCCAGCAGCGAGTGAATCTGACTGCAGGGCTTGTCAGCTGTGACAGATCTGCTGTTATCTGCTGCGGCTGTAGAGAAAAACCAAAGGTTTTGTTACTGATGTTGTTCTCGTACCACATACCAGAGGTATCCATGCAAAATTCCCTCTGGGCATCAGGGGAGCAAACCTATCAGATTCAGAGGAAACACTTAATCACTGGAGTAATGGCTGCTCAAAGGAGATTTTCCACAAGATCCTAAATCAGAGTTTCACTTCCTCCACTTCCCTCACAAGTGTAAGAAACGTCTCAACAGTCACGTGTAATCAATCAAACTGTTGCCTATTTTGTGACCCACTGTATCGGTTGAATTAAAAGGAATATAATGAAGTGTGAATAAATTCACAGTCAGGAACAAAAATAAAATCGTATCAAGTTGATGATAAAAGCAACAAAGAACTTGGCGTGTGAACCTCAAAAGACACGTCCTTCTCTCACAGGTTTAAAAATAAACAACATAAAATTTAAATCCATCTACTGATCAATAAGTGAGTGGACACACACAGTCAATCAGAAAACACACACAAGCTCACACACTCCCAAAATAAGCCCATTATCTCCTGATCAATCAGAGAATCAACAAAGCCAATCAATTCTATTGATCTTGTTGACAGCGTCACTCAATTAGCCAGCACTTCTCACCAGCCTGAGACAAATTACATCCATGATTTTATCACCTCCTTTTTTTTTAATCTCCCATGAGAAAACACTGCTGGTGTGTTTAAATGAGTCTGTGCCTGATGAGAGTAGTGATGTTGAAATCTGAGTAAATGAGAGCACGCAGATAAACACACACACACACACACACACACACACACACACACACACACACACACACACACACACACACACACACACACACACACACACACACACACACACACACTTACTGTTCTGCTTTGCCAGCTCAGAATTAAATGTGTTGGCTGCAAATGAACAACAGCAGCAGCCTCCTGATGTGAAGAGAACATGACATGCTTTCAATTTAATATTAGCATATTAGGATCAAAAATATGGCTTTGGAGATACTTAACAGTTTATTCAAACGTGGACAGGACAGGCGTGGAAACAATCTAGTTTGTACACCGACACAGAAATGACCTTTATATTTACATATTGTTATATCACTGGCTTTATAAGCACATTAATATAGGGTTAAAAGAAATAATAACCGCCAACTATTTTGATAACTGATTAATCAGTTTGAGTAAAACAAGCCTCAATATTTTCAGGTTTTGTTGTTCCTATAACAAAGAAATATTTTTGGTTTGTGTACAAAACAGAAGCATTTTCTGACATTTTCTGGACCAAACAACAACTCAATGCATGGACAGATAAATCAGATTAATTGATCTGTTGATTCATTGACAGAATAAGATGTTATTTGCAGCTGAACAATAAAAATTAGCTGAAGCATGTAGTGGAAAAGCAACCAAAAGTAACAACAACAACAAAAAGATCACAGATCTGAACTGAGATGTGTGTTGGCAACATATCCTGATTTATTGGGATACTATAAACTAAAAAAAATAATTTTACTCATTTTATATCTTTTACAATGCCAGTTTTGAGAAGAAGCTATCACTTACAAACCAAACTGTATAAAATGCAGAGCAAAGTTGCAATAAAAGATAATAAGCTGTAGGCACTGTGGTATTTTAATAGCATCAGAATGCCATTTTCTAACACTCGCCATAATCCTCTCTGTCCCACCACAGTTTCATACAACATTTTTCAACTTTTTCCTTTAAAGTTCATTCATTTAAAGATCTTGGTCATTTTCCCACCAAGCTCGGTTCAACTCCATCAATCGAGTTATATTGACTTACTTTGCACACGCCCACAGTAAAACCGTGAGGATTTAAACAACTTAACAGCCGTGTTAATTAAGCAAACCTGAGGTTAAAGCTGTGATGATCGATATTTTCACAGCAGTTTTCCTCAGTTCATCCTCTTTCATTATTTGACTCACATTCTGAACTAGCAGCGAAGGAAACATAACAAAAGAGACAGGTATTTCCCTCAGGATCGTTGTGGAGACAAAATGTTGCTCCACGTCTGTGGGAATTTAAACAAGTCTGGAAAAAAAATAAAAAATGAATTCCAGCTGGAAATTCATGGTTACATCAGACTAAAAAAAAAAAAAGGTCTGGTTTTCAGCTTTTGATACTAAACTGTGTCGTCATTCCTCAATTTGTTGCGACGAACCGGTCAAGGTTAAAGCGATGGGTTTGTTTTTAACCTGATCAGCACTGACACAGATCAAGAGCAAACAGAGACACAGCATAGACAAGAGAAACAAAACCGGGGTTTGAAGATAAGACAAATTAGACTCAGATTTCCATTCAAAGAGGCACCAACCGAGAGAGAGGGAGGCAGAGCGTGTGTGTGTTTTTTATGACAAGAGTGTGCACACAAGGTCTAAGGTTCAACAATCAGGCCCCAGAGTGCCCACAAACACACAGAGGAATTTAACTATATCCCCATTTTCATCCTCACACACACTATAATGTGTAATAATCTCTCTCACACACACACACACACACGCACACACACACGCACACACAGGTTTTAGGGATATGATTTCAGAGGATATTGCATTGACTTACATTAATTTCCTGGGGACTCACTCCATAGCCCCATAATTATTACTGTCCTAATCTTAACGCTGATCCTAACCTCACGCTAATCTCAGCCTAACTTTAAAACATGTCTTGATTTTTGTCCCCACAAGGAAGACAAGTCCCCAAAAAGTGACTGTGTAAACAGATTTAGGTCCTCACAAAATAAGGAATACCAGGCCCCACACACACACACACACACACACACACACACACACACACACAGAGGCCAGCCATAGCTAATCTTCTTAGTAATCACAAGGTTTGACTGTTGGAAGAGAACAAAGTTCACATCACCATCAACACCAACAGAGCCGGTGCTTTTGCCATAAAGTGAGAGACACTCAAAGACAGACAAACTAAACAGAATCCCAACCTGTGGATTATTTTACCACCTTCTACCTTCTGAACAGTGAACTATGATGTGACGCTCAATGTCGTGGACGTGTTTCAGTGCTGTTGCGACGCAGACCAGTGGAGGTCATTTGACATCAGAGAGGACAACTGTTGGGACAACTATGCAGTAGCTCACTGAGACGATTTAGCAGCCACCTGCGAGTTCTTCCCAACCTAGGGGAATTTAGGGGAACCTGAAACCTGTAAGTTTACATTTATGTATTTCTATTAAATGTTGTGTTTTATAAACAACAATGCTGAGTATTTTCTCTGCCATGAGATAACTTCTTATATGAGCCTGAAATGTAATATTTAGATTTTAAACTATTCTCAAAAAAGCTTAGCTACTTGTTGCTAATGTTTAAGCTGAGAGTAAACTATGCGACGTTCACCTGTTGTTTAGTGTTTAAAAACTAATGTTAAGTCATATTCACTGACTTCTTGCCACACATGTCCTGGAGGAACAGCATAATAACAGCACACTAAATAAAATGAACTGTGTGCTTGGAGTTTGAATCATTGTTGGAGATGTTAAGGATAATCTAAATATTCAAATAAATAGATGTTGTGATTATCTTCTGGTAAGTTTATTCACTGAGAAATGTCATCATTTAGTGTTTAATGCTTCAGTAATTCTGACAGAATTGAAACGCCTCTTTTGTATAAGCGTAGTATTCTATTTTTACTGCACTACACACACTGGTGACATGTTATTGTATAGAATAAAATGATTATCCATAATTTGCAGACATATCATTTCACTGCAGAAACAAAGTGTTTTACTATTTGGATTTGGAGACATTTTTTTTCATCTGTGATTATAAGATTATGTATCATAATCTGCTGCATGCAAACGTGTTTGCAAAAGTGCTTTGAATTGTCTGAACTTTTATTAAGAAAACCCAGTCCCCATGTCTACCTGTATTGGTTTATGGGCTGGAATCGCCTCTCACAATATGGAGGGACAACACAGTGAATGAGATGTATTACTACACCTCTCTATTTTATGTTGATACTTCACATTCAACAGTGAGGATGAGGTGGAATGATGGGACAACATTAACGCGTGTAAAAGAGGCTTATGTTTAATGCACAACACACATTGTGCATAATCTACACATCCACAACCAGCGACACAAATCCAGCTTAGTCTTCATTTAGAAATCTTACAGTTGTGAGTCGTTTTGTTGTTGTTGGTTTTATTATTATATTATATAATGCGTTTAGTCTCGGTGAATTCACCTCTAGTTCAATGTTGTTGTTGCCGTCTGTTATAATATGAAACTTATGACTTCCTATGTACAGCACAGGAATGAGGAATATTGCCGTACAACACAAGATCTAAATGCTGCTATACTGAGAAACACAGTGAATGATGATAAGGTGATAGGCTTCATGAGAATCGCGTGAACTCTTTTGACGACGGTTTGAATCTCAGCTGCATTTGTTGATAATTAAAAGTTACACACTATGGATTTGGAGTGAATATCAATTTTCACTGGGATACATGATGTGATGTGTCAGGTACCTGTCTGTATTATCACGTGACACCTTCTCTCCCCTCTGACTGCGCCCTTCCATGCAGGAGCAGTATGGAGGTGCTCAGTGGCCCCTGGGCTGATTTGGCTCTGCTCCTGCGACAGACCGTCGCACAGACAGATGGACAGTCGGACAACTTTCTTCCTCTGTGGATCTTCGGTCTGCTGCTCTTCCTGTCCATCTGTGTGCTGCTGCTGCAGCTGATTATCTACCTCAGCTGGAAACTCAGACAGGGTAGGCATGTTATTATGTTATTATTATTATTATTATTATTATTAATAATAAATGGATAATGTGAAGAGGGGTCACTCTCCAGGGCCACACATACTATAAATATACACATGCACTCCTCTCAATGGGGATTTCTGCATGGAGGTGTACTTCAAAAGGGGAAACTCTACTTCATGCTACCATTCTGTTGCAAACAACTTCTCCACTACATTTCCTCTGTTTGTTACACATTACCAACAAATAAAATCAGAAGAAGAAGAGTTGGTAATGGTCTGTATTTATAAAGAGCTTTTCTAGTCTTGATGAGCTGCTTTACACCAGTTTTGCCATTCATCCATTCACACATCTTTCCAACCATGCAACGTGAGGTTGCATGGTTGTCTTGCTCAAGGAGCCAGAAATTAAACCCACAACCTTCCAGATGAAAGACAACCCGCCCTACCACTGAGCTACTATAGCTCAATCCCCAAGTACATTTTATATCAGATTTGATACTTAAGTACACTAAATGACATACTTCAAGACTTTTACTTATGTAATATTATAAAACGTGAAAACACGTCCTAAAACTAAGGTATACTCTAAATTAGGGGCCACAAATAAAAGGTGTATAAAAAAATAATAATCATTAAACCCATCTATATATGCTACAGGCATAGCTAACATTTAAAAAGTAAAATAATACATTTCCTTTTCCTGTGACTATTTCAAAATAAAAGTCTGTCTGTGTTTCACAAGTGAAATGCTATTAATATGAAGGTGCGAAACTGAAATGTTTAGTCTAACTCTGTGAGTAACTGTCTCTTTACATCAGATTTTCATATGAATTCTGGCGTAATTACATTTGGCACGAGTGTTTATGTGTTACATGAAATTACTTTTATGTGGACTTAACGCAGCATAATCCTGGTTCAGTCTACTTAAATACGTTCATAAACCAAGATTTATGAGAGTAAATGTTTGCTTACCTGATATCACACACCTGCGACACAGTGGGTTGAATCACGCGGTGTCTCTGATTGCGCATGCGCACACGGACAGGCTTAAAAAACATTCTGGAAACACGGGTATTCGATAGCATTAACTACTTTTGAACGGTTTTGTACGTAATAACCTGTATGCTTTTCCCCCCTTGTATCAATCTTAATGTCTTAACTGTCAAGTTTCTTGCTTTTATCTACAGTTGAAGCTGAATTGTCGGAGTTTCCGCAGGACGAAAGCGCGCTCTACAGGCGGATGCACAGAACTAGACACAGGAGGAGGAGGAGTGTTGGGTGACGTTCACACACACCTGAGTGAGCAAACCCTTGTTGTAGCATTGAAACGTGTTAATAAGCGGTTTCAAGAGGACGATGGTGACGCCGTTATAGGTCGTGATTTGGAGCCATTGTTTGAAAGTTACAAATGTTACACTGACATCTTTTATGACCGTGTTTAGAGATGAACCTCTTGTTTAAGCTTTAGAAAATACCCTTTTTTAAATACTCAACGCTTACACATCAACATACAAGAGAAACTTTTGCAGAAATAAACAAGAAAATGGACAGTCCATGCAGAGTATAACAATCCTTTATTCAAACAGTGTTACACGGGGGGAGTGGCTGTGTGGGGGAGACACAAGACAGTTAAGCTGCTACAAAGAAAACCCTTACAGTGATCCTTGGTTGTGCTAAGAGAGAGAGAGCAGTGAGGGAGCGGGGTGTTTTCCATAAATGTTTCTTCCTTTATAAATATTTTGTTGAAAGTGAGTCTGTCAGAATACAAAATGATGCTGGTTTTAATTTACCCCACACTGTCTCACCTGTCCAAACTTGAGTTTAAAAAAAGTGTACACCAATTAAGGTCATGACATTGTGTGAATCGGCTGGCACTGCGTTATGTTTCCTCTCCATGTGTCATTATGGAGTTGCCATAGTAACCATTAAAAACCTACCATAATCCAAAGTGTTTTTCTTTTTTAAACCTGTTAAAAAGTTATTCTATTTTTCCCTGCAATAATCTCACAGAAAATTAACGAGACAGAGCTACAGACATTTCAGAAAAACTGACTCCGCTGCCCCAAAGCTCTAGTAACTGGAATAAAGTGAGTCCAGACTATGACAAAGTTACATCTGTGGCTAGAAGCAAAAGAGCAAAATTGTGGCAGAACATTTGATTTGTAACGCTGCTTCTTTGATGTCCAGAGAAACAGACAGAAAAAAAAAACGGTGACAATGTTGATAAATATTCGAGAGGGAGCACAACAAATGCCACGTTTCAACGACTACATCAGTGTCACAGAAGAGGAGACAAATTCTGAGAAAAGCTACAAACAGCACAAGCTTACAAAGCTGCCTAGCACTGCAGGGTTTTGTTTTCTTTTGTCGTTATGTTATTTAAACAGAGTTGAGGGATATAAATCCACCCTCATCTCACCTGGAATGTCACTTAACTGCAAAGCAGAGGTCAAACTACAGTTGATCAGCCACGACAGTCATTACCACTCCATCATCTGGACGTGCCTCGGTCCATGAAGAGAGCTTTAAATTGTTTAGAATTAAGAGGGACCTGCTACTTACAGCATTTCTTCATAAAAAACAAACCAAAACATGAATTATTCCATAAAATACCATTATGTCAATTTAGAGGGAACATGTAAAGCTTTATCTGAACCACTTCTTTGAGTACAATTGATCGAATTTTACTGAATGTCTTTTTTTTGCTGCCCAAACTGCAAAATGTGCATCAACTAAATGCACCAGACTCCAAGAAATTTGCAGTAAAGGGACAAAGAAACTGAATAAAACATAATGGGATTCTATTCAGAGAGTTTCAACTTGAACTTCGAACCCTCTGATTCACTATAATCTGCATTTTACTGCTGTGCTGTAACCGTTACAGTGTCCGTCTGTCTGCAGTGAGAGATTAAGAATCCTGCTTGTGTGTGTGTGTGACAATACATTTTTAGCTTTGAAAGTGACACGAAACAATGTGGCTGCGGTGAAAACAGTTAAAACAGAGCAAAGATAATCTTATCTAGACAACCCGTATGAGCAGAGCTATCCTGTTTACTACACACTCTCAAACCAATCAACACAATCTAACATCGCTCAAAGATATAAGAACCGCGTGGCGACATTGGTCGATTTATTTCCAGATTCTCATTATGTCTAGCAGATTTGCTCGCTACGAAAAGAAGCCGGAGCGTGAAATCAAGTACTACGACGACAAATAGGTTCTGATGCCGAGTTAACAAACAAAGTAAACATTCAACTATTCTGAATTTGAGACAGAACTGATATCAAGTTGTTCCAGACACTCGTCCTGTACCTGTGCTGGCAGTATGAGCACAACCCTTTTTTTTTTTGGAGTAAATTAAATTGCATATTGTGTGTTCAACATCATCCTACAATTATTGTAACTGCTTTAAGCCACCGCAAGATGCAAAATAACATGAAAATGAGACTCGGCCGTGCTTTAATAAGAAGCCAACATGCATCAAATGATTTGTAACGACCATGTAGACACTGTACAATGTCACCATGTTCTCCCAGTTATCCTCCTGTGCACTGGTCCTCTCTCCCAATAAAAAGCCAGTTTACTGCTGCCTTGCTCACCTGCCGCCCAACAGGAATGGTCAGTGTTGTACAGTGGTCGGGCTCAGGAGAGCATTCAGCGGATTAAAAGCTGTTCATTAAGTTTACTGTACGGAGTTCATTTTCAGTTTCAATTGAACTCGCTCTTAAAGTTTTTTACAGCTCCATATTTCCTGTCGTGATGATTAATAACAATACATGATCATGGGACAGAGCTGGTTACTGGTTGTAATGATGTTGTATCTCCCTGTTTCTTGAAGGCATTTTTGTTACTGAAAAAAAATGGTACACTTTAATAATCTCCACTTATTGAAATGAGGGAGGGAGTTGCGATTTATCAAATAACTTTTTTTTGTTTTTGTTGTTTAGGAATGCACCAATAACACTTTCCCACTGCTGATTCAGATTCCAAGTGCAGAATATCAGTGACAAATTGTGTCAAAAAGTTATGAGAAAGATAAAAGCCTTCAGTATTTGAGGTGGCCCTTCCTCCATGTGGAAAAAAATTAAACATTTTATAGTGTTACTACTGGTAATTAGTACCCGTGAAACAATCATTATAATGATCTAGCTTTGTCACACCAGAACTGGCTATCAGTGCATCCCTAAAAGTTTTATTTTTGCAATATAAGACACACTATTCTCTCTTTGTAAAACAATCAGTTAAAGAAAACAAAAATGAAAAAAAAGGTACTATTAAAAAATAAAAACACACTACAAATGTTAAGCTAACAAAGTGGTTCTTTTTTGTTCCCTCAGACAGAGTGAGGATATTATTTTTTCCTTTTTACTTGGTTTCAGAATGAGGGATTTAGTTGCACCAGAGACATGTGAGAGCGACCGACTGGGAAAAGATTGGCACCTTCTCTCCTCTCCTGCTGTTCATAAGCTCCTCCTCTTCAGTCAGTCATGGTTGGATGTCGAAGGGTGATGAAGGTTGTTCATGTTAACATAGAAAACAGTCATGACAGGCCCTTTAGTTCTGGAAAAACAAGAGTAGAAGGCATTAAGTCTGAGTACTCAGATGCATTCAACAGCACACACACACACACACACACACACAGAAAAGCCTATACTTGACTTCTCCATGATCTGTGCGATGACAGCTGATGGTGTTCATGTCTGGGACTTTGTGTCATCAACAAAATAAACCCAACAGGTTATTGCAGAGTTAAAAGGAAAGGACACATATTGATCATAAATTTGCTTTTCATGCCTTTCAACATGACATTTAAGTAAGGGCCTTGCTTTGTAGAGGCCACCAATTTGTTTCTACAGAAGCCTGAACAGACAAACCACCCAGATTGTGCTTATTTCATTTTGAAACGTGCTATGCAAACAAAGAAGAATGGCACTCTTTCTGCTATGTGAAGGCCACCGTAGTTCCCTGATGTGCTTGGGGAAGGAAGGAGCGAACAGGAGTCCAGACCTTTAAATGTTGCCAATACCGTTTCCGCCATGAACAATAATAATAATAATAATAATAATAATAATAATAATATTGGGTTACTATTATTATTATTACCTGAATTCAGTCAATCCTCCTCCTCCTCAGCCAGTTCTGTTTCTTTATGAACCACCACTCTGGTAACAGACATGTCAGGATGTTGCTCTTTGGCCTCCTTAATGGCCTGGGCCAATGCCTGCAGGACCAAAAGGCCACACAGTGGCAGCAACGAGTGAGGCAAGCAGTGGAGAAAGTGGCAATCGGGGAGAGGAGAGAAAATGATGGGAGTTAAATGAAAAACACATTAAAAAAAAGAAAAAGAAGCATTAAATAATGACAGAAAGGCTGGATTTACAACTAGAGAGTCTTTTTACTTCTTTGAGTTAAATGGGATGTAAACTGAAGTAGAAATGACCTGAGATGAAGTAGTGACATTAAGTGGAAACTAAGGAAATTTAATTTCCAACTTAATGTGACACAAATCAGTTGGCAAATCCAGCAACTTAGGACAGACAGGCAACATAAACTAGGGAATCATGCAAATCAAGACCTGAACAAAATAGATTTTGCCTTTTCAAATATTTGAAAATGTCACTGTGCACTCAGACACCACAAATCCATAGTTTTATTACCAATGAGTCTATGAACAATTAGTGAAATCAATTTTTATCACCCATTACCTTTAAATATAATATATATCATATAGACTCATTCGAGAAAAGACTTGTAAATCAAATTCTACAGAAGGGTCAAAGTCTTTGTTAACAAAGAGTTGGAAACCTGACTGATTACTAGACTTGTATGCACTTAAAGCACAGGGTAGATTTATGTTGTATTTCCCAAAAGCAACTAACCAAACTATTATCCAAACTAACCAAGACGAGCAACAAAAAGAAAACAAATGGTGTGGCAAATTAAAGGTTTCTTCTTGGATGTATGAAAGAGACAGAGTGAAGGGACTGATGCAGATCTCAGCCAGTGAGTGGAACTCATTGGACATTTATGAAAACTTCTAGTTAGTGACGGATGAGTTAAATTGTGCATTCAGCCTGCAAGCAACACGATCAACATGTCACCAGATGTTTACTCAGTCTAAGCGACCAGAAAAGAACTAAATGAAGATAAGTTAAGAGTTTGACCTTCTGCTGACAGCAGTTGGCTACATTATTGTCAGTGTTTTTATTTTAGGAACAACGATCCTACACAGTAAAGTGTAAAAATCAGGGCTGTTTTGGAGGGAGATTCACACTTCACACATGTTTAAACAGAACAAAGAGACCCATGAGCCACGCTGCGGAAACACCTGGTAAAGACGAGAGATTGATCAGCTGTGTCACTGAAATCTGACCTTGTCGTGGTCAATGTCACAGTCGCCAGTGATGACGATGCGCTTCTCAATCCTCGTCTCCGATAGGCCGCCCTTTAACGTCTGGAGAGAAGGGCACAACATTGAAGTCATGCCTGTCGCAGTGGGTTAATTACGAACAAATGAGGCCCACCTGGGCGCAGGTGAGATACAGCGCAGTGACACACATTGTCAGAGCAGGTACAGTCCGTAATAAAGCAGCTGCGTGAGTGTGAGTATACCTTGGTAATGTGTGTGGTTGTCGTAGTACACAGAGATTCAGAGGTGATTGTCTGAGCAGTCATCAACACTCCGGGCTCACCGTCGCCAGTACCATCCAACTGATGGCGGGGAACGACAAGAAAAGGGTCATTAATTAGTTGCAGTTCTCAAAAAAAAAAAAAACCTTCCCCGTGTGAACTAAACTCTTAGAGGGATGAAGAAAAAAAAACACACAAAAAAAAAAAACCTGTAGAGGGAATGAACGATGGCACCATGCACTGAAAGGAAGCACTTTGGAAAATGGAACACTATTAATACGCTCTAAAACAGTTTGAGGGGTATATGATTCACACATATAATGGAACCCTGAATGGTAACACACACAGAGAGAGAGAATACAGACAAAAGCGCCCTGTGTTACTGAAGTGTGCACCTGTGCGGCTTCGTAAGTGATGGTCTTGGTTTCCGTATGAACGATGGGCACTTCTTTTGTAGCTATCTCAGTTTTCTGGGCGGCAAACGTGTCTGATATAGTCACCATTTCTGTCTTTACCACGGGAGGCTGGGGAGGGAGGAGAGAGAGATGTGAGGGGGGAGAGGAGAGAGGGTTAATATATTAAACTTGAGACAGTTGGGGAAACATATAAACATCTTTTAGAAATATCTATTAGCTTTTTGTTGTTAAGCTGAAAAGGATTTGCTCCACTATCTTCTCATTAACTGAAGTTTGCATAGCTGGAACTGTAGGTGTGTAATGACAAATGCGGCAAACGTCATGCAACACAAAAACTAAAAATGCATTGAACGCACACCATGAAATGCAGAATACGTGTATGAGCAACAGCCACAACAGCAGCGCCACTAAGGAAACGTCTTTGGCGTCGACATGCAGCTCAAGAGCACGACACAGCACAAGCATGCATAAAACATGAGCCGATGAAACAGACGACTCTCAAACGACTGGCAAACGAACCGGCAATTAAAATGGAAACAACATGCAAAGATGACATTCAGACGAGCGAGTGGCATTTCCAAAGTGGTTGGCAATGACGATTACCACATTACCATTACCATGGTGACCATGACAAACCAATTACACAGGTACAGGGGAACGTCTCTGCTAAAACACACACACATAGACGACGTGCACATGCAAATGCCCACCACAGGTGAAGAACAGCATGCAAAATGAAAACACGCATCTAAAAAGCATTTTCCCAATTAGGCCCCATTTACTTCACAACACTGAAATACAATGTAGAGTAGGAAGCAGTGACAGTAACACATCACACTATGCACAGCGGGGACTAATGTGTTCATGATGGTGTGAAAGATGATGAGATGTTGAAATATATGAATGACATTAAAATGACAGTGTACCGAATCTGGACGTCAACAAAAAAGTAGTGAAATGTACATTAAAAGCTATTTTGTTTTGTTTGTTTTACTATGAATGAAATGAACTTGGAGAGTTTTCACAGGACAAAGACGAGTGTGAGGATGTACATGGGGCTTAAATATTCACGCAAGCAGGAAGGAAACCGGCACTGTGGAAAGCAGGAAGGGGGAAAAAAAGAAGTGGGTGTTTCTACAGTTGGTAGGAAGGATCAAAGCCCAGGGAAGCTCCGAAGTTGGCCCAGTGAAGACTTTACCTCAGAGCAACAAATAACCTGTGGCCTGGGTTCGCCGTTCATTCTGGGCTCCGGCTCTTCCCCTACATGCGCCGCCAACCCAGTCACAGCCTCCTCAGACAGGGCGACACCATTAGGAGTTTCTTCAGGTGTCATCATCAGATCATCAGTACTGTCCTCGGTCTCTCTCCCTTCTTTTTCATTCTCTGCATTCTTCTTCATGTCCTCCTTCTGGGACTCCACTACCCCGCCACTGATGTCCTCTGCAGGATGAGAGGTTTCAGCTTGATGGGAAGAAACATCTGGAGCTAACATGTTCGGCTCTGCCGTTTCATCCTCATTTTCTTTGTCCTCCACTTCCTCTTCTTCTTCTTCTTCTTCTTCTTCTTCTTTCTCCTCTGGTATTTGAGTATGAGAGAGGGATACAGAGACATTTGGATGGTACTCTGCTTCTTCCTCGCTCTCACTCTCAGATGAAACGCTCTCCTGCTTTGCCGCTTTAGCGTCCTTTGGTACCGCCACTTCCTCCTGAACCGTCACTTCCTGTTCTCTTGTTTCCTGGTCTGTAGGTGCGCTGGCAGGAGAGCCAGTTGTGACCGTGACAAGTCCAGGTTTGGTTGCTTTGGAAACTTCTTGGATGACAACGGTTTCCTCTATTTCAACTTCGGCCGTCTATATACACACGCACATACACATGCACACATGTACACATAGTGCACAGACACGCACACACACACACACACAATGGAAGTGCACACGCATACACAAACGCATTGGAGACAAAAAAAACAAAAACAAAAAAAATGATCACTGAACATAAATTAAATAAAAATAAACTCAACTGAAAATAAACATAATCCAAAGGAAAAATCAGAGAAGAGATGACAACTGTGGACAACAAGACAAGTGAAAATGTGAAATACATGTAGGAAGACACAACAAATCACCAGCAACAGCCACCAGGGCTATGGAAAGACAATGAAATGAAGTGAAAGGATAAAGGACACAACTGATGAGTAGAAGGCTTGTTGGATTAAAGAGTTATGAGAGTTAAGACCACCTTTGCAGATTCTTTGGTAT
This sequence comes from Solea senegalensis, assembly GCF_019176455.1. Lineage (NCBI taxonomy): Eukaryota > Metazoa > Chordata > Actinopteri > Pleuronectiformes > Soleidae > Solea > Solea senegalensis. Next base: position 8,072,231 of record NC_058037.1, read on the forward strand.
CAGAGATCGTACAATCAGCTGCTGCTGGTGCTGCTGCTGCTGCTGCTTCTGCATGAGGCTCACTCACCTGCGTGACAGAGAGGTTACCATGGAAATGATCAATCACACATTAGCAGGGACATCCTCAGTGTTAACAGTTAGTGATATAATAATGAGGTTTTTAAAATCACAGCGTTGCAAAAGGGGCAGATTTTGGTCAATAATTGTCCATTTTTGCTCCTGGTGAACTGTCTTTCAAGCACAATCAAGTTCATTTCCACACAGTGTCAGGTTCATTACAACAGGAGAGATGGGATAAGGAGCAGAAAGGAGAACAAAAGATAAAAAAAAAACAACATGATGTGGACTGAAGAGAATTAGTAGACAGGAGATTATACCTATACAAAAAGAAAAAAGAAACACGACTGAAGTCAGCAGTGCCTTTGAAACAGCAACAACATGTCACCGTGTAACAAATGGGGGTCAAAGTCTGCACTTGATCTAGTCGAGTTAAACGCTAGTCGATGTAAAAAAAATAAAACTACAGAGTAAACACATTAAAGGCTCTAAAAATAGAAACTGCTGCTTCAATACGTGTTGCTTTTCACTGTTATTCAATCTTGAAGACGCAAAGATTAAGCATGAAGCACATTGTCACGGTCACATTAAGTCCACTCACACAAGCAAACACATCGACAACCGTGTCATTCACAGCTGTTAGTTGTTGTAAAGCAGAATTAGCATGGCCATTATGCATCCACAGACACAAAGACAGTCATCCAGCATCCACAGCAGGCATTACAATCATCTGGAATGTCTTTAACTAGTGAAAACATCAGGCGAGCATTTTACATATTACAGGTTGTCGGTTTACTTTTAAGATGCGTGATGCATTCATGAAGCACGTTAAAGACTCCTCACATTGGTTACATGAATGAATAATAAAACTGTGTGGATAGATTCAAACGAAAGTAGACAGACTCATAAATATTAATGTGGGGCGGCAGCACCTCAGTAGGAGAGAACTCGGTCGTAGTAGACAAACATGTGGTTAGAACAGCATCTAGTGTTGGTTCAGGAAAACTGCAGAGAGCCTGAGCAGCTGAATAAAAGCCAGTGTCTACCTAGAAGTACAGAAGCTTTCGCCTATTTAAGGCTTTACGGCAAAATACTCACACACACACACAAAATTGGGAAGAACACACACAAAGAGATACAAGAAATCACTCTAAAGCACACACACACAGTGAAACACACCGATGTACAGGATAAAGCATCAACAAAACAAAGGCCATGCTTTGTATCCTAATATGATGGAATAAAAACGGCAGAAAATGCAGGGTGACAACCAGCACAATATCAGCAAATCAGCAAAAATAAACAGAGCAGAATAAAACCCTTATATGCTTGAAAGACCTGTGTGAATCTACTGTAGCTGAAAGGAATGAGCAGTTCTTAAAAATGGAAATAATCTCCCACAGAACAAGCAGAAGGCCAACAAAATCCACTACTTGACGATGACAAATCCCAATTGTGACCAAAAGAATCGGGAGAAAACACTTGCTGAAGACTAAGAGAAATAAAAGACCTGACAGAGCATTTTTTTATGAAAAACCACAGCAAACCACAGCAAAATGGCATTTAACCAGAAAAAAAAGAAGCTGTCTAATTCAGTTGCCGAGTCGTCAACATTCAGACAGACATACCACTTGTTGCTGTTGAACGCGCACTGCTGTAGCAGGGGAGGAGGTGAGACGTTTCTCCCACTGGTTGGTCTGAGGAGGAGAGGGAGGAGGCGCCTCCATAAAGGAGCGTTTTAGCTGGCTAATGCTAGCTTGGTGTTTCAGCACCTCGTCTTGGGTCTTATCATGGTCCTAATGGGGGGGAATGGAGGGGCAGAGGTGGGGTAAGGGAAATGAGGGAGGGAGGAAGAGTCAATGAGGTAAGTACGGTGGTATGGGAGTAGTGGGAATAAGAATAGTATAGGATGAGAGATGTTAGGGGAACGATGGTGGGACATTTATGGAAGATGAAGGAAAGGGAACGAGAAGAGAAAAAGGTCAGAGTGAAGAAAGGATTTGAAAGTAATAATAGGAGGATGGAAATGAGACAGGGACGGAAGGAGGGAAGGAGAGAGGGATATGGGGAGGGGAAAACTTTGGTTCAACAGGACCCACGGACATTAGTCTGTCAAACAGGAGTGAAACAAGAAAGATGCCGTGCCTCGCTGAAGCCTTGAATGAATTCTTGATTCAGACTTTTCTCTTGTATTTTTGTGTGTGTGTGTGTGTGTGTGTGTATGTAAAAACAGGCTGCAGCGAAACAGAGCTTCTTTATCATCTTTCTTCAGTGAACCAGGAACAGCTGGGCAGAATGTAAAACATGGAACTGAGAATAATGATCTTTCTCTCCATCTGTCTCTTATCAGTCTATATGTAATATTCTAATTTTGCTATAGTTTTACTATCGCTTTTTAATCAATGTTGTCAATAGTTACTACTCTCATCTCCTGCCCTGACCTAATTACTTGACTACTAATTGTCATGTCTTGAGGCGACAGTACTGTGGTTAAGAAGTTTCTGTCGAACTTTGACTCTAATCTCTTTAAGATATTATCAATTAGCAATCCATGAAAGGGAGACTATAGTAGGGCTATGAATATTTCTTTCAAAGCATCACTATTGGTTCCATGTCTCACAAAAGGACGTTTTAGTAAGTTATTAAACCACGTATCACACAGTGGTAGCAGCCAATCACCAGAGAACAAAAAGGTAACTCTTCAGATGGGTTAGAGAGGCAGGATTAGTCAGGTTAGACAAAACTGCCTGGCAATAATCAAATTTTTTTTTAAAACAAATATGGATTGGAAATACAACCAGATAAAACAAGTCACAAAACAGCATTCACCATGCGCACAGCATGCATAAAAGTCACATTCACACACTGAGCCTATTCACAAGGCCGCGATTGTGAACACTCGGGCTGGAAAATATTGCTTACTAGTAAATCTCATCTGTACTGTTGTGAACCAAGTTAGAGTCATATTTATCCTGAGATGTTCAATTAAAGAAGTTACTGTTGTGCAGTTGGCTGAATCTGCATTACTTTTCCTTTGCTTCGCCATTTGATGTCAAGTTAACATGATGCATGTTTGAAATATTCAGGTCTTGTTAATATGATAAAACTGTTGAAAGTGCTCTATTATGAGCGGCACCAACAATGTGGCGGTTGTTTGGCGCAACAGTGGGTTTACAGTGATAAAATCTGACCAGAGCAGATGGTGAACCCAGATTGAGTTAATAATTCTCACAGTGTTCGTTACCTCAAGCTTCTTCACACAAAACATTTGATTTATCATTCTTTTATACATGACATTTCCAGCCTGTGTCTTCAACAGAGCTGCCATTTGAATTCAGACCATTGCAACCATGTCATATTTTCACTTTTCCATACTAAACATCTTTAAAATAACTGGAGATGAGTTCATAAACAAACATTCACACACACACAAACATGCATGCACACAGAGCTTGAGAGTGCCAGAGGGCAGCAGTCTTGTACAAAACAGTCACAGAGGAAGTTGAAGTTCTGATGGCGTCGAAAGTACACAGAAAACATGTAGTTCTTATTTTCAGCCATCAGACGACGCCAGTACCAACCTCCAACATTAAATTACTGTGCCTCACATAAATATTGTCCACATGCACTCTCAATGGACTCTGGAAGGCAGACATACAGCAAAAAATGTGAAATTAATTTTTTAAAAGTGCTCAGTTTAAACTATAAAATGACACAAAATAAGAAAAAAAAAAAAACATAAATAAATTAAATGAATGTGGTAACACAGCCAACATCAGAGTATCAGAGTGATGAAGGCTGGAGCTACAAATGACAAACATTTTGGAACCATTAGAAAATGATTCCTGATGGTGCTCAGCATTGGCTTAGGTAATGAGTGCCAGAACCATTTCATTCAAAGCATTCAAAATCACCACCAAACCCATAATGTGCTTCTATTGTGATCATCAGTATGACTAAAAAGAGAAACCACAGAAATGAACAAAAGGAAAACTGAAAATACAAAACCATGAACTGCAGCAAAGCAACTGAAAGTGAAGATTTTAGGGGAAAGTGCCCGTGCAGGATAAGTTTTTATACTCAGGCCCAATCTGCAATCCTCATATGAATGAATAGGCAGGGTCAGACACAGGCAAACAGTCACTAATTGCCATTCGAATACTATTTAATTAAAGTAGATATTCCAGATTGGGTCTTTCGTACGGACTCCCTGTCCTCACATTGGGGCAACTTCACCCTGAAAGAGTGAAACAAACCAACCGACACAGCAAATGACCCACAGACCAAACGCACAATCATATAACCAGTTACAATGTGTCAACCTGAGCGACGGCAGCCTCACTGGCTCCAAGTGACTGCTGATGGGTTCAAGTCAGGGAGAGAGTAAAGACAGGTTAGGTTTACCGTCTGTGTGCTCCACCACCACACCATAAAACCACTCACAATCATCTTTACACTACTTAAGTATATTCCGTTACACCCATTTGGATTTTTGATTTGAAAAAGCATGCTAGGGAAAGACGGGCCCGGACAAACCTGGGCGGACGTGGCTTCAACGTCACCAGGGCTTACGTCCACCATCTTAACCTTCAATGCCGTAGCCATGGCGATGGCAGTCATGACAAAATGAGGTGGTGGTGGGGGTGGGGCCAAAGAAAGAAAAAAAACATGACATGGATGTGGATGATGGGAACAGCGACAGCATGTTCTTCCCCCAACAAGCATGGTGTCGGGGAGGAGTGGTCATGTGACCTTTGCATCGAACACACCCGTAAAATATGACAGTGGTCAACAGGGAGACAGATGTTACTGTTACAGGTGTTACTGACTGCTTTTGTGCAATAATACTTTACTTTATGTATTGAGGGTACAATGCCATGATTGCTATAGCTCCTGTCCGGCAGGTTCTAAACACTCCAAAGCAACATTTTAATCAAAGACTAAACTGGGTTTATCTTCTGAACACTGAGCGATATAAAGCTTTCCATCAGAGATCCGATTTCACGTTTAAATGCAGCCAGTAATTCATGTGTTCGTTCCTACTTCTCTTTTGATTACTAGAGTATTTATTAAGAAAACATTTACTTAAAATAAAAGGCAGACTGGACTTAGGGGAGAGTCCTGAACCTCGGGGATTAGAGTTAGTTCAACATTGTTTACTTTCATCAGACATTCATCAGTAATAATAAAATCCGATATGCTTGTCAGGGTAACAGGTTTTTTATCTGCATCTACAGTTACGACATCTAATCTACTAAACTAATCCTTTCTCTGAACTACAAAGGCAAAACGCGGCAACTGACATTTTAGTCGAAAGTGCAAATTACCAGTTAATACCATTATGTTACATCAACTGACGCGTGTGACATTAATCTCTTACCAATGATTAAGATATGAAAGGCTCCCAAAATATGCTCTTATATAACATCACTGTTATTGTTTTTTTGCCTAAATAACTTAAATATTCTTTCACAGCCTCTGTGTGGTATTTACATCTGGTCATATAACTTTCTCCTATTATTATAATAATATCAACAGTATACTTATTGTTTCTCTATTTCAACAATGATTATCTTCTGCTAATTCTCTGGGTTTAAATACTTTGAATAATCTCTCTCATTCTAGTCTTTGTTTCTCAATATTAACAATACAATGGGGTTGACAGGGTGCAGGTGATTGCAGACATTAAGTTTACACACAGAGGGGGTCAAAGAAGAGGAGTGGAAGAGGGTTCGTAGGGTGGGAAATGTGGTCATATGTGTGTTTATGCAGCAGGATCGCACATCTCTTGTGTCCAGCTACCACTCGTGTGTGCATGGTGTCTGACGCGAGGAGGCGTGTGTGTGAGCGGAGAAGCCAGCTGGCTGAAACCAGAGCCCAGCTGATCCTCGGGCTGATCACTTGGGCTTTCGGTGTTAAACACCGGCAAAACGGCCTTCCGCTGACTGGACACCACGTTCTCTAGGTAGCACAGGGTCAGACCGAGGGGCGTGGCTAAAATCAAGGCCAGGACCAAAGACTGGCTCGCTGTCAGCATTACAACCAAAAGGAAGACGACTAACAGGCAAGGGAGAAACAGAGGGGACGGGTTTAGGAGGTAGCGATGCATCGACGCGGTCAGGTTAGAGCGAGAGAAGAAATTCAGCAGAGAAAATAAGTAGGAGGAAGAGGGCAGAGAAGAGAGGGAGGAAAAGGAAGAGACAGTTAGAGGACAGGTCAAAGACGACACCGAGGGCAAACGTAGCTGTGTCGGGTGAAAAGGACAAGCTGGGACCAAACTAGTGAACCTGGTGGGGAGATGATGAATGAAAAACTGATTCATCTTTATTGCCAAACTGGTTAGATTTGGACACAATCTGGATGTCGTAATTTGAGAAGGAATAACAGTAAGAAACTTAAGTTTCTCGGCTGACTTGAAGATGAGCTTGAACCCATTTAAGGTCAAAGAGCTCAGTTTGTTTATTATTCCTGAAAAGGGCCTTGCAAGCTGACATATCTTTCCATTCTTCCCCGTGGAGAGAAAACACAGAATGAATGAGAAATATTTAACCACTCCTCTCAGAGTGCACCAGCTCCACCAGCTTGATGGCGCTCTGGTTTCAGGCAAACCGCTCTCCTCGGCTCCCCAAACCTCTGCTGTGAAGGTCTGGGAGCTTGTTAATGTGTTAGAAGCTTGAAGGTTTTGTGCAAGGTGTTCGAGATCGGTCAAGTTCTCTTCCGAGACGACAGATGTGTATGAGGGAGGGGCCCACGGTGAGTGTGAGGTGGCTGTGTCGTCGACAAGGTCATCGTCTTCAGAGATGTCTGACAGGCCGCGGTCAAGCTCAGAGACAGAGTCGTGGGAGGGGGGGATGGAGGAGAGGGAGGATGATGAGGAGAAGGAGAGTGGAAACATGAAGATTGACTGGTGAAGGAAGACAAACGCAGAAAAGGAGTAGAAGTACAATACAGTAAAACCAGAGTGAGGCAGATACAAAGGGGTGGGACACATATTCACACAGTGTGGGAGCAAGCAGCAGGGATGATTAAAACATGTGGGGGGAAAGAAAAACAGGATGTACAATGAAAAAAAAAGTAATTGCATTTTTTTTTATCAAAAATGATGTCATGCATGCAAGAGAGGAGTGAAAACAACGCACAATGTGTGAAGGAAAAAAGAGAGAAGGGAAAAGACATAACATTAGTCAGTGCACAGCACACCACAATAGGTGGTAAAGTGAGCATAAGCAGAATACAGTTGTATGCAAAAACGGTGTCAACGGGGAGTCGCCATTTAAAACAAGGGTTAAGATAGAGACCAGGATCCACAGTGCTGGGGTGTGAGCAAGGGAGGGGAGGAGGGAAAAAGGCAAAGTGGGAGGGGCAAAACAAGTGGCATGCGTAGCGTACAGTAGTGATCCATATTATACTCTAGTGCAAGGATTTAACAGAATGGACACTGTCTTGCTAGCGGACAGAGATGCTGTGAGTTGAGACGGCAGAACCTCGTAGCCTCGGTTTTACTTAAAAACGCTTCAAAACACTGTCAGTTTAGTCCTTGTTTATATACATATATGCACTTATTGAGGAGATAAAAGGTCAAAGTTGACTGCCTTCTGTTCTTTGTAGAATTCCACCTTGTAGAAAAAAAAAGTTAAACACCTAAAAACCATGTGAAAAAAAACAAATGGCACAAGTGCAAGATACCTAGTGTCTGTAATTTCAGACCAGCAGGCACCACATAAATTCAATTGAGCCCTCCTGATACTGTGAGAGCAGTTATAATTCTTTCAGGAGAAAACAGTTTCAAACTTTTTATTTAAGTTCTAATTCCAATTATTATTTACTTGCAGCCTATAATTTGAGTGTCATGTTCATAAATCATTGACTTGGTGCAATAATAACAAAACCTGCTTCACCATTTCACCATTACCACCTAGAATCAAGCAACAACTTGCTATGGTTTCCCACACACGTACAGTATACGCAGGTTTGCAGTGCAAATGGACCTGCTTCTAGACTCAACTCTCAGTATAGAGGTTATAGTTCCATATACATACATACATACACATATATATGTATACATATATATATATATATATATATATACATATATATATATATATACATATATATATATATATATATATATATATATATATATATATACACACACACATATATATATATATATATATATATATATATATATATATATATATATATATATATATATATATATATATATATATACACACATATATATGTATACATATATATGTATATTATAATAACAGGGCACCAAACATACGACATAAATAATGTTCCTCCCTCTGACACAGCAGTTGTTCCTGTGGGACAATGTGGGCTCCAAAACAATATAACAATGACTAGCTAGACATATTTGCTTCCATTCATGTTCTCTTAAAACACAGAACGTACACACACACACACACACTCATTCACACACTCACACACCTTAGAGTCATCCAGGCGGTGTTCACGTCCGTTCTCAGCCGAGTCCCTGCCGGCCTCAGTTATGCTGATCATTGGTGCTAAAAGAAAAGGAAACAAAAAAAGTTTAAAAAAAAAAAAATCAAACTCAACTTCTCAGAGAATATACTGGCTCTTGCAAATATAACCTTTAACCTTTAATTATGCCTTATCTTAACCATAACCATTTAATGCTTAACTTAATGCCTTAAACTTGATCCTGAAAAATTAGTCTTATTAGGACCAGGTTTAGGCTTCCATGAAGATGACTGGTCCTGACAGGGTCAATGTTTATGCCAGAAAAGGTCATAAAGAGGTAAAAAAAAACATTGTGAGGAATTTATACATCAACAACTATTGCCAGAATACATGAATTAACCCAATCGTATTGCTTTCTTTTAACATGTCCAGCAGGGGACACTGTAGGACAGTGGAATAAACCATTAGATCATAGAGAAGTAAAAAGTACACAGCTGCATGAACATAAACATGGGATCATTTAGCAAAATCTGGGAAAACCACAGCAAAGTGTGTCCTCTGTCTTCCAAAGACAATGACACTGTGAAAATGGCTCATTTAAAAAGACTGATTTCATGTTGTTGTGAATTCTACAAGATCGCAGCGCTGTAGAGGACTGTTGTGATCTTACATGCTAAGAAAACGTAACACAATTGTTTACAGTATCATTTTAAAGCCATTGTAGTTTTTTTATTTGTTCAGGCCAAAATATAAGAACTGTATGATCCATGCTTTAGGTTTCCATTGTTTCCCATTATGACACGTTATTGCCGCGTACGCTCGGCTGCATCAACATATTCTACTTCTTTCATAAAAGAGGACTTTCTCTAACAAACGCATTCTCTTTCTTTTCAATTCTTTCTCGTTCTCGGTTTTCTCTGTGTGACAGGAAACACATGCTGCAGCTATTTCCTGTATCTGGTCTGAGCAATGTACACACAGACGTGCACACACACACACACACACACACACAGACAGACAGACACACAAGTAATCCTTCCATCCATGACCCTAGTTCCACTTGGTCATCATTCCTTCCATTCCTCTTTCCATCTGTCTATTCATTCATTAAGAATTCTTCAGAGTGAAGCTAGAATGGCATGTTTCGGTGTCACTCTGTAAAGTGTCGTCGTGCATGTGCGTCACCTCCATCCAGACTGCGGCTGATGCGCTTTGATGAGGTGCGTTCAAAGCTGGGCGCTGGTCGGTCTATGAGGGAGCTGGCCGTGCGGGTCTGGGCCTGGGTTCGACCGCTGTAGCGGAACTTGGAGCCCAGAGTCAGGAACCGGGGCTTGGTTGGAGGCTCTGGTGTATTTAACCTACAACAAAGAAAGAAACAATGAAACTGAGACAATTCCGGTAGCGTAGCAAAACAGTTTTTTTACTTAAATAAAATGAAATAGTTTTAGTTGTGGATCCAGGTGGAAGAAAGACTAAATGTTTCCAGAGAACCTACCCTTCAACAGGATATTAAAGCTTACTCCCTTGTTCCTTCTCTCTTTCAAACATGTAAACAGACTCACGGCAACTACAAACACAACAACGCAAAGCCCTTATTTCAATTTTTGTGCATGTGGTTTGGTGTGCATGTTTTGCCCCCAGGGATCAAATCAATTAAAAGCTAAAAGAATTGCTGACAAAGAGTCTTAATTAGTCCGATAAAACACAGGTTACTTCAGTGAACACTATTCACCAAGATGTCTCTGTGCCCTTGACACAAGCCTGTAAATCTCGGAGGTCCATCTATAGTACATGTGTTCTTCATAGAGCACATTAAGCGTGTTCTCGTTTCTACCTGAAGAAACTGTGATTCTCCACGCAGACTTTCCACAGCCGTTTGGCAGATCGATGGTTCTGCAGTTTGAATCCCACCGTGCTCTCAAACTGCTCCGTCTAGGAAAGAGAAAACAAAATTAAGACATCTTATCCGCTGTAAACGGTACAAAACGCTATGTGTATTTTGTTTTGTTAACAGTAGACAGATTGATGTCTGTTCTCATGCGCAGGACTGAGTAAATACTATCCACAGCCGATGTTTACTTTGCACATGTGTGTATGTCCAGGGGTACAAACCTCTCCTGGTCTGATCTTAATGTAGAAGTTGTTCCTCTTGTATGAAATCTTGAGTATTTTGGGCCAAGCGAAGCGATTTATCCGGAGTCTGTCTTTGTAAACCAGGAGTCCATTGGCACACACACCTAGCATGATGTCCACACCCTCAGAATCCTGCAGGAAGCAGATGAAAAATGCACACAAGAGATATTGATTGTGAAATTATTAACAAATCTCCATGTTACATTGATTGATTCCTTAAGTAGTCTGCTTAAGGTCAATAGTAACTCAATTACCACATGCATAAACACTGTCGTTAGGTACAGTAACAGAGCAGACTAGCTCACTCACAAAGCTTTTAAGTCCAAATCCATCTGGTGATGGTAAGGGTCTTATTGATTACAGTGGTGAATTAACACAAGAAACATTTGTTGGACTAATGGAAGAAGCAATACGCTGATAATGGACAGTTTTACTGGGACATGCACACATGTCACATGGCCTTGGCATGCTTTTAGCGAGCCATCGATCTCCGTGCTTGTGCTGAAACACTCCGTAGTTTTTTTTTTGGTTTGTTTTTTCAAACTATTTCTCACTCTAATTCTGTTGTTTCTGAGAACAAATAATGACTTTTCAATGATTGAAGCAAGACGAGTCTTAGTCACTCTGGAAGAGAGCGCCTCGGTTTGAAAGCTAATGCCAACCATCTGTTGTCGATGCTCCATTCATTCAACATTATATAACAAGGTTATTAAAGGGATGATGTAATAATGATGGTCGATTTTGACCCACTCTAAAACACTACTGGACATCATGGTCTGAATTTTTAGTGCATTCATTGATTCTGTAAAAACAACTTTTGCATTTACCTAAATAAACTACAATGTGTACATAGTGGGACCTGCTTTACTACGTTTTTGCTGCTGCTGAACCAATGACTCTTCATCATGCTGTTTACAGCATCATCCATTACACTCAGAAATCTTTGTATTTATTTATTCCAAGTTACTTGTTTCCCTAGTCCCAAGTTTTATTATTAATATTTCCCATTTATGTTTAATGTGTATGGACGTTTGTGCCTTTTTCAGTAAACCTTTTAACATGAGATTGTATCTCTGTAAAGTTATTTGTTCCAAAATGATCAGACCAAAATCACGTTCACCTTCGTCTTGTATGTTGTTGTTGTTTTTTTTTTTACTGCTGTGTCTATAATAATAATAAGCTCTACAATAAACCAGCTGATGCAATTAAATCAAATCAACCCAACCACCACACAACTATGATTGAGCAGGGGAAAAACTAATTTGTGTTTGTCCAAATGATTGCCTTTGGATCGCTGAACTATGAAAACTGACTGAAACAGGTCTGCTGTTTGAATTCCCACATCTTTGCTATGCCATGAAAAAAGATTTTCAACATTTGAAACACTGCCCTCCTCTTCTCCCCTGGCATTCTGTGTCTGTCGCAAACAAGTGGAGCATACCCTTAAAGGGGACTCACCATTTTCAATCTTTTAAAGGATCGGTCCCCATTTCACTCCCCCTCCCCCTTCCTTTGCCTCTTTTCCATGTCTTCAATCTCATTTCCTGTCTTTCTATTTAAGGACTCCTCCTTTTGCTCTCAAGCACATTTACCCATCTTTTCTGCCCATGTTACACAAAGACACAAAAACATGGAAAAATGCACGCTCTCTGCAGATGACCTGCTATCCCAGAGAGTGAGAGAGAGAGAGAGAGAGAGAGAGAGAGAGATTGAGAGACTTGCTGTGTAACCATGGCAATGATCCCCCCTTAATGTTTGTACAGCTGACACACATTCACACACGCAGATACAGTGACACCAACATGCAGACCCCCACATCTAAGAAACTCTGTTAATCTCCAGACACAGCAGAGCAGAGCAGAGGGGAGGGGAGGATTATTTGTACCTTAGCATGGTGCAGGTCTACTCCATACATGGACAGTTTCTTGGCATTTTCTAAAAACTGTGCGTCAGCCTGAGCTGGTGTCATTCCCCTAAACACATCAAAAGGAGAAATATTAAGAACAGTTAAGTCATCCATAATATGCAGATTACATAGTATGTGGGGAAAGATTAGTTACAGACATGCAGATTTGTTGTCTCCCAGTACTTAGGAGAAAATCACTGTGTCCTTGTTTACCTGTGAGACTTGTGGAGTTCAAGTATCTTCTCCTCCATCTCTTTGTTCTGACTGGGCGCGAAATTCAGCTGGCTCATGAAGTCCACAGGGCGAGGTTGATCGGGTTCATAGTCACCGAATTCTGCCTGCAGACCGATAAAAGACAAGTCAATTAGCCAATACGAAGATAAATCACGCAAACTGTACACTCAAGCTTTTAGGGTGCACAGGTTTGGGCACTTTACCTGCAATGTGTATGAACCCAGCAGAGCATGAGTGACGAACGAGCAAGGCAGCCGACCAGAAGCCACGTCTTCACGAAGCTGCAAACACAGCAGGTACCTACAAGAGCAAGAAAAGGGAAAAAGATTGATTTTGTAGATGAATGTTAGTCTAGTAGTCACAGCAAGAAAAACTGACCATGTCGCCAAACGGGTGGGTGCACTGGTATGTTGGAATAACCTGATGTCTAATCCTCACCATCAAATACCCAAACTCCATTGCATAACATGTACATTTGCAAGTTAGTGAACTGTCCAGTGGTTTTGCTGGTGAATGCATCATCCTGGCCACAAAGAATCCGAGGTCACTTAAGCAGGGCGAGCACTGCGGGCTTAAATCTCAGTCATCCAGTGAGAGTGTTTTCTCTTCAGTGGAGAAAAACAGAGTAGAGTATTTATGTGACCTAACACTGTGTTGGTCATTCGAAAAAAAAAATAATTGAGTGGGCTCTAGAGTGTCAAATATAGTCCTCAAGAGAGTAATACATTTTGAGGCAGAGGTACCCTTTTAATCACACAGCAGGACTGCATTATATGAGTTATCCTGGCCCTTTACACTCATCTTTAGCTGTAAAAGAAAATGAGTGGACTATGATCTGTCAAACAGATCACCACGAAGAAACTAAATTGGCTGTAATCAGTCCAATAAACCAATAAAGCATGAAGTTAAGCAATCTGGAGGAAGAATAAAAAAAATAAGTTGCTAAGTAGGAGATGTAATCACATTTTGGCAGGTAAAAAAACAGCATTTGATTTGTTGTATTGGACCTTTACAGGAATTACTACAAGTATAAAGGACTAATTATAATAATCAGCATAGGACAATGGTAGTGCTAACGTGCTTGTGTGTTATTGTGTCCTTATTTCGCCTTTAGCTACAACCATCAGAGAAGTTGTTCGCTCCATTAGACATTCACTTCGCCCTAAATGCGGTGTGCTTGGAGCATGCCTGCGTGTGGGTGTGCATATGTATAAACAGGCTCTGATAAAAAAAAGTGTAACCCACATGCCAACAACTGAACCAACTCCACAGACAAAGTGGCACACTGAGAAATAAACAGCAGGGGAAAAAAAGTGTGTCATATTTTAGCTCTGTGGCCAGTAGACACCACAAACAGGGTGACAAATAAGATTTCCATTCATCAGGTAACCAGAAACACTGCTCCATTTCAATGTCAAACAGTGTCACTGTGAATGTGGAAGTGGTTTCTTGACACTTTCAAACAACTGGGAAAGGTGACAATAACAAAAAATAAATACTGTGTTAAACTTCATGGTCTCTTTCCCCAAATGGCCATAAAAAAAGCAGACTTTAGTAAACAATGGTAACATCTCTGACGTGTGTGCATGCATGTGCATGTGTGTGTGTGTACCTGGTAATGTCCTCAGTGAGCAGTGAAGGGTCAGGAGGGTAGAACTTGACATTGAATGCAAACTGCCAGTTGTTACCTGCAGAAAGAAAGACCGTTAAACCCTTTCTCCTCTATTAACGTCCAAAATCTCATAACTGCCACTTATCAGAAACAAAAACATGTCCTTCAGCATCACCATCACTAACAGCTTCATGATAGCGTCTCATGGTTTCCTTTTGCTTTGGACTAATCTCATTTCAATCTCCGCTTGGTTCCAATTTCCTATTGTCATTACTGCAGGACGCCATATTGCCATGCGTTCCACCCCTTCCGATCTCCACCCAACAACCATACACACACATACGCACACACACGCACACACACACACACACACACTCACACACTCACTCACACACACTCACTCGATAAAACATGGAGATCACATCGTCTGGAAAATTCAATTGGGGGAGAAGCTGACGTCAAGTCACGACCATTTTCTCCCCCAAGGTCATGGACACATCCATGTGTACACATACTCACAAACATAAAACGTGCAAGTAGACACGCACCAATAAAACCACCCATACACAGGAGCACCCATCTCAGGGAGCAGGAATGATGTGCGGGGTAAAATATGTATTATTTCATCCAATGACGACATTTTGTTTCTGGATGTACACATAAAATAACACAACAAAGAATATCAAGTGCAGCGACTTCCTCTTTCACTCTGTGTGTGTCCGATGGTGAGTGAATATCGACGTACTGTATGTTAAGTGTAGACATGAGACATGTCTGGACGTGAGATTGAGTTTGCATGTCTTCTTGGCAGCGCTAAGTGTTCTGATTCTCTTGTGACCGTTATGTCTTTCTACACTACCACGGGCTACCCATCATTCTTCCTCACAACCTATAGATTATGTGTACAGAGAGACATTCAATTCGATAAGACACACCCTCTCACAAACATCCTGGTTAAAATAACTCCACTCCCTTTATATTTGCAGTTTCTATTCATCATTTCTTCACCTACTTGTATTCCTTTAAAAGTGTTTTCTTTCTAAATTGATTTAGACATAATGGATTTTATGCCATACAATGTTCCAGCACTGCTTGTGTAACAGTAGGTTAAAAATTACGATTTGAAATCCAGTCTAAATCCAGTTCAGATGTCTTTCGTTTTGTGTATGCCCGATAAAGCACACAAAAATCAGAACATGTGCCCTTTTAGTTCTCAATCCAGAATTGCGACTGGATTGGCTAAAAATGTATATAATGACACGCGTAGTATCAGATAGGTGAGACACCCTGGGGTTAGTTTGATTATGTGAAGAACGTGAGTGCTGCTGCTGCTGTTAAACATTAACAACAGCCACAGGTCCTGCAGAGGTCCACGGCCTGGACTAAGGGAGAAGCTTCAGCTTTGCTGCTCAGCCTCCAGTCAAATTAACCATGACATCAAGAGAGCAAAGAAATCTTGTTCCCATTATCTGGAACAGTGAAGTCTAAGAAGGAGCTCAGAAGAACCCCTGGAACTTTTACTTTCTCTGCTCGAGTCACACTTTGAGGATTGGCAGTTGCAGACCGTTTCCATGCATGATATGATCTCACTTAAGACAGCACACCTTTGAAAATCAAAATTCCCCGTCTCATTCTGACATCACACTCTGCAACTAATTGGGGTCAGTGTTCTTTCTTAATCCTCCACCACCCTTCTTCTCAAGTGTGCTCACATTTTCCCCCAACTTTTTAAATCACCTGATCAACACATTTTTCCTTCATCCGTCAAAAGATTGAGCATCGACTGAATGGAATCAAGGATTTGGAGAATCGTGACACTCATAGTATATATAAAAGATTTAACCACAGGAACTACCTGACCACTGAAAACACACACATGCACGCACAAGCACACCATGATTGCCATAGAAACAGCTTCAAAAGTGTGTGAAGGGGATTTAAAAATAGAGCTTAACAACATAAAGAACCATCAAATCTACAACCTCAAGGATACTTGATCTACGAGACTACCAATTTATTTAGCAGCGTATTTTTGTGCCTATAAAAAACTCCAATCTTACAGGTGATAAATGCTTTTTTTCCCTAATTGTCCACTGTATATAAAAGCAAGAGCAGCGGCTTGATGTTTCCATCATAATTCTCTCCCTCATAAAATCTTATGAGGGTCTATGTTTATCCAAGCCTACTATGTAGTGATGTAGAGTTGCGACAGCCAAGTGTACACGGATGGAAGTTCGGAGCAAAACAGTCGTACACTGGTGTGGTTTGTCCGTATATACACACACACACACACACACGGACGAAGGCCTCCAACTCACATGATCACAGGCACACATGATAGTGTAATCCTTTGCACTCTCCCTCTCAGTATAAACATTCAAACACACGGAGAAAAAAGGAACCCAGTGAACACTTGGAGCCAGACATACACCACTCATCCATGAACCACAGGCGCACACACAGCTACACAGCCACAAAAACACAGGCATGCACACTCACCACTACATTCTCTGATGTGCACAGATCCACACGGAGCCACACGCAGCCTCGCATCACAAGCTCACATGTACTAAATCTAAAATAAACTTTATGAGCCAAAATTATATGTTTTTTTTTCCTCTTAAACGTCTGAGCGAATTTTATACTATGTTTTAAAGTCGGTTTGACCTGTACTGTCAAGGAAGGAAATAAAAACCAAAATAAAAAAAGACAGTCAAGTTGTGGAACAAGAATCTGATTGCAATATATTATAATGTTGTTGATATGTGAGTTAAGAAAGGTTTAGCAGTAACCTCCCATGCTGAGGTCAATCCTCTGGTCAAAAAAACCCCGACTTCAACAGGTTTTAAAGAGTGGGAATGTGTCAACGATGCAAATTCTGACATCATTTCCAGGGCAACACTGTGACTCGTGTTCACTTTCCAGATGTTGGCATAGTTGCCATTAGTCTTTAGGGAACCTTACTTAGGCCTGCACTCAACAACAACAACAACAACAAGGGTGATCCAGGGGTAAAAGGAGGGAAGTACCAGAGATTTGCATATCCTTGTTTATGTAATAAACAAATGAATGAATAGAAATGGTCACCCCCAGTATTGTCTCTTTAATAACCAAACAAATACAATGGCAAACTGGAGAAACAATAATACTTTCAGTATGTATAATTCTTTCAGTTTCAATAAATATGCCACTTTTTCCAGTCTTACACATATGCTGTGTGCAAAAAAATAAAACAAAACATTGTAACCTTGCCCCACATTTATAAATCAACAACAGTTATAAAGAGATTGATGAATAATGAACACGGTGGTAGCCCTGTGCATGCTGCCATACTGCTGCTGTTGTTTGGTGTCAAATGTCTTTTGGTTTTGTTTGGCTTTATTGTGATGGAGCTTGTTTTTCCAGCAGTACGAGGATATGTGATCCGATTCATTCATTTAATATGTATTAATCTATTGTCTTTTGGTTATTATGTGCAACACCTTGCACAACATGGACGGATGGATGGATGAAAAACCAAGAGAGAGCGACTTCAACATAAAACTTACTGCGGATCTGCCTCTTGATTTCCTTCATGGGATCCAACCAGCTCTGTGAGTAGAGAGTAAACAGAAGATGAACACAGGACAGTCACAAAACTGCATGACACACTATCCAGATGTCTGCAGTTCACATAACTGACTTATTAGGCACACAGTATATCCTGTGTACGTGTGTGTGTACAGATACATACCGTCTGTTCATGGTTGTCCTTGTATGTCAGTCCAAAGTAATCTTTTTCCAGCAGATTAAGGTGCTCACACACCTTAAAGAATAAGAACTGGCCCTTAGCACGTTTCTGTGGAGTTGGAGACACAAAGATTAGAACTAGTACTGTCTGTGTACTCTCTGTGTTTCTTAGTATCTCAGCATCATTGATGCCAAAAAGTGGATTATACTGCTAAAAAACATGCAGTTTCAGCAGTTTGACTGCATAAACGCTTCTTACAACCAAGTAGTGGTGGTGCAAGATCACTTAGGGATACGTCATGCATTGGTAATTCCTCAGGGAGGCTACAGAAGTCACGCACTGGAAATGAAAAACTTACCGATTTGATTTTAACTGGAAAATACAATTAAAAGCTACTGCATACTGTAAATGTTTCCCGATCTCAAGTTCAAACAAAGCCAGAGAAATGTGCCAGCAAAAAAAGGAGTACATTTAAAAAGTCCTTTATGCATCATCTAGTGAGATGGATGTTTCTGTCGATAGCTCCCAATCAATGCATCTCTGTTCCTCCCGTTTCACTATAAATCTGCGTCTTTATTCTCTTGATCTTTTTTCTCCAGTCTCTCCATCTGTTTTTGGCCAACAAATTCCTTCATAACTCCCGATGGGACCCATGGCTGTAAAATCCTCCACACTCAACTATGACAATGACATTTAGCACACATCCATGCATGCATGCAGTGGCGTACATGCACATAAACACAGAATGTTGCCCTTTGGACAGAGAGAAGGTCAGACAGACAGAGAGAGAGGGTGGGGAAAAAAAAGTGAAGAAAAAAAAGGCAATAATTTAGTAATGCCCATTCCTTTTCTGTTAGCACAGCCTCAGTCTGGTGTACAGACAGTGAGAGTGGCGTTCCACAGACGGCGTGGTCAAAGTGGAAGAGAGGGGGATGAAAGAGGCCATTTTTCTTCTCGTCTGGGGACAGCTGAAAACATCTTGCACACACTCAGAGAGTCTGCATTCTGAACACCCATAGAATGTGACCTTTGGGGGGTTTAACTGACTGTGACAATGTGCTTCAGAGCAAGGCACTACCTCACGATAACTGTCTAATGTCTGCAGGACGTTGCAGTGATCTGAACTCATACAACACCGAGTTAAGAAAAGCTCAATTAAAACTACAATTTCCTCAATATATACCAAACTGTTGCAACTGCAACATTCAGAAAAGGTCACAGAAATACATGAATTAGGTGTGAAATCCTAAAATCTATAAAAAATAATAAATAATGTGACCATAAAAGAGCTACATGGATGAAGTGTGCCTGCTTTGTGTGTTGAACTCACAGTAACTGTGCCTCATATTTACAAGTACTATTTGACTGAGACCTAATGACTTCTATGAAACAGTGTTTTAAAGCGTGCGACACTGAAATCCCACTGAAAACAATGCCAATGAAATTTTTGGTAACTTTAAGACCATGTGACGCTGAGACTGTACTCATATGGCGAGCCTGACCAAGGTTTGCATTCAAGGTACTGCAAAACATAACACGTGAATTAAGTTATTACACTGGAATGTATTTGATGCCATCAAGGAATATATAGAACAGATGGAATAACATGGTCAGGTAGTCAGCACAGTGTGCGTGTGTGTGTATGTGTGTTGGAGTCAGGCTGGGCAAAAAAAGAAAATTCAATCTCTGGAATGCATTGTGCATCTCTCCCTCTCACGACCTAACTATGCCAGTGTGTGGAGGGAGGGAGGGTGGGATGGATGGATGGATGGATATGTGAGTGTGTGTCTCTGTGTGTGTGTGTGTGTGTATACTTTGGGACAATAGCAGTTAGTTGCAGTATCAGCGCGATCTGCTGAAAGACAAAGCAGATACTGTTCAAACAGCCATAGACACTCAGACGCATGCTGTGGGGCGTTGGCACACTGTAGATTAGGAAGTGGGTTTACCATGGTAAAGATGCCGGTTCAAATTCCCAGAGAAAATCTGCGCTTGGAGAAAGCTCCCTATGTATTCTAGAGCTGTAGTGTTTGAAGCAGACACCAGTGGATCTGTGTGGTGGCTATTCTGGGCAGTTTCCAAATGAATGTGTGGGAATGGTTAAATATGAGCAGTCTACTTTGGGAAACACAACCATTTCAACCACAAGAACCGCTAATAATGAGAAAAACACACATTGTCACAGAAACACAATGAGCAACAGTAATATATTATTGCATCGCTTGACCCAAAATGACTTAAATTCACTAACCACTAAAATAACCCTGAATCACACCCAGTGTGAGGGACAGATGATTTCATGAATATCAACACGTGTGCTTCTGTGTGTGTGTAGGGCATGTGGTTGTTGGAGGAGCAGATGCAGAACAGTAATCTGGTTGGACCCCCCCCCCATTAACTGCCAGGATTGTGTGTGTGGGTCACCTGACAAGTCCCTGCAGTAAGCATTTATCCCCTAAACCACGCCCCAACACTATGAGTGAGCGAGTGCTTCTGCAGTAGTCGTACTTAGAGTCAGAAAGTTAAATATCCACTGAAATGTAATCATATTAGCCATTATATCACTGGCATGCTGTCACTCGCGCGGCCTACTTAACTAGCCTAAGTACATAAGATAATGATCCGATTCATTCAGCGGTTAAAACCTCCGCCTTTCATAGAATTTCTTAGCGGCATGTATGTTTTATTTCAGCGTTCCGTGCATTAGGCTTCAGTCCTTGCAGGGTGTAGTAATACTGCAAGAATGCATGACTGAACATTTTTGTCCAATCACTATTTTTTTTCTCTTCTCTAATTTGACCAATCATCATAGTAGCACGGCCAAACATCGTGTAAGGCGATCACTGGGCCGTGTTTGGGTGGACCGCAAGATGAAGTCACTGGATGACACACGCACGCGTCTGACGTCCAAACATCTTGGAGGCACTGAGACTTTCACATGGTAACAATGATGCATTGGTTTGATCTCATGTGATCAGAACAGAGCTAAACTCTGAGCACTTGTTTTTCTTACATTAACAGATGTTTAGGAAATGTGGTGAGGCTGCTTTTACAATTGACAGCAGCACTGGCAGACAAAACAGTGTAACATTAGGCAACAACGAAGTTTAAAAACACTAAATTCTATTGTTAAATTATAATGTATGCTCCAGTGTCTTACCTCCACCTCACAGGAGAAGTCTGTCCCATCCAGTAGCGTCACATGGCATACCACCAGTTTCATCTTGGTCTTCCTCACCAGACGAAGGGGAGACTGGAAAATGGAGGTCTGGCCTTCTTCTCCTCCTCCTCCTCCTCCCTCCCCTTCACCTTGCACTTCTCCTTCCTGCTCCTTCTTCTCTTCCTCTACTCCTTGTCCCTCTGTTGTCTCTTTGGTCTCTTCAGGACTTTTCTCAACACTCTCATCCACCTTCTCTTCCTTGGCAGGCTGATGGGACGAGATGAAAAGCAATGTTAAACCACAGATGCTCACAGGGTCGTCCACTGTGCCCTTTTACGTAAAAAACTTCAGATTCTTCTGAAAAAAGTCAGCATTTGTTCATAAAATCTGTTTGTCTAGAGTAAACAAGAGAGATCGCTGCTTTCTCTACCAGTCTCCCTGTGTGATTTCCCATCTCTTGTGAATCTGCTCTTGCATCAGGCATTTTTATTTGACCTGGTAATAGTAATGTTGATGTCACTGGGTGGGCCCGCGTCGCTTAATGTGATTAGTGGTTGGAATAGTGTGTGTGTGTGTGTGTGTGTGTGTGTGTGTGTGTGTGTGTGTGTGAGGGAGCAATGTTCTGCAATGATCTCTCACCCTCCCCAGGCTGTGCAGCACTTTAAAAGATTCTGTTTGCACAGCTGTGAATCACCAAAGTGTCTTCAAAGAGTTTGAGAATTGTGAAAATATGTCAGAGGACAAAATTTGCTCCTGCAAAATACTTTTTATCACCTCATGTCTACTCCATGCAATCTTTAATGTAGGCTATGTGACAAATATCTGATGTTATTCAGGGTAATCAAAGAAACCATTTAGTTTCATAATCGGCGTTGATTATAAAAAATACGTTCAAGAGTGCACGTTTATGCACTCTTGAGCTCATAATATTGATAAAAGATAAAATCCAAAAACTTTGGTTTAGTTTAGTTTTTGATGACTTGCTTCATACTTGTATTGTTACACCAAATGCAAAGTGGAGAGGAAAGACATCAAGTCCTGTCCAATGTTTTATGTTTATTTAAAGTTAAGCTGTTTTGTGAATCATTGGTTATTAAATTCTTATATTAAATCAGACGGAGGAAAAACAAAAAGGAAATTGACCAAAAGTATTCCCCCAAAAACATCTGCATCATATACGAGCAATCGGCTGCACTGATTTCTAAAGATAAACCAAAGACAGAAGACACAAGAAAACCCATGTCCAAAAAAAAACATATCTGTCAACTGCTAAATTTCAAATATTTATATATGTCAGTCTGTGTGTGGACACAATAAGCCTGAGGGAGTCCTTCCGTCTATTTCACTTTTCCTTATGGAGAGCAGTTATAACAGTATGTAATCAGTACCTCAGTGTCTGTGCTGGCTTTGGAATGAGGTTTTTCTTCTTTTTCCTTCAATTGCTCCGACTTCACTGCCTCCTTCTCTGGCACTTCATCTGCGAGACCGTTCACTTCTGGGGCAGGCCCCTCCTCTTCCTGCTTCTCCACACTAATGGCTTCCTCTTTGAGTGCCGTGTCCTTGGTTGGAGAAGTCTTCAGAAGACAACGGAAGACAATATTGTGAAAACAGAGACATTACAAAGCGGACATACAGTCCTGTGCAACAGTCTTTGTCCACCATTAGATCTGTTGTTTGAGCAACACTATAATGAAACCAATAAACACTTTATAATGAAACCAATAAACACTTTACTGGGACACACCCAGAACATTTACAAATATTTTAGAAAAAGAAACCCCAGCTTCTACAGGTTTTAAGTGTCAAGTATTTAGTGTGATCTACTTCTATGACCCTGGCTCTCTTAAACCTAAAACGGAACTCTTTGTTGTGAAAAAGGTCTATTACGGCAGGTTTATTCAAGACATGCTTGAGCATTGTGCTAAAACAATTAATTAACAATGCTTTTTATTCAGTGATAATATCAGGGAGAATTTAGTGTACCTGACTTAGAGATTTCTGCTTTTTAAGCCATGTTGGCAGGAATTTAGATATTCCCTTTCCCTCCTTCTCTTTCTCTTTGCCCTTCTCCTCTCCCTCCGCGCTCGCTACTTCCCGGGTTTCTTCTGTTGCCTTCTCCGATTGGTCCGGCTGATCAGCCGACTCCTCTGCTTTCTCCTTCACCTCTGTCTCAGAGCCCACTTCTGTTGTCATGGTGACAGATCAACCTGCAGGGAGAGAAAAGGAAGGTGATGGAGAGGTGTTAGATTTAAAACAAATCAAATAGTATGGTTTAGGTATTATGGTTTTCATTTGTATATTCTGGGATACATCTTAAGGCTGAGAATGATACAAGTTGCCTTGGTTAAAAATGCCACTGATTTTTGCCAGCAGCATTACTTTTTTATGTCATGTAATGGTGATTTTATCCTGGCATATATTTTATAAATGAGCTACACATGGTCATGTTAAGCTTTGAGCGACATTAGTGTTCAGCCCAACAATGGACTGGCGCCCTGTCCAGGTTGTACCACGCCTTTTGTGCTATGTAAGCTGGGATTGGCTATTATGGTAGGTACCTTGTCACAAATGCAATAGAAAACCACAGTCCAATATTCGGCTGATATAAGAGAGCTGATATCCTGGCCCTTTGTCTCCCAGTAGTTAGCACATGAGCTCATAGCAGTTTGAAACATTAGCTTTTGGGTTGGGCCATCTCTTTTTACGCAAGAAGACAAAAACGCAAGAGATTTGGATGTCATTATGTCACACACACACACACGCTTCATCCGGGTCAACAGCTGGTTACAAGCAGTCGCACACTTCAGCGCACATAACTCGCAGAAGAGGGTGAATTGACTGAATTCTTAATGACTGAGTCAATGTTATTACCCCCGCAGCTGTGGTCAACACATACACACACATACACACACTCTTCAACCCAAATATCTTTGGCAGCTCTGTCCACGCACACCCAATCAAAGCAACAGACACCGTTATTCAGTGTGACACTAATCTGGTGATAACGCTAGATGACCATGACATTGGTCTTGAGGGCGTGTTGAGGCCAGGATTTGCAGTGTACCTGCATACACAGCCTGTTTCACTCTGGTGGGTGGGTGTGTGTGTTTGATTGTACCCAGCTCCAGGCTGAAGGTTAGGCATGATTCATACTCTATTAAGTCACTGTCCTGAATCTCTCTAATCCCATTTTCTCCATCACACACATACTATAGCGCTCTGCCCACCCCCTCCCTTCTATTATTCATTACATCAGATTTTTACTCCCAGACCGTTTTACTCTGACTTGCTCTTTTCTGCCATGCCACCTTCAATGAGAGGACACACACACATCCACAGAGTGCTCAGCACTGGATGTGTGTAGGGCGGGGGCCGGTGTAAAAATAGAACAGGTCTCCTTAGGCCTGATGGGCTGATGAGGTAGGGAGGGGAGGAGGAGAGATGCCCATAGAGAGGTGTGTATACTGTTGAGTGCAAATGTACAAGGGAAATAAATACTGCCGACTTATCTCTGTACGACGAGGGAATCCAAAGATATAGCACTGTAATTTTACTAAACCAATCAACATATTTTGGTTATGTGTAAAAGGAAACGATCTAAAAAAAAAAGTTGCTGAAGTAGTTGGTCATACAGGCCGACTGAATGTTACACAGTCAGGGTTTGTGTTGAGTGGAAGCAGTGCCTGGTTACTGTTGCAGAGCTGTTAGAAAAATCTTAAAATTGTGCATTGTGTGTGAGCGACGTGCATGTTCCTGTTCTGCAAGAACAAAAGCCTTGCTATGAGATATGCTGATGAACAAGCAAATATCCTTCAGGCGTTTGGAGAGATGTTTCAGGATATGAAAAGTAAACAAAGGAAACTGAACATAATGTATTATTTTAGCTGCTAAATGTGGAAACCTGAAAACCCACTCTACAAAAGCAATGAGCTGGGAAGCAACAAAGGGCTAAAGGCTTGAGACGACAAACATCCCTCTGGTTTAGTTCTACAAAACTGGCTGTATGTCACGAGGATTTTCTTCATCTTTGAGGAACTGTCTGCTGTTAGTTGTTCTTTAAAAAAAACAGACTCTTGCTAAGAAACGAGTGCCATCATCATTATCATCACTTCCATTTGACATCAGAGGACGCACCAAAGAGAAGCAGCTCCAGCCATCAAATTAGAGAGGTTAGTGTGATGCATGTGTTCAATAATTTAGTCCCCACAAAGGATGCTATTCAAGTGAAATTTTTGTGTATGTGTGTGTGTGTGTGTGTGAGAGAGAGAGAGAGACAGAAAGACAAAGACAGTGAGAGAGACAGAGAGAGTTGGCATCAGATTGTAGGTTTTTGCAAGATGTTTGTCATGGCCACTTAGGGCCTGCTTCAAACCAGCCCTCAACTGTTAAACACCAGGAACCTTGTTCTACCTCTCTTGAAACTTTTTAACTCTCTCTCTCCTCCTGACTTCTTCCTCTCTCTCTCCATCTCTTTCAGTTTTTCTCACCTACTTTCCAACACATGGGTGCCTCTGTCACCTTTTCCACTAAATCTCCTGCACTCCCCCCTCTCGCTCTATCCCTTTCTTCCAGGAACCCTTTCGTTCTCCTCCAATCACCCACTCACACTATGTCCCCCTGAAACCCCTCCCGTTTCCCTCTTCTTCCCACAGTCCATATAAACAATGGCGATGGCATCATAACAGCCTTCCCTCCTATATGTACACACAGTGATGCATTATATACACAGGGAATGTTTTATGGCAGTAAAACCAGGAAAAACAGTCAAGCGTTCCTGTAACTCGGCTCCATCATGTACAATTTATCTAAAAGGCAAGCGTGCACTATTCAAGTGTTTTTGCATTATTCAAAATCCTCCTAGTATAAGATACTAATCTTATAATTATCTGAAAGCATACATATATGATACTTGAGACTTGGTTTAGTAGTTTATTCAGTAGGCAGTAAAGTTTTAAAAATTTTGTTCGAGTTAACTGATCTATTCTCTTTTCAGTCAGTGCTTTTAAATGACATCAGAGAAAAGGGAATCATTATGTTAGTCTGACAGAAACCGGACAAAATCCAGTCAAAAACACACCCAGATAATGTGATTGGGAGTCAGATGACTACTGCATGTAGTTGGACCCCTGCTGGTCTGGCAGCTCTCCTCATGCACCACAGTTTCCACCCTTACCAACACCAGGAAATAATAGAGGAGGCCAGTTCACAAAAGAAGACGACAACCGCGACAAAAACGTGGTGAAATTCAAGCCAGGGAATGGCACTCGTCATGCTAAAAACTAGCCAAACCAGTATAAATCTGCATAATGCTAACAAACTGAAAGGGGGCGTGGCGCCACCTGGCGTAGGAGGGGGCAGACATACTTCAGTCAATAAGTCAATTGCCCCCCAGTCCATATATACTGAGACAATCACTGTAGTCCTCCTGGATGACATAATCACATAATTGTATATGGACATGAACTGAATGTCAGTCTCAGTGTTAGACAAGCACAAATGACCTTGATCTTTACACCCTACGACTATTTAACCACCTGCTCTCTCCAACAGTCTACAGGTTAGACTTGACCTTATGCATAAAATGAATGGATAAATGAATCATCATGGACAAGACCAACAGCCTTACCTATTGTTGTCTGTATTTCTTTCTCTCCTGTAACTCCTTTCCTTGTCACCTCCTGATTTCTTAATTTCTTTTGGCTCTTCGATCTCTCTCTGCCTATGTCTCTCCGTTCATGTTGTCTTCCGTCACCTTTACATTCCCACCTCCAAGAAAATGCCTGTCCTACAAACTGTCATTGCCATTTTCTCCTCTCTGTCATCTCTCCTGCCTCCCTCAGTGCTCCATTTCACCCCCGAGAGACGATCGCTGACAGAAATGAGGGCAGAAAACCAGAGAGAACAGAGAGGAGTAGGGATGGGAGGTGGAGCTGGTGAGGAAGAATTAGAAAAGAGCAAGATGAGAGAGACAGGGAAGTGGAACGTGGATGGTTGATGAAGAAGAGAGAGAAAGATGGAAAGTCCCAACTACTGTGCCATATTACAAATGGACACAAATTATAAGGATGGAGACCACACTTCAGCTGTTCCCTCCATCCTCCTCACAGAACAGAGTGCAGGGTTAACTGTTCTTGCGACATATTCGTTTCAGTCAGTCAACAATCTGTTACTTCATTCCTTCTGAATATTGATCAGAAACAGACTTTTTCCATCTAATACTTTTTTAAAACATTTTTTAATAACACATCTCTTCAAGTTCGGACTGCAACACGAGTCTTGTTTACTTGTTTCAATCCATTGGTACTGTTGATAAAACATTTCACAGTCTTTTGAACAGTGACATTAATATAAACTTAAGCCGTCTTAATTCCCCATATGAGAGACCATATTCTTATTTGCATATTTAGAGTGTGGATGTTTTTACCCCATGCACACCGCAGCTGCACCAGTCGAGCAAAAACACACACACACACACACGACAGCTACTCCACTTACAACTTTATTGCTGTCTGACTGGGTTTTAGGGGTTGTTGTCATAGCAACATTTGCATGACGTGGTCTGTGGCCAAGAGATAAAATTTTATGAGAGAGACAGACACGGGATAGAGAGCAAAAGTCAACAGAGAAAGAGAAGGGATAGATCCAAATTTCTGACATCAGTGTTTTTGTTTATTTACTTCAAGCAGATATGACAACATTTAATACAATAAAAACAACCCCGCCCATCTCACTCTAGAGGGGGTACAGAAGGGAGGAACGTGTCTCTGTGGAAATGACTTCCATGGACTACAATAAATCCCAATGGAGACAAGAGATTGCCCCAGCAAAAATAGAGATTAGTGGACATGGATGTGACAATAGAAATTATGACTCTGTCTAAATCCATTCCAAACCACATCAGATATTATGTGGTGGACCTACAGGAACTGCAGCAGCTACTTTTCACTCTCTCCATCATGCACCACACCCAACAGATCTGCAACTCCATAACTACAGTCAACTCAGTAACTGTGTTTGCTGCATGCACAGAGAATTTATTCAAATTAATTCTGCATATATGACAAACTACTCCAGTTATGGCTCCTTAGCACTATCCATTCAAGCATCCTTCAATTCAAGAGAAAAGAAACACCTTTAGCCACATCAGAAGTACTAAATGGACCAATAGATTAACTTTTCACAGAGAGCACAATAAAAAAATAAGATGCAAACAATATTCCTGAAACCAAGTTAACCAGCCTGGGTGTTTAAGGTGTAAACATGTTGGCATAATAACACATTATACACTGTATTTGGAGTGTGCATGGGTAACGTGGTGTGGATCCACCTACAGTGTATATTTACACAAATGTGCAATCCAAGCTTTGCACTAGGAGTGGCACTTCATTGCAACAAGTGACTAAGAGATGACACAGTTTCTGACACTGTGATCCTGATTACACTGTGATCCTGATTACACTGTGTTCAATTTTGCTTTTCTCACTTTAAGATGAGAGAAATTCACATCATATACATATATAATCTGGAGAGTGGGGACCTGATATGCAAGATGAACGATTTTAAATCTGACCTTGCGTCATAGACCAGTGCACCACTATACATTGTCTGGTTCAGACCTTTGGACCCCACTGTACTGTATATAAAGGACATCAGCGATGTGAATTGTGATTAATACAAGACTGTGTGATTTAAGGTGTGCTACAGTATATGCATTTTTAAATATATTTTTCAAATGATGTAAAAATTACCATTACCTCTGATATCACAAATCATAACGCAATCACAATGCCTGTCAAAAATAATAATCAATAAGATACTTATTCAAAATAATTCAGCCCTACACTGGAACATCCAAAATCTTCATGCAGCAAGCCAATGGCTTTAGAGAATATTCCAACAGCTAACAGTGAGCCCTAGTTTGGTTTTGAAATAACTGTGCACACACACAGGGGGTAGAATCCTAATCTGTGCTGTCCTCTTGTACCATTTGTCCATCTGTCACACCATGAGAGCTGCACACATACACACACTTCAAAACACATGAAAGCACAAAAATACTCCAAATGTTTACATACATGTACTCTTATAATCCCTGATGAACACCCTAGCTATGGATTTGTCTTTCCAATTACACACGGTCACACACAAATACTAAAACACGAGTGGTGTGAAAATTCCCAACATGTCTGTTGCTCTACACTGCACTCTGACACTGAGGATTACGCAAAGGATAATCCCTGTGTACGTTTGTGTGCGTCTGTCCGCATGTAGATCCATTTACCACTTCATCCAACTCTCTGGATAAGTCCACACTCATCTTATTTTATTTTCAGAACGCATCACTTTCTCTATGCTTCTGACCGGTGTCCACAAAACACAAACAGCACCCTTCGGAAATACTTTTTGTTTACTCGGATACAAATCTTTCGGATGAGGAGCAACACAGAGATCTTTTTTAGCTTAAAGCAGTGTTTTAAAATGAACAGTGAGCCTTTGTCTCTGCTTCTACTTACAATCTATGTGTGACAACAAAATCTCACTGCCTTACCTCCCAGTGTCCCCTCGTTGCCTTAGACTTGAGCTTAGCAAATGAAAGGTCATCTTATAAGTGAGGCTTAGGTGACCAACACTTTATCATTACTGCTGTTACTGTGTTATTACTGTCAGCGTGTAACTGCTGGTGTCAGCTGCAAACTCTTACTCTTAAACGACAAGAGATGCTCTTCCAGTTAACTTCTCAGGACTGTAAAACATTCCAAGAATGTTGTCAACTATACTACGCATTTGCTGATATTCATGGATATTATCTAATTTATAATTGACGGTGGACATACCACCGTCAAAGAGGAAAATAGAGAAAGGTTGTCAGACACCCCCCCTCCCTGACATGCAAGAATAACGGGTCAGCTCAAAACTACTATTGTGAACTGCTAAACTCCTCTATTCAACGATTAAAGCAGTCAGGCGCAAGTGGCCAGTTCGTGTGAACTTGCAGGCGAGTGCTGGTCGGTCACACGAGTGAACATAAGCAGAGGTGTGTGTGTGTGAGTGAAGGAGTGAAAAAGACAAAATGGAGTGGAGGGAGAAAGCATGCACTAACTGCAGTGTGTGAGTGCAAAGACAAGAAAGACAGTGAAACCACTAGTGAAACTGCACAGCTCTCTCTCTCTCTGGTAGAGGTGGGTGTGGTGTTACTATGGCAACATATATCCCATAGAAGGCGGTAGCAACAGGTGTTTTGTGCTCATTGCAGCGGTCTTGATGCAGAGCAAGTGAACATATCCTGTGGTACAAAGCTTACCGTCGATGAGTGGATCATTATTTTTCCATTAGAACACACTGAACGCGTTACAATCCATTATCCACTCTGCCCAAATATGGTGATCACACACAGTGACGCACCAACTCAACTCATCGAAGCACTACCTCCTTACCTCTTCACTCTTAGCACTTATTCTGAAGCAGCACATCACCAAGTCACATCCACCTGACGACTACCCTTAACCTTTAAATCTAAAATTAGGCATTCCCCTCACGCAGACCACGAGATGTCCTCATTTTCACAGCGTTACTCTGTTTTCTCAGTTACTGTGAGAATACGCTCTCTTTAAACCTACACACACAGACTCTCACATCATTATCTGAAAAATGTTGCACTGCCCAGCTCTACTTGAGGAGGTCTTTGACATGAGCAGACGAGTTATTTAGGGACCCAATATCAGTTCATCCCAGACCACAGACCTCTAACCTCTGGCCAGAAAACAGGAAGTGTAGCACAGGGCATCTACTCCCACCGCACAAGTTATTTTCCCATCCCTCCATCTTTTCATTGTAGTCACATGTGTCTAAGTATTTGTCTCTTTCATTACAAACCTGTCACTATAGAAACATCTGTTCCATCGTACTCTCTGAACAGCGTTGTTCCGAGTGATCGTCGGGAAAAGTGATGATCACGAGTAGGTTCTATGTTGGCAGGACAACCAAGTAAACAGAGAAATGAAGTCTGGCCTCTTCTACTCACCGGCCTTTGTTTGACTAACCTCTGTAACTTAATCGGTTTTCTTATAAAAGGTTTCTTTATTCAGTCTTTGTGAAAGGCTCTCACATTTTTTTGGTCCACACTGTGGGAAGAACAAAGCTTCAGACTCAGGGAAATCAATAATATGAAGCCTTGTGAGTGTATAACATATTTACAGTTGTATAAAAAAAAGTCACCTTGGCTGTGTCCAAATTGTAAATGAATTGCTTTTTAGAACGGCAGCATACTTTATTAATGCTAAATAAAAATGACGGTGGCGTCAAAATGTTCATACAAAAAAATGGTGTACAGTAACACATTCACAACTTTTCATAATAGTCAGTGAAATCCTGATCTGTCAGTGTCTGAAATCTTAGTAGTTTCCAAGTCCATTGCCATGTTATACAATGTCTATAGTACATAACATTGTGATTCAGAGGTGCATCTGGCCACGCTCTTTGACTGGTGTCCTGTCCCCAGAGTCCACTTAACTGCCCCATTAACAATAAACACACAGATACATAGAGGTCCTTAGTCTGAACATGCAGGCACACACCCATCTAAGTTTCAATAAAAAAACAGAAACAACTGTGACAAACTAAAAATGACAGGGATGAAAACTAACGAGTATACATGAGTAAATACTGTGTTTTTATTTAATTCATCATAGTACTTATCCAGGAATAAATCATTTTTGAGCTCCAGCTTATCACTCCCTGATCAGTGGGCGATACGAGGGAATGATGCTGCTCTGTCTGTCTGAATCTCCCTCTAACACACACACACACACAGAGTTCACTGGGTCCTTTACACACTGTCCAACATGTTTTACAAACTTCAGAGCCTCTGAAAAGCGCCTAATGAGAGCAAGCTCGCAAAGTTGTCAACCTTCTTGCCCTAGACACTCCTCTCACTTCCTTTTCCTCCCCCTCTACTCCAATGTCTCTCTTCTCTTACACGTGATCCTATTGGACTTTTTGGACAGACTGAATGACTGAACAAATTAATCAACAATGGGTCAACACATAATGAATAATTTAAATGAATTGTTGTGTTAATAGACGGGTGAGTGAATCCATCAATCATGCGATGGAAGAATTGGTTACGCAATTGATATGCAACTTATAAAAAAGACAACATGGAAAATATGTATGCTGATTTTAAATTTACACTAATTTAAAAAAATAAGTTGAGGATATTTGACTGAACGTGACAATTAAAACGACTTTTGCAAGATAAAATTGTTTCCTTGTTGCCTTTTTCACAGCTTTTCTTGGTAAAACAGATTTTAAACCACCATATTCCTTTGTTGAGGCAAACCTAGATGCACCCTTTAAAAGATGAGGGCTCTGCCCTCTTCTCTTCAGCCTCTCTGTGAGAATGTGACCCTGTGCTGATTAATCTGTTTTTAACTATGTTTGGCCTCCTGCCAAAGCCACAGGCCCACTCTCTCTCCCCCTCTGGTTTTATTCCATCGCTTCTTTCAGAGCTGGACACTTGCTGGGGACCTGGGGTGAAAGCAGTTAGTGCCCTCTTTGAAGTAAAATGTTACCATTCTCCTCTAATAAATCCTCTCATTTAACAATAAGTCTCCATTCTTGGCGCAACAATTAAAATGCACAGTCAAACTCCATTATATTTACCTCTGTTACACTTATTGGCTCAACACAACGAAGAGAACACTCAGTACATTTCCATGTAGAGTGTGTCCACCTGCTTCAGTGATTTTGACCAGTATCAGACCAGAGTATTACTAATGTAAACATGCTGACTATAATCTTAATGATGACTATTTAGCCACCAACCATCAAAATCCTCAACATCTCTATCTTTTCACTCCACTCCCTTCCTTCCCTCACTCTGCCCTCTCAGAAATGAGCTCAGCGATGCATTTCAGTTTCCATTCATCCATCCTCTGATCTTCTGTGTGTGTGAATCTGAATGATGTGGTGCCCGTTGGCCTTAGGCAGCCCTGAATGTGACAAGTTAATACACGGCAGTCACAGCTGATTATGGCACACCAGAATATGTCTACTTTGATAATTGTTGAGATTGTCCCAATGTCACCACAATAGAAGACATGAAAGCCACGGACTGTGCTTTAAGCAAGAAGCAAACACATGCATAGACTGAAACAAGACAAAGAAAACTCAATGAATTTGATTTGTGACTTTGTGCATCAGACGGAGGATTGATTTTTGTCTTGTACTTTCTACTTTTCAAAAAACACGGTCACCACGAGTCATTTAACCTGCTATGGAACAGTAGGGCTATCTATGTGTGTCTGAGCTGATGTGACATGTTTGGGTCCTGTTGAACGCACAAGGTCGGAATGAGAACACACACACACACACACACACACAGGGATGTTCCCATTCCCAGTCTTTCTGAATGATTAAGCAATATCTGTGTCGCTCTCATTCAGTCTCTCCTTCACTTGTACTCACTTGTACCTCTCCATTAATTTTTGTTTTTCACCCGTTCTTAACTATACAACACTCCAGATAAACTGTTAATTATAATGTTTAGCATCTTACACTTAGACAATGTTGTGTTTATGTTTCTCCAGTTTTAATTAACAGTGCTCTACAACACAAAGATCAAAGACTAGGTAGAGGTAACCAACTGAAACAACATTCAAAAACATACACTGACAGATCCCTTATTAATGGATATGATGACAGCAATATTAAGGGGGAAAATCATGATCACATTCTAGCAAACCAAGAGTTAGCTCCAGCTACATTTAATGAGCAGATTCTCCCACCAGAACAACCAATTAAGTCCTCTCATTAGTGGGTTTGACAGAGCTGCCACTGTTCCACACACCCCCAGGAGTCTGAGAATGAACATGATCAGCTATACACACACAGGGGAGTCCTGACAGGAAAAGCGCACAACAGTGACATACTATACATGATTACTCCTGACTTTCACAAGATTTCAGAACCATGAATCCATATACAGTAACAAAAATAATCAAATGCATATTATGTAGTCCATTTACTAGACAGGAACTTGTAAGACAATACAATAGCCTTTGTGAAGCATGTTCAATTGCTGCCGAGACTTCACAAGAATTGTTAAATCCACACTACTTTTTTTTGGTGCGTAATCCATACTGTTGTACTCCACTTCATTTTATTTTGCATCCTGCAGCTTAATAACTCTCACATATCCCATTTTTTGCCTCTTCATCTTTTCACCTAAATTTTACAAATTCGACCTTTAAAGCTAAATAATTTACATTGTTTCAATAATTTCTTACTCTGATGATTTGTCACAGTCTGTGGTCAACATATGGAAGGTCAAAATACAACACACACACACACACACACACACACACACACACACACACACACACACACACACACACACACACACACACACACACACACACAGGAAACATCTACGTACACCACACAGGAAAGTGTGCTGTACGTTGGCCATGTGTGAGACACACCCTATGCCAATAATCCTAGCAAACAATAAAAATGATAAGGAAAGGAAAATCAATGCTAATATAACATTGCACCACCATTGCACATGACACCGTGTCTGCCCTCGTTACCTTCTCATAATGGAGAAAAGACAGGAAGGCCTGCAGAGGCACCAAATCTAAGCTACACTGATTAATGTGACTGAGCACTGGGCCACACAGACACATAATTATAGGACGATTTATAAGAGCGCGGTCAATAAATACATGCTGACATAATTGCATGGTGAGGTACTGTAATATTATTCTGCCTGTGTCAGTGACAGTAAAGCAGCAGATTTTAAGAGGCACCTTTAATAATGTACTTCAGGGAGCCAGGTTTGATTTATCAAAGAGAGACAAATCTACAAGTAACAAACTGGCTGACTGTGTCAACATTGATTCGATGCATTAATCAATATGTTTTTCAATTCCCACTGACTGTGCACATGTCAGCACACTCTCAGCTCAGTCCAGAGTGGCTGGATAGTTTGCTGACCTGTCTGCCTATCTGTCTGTGAAATACACAATGCCTTGCCTTCTGTCAAAGTATGACCTTCTATGAGTTGATCTGGGAAACACACACATGTCAAGGACTGCATGTGCATACAGTCATGTCAGCAGACAAGTGGCATTGAAAGGTTCATGAGAAAGTATGATATTTGAACAGGAATAGGAATGTAGCCTGGGGAGACCGATCAAAAATGAAGCAGAAATGACTGCAGCAATGTACCATATACGGTCAAATCAGCAGCAAGTCAAATGATCATGTGTGCTGCTCATAAAGTGAAAATCGTCATCTGATTCTAATTGAAATATTAACTTGTTGCTTAATAGAGCGTTTTGTGTGTGGTGGTCAAACCCAGAGCACATTTACCACATCATCTCTGACAGTCAGTGGTTGATAAGAGTGATGACCTCATTGTTTAAGAACAAACTCCGTTCTCCCTTTATTTGAATGAGCGTCACGTTATCTCAGCCCATGTTTTACTTTATCACCACCACAACAACAGAGTAAATCATTTAAATTCATGATGTGTACATTAGAATTCTTACTAGACAATTGAATTTAGAAACAATTAATGAACAGTGTCCAGGCCCAACCAATGTAGAAAAGTTTTTTTGGGTGGGCGTGACTTTTATGTATGGTTTAAGAATGATGATTTAAAAAAAGAAAATTATTAGACTGCTGAAGTGTATGTGGATTTAAATGCATGCACCGTATGCATTTGTGTATTTATTCCTATAAGTGTGCATTACTTTATTTATTTATTTGTTTTATAGCATATATTAGGGATGAGCCAATGCAATTTCACAGCCGATACAATCCAAAAGTCCTATATATCTACTATATATCATTTACCATGAACAGAAAATGTAAATCAGCAACAGTTTTTAGGTGAGTCATGCTGTGGGCTTTTTATTTTTACACAGCTGGAGAATCATGTCTTTGAAGTAGGTTGAAATGGCACAAATGTGTCATTCTCTGAATGCTCTGAATGCTGGTCATTGTTTAAAAAGGTCGAATATGACTGTATTGGACTGATATCTGTATCGGTACATGCTCTACTTGTATATCGGTATCTGCTGGGAAAAAGTGGCATCCCTAGCATATATGATATGTTAGTTTTTTTAATGCTGTCAACAACTTTCCAAAAAAATGATAAATAGCATTTCAAAGTTTCATAAGTTGCTTCATTAGACAGATAGAATTGTATTGATTGGGACATTTTGTGAGTTAAAGCAGCATAATATAAAACACACTGAAGAATGTATAAATATAAGAACATATCTATCAGAATAGTATTAAATTAAAGTACAATACTCCATACATATAGAAAAGGAGGTTAAAAGGAGATCACATAATACAACTTGAAAGAATGTACAAGGACATACTCTACAGGTAAATACGGTTCTGGATGAAAAACTGTAAAGGCAGTAAACAGCGTGTTCTCGTTCAGCTACTGATACAGCGGAAGGTTAAGGTAATGAACACAAACGCACCTCAACAGCAGATAAAACACTTTAAATCCAACATTGTTGTGTTTGTTCTCAGCACCGTGATGCGTTCACCCACGAAACCACTGCTAGTTTACTTTGGCAATGAATTGTCCCGCAGAGACAACGAAAAAACGGAGACGGATGTTTGAACAGCGTGACGACTGCATTAGCATGGCTGGAACAAACTACCGTTAATGTGACTAACGTGACAGCACAATTCACCTACAACAGGAAATACGACCACGACCAACAGCGTAAAACTGCGGACTACTCATTTATAAAACCACGCGTGTTTCAACACAAGCTAGCCCTTTCCACGCTGAAATTATCCACGTAAAACACACCCGCGTGGGATACAGTGGGACATGAGAGGAGTTGAGGTGATGATGATAATATGGGAGAAGATAGGCGCCATGAAAGAAAGGTAAGGGGGGAGTAACGGGGATTTCACCAGGAAAGCTCTACGTTAGATTATCCGTTTCAGGTGTCGTTATGGTTTTTCGGTGCAGGTTTACCACCCACCGCTAAAAAAACTCACTGCATTTGACGCTAAATATCGAAAGCGTTGAAGCAGCGGCAATCGCTGATGTATAAATCACGTGATTTAAAACGGGGAGAATTTTAATTACCTGTTGCAATTCCCAGCGATGCGTATTAGAGGAACGTTTCCAATCTGTGTCCACTTGCTGTGTTCCCCTCCAAAAATAATAATGTTCGCCTCACTGTTTCAGCCTCCAAAATCCACAGCTTCTGTCCTCACACACAGACAATCTGGCCAGTAGGTTCAAAGCAGACGTGTCCATCATCCTTAAGACCCGCCCATACAGTGAAAAAACATCTTTTCGGCGTCTCTCATTGGCTCATAAGGATTACTGTATTAGATGCTAACATCTGATTGGTCGACAGGGCTGTCCATTCGCGTTGGAGGGATTTTTGACGCAGACGTAAAAGTGGTGGCGTGGCGGAGCAGCTCCCTCTAGAGGTTAGATTTGGTTACTGCAAAATGTTGACGCTTGTTCATTTGTCATCTGGTTTATGCTGGCCAGAATTTTTTCGGACGAGGATTGGATGACTATTACATCATCTTAATTTTTTTTTGTGTACATTATTGGAATTATTCTTACATTTTGCACATCTGCTCTGTACTGCAACTGCTGAACAAATTTCCAGAGACTGCACACATGTTAATATTGTGTATATTTCTACTTTTACATATATACATTTAAGTTTTAATTATCAATTGTGTGTTCATTATTGTGCCATATAATTGTGCCCAGTATTTGAGATATGCTGTTTATGGCCACTTATCAACAGTGAGCAGTTGATGAGGCAATCTTTTTGTAACTGCTCTCCAAGTCACTGAGTTGGGATGATGATGAAGAAGAAATAAGGAATAAGAAGGCAGTGATGCAAAATTAGAGATGCCAACTGTCTTAATACAACAGCAAGTCACATAATTAATAGATTTAACTGACTGTGCACAGATTAAACCTCTGATTTTGATCTCTATTTTTCATATATGGATTTACTATAGGTATGTCTTAAAGCCTTATGGAATCAGAAGACAGTCCCGCTTCACATTAACTGTACATGGACTGTATCAGAGTTTGTATGTGCTGTAAACAGGAGACAGTTTGTGTTGTTATTTGTTAAAAGTTAAGTGGAGAAATATGTGTTGAAGTCACACATACAATCTTTGATTATGTCGATTACTTCACCTGCACTCAGTTATTCTTCACTCTCAAACACACACACACCTCTTACATATATAACCACATCCAGATTACAGAAGCCTAAGTAATTGGCTTATAGTGTGAGGCAGTGTGGAGATTTGACATCCACCGAGGGGGAGGAGCAAACAGCATTAATATGACGTAAAGCAACAAACAACTGTGGATACGTTTTTACGATTGGAATATAAATACTATGTGACATAAATTGACAACAGAGAGGTATTTTAAAAAAAGGTATTTTAATAGTAAACTGAAGAGAGTGACAGTCAATCATCACATTCTGCAACTAGGTGGTTCTACAGTAAGTGAAGGGTGTGTTTCAGTGGACTCACCAGAAGCAGGAGCAGTATGGATCCAGCAGAGGAGCAGGTCACAGCAGGAGCATGCACACAAACACAAGAGAAATAGAAGGGCATGAGAACAGGAGCATTGCTCTGAACCCTGGGTCCTATTTCACATCACAGCAAACATCAGATACAGCAGCATACACGAGAGTGAGATGTAGTTGAAATTGGGGATTATTAACTAATTTAATTCAATAAATATATTTGATTTTTACAGATTTTTACCACTTTTATGATGGAGAAAATGTCAGTATTCATCCAATCTGCCGATTAGTTAAAGTGACACAGATGATTCCTGTTCACGGACTTGATGAAACAAACAACTCGCAGGGATGTGGCAGCAAACATCCGTGTATTATTCTTATTGTCTCTCTTTCTACATGTTATCATAGTGAAGGGAAACCAAGCTACGTCAGCTCGTTTAATCACACAAATCATACAAAACAGAGCTAACTAAGTGAATTAAAGCCACCTTCCCCTCGACCTTTAGCAGCCTCAGTCGGTACCACAATAATAAACAATATGCTGTGTAAGGGAGGACATCACTCTATTTATTCTTATTATAAAAAAAAATATCCCTGGAGCGCTTAAAAAAAAAATCAAAAAAATATGTTACTCAATAGTCACACAAGATAACCAAATCTGTAAAATATGTATACCTACATGGAAAAGTATACTGTTATCATTAGACAACAAGTGAACTGGTTTCACTGTGGCTCTGTGATGCAACATTTTACTCTCAATTGATTGAGCTTTACAATAAGTAAACTGTAACTGTAATAAAGACAAACTTAAGCAAACACAGGGCTCTGTTAATAGTAACTCCTCCATGATCTATAATCCCTAATACAAACCAAGTAAAAAACATGTACCTGATTATAAAATGTCCCATGAGTCTTGACTCTGCACCCAGTCAGCTTGTCCTGATCTATTTCTCTTTGCTCTCTTCTGTGCTACATCTCTCCTCTAAGCATTTGCTCGTCCCAGTGATCACTTTTGCCTTTATTGTGACTTCAGAGCAGTGAACCAGCGTCCTCTCTGTAAACCAACACACCGCACTCGAGTCGAGAATCCGACAGAATCTCCCAGAAACCGTGTCCAGCAGCCAAAGAGCTACAGCAGGTTAGCTGTTCAGTTTCCCATCCAGGGCACGAGATCAAGCCAGTGCAGATTCTCTGGAGGATTAGCAGCGAGGAATTACCCTGACATAACCATCTGGACAGCAAAACACTGTCCACTAGCCATCCTTCAACCCTCAAACCTTGTATCCTTGTGTACAGATTGTAAAGGATGTCCAAACTACACCCCGTAAACTCCCATCAACAAGTGAGAGAATCCACAGATTAATCTTACATGTTAAATGTAAATTAGCTCTGCCACTGAACAGGATGGAATTTGCTTGTCATGAGCTTCAGTCTTTGGTCAGGAGTCAGGACAGACTGGACACTACAGTAACTTAATATAATGAGATGGCTCTGCCCAGCCATGCAGAGAACAATAGAGAGAACAGATCAGAGATCAGGCGAGAAAAGAAACTCTGCTCCACAACAAAATTGTGTTGTGTTGACTAAACCTTTGCTGTGTTGCTTTTTAAAGAATCAGAATCAGTTGTGTTGAAAATGTGTGGTCACACAGTTGCTCCATACCAGATTAAGAGACAAAAAGGAAAGTACCAAATATTACAAAAAATAGAAGTCATTATATATACATATAATATATGAAAAGTAAGTAAAATCTAATTAAATACCCCTTATGAATATATACAGATGTATGCAGAATATGTACCAAATAAAACATTATCAATATGATAAATAAGAACAGAATGTACAGAATAAAACTGCATTCTGCTACATTTGCATATTTTATTCAGTTTCGGTGACGATTTTCATTCATTTTAAGTTAAACATGCTTTTTTATTCTTAAGTTAAAGTTTAAAGACCGTTATTGGATTATTATCATCAGCAATTTACAATCATTCTGACATTTATGGTTGATGTGGTCAAAAATGACAGCAGGCTCACAATATTATATTGCATATATATCATATTATATGCTGTACATTGTGTTACAGGACAGCATATCATTATAAAATTCACCCCAGTATTTATTATACTAACATATTATGTTTGTGGTGAGCAATGAAGTCCAATGTTTGTGCTGCTCTTTCATCGTATTTAGCAGTGACAGTCTATTCAAAAAAACAAAAAACAACTAATATTATTATCACTAATAATAACACACACATCAAACTGCAATTTACCTGACGAGTGGTTGACAACCAGCTGGAACACACTGATTCACTGAACTGAGCACTTTCCTTTGTCGCTCTCTTGTGTCTTGTCTCATGTCAAACAAAACCAATGCAATCGACAAATACACAAAGCTCCTGTTTTCTATCTGTTTGTTTTATATCACGTTAACCACAAGCTATCCGGCCTCTTCTCTACACTCCTTAGTGTGCTGTAACTCTACACGGCAGCATCAGGTGTCAGGTGAGGAGGGGAGGAGGAGGAAAGAGGCACAGACGGAAGTTTTTAATCTGGCAGATTTATTTATAGAGCATTTTTACATACACACAAAGGTAGATTTAAGGTGCAGTACAGGAGCATTTCAAAACATGTTTTAGAACAACACAGAGACAGAATTGTAAGACAAAAATTACAACCCCATAACACGTTGATAAAAAGAGTAAAAGGGTAAAAATAA
The DNA here is from genome assembly GCF_019176455.1 of Solea senegalensis. Lineage (NCBI taxonomy): Eukaryota > Metazoa > Chordata > Actinopteri > Pleuronectiformes > Soleidae > Solea > Solea senegalensis. The sequence goes on from NC_058037.1 coordinate 8,113,794, forward strand.
CATTTTTTTTTGTACAAAATATGATCAAAAGGAAGGTACATAAAAAAGAGTAAGACGTTTAAAGGTTTTAAAAAAAGTTGGAATAATTTATTTTAAAATACTGTCAAATAATAAAAATAGTGTATATTTAAAAACACAACAGTAAAATATACTGTGAGAAGAGGACAAGAAATAGAGAGAGGCATCATTATCTTAGTACTGATAGGATAATAATATGTTGTTTTGTGTGTGTGTGTGTGTGTGAGAGAGAACTGTATCTTAAACAGGTAACTACATGTGTGGCACCTCTCATCCACTCATACCCACAAATTATGAACTGGCATGCTGAATAGTTTTGTGTTGTGATGCTGTGAACTTTAAAAATGCCAAATATGTCAGGATGTCTGTTAGAATTAGCGAGAAACGTGATGCACTTGTGTCTCAGAAAGAGAGCTTTGCAGTAAAAACAAAGTGTGGAATGAACACACTCTCCACCAGCAGCCATTTTGACATGTTTTAGCAGGAAAAGTACAGGTGTGACTGATCACATTCATTTTGATGAGCTGCCATTCACCCATTCACACATCTTTCACTTCCATTCACACACTGCAACATGGCGCTAAGTGTCTTGCTCAAGGACACATATAGACTAGCAGAGCCAAGAATTGAACCCACAACCTTCCAACTTGCTCTATCCCTGAGCTACCATGGCTCAATCCTAACTCCTTACCTTTTTTAAAAAAAAAATACTTTTACTTTACTTAAGTAATATTATAAAAAACTCACTTCAACTTCTACTAAAGTCATTTTTTGGTAAGATACTTGTACTTCAAGTATCCCTTTTAGGTACTTTGTACAATACTATCTGCAACTGAGGAAGACAAATGGAACTCATCAATTTCATGATTTACACCTGTGATTTCCACACTGTGACCTGTTAAAATGGCTGCTCCATTCAGCAGCTCAAATGAAACCCATAACTTCAACCACAGTCTAAGAAACATGTGAATCCATTGTTTACCTCTTTATCTTCCTCGTGAGAGAGAGCTGGAGCCAAAGCCAGGTAATCCCTGGACGGGACTCTCACATTCACACCTTGAGTGTCCAGCTAACGTCTGCAGCTGGAGGAAACCAGAGTACCTTGAGAAAACACACACACACATACACATACACACACACAACCCCAAGGGGGCGGACCTTGCAAATCCATGCAGAAAGGCCCTTGGTCAGACCAAGTTGTAAACCCAGGTCTTTTTGCTTCGAGGCAACCAAAGTAGCCACTACTCCACCATGTGGTCCCTTGCTGGCTTTTTAGGTTGGAAAATGTTTTGCGTATTACTTTGACACAATATCTGAAGTGAATCACTAAATAAACTCAACATGCTTATTGTGTGTCCTAGTAGTCCATGTACTTGTGTCCTGTGTTACTGTATGGGTTAAATGAGTGGTAAGTGACACTAAAAGTATTGCATTTACTATAAAAGCTAATTTAAAATCATCAAACCCCAATCCAGTGTTGCAGAACATTAGTGTTGACATTACATTTCAGCCACAACATAGAGAGACCACTAGAGGGCAGCAGCTCCTCTGTGTATCACAAGAGTCTCACTACAGCTTCACTTTAGCCAGTAGTGAATAATAAAAAACAGGTCAATCTCGCAGATATAGTGATGTGCGTGTGGTTATTCCAGAATAACGCTCTGAAGGAGCCCTGCTCTCCTCACATGTTAGACCATGCAGTCATTCTTTCTCACCCTACTCAAAGTCAAACAGCCACGCTGATGTCTTCCTGGAAACAATGTGAAGAATTTTGTGTTTTTCAAACCAAAAGAGCAGAGAGGAAAATTCACTCCAGCTTAATACAGTGGCCGATTGTGAAGAAACAGTGTCTCGTGTCCAGACAAATGTCGTAAGAGACAGCCGTTGTGAAATTAAATCATAAAAATGGTGAAACTAATTGTACAATGTCCATTTCTGTGCTTCAATATTGCTTCAAAATAGCTCACTTTTGGATAAGTATGACATCCCTCTAGTGGTGGGATTACATATTGCAAACAATATGAAAGCCCCTCCCTCTCAAATAAGGTTGTTGCAGGTGTTCTTTCCTCAGGTATGAAAACATGAGAGGCCTGAGTGTTTGGTTTGTCAAGTGTGGGTTTGATGCAAACATGGCACAGGACCCACTCCTTATGTAAACATGAAGAAGTGATTTTAAAAAAAAAAATCACGATAGTTCTTAGTTTCAGCTGTTAAATATAACAAATGAATACATAATTATAGATATTGTACCGCTGATACAGCTGACACAGGACCTTTCACTTTCATGTTGCCAACATTACTGCATAGTATTCCAGTAAACAACATTCTAACTGGTATTTTTTTAACATTTCCTAAATTTAGAACCGAATTTTGTTCACAAAACATCAGTTTGTCTTCAAATATATTCCTTTATTTATCCTTTACTATGATCAGATTATATCCCGAAGGTAGTGTACCAACACATGTTGATGTACATTCATAGATATGATTACAAACTTTGTTTTATTTCAGTACATGAAGACATTTGTATTATGTTTATTACGCATCATGTTAGAAATTTGCGACGCAGTCGGCAGATTTTCCCAGTGGCCACCTGTCGCCCAGACTCTGCCCCCACACATCACAGACAAACTTGACACGTGTGTTTTCCTGACTCAGACGGAGACGGTGGAAAAACTGTATCTTCTTTTATCCTCCTGGTCTCTATGGTGACAAGCAAATCCCTCTCAGAGACTGAAGTTTTAACGTCTGCTGTGTTCTTGCTGGGAGGTCATTGTTTTTCCTTCTCCTTTCCCCATCAACATCTGCTCTTCACTCTTCAAGACATTCAGGGTATTCATCATCTGAGTTTAATACCCACCCACCTCTGTAAAACAAGCTGATCAATCTCCTCTCTTTCTTTTCAAACTCCTTCACCTGAGTTTTTGTCTCTGTGATTGCAAAAACAGGTCCATCTGCCTTTTTTTGTGTTCACTCTGCTCCCTCAAGACCATCTGACCCTGATTTAGGCGACATCCTTGAATCAGCATTGGTTTTAAACCAAGGTTATTCAAAGGCAACTGTTTTTTTCCCATTTGGTTTTGAGGTGGATACACATGGCAAACTAATCTGAACCTGTTATTTCAAAAGTTAAAGTTTTATTTTTATCTGGAACAAAGTTGGAAAAAAGATTCAGCCCACAATTTACAAATGCTTTCACAGTCCATATGTTCAATGTCTGTGAATGGAAGGTTCTTTTTTTAATTTATTTCAAAATTCAGTCAAACGAATAACATCCAAACCAAGAGTAAGCAATTATTTACTGATATGAATGATTATATTTACTCACACAAAACTACAAAACATACCATATTCACAATGTGAATATAGTATGGTAGGAATGATTTAAATATTGTAGGTATTATACGCCATTGAGACAAGATGAGACATCATGACTGGGTTAAATGCTTTTAATCTTTCAATTTCAAAGTCCCATTCTTTACGACTGAAGACTCTTCTGTTCATAGTTTTTTGAGGTTTTCTTTTTTTCCACCTGCACAGACAGAGCGGTTAACAGAACAATGGACGAGTGGATGAATGAATGAATGGAGCATTGTTTGTCATTAAGGTCATTAAAGAGTTTGCGACATCATCCGATGTTCAGTGGAGACATAGTTTGAACTAAGAGAACACCTGTGTGAGGTTTGCCTTTCAAGTTCATCCAAATCACTTGGCACACATTCAACCTAAAGTCATCATCATGGGCTCGCGGAATTTCCCCTCTGTGACACGTTGACAATTTCCGAGCGTTAATTACGGCAAATTAGTTGTCGTATGTGTGCGTGTCGGTGGTGTGCAAGCTATAAACAAAAACCAAGCCCATGAACAATGTGCAAGTAATTAAAATTATTAATTAAAATTAAAAGTTCCATTTCAAGGCATTTTTTAAATGAAATGATGTACATTTTAATTCACTTCATCTTAATTGCACTAGTGTAGTAGTAGTAATGTAACATGTAACTACATTTGTAAAAACTAATAACGATTAAATACTAAACTCTGAAAAATAAGTTTCTGATCATCACCGAGTACTGTGTACGCTTCCGTGCTAACTTTTATGTGTAATAAAATAAATATTTATGTACTTTCACTTAAGTAAATAATGATGTACTCCTCCTGCCAATATAACTGTGCTCCATCATTATGTCAATAATGCAAATTTGTTCTAGTTCTTTTTTCATTAAAATCGCCTCAGTTGAGTTTCTTTGTCCTCTCTGTTTCAACTTTAAGCATCTTTCACTTAAAACAACAACAAACACCTGAAGTATGTGCTTACATAGGCCAGTACTGTCCTAACGTAGCAGATGAAATCAAGACAGACAGATTAACTTTGCGTTATAATCCAAACTCTGAGATAAATAAATAACACACACATTCTTTATATTGAATTGCATTATTTGTGATTAAAATAATAAAATAATATTTAGGACACCCTTATGTTGTTGTGTAGACAGCGAATATGCTACTTTAGAAAAAAAGGAAATCTTCTTTTGTTTGTGGAGATTGTTTGGCAGTGTTGACAATTATATAAAGTAGGCCTGAAAAGACGTTAGATATCACAAGAACACGTCCTGTCCTCAGCGTCTTCAGACACGGGGAGTGAAATAGAAAATAGAGGAGAAAACAAAATATATTTCCACTAGACACTATTTTTACTTGAATGAACAGATGAGTGATTGTTCTGCACACAGTCAGCTGTACTGCACAACTACAGCTCATTCATGTCTGTGTCTGTGTGGTCACAGTGTTTCTCTCTGTGTCTACAATAAGACTGGCAGTAAATACAGCGAGATGAAGTTTACTCGCGCGGCAGAAATGGACATTTCCTTCTCGGAAAGTAGTTAGAAAGTCGCAACTTTGTTGCTAAAGAAAAAAACATGTACTAAAAACTAACTCAAGCATCCCTTTAAGGTACTTTATACAAGACTGGCTTTAGATGAAGGACCCAGCATACAAATCATGTTCCATGTTTTCTGGTCACAAAGACCAAAAGTTACGGACTGCAGCTTTAAAGTAAATAGTGATGTACTGTTTTTCCCCCCTAAACAAATCTATGTTGCCTTTTGTTCTTCCCGCAAAGCTGTACAATACGTTTCAAGAATCTGTATCACTGTAAACTAAATAGTGGAATAAACAAAGGGTGCTTTAATAAAAAATAAAAACATAAACCAAAACATAACACACACACACACACACTCGAATACAATAGTCTATTTAGAGAACATCAATAGACGGACACAAATATGTGTGTAGCGGACACACAATCGTTCTGTAACTCTTTGTGCTTTTATTTTTTAATTAAGTCCGCGCACGCGCTCGTGCACGTCATGTTTATCAGTGGCTGCACGTGCGTGAGGCACAGTGAGAGAGAGAGGGAGAGAGAGATAGAGAGAGAGAGAGAGAGAGAATGCCTGGTCGCTTCCGGCTTCAGACCAACGCTTTTTACTACGAGCAGCAACAGCAGCAGCGGCAGAGACACAGAGAAAGAGGGAGAGAGACACACACACACACGCGTGACAACACACAACTGTGGTAAAAGTATTTCTTTCTCCTGAGGACAGAGAGTGACAGGAATTCAGTGTTTAACGCGGAAGCCTTCAAAGTTTCCCTTTTTTTAAAAAAAAGAGAGACACTAGAAAGAAAGGGACAAGCTGCTCGTGGACAGAGAAACACAGAGAGACAGACAGAGAGAGACATTTTGAATCTTCTGTGGAGGAGTTTTCTTGTGCGCGTGTGGGAAAATGTGAAGAAGGAGCCGCAGTCACGTCGAACAAGTTTGTCAATGTAGGAGAAAAACGATGAGTAGAGTGTGAGTTGTCCACGCAGACAAACCTGCGTGTTTTTGTGTTAGTGTTGAGCTCGGGAGTGTGAGACACAGCAGTGAGAAATCATCCACGGCGTCTTGTTGTTGCTGCTGCTGCTGCTGTCTGGTGTGTGACACTCACATCACTCAGAGCCGTGAAATTGTCCCACGGAAGCCTCGGAGGACTGAGGTAAGATAAAGCAGCTCGTGCTGTCATATCTTATATGAAGTTTATTACACTTTTATAACGCACCTCTGTCTCTATAGTGCACATGGAAAGTTAATTAACGTGAGGGGGATTCAGTTTATTTCCAATAATCTCGTGTGGTGTTGTTTTGGGTGCAGCTCCTTTGCAGCAGACTGTATGCAAAACTTAAATTATGTCGAAGAGCTGAAACTCAAACATTGACTTTCAAATAACTGACACTCAGGTTTTTCCAGATTTTCCGCAAATTCTCTCCTGAGCTGAATCACTGTTTGCTCCTGTTTGACTCCGGGCAGAATTAATTATTTATATTATTATTATCTTCAATATACATGAAAGAAAATGAGTCCATATTGGCACGAAGGTGCAGAAAGCCAATATTTGCACCATGTTCTCACTTAAGATCATTAGAATGCATCATTTTTTTTAAATTAAATATCATTCTCATTGCAGAATAGGACTTGTGGTCAATAAAAAGCAAGCAACTTTTGTACATTACATTCAGGGGTTAGCTTGTTTTGTGCAAAATCTACATTATAAGTCAGCACACATGTTTTTGGCATTTTATTCTACATTTATTACATTTATATCACTCAAATTGTTGATTAATTAGAATATAGTTATAGTTCGTAGCTGCAGATACATACATACTAATACTAAAATCTTTACTAGTCATGTCCCTTTCCCTCACTGAGCCTACATTTTAGTTCTTAGTTTTGAGTCCTGCAATTTTGTTATGATATTTACAGTTTTGTGTTGCAGTTTTCATATACAGTTCATCGCATGTCACATAATAGAGTGTCCAGAAATACTGTTGAGGAGGTTTACATGCTATAAGTAAAACAAACAACCATGTGTTGAGTTTGATTTCTGACAGACCAGATTACATTTACACAAAAACTAATCCTGCAAACGGTCATACTGTATATCATGTCTCACTCTTAACATAATACAACAAAAGGTATTTAACTTTAATCGTCTCATCGCCTTAGTCAACAGTCGGCTTATGTAAAATTTAACTTTTTTTGTTGCCATGGTTTATTTTTCTCCAGTGAACTATACGTAGGTTTAATGCCCACTTGTGTAGGCAAGTGGACCGTTTGAATACTCACTCAGTCCCACTCAATCTGACATTATAGGCTGCACTTATTCCAGTCAGTATCTATATAGCTACTTTTTGTTCCTATTATTTATTATTGAGGAGTATATGGCATATTAACACTTTGCTTTGCTTCTCTGTGTCATGGCTGTTTCTAATGGGTGCTAGTATCTTAAAGGGAGACGCACACACACACACGCTTCGTGTTTTCTTCACACTGCGCCTGTTTAAGCTTCTGTGGGGTAATGTGTGTCTTCTATGTTTTTTTTGTCCTACTGTCTCATAACCTTTATTAGAATAGTCAGACAAAAACTGGATAATAAAATTTGGGACAAACTGTCTCGAAGCCGTTCAAATAGACATTTGCCTAACACATTTTAATATTATATTTTGTATCTGTATGATAATGATTTCTCTCTAGTTAAACAGGACTTTTTTGGCACATGCAAAGTTCCCTTTAGCACACAGACAAAAACACGTTTTTGTGATGAAGCCACCAGTGTCCAACAGGCAGCGGGAACTTGCGTCTTTGTGCTGCTGAGTTATTTCACAGAAAGTAAATCCACTACTTCTGCATGAAGGATTCATTATAGACAACTAATCCAAAAAAAAAGCCTTTGAACACCCCTCTTTCCTCTTTCGCTCTTCATTCCGTCACCCAGATCTCTCAGTTCACTCCTTCCCTCTCTCTTAAGGCTTCCTCGTCCTCTGTGGGCCTGTGTTGTTTTTCTTCAGTGGATGTTTGTGTCTAATCAACATAGAGAAGTGATTATTCACTGTGAAAGAGGCTGCGCTGGTGGTTAGCGAGCCTCTCGAGACTCAAGCCATTCAGACTGTTTCCTGCCTCTTTCTAACTGCGTCACTCCCCCCAACTAGGAAATCCCATGTTTACATTGCACTCCACGGCCTAATGTCTTCACTTTAATCAAAATACATCTCTGGGCAGTGACTGGAAGCTCACCACACACAGGCTACTTTTGCTGGAGCTAAACGTTTGCTATGAGCTCGAGCTCTGGACTGAAAAGAATTTGAAAACACAGGGAGCTATGATCTATGCAGACCATGCCGCGTCACTCACGTCCATGTATATAACGTGTATCCTCTGAGAGTCACAGGGGGAGTTGGAGTCTCCACTGACGCTGACATTGGGTGAGAGGCAGAGTTCACGCTGGACAAGTCTCAGGGCCATCATACAGAGATAAACAACCGTTTCACTCATTCACGCTGCATGTGTTTGCACTGTGGCAGGCAGCTGGAGTATTGTGTGTACTCCGATTAGCCAAAACATCCCTAACACTCTTTAAATCTGTCTTTTCTGTCTCTATAACTTGTGACACAAACCTCATAAAACATCAGAGCGAGGATGGAAATGTTCATTACTGCTAGTTGTTGTTTGTATTTGCCAATAATGCTTCATGACGGCACATTCTGACACTGACGTTCTCCCCGTAAAATCCAAACATACAGGCGGAACCAAACATGATCCCATGCTGCTTCCCAATGTTATCAAACTGAGACCCCGTAACGGCAAAAATTACAGTGTTTGATTACACATTTATACAGAAGTCTGAAAAGAAACACTAAATAATTACCCTCACGCTTAGGTTATGATTGGCCATAGAAGTTTCATAACAAATGAAAGGTTTTTCCCGTAGTCTAAAGTGTTTCTTGATTTTTCACAGCTCTGTGTGGAGGTAAAAATCCTTTGATTGTGATTGTTACATCTTAAATGACAATTAAGCAGCAGTTGGAGTCTTTAACGATTAACGCTTAAGTATTCGAGACTCAACCTTCAAAGCAGTTTTTGTAAAAATGAGCCGTTTCTGCAAGTGATGAACAGACTGTCCTCGCAGTATTTGCATAGTTCAACACAACTTGTAAGCAAATCTTCCTCTACTTCTTTCAGCTTCTCCCTTTAGGGCTCGCCACAGCGGATCATACGCAACCTATACAAATAAAACACGAATCCGGGTCAACGCCTGCATTTAACTGAAAGCCCGAAAGCATCGCTTTACAATAAATAATTCACAGAAGCATGTTCTCGAGTATTGACTTGACTAAGTTTTGGTTCCCGAATGTGACTGATGAGAAACTAACCTCCTCCACTGTTAAAATAGAAAGCCCAGTATTTGATTGTGCTTGAAACTAAGCTCTCGTGGTTATGTTTTAAATGTTGCAAAAAAAGAGAAGTGGTATTTCAGTGGCTCTAACCCCTTTTTAATCAGCATCAGGTATTAAAGAGTTTCCACAGATCAGCTGTAGTTTTATCTTCCTTCTTCCTCGCCTGTGTTAAATTCTGCTGCCTCTTTTTTTTTTTTTTCATCTGTTTGCCCCCACCCACCTCTCTGCCTCCTTGCCTTAGTCAATTTTCTTGCACCCTTTTCCATGTGACCTGCCTCCTTCATTTTCTCCCAGAAAGAATGTTGCCTTGAAGTTATTGAATTTGCAGACTGAAGCAAACAAGCCCAGTTTGAGAAGAGCGCTTGGCGACTGTCATGTTGTGCCTGAACAAAGTCGTGTTGGTGATTGTTTAAACAAGATTAGGGGAAATGTTCATTTAGTTAAATATATTTAAAAAAAAAAAAAAGACTCTCTCAAGAGGTTTCAGAGTCAGTCTGGTGTAGAATTACCAGTCGAGTAGTTGGATAGGAAGGAAGACAATGTCCACGGAGAGGACTAAACACTGGGCTGTGTTATGAAACAGCTGTTTGATTCAAAATCCCTGCTTTTAGGGAAAATTGGTTGAAAAGAAGGAAAAGTTTTTATGCCGAGTGGAACTTTGCCGTGCTAATTTTTATTTTCTTCCAATCCCTCTCTGCCCCGTTTTTATTTTTTGGTAATTTCTTTATTTCTTGGCTCAGCAGCAGGTCTTTGTCCATGATAAACCTACAACATCTTTCATTTTATGCTCCATCTAATCACTCTTATGATCATTTATCTTACAGACAGGCAGAGATGTGGAATCGTGAACTTTGTTTTGCTTTTCATTTTTCAGTGCTCGGCTCAGATCGTGTGTCAGTGTGAAGCGACTGCTCTTGCCTGAATGCGGAGGAAGCAGTGAAGGCTCTTCTCTAGCCCTCCCTGCAGCTCTGGGGGAGTAAGTCAGATGTGTACCCAGCACTCAAAGCCCCTGGCCTGGCTGCGGGGATGGCAGCCTCTGCCTTGAACCTGAACAGCCTTGGAGTCATGAACAGGTCAGCTGATTCAAGACTTCACTGTTTTCCTGGAGAGGTTTAGTTAAAGCAGTTTAATTCTTGATATATCACAGTGCAATGTTATAAATACAAAGTTGTATTGATGATTTATAGTACAAACAAATGTTGAATAAAATGTCTGCTTAGCAGCATTTTTTTTTCTTTCAATCTGTAATTGAAGTTTATGATGTTTTTTCATAATTCATAAAAAAAAGTGGATCACCTTAAAGCTGAGTAGTGACTTTTGTTGATGTTATTAACGGCCTCTGTCTTCGAGACCAGGAATGACGTGACGTTCTTTGTATACTGTGTCTTAGGTTTGATACAATACTATCAGACCTGGCTGAGGGAGCGTTTGTGTGTATACAGCAGCAGCAGCAATGGCTGGGGACAAGAAGCATTTATCTACAGTATTGGCAATGTTGTGCAGTGCAGGAATGTTACATGACAGGAGAACAGGAGAATTAAACACGTGTGTGGCGCGGAACAGAGGTGACGTGGAGTGGCATTGTGAGAAGCCTTTTGTACCAATAGTTTGATTTTGACCGACAAAAATCTCTCCTCTCCTCTCCTCTCCTCTCCTCTCCTCTCCTCTCCTCTCCTCAGCAGCAGTAATCAGTTCCACACCCCACCAGGCTCCTCTAGCACCACCACCAGAACTAGAACCAGCCCGGCTGCCCGACCTGTGCTACCGGTGCCAGATCGCAGCACCTACTGCCAGTTACTAGGTGGAGGTCTTTACAGCCCAACCAGCCCCAAGGTAACTGGATTTAGTTTTGAAACCTTAATGGGAATTCCATTAAGTATTAAGTGAGTTTTGAAGTGCGGCTAATAATGTCTTACTCCTTTTCCAGACGAGTCCAACATCTGTTGGTCAAACCTTTGTGTTCCCCCCTTCGTCCTTGCTCTGCCCAAGCCCCGCCCCTCGCACTCGCTCCCCCTCCCCTTCCCCACGAAGCCCGGAGCTCCTAGGAGTCAATGTGGGTCAGCGGGTCAGACGTTTGAGCTCGCCCAGTGGCGAAGACAGCGGGGAAGGAGACGGCCAGGAGGAGAGGGGAGGAGAGACAGGGGAGGGGTGGAGGCGAGATGAGAGGAGACGCCAGGCGCAGCTGCTGCAGATTCACAGGGAGCTGCAGAACGTCGAGGTTGTGGCTCCCATCGTCTGTACTTCTTTTTTGTCCCTGTCTTAGTGCCACTATCCAGTGTGGGTCTTTATCTCTATCTAATCACAAGTGATTAATTCAAATAAACCAAAATTCAGCTGTCACTCATCTAACACCAAGCAGAACAGATAAGATTAAATCAGAGTTTGTACACATCAGAGTTATATATGAGAATAGGATTAATGTGTCAGGGATCGGTAGATAATTGCATGGTAATACAATAGTTAATCAGATTAATTATAATTATGTATTTGTTATATTCCTTATACATTCTGTTGAAGGCCAGCTTACACTAGTACGAGTAGAACACTTGAAATAATCACACACACTGTGTGTAGCTTAACCATGTGTTAATTTTTCAAATCACTTTATTGCCAAACAAGGAAAATTGTCTGTAACTTTAAGCTGTGTTTGGACATTAATTATCTGCGTGTCTTTCAGGTCAGAGGAAAAGTTGGTATTTTTGAGGCTCACATTTCCGGGATTCGTGCCCAGGTGCTTAACAGCGAGATCCAACGCAGCCCTCGATCTCCAAGACGATCAATAAACCAAAACCCTTCGCATCCCAGCCAGGAGAAAACAGCTCTTACATGCTTAATGACCCAACCACAGCAGAGCCAAGTTCCCTCCGTTTTCCAAAATGGGAGAGATGGGACAGAAATAACATTACTAGAGAGGACAAACGGAGGAAGGAGTGAAGGCGAGGAGGACAGCAGCGCCGCTTCAATGAACTCGGAGAATAAGACACTGGTCGGTCAAAATGGCAGCCATTCAGAAACGGCAATGCAAAGTCTGTGTTTAGACAGGACGTTTGTTGTCCAGGGTTCCCTCGACACGTCAGATGCAAATGTGAAAACGGACAGGGAGAAAAACGAGGGCGAAAAGCTGAGGGAGAAGGAGGGAGGAAGAGACAGATGGGAGACTGAAAACAAACAGATTCTGGGAGGCAAAAAAAATTGGACAGAGAGCGAGGTGAAAGAGGAGAAAGAGAACCAGCTGTGCTCCGAGATACTCCAGATAGAGGAGATCAGGTTGGAGGCTAACACAGAAACACCTGCCATGTGTCACACACAGAACACTGAGAGCTCCCAGTGTTTGCTGGACGTGACCGATCAGACCTCCAACCATTGTCCCACCATCCTTCCCTCCATCCCTTCAGTCATAATAACTGATCATGGACAGGACAGTCAGCTTCAGACTTCTGAAGGACTTGGCTCAGACCAGGGGCTATACTGCATTCCTAGCCCCAGCTCCAGTCCTGTCACTGGGCCTAACTCGTCCTTGCGCTCCCTCAGGAAGCTGTCGTCGTCCTCCGCCTCATCGGCCGGTTTCTCCTCGTCTTGGGAAGAGTCGGAGGAGGATATTTCCAGTGATCCCGAGAAAGGGGAGCAACTTCTCAACCCTGGGCTCCTCAGTTCTCAGCAGAAAGCAGTAAGTGGAGTGTGTCTGCGTCTGTGTGTTTAGAAGAACCTCAATCATATTTAAGAAAAGGCACTTTTGGTACTGCATTTGCATGCATGGTTTAGTGCATGCACATGCATTAAACCATGCAGAATTTACGCTTTTACAAATAATGAGTGAAAATCATTCGTCTCTGCTACATATTGCTCTACAAATAGTGTGTGTGTGTGTGTGTTGAGTGTTTGAATGTGCCTGTGCATGTTACTGGGTGCTCCTGTGTCAGATTGGCCTGAGCTCACTCCCTGAGTAATGGTTGACATTCACAGCAACAAAGCTAGCTCTGTGCCCCGACCTGTGTGCCTGCGTGTGTGTGTGTGTGTGTGTGAGCGGGTGGGTGGCTAAAGTGAGGGTGTGTGATGGAAAAGGGGGACAAGCAAAATAATTCTGCCAGTCACACACACTTAGACTTTGCCTGTGTTTGGATGCTGTTCAAAGAGGTCTGTGAGTGTGTGTGTGTGTGTGTGTGTGGGTGGTTGGATGTGTTTTTATTTGTAGCCAGCATAAGTTCACGAGGCCATCTTACTGCAGCTTTGAAACATGATTTCATGCAGGATTGTGTAACTGATTTTGTACTTGTGTCTAAATATTTTAGAAAAATCCCCCAAAAAGTGTCCGTCTTTGTGACTTGTTGTGACCGGGTCTATATGGAAATGAAGTGCTGATGTTTACTTTACTCTATAGATCTGCTGAGTCACTGTGAATGTTGTCTAAGCTTTAAAACGTTCTGACCCCACGCTCGAGGCAGGATTTGCATATATTTTTGAGACATGGTGTTTTGAGGATGGCTTGATTTTTGAGCAGCAGCAGCAGAGGAAACTGAAATACTCTTATCATGCCCCATTCATCATTTTGTACAAAGTGGCTGCAGCTTTCCTGCACATTTAATAAAAGAAAGACCAAACCAAAGCCCCAGCTCTACCAGGTGATAGAGATTACAAACTATGCGTTCAAGTGACTTTGGCTGGTGGATTTGAATACTGTTTTTATTGCTCTTTGCATATTTCCAGGCCTCTTTTTTTCTTTGCTGTATCCAGGAGGCACAAGCTCCTGATGGAACTGCAGCTCACAGAGGGACAGGGTTGTTTAATCGTTTTCTGTCAGGATTTCCCCCCTCATCATAGCACATAGATGTCAAACATGTTAGTTATTCATGTTCCTGTCTGCAGCTTGTCATGGTTCCTTGATCCGTACAGAATAAGAACCTGGTGGATGTGTGCAAGAGGCAAACGTGCAGAAACACATATGGCATGCTTACTCGTGTGGGAGGTATGTAGGAGAGAGGAGAGGGCGAGAGAGAAGAGGAGTGATACTGAGAGAGGAAGACGAGAACACATCGAGTCTAACAGTAAGACAGAGCAGGGGGACGTAGCTCTACACGTGCGGCGTCCAGACATGTTTTCTTCATCTCTTCTTCATGGCTTTAACAGTCCGGTCCCTGCACTTTTAAAGACATTTGTCATTCTGTGAGACTTTTAAAGCATTCACAAAGAAAAACACAGATGTCGTAGTGTAGCTCTGGTGCTATTTATAGAAAAGATAAAAAAAAAAAAATAGCAATAAATGTGCAAAAAATGGAAAATGTAACTGCAGACGTGCTGACGGTTTGTCTTGCATTTGCACAGATTTTACCATTCTGTTACTTTTTTAGGGGGATCATTAGCGTTTGGAGTGTATGAAGTAATTTTTAAAAGTGTACATGTTTAAGTGGTAGAGGCTGGGAAGTTAACAGAGCCATATATAGACAGTATTTGGTGAATCTTTTGACTGTTTGGCATTCCTCCAAGGTTAGAAGGCATGCATGTGCTGCCAGTCTTTTCCTCGTAGTAAATTGGCAGCAGAAGGACACCTGCAATAGATTGGCATCTGTTGTTTTTCTACTTCTTCTTCTTCTTCTTCTTCCTCCTTTCCGTCTTCTGAAATGTCAGTAAACTGCTGTGGAATGAGATGAAGAATGAACAAGTTTGTTTTTCCTGTTTAATTTATTGCTAAGCATCCACACCCACACACACACACACACACACACATCACAGAGATGCAATTAACGTTTTGTATAATGTTATATGTAGATGTAAGCCAATAAAGAACTTTTGCACAGTTAAAGTGCATGAAGCTTTATCACCTTATTGGTTACATTGCAGTTTTATGTATTTTTTTTTCTGATTTATTCTTGGCTACAGTTTTCTTTATATTCAAATCGGTTTCACTTGGGATTTTATCTTACCTTTATTTCTATCTTCATTTAAATTTAAATTGTTTTTAGCACAATAGTGGTGTGTCGCAATTTTAATTTCACCGACAATGTACCTTCTCGTGTGACAAATGAACAAATCTTGAATCTTGAAATGAAAGTTGATACGTATAAATAATTAGGGTAAACCAAAGTGCTGTATGTAAGCAACTGAACAAATCTTTGTCCAATGTAATTTTCTAATAAATTACAGTCACCAATTAAACATTCAACTTTTTTGTCCTTGCATTCGCTGGTTTCAGCTCCATATGCAGTTATTTTCTCCATTTTATATCACAATTCATTCCAAATGTTTGTATGTTGGACCACAATTGCAATTTATGGAAATCACTTATTATTATTTTTAAAATTTTCAAAAGTAAACAATACCTTTTTGCACTCTACAGCACTATGTTTCATATCTAGTTGCTGTTACCCCTATGTTGCTGCCCTTAGGTTAAAGTCCAGCATCATGTTTCAGAGCCAGATTGACAAGAGAAACTAGTTAGTTAGTGGAGCAGAAGCTGCAGTGGAACGGAAGTGGGGCAGGATTTATGAAGTTCACTCTATAAATGATGCAGATGGTGTGTTGTTGTTACTCATGTTCTCTTCACTGTAAGTAAAGCCCTGGATGTGTTACCTTGTTGGACACATTCCAATAATGTCATTGTTCTTGAAAGGACGCATCCGTTAAATAAACAGATGCGTCTCTTGGAATGAAGATTCCACCCAAACACAGTCGGATACACACACACCCTCTGGACACACCGCAGCATCACGTTTGCTTTTCACACTCTGCACAACGACACACAACACGGACAAACAAGACCGTCCACACCACACAGACGCGACTTGTCGACTCACAAGTCTCACATCCCTTTTTAGGATCCGACCTAAAAAGCACCTATTTTCCAGCTTTAGTTGAACTTTTGAAAGAAACTCATTTCCTAGATAAGAGTTAGTTTTTGTGTTGGACTAAAAGTCATTACTGTAACACAAGTGGGTCAGCACCAAATATCATCACAAACACACAGACAGTGTATGCACACACAATGAGACGTGCACACAGTTGCACACACATTAACACACACACACAGCATTTGTACTGCAGTGGAAAATCTTCACTACCACAGCGCCAAGTTGCCTAGCAACTTTGTGACGTCAAAACGAGTTTCCCTCTCACAGCTGTGTATGTGTGTGTGTGTGAGAGAGAGAGAGCACAAGACAGAAAGTCTTTAGGTTTATGGGTGTGTGTCTAACTCTTGTTGGTGTGTGTGTGTACTGTGTAAGGGGAAACACCGGTCAATTCTTTATTTGGTGTTTTCTGTGTGATGTCGCATGTGCTGTGCTCGAGTTGCCCCGGCCACTGAGGAGTGAGGCAGCGTGACGTTACTGAAGCTGACACTTTGGCTCAAAGAGAACCTTTTAGTACTGGATCCAGTGCAGAAGTGATGTGTGGTTTCTCTTGGTTTCAGAGCTGTCAGACTCATTCACAGGGGAAGCCTTGACGTGATATATGAATGCAAACAGAAACGTGCAGTAATCGCGGGTGTGCAGCTCGGAGTCTAGATGTCCGTTAACTTGTCATATTAACTCTGACATGTTTATAGGTCACTGCTGCTTAGTAAGAAAGTTAAATTGTCTCAGAGTGGATGCTATTTTCTCTAGTGTTCTCTTCGATGTTCCATTGTGACCTAAATTTGGAAACAACTCAGACTACACTTTTTAGTTACAACAAAACTGAACCGCCACATCACAAACATTTAACCACCTTTTTTTTTTTTCTTTCTTTCTTTCTTTGAGGTGTCGCTTTTTCACGCCTTTTGTGTAGCTAAGGCAGTTCTGCAAGGCTAATTTTCCACTGGTCAGTCTTTGGTTGCTAAGAGATTCATCATGCACTCGCCAAGCATTTTTGTTTCGCCTGCATCACCCTCCTTGAAGTTTAATTTTGTCTCAGTGTGTGTGTGTGTGTGTGTGTTTGTGTTTTGAATGTGTGTCAGTCCTAACTTTGCAGACTCAGACTTTTGCAGTATTTGTATCTGCATGGGGACCTTGTGGTGAGCGATACCAGGCTTGTTGTTTCCTCAGTGCTTCTCTGTCGAAAACATCAGCATGCATCAGTGTTTCCCCTGCCTGTTCACGTTACACATTTATTTGTAACCTAGAGTTACCCTTTGCCCAAGTTTTTTTTTTCTCCCGTTACCATTCTCACCACTTTCAGCCTCACTTCACTCCCTCCTGCGTACAGACGAGTGATACGTGATGACCATGTTTAAACCACATTGTCATGCATTTTCAGCATTTAACATGTTCCCCTCCTTTTTTTTTAATACATATAATAATTACATAACATGATCAGTAACATGTCATTTTAATGCATGTTTAACTAAATCAGTTAAATGTGTGTGCTGAAAAATAACCCCACGACGCTCATTCACCTCTGTGCTTCTTTTTTTTCATCTGTGCTATTCTGTTGTTTACAGAGGGCAAGGCCCTTTTTTCACTCGTTCTTTTGTTTGTAGTCAGCGGCGGATATGGAAAATACTGTCGCTGAGGCAAGCGGCAACCCCCCCCCACTTCCTGTCTGCAAGAAGTTCCTTCGCTTACCATTTCCCCCCTCTCTCTCTTCTCTCTCTCGCTCTCGCTCGCTCTCTCTCTCTCTCTCTCTCTCTCTCTCTCTCTCTCTCTCTCCATCAGTGGAATCTTCAGTGTTTGTCCTGATCTCCTCTTGTCATGCAGCTCATCTGGGGATAGAGATAGGAGAGAGAAACAGCGAGACACAGAGAGAGAGAGAAAGACTGCTGAAATGCACTGAGCCAAAAAAATGTCCAGGTGGTTTCCACCGTTTTAAAAATGTAAACTTACTTTAAATAATAAATTTAATAAATTGAAAGGTGACTGCAGACACCACATATGAAGCTGGGTCCAAACCACATGTTTTGGGGGATCATGTTGTGTCAGTAACTCCCATTTTTTTTCCCTTTGGCTGCCTGAGTATAGTGTAAAAAACACAACAACACTCAAACAGAGACAATAAACTCACCAAATAAAAGCAAGACATAAGTTGTGATGATCATATAGCGATTTTCAGGTGTGTTTAAAAACACTAAAACTCCACAGTTTACTGGACTATTGTATAAGTAAGAATCTTTCCTACAAGGCTGTTTATCAGAAAACTATGACTGAAGTTATGGGGCACAATTTAGATTAGTGCTAAAAATTTGCAAATTCATTAATCAATAGACATTCATTACTAAGAAAAGTAATTTTAATTTAGTTGTACCCCCAGTCTTGATAGAGTTTCACAATATAGACATAACAGATTTATTAGACCGCCTGTCATAAAAACACACAATGTTTTAGAAATCTTTCAAAAACTTGTTTACAACTAAAAATTTTATTCTTTTATTTGGAAAATAAACTGAAATTCGGCTCACTGAGCTTCTTTTCTGAGAAGTCAAGCGTAAGTCAAATTAATCAAGTGTAACATTCAACCACTCAAACAAAAACTTTTCTCCTCAGGAATGCAAGAAAATTACTTAATAACTATTTGTTTCAGTTTTTTTTGCAAAAAAATAAATTGGGAAAATTCATTAAAACACAATAATTATTATATTATATTATATTTAGCATTAAAAACATCATTTTGGTTAAAGAGCTTCTACATACTGGTGTATTTAAATAAATGCCCTAAATTAACATTGCTGTAAATTTAGGGCAGCTGTGGCTTTGGGTGGTGGTCTAATAAATTTGTTAATTACTGCTTATTAGCTATAAAAACAACTTTCCGAACAGTTTGATTTTAGTGACAAGTTGGCGAAAGCAAGTCCAAATGTCCTACTTTTAATTCTCCCCCACAGTTTCATGATTTGTATTGCATTTGTGTCACTTTCCTCATTTATATTTGATCTATTGTCCCAAAAGTTTTTTTTTTGTGTGTAAAACAGCAAATATTTCACACGCAGTTCATCTCGCTTTTGCACAAACCCCGCACACGTCCTCATGTGGACACATTCATGCAAATGCTTTTTCCCAGCCTATCAAATACGACAGGTACATCTGCGCACTGTGAAAAGACGACATCCGTGTAAAACCACATGCAGAGAATGTCCAGATCTTTGTCACGTGTGTGTTTGGTTTTAAAAAACGTCAGATGTGATGTGTTGTTTCACACAGCGGTGGCGAAACAGAGGCTGACGACGCATCAACGGCTTGGCTTCTTCCACAATCTGTGTCTAGCACATGTTACACACACGACAAAGGTTTGCACAATCACTGACAAACTACACAAAACATTCATGCGAAGAGAAACACGTTTAAAAGGTACCTTTCTTATTTATTTTATTTTCCCAGAATGTGGCGTGTATTCACACTTAACACCCACTCATGTTCACACACACACACACACACACACACACACACACCATCTGTGACTTTCACAAAGTTGTGACCTGTGTGCAAAGATTTGCATACCCAGATTGTGTTTATCCTCTGTTTTGCCTATCAAATCATCAACAATTGTTTGTCTCTGCACACACACACACACACACAAGCATGGAAATCGTGTGGGACTCGGCGATGGGCGTGTGTTTGGTCAAGGTTTCAGGACAGAGGGGCAGAGTTAGAGCTGCACAGATAAACGGTGAAATTAGGTGAATTAGTAAACTCCTCGGCTGAGAGAGAACCCACCGGCCACGATGTGGTCCTCGTGGCTGTATTCGGTGATGAGTGTTGTTGTGTCAGTTGGAGCCATCTTTATCTTTGCCCTCATCCACCTCCGCACCAGCCACCTTCAGGTACCGTCACCTCTGCTGCTGCTGCTGCTGCTAAGGCTTGCAATTACTCTCTCGAGTTTTTATACTAGAGGGAAAACTGACAAGTAGTCACATTACAGACTATTCGAGGTGATTTATGACACTTATGATACTTATTTATATAATTTACGTTTGTCTCTAAAACCTATTTTCTTTCATCCAAAAGTTTAGTTTTAGCTCATGTATTCAATATTAAGTTTAGAAATACTTTTTATATGTGTTCACTGTAGTGCAGACACCACATACAGATTGGAGAGACAGAACATACATATGGTTCTTTTAAAAAAAGAAATCTGCATTATATCAGCGTTGATTTCTAAACATCAGCCATAGAAAAATCAATACACCTCCTATTTTATCTCAATCTAGTCCTTGTTTAGTCATGTTTGACAGCTTTACTCTTCGGCTCATTTTATTGAGCTATAATAACGCTGGCAATATCAGCGTTTGTGATAGTTAAAAGCCTTCAGTGTTTTCTTTTGAGTGTCAGAGACAAATCCACCCTCCGTTTCTTTTGTCCTTGGTTCCTCTGGTTGGATTTTAATGTCTCTACAAACTCAAGGCAATGGCTGTTATTACTTACACTTGAGGCAGTCCAGACGTTTGTCTTACTTTCACTCTCTCTGGCCCTCCTCGTCTCTCTCTCGGTCTCTGTCACACACACACACACACACAGTGACTATAAGGAAATAAGTAAATGTTAGAAGGAGTAAAGTGTGGGTTGATGGAGAAAAGTACAGGCCAGGGCCACTTGTCAAGATGTAGTCTGATACTTTTATTTAGAAGAGGAATGAAATATTTGTCTTCCTGGTGGTCAAAGTCAAAGCTTAATCTGTTATTTGTGTTTATAGTTACTGTTGTTTAACTATGAGACATTAGTGGTTGATTATTGTTAATGTAATACCTGTTGTCTCTTTCTTAGTAAGTTACAGAATCATTTCACAGGACTTATTCCAAGTTGGTTGTGCTGTGCTGATTGTTGTTGTAATTTACAAGGCATATCCTAGTACGGCTGATGAAATCCCGGTGCTTGCTATTCTCTGAGAGCCATTTCAGCCAAAGTACCTTAGAATTATTTTTCCAACATGTGATCTGCACACGTGTGTATTTTTCTCTCTCCTCCACTGGGGCAGAGAAAAAAAACCCTCATGTGTCTCTTCTCCCGTGAATGTGTGTGTGTGTAGCCATAGATAGTCACGCTATCAGCTGATCCAGATGATGTGACAAGGGTAATACATTTCTCCTTCTATGGTCCTCTGGTTTCTTATCTCCTCTCCTTTAACTTGAGGTCCCTATTTATGTACACCTCGACTCCTTTTCATATTTTTAGTAACTTCTGCATCTACAGGTCGCTACTAGCGCCGTTTGTACCCACCTGAAATGCCTCAGGCCTAACTGATGGTTGGGTTTTTTTTAAATATATTTCTCGGTAATAGTTTGATTTATCGCTCGTTTGCCGAGCTGTTGAAACAAGCAGCAAAAGTAGCACACGCTGTAATCACTTTGCATTTACTTACAGGGTAGTTGAGGGGAGTAACAGTGCTCAAAGGGATAAGAGGGACAACAGACGGGTGGTCCATTTAAAGACGAGTTACTGGCCTTGTCAGATGTGTGTTTAACAAGCTGAAACTATTCTATGGTTAAATATTACGTTTATGTAACTGATGAAGAAAAACAAAAGTCTTTTCCATGTCAAAGATGAGATGGAGAGCAGGAGAAATGGACAATGGGCCTCATTTTGTGGTCAGTGAGAGGAAAGTCAAGAGTTTTTTTTTTTTTTTTTTTTTATGAATGAGTGAGTGTGTTTGTTTGTTTGTGTGGCAGGAGTTCGGTAGGTCAATGTGTCCCTGCCAGGGACAGGGAGAGCCTTTGGAGAAACATGCTGTCTGTTTGTGTGTGTGGGAGCATTTGTGCAGATGTCTTTCTCCCTCTGTGTGTGTGTGTGTGTGTGTTACCGGGGAAACCCTAGCTTGATCCTCCAGAGTTCAGTTAAAAACAGTTCTGAAACAACTAAAATAACAGACGGGGGGAGATTAAAGACGACTGCATCACCAGGGCCAGGGATGCTCCACTAAGTGTGTGTTTGTGTGTGTACTTGTATTTCTTACTTATTTAGGACCTTTTTCTGGCATAAACACCTGACCTTTTCAGGACTAGTAGTCCTTATGGAGACTAAAACCTGGTCCTAATCAGGTAGAACCTCATTTCGGAGGAACTGGTTACACTAAGGGCTAAGATTTGAATTGTGGTTAGGTTAAAACTAGGGTTAGACATCAATTCTCAGTTTCATGGGTGATTTTATGGTGATTTGTATCTTTTTTATATATGTCAATAACATGTGCAATATCTAAAAAAATTAAAAAAAATTATAAATATTGCGAAGTTTGAAGAAATGTTTAAAGGGGGCCTGAGTTCAGATTTTTCATGGAAGTATTGTATTAATAATCAGTGTCTGCATCGTCTACTCACTGTCCCGTCTATGTTAGAGAAAAAGACATCATACACATAGACTAGATGAAACGGCCAAAAACATTGTCATATCAATCAAATTAGCCCAATAAATGTCAGACAATCAAATACAATCAAATACCCCCAAAATCCTTTCATATTATTAATGAATATTGCCCTGCATTATGTATACTTAAGTATTTACTTATAAGTCAGATCGTCATTGCATCATTCAACGACGTTATTACATATCACTGGTTTCTGTAATATCTTGCAGCCCCTCTGCACATGGCAAGGTGTTGATGCACTTGGCTTAATTCATATTTCACAAAGCATTCATAAACACTTGCATGGAGCTAATGATTCATTGATGTTAAATGATAGTAGATCACATCCCGGTCATCCCATATAATCGCTTGTGTTGTGTTTTCTTGTGTTTGCAGCACAAGTCTTGGAAGAAGATTAAGAACATGGTCCACTGGTCTCCGTTTGTCATGTCCTTCAAGAAGAAATATCCTTGGATACAACTGGCCGGGCACGCAGGCATGTGGACACACAGACGCACAAATTACAAATGTCAAAATATTACAAACGGTAACGTCCGTCCTCTCAGTTACACTGTGGAAATAAAGATGGGGCTGAGAAAACACAGCAAGTAGGTAGTTGGACGATGTTTGGGCATGGAATTTATTTATAGTGTCTAATTCCCTATTTATAATCTTACCCTACAGTGTGATGAGACACACAATCTGATCATTGTTGGCTCGATTTTGCATAATGTTTGGGGGGCTTTGTGGTGTAAACAGAACAATGTCTTCTTATTTTCCAGGGAGCTTCAAGGCAGGAGCCAATGGCCGCATTTTAAAAGTAAGATCATTCACACTTTTTTTTCCTTTTTACTCTTCTTCAACAAAGACTCTTTTTAGATACTGAATCAGCACTGAAGTCGTGAAGTTAAGTTTTTGGTGACTCAAAGTTTTACAAAGTCGCTAAGTTGCTGATGCTATCCTATAGAAACACTGTGACTGCGAGCAGCGCTGCTTGTCCCTTCTGATGAGGGATGTGCTGCGTCCGTACGTCCCGGGTTACCATGGAGACGTGGAGAAGGACGGCCAAAAGTACAACCAGATGGAGGATCTGCTGGCCGAGTTTGACTTTCCGTGTGTGATGGACTGTAAGATGGGAGTGAGGTGAGGCAGAGACCCATCACATGACAGAATAGTCTTCTAGTTACTGTATTTGTCTCACCTATTTGGTCTTAAAGGAGGCAAAGATGTTGTCCTTAAGTCCAGGACATGAACTTAAGTTGTGTGACTTGACTTAGATCTGAACAATGATGACTCAGACTTGGACAAGACCACCGACTGCATTTAGACTCAAAGGTTTTTTGTTAGCTTTTCATGATAAACCATAGTATAGTCATATGGTTTTGAAACATTGCTGTGTTAATGTTGCTCAGATTCTCCACCAAGCACCATATGATTGGCTAAATCATCCTCCCTGCTTTTCTCCTACCAGAACATATCTGGAGGAGGAGCTGACCAAGGCTCGTAAGAAGCCCTCTCCAAGACCTGACATGTACCAGAAAATGGTGGAGGTTGATCCCGAGGCGCCTTCATCAGAGGAGAAAGAGCAGAAGGCGGTGACCAAACCTCGATACATGCAGTGGAGGGAAACCATAAGCTCAACAGCCACGCTGGGATTTAGGATAGAAGGAGTCAAGGTGAGGCCTACAAAGAGAGAGTGTGTGTGTGGCTGTCCTTCCCCTTCTTTCTTGTAGTATTTAGAGTATGTGTGTGTGTGTGTGTGTGTGTGTCCTTCAGGGGCATGATCTAACTTCCTGTTTTGACCAGAAACTTCCTCTAAGTATATGTTTGTGCATGAGTTCCTTTGTCGTACATGCGGCCTGTGTGTGGCAGCTCTTTAGGGATCGGCATCTGGCCCTGACAGTGACACACACACACACACACACACATCTCTCTCTGTGTCTTTATTTGAGGGCTGTGGCTATATAAGGACATTCACGGCCTCCTGGAGATCTGTTGCCATGACACTTGAGGTTATCCCCAGAACCGAAGACGTGTGTGTGTGTTTGTGTGTACTCATTTGTGTTACCTCATAGGGACCTTTTCTGGCATAAACACTGACCTTGTCAGGACCAGTGGTCCTCATGGATACCCAAAGCTTGGTCCTAATGAGGCAGAACCACATTTCTGTGCCTCTGGTTACAGTTGTGGTTACGATGTGAATAGCATTTTTAATCTTAAAGATTATTTAGGCAGTGTCCCAACAAAAATAGATGCATAAACCTCTGTGTGTGTGAGAGAGAAATAAAGAAAGAAAGACAGAAAAGGGGAGACGACTGTAGCTGTGCTCAGACTTGAACCATAAAGGGAAACAAACTTTTCCTTTGTTGCCTGGCAGCCAGCAGAATAAGAGCTAACTTATTTCACATTGAACAAACCAGCTGGTTGTCTACCACTGCTCTCATGCAGTGGTATAGTACGAACAATTCTAATGCTCCAACTGCAAGTTTCCCTACTATTTCTGTTTCTGCTTTGCCAGATGTAGACACTTTATTTAATACGGTTTATTGTCGTTATTTCTGTTTTGTGAGTTTGAGGCCTTGTTGAACATAATGAACAAATGCTCTGTTAGTTATGTAATATTTACCTTAATCATAGTCCCAATAATTCACTTGTTCTGACCTATAAACAGATTTGTACAGTCAAGTGACCGCAGAAATGACACGATTTTCAGAATCAAGGATTTTATGACTCGGTCGGTGTGGTCAAAGACCTTTCCCTGCTTTAAAACTCTAAAAATAAATGTCCCTCTCTGCTTCCTCTCCTCCCACCATTGTTTTTTTTAAATCTGCTTTTCTTGTCAATTTTCTCCTCACATCCTCCTGTTTTCTGCCTCCACCCCATCCTTCCTTTTGTACAAGGAGCCGGGTATTTGTTGCTATTTAGGTTTAAAATGTGAATATAAATACATATTACCAATGTCAATATACTCTCATGGTCATTTCTCTCACTAATAAGGACCTCTTTCTTATTTCATCTGCAGAAGGAGGATGGGTCAGTGAACAGAGATTTTAAGAAGACAAAGACAAGAGAGCAAGTTACTTTGGCTTTTGATGACTTTGTTAAAGGAAATAAGGACACACTGGTGAGTGTATGGAACTATGAAGTAATGTCATTAAATGTTCTTTGCTGGTGTGAACAAAGCATTCATTTAAGGATTCAACCATTTATTTTTTGGTAAACACACTAAGATATAAAGTAAAACAAGCAATAACGTGACTTCATTTTATTTTAAATGATGAAATCCTGTACATTAAGGTTCCAGACCCTTTTAAAAATACTACAAAGTTGTACACCCATGCACAATGTGAGCTTTTATTTTGAAATAAATTAAGGGTTTATGTAAATTATGCCACAAGTAAAAAGAAAACATGCTATGTAGACATTCTCAAGCAAGTAAAACACAATTTTGATGTTTTTTTTGTTGCTGTTTTGCAGAATAATTATTTAAGCAGGCTGAAGGAAATTAGAGACACTCTGGAGATCTCCCCATTCTTCAAAACCCACGAGGTAAAGACACACATTGTTGTGGTGAATTCACGTGGAATGCAAAGTCATGTTGTGTCATGTTATTTGACATTTAACGCTAGAGCTAACAAACAGTTTGCAGGTAGTTCTGCTCTAAATGGGACCATTGACTTCATGTGCTAAAGAAAAAGACCTGAAACTAGCGATTGAGACCAGTAACTCCTCAGGAAAATGTTCTCTGCTGGTCCCCTAATGTCACTTGATTATTAACATCAGAGTTGCCCCCTGGTGGCTATTTTATCCAGCCATCCATCCATCCAAAGACTATGTGCATTTTTACATACGGTCTAGGGTGTGCACACATACAGCAACTGTCCGTCATCACTGATACTCTAAACAACTGACTTTTGAGAAGTGGTATTAACAGACTCATTCATGTATTTAATAAAAAATAAGCTGTCTGAGTATAGGTCATACATTTGACCCTTTTCAGTTGTAATAAATGCTGATTGCCTCATACAATCGATAAAATCTTCCCGTGATTGGATCAACAGACAGACGCTTGATGAAATATTTCCTGTTTTCTGTGTTCATCCCCTCGTGTCTCTGTGTGTCTCTTCAGGTGATCGGCAGCTCCTTGTTATTCGTGCATGACAGTAAGGGAAGAGCCAAAGTCTGGATGATTGACTTTGGGAAAACCACGCCTCTCTCGGAGGGCAACGAACTAAACCACAGAGCATTATGGGTAGAAGGCAACAGAGAGGACGGCTACCTGTTTGGACTTGATAGTATGGTGGACATAATCTCATCCATGTTGAACTCTGAGACATAAACGTCAAAGGCGGCTTATGTGAATATCTGGACTCACTTCCATTCATTCGTCATTTCTCTGGGGAACACTTTAGGATTTCCACAAGGGTTTTTTTTTTCTTTTTCAACTCATTTGTAATTTCCCGCAACAATGTGTGATTGATTCATTGACGGATGCAGTCTATTTAAATCCAGAGGAATTGTGTGCTATTCTTTTTCTTATTATTCCCCCCATTCATAACCCTCTTGTTTTCCTAAACCCTAAAAGGCATTCGACACTGGCGGACATTTGAACTCGTCATAGCAGGGGAGTAGAAACAATGACACGGTGCACAATATCATTCATGTGACTAATGTAGCTGGAGTCGAGCTTCCTCTGCTAAGACGTGACAGAATGCCTGCTCAGAAAAGAGCATGCAAAACATATTTTTGTTACTGTGACTAAATCCCATGAATCTATCAAAACCGTTAAGACTTACCCAGTCTTTGGGTCCAAGCAGACACGTTCCTTATTTTCGAACATGAATTTTAAATGCAGTGTTTAGCAAACTGTGCTCTGACAGTACAACATAGATATTTAGTTAGTAATTAGTTGGATTTGCAGCAGGGAGAAAGTGCATGTGGGATCATTTTAAACTTAAATGAGGAGTCAACAGAAGTAGAATCAACTCCTTGTTGGTTTCAGTTTCTTAATGGGATTGTTTGACAACATGGAAAATATTGAAAGAACTATATGGTGTGGAAATTTTAAAATCCTGTCATCGTTGGCACCCTCACATGGAAACACTGTAAAAGTTTTGTTTCGTAAATAACAAATAATGGTGCCATCAGAATTTGGGATCCTGGTTTTAGATGCATAGAAATGATATGCATAGTGATTTTAAGTCTGCAGAATTTTAAAACTCCCTTTGAATTTGAATACCAATCCACTGGGATCCAACTGCGGTTGATTTAAATAACTGAGTTCAATTGATTTTTATCCTTACAGGAGGTAAGCGTGACATTATTAGACATTTGTCTGTACCACATCTTCAGCATTCTGCCCATGTTTTAAATAATCTGCACTCCATTACAGCGGAGACTACTGTCACATGTGTTTTTCCTCATGAGAGCATGATTTGAATACACATGATGTTTTTTTTTGTTGTTTTTTTATATCATTTTAATCAGTTTCAGTCCAAACCACAGGCCGAGTTAAGAAGCTGGGTGTTGATCTTTTTCTGTGGCAGCCTGTGACTGCATCTGTAAGAAGTTATAAACTGTAAGTTTGTACGGGAAGTTGTTTCACATTTGCAACCGACATGGTGACATCACACATATGTGGACACACACACACACACACACACAGGAGTTGGGATTGTTCACAGTGTACAGTAAGATTTATTATGTTAGATGTTGTTGATGTTTTTTTAACATGTAACATTACTTTAGTCAAACTCTGTGGAACACTTACAGCCATGAACAATCGTATTTAAGCTATACAGTGCCTTGACCTTACGAAGCCAAGTCAGACAACTTCAAATATGTTAATAGACATTATTGTAATGACGGACTTCTCTCTTAGTCTTAATAACTGTCAGTGTAGACTTACATGGGTGCATGTTTATTTTCTTCATAAAGTTTGGGCTTGAATGTTTTTGTTTTTTTCTTCCATTCATACTGTTTTTATTTATAACATTATATTATGTTTTGTTGGTTTTAGTTAATGGGATACTGTGACATTTTCAATCCTGGGCTGTTATGCTATTGTTGTTGTTTT
The DNA here is from genome assembly GCF_019176455.1 of Solea senegalensis. Lineage (NCBI taxonomy): Eukaryota > Metazoa > Chordata > Actinopteri > Pleuronectiformes > Soleidae > Solea > Solea senegalensis. The sequence goes on from NC_058037.1 coordinate 8,142,388, forward strand.
TGTCTTAAAGCATGTTTTACAGTACGAGTCAAAGTCAAACTATTAGGCAGGTGGCCGACTCTGTGGTTAACCTACATTCAAACCATTGGATGTGGCTGTTGAGGAGATTGATGTTGTCCATTTATTACAATGGGGGCGATGCAAACAGCCGTCTGGAGAGTGGTTGAGCTGATAAATGAGGAATATTACAGGTTGTCAACAGAAGAGTTGACATTTGCAGTGACGGTAGACGGAGAGAACGATTGTTAGCCCATGCAATGCCTTCTTAAAGAAATAGTTTTGGCAAATGCACTTATTGGCACTTATTGAGAAAAAAGATTGATTTGAGCCTTGTACAGAAAATGTGCAGTCGCTGACAGTGCAGTAAGCAGAATTTCCTTTGTTTGCACAGCCAGACTCACTGTCTTTCCCTTCTTGGTGTAAAGCTAAGCAAATTAGTGCTGTCACGTTTCTAAATCAACCAATTCCAAAATCTCTAACCGTTCCTTTTTTATGAGCAATCACCATGTGCTCTCCACTGCACACTCGTTTCTGTGAGTTTCAGTCGGTATCATATTTTTCTTACTTTATGTACAACACTCTAGTCTATTAGGGTTGTAACGATTCTCCAACTCCATAGTTTAGTTTAAGTTTATTACAACTTTATTGTATCGCAAGAGTTATGAAATATTCAACTTTTCCCAAACTTGGGACAGAATTAGAACTTTCTAAATTAAGTGTGTTTATTATGTTAGTTGAATGTTTGTTTATCGGACATATAATAAGATCTCAACAGGCTGCGGCTACATCAGTGGTGTAGGGTTGGTGTTTTCTGCCATTGCTGATGGTGATATGATGGTTTTGGTCTTTGTCGCAGAGTCGTTACAGCCCTAATAAATCATTTCTCTTTGTAATTTTAAATGGGAACAAGCAGCAAGCGCATGTTATTCCAAAAGGACAAGGCATGAGCGTGAATGCGTTGTCATGTTTCGTGAAACGTTGTGCTCAAACCCCTGAAGTCAACATTTCACAGTGCCACGTGGAAATGCCTTTTGTTTGCTGTAAGTGTGGTAGTACGAGTTTGCTTCTGGTAGCTGTTCGGTTGGGTTCTTACACTTCAACCAACAAGCACATGCAAAGTTATCAGCAGGATTTGAACATGCAGAGGGAGACCTGCTCCCCCCGATGTATTTTCTATTTCCAGGCTGATGGGACCATCTCACATGTGTGTAAAACATTTCCAGCCCAAAAGTAGAGGCATGCAGTCCTTTACTGAGACACATCCAAAGGTTAGAGTGTGTTGAAAAAAATGTGCTTTTTGCAACACTGTTCACCAGAAAGTCAATAAAGCATCCTGAATTGACAAGAAACAGAAACTGGCTGTGAAGAGTGTCTTCTTGTGCATATTTCATACAGCAGCGTTTCAGAATCAGGCTTATTGCCACAGGCCAGATCATTCTATTGTCACTGAAACAAATAATACACACGATGCCAAACATAACTACATAGAATACCAATATAGGTGCTGGATTAGGATGAAATGATCCCAGGAAACAAGACAGCTGAACATAGAGTTGCAGCGATGTTGAAAGTTCATGTTTCGCTACCTCACCTGTAAGGACCATAACCAGTCAAAGCATGTTCTCACCAAAAACAAGGCTGTCATTCCTCCAGGTCATTGTGTTGTCAAGTGTGAAGATATTGAGCTTCAGTGTGAAGACACCCAGGATGAGGTCATAAAGCGTAAGTTCTAGCACTTCCTCACTGAGGATAATTCTGCAGGTTTTTAGACATACATATAAAAACTGCACATTCTCATTTGTGTCTGGATTATTTTGATTTCTGTCAGTGCCATGATGTCAAAAAAACAGTGGATATCAGTCTAATCCAATATGTTTTTGTTTTTTTTGTCAAATTCAACAAATACCTCCAAGTTCTCTGCTCAAACATCTCTACTGGCTTTTAAATCTGTGCTTGGACTAAAAATACAATCAGGGTTTGTACACAGCACAGCTCTGGCTCTGAAAATAGGAAATAAACACTGTGGATGGATGGAGTGAGGAACAAGAGTCTTGCGGTGTGTCATTAGGTCATGCTTGCTGCCTTCAAATCAGGTGTGAATTCACTTAGTCTCTCACTGCAGCAGCAGAATCAGCCCTGCTGTAGCAGTCTGGGTTTATCTGAGTGTCTTTATTCTCATTTTGATGCATTTACAACACTCCCACACTACATTTCACATTCACACCTACACGACTGATATTACTGACTTTCAACACCTCGTATCTAAGTATTTGTATTTTGCATTTTAGAAATCCCTCTGTTAACTTGTTGAAATCATGGTGTACTCCTCATTATTTGCCATTACATATCTGAGAATGCCCCAGTCGACCCCAACGCTGCTGCTGCTGCCTTCATGGCCACGTTAATTGCTGAGTTTGCATGTGTGTCATTTGCCATTCAAATCACACATGTCCACAGCAGCATCAGCATCCTGAGCTGGTCGGAAAGAGAGGTTTTGATTCAGGGGCTTTTGGCTCTTCATAGGTTGTGAACAATGAAAACAGAGGGGATTTTTATTTTTTATAAAGATCATTCCAATCTCATAGTTACAGTATTTAGAGTTGTTATTAGTTGTAAGGTGATCAGATTGCTGGATCAGAATCTGGGATATTTCTCATTTAGTAGTCACTATATCATTAATATATACAATTCTAATTATCTAACAAATGAAAAGTAGAAGTAGAATTGTGTAATAGTGCGTTACCATTTTATGTTCAGAATGCAAGTGTTGCTCATTTTATTAGCATAAACAGAACAGAAATAGTAGTGTGGAAAATGGAATTTGAAGGGGGATTTAGGTGGGCGACTGCCCCTTTAAAATTACACCTATTTTTGACCAGTTTTAGTCTGTGTCCCCCAGTGAATTTATGTTATAATATTATGTTATAACCTCATTTACAAGACAAGTACAACAGAGATGCTAAGATGATGTCTCTCTGCAGTTTCAGTAAACATCTGACTGTAACATACTACTTTTAAACGTATGCATTAAAATTAACAACATTTTAAAACCTAAAAATATTAGCTTTGATATTTGTGTCACATCATAATAACATTCATCTGTTATTATTGTCGTTATTTGTTGTGGTAGTGTGGTGGTAGTAGATTAGTACTAACAGTGGTTATGTAATGTACATCCAACAACAGCAGATGGCAGCAGAGGCCCATTCCACCATGGAGGAACCTGCTATTATTATTGTTTACCTTTCGTGATGTTTGTGGCGTAATGTGTCATTTACTTACTGCCAGGTTTTCTATGCCAGCTCTTCGTTGTAAACATGATATTTACTATAAACAAAAACATCATAACAATATAATAATATTTTTTTACTGCATGGTGCACTAACCAGGAGCCACCAGATGGTGGCAGTAATCCAACTACATATAGGCATATCTGCCATTTAACCCCAAATAAAAAGAATACGGCCATTACATATGTGGCCGTTGTAATAATTAACCATCACCACAAGATGGCGGTAATGCACCCACGTGGACGCAAGCTGTCGTTTACCCCCAAAGTAGAAGAGGAGGAGCAGCAGCAGAAGTAGCTAAGAGAGCGCTGCTGCGTCACAGCACTGTCCTCTGCAGTGAAGTTGGTAAATAAGGTTTGACCTCGCTGTGGAGAGAGGGCGGTAGATAAACTAGATTAAACGCTGTGTGCTGTAGTGAAGTAACAACAACAACAGCAGCAGCAGTAGGAGGGCGACACTCCAAACAGCCACGTAACCCCTGCTGCTAACATACAAACACAGTGGAGTCCTGTGGTGGTGTAAGGACGAGGCCCAGTGAAAGTTGCTGCTCAGTAGTCTCAATAAAGTTTTACTGACCTCGCCTGTGTCCACAGAGCTGGACATACGAGCAGCAGCAGTACAGTCGCCGCCCCACAGCTGCTGGTGAGTATATGATTATGCTATCAGACTTTAGCTAACATGGACAGACAGTTGTTTATTTCGGCTGGTCCTCTAATAATCTCGCTCACCGTTGTTTGGTCTATAATCCCTGTCCTGTGCTACGGCGCGCGTCACTTCTATGGCTGCTCTGTTTACGTCTGCATACTCCTTACAGCTAACTGCTAATGCTGCTTCTGCTATACCTGTGACTTCTTTATGTAAACACTTGCCTGGAAACTGCACATTTATTTACATCGTCAGTCTCATTCGCTGTTAAATACTATTTAATTCGAGCGTGTTATGAATTAGTTTTCGCTTATTCTCGTTAACTTTTGCAGCTGAGCCACTGTTGATAGTTTAAATGTTACTTAATACACACAGAGTTATCAAACTAGTTAATCTACACACAGGCTAGTGTTCTGTGTTCTAGGGCAACATGTTTTCAAAGTAGTCATTCATTGTCATTTACAATGTAAACACTCACAAACCACAAATTACATTCTGTAATCTTTCTAATCATACAGGAAACGTTGTGTCAACAAACATGAGCCACGTTCGATATCTATCTGTCTAACATCTAAATAGAATTACTGCTTGATACATTTTCAATTAATATTTGCATCTATAAAAGTTAGTACATTTAATAAAACTACTAACTAACTACTAATATCTTCACTATAAAATATAATTGAGAGTGAGTGTTGTAAAACGTGTCTCAATTTCTAACTGGGACATTTACAATATTTTCTTTTTACGTAAACATAAAACAATTGTATGCATGTATGTATGTGCCACAACGCACAATTAAAATAATTAATTGCAAAGTAGATTAAGTGTACCCTGAAGTAAACCTCAAAATGAGACTGTCCTTAAGCTTATTATCGCCGTCGTTACTGATAAGATAAGATTATATAGTGTGGGTGTATTGGGGTGGCCAATAATTACCAAGTCATTGGAACAAATGAATGCCAAGGACACACTATTTTTGTGATTATTAGTGTTTCCTTCACTTTTAAAACTCAGATGTTTGGCCAACAGGCCAAAGCAACCATTATTTAGATTAGAGCCACCAATAACCAACATATAATGCAGATATTGCCGGGTTTTTTGTTCGTTTACAACAATTACTACTATCTCTACAAATGACACACATCATTTCATACTGAAGCTTATAGTGGCTCAGACCACCTGCATTCTGTGTCCTGCATCCCTGCCTTACTTACTCATTGTAATCTAGATAAATACTGGTTCACAGCACAAGCTTCTTGAAGGGAACATGGATTTAGTCACGTTTTCCTGTGAGTAGTGGTGACACTACTGCTGTGGTTGTTCACCACTGCCCGGCAAGACGATGAAACATTTTCCATTTTTGCTGCCTGATCACTAGTCAAGGGCAGTGTGTGACTGTAAGCGGCCATGAGGTGGGTCAAACAGCATTCAGGTATCAACTCATGCTTGCTATTTTCAAAGCAGTGAGTCAACAACTTGCGTAGAGACGGCCACTGAGCCTAGACAACAGCTGAGGCTTAGATGTGTGTGTACACGCGCAGTTACAGTTGGTGTCCTTGAAGTGACCTCTGACCTACTGGGCATCAAATTTGACCTGTTAAACTGCATCTCATTTGATTCTAGTGGTGGATCTATTATAAATGATACAAAGGAGGAGTGAGGTTTATTGGCACTAAGACAAGCTTCATATCCACGTTGACGAATGGGAAGTTACCCAATAGATTACAATGGACGGTTGGTCTTTTGAGCCAGTCTTCAGTTTAAAAAAGCAGGAGCCCTGAAGGAGGGTCAGATGACCCACGTACTGACACTGGACATGTGTGCGTGCACTGCACACGTGGCTTGCCATGCTGTGCACACATATTGCTTCAACTTTTTCAGCAATGCTTTTTTCCACTGGCCCAAATCCCAGATTAGCTCTGTTCAAGCATGTTGTGATCCACAGCACAGTATCTGCAGTCAGAATTGCTGAGAAATGCAGCACAGTCTCTGGTTACTGGCTAAGGCGTAGGCGTACGAAACATAAGAACTGTGACATCATTATGACATCACAACAGTCTGAATGTGCTATAATAATGTATATGTATAAAATGACCCAGCGGAATTACTGGAAAGTGATTGGTGAGTTATTTTAGTTCAGCCATGTTAATAGAAAACGGCCTGATAGCTAACACTATCAGTTACAGTGAGAAATGAAGAGTGGTAAAGTGTCACAGCTAACTCTGCGCATGAACTAAACACGTGCCTAGAACCTGGATCAAGTTCTAGAAATATCAGGAATCTTCACGGCCTTCTCTCCTCCCCCTTAGATTCCAGTGACAGTTTCTTCTCTAGTCCTGCACCATCATAAACAAGCTGTACCTTTCACACCGTACATACATGTATGCACAGCATTTCCTTGTTCTTTCTTGTGTGTATGTGCTTGAACAAATGGGGAAACCTAGGTCAAAAGTATTTTCAGACTAAGTATTGCAGTTATTCCAAGATATGACAGCTGTGATTGTTTATGAGTGTGTACGTTTCTTTTTTAGCAGCAGCAGAGTTTGTGTTGACGACAGGTTTTATTTCTCTTACCATTTGCTTTATTGTCCGTCATCTGCGTGTCATTGTCGCTCTGATCATGTCCTCTTTCCTGACAGGTTGATGTCACACGTTCAAATATCAGTCTAATTTTATCTGTCCCTGTTTTGTCTGGGACCAACATGCACCCTTCATGCTATCAGATTTACTGTTTAACCCACTTTTTTTCTGTATTTTCTGTTTGTGTCTCTGTCTACAGATCATCATGGCAGGTGATATGATGTTACTAATGCGGGGCTTGGCTAAATTAAGCCAGGCAGTTGTTGAGACTCAGGCCAGTACCTTGCGCAGTGGCACAGGTAAAAAAAACAAACACTAATGAAGCTTTTCCATTACACTGTTCTAGCACTACTTGACTCTACTCTGTTTGGTATCAGGCACGTTGTTTTCCATTACTATAGTACCTTCTCAATGTGGGCGGGGTCGTCCTTGCATGGCTGCACGAACCTGTTGTGATGTTGTTTTATACGCAACACAAACACACAAACTAGTGATGAGCGAAACAGTTGTTTTCACTGTACTGAATCATTAGAATGAGTTAATTAGAAAGATTAGTTCAGTACGTCCTGGATGACCAAAGCACAGACTCTGTCTGACACAGTCAGTGAGCTAAAAAGTGGTTGTGATTCGGCTCACGATCACCAGCTTTCAGCAGTGCGGTCGCTTAATACACCCGACTCCTCTGTTAAACATTGAGATTTTAGAATTGTCCTTGCCTCAGGATTTGTAAGTCTTCATACCTGATATACAGTTCAGTATTGTTCAGTTTTAATCTTGTGTCGGACTTTACGCTCGTGACTCTTCCAATGACGACACTCTGTCAATCAGCGGCCGGCATTCTGTCAACGAAACATTTCAGTATCGGCTCAGCTTGCTTGGAACCTCGCCAGAGCAAGTACTAAAAAAAAAGTGCAGAGTCGAGCTAGAAGTGCATTGTGGAAATAACACAACATTTTACTACACATTTCTGGTCTCACTTAGCTGATAGCATGCCACTTGAAACAAATTTGGACATTCAAATTAAAGTTGTAGTATTGGTATCTGAGACAAAAAAAAAAGTATCAAGCCATCCCTAATTCATTCATGTATTTTATTGCTATTTTCGGGCTAAAACAATTATATTTGGTGTTTATTATTATTAAAGTTCTCAGTTGACTTTAGTGCTAGAAAAGCTTAAACGCTTTCATTTGTAAATTAGCAGTTGCAGGAGTTGGTGCTGCTGTCCAGGGCGTCCAGTCAGCAGCTGAACAAGGCTTTTCTGTTGCCATGATGAAGATGCAGGTATGTGACTGTCTCGCAGAGAATTGTAACTTCCATTGATTGTTGAAGTGAACCATACTGTATGTGCATACACTTTACAGGAACTGTCTGGCCAGCAGCAAACAACTTCCTCAGAGCAGGAATTTGACTTTCCTCAGGATGAAAGTGAGTTCTCAACTTCAGAGTTTAGAGAGGAAAGCTCAGAGTTTACTTCGGATCACTCAGGAATTGGCACCGACACAGCAGCCTTTGAGAGCGCAGCAGCAGCAGCAGCAGCAGCAAGCGCAAGCCATGTCAACGGGAAACAGTCTCTGTTTGAGGGATACAAAGATCCAAGCAAGCAGTTCAGTGGAGACTCCAGATCTTACCACCATGATGCCAGGTATAAACTGTCTCTTACTCATACTTTATCATGCACGTTTTTCAAGGATAAAGGTGATCCCTTTTGTTTTATGCGTGGCAGACATTACACTGGACGCCATCATCTCTACAGTCTGAACAGACACGTGGGGGGGCAACTATGCTCTCAACATCTGGTCACGCAGATCAGAAGCTACCATCAGGACCAGTCCACAGTTGGAGGTCTGACAGCGGAAGACATTGAGAAAGCGAGACAGAGGAAGGGGCCTGAGACTAAACCACACAAACAGATGGTATTAGTTATTCCTTGCTTCCCATTCCTAAACAAAAAGGCACATACACGACACACGACACAATTAATTAACTTTCCATATTCAATATTCTTATGGAAAAGCGTCTTTACTGTTCTGTCTTTTTTCTTTAGTTAAGTGAGAGAGCCAGAGAGAGGAAAGTGCCTGTGACACGGATCAGCAGACTGGCCAACTTTGGAGGTAGAGTAATTCAGCTCTTAGTCACTGTGTCTTAGTCAGCTCTGCATGCTGCTTGTCTGTGTGCAGAACTGCATGTACACCATGCCGAATTTTTTTTCTGTTTGCCTGTGAGGTCCATAAAAACAAAGAGTTTTTTCCTGTGATGAATTTGTTACGCATTCACAAAGTTAAAGCTGTTATTAATGCAGCGATGGTGTCTGTCCTCTCTGGAAACTTCTTAACCTTGTAATCAGTAGCCTGACAGCAGCCTCCCTCCCACCCAACCACCCACCTACCCTTTTTTAACCCAGTACAGCACAGTTGGTGTTGTTGTGTCACTCCAATGACTTTCTGTAGCAATTAATATCCAGATAACATCACTGAATACACACATATACACACATTCAAATCTGAATGAAAGGAAGGCAAATAGTCAGAGGGGAAATGATTCTCAAGTTTCACACTCTGGAGCTGCAGTGAAACAGGGAAGTGAGGTCAAGGTCAAACTGTGGTTTAAAAAAAAGAAGTTTCCACAAAAAACACACACCATTGTTGTCAGGTGCAGACATGGCTTTATTTTTGTTTGTGCCTTGTTTATTTTCAGTTGTGACATACTTCCTGTATTTAAACATACAGGTTTGTGCCAACATGACACATTTTTAAATACACTAATACATTTATATGGCAAAATATTAGGAAAAATCTAAATTAGACAAAATAAATTGGGTAATTTAGTATTCTTAAGTTCATGATGTAAGTTTAAATGAAGCGAGTTTCATTAAAAAAAATATAGACTGTATCAAGAACACTCTCAATAGCTCGGAAATCGTGACACTGCCACAATGTTTTTTCAGCAATTAACTCACCCAGAGGCCACAATGTTCTCATAAACAGAGTGAGAAGCTCCGAACAAGCATTGGCTGTAATTTAAGACGGAGCAGAGCTTTTACATCAGCAGCTTGTCGCTACATACCAGATGAATGATAGATCACTTAACATGGCGTAAAAAAGCTGGACAGACTCGGTGGAAGTAAAGAGTGAGATTATAAACTGTGGACAAGCGTAAGCACAGAACAGAGTCTTGGATGAATCATCAGCTCCACTGCAGAAGTGCAGTTAAATTGATCCTCAGCTCATCAGCTGTTATAGCAGCATTAGTGAGTGCAAAAGGCAGAGCGGAGTTGATTCAGCATGTGGACAGTGGTAACTTGAAGAAGGTGTTGAAAGGGAGGAGGGGGTGGTGGAATGTTGTCTCCTGCCGTCCTTCACTGTCCGGTATTATTTATTGACAAAGATGGAAAGACACCATGACCTGGTTATGTTTGTTTCTTTTCATATCTGAGAGTACACTTTTTATTTTTTAATGAAGGGCTGTTTTCTGTCATGTATAACATCCTTGTTGACGTCCTGTTGTTGCTATACTTGTCACTTTCATAAATTATGCTCAGGTTTATAGCAAACAAAGACTGTACAGAGATTTTTAGTTTAAAATATTAAATATAATAGGTACAGGAAATAGGAATCCACTTGAAAAGCGTGTAAGGAGGGCACAGCATAAACTCTGTAAACACACTGTTGAAATGATTGACAGATCTTGTGCTTGGTCTAGAAAGATTGTTGACACTTATACTACAGGAAGTGCTGATCAATTTGTCACACTTTGTGTGTATACTTGTGTTATTTCTGGCATAAACATTGATCTTGTCAGGACCAGTAGTCCTCATGGAGACCAAAAACTGGTCCTAATCAGGCAGAACCTAATTTCTGAGGAACAGGTTAAGTTTTAAGTGTACCTTTATTATCCCTGGGGGGCAATTTGATTTCGCAGCCAGCAGAAAAACAGGACAATAAATACAAGAACAATTTACAATTGCCATGCTGATAGCAGCCACTATCAATGACAGTCTGAACCTGTTGGTTCTGCATGGTGGCAGAGTGAGTCCACGCCCTGAACAAAGAAGAAACTCACAATGTCTGTGTGTGTCTTTTCTGTCTTGACATATTTTACATATTTTGACCGATGGAGAAACGCAAAGCGCTCTGCGTCTTGATCCACACGTCAACTGTTGTGCCCCAGATTTGTCACTTCATCGGTTGCTGCTGACTAAATAATGACATAATCCTGTGTTGTGCAAGGTGGACGCTTGAATTGAAAGAACACACAAACAGTCCCTATCTGCAACATGTGCAGTCTTGTGTCTTTTCTTATTTTCTCCCCAAATAGTCCTGAAACCGGCAAGATAAGTTTTTAAGCCTTTAATTATTATGCGATTAGTTGAGTTCTATGTCCTCTGTCGGATGGAAAGACTGGAGCTGTTACTTTTGTCTGCACAGAGCTGAATAATCACAGTACATAGCCACCTATGAGTTTGTGTTGCATATTTGTGATGGTAATATTCAGAGACAACTCACGGACGTACACATGTACAGACACGGAGATGGCGAAATGATGGTTTTCATTGTTATTATTTAATAATGACAAGAACACGTTGAGACAATAAAGCATGTTTGTAGATACACTGATCAGCGAATAGAACGCTTTAAAGCTGCCGAACCTGTGGTTTTGCGACTTTCTCGCAGGTGTTGTATTGATGAAGAGCTTCCGATTGTGTGACATCATTTAAAACGTGTGTCCCTGCTTGTCTGTGTGTGTTTCCACCAGGTCTCGCCCTTGGGTTGGGTATTGGAGCTCTGGCTGAAGTTGCTAAGAAGACCATGAGACATAGTGGTGGGTCAGGTAATACACAAATCACACACTGGCTCATACAATGGATGGGTTTTACATTTCAAAAAGTGCAAACAACATTGTTTCCTTTTTCAGCATCGTTATTATTGTGGTGTTTTGTGACATATGCTTTCTGCAGTAGTTGTTATATACTCGTGTAAACAAAATAAAAATCACAATCAACATGTTTATGTTCTAATAAAGTCATTATCAAGACCTTCTGTCCTGCTTTGTAACTCGATCTGTTTATCTTTGGCTGACTGTAAGATCATTGGGGTTTAAAAAAAAAAAAGTCAGTGTTCAGTGCCCAACCTTAATACATGTTTGTGCAGGACAGAGGAAAAATGCAGTTCCACTGTCTCCCTCACCAGCACACGTAGTTCCTTCCTGCTCTGCATTGTTATCCTGCTGGTCCTAAAACATGGCTAAGCTGAAACAGAGCATATGGTTGTAAACGTGTTGCATTTTATATGTCCGTTTGTGTGTGTGTGTGTGTGTTAATCTACCAGGACGGCCAGAACACACTTCTAAGTGTGTTAATGAAATCTGTTAAAGCTCCTAAAGGGCGGCTACCTGACGACACACTGACACTTATACACAGTGGAGTTGATCAGTTTATCATTTTCAAAGTGAAATCGCAAAGGTGCCAGTTTATATTATGTGCCAATTAAAAAATGCAATACATAAATCATAATTCTTGTGTGGTAATAATATATTCCATTTCTGCCATTAAACATTCTTAAATGTTAAACACTGGAGGTCCTGCTCCTATAGAGAGATGTGACACAGATTTCCAACTTGAAACATTGGTGTAAAACCTGCCATTGTATCTATTTTTATCTTTATTTGTTGCTGAATCCCTTTGTGGTTTGTGTTGTTGCAGGGGAAAATAAGGCAGTTCTGGACTCCAGCCCCTTTCTGTCAGAGGCTAATGCCGAACGTATCGTCAGGACTCTGTGTAAAGTCAGAGGAGCGGCACTGAAACTGGGACAGATGCTCAGCATTCAAGGTGGGTGACAAGAAGAGAAGCGGTAGAAAGGGCGAGGTAAAATGTGTCAGGAATAATAAGAAAAAAAGATGATAAATGGCAGGAGGTAGAAAAGTCTGTTTCATGTTATTGTGATGTTCACTTTTACATGTCTTTTAAAGGTGTAGAATCTCTTGCTTTGATATGTTGCACATTAAAGTTAAAATGCACACTATCTAACAAACCCACACACAGTTGTTGTTTCCACCAAATATGGATCCCTCAGATCACCATCTGTATTTAGGAAGTGAACTTGTCCTATAATTCTTCTAGTTTAATTTATTTAAAGACATCCTTGATCACAACTGTCAGCACTGCATCTTGGCACTGATGCCTGGCTGTGGTTGTTGAGAGTCTGCCAAGAAAGTGCAGTGTCGGCCGGATTTTCTCTCCCAGAAAAAACTGAATCAAGTCCAGTCTATGAAAAGCTGGATTTAGTTTGGTTGGGCTTTTGCTGTTCTGCCCTCAGTGTTGCATCATTTGTTCAGACGTGGGTAATTTAATGCCCGTTTGTCCTGATGGACAGGACAGATAATAAGTGGACGACTAGTGGCACAAAGCATCCTGGCACAGCCTGACTGTGTCCAGTCAGGTCAGGTAACAGCAGTAACCACGTCATGAATTTTGTTTGTTGTTGTTTCCCCTCTCTGCCTGACCTTGGCTAGTGAACTTTGTAATTTGGCATGCATGTATGTTGGGGTAGGACAAACAGTGTAGCAGATATAATAAGTTATATAAAAAAAACCTCCGAAGTAATGATTGTTGTAATTGACAAAATCCAAGAAGCACATTACTACATAGCCTCTGGCAATGCCCTTAAATATAAGTTTTGGAAAAGATTTACAGAATGTTCTTCGAAAGAACTGTTATAAAATATGAACAATAAAAAACAGTATTAAGAGACGTCTCTGGGCCAAAAACTGCTGTTTGGTGATCATGTTTTGGCCCAGAGGCTTGAAGCTGTGTGTATGTATACATGAGCTGTATGTGGTTATTTACAGACGCGGTCTGGTTATGTACAAAAGGTCACCGTCGACTTCTAAACTTACAAAGACTGTAGACTAACTCCGACCGACTGGTGTCATGTAAATCTGGAGGATGATACCGCGCCGTGCTGGTCGTTGAACACTGTTGACATTTACCCGTCATTGTCCGTTGTCTGTGTGTTTTTTTTGGCTGGATGATTGTGAATCCAACCATTATAACCTTTAGCGCAGACCAAAAATAGTGTCAAGCTTCCTGTGTCTAAAACCTTTAAAACCAATAATGAAGTTTGCAATTGGGAAACCTCGTATCACAAGCCAAAATCAACCCATGTGGTTGCCAAACAGGTGTAGCTTATGTCTAAATGTTTAAGTTTAATCTTTGATTTAATCCCCGACGAGGCTATTTTAAGTATCATGCACGTCATAGTGTGACTGTATCTGTGCTTGGAAAAAAATGGCGTTAATGTACAATATGTTGTGTGGCAGAGTTGTAAGATATCATCCACGTTTTCCCCGTCTCCAGATCTTTGTCTCTGTTCAGTTTAAACAAATGCACTCTGTGTCTCTGTGTTTTCAGACGACGCATTCATCAACCCACAGCTCGCCAAGATATTTGAGCGTGTGAGACAGAGCGCTGACTTCATGCCAATCAAACAAATGACGGTAAGCAGCGTTGTTTTTGTACCGTCTTGGGTGATGATATAACAACCCGGTTGAATAACTTCATTATGATCAATGTGAAAACATTTCACCAAATATGGACCAAGGTGAAGGAATGTGACGAGCTGCGTAAATATGTTGGGTTTTTTTTGTGTCTGATTATAGAAAGCACTGAACCATGACTTTGGCCCTAACTGGAGAGACAAGTTGGCGTTTTTCGAGGAACGTCCTTTCGCAGCAGCCTCCATTGGCCAGGTTCACTTGGCGAGGATGAAGGACGGCAGGGAAGTGGCCATGAAAATACAGGTAGACGGTGGACACGGGTGTTTTCACAGTACTCTCGCTTGTTATTAATATAAACAGTCACGGAAGACTTGGAATTTGTTTTCCTTGAGCACCGTTATTAAGATTAACATAAACCATGGATCGTCACAAAGCCTTGTAGACAAATTAAAGTCATTATAAAACATGTTAGTTTTTGTTAAAGAGCAAATTAAAATGATAAAATACTCTGTTGTGTGTCACCAGTACCCCGGTGTGGCTCAGAGTATCAACAGTGATGTCAACAACCTCATGGCGGTGCTGAATATGAGCAATGCCCTGCCTGATGGTACACACTCTTAAATACACTTGCAGATGTATTGCCCTTTTGAAAGCTTATCTCACAATTTCCACATTTCTGTTTGTTAATTCTTTTGTGATTCTAAAGGTTTGTTCCCGGAGCATCTGATAGACGTTATGAGAAAAGAGCTGGCACTGGAATGCGACTACATAAGAGAAGCCAAGTGTGCTAAGAAATTCAGGTATCATTTAGCAAACGGCAGTATTTTATCTTGACATTCTTTCTTTTCACTGTAAATATACTTTATGATAATCCAGGATTTATTGCACTCTTATATTTTAGATTTTATAAATGTATATGCAGAAGTACGCAACTGTATTTGCCAGGTCTCTCTACACATAGATTTGGTCTGCATTTTTAAACTCTCCATGGAAAAAACATGACACCATATATTATTATGCCATTTCCACTGGTCAAAAAACCTGTTAGATCCTGGGTTTAAACAGGTTTTTCACCAGTGGAAATGTGTTTAATCTCCATTCACTTGAGGGTCAAATGACTCTGCAATGCACACAGATTTTTATCAGTGGGAACATAAGACCTGGATGAACTTGGATCCTCCATTTGGTAACCATGGTAACTCTTGTCACTGAAGGTGATGCTAGTGTTATTGTTTTTTTTCCTTTCCCCTGACTTGTTTTGTTTCTGGCACATCTGTGTCATAATTCGCGCCCTGATAACATGCGGGTGACAAAACAACATAGGGCAGAACAATCACTTGATATAGGAATGTTGTAAACCGCCTTTTCTTTAGTGGCTTCACCAAGGTTTGAAAATCTTGAGGGTATCTGCAATTTTCTGTGTGAAAAACACGCAAATATCTACAAACCTATGCTTAGTCTTTGCCTTTCCTTTATCAAATTTTTATCTATGTAGCTCAAGGTCCCAACAACTGCAACTGCTAGGTATTTATACGTAGTTCAAATACTCTACATGATCTAACTACTTCACGTGTGTACTCTTCTGTTCTCAGGGAGCTACTGAAGGACCATCCGTTCTTCTATGTACCAGAGGTGATCGACGAGCTGAGCAGCGGCCACGTCCTGACCACGGAGCTCGTCCCCGGGTTTCCTCTGGACAAGGCTGAGAACCTCTCGCAGGAGCTGAAAAACGAGGTACAGCAGGCATTCAGGACACAAAATAAGCCGTTTAATTTGAAACCGCCTCTTTCAGAAAATAAGAAGTAAAAGGAATAGAATAATAATCTGAATGTTTTTTGTTCAGATCTGTCACAACATCTTGACGTTGTGCCTCAGAGAGCTGTTTGAGTTCAGGTACATGCAGACGGACCCAAACTGGTCCAACTTCTTCTACGATCCACAGACACACAGGGTGAGTGTGTCCTCAGTCTAAACACTCCAACCGTGACTGGAGATGTTTATTTTTAGTCTACATTCTACAGTATGCCATTTGTCTCTCTAGGTGGCACTGTTGGACTTTGGAGCCACGCGAGGATTTGATCAGAGTTTCACAGATGTCTACATCGAGGTAAGAATACTTCTTTTGTACCTTTCATTATTATATAATGTAAACGTGGGTTCTTTTTCATACTTTTTTGTGTGACTGGATGTCACCTCTCAAGTAGATCATCGTATTTTATTAACATGCAACAAAGGTTTGATTTTGATCATATGTGTTTGATTTGTTGCAGAAAAGTTCTAAATTCTGGACTGAAAGCAAATGAAAGAAGAGACAGAGATTAATGTGGCTACATTTTCAATTTCAGGTTATCCGTTCAGCTGCTGAAGGCGACAGTGAGGGAGTCCTGAAGAAATCTATAGAGATGAAGTTCCTAACTGGCTACGAGTCCAAGGTAATGCATCAGAAACAACTGCTGTGTGAAGTTTACATTTATGTATGAAACAAAGTGCTTGATAGGATTAAACCACATTAAACCAGTTAACACACAGGCCTTGACTGAACACTTTTTTTTCCCAATTCTGCATCCAGGCGATGATCAACGCCCACGTGGACGCGGTGATGATCCTCGGCGAAGCCTTCGCTTCCACGGAGCCTTTCAGCTTTGGTTGTCAGTCGACCACAAAGAGGATCCACAACCTGATCCCCGTGATGCTCAAACACCGCCTCACTCCGCCTCCGGAGGAAACATACTCGCTGCACCGCAAGATGGGCGGCTCTTTCCTCATCTGCTCCCGTCTGAACGCACAGCTGCCCTGTAAGGAGATGTTCCAGTCTGCGTATCAGAAGTACTGGGAGGGCCGCACGCCGCCCTCTCAGCCGGCGTAAGCCGCTCTCAGGTGTCAGAATGTTTGATGGACAGGTCCTGGGGCCAACGGCAAAGTGCCCATCCATGTTAAGGTCAGTCAGGTGTGAAGATGCAGGAGTGCAGAGTGGAGGCCATGTTACCTTCTTCTTAAGCTGAACACCAGCTCATCTTTTCCATTTTGGGTGTCCCACTTGAACATATTTACAGCTGCCACTTCTGAAAAGGAGAGAATGGCAATATGGCATGTGGAGGCCAAGCTCTTACCCTGTGTATGGCCCTGAGAAAGACTGATAAAGAGGGTGGGTGTGGATATAAGAGAGCAACAATCTTGTTAAGGTGTAAAATGAATGTAAAATGGTTTGACTTTTTTCTGTCTAACATGATTGTTTTGTTGTTTTGTTTGTTTTTGCTGTGTTTGGTTGAACTCTTGGGAAATCACTCTGAGTATTTAAGTTTGTTTTGTCATCAACCAGAAAAGAGACATTGATTACATCAGGAATTAGTTGGCATCAGGGTAAGAAAGCAGAACTCCGCCAAAGTGGTAATAATGGGGTTAAAGGTCCAGTCCAACATTGAGGAGGTTTTATTAGCAAGTATATTTGAATAATTGTATAATCACTTTAAAATAAAAATTAATTGGTTATCATAGCTTTAGAATAAATCTTGTACCATAGATGAGCGCCTCACTTTACAGAGGCCAACATTTTGTGCTGCCACATTTTTTAACGGCAGCCTGAATGGACCGACCCAAGTACAGCAGGGTTTTTGCATTTTGCAGTGAAACTTTTTAACAAAACAAACCAAACAATGACCATAGTATTTTCCTGACGCACTCGGTAAAGGGAGGGCTGAGTTTGGAGGACAACCTGCAGTCTCACCACCAGATGTCACTAATTCTTACACACTGGATCTTAAATATACAGTTCAAGCCATCACAGTCACAGTAGTTGACCAGGAAGAGGAAGGACCAACTTGTCAGACTCGTAATAATCTCTGCTCCAGTTGTTTTTCACAGGCGACACTCACTGCTATAGTTTTGATACAAAACATAATCTTTTAAGAGATGGATTTAGTGTTAAAGTAAAGATTCAAAGCCATCAAGTTGCTTTTTTTTGGGAAAATTATGACTAGAGTGGAGATTGTCTGCATTAACACGCACAAAGATATATTTTATCTATGTAGTATTCAGTGTCTTCTGCTGCTTCCACCCACATTTACAGTACTAAAATGTTTTTGATCATGTTTCAGTCACTGTTAATAGCTTTTTAAGGGAAATCCTTGGCACACGACTGATTGAAATAGTCTGACGGGTGCGTTTTAATGATCCCCTGGTTAAAGACATGATTTTACACACTTTTGCTCTGTTGATATTTCTCTGTAGTACCTCATGTCCACATATGAGATTTGTCACATGGGTTTTTGGTTTGTTGCCAGCACAACTGTTACCATTGTGTCCCTGAACCATAATTCTGTGCGACGTATTTCAGTGAATCCATCTCAGAGGGTCAGGCCCACAGTGGTGAATAATAACGAAGATGGATGACATCAACTCGTGCGTTTGCGGACTGTTCAGTCTCTTCTCAGGTGTGGAGGTTCATCACCTGGTTGCCGTGACACAAAGGTTTTCTCTCATCTGCTGCGTGATACAGTTATAAGAAGGTGTGAAGAAAATGTAAAAAAAACAAAAAAAAAATTGGTGCCTGTAGATTCCAGTGGAACATTTTTTTTATATTTTAGAATATAAATACATTTCCTGTCGAGACCCGGTGAAACAGTGGTTTAAAACTTTGTAATCTAAAGGCATTCTTAACTGAAACATGTGATAAAAGATATTCCAGAAAAAGAGTAAATGTTTGTTCTTCTCTTGTCAAAATCATGGTGTGTTTTTTTTTTGTTAAAAAGGGACCATCTATCTCGCCGTGTGTCAGTGCTTATTAAGAAACATGGATGTCTTTGTATACATCGTGTATCATGGCTTGGTAATGAGGCTGCCATAAAAGAAGATGATGGAGGAGACGGAGAGTTTGACATCCTTATATAGCAATGTCTTGGCCGGCAGTGGAGAGAACTGGCTGAGAGCCTGGGAAATGACAAATATTCTGAAAATACACAGTATGCACTTCTGGCAAATTAATATTTACCAGTTTTCACGCAGAGCAGGGTTGAATACAGACTTGTAGATGCTGTGATTCTTTTCATCATTATTGGAAAAGATCCTGTACAAACTATTATTTACTCAATATCTCAGTTTTCAGTATTAAACCCAAAACCTTTTTTGTAATTCCCTTCTGTGTCCAGCACGTGGCAGTGTTGTGTTGTGTACGCAGTTTCAATCAGGCTTTTGTTGACTAGCTCATCCTCATCGTTCTAATAACAAAGCACTCTCAGTGTGAAGCCAGGCAGATAATTATATAATAATAATTAGAAACTCACTCAGATTTCTTTGCTTTATTGCACAATATCCTGTAAGTGGTGGTGGGTGAAATCCGAGTGAAAGGTGATTACACAAAAGAAACAATGGTAATTAGACTCATTTGTTTCCCTGCCAAGCTAAAGTCCTGAAGCATTTATCAATTACTTTATATTGCGCGTGCTTGCCAAACAGCTTTGTGCAATTTCAGTAAATCAAACCAAATAAATGAGCCGTTTTCCCAGAATAGATTTTCTAGAGAGATTCACTGACTGCACTAATATTTTAAGCAGTGTATAAGGTCAGGACCCCTGTCAGCACCTTGCAAATGGATGACTGTTTGATTGTCAAGAGTCTGTGACATATCGAGTGGAGAGATATCACTCTGAGATGGAAACTACTCAACCGTGGCCGTGTTTACACTACAGGGAGGATGGAGTTAGTGTTGGTGGGGCCATGTTGTGGATCACATCGTCTGGTCAGAAAGAACGAGGACAGAGAAATCCTTATTTGGTGAGAGAGAGAGAGAGGACACTCTAAAGCCAAACACCCTCACAGCACCAACTTCACTCTACAGATGGTTAATGAGACTATTTTTAATGTCACTATGGAAACGTGGATGTTGTATCGTTTTGTTTTGTGTCAAGCACTCAAGACTTTGGGCGGAAAAAAAACCCTCACTCAAACTGTCACAAAAGACAACATTGAACACACTCAAGACGTTTTCCTCTTCTTTCACACTTTCATCGAGGTGATGATTTTTAGGCGGATGAATGGAAAGGTTTTATGACTAACCTTTTCATTTATCATAATGTAGCCCTGTCTGCTGAGAGACATGAATGTGAACTCGATGCTCACAAGGATAAATGCTCATAACAAGCAGACTTTCAGTGCAGCCACAGCCTCAGAGTTGCTGAAACATTCAACTTCAAACCACAAAAGTGCTCGAGAGGAAACGTGAGTCTCTCACAACGCGACACGACTAAAAATGGCATTGAGCTATAATGTATACAGTTTAAACTTGTCTTTGAGTGAGAAATCTGTCTGAAATATGCAGAAGGAAACAGTGGAAATATCAAAGATTGCAAAGCTTCCATAGCAACAACTGTTCTCATGTTCTTTTCCACTGCTCTCGCAAGCTCAGCCACATTCAAAGAGGCATGTTTATTAATTATGTATTCACACAAACATATGCTTTTTTTCCCCTGATTGCAAACCAAAGGAGTGCCACTGCGTGCAAAGATTGAAAAATCAAGATACTTTTAAGTTTAAAAAAAAAAAAGCCTTTATGAGTCTAGTTAATGAATGCTTTAAGGAGAAACTCAAGCCTTCACTGCGGTGACAAAAACATAAATAAAAAGGAAATGAAAGTTAATGTTTTCACCACAAGAATACTTGGGTTATCACATCAACACCCGCTCATGTCTGCCGTGTGCAGAGTTGACAAGAAACAACTCCATTAATTAGAACCAATACTGTTGGACCTAATGATAGAAAATATTAAATAATTACAAGCAAGAGTTTTTCATAGCAAGATTGTATATTTGTCATCAATATATGTGGTTGTGCGTGATATTTCATACATTTAACATCAAATATTTGCATGCAGAAAACTGAATTTTGTTCATCCTACAGTCAAAAAAAAAACACAACAACATTACAGAGCACTTTGTCTCCTCCCCTCACAACAGAGTCCGTATGTAGAGCTATTTCACATCTATAATCAATAAATCCATGAAGTATAACCAACTCCACTGCGACAAAAACACTTGGTGGGCAAACACTGGTCATTTATAAAGTAAATATAAATTATCATCAGGATTACACACATCGTACTCTTTATCACACACACACACACACACACACAGTCAAAACAAAAGCATCAGTGTTGTCTTACAAAAATACGGTAGAAAAGCAATTAAACCATAGGAGAGTGGAAATGGGAAAACGTTACAGTACATCACTAGAAAGTGGGGAAAAACCACAGCATCCGTTCTATAATACATTTTGATTTCTGTAGAGGCACCAACAATATTTTGAGTTCAACCTCGAGTCCAGAAATGCTGCCTTGCATTTGCAGAAACGATTCAATACACGTTATAATCAGCTGGTTTGTCACTGAGCTGATTATTTACACACACACACACACATTGATTCTCTCCATTGAAAGCTGTTTGACTTTTGATACGGTTGGATATTTTTCAGGGAAATAAGCCGCTGATAACGTTAGAGGAAGCTAATGTGGCATCAACATGGGGAAAAGGCCAGTCGAGAACATCTGCACATCTGTATTTGCCACACTATAAAGAGTATGGCATATGCTGTTTTCACACAGATTTACACGTGTAAGGTTTTTATATTTCATGAGGGATGAAGTTGACGTTCACAGCCCGATATCTCAGGGTACAGTACATGTTCAGGACAACAGTGAGATAAGCACATGTTGAGGATAAGACGAGCTTGTGAGACGTGTTGTATACACAGTGAAACGTAATAAAAAGGATGGAAACGTCGCAGTTGTTATCACGTTTACACTGAATTTTAAGCATCACAGATAGGTAAGAGTCGTATAAAATTAAATATATGAATGAATGAATTTAATGAAAACTGGAGGCTAATGTTAAAAACCAGTTACTGTAACTGTAGTTTAAGCAGAGTGGCAGTTGGGACAGTGGTGATTGTTAAACACACAGATTCTGAGGAAATTTACAAGGCAAAATACAGAAAAATCACCATCTCATACCCACATGTACATGGATTTTTCCTTCATTTATTCTCTAAATAATGAAGGGAAAATGCAGTTCAACTAAAGTCTCTACAAATAAAAAGAAATCTTTAAAAAGCATAACTGCAAACACGTGAGTTTTTCTCTTCTTCTTCTTCCCTGCTTTTGTATTTGAATCATAAATCATAAAACGTGACCCGGTGCTGATGAATCAGCAGCAGCTACTCAAATCAATCAATCACATGATTCATTCAGACTGAATCGCTCTCCTCAGCAGGTCTCCTGCCTCTCTCAGCTTACAGGTCATCACAAAAGGTCCGGCCGATCGAAAACTGTCCGTGTCTTCCACATCTGAGCGATGTCTCTCCTCACACGTCCTGAGGGACACTGTGGTCCCGACAGCCTGAGGAAGAGGAGGGTGAGGTCCAGACAGAGGGAGGGGGGGACAGAGAAGGATGTTGGACCCGACTTGTGGATAATAACAATATCATTTAACAGTTTACATCACAGTACAATAACTCTATGGTGGTAATTATGCAATAGGGAAGTCATTTCATGGCAATTCCATCCTTATTGCTTTGCTAATCACCAAATAAATGCTTAATAAAAACAATGGAAATTGTTATTCACATCACGTCTACATACGTGTACTGTGCAGATACAAAGTTCACAGCATTCCAAAGACCAAGGTTTTTGGGCCAAAAACAACACAAACATACAGTCGTTGAAATAAAGTTTGGATTCTATGACAGGAATAAATCCTGCTTTTGGTATCTGCAAGCTTTGTGCCGTTACTAGATTATAGATATGGGTGCTACGACTAAATGTTTACAGTCTTTGAACAGCGTTTATCACTGTGCCCTGAGATTTGTCACTGGTTGTTGTCAACTTATTCATCCTTGTGAATTTTATGTTGAATCTGAATGTTCTTCTCTGAGTGTATGCAGACACACACACTGGCTGTATCTGCAGTAACCCTAACCCTCGTCTTCAAAAGAACTAAAAGCCACTATTTTCTTCGTTCTAGAGAAGTTCTCCATCTTTCTGTTCCACGTGTTAGAACAGAATTAGGCAAAAGAGCGTTCAGCTGAATGGAACACACTGAAAAAGCCTGAACTCTCCTAAACCTAATTATCTACTATTTATTATGACGTGTGCTGCTGACCTCTTGGCCAGGTCACTCTTTGACAAATCTTAGTGGCATGCTCTTCTATTTCATAACTATTTTAAAGTATTTTTCTTCCTTTCAACTATTTTCAGAGTTAAGAAGGAGAGTGTTTGGCAGAACACGTTGAATAGAAGCCTGTAAAATTTGAAGGACGACTATTTCCAAGGTCAAATAATTCAGGATTCCAAACATAACTTGCGTCCCAGATGAGAGATCATGGGAAAGTAGTTCTGATTAAAAGTTACTTACAAGCCTGGGAACCCTGCCTGGGTAACTACTCAGTATGTCTGTGACATGCTACTTTATGTCAGTGAAAATGAGAGAGAAAAAGAAACACCTACCATCAGAAACTGAATCATGAAGAAGAAGAGCAGAGGGAGGAGCAACAAGAAAGAGACAATTAGTCATGATTTAACAGCTTTAAAGCCCTTTAAGTATTTATGAAATTGACTGTAAGTAACACTGAATGATCAAATACGCACAAATACAGTAACACAATCCTGGTTTAGTGAGTCGATGAGCAGAAGGAGGTGGAGAGGAGGAATGGGTGGGGGGGTGTAGAGAGTGGGAGGAATAACATGAGTGACAAAAAGAGAGGGAGCATGGATATGACAAGATAAAGCAGAGGCAGTCATTAGACAGAGAGATGTGGGAGGCAGATAATACCACGATGATTAGATAGATAAAGAAAGAGAAGAAGAAGAAAAAAAAAGGGAGCTGTGTTGGAAAAGATGGAGGTATGGAAAGAAAGGACACAGTCATCATATCAACACTTATCATATCAGCTCATTAGAGAAGAATACAGTCGGTATTCACTTCACATGCAAGAAGACAAGAGGGAATAGTTCAATGAGAGCCAAACTCTTCAAAGACGTGCAGCTCAAAGACAAAGAGCATGTATGATTTCAGCGTGAGGATCTGGTTTCCAGTGCTTATAGAAAAAAAAAGAAAGTGTTTTCATATTCAGTGTAAACAGTCGGATGCCTGTTAGCCGTGGGCGCTAACAGGAGGCTTTATAAGCAGCAACATGTTGAATAAGACATGTGGCCTGAGGCCCGAGAAACAGAAACACACAAATGTCCTGCAGGCATGTACACATTGTGATGCACATACCCTCATATGTATATGCTATATGAGACTGTGCTGCTCTGGTGCAATAAGATATAGATATATATATATATATATATATATATATATATATATATATATATATATATATATATATATATATATATACACACATACACACATATACATACACACACACTGTCTAGAGAAAATATTTCATGACTTACAATATAGAATAAGGGTTATTTTATTATTTATTTTGCTTGGGGGACACTATTTTATGACGATCTACATTTAAATGTGCCAATTTATGGCCACTGGCTAACAGTGCTGGGTAGTAACGTGTTAATAGTAAAGCTGTTACTTTATTCAGTAACTAATAATGTAACCGTTGTTTTTTAAATTGCGTTACTCCGTTCCTTTTGGTAAGGTTTTACAACGGCACACAATTATAACATTTTAGCGATCAATAAAGTTTAATTGAATTGAAAAACAAAGCACGTGTCGCCCTCCCACACACGTAATCAAACACGCGCCATGAAGAGGACTGGACAGGTCAGGGCACGGCACGATGGCGAAGGGGAAGGTAAGCTTCTCCTCGTGGAGGTATTCACATTATTTTCAACTGGAGAGCAGAGGGAAAAATAACATTTCGGTGACTTGTAGACTGTGTCCCGGTTCAAAAATACTTTCTATGGCGAACAACAGCAATCTGCTGAAGCACCTGGAGAAGCGGCATGCTTCGACAAAGTTAGCAGCTAAGGTAGCTAACGCAGCATCCGAGACAGACTTTTTGGTTTAAGTAACCGAGTTACCATTTTCCAAAGTAACTAGTAACTGTAACTAGTTTTCAGTAACTAGCACAACGCTGCTGGCTAATTTATATGTGTAGTCCTGAGGCAGGCTGATGCATATAAGGCACAATTCTCAGGTACATTCAATGGAGGGGTGCAAGAAAAAAGGTATATACATATGAATAATGATAATAATAATAATAATAATAATAATAATA
Organism: Solea senegalensis; assembly: GCF_019176455.1. NCBI lineage: Eukaryota > Metazoa > Chordata > Actinopteri > Pleuronectiformes > Soleidae > Solea > Solea senegalensis. The sequence goes on from NC_058037.1 coordinate 8,167,626, forward strand.
ACAATAACAATAACAACAACAACAATAATAATGATGATCAGTAGGAGTAGTAGGTGTAGAGAAAGTCTACAGTAAATTAATCTCAGTCAAAGTAATATCTAATAAAGTCATGAAAACATGACTGTGTGTGTGAGTGCAGAGAAGACAGTGAAGGTGGTGAATGACCCAAGCTTTCGCTGTCTTTATCCATTTGTATGTGCAAACACTGCATTTGTAGGGTGTATTTTCAGCCATTATTCTTATTCGTATGCAGTAATCTGGCTAGTTTTTTCTTGATAATTACATCTTCTTGTCATTAACCCTTCAAAAAAGTCATGTTAACACACCAAGAGCACCAAAACGTAAATGTTCAAGCTATAAAAATTGTATACATTTACTTGTATAAATTAAGTTTTTGTCATGATGCATCCAAAAATACTGATCTGAGCAAGTTTCAAGTAGCACATTTGTGTGTAGGTGTGTTACTGTGAGTATTTAAGTTAACAGTATTTGTTTTACGACAGACTGAAAAGAGAACACTCAAAAATGCACAACCTGGCATACATTTTTTTTAACAATATGAAAAAGAGGATAAAATAATCTAGAAATTGAAAAACACAAAAATGTGTTTAAGTGGTGGTTAAACTTAACCTGTGAACTAAACTTCACGCTATCAATGAACCTCACTAAAGGTCAAATCATTTATTGCTGTCATTTCACAGCTCTATTTTCATGCTAAAAAATAATGTGGCATCAGTTTGGTGATAACTGAAGTGAACAGAATAACTGTATCAGCAGCTACTGACTTGCCAGGATGACCATGTCCATTCCCCAGAAGATGCTCATGATCCATCCGACCATGATGACGGCCGTCAGTACCTGGATCAGCGCTGCTGCCACGTTGAGCCAGAACACGCAGCACACGCCACGCTCTGAGATCAACTCACACCGCGCTCCACACAGAACTGTGAACGCTGAGATGAAGGTACCTGAGACACAAAAACAAACAATTACAGATTTTAGTGAGGAAAATATGTAAAACTTTTCTGTTATGTGAGAAGAAAACACATTGACAGCAGTGCTTTACTGCTTATTTATACAGTGTATTGTGGATTAATGTATCCTGAATGTTTGAATGTCTGGCCCTGATTGGCTGCAATAGATCCATCCAAAAACAAACAAAACAAAACACAGACAGACTGATGCTCAGTGTACAGCCCTTGTCTGCCTTAATGAAACCCAATATCAATCCTCATCATGAGACCTGGACCTTCCCACAACCCACTCATTTTACAGTTACAGTCTGTGTGTGTCTCTCTGTCTCAGTGCTCTCAAATCACATTATCCTACTACAAATTGTTCCCATGACAACGTCCCCTCAGGAGAAGACATACACAGTGTAGATAAACAAGACTTCTCACTTATTCATTCTACTACTGTTTTTAAATGTACTTTTTTTAAATGTTTGTAATGGATACTACTTTCCCAGCGCTCCTAAATATAAGCCTAGAAAAACAGTACATTTCTGAGAGAAACTAACATTCCCACATAGAAATAAATGACTTTTTCCCATGTCATCTCAGCAGTATATACATTGCCCATTTAGGAAAAAATGTATATACTTGTTTCTTTTATTAAATTAAATTAAATTAAATTAAATTAAATTAAATTAAATTAAATTTACATTCACCCATCGTCTACTGCCTTATCCTCCATATGAAGGTCGTGGGTTGCCAGTCCATCACAGGGACACAGAGACTAACAACCATCCACTCTCACACTCAGTCAATATAGAGTGTCCAGTTGACATAGCACACACGGGGAGAACATGCAAACTCCATGTAGAAAGAGACTTGTTCCAACACGGGTCACTGAACCTGTGTCTTCTTGCTGCAAAGGCAAGAGTGCTGACCGCTACACCCAGCCTTTTCAAATGGCGGCCCATGGAAATGTGCCATTAGTGGCCCAGCCTGTGGTTCCACCAGAAACACTGAGAAAAACTAGACAAATACTTTTCTGTCCCTCACATACAGTAGCACTTACTATGAGTGGGTCATAAGGGACAAATATGTATCTTAATTCAGAGAAACTAATGATGTTGCTAACATTGTGCACCTTTTTGATTGTATTGCGCATGGGTTAAATATGACAACTAATGTGTTTTAAATTTGAAAGAGAAACAACTGTGACTACAGTGCATATGTGTTTGCTTTTATACACTTTGAGGTATACAAAAGGACAGAATGAGCAAAAAAAACATTATTGCTGCCTCCTCAGATTATGTTCAAGTATAGTTCTTTAACTGTATTTATGCAATTTTTTTAAGGCTTTATGCATTTGTGCTGGTTTTAACCCTTTAGCACCTAAGCCTTTCTTGCTTAGTTTAACCATAAAAAAGGGCCAGAAAAGTTTTATTTAGAAAAACACTGCAGTTATACACGAACACCAGATTTTGCGTGTCAAGTTTAAAATGTGAACACTATAAAATATATTTAAAGTAAAAATTAGTTTGAGTTTTTGTCTCAATGTCCAAAAACAGGTGTTTTTCCAACGCTCTCCTCTGTGGTGACAAAGACGTTGATTTGCCAGCTTCCTGCAACAGTGTGAGTGAAGTTACCGTAATAACCACATGTTGACTCAGCTTTCAGAAACCGTTTTGTGTCGTGTAATTACAGTAAGGCAACGTGCACTTGCGCAAACCTGTCGTCTGCGATACGCTTGGTGTTACAGGATTAAATTGGGTTTGAAAATGTTGCTCAGCTGAGTTTGTAATGGCCATCTTGCAATCCAACTTCATTCTATTATATAAGTCCATTCTTGGCCCAAAACACTTCATAGTGGCTAAAATATTGAATAAAGTTTGACACAGTATGAATGCAGAATACTTTGACTGAATCTCATTTCCATCTAGAATTTATCCTCGGATAACCTGTTTAATTGTGCATACAGTAATTCTAAACACTTATGAGCCACACTGTGGCATCTCCAGCCTTCACAATAAAGAGTAAATGTGATGCTGCATTCCCATAGTTTTTAATGAGTCGGTAAATATATTAGCTGAATAAAATAACACATTAGTCTGCCTTATTGTTTCCACTTTTCTCATTTAGTTAGTCTTAGTCCCACTGAGCCTAATTCACCAGAATGGTTGGACAATGAGGTCCATAATGGTTTGTTTTTATCATGGATGTACTCTCAGTTTTTATAAGTTCCCTGGTGGTTATGTCTGATGTGGATGGAAAGGAAAACAAAGAAACAGAGTAAGAGAGAAAAAGTGAATAGAACTTCATGACTTGACTTTGGCCTTCTCTTGCTCCTAATAAACAAATAAACATTGGCTGTTGTTTTTCACAGTGATACTTGAATTCCTCCAGTGTGAGGAGAAATAGAGGGGAGGAGGAGAAAGAGAAGGACCAAGGCCATGATGCACATCATGACACCCACCACCAGGCTTTTCTTGTGTCGCACACAGTATTAACAACAACAGTACAATAAGCCTGCAGGGAGAAATTATTATACCAGCAGATCTGTTGAATAATTTATGCTTTTTGTACAAATGAAAAACATTTTTTCAAATGAAAGGGGAAAAAAATGAAACACTTCACATCCAGACAGCTTTATTGGAGTCATTTTCTTCTTATTCTGTCTCACAGTCTAAAAACAACACCATGATATAAAGCCTGTTTCACATGTCTGTCAACAACCACCGAATAATCAAATCGAATGAAATGCGACGTGGAGACAGACAGATGAGTTTAACGTTTGGATTTTAGCCAATTCCCATTTCAAAGCTTTTCCGCAGAAAGAGCAGCAGTGAGCTAATTGGAGCTCATCCACCCAGAGACGATTATGGTCTGATCTAATAGAGGAATCTTCTGGTCACAGAGGCCACGCCCACCAGCAGATGCTCCGGATGACCACCTCCACACATGAGCTGTGACCGACAGCAAGCTGCCGTCTGAGCTGTTACAAGCTTACTTTACTGTGAGTTATAGGCAACTTTTTTAACAAAAGACCTCAGGGTTTTCAGTTTCTGTGTGATTTCATCTGTTATCACAGAGTGGGAGTGAAGTATTGATATTGGTGGCTCTGTCGGTCTGTGTGTGTCTGTGCTTCTGCACTTCCAATATGAGCAACAGAGGCTTGATAGAATATGTGATAGACACACACATTGCCCATGAATTTGAACACACAACCTTCCGATCTCAAGTCAGACATTCCACTGTTGCACTACAGGTGAATGGGGTGAAGTCTGCCATCTTTGATTGCCTTGTTCATTCTTGTTTTTACCGTGTTTTATTGTATGGCTGCTACTTATACCCATGTCTCATGTCTTTTAACTTATATTAACAGTTTCTTTAGATGTAATTTATTGCCTTGTGTGAGCATTTATGTCTTTATTTATTATTCTGTGCAGCACTTTGGCCCTCTGTGGTTGGTGGTGGTTGTTCTTTGTTACTCGTTACTACCAAATAAAATCAGAAGAAGAAGAGTTGGTAATGGTCTGTATTTATATAGACCTTTTCTAGTCTTGATGAGCTGCTTTACACTATAGCTTTCCCCCATTCACACATCCTTCATACACTTCAACATGGGCTTAAAGTGTGTTTCTCAAGGACACAGACTAACAGAACCAGGAATTTAACCCACAACTCACCCTGCCACTGAGCTACCATGTCTCAATCCTTACTCCTCACTTTTTTAAGTACATTTTATATCAGATAATAACTTTTGATACTTCTACCAAAGTGCTTTTCTGGTAAGATACTTGTACTTTTACTCAATTATCCCTTTAAGGTACTTTATACAAGACTGTTAAAGTGCACTAAGGAGACTAGGATTCAAATGTCAGCTCTAGGAAAGGGTCATAGTCAATAGTCCTTTCATGACAATTCAGGTTTTAGGTTTGTAAAACGCAGATACTTGAATCAGTGCTCACAGCAAAGACTATACATTTAACAGGCAACATAAATTTGCTGTCCCAAGAAATCCCCCAAAAACAATCTGAACACACAGTCAAACTGGTTAGGAAAAGAGCAGTGCCTACTGACACAAGAGCACAAGAAGAAGTGGCACAGCCACAGCGAAAGACAGGGATTAAATAGACTGAGGGAGGGGCGAGAAAACGACATGCAGGTGCGACACATTAAGGCAGGTGATGGTAATCAAAGAGGCGGGAAGTGGAGACAACTGAAAAGAAAACAGGTCAACACAAGACAAAACAAAACATGTGATGAAGGGAATTAAAGGGAACTTAACTAAACAGGGATGAAACAATTTGTAATTTGATTTGATGTATATAAAAAAGGCTAGATCCATTGAAGAAAGTGGGCAAGTGTTCACATTTGAAACTGGAGCTGATGAACAATTAAAATTTTTAGCATTGAAAATGCCTCATACTGCTAAATATGATTGTTTGTTTACTTTGAGGCAGCAGAAACAACTTGTAAAAATGTATTATTCACCTCTTATCAGCTATTCATACAATTAGCTACATACTGAGCACTGCTGCTATTTAAACTCTTTGAGCTCAGAATCTCCCTTCTTACCTTGCTCTTGCTTTACTACCACGGTTCTCAAACTGTGGTACATGGAGGAAAATCTGAAATACTGTTCTACCAGGGTATGTGATTGGAGTGGAGCCGAGGAAGTGTGTAGAAAATGAAACAAATAACAAAAAATCTTCCTCACATATACGTCATACTCTGGTGTAGTGAAATTAGATTAAAAAGGACAAGTTCAATTGACTGTCTGTGACACAGTAATATCCTTTCTTTTTCTTCCACAAGCAGACGTTATGAAATAGTGTGTAATGTTTTCTTCGTGTAATCAGTTGCAAAGCAGCTGCAGACATGTAATTAGAACACAAGGCCAAACATTATGTGCATGAAGGTGCAGAGACGGATGGAAAGTTCTCCATGACAACAACAAGGTTCAATAAATCTTTGTTACAAATCGACATTGGAACATTCCTTCATGTGTGAGAAGCTTTTGGATCCTCTGTATGTTGCATGTGGGAGAGTGATGAGTGTCCAGGTATTACTAATGTTGTGGGGACCTAAACCTGTTTACGCAGTCACATTATGGGGACTTGTCTTCCTTGTGGGGACAAAAAGCAAGTCCCCACAACGTAAATTATTATTACTACATTTTAAGGTGAAGATATGTTTTAAGGTTAGGTTGAGTTTCGGGTTAAGGTCAGGGTTAGGATTAGGCCAGTAGTAATTGTGGTTAAGGTTAGAGTAAGTCTCCAGGAAATGAATGTAAGTCAATGCAATGTCCCCTCAAGTCATGAATGTGTGTGTGTGTGTGTGTGCCCAGATATTACCCAGACTAATGACTGTAATTACACACAGATCTGCACAGAGCACCCACTGGCAGTGTAGGAGGTTAATGATGGAGTGTGAGAAAGACGGAGAGGTTTACAGAAGAGAATAAAGAGAGGAAAAAAAAGAAAGGGAACAGCTAGGAGAACAACAGGTGCACTTAAAAACTGCGATGGCAAAGATATTTGTACAATAGAAATTAATGACTTTACTTTATCTTTTACTCAACAGCAAAAGCAATTTCCATTCGGCGTTTCAAAGACGTGTATGAAGCTTATGACAGTGTAACTAGGTATGACAATATCACACAATAGAAAAGATGTACAATATTTCTCTTTTATTGACTGAGCTTTACTTTTAAAGGTCTTTTTAGGTTGTCAGTGACATTCAAAACCAACTCTTTGATCAATTTCTTGTAAAAAAAAACAACCAAAAAACTGCTCTACTGCAGTGACTCCCAAAGGTCATTAAATATTTAAACATTAATATATAAATAAATTATAAAATATGTCTTTAATTTTCAGTTGCATAATTAAATTTTAAATTGTGGTCAAATATGTACGGCAGATCTTTAAGAAATACTCGCAAGGAATAAAACTAATCCATGGCATTTTAAAAAATGTTTTATCTATTTTAGCAATGTTGTATCCAGTGTCAGCAGGGTCAGCATACAGGTATATTTCAGTGTTCACATTCAGTGTTAATTTGTTAATTTTAATGTGTGAATTGTTATTTATGTTAGGTTGTTTGTTCATTAATACATCTTCTGATGCACCTCATCAGTGATGTAACCCGGTATCCCTGGGTGTTTCGGGTCTCACAACATCATACACCCTCCTCGAGACGACCCCACCATGGTTGATCAGACTGCAGTGTGTGTTCAGGTGGCATTTGCTTGTCCCCATAGACCTTCTCTCTGGATCCAGAGCCATCTCGACGCTTTCTTGGATGCCTCAGTGATGTTCTTGATGGCTCTGGTTCTTGCTCCTCCTGTGATGCCCAGTACACTGAGGGCTCTGTGGAGTGATTGCCCCACAAATCCTCTGTAGCCTACTTCGTTGGGCATGCACTTTGCCTTCCAGCCCTGCTCTCGACAGATGTTTATTCATATTTGGTCCTCTTCCTTTCATGAGCCTCCCCCAAGCGGTCTTCCCATGGCACCGTCAGCTCCACGATGAGGATTTTCTTGGTAGCCTCTGAGACCAGAAGTATATCTGGCCTCAAAGTGGTGCTGACGATGTGCTGCGGGAATCTCAGCTGTTTCTCCAGGTCCACTAAGAGCTGCCATTCCCGGGCTGTTTGGGGTCTCCACCTTTCCCCAGGTGAAAAGGTTTGCCGGGCTAGGCAGGACATCGTACACTGCCCGAATCAGAAGGTGATGCGGTGTGTCTCAACCTGCCATAGGTCTGTCCAGGTGACTTTCCGGTCCATTGCCTGCTCCCACCTTGTCCAGGCCCCTTGTTGCTTCAGACCAACTGCTTGATCTTCCTTCCTCCACAGCAGCCCTCACCTCCTCCTGAATTAGCCTCTGCCTCTCTTTCCCCTTGTGCTCCCTATACCGGGTGTTGGGAACAGCCCAAAGCCTGCTCTGCCATGAGCCACCACGCCCACCAAATCTTTTTGGCATAGCCGGGATTCTGCATCCAGCACAGCAGCCTCAGCCCTCCAGTTCCTTCCCGTCTTCACCTCCACTCCAGCCTGGGCCACCTTTGGGTCTCTTGAGTCTCTGTACATCAGCACCTCTCAAGTCTGTGTGACCTTGAATTCCTCTTTCAGAGACTTCAGGGGCAACCGGAGCTTCCTGCTGTTCCAGTAGAGGTCGATGTTACTGAGACTTCTGGGCAACCCCAGCTGCTGACCCTCCTCTCCAAGGTCTCCACTGTGGAAATGGGGACCTCATAGACAAGTAGCGGCCAAAGTATCCTTGGCGGAATACCATGCTGGTAAATCCACGCTTTAAACTTGCCTGGGAGGCCGGATCTGTCAACTGCTCTTAGCCAAGTGTCTAGTTCCTGGCAGGTGGACCGCACAGATGAGGAGTCCTTGAGACTGCTGTCAAACACCTTGCCCAAGCTCTTCACTGGCTTCTCGGAAATGGTTGGAATTTGCTTCCCTTCAATGTTGAATCTAAACCTGTCGGTAACCTTGCCCTTCTTCACCACTAGTGCTCTGGACTTGGCTCGTTTGAAACTCATCCATGCCCGCTGGATGAGCTTTTCCAGCCCTTGCAGGATCCATCTGCATTCTGGTATAGACTCTGTGGTGACCGTTAGGTCATCCATGAAGGCCCTGATTGGTGGCTGGCGGATCCCTGATTGGGTCTGGGGGCCCCGACATCTAGGCACAAGGTTACCGAGATGTGATTATCCCACCCTCCACTCTGATGTCACAGCTCCTGCTGAGACTCTCAAACAGAACTGATAGTAGTAGTCCAGGATCAAGTCTGCAACATGATGTGGCACATGGTGTTTGGTCATGGTGGTCTCAACCAGTTTGTGGGGGTTGGAGCCATATGCATTGGCTAGGTCTAACCACAGGACTGTAAGGTCACCCTTGTTCTTGCAGGCTTCCCTGATGAGCTGCGTCACCACTCTAGTGTGCTCTAGACACCCTGGCACTCCTGAAATACCTCCCCTCCGTCTTCTCTTTGTTCCACAAACAGAATATCAGGAGAGTCTTCAGTTTAATAGACAATATGGTTGTGTTGTGCAGTTGTGCACTGGAACTCAGTGTTTAGAGGGAGATTTTACTTCGAAAAAACAACAGGTTTGTACCACACTATGTTTCAGTTAGTAGTGTGAAACGATGGAATTGGCTTCAGTGTAAATCAATTTAAACAGAGATACAAAAACAACTTTTTTGTGAAGAAAAAGGATGAGGATGAGTCTCTTTATTGTTTTGTGCCTCTGATGCTCTTTTTTATTTTAACACAGGGTGGATGTTTGGGTTGTAAATAAGTTTTGGATAGTTAATTTATATATACACGTCTGTGAAACTTTTTAATCCAACTCCAACTCATCTTTTTTCATGGTCAATCCATTTGGTCCTCACACACACGCACACACAGAAATGTTTGTGCAACATTTATAGAGGACACTCATTCCCCTTTTATTGGATCTGTTTTCTTTACCATTGGTTTTAAGCTCTGTCTTGTTTTCTGTTCTTTGTTTCCTGTTTTATTTTGAGGTTTTTTTTCTTGTATAACTTGTTGAGTTTTGCTCACTGCCCTTGCTTCCCTGTTGATTGTCTGCCCCGCCCTAATGTGTTTCACCTGTGTCTGATTAGTCTCACCTGTGTCTCGTTATTCCTCACTTTGTTAGCTGTATGTCAAGGTTTTTCTGTTTGTGTTTTACCTTTTTTCTTTCATTAGTTTGTTTCATTAAAGACTAAAAGACTTTATAGGATTTTTGGTCTCCACAAAGGAGAAAAAACCCTTACAAGAAAGACTAAACTAAGGCTACATCAAAGAAATATTTAGATGTCTAAATAGTGTTTATCTTGGGTTCCTTTTGTAGTTGAACATCATCATTACACATTTGTACAACTGGTCAACGTTTTAAAATCAAAAGCCATTGAATGATTGTTTACAAATGCATTGTGTGCTGTTGTATTTTGTCATTTTCTTTTTAATTCAATATTACAATTAATTAATTCAAATTAATACAAACCACTACTTGGGTTAGTACTACCCTCTATGGTTTTAAAAAACAAAACAACTGACACTGCTTTGGAGTAATTAACACAACTATAATTAGTGCAATTTATAGTGTTGCATTAGTATCAATAATGAGGTGGTGGGAGGGGCCCCCCCCCCAAATAAAATTCGGCTTAGGGCACCATAAAGGCTTGGGGTGGCACTGCACACACACATCCAAGACAACATGTCAGCATGACCCAGAAAACATAACACACTGGACAATCTCTGCCTCCCACAGGTTCTCACTCAGTCTGGACTAAATCATATATTCACTTTAGATCTCTGTGTTAAAGCAAAGCTTCGTGCATGGTGATGCATTTTCCCCTCATTTTTTCAGGTTCATTTCTGGAAAACAAATTTGACCTTTATCACAAAGTTAATTCCCTTAAAAGAATATATAAAAAGATGAATAGCTTTATCTATTCATACAGCCATAAATAATATCCAGGGCTCAGCTGCTCTCAGTTGTGCTTCATAAAAGTGTCCTATATAATTTGTCATTGTCTGTGTGTGTACATTCTATCTATGTGTGTGTTTCTTCGTCCACCCGTGTATCAGCATGTCTGGTGTTCTGCTCTGGCTTTGCCCTAATTCATTTACACATGTTCACATGTTATTATGGCTGGAGGTTGAATAGGGCGAGATGCTGGTTTCTGTCTCAGTCAATTCACTCCCATTTGCAATGACACACGTGCACACACACACATGCATTGTATTCATTTCAGTCGGTGTTGTCATGACAACTAACCACAGCTATTCAATGAAATGTCATGGCATTCAAGGCGAACCTACGCTGTACATGCACACACACACACACACCTATGTTGGAGTCAATATTAAACACAGTGTGTGAAAATCTGTGTCAAAGGAGGGAATGTGATAATTTGCTGATCCTGTTTTAATCAATGGGTGTTTGTGCCATTTATATTTTTCATTTATTGGGATTGTTGGTTGTGAGTATCACACACACACTCACAATGCCGACCAACAGATCAGGGTCGAGGGCTCGCCCTCTGTGTCTTAAAGACGTGAGTGTTACGTGTTCTCCTTTGAAGCTCCACTTCATCTAACTGTTTTATGTCCTGCTGCTTCCCGGCTGACACACTTAACCAATCTGGATGAGTCAATGACACGTGTGTGTACGTGCATCCGAGTGAGTGTGTTACCGTGTGCCCTGAACCTGAGCTCCACTTACTTTATGTACAAAGCGAGGATCAACATATTGATGAAGCTGCTGCACACTGTATGTGCACATGTGTGTGTATGTGCTAAACCACCAGATGTTATTACATAATCTTACCATACAGAGGTGCACATGCAGAGACAACCAGCCGAGTGGAGGATTAAACTGTAGAGGGAAAAGGTGTAAGAGAAGGGAAGAAACGTCCTAAAAATAGACGGTTTGGTTTCTAAACACACACAGAATACAAATCCTTACATTATTCTGCCTTTATACAAGTATTATATGCATATTTAGTATTCAAAGTATATCTTTTAGGTCATGTGATTTGTGGGATTAATGTGTTAAATATAATGAGAAACAAATTACACAAGACAGAAAACAATGTGTGGTCGAATGTAGAGTAAATAATCACATGGAGATTTAACTGACAGCAATTACATGTATCTACATAAACACATGCAGGTCAGGTCATCTTCTTTGATCCTCTAGGGGGCGACAGGACGTTTAGATTGTCATTGCAGACTTGCAGGAAGGAGCAGATTTTGTGTTCCAGCTGACTTTGCAAATGTGACACTAATTCCACCGGAAATTATTGGGTGGGGGTGTGGGGCGGGTGTAGCTGCTCGATGAGGGTTTGTAGTTCATTATTAATTCACAGCACAGATATATGTGGAGAACAATGATGCTGAAAAGTCACAGTAAAGTGTTTTTTTTTTATGTGCTTCACTGACAATCTTCTGCCTGTAGCTTTACACAGCGATGGAGCTACAAGCTGCTGGATTTACAGCATCTGACAGTGTGAAGTCAAGGTTTCCAGCCATTCCAATGAAAGTGATGATGTGTCTTGCCTGCTGTGATAATGCTGCTGCCTGTAATGACGACACCTTTCCATGGATTTTTGTACACACACACACAGAGACAGGCATAGAGATGACACCTCCACCTGCTACTGTGATGACACGGAGACGGCACATTTACCACGGGCATTATCAGACTGACACACTGAAGCTGCGAGTATTCACACTCTCTGACACTCTTATTTTAATACGTGGTGTGAATGGGGTGAAAGCCATTTTTAATTCCATCTGTAAATCACACACACACACACATAGTGGGATTGAGACCTCTACAGTTGGACCCCGTTCACACCTGGTTATTAACAGCCTTCAACTGCCAGATAACAATGAATACAGGTCTAAACCCTAACAGTGCATCCTCAATACAACTCCATATCCAAACCACATTTGGAGGTGGTTTGGATATGGTCCACAGGACAGATTAGAGACCACCTGCTCAGCTGGTGCTGTCTCACCTGCAGCAGTTTCAATTTAATGTGCTTATTATTATTTTATTATAGTTGTTACTGCCACAATATTAACATGGATGTGTAAAACTTTCATATAACAACAGCAGGAGTGGAGTTTTGATTTACTGGAGCTCCTCTCGTCTCCTTTTCTCCCCCCGTGTACCTCAAACACACAGATTGCACACACAATTACAAGGATAGTGGACACACCTGTGCTGTCAGACTGCTTCAGGAGCACAGCTTTGTCCTTGTGAACAGACATGATGTCATTGTGAATTTGAAACAGAGGCAGGAGAAGCCAGATGTGATCGTAGTAGATTTTAACGCCAATCACACTTTGATGTAAGTAAATTCTCTGCCTTTAATGGTCTGAAGAGTTATTGTTTTTTTGTGCCAACTCTCCTGACGTCATGTTGATGTGGTTTGCTGGCATGTCTGCTTGCACCTCGTCTGTAAACTTCTCTAGTTTCTGTGTTTCATGAGCACTCAGTGTTTCCAGCTCTGTGTGTTTACTTTCTCACTAACTTCATTTATGTGCTTGTCTTTCTTTTCCACAGGAGCAGGAGCAGAGACAGATTAAAACAGTCTCCTCAAACAAAAAAAGGATGGATTTAGCTACATGGAAAGAGGAGGAAAGTCCTGATGCTCAACTTACCGAGTCCAGGTATGAAGGTGTTGAGGAACAGACAGATGACAGCCAGAGGGAAAGGCATTGTGGGTATTGCCGCCCGAAGAGGTCCTTTCTTCTCCCTGACCTCGACCACCACTCCTCCGCCGGCTGTAGGGGCCCCGACCATTGCTTTGGCCCCCAGACTCTCCCCTGTCTTGACAAACCCCTGCTCTGTTCCTCCTTCCTTATGTGCCATCTTTTATTTTTTATTTGTTTATAACACTCAAACGAGTTGGTGGTGAGTAGAGGTTGTTGTTGCAAAAAGAACTAGAAGTGTTCCTCTTGGTGGTGTTTCAGTAGAAGGAAAAGTGATCCACTTGTCTCATTGGAATAAATAAATGTTATTTATTCAGGAAGTTTATAAAAGCACAATCAAGCTGTGAAACAAATATATCCAAAAATGAACAGAAATGCTAATTTTTATTCCCCAAAATGAACATTGAACACTTTGATGCAGGAAATATTTTGGTGCCTTGAAGATTTTCATCAATATTCAAGTGAATCTCTTAACCTCTACCTTTTTAACACTTCCTGTGACTGATGCTGAAACTCCACTGGGGGAAAAATCACCTCATTCTTGCAGCTGTTGGTGTCCTTTTTTTTTTCTTTTCTTCAAGACTGTTCACTTATCCTGAATTTAATCCCTGAAAGAGATTACAAATGTCTCATCAGGCATCACAGGAATCTGTTGACGTCTGTCTCCGTGTCCAACATGTTCCTGAGGAATCAGTGGAATAGTCCTCAAAAGATGTGCAGCACTTTTTCAGCGATGTCCCCTGTTTTTCTTTGTTTCTTTGGTTCTTTCTTTCTTTCTTGAAAAGAAAAGCACACACACACCTCTCAAAGACAGAGAAGAGAAAGTGCACACATCCCCCCTTTTTCTAGGTCTCCCTCTCGCCTCCTCCTCCCTGTACTCCCCATCCTCTTGCTCCATTTAAAGGAACAGTGCAACAAAAATGCTGGAACAAGATAAACCTTCACTGTTAAAAGTTTACAATGATGTTGATACACGTTGTTTTTATTTATTCGTTCAGCAGCATTCAAACATAACATTTGTGCTGAATTTGATGAAAACAATATGACATAAATGTGCCTTAATAAGGCATATCTTCAAACCAGATATAGGCTCAGCCTAAAAATCAACAAACATTAAAACAAAGAGACAGAGACAAAGAAAGACATGAGTGGAGGGAGAAGCGAAAAGAAGCAGTGACTGAAGAAATGAATGAAGAACTATTGAATAAGAGAATGAGTGGAGGCAGGTGTGTGGATGATGATGAACGGTGAGGAGGAGTCATCACAATGAAGACAGTATCAATATCTCAGTAATTATTCACGCAGCCCACAATCGATCACACACAGTGCACCTTCATCACCCATCCTCTCCCTCCTCTTCGTCACTTTCTGCTTCTCCACACGCTCGGTGCAAAAGCCCGGCGATAAAGACCCGCTCATGCCTTTGTGTTTCCCTTTCTCTGTTTCATCGCTGTCTTCTCCTCCTCCCCTCCCTCTCATCTCTTCTCTAGTTGGTCTCCTAGCAACCCAGGAAGCTGTAGGTAATTATGCACAAGATATTGATCTCTACGTTCAGGTCCTTTTTAGGCCCCCCCCCCCTCCAGCTCTTAATACCTCTCTTTCTCATAATTTCCACTTTTAATTTCCTTTCAGTCTCAGCAGCACACGACAGTACCGCACAGTGTTATCATGTGTCATGTGAAAATGTGGACCGCTGTGCCCAATCGCTCAGCCAGTGTATGTGCTGATGCTGATTACCATGACAACGTGACATTGTGTACATGGAGTAACCAAGAAACTTGTCTCTTTCTCCATTTCTGCTGTCTTGTCTTAGTCTTGTCACCGTCTGTGTTTGTCTTGTCAAACCCAGAGAGAGTTTAATTTATGTTGATTCCATCTGTCAGGGAAAGCTGTCATCAAATAGTTATTTCTCTCTCTTTGTGTGTGTGCTTCCCCATTGTGTCCCTCGGCCCAGACCGGATCATCACCACAGTGTCTGCTCTGTCCAACACACACTCCTTTTCTTTCGCCTTTCATCCGCAGGCTCCCGGCTGACTCTGGTGCTGGCTTTTATGTTCCTCTGTTTCTTCTGCTGTCTTTTATTTCCCTTCACTCCCCCGTCAACGCCGCACAAATGTCTCCCCAAATTCAAGTAACATGGCACAGTGTGTTTCCTTTCAGCTTTTATATGCACAGACGTCTTTTATTGTTGGGATACAGCAGCAGGGAAACACTAAAGACACAGACATTTGATGCGCTCATCGGCACTGGAGCTTTTTCAGACCAAGGTCAGAGAACAGGAAGGAATAAGAAAAAAGAAGGAGGCAGTAATGAAACATCACCTACGTCCTCCTCAGTGCACTGATCATTACATGAATGTATGTGTCATTACATCTCAAAAACATTTATCATGGTCGTCAGACAGAATGAAACATGCAAGAGGATTAAATTTGACTGTTTTTTAAAAAAAAAAATCTATTTGATTCTTTCCAGATCTTTTACTCAGAAACACAGTAAAGAGCAGTGTAGGGTGTTTCTTTTCTTGGAAGGAAGTGACTTTAATTTCAGTTTATTGTAAATTGTATTCATCCTCTGTTGTTGTTTAATGAGACATGTATCTCAGATCCACTGTCTGATGTTCGAATAACACATTTATCTCTGGAAATGAGTAAAAGAAACTGCATATTTTTGTGGTGAAGTGGCCATGAAGTATAATTTTGAAGTTGTTCTATTCATTGCATTTTATACTTCAGGTCCACATTTAAGAAAACTTAATCCACTGCAGACAGTGTAGTTACTGTTTTCGACATTGAACTATGTGACCCTGAGGTCAAATGGTCCATAGGACACAAATATTGGATAAAAGTTCAAGAATTGATCAAAAAGTTTATTTATTCTTTGTTCTCTCAGCTGATTTACTTATTGTAACACCTGACACCTACAAGAGTGAAACACTAAAATCCTCCAAAAAGAACTACAGAAAAATGCGACTTATGTTCTTAATGTGAAATTGTCCTTTATAAATGAAAACGTCAATGAAAGACTTCAGTTTAAATTGAGCATTTTTGTCATACTTGTGTCACACACTGTGTGTGCAGGGGGTCAGACGAGTCAGGCGAGCAGGACGGACGTGGTTTTATGCAAATAGGACATTTTCTGAGGCTCCCGTCTCGTCTCATGAATATATTTTCATCACATGACCGAAGATCAAGTGAAATGTGGCTTCACCACTGTGTTCGCCCTATTAATCCTGATGCCGTCCAGACGCCGACGTGCTGACGAACGCTCGCTGTGATGCAAAATAAGTTTGGCATTTTTGAAAAGTATCAGCATAATTATATGAACAGAGTCACACCAGCCAGAAGAGATTTCCACGTGTGTGTTGGGTTTTATTCTCTTATTATTCTCTGCCTCCTCAAACAGCTTCACCACCTGTGTTTTCCCGCCTCTGAGATTGGCTGCTCCACCTAATTACTTTCACCTGTGTCCAATTAACTCACCTCAGTATTTAGTCTCTGCTCAACAGCTCAGTGTCTGAATGGTTGTTGTCCTGAAAGTGTCCCAGTGGTTTTTTGTGTTGTTGTTTTGTGAGTGAATGTTTTTGTTGCCTCTGGTCGCTGCAGTTCTGACACCTGTGCCATTTTTGATTGACTGTGTATCTGAGATTTTGTCTCAACTACTCTAAATTTACTTATCCGTTACTTGATTTCCTATGTGATTCTGAATGCAACCCTAAAAGCTTTTGGGGATTAAAGTGTTTTTTTTAATCTCTTAATTTTCTTTGAGTAGAATATTTCCCTTCTATTACACCAGACAGGAAAGAGCTCAGAGGTTTTATTGGTACGACTGTGAAATGTTGTATCTCACTGTGGTTTAGCTGAGAAAAGAAAAAGAAGAAGAAAAGAGCTAAGGTCCTTTTAAAGAAGCCCACATGTATCTGCAGAAACCACACACTGAAACCACCGAGAAGAGCGACATCTGCTGGCGACTCACATTAGACAGTGTAAAGTGACAATAAGGACAGCTTACACAGAGATTATTCATGAATTTACCAATTTGTGCCTTTGCACTGCAGATCTGGGTTTCCTGTTTTCAGCCAGCAACTCTCTCTCTACTGTTTCTCGTGTGAATGAGCTGAATAAGGACAAACAAAGTGGACGAAAACAGCAGTTTAAAGTTGAATTTATTTGTTCATCACTGTAGATCTTACATCTAATCTTCCAATACAACAGTTGAACGCTGAAAAGAGAAAACCGATAAAAGAATGGATCCAAGAATTTTCACTGCATGCATTATTTTATTTTTTTTTAATCATGCATCACACATGTTTAGATCATCTTCTTCTTGGCTCTGCAAGCTTTGAAGTGGAGCCATTCTTCATTTTTGTGCAGAGAGCCCTACTCATTTTTAGGCCTGACTTTTTGTTTGGCCTTCAGGACGTTCTTGACCCACTCCACAGATGGGTCGCCACAGATGTTTGCATTACTCTGCATGGTGAAGCTAAAAAAGAGACAATGGGTGTTGTTGTTTTACACCAAAAAAGTATGCAGATACATTGATGTATGTATTCTTCACATGGATGATATAAATCTATTTAAATGTACTGAAATCACGAGACAAAACACTTACAGCACACCCTCCATAGGACACATCCTGTCTGTGTATTTGTAGCTCACCACCTTCTTCACAGACAGAGGTCTGGGGTAGAAGACAAAACAGCATTCGTCTGGACTATAGAAGCCTGCGCAAAAACAAACACAAAACCATGACACGTCAGAATAAAACAAGTTATTCAAAACTATCAGAGTTGAACCAAACAAAGGGTTTTTCTTATGGCCCACCAGTCTTACGTTAAAAAAACCTAATGTAATTGTTGTTTTTTTGTGAAATAGAAATTATTCTTATGTGTGTGAAGCATTACAATTACTTTATGGCACCTCACAAGAAAAAATAAAGATATGTGACAGAAAATTGCGGAATTCTTAGTTACCTATAATAAGTAAAACAATATTTAAAGGAGGAACCTGGGATTCCAGCGCTTGCTTCCGTCTTAATACACACATTAAGTGTTTACTTAGGGCACACACCTGCTTCAGAGGACATGCAGATACATGAATGTAAAACGTTGAATTGATAAGTAAAGAAGTTGGATGCATCATTTTAAAATCAGTATGTAGTGGGATTATGTGGAAAAATAATGGAACATTATCAGTATCTCATGGATAACACGTTTGTTTTCCAGAAAATTATTTCACTTAACAGATCTTTTAATTGAATTCATAATAAATGAATAAATAAGTAATTAATAAAGTACAATTAACTCACTGCGAGAAGCCAGGACAGCGGGGGATGAGAGAATCAAGATAAAGGCCACCAATGTGATGGCAGTCTTCATCATCTTCAGTATCATGATCTGGTCTGGATGTTTATCTGTCAACGTATGTCTCCTTTTATTTCAGCTTCTCTCTTCACTTGTGTGTGTGTGTGCACGCGTATGTGTGTGTGTGTAAACACTGACCTTGTCAGGACCAGTAGTCCTCATGGAGACCAAAATCTAGTCCTAATGAGGCAGAACCTCATTTCTGATGAACTGGTTAAGATTGGGGTTAAGATTTCAATTTTGTTTAGGTTAAGGTTTGGGTTAAGCATGAACTGGTTATGGTTAATGTAAGGGATGTAATGTACAAATGTCCTTAAAAGGATGGCTGTGTGAACGTGTGTGTGTGTGTGTGTGTGTGTGTGGTATCAGTTTAAGTTTCATGACAAAATAACCCCATAACCTGAAACTACATATACTGCAGGCATGTGGTCAGCGCTTCTCAGTAATTATATGAGGGGTGGGGGTGGCGTACGGGTTTGATTTGATGAAACGAGTAACTTTGTGCAACGTGCAGATGCAGCTGTGGTCTCCAGCTCAACCCGTGATGTTTGTTTTCAAATAATAAAACATGATGAATTTACTATCGTCAGTGTAAGACATGAGTGTGAACATGTACACAAAAACAAGGGCCATTTTAAAAAAGTGTAGTCAGCTTTTCAGAGTTCCAATGAGCTTTCAACAACACGTTTAACCTCTATTTTCAGATAATCCATGAAAATATGAAGGCATTTTTGATTACATTACTGATATTAGTAACATTATTACTGACCTCACTTTTCTTTTGCATTTCATTATGTTTAACCAGAGTTAAAGAGATCTTAAAGGAAAGGAGCAAATATCAGTTCAGGATGTGATATTTACACATATTTCAATACAAAAACACACACACGTATTCAACCAACACAAGTTTCATTTTCTCAACCACGTAGTTGAACACACACCACACGATAGCAAGGGTTAAAATATATTCACAGACTGAGTCTGGTCCCAAATGTGGATGCTTCGTCTACAACAAAACCTAATTTATTACAGTGACTTACTGCACCTTCAACATTTAAATATAACTAACATATACTGTACAGCAATACAATTGACTTCAAGCTATGAAAATGTTGAGCTGTGGTTTAGGGTTTTGGAGTTACAAACAGAGACAGAGGTAGTTTAACAGAGGCACAAACACAAACTCCCCCCATGTGCTAATTGAAATTGAACACTGTGGTTTGTCACAGAATCAGAGAAACATAGACCAATATGGGTGTGTGAAAACCACTGAAATCTATTTTCATGTCTATGTCTACTTGGTATACTCCAGTTTACATGACACATAAACTAGAAGATATGTTTACTTAAGAACATATATATATATATGTGTATATGTATGTATATATATATATGTATGTGTATGTGTGTGTGTATATATAATGTATATTGTATATAAGTTGTAAATTGTATGAAGATTATTATGGCTCAAGAAGCCACACACACGTTTGTGCAGCATTTGTAGTGACACAGTGGATTCCCTAGACCCTTACCCTAAGATTAACTATCACAACTAAATGCCTAATCCTAATCCTTACCCTAACCTAAACCCAGTTTTACTCTAACCCTAAAACCAGGTCTTAACCCTCAAAAAGCCCTTTAAAACTTTGACAGAACATGAGGACCATCCTTAATGTCCTCACTTTCCCAAAATATCCTCACTCCCTATGGTTTGTAAGTGTTTTTGTCCTCACAAAGATACCATAACACACACACACATACACACACACGCACACACACACACACACACACGCACACACACACACACACACACACAGGTTTGTGCAGCTATCCTTTTAAGAATTCTGCTTTGACTTTCATTCATTCTGAAAGCCTGTAGTGTTATCCTTAAACATAACCATAACCAGTAAATGCCTAACCCTCACTTACTCTAACCACAATTAACATCTTGGTCCTTAACGTCACAAATTAGGTTTTGCCTCATTAGGACCAGGTTTTTGATGCCATGAGGACTACTTGTCTCGATAAAGTCAGTGTTGACACTAGAAAAGGTCCTAAAAAAGGACATCAATAACAAATACAAGTGCACACACACACACATTTGTCACAGTACCCGACTGTACCACTGGGTGGCAGCAGAGACTTACAAAGAGAAAAGGAAGGGTAAGGGTTAGAATGATTTTGTGTTTGCTGTTTGTTTTCAATTACACTTACAACTATATATAGATAGTATCTGTGTTATTTTTAACACCAGACAGGCCAGATGAGATAAATATTGTCGTTTCACAGCTCGTCTGCAGGAATATTGCATGCAGTCACAGAAATGTTTGTGCGCTACCTTTCTTTTACCAGTGTGTTTATGTACACACTTTGCGTTTTTGTGAGAATTCATCCTGTCCGTCACTTAGAGAGGGAAAAGTTTTGCAAACAATGTCCACCCACCATGTCTTCTCTTCACATCCTCTCCTCGTCCTGGTCCCTGACCTGTTCACAGCATAGAGGCTCATTCATCAGCTGATTAAGTCATGGCTCTTCAAGACGACCAAGCAAATTATAAGTCATAATTGTTTTGTGAGTGTTTATTGAAGCTCGATAAAAGCAGCGTTAAACCACATTAAGAAACTGAATGAGTGACCATGGATCCAGATCCATGAAGTGAAAAAACACAGTTGAAAAAAGACATTGAAGGCATAGAGCTTGATAACTTTATCCATATTTCCTATATTACATCACTTTCCTATAGTTTTTTTTGTTTCAGTTACGTTACACCTCCTAATTTTGATTATTCTTGCCTGTGTTTATTCTTTTTCTAGTGCTATTCTTTTATTTGAGTTTGAGATGTAAAACAAGCAGCAATTCTTGAGTAAAAGCCTTTTATAAGATAAGATAAGACAGTTTCCAGACTATATGCAGTGTGGGCTTGATATTTACAGTATAAACAAGGATTGAACATGAGATTGTACATATAAACTATTTTATATATACATGACACGTGGGATGCGTAGCCTGTTATGTGCGGTCTACTGAGAGCAGTGCTTGTTGTACAGTCTAACAGCTGCAGCTTTGTTTTGTGTGTTTGTTTGAATCTTAATTAACCTGAACTGTCTGCCTGAGGGCAACAGTTCAAACAGAGTGTGTAAAGCATGGAATAGACCTTTTTAACTAGTGAAATACAGAATTACTAGACAATTAATAATAAATAAAACAGATTTATTTTGTGGGAGTGACTTAAAAAGTTAGAATCTCCTCATTTTACCATAGCAGCGACAACGGCGGGACAGTACGGTGTGTTTTCTGTGTTCAGAGTGCAATGCCGCTTACAAAATCCCCTGACGTTGCACTGGGATGTTTAATTTTCACATACTGTATATACAGTACACAGAGTGGTAGATGGGACTCACTGGGGTCGGTAGAATAAATGTCCACGCCTGAGTGCTGCTGTCTGCAGTGGAGTCAGAGCGGTGTACATAATGTACTCTGATAACATATCACAACATTCCTTATTTGCACAAGTCTTATACAACAGTGATGAAAACATAGTTCCTGCTCACACACACACACACGCACAGGACAGGAAAAGAACCGAAACGTGGATAAGGAGAGCAGGAAGTTCTTCAAAATGACTGATTTATTGAAACGGCCATTTGGCCTGTGTCTCAAAGAGTGACTGTCCCACCACTCACTGTTCCTAGAATAACTAAGGTGTGCCTTGTTTTGGGGCAAAACAACATCAGGTGCTTGACCTTTTATCTCACAGCAACATCCTTTAATGGAATTGTCAGGTAGTTCGGGTGGAAATCATATTAAATAGAGGAAATATTGGATCACAATAGTGTGCCGTGTTGTCTTATCAGCTTTTGTAACAAGGCCATGAAATATTGTTGTGTTGTTTTCTATCATATTTGATTCTCCTTATTGAACTTGTTGTGTTAAGAGACTTTAAGGAAAGGAAAACAAGTATTCATTTGACATGGACCTCACATCCATACATGTAAGGGATGTTTCTCATGATATTCTTGGTTTCCAAACAAAAAACACGCGTTAGTCTACGGGTCAAAAGTCTCATAAGCAAGTTGAGATGGACATGTGCTTTAGCATTCATATAAATGGGCGTGCTTATGTTTGTGTTTGACCTCATCCATGACCTCTGGTGAAGCAAGGAAGACGTTGAAGGAATGTCCACCAGGACCTGTGGTTACTTTTAACACACAGACACATGTAATTGTTTCCTTCAGTCACAGGACAGACGAGAGAGACATGTGACCATGTGACCAGACATCAGCCGTGTCAGTCATTGTCATTATTTCTGATCGATTGTTGCAGGATTTGATTCATATTCTCACAACAACTTCTTAGATTCACACTTTTTATATGGTATTATACTATTGTTAAATATGTAGTTTTATGTACATGGACACTTCAGATGAGTCAAATGGACATTCTGCCACTCCCTACTCTATATCTATGTTTTATCTTTGTTATTTTTCCATGTTCCACTGTGCAAAACAAGTCAAATCAACTAGTTCAACAAATAACAAACCTTTATTTTGGACAATAACACATGTCCATTTAAAAATAAAGGACAATAAAATAAACATGTTCTCAGTTTTGTTCTGTCTCCATGGAGATGAGAGATATTTAACAGTGCGGTGACACCACTCCACCGACCTTGTGACGGCTCCACCCTCACACACACACACACACACACACACACATTCATCAAAGAGTGGCTGAGTCCATCTTCTCGGATGGAACCAGATTCAGGAAAGAAACACAGCTGTCAGCTTTTTGCTAAATGAAAGCTGGTGAGGGATCACACCGGCTACAAGAATGTGAACTATAGCGTGAACTACACCAGGTCATGTTCTCCTGGTAAAGCTGATCACTGGCAGGTGAGAAGAAGCAGATGACCGAAGTATGTCACGGTCAGGCTGTGTCTCTCCTTCACTCCTTGTGTTTCCTGCTGTTTTCCTCTTTGTCCCCTGTTCACCCCGTCTGTGTTTGGGTGTATCGACCCCTTTTCCTTCCTGCTGCCAAGCCACCTGCACACCTGAACCCCCATCCATGAATGAATGAAAACACTGCCTCTACAATCCAGTCTTAACCACGTCGGCCAAGCTCCAGCTTGTATTTTTTTTCTGCTTAATCCTGTGTTTACTTCTGCATCAGATCCATCTTAGATCACTGCTCGCGTTTGCTTGCCTCATCTTGCACCATCATCATTTAAGGCCCAGAGTGTAATTAGTGACATATAATGGTGAGACTGCAGAGTGCAGGGAACAGAGGACTCTGTATGTCTGTCAGCTGGTGAGGTTCCCATAGATACAGATGTTTTAAAGTTTTATTAATACTTCTTCGTTTTTGTTGGAGCCTTCTGCTTCAAAATGGTTTGTCTGTTCGTAGAAACATGGCAGTAACAAGTATGTATAAAAGGCTATTTCTAAAGCTCTGAAAACGTCTACTCCAAACTTGTTCTTGGCCATATTCAATGTTGTAACAAATTCATCTATCTGTACTTTGTTATACGTATATTTATAGCAACTTTTACTTTTACTCCACTACATTTCCTCTAACTGTCTTCGTTACTCTTTACTTCCTAATAAAATCAGAAGAGCTGGAAATGTATTCATATTTATATAGAG
This sequence comes from Solea senegalensis, assembly GCF_019176455.1. Classification (NCBI taxonomy): domain Eukaryota; kingdom Metazoa; phylum Chordata; class Actinopteri; order Pleuronectiformes; family Soleidae; genus Solea; species Solea senegalensis. The sequence continues at coordinate 8,191,824 of NC_058037.1, forward strand.
CTTTTCTAGTCTTGATGAGCTGTTTACACTACAGTTTTGCCATTCACCCATTCACACGCCTAAACATAGGGTGTTACTGTTGATACTTAAGTAAAGTAAATATCATATACTTTAAGACTTTTACTTAAGTAATATTATAAAAAAAGAAAAGTGACTTCAACTTCCACAAAAGTCCTTTTCCGGTGAAGATACTTACTCAACTATCCCTTTAAAGTACTTTATACAAGACTGCACATATTGAGCATTGTCTCTGAGTATGGAGTATAGAGGTAAAACCTAGCTAACGCAGTAAGTGTCAGAGGTGCACATCTGTCTACAGGGTCTCTCGGGTCAGACAGCAGGGCCTTGAGAAATGAACAGGACTGGAGATGATCAACTTAAAGAAAAACGGTGCACGGGTTCAACCTCTACCAAGAGGAACATCTGTTTACCTCCAGCCTATGCACATACTTTAAATGTGTAGGGGTTAGGATGTCACCAGTACTACAGAGCACATTTATTTAAAAGCGCACACACACAAGGCAAACAAAAATATCACCATGATATCGTGTGTGTGTGTGTGTGTGTGTGTAAGAGTTCATCATCCACGCCCAGTGTTCGAAAATACCCATTCCCTCGGGTGTTTGGGTGTATACATTCAATCCTGATGTATATCTTCCTTATGCGTGCCTGTCCACCAGAACAAACACACACATCCATCACAAACATTCAACCTCTCACACACACACACACACACACACACACGCAGAGTACATGACAGACTGTTTCCCCTGACATGATAAGATACCACCCCAAACCAGAGACAAACACGTTTCAGCTGTCTCTGACTTGAAAATTCCTTTTCCGTTGTATGCCTCTCTTTCTGTGTGTGTGTGTGTGTGTGTGTGTGTGTGTCTCTCTCCATCATTCTGTTCAAATTCTCCACAATTCCCAGTTCCAGGAAAGACTAAAATACTCGACTTGAAACAGTTTACTACAAACAATTGAATGACCCCAGGAAAGCTCACAAACATACGTGGAAAATCTGAACACGGGAAGGTTTCTTTTGAATGTTACCTCACATAGGTCAATGAAAGTTGCTGAAATGTTCATTTCACCTTGTCCTGTCCCTCACACAGTCTCTACATATGAAGATCATATATTACATTAGTATATGATAGACTATGTTATACTGGTGTGAGTGTGAGGGTCAACATGGGACAGACAGGAAATGGTGGACAAGAACAGAACTTCCTGTGTGAGCATCTTCCTAATGTGCACATGCACGTGTGTGTGTTATTGTGTATGTGTGTAAGTTTTAAAGGGGTCTTTGAGTCATAGGCCATAGGGGATGCTTTCACTTCCTGTCACACACACAGAAACATTAGAAAACATTCCTTGACTTAATTCCCTGGAGTGAGAGCACTGAGGAATTCTCATTCTCCGATTACTATACATTATTATTGTATATTCTACATTATTTTTCCTTTAGATAAACAACATAAAGTATCTTTAATAAAGCCTGGTGTCTGTTGACTGCATCTCAAAGGATACACCTCCAGCCTAATTAGCCTAATTATATTATATTATGTATAACATACAGTAATTTAGTTTAATGCTTTAAAAAAGTAAGATTAAGCACAAGTAATAGTGTGTTCACTAAGTCATATGGTTTCTATTGCTTTATCTCTTTTCCATATTTTTATAAACTGATTTTTTGTACTGACATTTTAACATTGTCTCTTATTATTCTGCACTTTATTCTTACTATTATTGTTGTGGTGTAGCCGACAATGGCCTGCCAAGGGACTAAAGATGGAAAGAATGTTTGGCTACAATCTTGCATATTTCCATTATTAAAAGTAAAGTAAACGGGTATATTCATTTTGCCAGAGGTCCTGTGTTCAAAAAGAGACATAGAGCATCACTGAGGCTTCATTCAGAGGAACTAAATGAGTATATACTGTACATTTCTATGGAATTTTCTATTAAATCAATGAATCTTTGTTGTTTTTACTGCTATTTACCCCCCAAATTGATGAAAATGTATGGTGCATCTCTTTAAGCAAAGTCTATGGGCAAACTAATCACTTCCTTTAAGTGTAAAATCTTGAGCCATGGCATGTCTGCTCCTTACATCACTCAGAAAAACGATGACACAACTGCACCTACAGCGATATCCTGTCCTCCCTTCTCTCCCTTTTAAATATACAATCATTTTGCTGATTTACACTTTAGTTTTTTTCCAGACATACTGTACATACACACAAAGGGCAGAAAGCTGATTAAATGACTTTTATTATGCAGTTTATGACGACAGGAAAGCAGCGAAATACAGATGAAGCAATGCAACAACAACAAAAAAAGATACCAGAACACCAGTGTTTCCACAAACTATTGTACATTATACAGAATACATAGACATAGACATAGACAGAATTTCATGTCGCAGTCCATCAGGACAAGAAACCAACGTGTTACGTTCAAGAGGTTAGTTTTCACACATTCTTCACTCCATATCTGAAATATGAGCTAGAGACGCATGAAGCACATGATAAGAAGTGAGTGATTTTGCAGCCTGTCTCCATGGAATGCAAGCAGGTTCACAGTAAGAGCACGGAGTCGTACAGTGAGGGGAAGAAATGACAGTATTTTTCTCATCTGTGAATATTTCTTACCACATGGGTATCAATTTTTAATTAAATCTATGTTCCTAATGTGAAATATACAAATATAATGTATGCATATACTGGCATAACACCACAGTAACACAGCTCACACATGGTAAAACTGCATGTACTACATGTGTACAATTTAATTACATGGAATTAAAAGCCAATTTGTTTCCTCTTCTCCAACAACAACAATAACAACAAGAAAACACTTTTAAAATTGTAAAATTTGGTGTCAGGTTAGTGAGCTATAGTTAATAATCAATGAATAACCCACTGGAATAATCCCAACTCAGTAGCCTGTGTGATGATTAAGACTGAATACACATACATTACAAATGATAACACTGACAGAGAAAAGTCCGGATGTGCCCACGAGGAACCATGAACATTCAACGTCCTTACATGTATACATTTATCCTGGGAATGTGGGCGCACAGACGTGTCCAAACAATCACGCACACAATGGTTCCATATTACAGTCACAGTATCATCAGACATGTTAATGAGATTCACAACAATTTAAAAAAACCCTCTTGTCTCCTCTCATTTCCCTTGAGAGAAACACATATCCGCCTCCATCGTGAAAGTCTGTCTTAAAGTCTTAAGTCATAAGCTCCGCCCCCCCCCCCACACAGACACTCACATCGACGTATTAGAAGTAGTGAGTTGTTGATTCCAGGCCATTTTATTTGTTGTTAACACAACAGGGCTGCACTCTGTCAATGTCAAAATGCTAAGTCTGACTTGGTTCATTTACTGTGTGTTTGTGTGTGTTTGTGTGTGTTTGTGTGTGTGTGTGTGTTTGTGTGTCTACTCTCATGCAGTTTGACAGGAAATCTTTGTCTGTATGAAACAAAAGCCAGACTCCTTTGCTGTGCTGGGAGACCAAAAATAATGCATGACCTTGAAATAAAAATGGCTCAGCTCAATGAGACGATCACAGGTAATAATGCTGTAATGTCTTCTATAGACTGAATATTTGCATGTTAAATTATCTCAAAATAAGACTTCCCTCCAAACTTTCTATCCTCCTTTTTTGTCTTTACATTGTTGCATCTCCCCCCTTTTTCTTCCAGTAGTTAAGACCAAATTATATATATTTTTTGCTCTTCCAGTGTTTCTTGGTTTAGTCTTTCCTTTAGTACTCACTGTATCAACTGTGCCAACATCTTTAATCTCCTGGGCGACCTAACAACTCCTGTATCTCACCTTTTACTAAATGAGGGGGACTCTGCTTTTAAAACTGATCCAGATCCAGTTTTTCTACCTGGATTCAAACAAAAATTAAAATGTTATTACAAGATATGACAATGACTCAAATGGAGTTTTGTTAAACATGAAATCCTACAAAGGTTTGCAGCTAATTTGCTCACATTTCATTAGGATCTGAATTGAACTAACTCATCTGTCTGTTGAAGGTAAGGAAAGGCTGCAGGTGTGAACAGGGCAGGTTGGCGGTTGGAAAATGAAGTCGAGTTATAAGTATAAGCTTCCTCTTCCTGTTATATTGGGAATCATTTTCTCTCGAGATGGGGGTTAGGGCTCTACTTACAGGTTTTGGAGCAGGGAGTTGATTTTACATTTATTCAGGTAATTTCCTCTTAGACGGAGGAACCAGGTGTGCAGGCAGCTCTGATGGCAGTTCATGTCCTTCCAGTTTGACTTTTATCAGATGATTGGCCAGCGCAAACTCCTCATCATCCAGCATCCCGTCCTTATCGATATCTGCCAGCTTCCAGACCTTTCCCAGCACCGTGTTGGGCAGTTTCGACTTCACCATCTCCCTCTTGGCGTTGGCTCCCGTCACTTTTCCGTTGACGGGCGATAGCGTGTAGAAGATCTCATCGTAGGCCGGTTTGTCGCGAGCGACAACCCACTCGGCTTCATCGATCCCCTCGCCGGCTCCTTCGCCGTATCCGTGGCCAAACGGGCCGTTCAAAGTGCCATCGAACGCACCCCCTTTCACAACTGGATTAGGACGCTGGGTTTCTTCTTGACGGACCAAGACCATTAAGCCAGCAATGTCGTGGGCTAACATGTCATCAACTGCCTCCAGGAGTTTGGGTTTCAAAGGCTGGAATTTGTTTAGATCTTGAGCCTGGAGTTGGTCCTGAAAAGCAAAAAGATTTTTTTTATTGGATTTCATGTGTCATGTTTATAAATAACAGTTTCATCACTTGCTTCTCTTTACCTGCATCTTCTTCAAATTCGGGAAATCTCCAGGTGATATTTGATGCTCTCGTTCGATGCGCTTATAGATATCTCCCAGACTGTTGATCAGCTCCTTCTTCTTGTTCTCTTTACCAAACACAGAGGGCATCTCTTTCTTCAGTGAGCTGATGATGTAAGCGTGAACCTGCACATGGAGAGGGAAAGTGTACAAGATCAAACTTGGGCTGAAGTTGTCAGAAATACAATCAAAGAAAAACCAGCCACTCTTATGAATTATTGCACAACATCCGCTTCAGTCCTTCTTTTAAGTGAAATGTGACACTGCACAAAGCATGTTACAATAAAACTTCATGTCATTAGGTCTCAACCGAACAAAACTGAGTCATGTTAAGAGTTTCATGATTTCCAAAGGTCTTTTATTAGGCCAAAACAATCATTTCCTTTCATTCATTGTACATGAATTTGTTTCTTTGTGTTTTTATCAGTAAAAATGTAACAGCAACTTGTTTTGTTTAATTAATCTGTACATTTTAATATTCATGTGTGTGTGTGTGTGTGTGTGTGTGTGTGTGTGTGTGTGTGTGTGTGTGTGTGTGTTTTTCCCTGTCCTTGAGGCTTATCACCCCACACACACGCAGCCCTGGAGCTGTCAAACAGGAAAAATGCCCTCAACTCGCACACTGTTTGACGGTGTGCATGTGTACATCCTCAGTGTTTCCTCAAATTACAACAGCCAGAGGACTGCTGCCTCTCACACCTGACGTCCTGTCCGGACAGCAAAAAAGGAAATAATTCACTCAGAGGAGCAGAGAGACGCATTTGTCTGGTTCTCCTGGTTGTCTGATAGTGACAGGCTTTTTCTGTCAAGGTTACCAGCTGAACAGGATGGAGAGGGTGAATGAGTGACACTCTGACAAATGAAACATGTCACCTTCAAAGAGCAGCAGTGTCTCCGTTATATCGGCTTGTTACAAATAAAAAGAAGAAAAAAAACAAGTGTGATGCCTTGAAAGTTCAGACAATAGTGATTGTTACTCTTCGGAAACATGGACAAAAATAATCTGAAAGCGGAATCTTCTCCAATGACCGCTTTCTTACCTTGGCTAGTCTCGCCCTCTTGATCAGATCGTTGAGTTTTCTGAGCGCCGCGTTTCTCGGTAAAGACTGAATGTCCTTGAAAAGGTCCTGCTCCTCTGCTTCAAACAGCTTCCTGCTGTCAGGGATTAACAGCGGGTGGGACCAAAATGAACCGATGTAGACACGGATCACCTGCCAATGAGGGAGACAGAGGGGAATCTGGTGTTAAGTTTGGGACCACAACAAGATATGAGACATAAAAAAACACCACTTCAATCCTAAAGCACGTCATTATTGACACTTTAATTTGATGGGCAAGTCTCCGTATTGATCAGTAATATACAAGTTTTTCTGTCAGTGGAATGAAAAGTCATATTTAGTAGAGAATTTTGGCAATTTATGAAGGAATTACTTAAAAAAAACACGATTCTTAAGGCACAATCAGTTGTGTATTTCACCCACTACAACACTGATGACCAGTGTGGTGTTCATAGTGTGCTTTCAGTATACTACAGTCTGGCATATTACCTATAAGTGTGGCCATCGTTATTATCATGACATTTATTAAAAAGCACAGCCTCGTTAAAATAATAAAAATCTCTTTTACAACACAGTCTTGGCCAAGTGTGACTCTAGAGATCACTTGGGAAACCCGTGACTCTCAATCTCCTACAGAGGCAAAAACAAAGTACAATGTCCACAGCCTATTACATATATATAAAAGGTGTATTTGTCTGACATGTGGAACACTTCTGCCTCTCGGTCTGTTTGTAAGTAAACACACAAAGTTTCCGCTTAAACAGTTGCAACCTTTTTCATGGTTAGTTCAAGTTCATGGTTACTGTACCTCCGGCGTGTTGACTATCTTCCCTAGTGACCACATCAGCGCTCCGTAGACTCTCATCAGCTGCTGAGTCTCTATCTGGTCCGCTTTGTTCAGCACAACCCTAAACAAAGTAAAGTTCCACATTAGTGTTATGTTAAATGCTTTATGAGCATGTACAGTATTTTGCGTCAGTATGGAAAGATCGTGAAAAGGTCACCTGATCTTGTCTTCATGGTTCTTCAGGGCCTTTATCACCTCTGAGAACTCATCAGAGATGTCCAGTTTGTGGGCGTCAAAGAGTAATATGATCCGGTCCACTCGCTCCGCAAACCACTCCAGGACCGCTGCAAAGTCATAACCTGAGAGCAGGAGGAGGAAGAAAAGGGAGGAACACCAGTGGAGAAAATCCACACAAAAAAAAGCCATCAGGGCATGAAATGAAAATAATAATGGTTTCAGACAAGGTGACGGAAAATGAACCGTTTTCAGTATCAACAGAGGCATTCGAATTAAAAATTTGAGCTTTATGCTGACGATTTAACATTTATCTGTTCTCCAAGAAGTGTCAACATCCACTGTGATGTTGCAATATTCCCAGGAGAAAATTAGTGTAATAGCTTCAGGTCATAGAGGAAGCATTCAGAGGGCCATTAAGTGAGAAGTGAAGTGTTTAAACTAAAAGGGTGGAACCACAATCTCCATAAATCCTTAGCAATTTCACTCCCAACTAAATTTGGTTGTGATTTTTTAGAATACTTTGAATGACTCAATGCATGACTGAGTAAAAGGAAGAGTTTCGGCTCCAATAATAATTCCCTAAATGAAATCATTGACTGAGTCTGTCAGCAGGAGTCCATAGTTGACTCCTTGGACGTTCTGTTGTGTTCAAGGACTCTTACCTGGATAAATTCCACAGGATATGAGAGGTGAACAAAGAACAAAAGGGCAGAATGAGTGATTAGTGGGCTAAAATTTCCAACCAACACTGAAGGACGTGTAAGAGACGCAAGAGTCAATGGTAAACCTGTTACAGTCCAGCTTACACAATAGCAATAGCTGTCAGTTGGTAGTGGGTATTAATCTGTGTTAATACAGTGAAGGTCAGATGGATTTTCTATTTGTGAAACATTTTCCTCCCTCAAGCTACAAAGTAAACGGTTTTTCCATGTTATAACTTTGATACAGACATTCTGTCCTCCGTCTCCCACATTTTACAACCGCAACTGTTACTGTGGCTGCACAGCTGCACAATAGCCTTTAAATGTAATTCTGACATTAAAACCTCAGGCTGGTAAAACTTTCAGTAGGACGTTGGCGTTCAAACATTCCTCACCGGGATGGCAGCAAACGTTTAGCTGTGGTAGCAAGAAGCATCTAAAACAACATAAATCGGGTTTAGCGGCGTCTCTGAGACTTGTGTGCGCACAGCTGAGAGAAGACAGAGGGCACACGGCTGCTCGAGCAAAGAGGGTCTGCATTTTAGTGGGCTGTTCTTCACGCAGTGCACTTTTCATATGGCAGGGGGTCGAGGAGAGAGGCTACCAAAAGGCTGAAATGATAATTACATTGAATAACACATAAAAACTAACATTTTTCTGAATTATTTTAAGGTCCAATCAGCTTAAAATGAGGTAACGTTAAGGCGAACACAAAGATCAGTTTGTTTATTATAACGTAGAACAGAGGGCTTAAGTTGAAATTTCATTTTCCAATGCAAACACTTTAATGTCTTGCTAAAATGACCTCCTTTAGTCAATATTTGTAGGAAAGGTGTGTTTTAACCTACTTTTGTTGTCACAAGCATGTTTTACTCACTCAGAAACAGTTCTTTGAGGTTGTATCTACGACATTTGAGGTTCTATCTTGTATATGTTCCATCTAATATTGTTGGACATCTGGACTAAAACTAAACAGATTAATTCTCTCTTAAAGAAACGCTAAAAAAATCTCTCTAACAGGGTAAACTGAGCAATACATACAGTGTGTGTATATGTGTGTATATATATATATATATATATATATATATATATATATATATACAGTATATACACATATACATATTTACAAACTACTAGATGTGTATATATATGTATTTCCCAAACCATGTGTTAAGAGTCTGGTGAAGAACTTGAAGAACACGCCATACATTTAAAGAAAAATGAATTTTCTTTAGCATTTTTGCAGGTAGTTGGTGCCCAGATTTATTTTCAACAATACCTCCATACGGACATCTATGTAGGCAGCTATAGCCTGACAACTCTTCATCTGGATACACACACACACACAAATGGAGACAGATGTTGGTGAAATAATGCAATGGGTGAACACACAGTGATAAAAGTGAAACATAGAAAATTAACACCATTACCACACACACACACACACACACACAAACAAACACAAAAACGAACATACACAGACTTTGTCCTCAGCGAAAACAACTGTGCTGACTGAGTGGTGGTTAAGTTTAGCCTGTGTTTCAACAGACGATGGCAGAGACACACCTCGCCTTGCAGTTTATTTGGTTTGACAACATGATCAAGGGACATTTATGCTGAAAAAGAAAATTGGGAAATAGAACAGACCTGATGTGGGTCTGTTTCAAATGAAACTACTCCTAAACATAAACAGCAGTACAGTATAAACAGTATATACACACTCAAGTGTGAAATTCTGTTAGTGCTGACAAAGCACTGGCTCTTTTTCCTCAACAGAAAAGCTGCGCACAACGTTGCTCTCGTGACAAACACGGTCTGCGAAAAATTCCACATCACAGAAAGACAGAGAGACCCAACCCTGTTATGAAGTAATGTGATGAACCTGATGACCATGATCTGTTCCCTGTTGTTGTTTAGCCTTTGAAAGTGCATGTGTGTGTGTGTGTGCTGCATATTTGATCAGGTCAACACCCTGAATATCACAACATTGTCTCTTCTCACAAAGGGAATTAGGTAATTCTTTGAAATGATGTGCATATCTGGTTCATGAGTTGATTTATTTCTTCAGCATCTCGGGTTCTCACGACCAAGCACTATTACCACACTCTGTGTTCACCACACGGGCTACTTTCTTTAATGTGATACTGCATTTACTGGTGGAAGTTCTGACGCTTGTGACAGTTTCAGTAAAAAAAACTAAAAAAAACAAACATCATGGTCTTTTGAACTAAAGTGAAAGGAGAAAAACAAGACGAAATTCAGAGATGGACAAAGAAAGAGAGTGAGAATGTGTGGAAGACTAAATTATTGCTGTCTTTAATTATCTGAGCTCCTTTTGTTAATGCTGGCCGTCGGCATGGCAAAGACAGCTTTTGGCTTTGGGAATGCCAGCCATGCCACACACATATCAACCGGTGAGAAAGCTGGGAATGTTTCTTGTCTTCTTTCTTTCTGTTTCAGTTCAACACTACAGCTGAGAGCTGGTTCAACTCGGCTAAATATGTCTATAATTACAATGAAACACTAGGAAAAGCACTTGGCGAGCACAACCCCCCGCCAAGGCTACTCAGTTTCCCACAGGATACTGACCACCACCAAAATGTAATCATTTCTTTCTTAGGCCATTACCTACACCCACAGAGAAAGTAGACGGAATCTGTTTTTAATATTCTGAGTTATGCTGCTCAGAAACAGTCAGACAGACAGAGACACAAACACCAGCAAAAACATCATCCTGGTGGATGTAATCAAATAATGTATTACTGTATTATAACTCTGTTTTCATTGTGTCATATTTTAAGATGCAGTACAGATCTATGCTGTGCTAAAACGGTTCAGTCTGAACTGTGAACCCTCTGTGTGTGAGAGAGAGACAGAGAGAGCATTCAAAGTTGATCTTTTTGTCGCTGCTTCCTGTTCTTTGAAATGAATGAGGCATAATCCTCCTGATAGTTAAAAGCTAAAATAAACACACGTACGCACACATCCAAAAGAAACGCTGACATTGTTGTTCAGAGTTCAGTGGGACAAGGGGACTGCAGCTGAATGAGTCCAGTGAATTAGCTCTGAAACACACACACACACTAGTATAAACAGTGAAGGATGAAAGTGTGAGCCTCCTGAGTGGGGTGTCTCACCTCGACTGATTCTCTGTTTCTCTCCAGACAGAATCCCCGGTGTGTCGATCACACTGATGCTTTCCAGCACTGGGTTCGGCAGCTGAGCACACACAAACCTACATACAAACACACACACACACACACATGAAGAGAGGACACATTAAAGCATCAGGACAGAAGTGTAAAACATTTTAACAACAAACATCGTCCACACCAGACCTCAGTCTTTCCCTTATCTCCTCTATCTGGACTGCTCTGGCTCTCTGTCTTTGTGCAGCTGGATAAATACAGGCAGGTTAGCGGCCGTCCTCACTGTGAACCCCCATAATCCCCACTGACAGTCAGCGCTGTCTCAATTCAGCCGTGGTGGGCCTTCGCAGTGAGGGCACTACTGCAAGAGCAAAGAGTTTTTGGCAGTTTCCCTTTACAAGATGATTGTGCAAAGATCAGTCTCGCTCTCTCTCTCTCTCTGTCTCTGTCTCTAACCAGTGAGCAGATGGAAATTCAATCACATAGGAATGTTGAGCTGTGGTGTGGATTGTCACTCTCACTCTCTTCTCCACTTTTTCTGACACTGACCTTGTGAGGACCAGTCGTAGTACATCTGGGCATTAAGGCCAGGTCCTAATGAGGCAGAACCTCATTTCTGAGGAGCTGGTTAAGTTAAGGGCTAAGATTTGAATGGTGGTTAGGTTAAGTTAGGGTTAGGCATTAACTGGTTATGGTTAAAACCCTTTAACACCGAGCGTATAGCAGACGACACGCTTGCGCAAGCGTACTCGGCATTACCGTAATTACACAATGGTTTGTGCTATGGGAAAAATTCCAGCGGTTGCTGAAAGCTGAGAAGCTGCACATCAAATGCCATGCCATATGTGGTTATTATGGTTATTTCACTCGCGCTGTTTCAGGAAGCCAGAGAATCTGCGTCTTTGTCACCAGAGAGGAGAGAGTGGGACGAACACCTGTACATAGTTTTCATTTTTTGGCCTGTTTTTGCACATTGCGAGACAAAGACTCAATAAAATGTTATTGTAAATATGTTTCATACGGTTCCAATTTCAAATTTGACACGCACAATCTGTTGTTCACTTCCAACAGTGTTTTTTCTAAATAAACCTTTTTGTTTTTCTTCATTTTAAACCGTTAAAACATGCAGTAAATAACTGCCAGATATTGAAAGTTATTGTGGGAAAAATGGACAAAAGCATTTAGTTACAGGACATTCTCTGGTCCTTTAATGGTTAAAATAAGACAGACAGTTTGAGGGTAAAGTGTTAAAGGGTTAAGGTTGCGGATAATGTTTTGTTTAGGTTGTCCAAATGAATGGAATTCTCTGCAGGATCCTCAGAAGAATAACCTGTGTGTGTGTGTGTGTCAGAGAGAGAAAGAGAGAGATCATCTACCTGTTAAGGAATGCGTTTCCAAATGCGTTCAGCTTTCTGAAGGGCTTCTTTGGGTCAACCACCAAAGCGTTCCCGGGAATGACTCCCTCAGTGTCGCCGTGCATCACGGCGATGAAGGAATCCGTGGTGGGTTCAGGGCCGATCCGCATCCCAGGAAAGTCCTGCTCCAACAGGTATCTGTGGATAAGATTGTAAGAAGTGGCGTTTAAATAAACAACACAAGTTTAGATTTCTGCGATATGTTCAAACCTCCAAAAGGGCTTTTTAGTAGGCTGCTGTAATCATTCTAATAGATGCTGCCTGAATTATTGAATGATGGAGTAGAGGATGATGTATATAACCATCTGTTATTTATGTATTATGTATATGACAAGGGAATTATATTATTGTGAATGTATTAAGGTGTCATGACAGAAACCCCCTCACTTAATCTTAAACTCTCCAGCCCTGAGAACTTGGAAAGAAAAGTCAACAGCTGCATCTCCACTTCATCAATATGAAGTTGTAACCTCTATATCCGTCATATTACTATAAAATCCTGACATTCATCTGTAGGCGACGGAACAGATCGGCCACATCTGCAGCCCCTTATTTGAAAGAAAGCACTGTGCGCTTTTGTTTTCGTATTGTGATCATGTTGAAAGGAAATTGGTCTGGATGGTAAGATATGAGTCAAAAATTGTCCGACACGTAGTCTGTCTTGAATTAGTCGCTGCTGGAGCAAAGATTGGGGGAATTTCACATAATCATCGAGTGGATTAGTGCTGTGCACTGGCTGTAAGAAAAAAACACTCAAGTTTGTTACCTTGCCACAGGCTTGTTTCCTCACTGATGATCATAAACAGCTGTCTGGGGTGAAAGAACTGTAAGGGACACTGGGCTGTCAGATGTAGATTATATGCATGTTTGGCTTTGACATACAATACGCTTCTCAAATCTGGTTTTCTTAATGTGATTTACAGCAAAATATGACCAATATTATTACAGTATTATACATAAAGGGCTAGCACTATTACGAGAACAATTGATGTCAAATTGATATCACATTTTGATCCGGATTTCGGTATATGGTGATATTTCATGTTTGTCTAAATAATGAATAATAAAATATATATAAAATGAAATAGCCATATACATTTTTGGTGCAGGGAGAAACAGTGGGACCTGGTAAATTGATCTTTTTTGTCATTTACTGTATATTTCATGTACATGTGTCACTTACAAAATAAAATAATTCATCATCAACAGTAACACATAAATCCCCCACAATTTGTGACTCAAAAAGGCTGGAATTAATTTGTACTACTTTTGATCGTTCCATGTGCTATGAAAAGCAAATGTGTGATAGAGGAATGAATTCATAAAATTCATATTTAATGTATTAATGCTCCATCATGATTTGAGATATTTTACTTTGTAATTATGGAACTAAAGCTTGACTTCAAAAAAATGTATGGCATGTATGGCAGTTTCCCAAAATGATATTTTTTTTTGTTTTATTGTTCACCTAATTTTTAGCTATGTAGCTAATAGAGTTGAGTATGGTTTAAGTGTGAAAGAATGACTCCTCAGCTGTTAATTCAGTGATATAACACATGTTACAAATGAAGGTTTAATGACCTTCTGTCAAGTTTCTGCACACAGCAGTGGGAGCACAGGCCAAAAGAACAACATTTACGACTTTTAAAAAAATGGGGGGGTCATAAATTTGAAGTGCGAGCCTGAGCGTGTTTACATTTTAATGGCTACCAGATGTAAAGATGGGTCTCTTATACATCTTCTCCACAAACACACACATACACCTTGTCAGAGGAGCCAGCAGTGCCTGGCAGAGCCATCTCTCTCTCCACACACACACACACACACACACACACACACGTCTGTGTGGTGAGAGTCCTGCGTTGCCTGTGGGGAGGCTCTGCATGCATCAGACTGTATGTTTGATAGAAGAAACATTAGTTCACATTCATTCATCACAGTTTCGTGCAGTTTCTTCATTCCCTGTCAGGGATATAAACCTGAAAATCCACTGGCACCAAGATACCCACAGCCTAAAGGTTCCAGATCATGAAACTGTACAGCTCTACTATAAGAGTATAAGAATTATTAGTTGACTGCAGATTCCTTATCTTTAACCAGAAAATATGGTAAACGCACGCTCTGGCTGGTTTGTCCTTTCAGCTGCTGTAGAAATATGGTGGCAAGATAGCGGCCTCTCTGAAGCAAGGCCCGGTGTGTTACAGTACATGTAAATGTTTTTTTCTAAGGCAACAAACTCGTTGCTGCTCACAGTTAATACTTTTAATGCCTTCAAATAAACCCTCTCCACACTAGACCTTCATGACACCGCATCTGTGCAGTCATCTTAAAGGGAAAACTCACAGCTTCACAGTGAGACTCTTGCGATGTGAAATGAGATGCTGTAACTGCACAGCAGCTCTCACCGAGGGTTACTCAGCACTTTGCACATTCCTCATCTTAGTGTTACATCGGCGGCGGTGAGAGGTCACACTGCTGAGTGTGTGGGTGTTGTCCTGAGTGAAAGAGCAACGCAGAGTGGAAGACGGGGAGAGTATCGGAGCAAATCAGAGACAGAGGAGGAAGAGGAGAGAAAGCAGGGATGTTTGCGCTGTCCTGTCTTGTAGCAGGAAGTCACTAACAGCATCCTTTCTCTGGCTTTCAACTAATGACTAACAAGACTGTGTGTGTGTGTGTGTATGTGTGTGCACATGTGTGTGAAAGGAAAGATGTCAACAGCACTCAAGTGGTTCAAAAGAGGCCTTTATCACCCAGCTGCTAATATCTCCTCATGTCGCACACACATACACACAAATGCCTCTTGTAGGGCTCCTCTGACAAAATTATCATCATGATAATAAAATCATAATCATTATTATTATTATTACTATTATACTAAATAGACGTCAGTTTGGTTAATGTGAACATTGAGTTCAGTGGTGCATGACATTTGGCGGTTTTTGTAGTTTGATATTGATTTGGCCTTTGTGAACAGAAACAATGTAACATTATCTGTATGCTGCATCCTGCCTTTGAAAACAGGCTCTGTCAAGTAATACTATCAGACCTGCCTGAGACCTGACTAATGACATGTAATGAGGGAGCGTTTGTGTGTATACACTGGAAGAACAGGGGTGGGTGGGGAGCGAGAAGCATTTGATCAGCTTTGAGAGCAGTAGAATTCACTTCTTTAACATGTATCAGGCTCTCCTGTGCATGGTGACAACACACTTCCTTGGTAAATATTTGTGTCATAGAGAAGAGAGATGGACTAATGACGTGACCAGAGTCTTTAGAAAAAATATGTAAAATAGTTTCCACAACATTTGTGCAGATCATGAGAGTGTGAGTTATTCAGTAAAAAAAACAAAAAACATCTAGGCTGGTATAGTCAGTCAGGACTAGGAGGAGGATCACAAGACCTACTGCCCCTCAGGGACTGACAGTCTAGCCTCCTGTGTCAACTGACTCTACTAACAATGCACAAAGTTGTTTTTATACCTTAGTGAGGACACATCATTGACATAATGCATTCCCTCACCCCTTCCCCTAACCTTAACCCCAACCCTAAAACCCTTTACAGTTACTGGGCCCAGACAAAATGTCCCCACAAGGTCAAACTGTCCTCAAAAGGATGGGTTTATACATTTTTGGACCTCACAAAGATATGAATTCACACATACTATCACACATCAATAATTCCTCTGAGAAGGAAGAACACAAATTTTGAATACATCCAATTCACAGGTCATGAGTCTGTCAGTGTGATGATCATCCATACGCAGAAACAAATGCATAAGCCTGCAGATCCATGTACCAAGTATCACGTTTGTTAGTGAGTGTGTGTTATGTTGGCTGTCATATAAACTTTTAATGGATTCAGTAAAAACTTACAGAAAAGTGCTTCCAGACGTTTGGATTGTCTGTTTTCTTGTGTGTAATGAATGACCTTTATTAGGGTTTGAGCAACAAGGTTGCGCAAGAACCATATTGTAATTTCCAATATACTTCTCACATAGTTGTGTGCATTATTTTCTCTTGAAATTATTATTATTATAATGATTAATTTTTTTATTATTATTATTATCATTACCAGTTTATCTTTATTGTATATGACCACTGCTCCGCTTGGCTCTGCTCTACTGCTGAAGCTGAGAGAAGGAAGAGTGAGTTTGGGTGTGTCAGCCTCAGCCTCCCCCTTTTTCTTTCTCTTCTCTGTATTGACTGTCATCATATATACAGTGTGTGTGTGTGTGTGTGTGTATTGACTGTTCATGTTGCCCTCTCACCGTATGAAGCTTGTCTTTCCAGTGGAGTACTGTCCCACCAGTAAGACCATGGGCTTGTTTTCAAAGTCAGCATCCTCCAGAGCCGGGGAGTGGAACTCGTGAAACTTGTAGCTTTCCTCCAGAGGCAGCAATTTGGTTTTGTAGAGCTTCTTCAATCCATCGCTGACAGTCTGAAACACTTCTGGCTCCTTCTTCCTTCTGTCATCGGTTCCAAGCCAACTGAACATGTTTGCTTATTGTTGGAGTAGTAAAACCTCCAATATGGTCAAGAATGCTGTTTGTTGTTATGAATGTGTCGTTGTAGTTAATAAATGTGAAATGTCTTTGATGTATTGGATATTTGCCCACGAAAAAGACAAAAAAATATCTTTTAAAAGGCTTTTTTAGTCATAAAAAATAAATAGAATAGTAGCAGAGGGAGAAATGTTATTGTAACTAACACCGATTGGCCAACTGGTTGTTGGTTATAATACAAATGTTAGTCCTTTAAATTATATTCAGTCCAGTTATGATTTTGTAATATTTTTATCTCTGCTAGACTCTCAATTTAAATCTGATCATCAGCCCTTTCATGTCCAGGCCACTTGTTCTCCTGGGCCGAAACAACACTGCACTCACTGAGTTTGGATATGTTTCCCAACAATCTTTAAATAAACAAACAGCGCAGAAAAAAAATAAAACACCTAAATCATTCTGTTCATGCACAGCATCACGTTACCGCTATTCAATTTCGTCCAAGAGCAAGCGGAGGAATCCCAAAAATGATGCACCGAGCTGCTGTCAGAGCACAGCCGCCCTTATTGTTCAGCTGCTCCCGCTCTTCTGCCAACAAAACACAACTCAAGGTCCAACTCTTATATACCTGCCGCTGTTAAAATGAAGAGAAACCTGTTTTGAAATGCGTTACGAGTTAATGTCTGCCACAGCGTAGCGGTGAATGTACGAGCAGCTGATGCACTGCAGCTCCATTTAAATGCCGAGTCGAAGGAAATCCGAGCCCGCCGGAAGTGCCCAACGACTGGCAGACCGACCCACCGAGGTCCCGCCCCTCTGATGCGGGGGATGAAGCCGATCAGGGCGACGCCATGATGGATGAGGAGAGGATGGAGGATGGACAGTGCACCACCCAGAGGATTCTCTGAGAAATTAGTCAGCTATGCATTTTTTTTTCTTACATTACAACACTGAGAAGTGAATATAAAGATATTTTATTTCCTTTAATGTTAAATATTCCAATAAAAAACACCACACGAGTCTCTCGAGCTTGCTAAAGAGCAAGATAAACCTTTCACCTGCCACACCTTGTTTAAACACTTTGCTGTGCACTTTAAAATGTTTTCAACAATTGTTCGCATTCATTTATACAGTGCAAACATGTCAAATTTTGTGCAAACACATAACACACTAGCATGCAAGCAACTTCATACAATGCTGCTTCAAGCTGTGCTAATACTGCACTTTTTGGCACATTTATAGTGTTTATAGTAAAACACACAAAAATACATTTTTATTGAAAACAATAAATAATCCACATGCACGGACGACTGTAATTAAAACACTTAAACTATAAACTATCTTTATATTATGGTTCTATATGTTTATTTTTTTCTGAAATATCATTCTCTGTTTACTCATGTCCTTGCAGTAAATCTAATGAGTAGTTTGTAATTTGACCACCAGATGTCGCTAATGACCTACTGGTTATTGCTTTAACAGGCTAGTGTTAAGAATAATAATATTTCTCATCAAAGGTTTCCTGAATTTCTAAACTGCGCATTCATCCTGATTATATGAAAAATGCTGGCGAGTTTAAAGCCTCCAAAAAGAGAGAATACTGGTTTAAGAACAGGCAGCCTTTGGTTTTTACTTTCATTAAAATAACAGGAATGATATACGTTCACTTTATTGTTGTTTTATTTGAATATACAACCATATTGTCTTGCAACATACAAATATGGCAACAATATCCCCAACATAATTCCCAGAGTTAAACCATTTTAGGAAACTGGATACAACTTTAATGCACAGCATCTAACTGCCCACCACATAGTAGACAACCCGGGTTTTATTTGCAAATCCCCCCTCTTCTTGTGATCTTAGACACAGGGAATTTACAGAAAGAGATTTTACAGTTACTTTCAATATGAGACTCTATGATACAGATAATGCAGAAGTCAGCTGAGGTGAGAGAGAGGGTTAATGTTCTACATGTACACACAGTTTCAGTAGTTTTAGCTTCATGTATGTAAGAAGCAGAAGAGCATTGACAAAACATTATAATTATTTCCTTCATTACTACATGGTGGAATATAACCAAGGTGGCTTTCTTCTGCATCACAAAGACACAATAGTGAAGTGAAAGTGAATTTACTATGCATCGATACAGAATTAAAAAACAACAACATTATTTTATACTTATATAGCTCTAATGCAAATCAAGACAGTAGTTAATAATTAAGCTGGTAAAAACAAACAAGAAAACCATGGAGCATACTAGTAGTAGAAAAAATAAATGGGTTTAGAGAAAACAGAAAAAGAAAGTGCAACAAAATAATGTTATAATGATCAACTGTCCCTTTTTTTAGTACAAGGAAAGAAACACGACACACGTGTGAGTCATGCAGCCTCCTTATTCAAATAAAACTTACATTGTGTAAAAGAATAACATGTTAAGTGCTATAGGTTTGTCTACATCATACATGAACATAAAATCGTCCTATTACACATCCCATCAGCCTCTCCTTCATAAAAATAAAGATTACATATAATTTAACCATACTATCCTTCATTTTTTAAAACAAACCCTATTCAAAGGTGTTTCAGCAAGAACAGTTTCAAGCGTTAAACCCCCGAAACTAAACTGCAGACGGAACTAAGTCAAAACTACTATGGCTAACCCCACTGTCATCATTTAACACAGAAGTATACACTCATGGTAAACTGCAGACCTGGAGAAAATCAAAATGTACTGTTAAAAAAACCCCCCACAATATCACAAAAGGATTCCATGTCGTTAACAAAAGGCAAAACTAAATTTCGATGGTGAAACATGACACTAGCCTAGAACATGCAATTAGTGCTCTGTTGGACTGAGAGACAACACATAAGGATTTCACAACAAATAATAACAGATCAACATAATAGAATACAGTAATACAGTAATAAATTGCTCAAGATTGAGGTGATCACAGTGTGATAGGATTAATATTGATTAGAGTGACTTGTTAATCATTAAGATACAGTAGGTCAACTATACTGACAACATAACCAAACTAATTAGTGCTTTAAGATATTGTCAGTATTATCTGTATTAAAAATGAATCACAATTATATTTTGTGTTATTTTCATTTCTATCGTGACAATAAATCTAACAAGATAAGTGCAGAAGAAGAGGATTTTTTGTAATAATGGGGGTAAATACAGTACATTGATGAATATCATCTACTGGTCCATTGAGATGACCACGTTCCATTTGGTGAATATATCATCCACCTCCCATCCTGTTTCTCCACCTCTCTCCATCTCTCTCTGCACCTCTTCCTCAGACGCTTGTTTGACTAAGACGTTTTCCAACTTCAATTTGCCTCCCACTACGTTCACCTCCTCTCGTCCTAAGTTGCCCTCACTCCCTTCCGCTCCCTGCATGACCTCATCAAAGCCTGCCTCTGTGTCAATCTCTGGAAACACTAGTTTCCCAGTTTCGGGGTCCCAGTTAATGCAGAGTCCCACCTCCTCCTCCTCCTCTTCTTCTTCCTCCCCTTCCTTCTCTGCACTGTGTGCTGAAGCTACACTCAGAAGCCCATAGTCATCTGCCAAGGAATCAGATTGGTCAGCGTGGATGGGAGCGATGTTTCCTATGTTCTGGGAGGCATATGCAGAGAGAAGGGCTACTGCCTCACTCCCTTCCTCTGCATTTCTATCTGTCTTTCCATTTACTTCTACTGGACTGTGATCATGTGTGCATGTGTGGGGTGACTTCTGTGAGAGGTAGGAGTTTGTCTGGGGAGAGTTAACTCTGGTGAAGTGACCAGCTCCCCACTTCTTCTTCTTGTAACTGTCTCCTGCTATGCATATCTGATTTGTACCGTTCAGATTATTCCCATCTCCACCTTGGTCTTGCCTCCTCTCTCTTGCAGTGTCTTCTCCTCCGACGCAGGTTTGAGGAGCTACTCCAACAAATCCATAATCAATCGACAAGTCATCAGTCTCTGGAGGTGTTTCTGGTCCCTGGGGAGCGTATGGTGGCACAAGATCATCTTTTTGCATACGGAGGTCTGATAGTGACTCATTGTTGATGCCACTGACGAGGATGAAGTTGAGATTGAGATTCTCGGGAGAGAAGGTAAGAGATGGAGCCCAAATAGTAGGTGAGTTCTGGAGGATGAAGGAGAAAAGGGGTGGCATTTTACAGATTGACAATTTGCTCTTTAAAGATTTATAAAAATGAACATTGCAGGCCATGTAAATTTATTTTTTTAATACTACAAACACTAACTATTAGTCCCTAGCACTTCTACAGTTCAGTTTGTAACAAAAGCCTTTCTTCTTTGAAACTGTTCTACACTTCCATGCTTAGATAAATGCTTCATCAGAGTAATTTTCTCTGACTTGAGAGAGCATGTGTCTCCCTAGAGAAATTTCATTTGTACTTTTATACTGTTCATATGTATTTATTGCTTTAAATATATTAATAACATTTACAGGGTGATAGATACAATAGATGCATCATAATCAAAGCACATTTTCATAGCAATATGGACTCATATTTGACAAAGCAGTTTCCATTGTTTGTGTGTGCATTACCAGCATACGGCTCTTCTGTCCTTTTCCCATTAGGTAGTTATGGAGTAAGTAGGCCACCACAGCAAGTACACACAAGCAGACAGATGGAACCACAATAGCCCAAACCACCTTGTGCAGATAAACAATCTCAGGGTCTGGAAGGAGATGGGTGAAACAATATATGTAATTACACTGTACATATGTATGTACTTATATATATTATATACTGCATAAGGTAAATAACAAATATTAGGAGAGCTCAATCAAAGTAAAAAGACTTTGTTTCTTTGACTTTGTACAAAAGAAAGCACCAAGGATGCTCAGTTTCCCACAGTGTTTGTAGTCCACTCCTGTTTTGCAAAGTAATTGTTTTAAAAAAGGTCCTGAATCTGGATCCAGACCTGGATGTCCACTAAAAGAATTATCTTTTCCTTGGGGCATAACCTACACCTAGAGAAAGAACACTGGCTGTCTAAGTGGCAGCACATAAATAGGTATGACCACATATTTTTTCCGCACATATTTCATATTAAACTCCGTCTCAGGCACATTCATGTATCTTCTGTATCTTGTTAACATTCCTTAACAAACCAGACCAACAGGAACATCATGTACTCAAAATCTCACACAGCAGCAATGTGGTTTGTACCTTGAGGTGTGGTTATGCAGTGCCACGCTGATGACTGACACTTGATGGGCATGGAGAGCAGTCTCATCCTGGCAGAAAAGCAGTGCTTTTTATTGGGATGTATCAGTTGGTATGTGTACGGATTAGAGTCCACTGGAAAATGATACTACAAACACACACACACACACACACAGAACAAATACGATATTAGTGTATAATTGGTTCATTGTTACAGTGGCAATTCAAGAGTGTTTGATTTAACACAGTGTCCGTGCCAGGAGGGTGGGGAAAGCTATGACTTCTTTTTCTACTCACTGTCTGTCTGTGGATTTGGATGGAGAGGTTGTATGTCAGCTGGGGGTACAGTGTTGCCATGGAAACCACTGGGAAGTGATTGTTGGGTTGATGCCTAATGGGTACCTTCATATCAATTATGGCATTACTGCCCTCCATTTCCACAGAAACCAGCGGAGGACCCAAAGTAGCTATATGGATGGATGTAACATTTTTGTTATTGTCGTGTCAAAATATTTTCATTTGTCAAGTGTCACTTTAACTCACTGTCCAACTTTGGATCAAATCTCCTCGTTATGGCCCATTTGGAGGACTCTCTCTTGCCCACAGCACGGACTTTGGCATAGTATGACTCCTCTGTATCCCATGTCTCCAAACTCAGGTCACACCAGCTCCTTGCTATGTCCGTACACTGCTGTGCCGCCCTCCAATGCACCCGTTTCCCTTTACTTCCCTGTATAGTGTCTCCGTAGCTGGAAAAGACAATGCAGGCCCAAAGAGATGAGATGACTGCTCTGAAACCCTGCACAAGCAGGGATCATCGCAAAATGTATCCTCAGGTGAAGAACTTATACGTTATACAACCTGTTTGTTCAGGTTTCTTTGCTCTTTTTTGTCTGCCCTAATTCTCGCTTGACTTCTCTTTTATCAACAAATTCCTCTGAGACTTGCAAAAGAAAGCCTTTGTAAAAACCCTGACTTCACCTATGTAGTCCAATGTAGTGACAGTGTGACCCATATACTAAAGAACCTCTCTGAACCTTTACAGGGCCTATTCTATTGGAAAAACAACACAGACATACACATATAGTTATCCATATTGAACATATATTTTTAAACTTACATGGCATACTGCACTGTAAAGTGTGTATCCTCTGGTGTGCCATTAGCTGGAGTCCACTGCAGCACGTTCCTGAGATTCACTGAGGAGAAGGTGACATTGATAGGGCTGGGAGGTGTGGAAGACACTGAGGAGAAAAAAGATGGGAAGAAGTTTGTGAGAGAGAGAGAGAGCGAGAGAGAGAGATAAATTAGTTAAATATATTCATTTCCCTTTTTATAATGCCAGCTTGTGCAGATAGCTACATCTCAGCTGGTTGGTCCTTAAATCTTCTCTTATAATAAAGATACTTGTTGCTACCTCATAAAACGTGATGGCTATAATCCAGTATAGAATTATTGGTTGTGCTTACTAGATACTAATGTCTCGATATTGAATGTACACAATGCACAGTTAAATACATGCATCTTCTTCTGCTTTATCCACCACATGAGGGTTGGGATGGGGTGCTGGTTCCAATCCCAGCTGACAAAAAGTGAGGTACACCCTGGACAGGTCGCCAGTCCATCATAGGGCCACACAGAGAAAACCCAAACTAAAACACATCGTAAAAGGGAACTGTCATACTGTCGCAAGCTGGGACACTTGGAGCTTGTAATAAATATATGAATGACATGATCTACAAAATCAAACGACTGGCTGTGACAGTTACTTTCTGAGAAATGTAGCATTCCCCTTGCCCCCGGAACTTCCCCATCCTTTATTTTTATTTATATAATTTGTACTGACTGTGGGTGTTCAAGTTTGCATGTCTCACGTCCTTGTTATCACAAGAATTATATAACATATTTTTAATGAATACATTTTTGTAACCCTTATCTTTTCCCCTCAAAAAACACTGTAATGTTGGTTCATCTGTACTAACATGAATAAATATTACACCCTATAACAGCTTTGCCTAACCCAGAGGGGATCCGCCCCCCTGGTTGAGAACCTTTGCTTTGGTTAGACTTTAAAAGTTAAAGTTAACGACAGTGTTTCTTCAGATTGTGAATTAATTAATGAACATTTACAATGTAGTATTAGAAAAGTGGGTTGATTAATGCTAATGACAAAATGAGCAAACTTTGGGGGCGGGAGTTCGATGTAAAGGCCCCTTTTTACCTTGAGGCTCCAAAATCCCTTGAAATGTCCCTGACTTGTCGCCCTGTTAACAAAACAGTGTCGCAACTTGGAATTTCGAGTGATTAATGATTAATCACTGCAGTGTTAGTCATTAATAACACAGGAGAAACATACTACAGGACTTAAGGAGTTATGTGTTATGCAACTCTGTAGGACTATAAGAACAGAAAAGCGAAAGAAACAACCATAACACTCATAGACGCATACATACCTGCATAGAACAGAACCGCCAGGTCCAGAACAAATGACAGTGTCCACATTTCTGCGTGGAGTGATCATGTTTTCTCCACAGACATGTTCTGCTCCTCCAGCTCACCTGTCGTCCGCGTACACAATGCTGGCTGCCCCAGATCCTCTTTCTCACCCTGACAAGTTTCTATATGGTCGAAAAGAAGACAATGAGGAAGTGAAGATTAAAGAAAGACATCATGGTCGCAATGGTCGCAAGTTCGACCCCTGGCTGATTGTACTCAATTCCATTGTAAGTCGCTTTGGATAAAAGCGTCTGCTAAATGACATGTAATGTAATATAAAAGTCGCAATGGTGCTGTGTTTATCTGTATCTGTTAACATACCGCCTGCGCGTCAAATTTCCGTGTATGAGGACGGAATGTCACCTCACCTGTTTGTGTGTGTGTGAGAGAGAGAGAGAGAGAGAGAGAGAGAAAGAAAGAAAGCGATGTCATTTGTAAAGGATTTACAAATGACATAATTTACAATTTTTACACTACACACATACAAACATATATAATTATATAATATAAAAGACGGACTGTGGCCTATTTCTTTTAAACAAACACAAAACAACTCGTTATACAACAGTTTGATGATGCATGCAAGTTCATTCTGCAGCAAATTCAAAATATTTGTGACCTAAACTAAAACTTGTCTGACATATGTCATCCACAGCGGCATCTACTGGCCACTGTCTATCACTGCAATATATTTCACATACTATAGGTCACACAGATCAGCGATAAACCGATTCCTGAAAGTAAATGCATATTCATAATAGTATTTAACTTTTTTATTCTATCGATATTAAAACCACCATTCACAATAACCACAGTGGCCAATTTTCACATAACGATGACCGAATGAAGCGGAACTGTGCACCTTCTGTATCTGTACTAATGTGAATCCG
The DNA here is from genome assembly GCF_019176455.1 of Solea senegalensis. NCBI lineage: Eukaryota > Metazoa > Chordata > Actinopteri > Pleuronectiformes > Soleidae > Solea > Solea senegalensis. Next base: position 8,217,138 of record NC_058037.1, read on the forward strand.
GATTGTTTTGGGTGTTGCACGTCTCACGGCGCCGTTAGCAGTTAGCTCTTTGAGAGGAGTGTGTTCGCTTTATGGAAGGAGTAACTGGGTTGTTTTTTTTATGTGTATGATGCATCGCTAATAATTTACCCTATTTTGACGCAGACATGGCGCTTTCTATGGAGACGCAGCTCCAGAGCATCTTTGAAGATGTGGTGGTAATTGTGCACGTCCATAAACTGGTTCTGAAAGCTAGCACTTGTTAGCACCACATACAGCGTTAGCCCCTTGTCATTGTCCTATGGTTATCTTTGCAAATAAATAATATTCACCAAAATATGGGGACATAATTTGCCTCTACTTGCAATAACGTTATCCCGCTAGCTAAGGCTGTAGCATCTGAGATTATATTATATTGATATTTCACAACAATGAAGCTTCGAGAATTCTTTCACTGATTACACATTTTTAAAATAGCCCGTAATGCCTGAAATTAATTTATTGCATTTTGTTTTTGCTCAGACATTCTCCCGTCAAATACATGTACCTGAGCTTGACACTACTCTCGCGAACACCGGTTATAAATAATGTATTGCGTTGCTGCAAGAGCTGTCAACTGAACTCTATGTGGACTCTGTGTATAAGGGAGAAAGGTGCTGATTAATTTTTTTGTTTTCCCAATGAAGTTTTTCTTTTGTTGAAGTTGTTTTCTCCTCCTTCTTTCAGAAAACGGAGATGATAGAAGAGGCCTTTGCTGGGTAAAATGGCTCACACACATACACACTCCTCCTAACACTGACTTATCGTTTCCTTCTAACCAATTTTTGCTTGTTGAAGATAGCAGTTAGTTTTTGCTGTTCTGATTTTATGTTTCAGGAGGACGTACACTAATGACAGAAAATGTACAATAATTGCCTTCATTATTTTCTCATGCTTGTGCAGTAAATACATTGGCTAAATGTACTGCTTTGTGGTGGTTTAGGATGTTTATGGACACTCCTGAGGATGAGAGGACTAAACTGATCAGTTGTCTCGGGGCCTTCAGACAATACTGGGGAACACTGCCACAGGTCTCTGCTCAAAGAGGAACAGACACTAATTTGCTCAGAGGATGATTGATTAACCAGATTTTTTTTAACATTGTCCCTGTCTCTCTGCAGGAGTCTCATGAACAGTGCGTACAGTGGATAGTGCGGTTTATTCACAGTCAACACAGTCCTAAGAGAATCTCCTTTCTCTATGACTGTCTTGCGATGGCTGTGGAGACCAGCCTGTTACCACCAAGGTACACATGCACTCACATTCAACAATGCAGATAGATACATACAATACACACACAAATCTATTAACATACAGGGCTTGACAGATATACCAAGTTTAGCATCTGTCTAAGACATCTGTTAACAATGCTTTTTCTCTGTGACATCAATTGCATTGTAACCTGTTTCTTTGTATCTTGTGCATTTGTTATGGTTTGTATTGTTTGTTTTGTTTATTGTTTATTTTTTATTTTTAACTAATGAATTAATCCCTAATCTGATGAATGTTTTCATTCATTCAAAGGATGGTGTGTGTAGCTCTGATAAGCTCAGATAGCTTGGAGTGGGAGAGGACTCAGTTGTGGGCATTAACGTTCAAACTCATCCGCAAGATCATTGGTGGTGTGGACTACAAGGTCAGTAACAGACACTTGCATAGACACACTCGCACATGCTTGTACAGCTGAGACAAGTCATAAACAAGCTCAAGGATGAACATGAAAAATACAATTTCTATTTGTCTATTTGTGTTTTTATTGCAAACATCACTTGCATCGTTGTAGAGAACATTTCTTCAGGATTCATCTTCTGCTGTCACATGTGTAGGTATATGTTTGTGTTTCTGATTCAGGGTGTCCGGGACCTGCTGAAACCTGTTCTGGATAAAATTCAAACCATTCCTACCACTGTCAGTTCAGCCATAGTCCAGCAGCTTTTGGCTGCAAGAGAGGTACTTGTCATTCAGTTCTTTACTTTTATGTTAAATTATTGGAATTTGTTGTCATACTTAATGACTTGTTTCATGTTTTATTCTCTGTGAATGTTTGTTTTTATTTAAGGTTGTAGAGTATATTCTAGACAGAAACGCCTGTCTCCTGCCAGCCTACTTTGCCATCACAGAAATCAGAAAACTGTATCCAGAGGGTCAGCTGACACACTGGGTAAGTGTGTATTTCTTGTCAGTTGAGTATATGTGTGTACATGTATTTGTGTATGTAACACTTTTTCCCTCTTGTTGCATGTTTTGCCCATCCTGTGTGTAGCTTCTAGGCAGTTTGATATCAGACTTCGTGGACAGTTTCAGACCCACAGCGAGAATCAACTCTATCTGTGGTAAGAAACGCACACAACCAACCTTAAAGACACACAAATACAAACCTATGTAGTTTCTCTTGGGCATTTGTTGTATGATTGTTTGTAACAGGGCGATGCAGCCTGTTACCTGTAGTGAATAACAGTGGAGCCATCTGCAACTCCTGGAAATTAGACCCCACTACTCTTCACTTTCCCCTGAAAGGAATGCTGCCTTATGACAAGGTAACATAATCTTTAAACACCACACACACCTATGCACATTTTCCCAGAAATGGTCACAATTTGAATGTGTGTGTTTGTTTACTTTTAATGGATTTAGGACCTGTTTGAGCCACAGACAGTCTTGCTGCGCTATGTGCTAGAACAGCCGTACTCGAGAGAGATGGTGTGCAATATGTTGGGACTGAACAAGCAGGTAAAACTCTCCTTCTACCTCTGCTCCATTGCTAACACAGTATACCCTGACCTCCACCTGCTGTCACGATTCTTCTTTCATTCTCTGTATTGACTCTTACCTTTTTTGTTATCATGTTTACAAACCCACACTCTCTGCTTCAGCTTCTTTTTTGAATTTTGTCTCTTCTTTAGTGCTCCTTTGTGTTGTTTATCATCCTGTTTGTATATTAGTTAATTCTTTATTTTGTCCTCCTGTTTCTATTTTTTTTGTTTTATCTTTACCCAGTTTTTCGTATCATTCTTTTTTATTTCTCCCCTTCTTCCAACTTTGTCCACCCCTCAACCACTCTCTACACTTGTTGCCCTGGTAACACAGTCACTGTGTATAAAACCATATGTTATGCAAACCAATGATGTGTGTTTTACCCACATGCACTGGTGTTAGTTTGCCTTGTTGGGTTCATACAGTTTCAACTCAGCCCCTGAGCACAGCCTTTGACGCGGTGTGTCTATAGAGTGTGCTGTTAAGACAAAGCATTCATCAATGCAGTATATTGGATTTTTGTACGTATTTTAACCACCAAAACAAAAATCCAGTTTGTATGCTTGAACTGGCTGAGTTGAAGCCAACTGTGCTGAACAGATCGTGAACAACTTAGCTCCTTAGTCACCACTTTTTCTCTCTGTCTCTCCGTTTTTCCTTCTCTGTTTCTTTCTCCTTTTGTCTTTATTTCCCTCTCTTTTGTCCTCTGGTTGTGTTGTCTTTGTCTGTCTCTCTGCCATGCGCTCTCTAGACTCTGAACATTGCCCAGGTATGTCATTGTTCCTCTTCGTGGTCACCTGACCTATTGACTAACCCAACCATTGGACACTTGGCTTTTTAGAAGCCTAGAAATGGGAAAGCAGACAAAGAAAATGAAAAAGAAAATTTGAAATGAGTAAAGGGAAATGTCACAGAGCTTGAAATGGTCACAGCAGGGCTTCATAGAGATATACTGAGTATAGAGAGAGACAGATGTGGACAGAAAAATACTGAACAGGTACACAGAAAGACGGGTAGATAATGCATGAAGGGTAGGAAACAGCAGGTAGATTGATGTATATGCAGGTTCTTCATGGAACAATAATCTTGGATGAATTGGCAGCATGTAAATTGTGTCGAGTCACATTTTGTATGCAGCCTTATAAAATGTATTAATTGAGGCTACAGATGGTCATAATGAATATTCATTATCACTATGTTGATTTATATTTTTGGCATAACAAGTTGTCACCCCTAGGCCTGTAACAGCGCAGGGGTTTTGTGAATGAAAATATTTTTTTAACACATTAAAATAGATTTTATAACCCTGTAATGATAAATCAAGCTGCCTGACACGGATGACGTTTGAATCGTCTCTTGGCTGTCAGTGTATTGGCTATGTGTAGGAGTCCCAGCCATGGTATACACGTACTCTATGTGCCCGTCTAGTAATCGGACTACCCTTCTTTCTTCTTTTTTTTTTTAAACCCTGCTGTTGACATTTCAAGTCCTGCTGCACTGCATGTATGGATGTAGTCTGGTCTGTGCCTGTTGTTAGGTTAGGTCCTCCTCTCATGTTTGACCCAGTGCTGCCACTCTCTGTTCCATTGACCTGGGCAAAACTCACAGTTTTGGACTAAGTAGTGTTGACTCAGGCAGTAAGACGATATGTGTCATGTAATCACGTAGTAAACGTCTACAAGTCAATACGTCAAATTGTTGATAATTGTGTTATTAAGGTTGGTTTGGTGATGGTTTTTATTTGCAGTGAACTGTGCTGAGTTGAAGTGAAGTCCACAGTTGGTGGGTCATCAAAATGACTGTCGCGCCACTGTCTTTTGATGTATGTGTGTGTTTGTAGTGATTTGTTCAGGTCTGCTGATGAGTGACTCTGATTCACTGTCTGACTGGACGAGTGAACTCTGACTTGTGTTGCATGATGTTCACTGGTTAATGATGCGCATTAATGAAAGACAACAAAGAGTTGTTTGCATCTTTTTTTCTTAATTCTAGTCGTACAGGTTCCTCTTATGAATGAGATAAAACATTGACACAAATGCCCATACTAGAGCTCATGTCAGTGACTTACTCAGTGTTACATGATCAGGTAGAGCAACATTTTTTCAAAATCGAAACTTCTAGTGGGAGTGTATTTCACAGTCTTTGTTCACAATGGTTTGTTTGATTTATTTGTATTGTTTTAATAGTTGAGCTTTATCTAAAGTATAACACATTTATATTATTATAACACAAGTATACACGTTTTTTGAGTTGGTTAATAAGACATACCAAGGTATTTACAGATGCCATTTTTATTTGTTTCATAAGAAGTGTAGTTATTACAATTATTGCCTCACTGGAAATTATTTGCAAAAATAATCCATGGTAGAAATTGTGCTTGTTAAGGATGCAGATGAGTTAAGAAAATCCAGTGTTTGGGATGTAGGTACATGATAGGTGGGATTATAGACCAGGCCCTCAGCCTGATAAGGACACTGGTGTTTGGACGATTATAGGTAAAGCAGCTTGTGGTTGATTTCTTTTTTGGACCCCTCTCTATTTCTCTCTCTGGCCTTCTCTCTCCTTCTGTGTGAGTGTTTGTGTTTTGGGGGCAGGAGATGAGAAGTGATGAGAAGACTCACAGCCTCACAGCTCCTCCTCATCTTCTTCTCCACTACACCACCTCCCACCTCTCTCAAACCCTTTAGCCTGCATGCAGGAATGTATTGCACTGTTTGGTTCAGTTTGGTGTTTAGTGCTGTGCTGTGCTGTGCTGTGCTGTTCGGTTCCATATTGTAATGCTCAGTGTTGTGCTGTTCAGTCCCTTGCTATGCTCTGTGTCTTAGTTTTCTGAACATGACTCTGCTGGGTCCCACAGTGCAGAGATCCTCACTCCTGCTCTGTCACTCCTGGGTGAAGTCAGATTTTCATCAGGAAATTCAACAATTGATGGGGCCATGCCATGTTGGTGCAATAGTGCCATGTTGACACAGTCTTCCACATGGTGTGCTAACTTCATTTCCTAGGCAGGAAAATGTAGTTAGCCTACGTCATGGACTGCATTCACTGAACTACATGGCTTTAAGACATTAATAGCTCATTAACCTGCCCTCCCCTCACTAAAAATCCTCATCTTCCCTTGTTTCTAGCGATTATTCTGATTTTCTAGTGATTCTTCCTCTTTCTTTTCTCCCCGTCTTTCTTTTGTTGAAAAGTCCACTTCCTAGTTCTGAGCAGATGCCCACCCTCATCATGCAGGTTCTACTGTGTATGGAAACTAATTGTATCTACATGGCAATTCGAAATAAGTCATAATTCCACTCCCACAATAAGTCATTGATACCATATCTATATAGAGTACTGTGGAAAAAGTCTCAGGGCACCACCAGCGGTGTTGTTTTTATGCCTTTCAAAGTCTGTGATAATAGGCATTTGGATTAGAATGATGTGACTAAAAGTTAGTCTCATATTAGTAAGCTGTCAATAAGTCGAGCTCCTGTAGAAGCTGTTTTAAAACTGCATGCATTTTTCCCCTATTTTCTGGATATAGTCATTATGGCATTGCTAAAACAACACATTTAATGGTGGCCTTTGTCTTTTGCACAATACTGTATGACCCAAGTATTGGGATGCAATGGAATCATGACAAAAGCATATTATTCCATAGGACAACCAAAACCAACTGAAGGATAACTAAAACCAGTGTAATTTCAGCTTTCACATTTTCCTGCATGAACTTGAAATTTCCTTTGTGATTGGTTCACTTGTTCTGATTTGATTATTGCTAGATACTTGTTACTATATGGCAATTAACTGGAGATGTGTGAGTGCTCCCTCATAACATTATGAGAACAGCAACACAAATAGAAAGGTAAATGGGGATTAACATGGTTTACCCAGCTGACAGAGACAGGATAGAGATTCAGTCCTGCATGCCAGGGATGAGGAAACATTTTTCTGGTACAATTTTGAGCAATTGCTTGAGCATCTGTTAAGATTACATGTTGTTTATGAAGTATATTGATGATGACCTTCCTTCTCGTTCTCTCCCTCCCTCTGTCTTTCTTCCTTTCTTCTCCCCACCTTTTATCTCTGGCTTTCTTCACTCTTCTTTTTGTCTTCTTGGGTGTCTTTCCTCCCTTCTCTATTTAACCTCCTCTCTCTCCCCTGCCCACAATATTCTTCATCCTTAAAATCCTCCTCCTCCGCCAGCATAAGCAGCGTTGCCCAGTGCTCGAGGAGCAGCTGGTGGACCTGGTGGTGTACGCCATGGAGCGCTCAGAGAAAGAGGAACACTTTGACGCCGACATCGGAGGAACGAGCCAACTGCTGTGGCAGCACCTCTCTTCCCAGCTCATCTTCTTTGTTTTGTTTCAGTTTGCAAGCTTCCCGCATATGGTTCTGTCATTACATCAAAAGGTACATCTGGTTATTAATGCATATCATTAACACTGAAAATATTAAATAAGTTGAATAACTTGAAATTTCTGTCATCTCTAAATTCCTGAGAAATACAGGTAAAAATATGTAGTATCAGTCATTAATAATATTATTGGAGATTGCAGATGATATGGTAAAAAGATATTGTGTTTGTTGTGTTTTGATTGAATCAACTAATCTCTTTTTTGCAGCTTGCAGGTAGAGGTTTGATTAAAGGGAGGGATCACCTGATGTGGGTCCTGCTGCAGTTCATATCAGGAAGCATTCAGAAGAACGCCTTGGCTGACTTCCTGCCTGTTATGAAACTCTTTGACCTGCTTTACCCAGAAAAAGAGGTGCATATTTAGAGGAAATAATGTGATCATTAATGTTTTGTGTGAGAGTCTCCTTGTGACTCACCTTTTATAAAAAAAGTACCATCAGATCTATCTGCATTTTTTCTCCCTGTCTCCTCAGTGCATCCCTGTTCCTGACATTAACAAGCCTCAGTCAACTCATTCATTTGCCATGACCTGCATCTGGATCCACCTCAATCGCAAAGCTCAGAGCGACAATTCCAAACTACAGATACCCATACCGCACTCTCTGAAGCTACACCACGAGTATGTAATGTACCTAATAATGAGTGAAATAATACAGACCTCCTGTGTAGCTTGATGACCCGACCTGAGTCCCTCCTCTCTGTCAGGTTTCTCCAGCAGTCGCTGCGTAACAAAACTCTTGGCATGTCCGACTACAAGATCGCCCTGCTGTGTAACGCCTATAGCACAAACTCTGAGTGCTTCACTCTGCCTATGGGTGTCCTAGTAGAGACCATCTATGGTAATGGATCTATGAGGATCAACCTGCCTGGCACCAACTGTGTGGCGTCAGGTTCTGTAACACCACTGCCTATGAACCTGCTGGATTCACTCACAGTACACGCAAAAATGAGGTAGGAACAAATGGAGCAGGTAGGACGGTGACACTGTTTTGAAAGACTATTTAAATAATGTCGCTGTTTACCTTTTCGTAAGTCTCAGTCTGCCTCTCTCCAGTCTAATCCACAGCATTGCCACACGGGTGATAAAGTTGGCTCATGCCAAATCCAGCAATGCCCTGGCGCCGGCACTGGTAGAAACATACAGCAGACTGTTGGTCTACATGGAGATCGAGTCACTGGGCATCAAAGGATTCATTAGTGAGTACATTTCAGTTCACTGGAAATACCTAATGTGCCCAAAGTTTAATTTATGTCAGATGCAGAAATCACAAAGTGTAATATTTGATCAAATATCACCATCAGACAACGTTCAATAAAAAAATCTAATCAAATTTTATTTGTATAGCACCGAAACACACAACATAATTTTATTGGAAGCAAGCACTTGATGGATGTTATACATATTTGGAGCAGCATGAATTGGAGATAAAATTATACTCATGTCTTTGTTGCTAAAATGATAATAGTTGTATTTAATTGTCACAGGGTTCTGCACAAAAAGCTTGTACATGTGGATGTGTTGTACTGCAACTCTACTGATACTGTTTATACTGTAGAGTCAGTTCTTAAACAATACTCTTCTTTGTCCAATGTGTTTTTAAGGGGAAGTGTTTTTTATTATTATTAAAGTAACATCCTGGAGTAGCACTAGCACTGTTGCCCCACAGCAGGAAGTCTGTGTCTGGGTTTGCGACCTGGTTCTGTGTGGAGTTTTCATGTTCACTCTAAACTGACTGTAGGTATGAATGTGAGAGTGAAGGGTTGGTTGTCTCTGTGTGTTGGCCCGGTGATAGACTGGCGACCTGTCAGTGTAACCACCCCTTTGTTCATTTAGTGTTTTTCCATCACCGTCACAAAGAGTAGGGTCAGTATACAAATGTATGTGTGTGAATGTGACGAAAGGCATTTCAAAAGACAACCAGGTAATCTCTCAGCAGAGAGACGCTCAATCTCCTCTCTAATCCTACCATGAGAAAGGAATCTGTCTTTTATGCACCTGCACATTGTCAGTGTCTAGTATGTCCAAGCTCATTGGTACTTTGATAGATGCCATTTTGGCCACAGGGTGGTTTTGTGGATCTGTGGCAAATTCAAACATAATATGTCTCTGCATGAGAAATTAAATTAAAAATACACATTGTTAAAGAAATTCTGAAGCATCCAGCTAAACAGCTCTCCCCTCCCGTCCAGGCCAGTTGTTACCCAACGTGTTTAAGTGTCACGCGTGGGGAATCCTTCACACTCTCCTGGAGATGTTCAGCTACAGAATGCACCACATCCAGCCGCACTACAGGGTCCAGCTACTGAGTCATCTGCACAGTCTGGCTGCCGTAGCCCTGACCAACCAGAATCAGCTGCATCTGTGGTAATGCACACACACACACACACACAAACGCAAGTTGCTTCCATTCACATCTCTACTACAGATTGTTCACATAAAAATACTTTTTATTCTGTATGGTTGAACTGAACTGTGATTGAAAAAGACAAAAGATGGTGTCTTTGATTGTCTCTTTATTTGTATTCAGTGTTGAGAGTACAGCTCTGCGCCTGATCACAGCGTTGGGGAGTTCAGAAGTTCAACCACAGTTTACTCGCTTCCTAAATGATCCAAAGACAGTTTTGTCAGCTGAGTCCGAGGAACTGAACCGAGCCCTGATCCTCACCTTGGCCAGAGCCACACACGTCACTGGTAGCTCGTCTCTTTTTTTTTGTTCTTTTGCACTTTCTTTAATGTTGCTGTTAAATTTGATTTTTGCCGGATATTTGTATGTTTAATTGTCACTTTGTGTCTGTATGCAGATTTTTTCACAGGGTCTGACTCCATCCACGGGACTTGGTGTAAAGACATTCTCCAGACCATCATGAACTTCACACCTCATAACTGGGCTTCACACACTCTGTCCTGCTTCCCTGCTCCACTGCAGGTGCATATATGGTCATTTGGATGTGGACAAATTCTAACAGTAATTTAATTTTAACCACGCTATAACGACTCCAACCCCTTTCTTTCCTTCAGGCGTTCTTCAAGCAAAACAATGTCCCTCAGGAGTCTCGTTTTAACCTGAAGAAAAACGTGGAAGAGGAGTACAGGAAGTGGAAATCTATGGCCAATGAGAATGACATCATCACCCACTTCTCCATGCAGGGCTCTCCCCCACTCTTCCTCTGTCTGCTGTGGAAGATGCTGCTGGAGACGGATCACATCAACCAGATAGGCTTCAGGTGGGATTTTTGATGCATTTTCAAAGAAACATCACTTGAGACATTTAGCAGTGTTTCCACGATGCCTGCTTGTGCCCAAAAAGCCCCAAATGTGCTAGCTTTGCTTCAATTTGAATAGCCTGAATCATTAGAACCTGACCTCTGCCTGCACTGCATGCTAATTACAACGTACAACTTTATCCTGACTGTGTGTCCCTCAGGGTTTTGGAGCGAATTGGGGCTCGTGCCCTTGTGGCTCACGTGCGCACATTTGCAGACTTCCTTGTCTATGAGTTCTCGACTTCAGCCGGCGGACAGCAGCTGAACAAGTGCATTGAAATTCTCAATGACATGGTCTGGAAATACAACATAGTCACACTGGACAGACTCATTCTCTGTTTGGTAAGAACAAACTGAAAAATAGAAAAAAAAACATCTTGAGTTTACAACACTAACATATAAGATGCTTTGATTTACATTCCTGGTAAACATGGACCATCTGCTGCTCATCTTTTCCTCCTGTAGGCGATGCGTAGCCATGAGGGCAACGAGGCTCAGGTTTGCTACTTCATAATCCAGCTGCTACTGCTGAAACCCAACGATTTCAGAAACCGAGTCAACGATTTTGTCAAGGAGAACTCCCCGGAGCACTGGCTACAGAGCGACTGGCACAACAAACACATGAGCTACCACAAGGTACCACATGTCACAGAGTCACACTGTGAAATGAAATGTCACTTAATGGGAATGAAAGACAAATGTGATTTGAGAACATGAAATTTAAAATGATGTAGCCTTCATTTAAAAGGTGTTTTGTTTTTTTCTTGCCAGAAATACCCAGAGAAGTTGTACTTTGAGGGTCTTGCAGACCAAGTCAACCCCCCCATGCAGCTCCAGCCTCAGTATCTGCCAATCTACTTTGGCAACGTGTGTTTGCGCTTCCTGCCCGTCTTTGACATCGTCATTCACCGCTTCCTGGAGCTTCTTCCTGTGTCCAAGTCGCTAGAAACACTGCTGGATCATCTGGGAGGGCTGTACAAGTTCCATGGTGAATCATGCTGTCAATATAGAAATACAAATATAGTGCTATGTACATAAAAGGCAGAGATGGTTGATTTTACTGTTAAAAGAAATAACAATACCAGGTAATACTGGAGAAGGAAGAAGAGTCTGTAATCTGATCTTTGTTTAATGTTGTGTTTGTGTGCAGACCGCCCTGTCACGTACCTGTACAACACGCTTCACTACTATGAACGACACTTGAGAGACAGAACCAACCTGAAGAGAAAGCTGGTGCACGCCATCATGTCTTCTCTAAAAGTATGTCACAAGAACCAAGTGAACATGTCCCGTTTCGCTGTCGTTGTCGTTGTCGTCGTCGTCGTCGTCGTCTCACTTCATACATGACATTATTTGTTGTTACTGGCAGCAGTTTGCTTTACACAGGTGTTTTTTGTAGGACAACCGTACACCAGGCTGGTGCCTTAGTGAGACCTATCTGAAGTGTGGTATGAACGCCAGAGAGGACAACGTGTGGATCCCTGATGACACCTACTACTGCAAGCTGATTGGACGCCTGGTCGACAATATCCTTCATTAATCTAAGCCTACGGGTAGATGGCTCTCTCACTGTTTCTGTAACTTCATCACTGACCTCTGGGGTCCCTGAATAATTTATTTACTATGTTCTGGCACAGTAATTGTTTTTGTGTCAGTTAATTCATTACATTAGAAATGTTGCCTAAATAAAATGGAGCTCACGTGTTGTTAGGGAACAGTGTTGCATCCAGAGAATGGGTAACACGTCTGTGTCGCTGCCTTTTTACCCTTAACTCTTTCGTACCCATGGCGGGAAAGTCACCAGGTCCTTTCCCCAACTGTGACTGGAGGTTCAACGAGTTCCCCAACCCTGCAGCCCACGCTCTGCACGTCACCTGTGTGGAGCTGATGGCTCTGGCTGTGCCGGGAAAGGATGTTGGCAATGCTCTGCTCAACGTTGTGTTGAAGAGGTATGATTAGACAAAGAAGAGCATGTCCTCCTTAAACAGGTAGCAGCTTTGAGAGTTGTCGTAAATACTATTGTGTGTGTTTAAATTATTTATTAACATAGCAACTTCTTCTTTGACCTTTTAGCCAGCCACTGGTTCCCAGAGAGAACATCACAGCTTGGATGAACGCCATTGGCCTTGTGATCACTGCACTTCCTGTGAGGAAAACGTGCGCAAAGATCTTAACAGTCAGGGCTTAGTATTTCACAAACTGTATTCACGTTTGTTTGCCACCTCTGCTCTACTCTCTCAGGAGCCATACTGGATCGTTCTCCATGACCGCATTGTGTCTGTGCTCGGCTCTCCGGCACTGACATCAGAGACCCAGTGGGCTGGTTATCCCTTCGCCCTGCTGGATTTCACAGCCTGCCACCAGAGCTACAGTGAAATGTACTGCAGTTACGTGCTTGCGTTGGCACACGCCGTCTGGCACCACTCATCCATTGGACAGATGTCTCTGATTCCCAAGTAAGACCGTCTTCCTTCCAATGCTTTCCAACCCAATGCGTTATTTTTGATTGTCATCATAAATGTGTCTGTTTTTGTGTGTAGATTCTTATCAGAGACTCTGAAGCCCATCGTCCAGACAGAATTCCAGCTACTCTACGTCTATCACCTGGTCGGACCGTTCCTGCAGCGCTTCCAGCAGGAGAGGACGAGATGCATGTTGGAGGTGCACACACGACTGTTGATGATTCTTTTTTTCAACTTTATTTCTAGTGCTTTACAGATTAAACGGCACAGCAACATAATAAATATAAAACAGAAAATCCATATAAATACAAGTAAAACAGTAAATAGTGACATAATAGAATAGTAGTGAATTGTGGGTAAAACTAAAAAAGAATAGTAAGTGGTAAAAACTTTATGGAAGTGTCTGGGTTGAGTATTTTTATGCTGAAGTGAAGGCCAAGGAGAAGAGGTGGGCCTGTTATTAGACCTCAGAGCTCAGGGTGGAGCATGAAGAAAAAGAAACGCTTCGAAAACCACCAATAAAATTTTTAAATCAATCCTAAAATGAATAGGAAGCCAGTGGAGAGAGTGCAACATAGGTGTGATGTTGTCTCTCTTCTTTTTATCCCTGTTAAACGGGCAGCGTTGTGGACCAGCTGGAGACACTGGACAGATGACTGGTCTCCACCAACATACAGAGAATTACAGTAATCCAGCCGAGATGTTATAAAAGCATGGATTACTGTCTCTAGGACCTTGCGAGGGAGATAGGCCTTCACCTTGAGTTGAAAAAAGCTTGACTTAACAACAGAATTTGAAATTGAAAGCCAAGGCTTTTAACAGAAGTGTGGATTCTTGGGGCCAGAGGACACAATGCACCCACATCCACAGTAAAAGTAAATCAATATTCACACGTACATGGTGGAGGAGTCAACTGAAACGTCAAAGGTTTCCACGGTCAAGTGTAAAAGCAAATCTTGTTTATTATTCACTTCTAAATGAAACCTGAATCTATATTTTTAGACAAGGAGTCGACTACTAACATAAAACTGCATTTTATTGTTCCATTTGATGTGATTTCAAGGGCTTAATTTTTCTGGTTGTGTATTTGTTTTGTGTTTGTGTGTGTCTCAGATCGGCGTGGCCTTCTATGAGATGCTGCAGGCAGTCGACCAGCACTGCCAACACCTCAGCTACATGGACCCCATCTGTGACTTCCTTTACCACATTAAATACATGTACACTGGAGACAGTGTGAAGGAGCAGGTAAGCTTCAGTACAGATCTTTTTGTATTTAAATAGAGAGACAGGTTTTCATGGCTTTCATGTCATGTTTTCTGAACTGAACGAGGAACAGCTGTTCTAAGAATACTATAAATGAAGTTTTCCAGTAATGATACGTCTGTGAACTTGTATCTCAATGTTTTTCCGCCACATACAACACAGTGACTGCACATAGCAGTGTCAAACCTTGACTCAGCTTCTTAAAGACAAGTAAAACAGTAGATTGACTGGTAGTCTGAGGCTAAAACTTTATATTTATTTCATCATTAAGGGTATTTTAGTTCTTAAATCTACACAGATGACTGCGATGTGTGTCATCACTATTTGTCTCCCTATGTCATCACACGACCCTTCTGTCAACATCCGTGTCCTTTCTCTCTCTCTCTAGGTTGAGAAAATCATCATGACTTTACGCCCGGCCATGAAGCTGCGACTGCGCTTCATCACGCACAGCAGCCTTGCGGAGACTTCGTCGTCAGCCGCAGCCGCCGCCGCCGCCTCCACCTCCACGTCCGCCCCTCCCTCCTCCTCCACCCCTCAGCCCCCGCCCACGTCGCTGTCGTCGTCCTCTGCCGCCGCCTCGCCCTCCACCGCGCAGCACGCGCACACGCCCATGTAGGCGGCCGAAGGGGGAAATGCAGAAACTGTCGCGGCCGTGGACCTAGATCATGAGCACGTGACCTTTAGAGCTGCTTGTGTGTCCTGAAAACTGAAGCATGGATGAATGCAGTCCAAACTACTACACAGTCAGTCAGTTAATACATTTTTAAACTTTAAAAGAAGTCAGATGGACTGATATATATATATTTAGATAACCCCTGTCTAGTAGTGACATACTGTAAGGAAACAGCGTTGTTATTATCATCATAATGTATTTTTTTTATTATTGTTTTTCTTTTTGCAGTCATTTTTATAATGTATGTTTTCATTACTACTTCATTAAAAAAAGATTTCGGTATTTCAGCTTTTATACTTCTTTCTTCCATTTGAAGACATTTCAAAAACGCGGGTTGGCTTGTGTTTTCTTTCCTTTTGTAAAACACTTAGTTTTACCTTGATAACTGAAGGCTGTTTTATGTCTGCAGAGATTACCGTGTTGGCTAACCTTCCTCGCTCTCACACACACACACTCTTTAGACAAACACTTTTTCTTTTGGTGAGTCACATGCAAGCAGGGTGTGACCGAGACGACACAGTTTCTGAGAACACTGTGCCTCACACCAGGAGGGGGAGTCCAACATTTCCCTGCTTGCCTTCAGTTTCCTCCTCTCACCCATACATTTTATATCTTAAGCATTAGAGAGAGAGAGACTCTGTCGGCCTCATCAGATTATTTTTCTAAATCTGTCAAATGAAACTTTCAAAATCAACCCTAACAGACAGATTTAATTACCAAGAATACTTAACATGTTGGCAGGGATCTGGGTCTGGGATTTTTGCCATTTGACATATTGCAATTAACTCGTGAGAGCAAAACTCGATTCCAAATCCTATGGGTATATTTGTTGGGTCAGCAAATTCTGGTTATAATTAAAATGGTGCTGTTGGGTGTTCACCGGGGGATTGAAGTGACAATGGTGTTTTGCAGTCTCATTCTGCCATGTGCAGTGTTTTATTGAAGTAGCTGCTTCTCTGCAGACAATACACTTTGTATTATGTAAGAAAAGTCTCTAAAGAGTTAAAATAAAATAAAAAACATGAAGTCTGTTTCATCTTGCAGAATCAATGAAGGGTTTAAATGATGCCCTGCAGGCAAGTCAGCTTCTGTCATGACCATGCGTGACCACACCCACCAGTGACACACTGACACACTCGCACAGTGCACGCCTGCATCAGGGTTAAACCACTGGGGGGCAGCATAAATGAAGTTTTCAGCAGGCGCTGCCCTGTAATCGTCAACACTATCAGTCATAAAGGCCTCCATCATCCCCTTCCTGAAAAGAGTGACCTTATTCCCCCTCGGCACGGCGTTGGAGTCCTGTTGAGACCCCCGGTGTTTACGTTGAAGAAAAACGAGGTTAAGACCCACAATCAATCATTGCCACTCATCCACACTCAATTAAATTACATCTCCGCCAGGTCATCTGTAAGAAAATGACATGAACAGTAAGCCAATACTTAATTACATCAGAGGCCCGAGCATCTCTTGTGATTCCCATTTTGCAAATTCCGCTTAATCCTTTCTTGTGTCTTCACAAGACAGCGGCCTCACAGAGAGACATAATGAGTGCGGTTTATGTCATTTCTCTTCATTAAAGTTTCACCTTTGCAAGGTCAACTGTGACATAATCACATCACAAGTGACACCATCTGTGCTCGGCCCTTAACCCTATTATTTCCTTCCGTGTCAGCGCGAGTCACCGCATGATCTCTGTCAGGTCCTGGATGTAGGTCAGGTCGGGCCTCTGCGTCGCCCTGTTAAACTTAATGTAACGTGACGACATGTAGGGGTTGTGCGCTCATGTAAAGCTGCAGTTACATATGTGCGCGTCTGTCTCAGCTCTGCTCGTGCCGCGTGGGAAGCACGGCTCTAAATTTAGTTCCCGCACGGAGGGTCAGGAGCTGTGGATGGGCTGGTTTCCAGAGCCAATGTGTCATCGAGCATCGATTCTAGAATCTAGAATTCAGTTATACTCCGTAAAACTCAATTGTTTTGTTCTGCTTGTTTCGAAAAGAGGATGTCAGTAAACACTTGTGCACACTTAATCATCGGTGAATGGGTCATTTTGACATGTTTTAGCAGGGAAAAGCACAGGTGTCACTGATTAAAGGGCAGTGTGACAGTGAACTGACACGACTCTTAAAACTGAAGCAGCTAAATGGAACCCAGCCATCATTAAACGGATTGATTGCACCTGTGATTCTCCTGTCAAAGTGACACACTGGAAGGATTATTGAAGGTATCAGTAATAACATTGAAAATGTAGGACAGTTATTCACCTTGAAGGAGTGAATGGTATGTAACACACATATGATGTTAAGCAGTTTAGACGTTTTTGACACAGGTTAATGTGTGACAGTGTCAACTTGTTCTGACTTTAATTTGTGAAACAGGTTTTTTATTGTGTGTCTTTCTTGATTTACATTTTGACCTTTACTGTGTCTTTTCCTGATTTATTCTTGTTTTGTTTCTAGTAACTTTACTTCCTGCTCGACCTCATTATCCTCACTTTTGGTTGTGGCTTTCTCTTGTGCTCAATCGTTTCTTTCTTCACATCAGTGCATTCCCTTTGTTGATCCTTTGTTGTCTCCTTCTCTGTGCTGGATTTTGCTTTTTGAATACTGTTACCTTTGCCACTTAACGATACGATGCTACAGAAATGTTCTTTTCTTTTTCGGATGTCACACCAGCCCAGAGTCTTGACTCAGGAATTATCCAGTCTTGACATTTTATTTCACGTCATCATTTGTCAAAACTAGTCTTTTCTGCAACTTCAATTACTCTATTTTTTATATAGAAGTAATAAAAATGACTGGAAACAGTGAACTATGTTCATATCATTTACAATTGTGAAAAGTTACTTGTATGAGAGCGATTGTTTGTTTCCTTTGTCTCCATCTTTAGTCTTTAATATGTCCCTTTAAGGTAATCCCACACACACACACACTGAATCCACAGACAGTTTGCACACTTAGTCTCGCCTCCATTCTTCCTCCTTCACATTCAATTATTGCTAAATGAGAAGCTCTGAGACGAACACAGACCGAACACTCCATTTCCTCATCGGCGGTTGCCATGGTAACCAGGTGCATCTGGGTTAAATGAGTGTCCCCAGCATTTGTTCGCTTCTGACTTTGTCTCTGAGAGAGAGACAGAGAGCGAGCGAAGGATCTGGTGACCCTCTCACTCTGAATGTGAGCTGACAGTCTCACTTTCTTTGACAGGAGGCAAAGCAGGTGGACGGATGAGGACAAGAAAAGAAATGCAGAGCACTAATTGACAGAAAGTGACAAGACGAGGTGTTTCCCGGCTGCCGGATGATTGTTGCACTGGCATCAGAGTCACAATCGAGTTAAGATCACATTCCCTGGCATAGGCCAGTAGATGAGCTATGTGTGTGTGTGTGTGTGTTTGAAGGATGCATTATTAGAGTAGAGTGGTGCCAAACAGGAAGCAATTACAGACGTAATTGTCATTTGCTGCACAGTAATTTGGATTACTGTGGAGGACAGAAACAGATGGAATGGGACAAAGAGGGTATGTCAGGTTTTTCTTTAGAAAAGGAAAGGTGTCACCAGATTCTTCACTTACACATTAACTTTTTTTCAAAAATCCTTCAGGTGAAATAATCACTTATCGTTCAGCTGAGATTTCCCACTAAATCCCTGACCAGATGATGGGTCACAAACACACTTTGCTCTTTTTAAGGGAAAATCCATAAGCTACGTGGACACACACAAAAGCTACCAGTGAGAAAATCTATATTCTGTACATGTAGCCTCTGTGACTCAGCATGATCCTTCATCCAACATCTCTTATCTCTGTATTAGATGTCAATAAAGGATGAAACTGGCTTGGTCATGAAGCTCTTCTTTCCTGTTGAGAATTAAATGTAATAACACGTATGAAAATCAGAATAATAGTTCTATTATTTTACTTTTAGTGAAGATAAGGCTTTCTTTGCCTCTCACTCATTGACAGCTGAGATTGCCCCTCTTGTGACCCTTAAAAGGTTCACGGGAGAGACAGAGATAAATATAGGCTGCAGAATTGTGGAGCCACATGTGATGAGTGTGACAGAGCTCACAGCGACTTGAACAAAAGTTGACGGACTGATTGTTGCACAAGAGTATAGTGTTTGCCAGCTGAGTCTGCATCCACTTCAAACCTGTGAGGAAAAACAGATACAGGTTGTTGAAGAAGTTCAGTCAAATATGCTGTGGGTCCAGAATTCCGAGTCACCCCTGTGTCGTGACTGCATATATGTGCAAACTCTGCATATGCAAATCAGAGAGTAACATCTATCATTTCAGTGCACAGCTGCAGCTGTGGCCGCTGCTGATTGCCAGCAGCGCGGTGTTGTTTCCAGCTGATTACAGCTCCTGTTTTACAAATGCTCATCATTTTGTGCAGACATACGAAAAAAAAACAACTAGTTTCAATGTTTTAACAAATAAAAAAAATGTTAATATCCGAAATTCTAAATGTAAAGGACGACTCTGCGGGAAAAGCTTTATTTTGGAAGAACACGGTAATGAGTAATCATCGATGTTGTATTATTTCCTGTTATTACTCAGCAGATACAAAAAGTCCTCACTCATGTAAGAGCTGGTGACTCATTTCTGTGACTGCACCATTTTAAATTCACTTTGAAGCGTGTGTGTGTGTGTGTGTGTGTGTGTGTGTGGGCAGGTGGTGAAGTGAAATTGTTGTGATGAAGGGTGTGGACAACGTTCTCATCTTCGTCAGTGAAAACAACATCCTCTGTGACTCACTGTTACCTGGTTCACTCTGTGCACTCCTCTGGACACTAGCTCTCAATGGCTACCATAGTGGACACACAAAGACAAATGGACTTCTGTCACTTTAAACAAAAAAAACAAAGGGTCACCTAATAAAATCTTTCTCTTCCTTATTTTCTGCTTTAACTCACATTAGACAGCTTTTTGTGACTGGACACAGAAAATCAGTATTTAAGCTCCTGGGACATGGAATCTGCTGGTCTGCTACTGCCTTGGTTGGGAAGTTTTATTGCTTGTTAACACCAAAATTGCAAAATCCCCAAATCTGTGTGTGCGTGTGTGTGCCATGTTAAG
Organism: Solea senegalensis; assembly: GCF_019176455.1. Taxonomy (NCBI): domain Eukaryota; kingdom Metazoa; phylum Chordata; class Actinopteri; order Pleuronectiformes; family Soleidae; genus Solea; species Solea senegalensis. The sequence goes on from NC_058037.1 coordinate 8,237,058, forward strand.
TTGCTTTTTTCCTTCAATAGATGTCGGGGTTTACAAAGTGACACCGACTTCAGTCTCCAGTTGGAGAATCGATGAATAACATTTCACAGCGTGAGTGGGGTGTGTTTGTCTGATCAGAGAAGGTACATGCCCTACATGTATTGAATTTTTTGTATTTTTTTACTTTTGTTTACTTATGAAAGGATATTGTACAAGGATAGGAACAGAACACATAGAATAATGTCATCAAAGCAACAACGGACACAATAAAGTAACACGGTAGGTTCCCTGCATGTTTTTAGATGTTTGCCCTGCTCCAGCACACCTGATTCAGATGAAGGCATCTGAATCAGGTGTGCTGGAGCAGGGGAAACATCTAAAAGTGAACTCCTATTTGTGGCTTTGGAGTCAACAGTTAGACAAGCAGCTTATATCTGATGTAAGTTGGTGTGTGTTCTTGTTTTTGTTGCGTTGTGAGAACCAAAAATCATATAAAACCAGGATAATTTGGGAATCTCTCTCTGGGAATCTTTTCCAGGGTTAAAGACCTGGTTTTAGGGATAGTGTTAGAACTGGTTTTGGGTTAGGGTTAGGTAATACAAATGAGGGTGCTCACTTTTGAATGCTGCACAAAATTACAAGAATGATTTCCCTTATGTGTGACGACACAGTCCGACGGTCACCCACAGAAAAACACTTAATATATAATATTTTACATTAAAGGAAAGTGTCGGGTTTTGCTGAGCTTCCAGGCAACATCACGAACATCACCTGGTAAAGTATAAAAACTTTTATCTTAATTATTCGTCTGCCACTGTTGGATTATCAACACTGAATTGGTTATTTCACACACGTTTAAGTCTGCAAAATGATGCTAATGTTTTACTGCCATTAACGCCAGGCTGCCCTCAGGCTGGAAAATCAATTAACTGAGTTAAATAAATTCAATTTGTAGTTAATTAACTAAAACCGAAGTTCGATATATCCCTTTAATCTGTTCTTGTGAGTCAGTATTTTTTAACATATGCTTTAATCCCTCCATTAAGTGCTAAGGGTCTTAATTAGAAAATGTTGAAACTGGTGCAGTTAGTACGCGCTTCACTCTGATCTCTGACTGGTCGCCGTGCTTTAGCGTGCGTACTTTCCACAAAAGGTCAGGTTGACTCAGAAGATCAGATTATTTATGAACAACAGCTGCATGATGCATTAGAGTCAACGCTGCTTTCAGGAACAAAAAGGAAACCACTCTGCTCTTACTGAAGATTTAAGTGCTGGTTGATTTAGTGACTCACGCTGGCAGGACCTGATGTCATCAGGTCCTTGTGTTCAGTAGAGAATGAATTGTGTATTGATCAGTGAGGGAAAGAAAACACACCCCTGAGTTACTTATAATGTAACAAATGTTTACAGATATGCGTTTGCCTGCAGGGAAAGATCTATGAGTATGAATCCACACTCCAGACACAAAAATCCATTTGTTCACAGAAATTCATCGCTGACTTTTATTGGTACACGAAAACAATGCATTCAAAAGTCTTTCACAACTTCGACTTTATGCCAAACAATATGTAGCAGGCGCTGTGTCGGGCGGCTCGTCTCTTTTTGCGATTGTATTCACAAAAAGTGAAGACAGCTGTTGTGCTCCGGGATCCGGGAGACAAGCAAACAGGAGAGGATGCCAAGAGATCGCAGCCATAGCATACCTGAGCATAGAAGACGGAGTAATGGGAACCCAGAGCCAATGCATTCCACTTGTCGCTTAGCGATTTATAACCATTATTTGGAGCAGGACGAGGGTTTATCAGAAACCCCTAAGATGTCTGGATACTGCACTGTATCTGTATCTGTGTCCACTCTGGCTGTTAACATACAGGGAGTATGCCCTATGTTCCCACATTTCTGAGTTTTTTCAAAATTAGGCCCTACGTTCATCTGAACCAGAGCAAGTGGAAGGTCCGAGCTCTTGGATCTTCCTTCATAGGGTTTGGTTGAAATGAAAATGACAACCTCCAACTGTGGCTCGTTTCCAGCCCTGAAGACAGCCAATTATGGTGTGTTACTCGTCGAATGGCCACTTGGAGTACTTGCCTGTCGTGTCCAATGGTTCTCTGTTCCATAACCACATGAACAAGAGGCAGTACAAAGCCATGATGGTTTCCCAATATGGTAAAACGATGTCTGTATGGTCGAGGGCAACTCCTAATGGTGGCATCCATGTAAGTTGTTCTGCATTGTTGCAGCAGGGTCAGATTCTTATTTGCTGCATACACCAGTATGCCCCAATCATTGTCAGCACGTAGCAAAAAAAAGGTCTCCGGCCCATGAGCCTGTGACCTCCACTTCATCCACAGTGGCTGGGATCTCTGGCATCGCCTCAGACCTGGCTCTCTGCATTGTTGAACAGATCGACTGAAACGCTGGTGTTGGTGGTCTATCGCCTTCTCCTCGGACTGCCCGGCGATGTTGCACAAATTCTGCATTGTAAGCGTATTTTTCAAACGTTTTCTGTGAAAAAAATAATCCTTAGAAATGTGGGAACGTAGGGCCTGACCCCAACATACATGTGAAAAGCTGAAAGGAGTGTCACTTGTATTCAGTCGGTTGTATATTACTTGATCCCCATGGATTTATAATGCACTGTGAACTGTGTAATGTCCATTCTCAGTCTTCCAGGTCATAATCTTCTACAGTAGTTCGCTTGAGTTGAGTTGAAGGCTTCTTCAGTTCTGACTATCTAGTGGGAAGGACTAGGTATTTAACCCCTGAGGCTGATAGCGGTCTAGAGAGTCGTTGCAGATCGCTCAACCCTCTCAGCTTCTCGTTAGGGGGTCACCTGAGAGGCAGAGTCTACTTGGTTAAATAAATTCCTGGTGGTTCTTCCCAGTAGTTAGTCGTTAGACCTGAAGACGCCTCTTGGATGAGTGTTGAAACGTCTTCAACTCAACTCAAGCATGTCCAGTCGCTCACAGCTAACGAGTGAAGAAGATGGCAGTGTAAACAGACAGAGTCGATACAGCCTATGCTGTCAGGGTTGAGAGTGCAGCTGGAGTCAATGCCAGCGCTCGTTGTGTAATAGGCTGGTTACATTTTGCACGTCACCAACGTACAGAGAAGCAGTCGTCATTGAGAGCAACCTCACATCCTTAGTATGGCGTAAAATGGCAAATAATCTAACTCCCTCGCAGTCTCCTGCCCACACACACTCACATACACACCTGCTTCAAAAACAGGCTTTTCCCAAAGCTGTATGGAAATCCAGTTCAATAAAAGGAATGCTGCTGCCAATATCCAGGTTTATGCACTCAGACAGTTATTATGTGAACCTCACAAAGTGTCTGCCGAGGATTGTTCTGTTGCTGTAGCTCATCTGCTTCAAGGTTCAAAGTGCTCTGCATTCAGAGACGGTCTTCTTCATACCCTAGTCGTGACATGTGGTTATTGGAATTACTGTTGCCTTCATATAATCTTCAACCACTCTGGTTATTTTCCTTTACCTCAGGCATCAACAAAGCATTTCCGCTAAGATTGCTTCAAATCACTGGGATATTTTCTTTTTTATTGAGCCTAGAGATGGTTGTGCATGACAATCCCAGTAGATCAGCAGTTTTTCATCCATCCAAGCCTCGTTCAAAGTCCCCGAACTCACCTTTCTTCATGCTAATGCAGGTCATCTTGATGTCTTCATGCTTAAATGCATTAAGTTGTTTCCAGCAGGTAAAACTATTACTTTATGTATTGTTATATGTGATAGATATTATGATTAAGATAACCTCCAGTCTGTGCAGTTTGTCATCAAAGCTCTTTTGTTGTCTAACTACTAATCATCAGGACCCGTACGATTTGTCTTGAGTTTGGTAAAAGTCTGGACAGTTGATGTGATTAGCTCATTAGCTCAAGTAGTTGAACAGCTGTACCTAATAAAGTGAATGTATTAGCAGGGCATTAATGCTTAATTACACCGTTTAGCATGTCTCTCTGTGTGTACCTATGTATATATATACTTGTGAGAGCCAAAAAATATGTATAAACCATAGGATATGAGGGTAAGTGTGAACATTTTAAAGGGCTTTTACAGTTGTAAGACTTTAGGATTAGGTTTAGAATTAGGTCAACGAGAAACCTTGCTGTATCTTTCAGAGCAAAAACCAAAAAACGGATAAACCATAAAGGAAGTGAGGACATTTTAGGAAAAGGTTTAGGTTCTGTCACCCCTTAAAATGGCTTTTTGAGGGTGAAGACTTGGTTTTAGGGTTAGAAAAGGGTTTAGGGTAAAGGTTAGGGTTAGAGCGAGGGAATGTATTGCTGCACAAGTGTCTGTGATGAGCATTACCAGGCTGCCATGTTATTATATTTGCAAACCTGACCTGAAATCGTGATGTTGATTGAAACCTTGCTTGTCTCCACTGAGAAAACAACTCTGTATGTTCTATGTTTATATGCATCCACTGTATTGATGTACACCTTTTCAGCATATGAGGTAACATTAATCCATCTCTGCTGCTGTATGGGAAAACATGAAAGGGTGAATGACTCATGTGATGTGCAAACAGCTCAATGTTTTACCACACTTTTTTTTTTTACAATGCAGCTCCTATTCCCACAGTTACTATCCAGATACAATCAAATAGGTTTTTTATGTATTTCTTCCCAAAGCATTCACTTAAATCAGACTGTTACACTCACCTCACAGCAGGTGTTTATTGAGGTAATTAAAAACATGGTACTGCAATTTGTCAGGCGGCAGTGATGTGACGGCAACCTTTCACAGCTCAAGGCTGTGGGAGAAAAAACAAAAACTTGAGCTGTAAAGTGACTGTAAATCTGTAGTAACATGTCAGTCAGTCAGTCGGTAAGTAAACAACAAATCATTTTAAGTGTATAATCTGTCTCTCTCTGCATAAACATACATATATATCTATATAAATGTATATATATGTATACAACTGGACATGCAGTTACCCTTGTTTTAACTAAAGCAATGGAGCAAATGTTTTAAGGGAAATATTTTGATATTAAACACTATTTTGATATATATATTTTGATATTAGACACTTAAAGTCGGTGAAAGTTAAGCGTTACAGGCCAGTTCCCCTTTCTTTATTTCTTTCTTTCTCTCTCTGTGAGTGAGTGAGTGAGTGTGTGATGGACTGCAGGTGTGCATGATTGTTAGGTTGATGATGAGTTGCACATGTGCATGGAGGATCCTGGGAGCTGATTGGTCCAGCTCAAAGGGGTTGGGTACAAAAGGCTGGACTTTCTCAGTGACACTGGTCTTCTTGTCACGTGAAGCCAGACTGCCAGCAGACACTGGTCTCATGCTTGTGTGTTGTTTTTAATATGGGGAAACATTGGGGTTGTTTTTTAATGTTATGTTCATTTGTTCAACATTTGAATGTCTATGAGGTGAACTTGATCCTTAAGTGGTCTTGATCTCCAGGGTTATCAATCCGTTGTTGCTGTTTGTAAAACTATATTTTGAGTTAGCCAATGAATCTTATCATGCACCCAGTATTTTTACATTTCTGTTTGAATCTGTTGAACAAGCCACATCATTCATTCATTCATTCATTCATTCATTCATTGTCTACCATACAAGGGTCGTGGATGAAACGGGGTGAAAGGCAGGGTATAACCTGGACAGGTTGCCAGTCCATCACATTCACAGAGCCAACATACTGAGATGAACAACCGTTCGCTCTCACATTCACAGCTGTGGTCAATCTAGAGTGTCTAATTAAGCGCTGTATGTGGTCTGAACTGTGGGAGGAAACTGCAGAACCTGGAGAACATGCAAGACTGAGATATAACCTCACAAGTCATGAATCATAGTCAAAGATAAAGTTTGGCTGAAGTCACGTTTGAGTTGAGAGTTTAAAAAGTGAGTGCATGTCGACACTATCGTCCTCGATCTCACTCTTTCCCCCGTCCTATTTTAATCAACAGTATAAAGCGAGAACTCAATCCACACTATCTGCACACATGCTGTCATAATTATACAATTATGAAAATGGAAGGCATCTCACAGGGGACGTGGGCTGAAAGTGGGTAATTATCACAATAATATTTTAAAGAAAGTGAAGGGCAGGCAGGCACAGAGAGAGAGAGCAAGCCATTATTTGTGATGAAGAGCCTCGACTGCAAGGTGACTCAACCATGACTGGAATATGAACAAGCCAGCACTGCCACCCCACTCACCCACATACAGGTACACACAATCTATCATGAAGAATCTCTGTGTGTGTGTGTGTGTGTGTGTGTGTCACACACCAAAGAAAATACAAATTACAGCTCTTTTAGCACCAGGAGCAACACCATTTTTCTTCTGAGGAAGAAATCCATGTTGGTTGTCACAGCTGAAACGACACGGTAATCACCGTTAAAGTGAAAATGGTATTTTTTTAGGTCTTTGTAAACAGTGTTTTAAAACCATTTATCTAAGTAATAAGGCTTTCCCTGTGACAGAAGTGTTTCTAAGAAACTAATGTGTTGCATATTAGACATGATGTTCAGTGCATTTATTCTCCTGCAAAAGTAATAATGCTTGATCTCCAAGATCTCCAAATGTGTACTTTATGTACACATTGCTTCATTTATTGGGAATGGTTTTTGGGGAGGGTTTTTCAATATCACGTTTGACATAGACATCTTTAGAAAAAGGGTGAAAACCATGTAAATAAAGCTTTTCTAGAAAGCTACAAGGAGCCACAGGTTGCAAACCCCTGCCCTAAACTTTCCAAAATCCTCAAATGAGGTTCTGCCTCATTAGGACCAGATCTTGGTCTCCATGAGGATGACCTAACAAAGTCGGAAAAGGAACCTTAAGAGGATAAAACAATACAAGGCAAACACACTGAAATGAACTGAGACTAATATAGAATGACATTTCCCATTTCAATGCAATAACAGAACAATGCTGTGGGCATGAAAGAGTGCGCGCACACACACACACATCAGAAGAACAGCTGGGTGCTGGCCAAATTGTGTTGCTTTATTTATTCATGGGCATTTTTAAAAAAAACTCCAGTTTGTTTTTTAGACTCGAGTAGGAAACGGGAGAATCTCTCACACACATTGTGTTTGGAAATACACTGCTTCAAAATGTTTACTGATATGAATTATATAATTATTTGACAACAAAATAAACAGTTTGAGTCTTTTAGTCGTTTTTTTACTCAAGTAGCAACATCTGCTGCCATGCATGTTCCTACGAATTACACTCATAAAACTGGTCTGAAGAAAAGAAATAAAATACAAAAAGCTTATTGAGCGTATGAATCAAAAGAACCTTAATGTGGGTCAAAACCCTCAGACCTCCCACAATGCAACTGATTATCTTCCTGCATGAGTTAACCCGATGTCAGAAAAGCTCCCCGCAGAGCAACAAACGACATTAACCGATGACTTACTCATGATGAGTAAACTGACCTTTTAAGAGTAACCAGGTTAACCTTTTCAGTCGGCTCCAGCTTCAGGGCAAACGCTGGTCATTAGTCTCTCACTGACCCCTCTCTCTGTAGCACTTCTATTATTTCTACAGCTCATGTTCTTGAGATGAAGATCTGGTAACAATTGAAATAATGATTTGTTTTTTTTATAAGCAAAATTACCTTTTTGTTAATGAGGAAAAAGCTACTACAGTGTTAACTTTGCACTCCAATGTTGTTATTTTTATTTTATTCAATTTATTGACAAATTGAGGACAATAGCCTCACACTTGATGTCATGTGATGGAATAAAATGACCTTGAGTGGGAATTCTAGTCATTATTATACACAAATCAGTGGAGCTCAGTACTGAAGTACATTATTAAAAGTTTCAGAACCAAACTAGAGCAGGGATCATGAAGGATTCATCATGACTGATGTTCTTCAGCAGTGCAAATATCTAAGATGTCAGTGAAAGAGCTGAAAACAATAAATACTTTCTACAGCGCAAGTATAAAAACAAAATAAAAGTAAAATTTTTCCAATTCAGACATTTTGTTTCTCTGCAGAATCATGTCGTCCAATCACGGGCCTCATAAATATTCAGCACGAGCCACATTAACAATTACCTTGCAGGATGAGGCACAGTGGGTATAAAGAGCTGATAACTTGCAAAAGCCGACGCTGTGCTTGACATTTTCCAGTCGTGATCACTCGCAATCCCAACCTGAAAATTAACAGCAAGAAGCAAATGAAAGAGATTAAAAAAAATGGATTAGTCTTGAGTTTGAATCAGTGTGGACACCCAGAGAGAAGTGAACATGTTTTATTTTCATGTGATCAATCTTCAGTTGAACTGACAGGGCTTTCATGATTTTCCTTTTTTAAAACCGATTTTGCAATAATGAGAAGAATCATCTTGCCATTAAGGCAGTGTTGGCATTTCTACATGCAACTGGTGTGTGTGTGTGTGTGTGTACACACTGTATATAGGACTACTAGTTCTCACTAGGTCAGTATTGATGCTAGAAAAGGTCCTAAAGAGGTAACAAATACACTTATGACTGCTCGTAGTAGTTGGTCTTGGAAGGGCCCTAACATGACCTGACATAACCTGACCTGACCTAAGATGACCTCAAAGCCACAGAATAATAACCGTAAAATGACAGGGCAGTCAGCTCACTGATGTATTCAGCATGTTTATGATGTTATTTTCAACCAGATTGAATGTACAGCAAAATTACAGGACACTTCCTGTTTGAGATGAACTACTTCCTGTTGGGAGGTCATGGCTTGCATATATGCTCAGGGCACGGCTCTGGTCTCACATGTGAAGTTTTGAGCAAATCGGTCATGTAATGCAAAGAAGGTTTTAAAAAACATTTTTTTGATAACTTCTTTGTTTTTGTTTTTTTTAAATGTTGGTACATTAACACTCTCAGACGAGTGCATTTTTATTTTTTGCCAACTTCCTGTTGAGTTGTTGAGGCCATGGTCCCAATAGACTTTTGTTAGTCTTGGGCTGTGACATGTTTCCTACCACTTTATGACCATTTTTACTTATTTACCGTTTTTTATTCCATTTTTTTCACACCGCTGAATGAGCGCTCAATCCCACACACACACACACACACACACGCTCAGCTAACATCTTCATCCCATGTGACTCAGTAGATTCTCATGTTCTAGAGAAAGCTGTGAAGTGAGGGAGCAAACCGTGAAAGCCCCGCTGACCCCATTCCTCACACACTGACTTTGTTGTGTATTTGAAAAATAAACATCATCATGTGCTGTTTTTCATCATCACTTCAGTTCCAGTGATGTTAGTGACTCCTTCACTGTTGTTTTTTTTATACATCCTAAATGTCACCAGAGGGAAGACAAACGTAATTAAATGGCTCATTGTGCTGCATGATAACAGAATCAACATCTTTAGTGATGTTTATATGAAACTTTTTTTTTTAACAAACAATATTATTCTAACTGTGGCAACACTTTACAACACTAACAATATGGTAAAGTGTAATTAATTATTTGTATAGTAATAACCAAGTAATAGGTTGGTAATAGCGATCAATTATTCCCACACATTTTGCATTACTGTAAATACGCGATGGTTTGCACTATCGCAAAAATTCCAACAGCTTCTAAGAGCTGAGAAGTTGCACGTCAAAGCCAACGTGTGGTTATTACGGTAATTTCACTCACGCTGTTTCAGTAAGCCGGGCGAATCAGCGTCTTTGTCACCAGAGAAGAAAAAACACCTGCACATAGTTTCCATTTTGAGACAAAAACTCAAACAAATGTCATTTTAAATATGTGTTATACTGTTCAAATGCATTTGTCTTCATTTTAAATTGTTAATACACTATTTTAACATGCAGTAAATTGTAAATAACTGCCAGATATTGAAAGTTATTCTGGAAAAATGGGCAAAAACACTTTTTAATGGTTAAATGAGGGGAGAAAATAAAGGTCCAAACAGACATTTTGAGGCTTAGGTGTTAAAGGGTGAATGTGAATGTATTACACTGATGATAACCAACATTAATTATCACTGCCAAGCTATTACCTGAATGTTAATTTGTAAATATTATCTCCTCATTATCACACTATTACTGAACTGGAAACTGCATAAGAAATAACATGGTTTAACCTTCATTTTAACCCAGTATTAAATATTAATTTCCACGTTGTTACTGTGATGTAAAGTGTTACCCTGACATTTTGTGTCACTGCGGCGGGATCACGAACTCGCCGTCCTTTTTATAGTGTGAGGCAGCGACAAGTGACACAAGTCCCACGTGCACTCGCACACACGTTATTCCGACTGAGTCGAGGCATTCGAGGTGTTACACTCGTCTGCACATGCACGCACGCACACACACACATGCAGACAAGTGTAACACCTCAGACAAAGTGAAATCACCTGTGTTTGCAGGAGTCAGAGCTCAGCTGAGTGTAAGTGTGCTGGAACAACAGATTTATTTATTTATTCATTCATTTTTTTCAAGTAAAAGACGGTGTTTTTTGCAGTAAGAACGTAAGTCGAATTCCCCCCTTGTACATAAATAGGCCATTTTTGGTGGCAGCCATTTTGGCTGACTTGTCAAAGTGTTTGAAATGAAAATGAATGATGGTTTTGTTCTATTTAGCACCAGGTCAGTGGAGTCAGTAATGACTTAAGGTCCTTCTTAAGCCACACTTTTATTGCAAGGGCTTCCAGGATTTTAATTGACTTTTAAATGTGCATTTTCTACTCTTACACCAAATCCATCTAACCTGACTTAGGGCTGGACATTGACGAAAAATGTTATCATATTTAATACCTTTTTATGGCAGTTGATATAGATAATTATTATCTTATATGCCCGATGTTTTAGGACCAGTTTTTGCTCTTGAATGAAGGTTAAAGAAACATCTCAATTGTGGTTTTAACCCTTCTGTTATCCTCAAATTTACTAACACCATTAACCCTTGGGGTCAATTTATGTAAAATTATTCCCCAAGTTTATGTATTAGGTATTTCAAGTGTCTCTCAGTGTACATTTTTACTATTTATGACATTTCATTTTAGTCATTTAACATAAAGTAAACCATGTTATTGATTTTTGGTGTAAATAATTTTTTAGAGACGTGAATCATTGAATGTGCAGATATAGACGATATATCGCCAAATCGATATTTTGACCCACCTCTAACAGTAATATATCTCTTTAAGTTGCTGCTATTTCCTCAGAAAGGATATGACATTTATCACCAATACTGTGTTCCTTTCTTAAGAAGACGTCACCACTGTCGTGTACTTTGTTTGACAAAACCCTTGTGTGTGACGTAACCTTTATTTCTGTGGACACACACACGTGGACTGTAATCAGGAGACCGAGAGGAGGATATTGGTTGTGAATCTCATATCCTGTTTTATTGTTCAAATATGGCAGAACATGATAAAACACACAGTACAAACACACCGAGGCAGTCACACATGCACACACACACACTGACAGGGAAAGACAAACAGAAAAGACAAATTTGTTGAGGCGTTCTCACACTCGCCTCTGTGTTTTTATAACTGATAGTGACGAGACTTTCTCTGGGGAAGCTCTGATCCAGCATCCCACAGTCACTTTGTGAACACACACACACACACACACACACACGCGCTCACAAACGGATGAACAGATTAAACAAACAAATCAACAGGACAATTTGTGGATTAAAGGGGATTTTTAAGGAGATTAAGGATCCGGTGACAATAATAAGATCAAAACAAAAACGTTCAGCGTCCACCTTAAGACAGAATTCTCTTGTGTTATTCATGTTTCAGTGAGTCCATGACAGGACTGAAGTGGATTTCACAGGGATAAGAGAACATTTTCCACCTCACGCCTGTTTGAACTAAAGGGAAATAAACCTCATATGGCACAAAATCTGAGCCGACAAGCCGAGTCACTCTTTTCACAGCAACATAATTATGATTTAAAGTACAAATAACATGAATTCTGTCTCGAGGTGGATTTCTTTTTTCCCCCATCAATTTCCACATTTGAACATTTATCATCACCAATTTACTCGTGTTGGCTAAAATGTTACCTGTGCATTGTCACCTTCAACACTTCAACAAAAATCTTCATCAATTAGTTTTAGTGACTAAAGGCCACTCTAAACAGAGGCAGTTTGATTTAACAGCATCTACCTGCTCTCTTAAAATTAGGTAATAAAAAAAACCCAAAATCTAAAGTTTGTGCTTTTTTTTTTTTTAAACATTTAAATGCAAACTGAATTCAAAATAAAACATCTTTTTCAGTTGTTCACTTGAACTTAATAATTCTGACAGTGATTCTGCTGCAAAACTAAAGCAAATAAATACAATAGTTAAAATGTCAGATGTTTATAACCATTATCTTGTGCCATCGTCATCTTGTCAGTCGAAGGCCCCCGCCCCCCCCCTTTGAAAACCAAACATTGTTGTTGGCAGTATGTGTTTCTGAATGGCTTGGAATGATAATGCTCTTGGGGTCACACTCATATCGATGGAAGACAGCGAAATTAAGATCACGGTGGATTATCATTCAGCTGACAGCAGCGATTGTCTGATGGAGTTCAACTTTCCTCCAGCGTGGCCATTTCCATCTGAATGGCTGTTTGGCTGTCACTGAGAATAAAAGTCTCTCAGATTAGCACAAATACCAAGTAAACACTGAGCCCAGGCTTAAACTCAGACTATTGATAAATGGATTAAAAAAGAAGAAGAAAAACTAATAAATCATGTGCATGCTCTTTAACTGACAATACAGAGAGTGAATGAAATGAATTTACATTTATATGTGATCACCAGGCACAAAGCGGGGCTATTAAATTATTGTATGTGTCAAATAGCAACAGCCATAATAGCCTTTCACATATAAATGTAACGGCTTTTTTTTATTATTATTTTTTTTATTGAGACAAGCACAAAGTCTCATTAATGGGGTAAAACACATTCTTGGCAGCTTGTAGTGTGTTGTCATAGTGTTGCAGTATTTTGAGTATCTATAGTGTCTCCATTAAGTAAATACATTAGTGGAGATGAATGAATGACTGACTGACTGACTGAGGGACACCGGATTCATGAGCAGACTGTTGTTAATGGACCCAACAGGAGTCATGTCAAAATCAGCTCAAGTTAAGAGCTGATTTTTTTATTTTTTTTTTTCCTTAACTTCATGATTGTCTCCGTGTAGTCTCAGCTGAACATTTTATTTTTTAAATACTTGGGTCATAACTGGAGCCATTTTCTACAAACCGCTTTAGAATGAAGACAAATCTGCGGGATGGTTTGTAAACAAAAACAGTCATAATCCTACAACAAAATGAAGTCGATGCAGTAATGGAACAAGTTCCAAACTCCTAATTAGGGCTGTCACTTTTAATGTGTTCTAAATTGGGTGAAACAAACTAGAAGTAAAATTTCTTAACCTAACATTTTGCTGTGACAATGTAGGATGCAGACAGGCCAAATACTAAAGCATCCTAAAAAGTGGCAACATACTTTGGATTCTACACCATAGTAAGAAATTAAAATGCTGACTCACCTTTTACCGCATCGGTTAGCTCCACCTGAGTGAAGCAGCAGAGGACGGCATCAGTGAAAAGTGACAGCCCTAAATACGAGACTCTATATTTCACATTTAAGTTTGCGTAATTTGCCCAGTCACAACACCGTCAGTCATTGAATTTCTAAACTGCATGATTTCCGTTACCTGAAATAATCTGCTGAAGGAGAAAGGAGGGTTTTTGTTGGGGGGGACATGATAGAGAAATTTTGGTGATAGTAAACCAAGCTGTCCACAAAACATGATTCATTTCATTCTAGTGAGTGAGAGGTCACAGTGAACCCTACATGTGCAGAGAAGGAGTGCTTCACAAATGTGTTCTGGCTAACATGGACCCACAGACGAGCAGAAGAGGGAGGGACAACATCCTCACCGTCATGGTGTGTTCTGACCAAATGTGATGGGAATACACTTAGTTTTCAGAATTCAACAGGAAGTCCTGCTGCTTTTGTTTGTCTGCGTTTCTTTCCTTTTCTTTGAATCTGCTCCACGTTTGGTGAGCTAGCAGACGTAGCTAGCCTGTCTTTTGAGACAGTCATCGAGTGGCACTGGTCTTCGGCTCCATGTTCTGTTTAGCACTGTGTCAAGCTTGGTCAGGTGGGCAGGTAGCTAGCATGGCTGGCTAGCCGTTGAAGTTGGCTAGCTGGTGTAGTTGGTCAGCAAACTGACTGGTTGGCTGGTCCAGGGTTTTCTGCCCAGAACACGGACTCTTCTTCTGGTTAGCCAGGTCTGGCTAATGGTCTGTGGGCAGCTGGACTATCAGTCTGTGTACCTCGGTCTTTAGATGTCACTTCCTGTTGTCTGTGGTCAAGTTAGCGGTAGTGTCTGTCTTTGCAGCATTTTCCTCAGTGTTTCCAGGGAGCTGCACCGCCACAGAATTAACCCCGCCCCCATTTTGAAGTGTTTCCTGTTTGTATTGTTGCACAGCGCGACTGACGGCATCCTCCACCAGTTTCCTGCTGACCCTCAGTAGCTCCGCCTCGTCTGGCTCAGACCGGCGACGCGCACCTGGGTTGAACACAAAAGTGCTTATTATATAATTTTGTAAAATTCACTGATGCAAAACAACATAATGGATGCTGAACTTGCTCTTTAAGCACTTATTTTTCTTGTGTATGTAGCTGCTAAATGCTCTGATATGTTCAGCACCTCATCAATAACTTACTGTTCTGAGATAGATTTTTATTATGTAATAAATTATAATATTTGTATCAATAGTACAGCTTTGAATGATAATAAAGTGGTTTGCCCCTGGAATTGACTCGTATTGAAAACATTCGACAAACACAAGTATAACAGTGATCAAGCACAATAAGGATCAGCGATTAACAATGTCAAAAAAGTAAATATCCAATATTATTAAGGACTGATCAACTACCCAGCATTCAGCAGTTTAATAGCTGAGGAAATGGCTTTACTCATTTTGTAATCGTCTTGAAATTGTGGTTCATTTCTAAAAATTCAAACAATATGCAATTTCAATGTTCATTTAATTGTAAATTTACCATGGATGTTAATGTAACTTGCTGGTGTTCTACTCCACCATATGAGACAGTAATGACATATTTTTGATTCTACTATGTGCAAAATGAAAGCAGAAAGTTACCATAAGGCTGACAGACAACAGAAATGATACGAATGTTGATAACAGATGATAACAGATGAGTCAAACCTATATGCATTATGTAATTGAATCTACCTCCTGCTGTGTTTGATTCAGCAGGAAAAGCTTTTTTTGCACACTGCAGTTTCCTTATGTGGTATAGAAAAAAAACTGCAGATGAAAATCAGACATACTTTAAGCCAGTTTCATAAAAAATGAAAAGGGGGGGAAAAAAGTTAAGGTAAGAAGGCAGATGTCAATAATTCATGGAGAAAGACAAGCAGGCCGGCTCGCTGTGAGATGGACAGCCTGCACTATGCCATTTAGATAAAGAATAATAGAAACTCACTCAAGCATCTTTTCAAACACACACACACACATAATAACCACCTCAACATTTGATTACAGAGGCCAAACATAAAATCCCAGAGCTTATCTTCTATACCACACAGTCCCAGTGGGCCCAGAGGTTTGTTTACATTTGAAAACAGAGTGCCACTCTATTATTCATTACAGTGACAGTAGTGAGACAATGGTCAGAATCTTATCCATAAATGAATATATTGATTTGTTATTTACATGCTGTGGTGTTTAATACTGTCGTTTCTGAAATGCTAATTTGTATTAAATCCTTGTGACACTGTGGATGTGCAATGTTTCACTTATTCTCGGGGAGTCCCAGCAAGAGCACATGGGCACATTGGGAGAAACGCCAAACTCCACATGGTCATTTGCCCACAAATTGACTTACATGATAACCTAGTTTGAACAAATATGTCAGGTTTGGTGATTTGTCTGTTACGTATTAATATTGGGAACTAGCATCTATAAGCCATGACATACTGTATACAACCAGGCTGGATGGTTCTAGGTGTGAGTTTAAATGGGGTGTATAAATGCTATGCTCAGTCCATGATGAGTTACCAATTTGCACTTGATTCCATCCTTTTCTGTTGAGTTCTACCACACAGCCCAGTGTCATAAATCAGTCACTGTTACCACAGCATATCACCACCAGCTCCTTCTGTTGACATGCATTATGCATCTATGGATTTTGTTGTTGAGGCCATTCTGCTAACAGCTTGACAAACAGAAACCAGTAATCAACAGAGCAGCAGGCACATGAATACTGATTCAGCTGTGGTCACCGTGTGCCCACATCAGCTTCTATTTCTGCTAAATTGGTTTGGTCCTAACAAGATGTTCTGCTGTTATACATCTAACTCAAGGCTTACAGAGAAGCACTGTAGTTTTTACTGCTGTGCTATTTGATTAGTTGCAGCCTGGCTGACAGTTTAAGAGACTCACACCTATGACCACGGTCTGGTGAGGTATTTTTACACTCAGGATGGCAGCAGACTCAATTTATTCTAAATCAGACTTTCCTAGTACACTGAAGTGACTGGAGATATGAATGTGTGGGACTCCTTTTATACACTTGGCTATTTCTGAGTAACTGAAACTGGCGCTTCAGGCACTAATGAACGGATCACGATCACATGATTTAAATCATTACACAAGCTTTGCAAGGTTTTTTTTTCCCCGTGCCCACTCTGTTGTTTGCAGGCACAAACCTTCAAGCAGCTCATTACTGATGACAGGCTCCTCGTCTTTGTGACCAATAATAATCAGCCTGTAGTCACACCTGTGGGACTCTTCTCCTCAGGAAACAATCCTCATAAACATCAACAACAGTATACAGAGTCAGTTTCATCTGTGGGATACAGTGTTATGCAGTTTGACTTGTGATGCCTTTTTCAAGCTGAAGTTCAATATTCATTCATTACTAACATAAAGGAGCATTAATAAACTCAGTAACCACTCTATATTCTAATGCAAGGTGATGTAAAGCTATGAATTGTTTACTGTATCATATCTTACATGACGGTCAGTCATAGTGTAACCATGTCAGGATGTGTGACGACGTCAGTGCAGTAAAAGTCTCTTTCAACAACACAAAATGTGATGCAATAAAGATCCAATAAAGATAGTGTGGTGGACGATGTCATTACATAGCCTGCAATAAAATCTCCGTAATGCAAGAACTGAAACATGTGAAAGGCTAATGGATCTACTTTACCATAAAAGGTATTGAGGAGATCGTGGATCTCAAACAGTACAGGATTAGGCACAGATGACTGCAATGTTTAAGGAAACAACAGCAGGGGAAGAGCACTGGCTCGCTAACACAAGGCCATGCATCCAGGCAGTGCAATTAATGGACAGTCAATTTAAATCGTTTCCTGCTCTGCTGCCATTTACCAGACATACAGACAGTGGCAGCCTCTGGTTAACCAAGTTAGAACTGAAAGGGTACCTGAAATGACTCCAGATGAGTAATGCGGCATTAGCTGAAAGTATTGATTAAAGTTCATTACTAAAAAATGAGTGCTTTCTCTGTGTGATTTATGGAATGTTCCAAGGTTGGAGATCAGTAGAAATGTAAACATGGGATTTTAAAAATATCACTCTGATCACACATGGAGGTGATAATTGTAAGAAAACATTTTTATTGTGATGTATTAACAATATGATCAAAAGGTAATTCAGGCGTTGCTTAAAGTGATCACATCATCACTCACGGGGAATATGATTGCTCAAGGCTCAGATGTAGATGAGGTATCCAATGAAACTCTGTAACTGAATAAATACTTTAGTGTTTGGCATTAAGTGGGCTCACATCTGCAAAACAAGCACAAGCAACAAATATCTAATAGCGATAGCACCTGATTCAGTGTCTTGTGAATCTCACAGACTAACACAACAACACAATCATTAAAAGCCTCTTTGTCTGTTAACACAAGGGAGATGGGGGTTTTTTGTGCTGGGCGAGAGTGATTTTAAAAGGATTGGTTTCTACCCGTTGGCAACATGATAACTAAAATGGATGCACTAATACGGTTATGAAAATCCACTGACTCATACTGTCAAAAACTACAAGACTCAGCTGAGTGAAAAAATAAGGTACAGGAAGATTTTTTATTTAAAAAAACTGCTGTGTGTGTGTGTGTGTTTCAGATGAGGCAGCACTTCGATTGTAAACTGTGGGGAGATTAATGGCATATGGAGAACAAATCCCTCACTTCATCTCCTTTTTTTTAAATCAGATCAGTTCCTGTTGTCTTCATTAACATCCAGGAAATATGTTTGCTGTGTGGCAACATTTGTGAGAAAGCTTTCATCTGCTCACAGCGTTAAGCCTCTCTCACTGTCACCAATTCCACAGCAACAGGGTTTAAAGACACAAGGCTATTCTTCTCACATTTTATCTGCGGTTCACACACACAGACTGCAGGTTCAAAAGTATCTTCTCAACACTTTCTCACACAGTAAAATAGACCAAAGCTCCCATTCTCACCATCACACTCATCACTTTCTTTATCTACCACTCTTCTATACTCCCTCCATATCTACCATTGTGCCTCTTCCTCCTCTCCTCACCTCCTTCATTTTCATAACCTCTTTTGCTATCTAAATATTTCTTTTCCACCGTCTTGCTTTACCTCTTGTGCTGGCAGCGTTGTCATGGTGACAAGATGAGAACCACTTCAACTTTTCAACACAGGAGGCTGCACCAAATTCCTTCTCTTTTTTGGAACGTTTTACTCTCTGGTCTCTCTGGGGTTTTTTTTTTAACCCTTTCCTCTGGGTCCATTTCACCATTCATCTTTCTCTTTGTAGCTCAATTCTATACCGTCATCGATTCACTGTCGTGTCTTAAGACCTCTTACCCGTCATCATTTCGGAAGTCTTTCTCTGTGCATGAACATGTTTTATTCTTTACAAGCTTTAGCTGTAGATGTTTAATGAAACAAAAAAAAAAGCTGTCAGTTTAAATATTATAACCACTGAGAAAACTCTGAACAAAGAAGAGATTTGAAGGTGTCGGAGTACAAAGCACAGATCTTTTTTCAGTCAGCGTACGTTACATTCAACAGTCTCTGCCTCTTTCATTGTGATTGTTAATCATAAACAGCCACACTTAAGCTCTTAGTAGCAAACCAAAGCCAATCTGGTTCTATAATTGGTTAGTAGTAATGAGGACAGCTTAACGTGGAAATGATCATCTGGACCGATACTATATCCATGTTATTCTAATCTCATATAGCATGATGAGATTAATCCAGGATATTGCTCTAATTCTTTACATTGCTCTCACAAATTGTCCTTCCAGCACGAAATACCTCAACTGGGGTTTAAATAATAAAGAAAATAAAACTTGTCAGTATGATATTAAAACTGATTTCATAGAGTAATGATAGTCAAATGACACCATTCATGTTCATTCTGATGCCCTCTCCGTCTTGTTTCCACTCGATTTTCACAACACACTCACGACATAAATACCCTACATTATTCCACATCCAAAACAGAAGAAACTGTTCAGCCAGTATTTACAGTGCCTGCACTTCAATTTGTGCTGCGCAAGAACCGTTTTAACATGATGACTTCAAACTTTATTACACATCTATTTATCTTGTTGCGTATCAACGTCTTCCTCTCAATAACTCAGACTCCACTTTAATGTTGGATCAGAGCTGACATTCTCTGCCAAAAATCTTTGGTGAGCTTTCACTTCTTTGTACTTTCCATGATGGACTTTTCTAAAGTTCAGCTCCAGCAGCACTACAACTGTAAAGGCACAAAAACACATAATTACTAAATTGCTTAAATGTTTTGTCGCTGAGACATTTTTGTGTTTGTTGTTTTCTGTCACGGCAGGAGGAAACAATCTTTAAAAATGTTTAATTGCAATAATTATTGATGGTACGAAACATTTTAATTGTGATAATGTGTCTGCCATTGGAGAACGAGTGAAGACACAAACAAAGAGCCCATGGAAAGTTTCAGAAGTGAATTCTACTCCACAAAAGATCTCAGTTGTAAAGCAAAAATACATGTTTCCCCTGCACCGTATACACACACATGCAGGAGTATGTCAGGTATGACAGTATTACTTTGACACACAAATAATGTTACATCACCAGATAATAACATTAACAACAAAAATCCCCAACAGTTATGCACTACAGCTTTAATGTATCCATCTAAGAGAATATCAAAGGGACTCTCTGCTGCTACGACTGATATCAACTGATTTCCTGAAACCTTTATAGCAGATCTGAGCTCACATTAATTGCAGCATATCTGGTGAAAGTAGGAATGTAATGGGCAGAAGAAGAGGAGGAGGAGGGGGAAGACAACAGTACGTGACATGAGGAAGACGAGGGTGGGGATATTTGTGGGCAAGGATCTCCTTGAAAAAGAAGTGAATGAGAATGGAAAAAGCAAAGCAAGAGGAGAGAACGGAATGGGTGCATTTGAGTACAGGGTTGGGAGGGAGAGGAGGAGACGAGGGGGAAATGAGGAAGGACAGACCTTGTAATACGAATAAATTACGGACAGTCGGAGTACATACAGTAGAGTCGAGGCTGTAGGGAAAGGTGGGGCTAGAGCCCTGATGGTAAAGTGGTTTCCTCAGGAAATACCACAGAATCTGACACAACTCGCTACATCTCTCACAACAACTTTCAATTTACACTTTATTACAGTCTGTATGTGACCTACTGTTGATGGGTTATTATTATTCAGTGCCATGGAGACTGCAAAACAAATGCTTTCCTTAAACATGCTGATTAACAACATAACGTTTGTGCTGACACAAACTCAATGAAGATGAATCCAGTAAATTAAACAATTGGCTGGAGGTAGAGTGTAAGATCAATAAACCAGCGCTGTTATTCTTAGCCTCAGAGATGTTGCAGGGCCCAGCATGCACATCACATGGTCGTTGGCAGGAGCCAACCCCATAACTTCAATAATAACACTGCTCCCAGGTCCAGTTAACACATCTAAAACACAAAATATCAGGCAAAATACTGCAAGAGGATGCTAGGAGGCATAATTCTGCAGCTCTATCACATGTTTTTACAGCTTTCCCTAACATGTGGCCTGACTTGCCTGCATTTCAGAGAATTCAGCAATAACACCAACTAATCACATTTCTGACTCACTCTGCCTTGTGACATCAGCGGTGTTCAGAAGTGTGAGAATCCTCTTATTGACAATTTCATGGCTGATAAATTTCTTCAAATGAGTCAGGGAATGCCTTCAAATCTCTCACACTCTTATCTCCAAAGTGATAGAGTAAGAATGACTTGATTTATTGAGAATAAATAGGGATTGGGAATGGGGTTTAAATCGCATACGTCCCAGGTCACTAATAGTCGGACTGCGGTCTGGATGTGGACCCAGATCTATTATGATAAATCATTTTAATTCCTACAGGAACATTTGTCTTTTAACTGGTGCAACGTTTCCAGAGGCGAAGCTAAACACGTGTCTGCAGAGAAGATGTGTTGAATGGATATCTCAAACTTGAACTGTGTTTGGGCAAACAGACACGGCCTGTGATCCAGTTTGTTCTCAGCACAGTCAAACAGAGGGAGAGAAAAAAATTGAAGTAAACACCTCTAATTGATTGTTCCTTCAGAAAGCAGACTCTGAGCTGTTTCCATTTGCCTTGTAAGAGCAAAACCTTGGTCCCTTATTCCCTGGTGAAGCATCAGAGTATGTGTGTTGTGATTTAAACCCAGCTGTTTCTTCCTCCTCAGTGTCAAAACTTGACTTGATGCAAAAAGCAGTCGCGTCAGTATTTCGGGGATGACTCTCTCTCCGCTCAGTGAACCAGCAACGCTGAGTTGTCGTTGGCTGTCAGACTCATACAAAAGTGAGTGAGTGAGAGAGAGTTAACACAGAGTCACTTGGCAGCGAGAGGAAAACTTGGCTGAGAGATATGAATGGGAGAAGAAACAGTGTAAATTATCAGTGCTGCATGCAATTCTTCCCCTCTCTCTGCCCCTCTGTGGCTTGTTAATCCTCCGCCCTGCTCTCCTCATCTTTCTCCCCTCCTTCCTCACATGTGGTCTCTGCTGTCTGCACCAGCGCACACTCTCTCTTTCTTTGTGCATCACTCTGCTTTGTGAGAGGCTCATAAATCCAACCACATAACTCAGTGTTAGCTTCTTTATTTTTTGATTGACCTTGACACACATTAAGAACAGAAAAGAACAGTCGTAGCTGTTCTGTTGCTATAGAGTTCCTGTGAATGAACAGTTCATGCAGCGACCGACCAGAGGCGGAGCCTCCTCGCAGTTACTTCTGCCAGGCCATCTGCGACCCCCCGTGAAGAGGATGCTGCCTTTATCTGACTCTACAAATAAAAACAAAACCAACGCAGTGGTGCCATTTGTCACAAATATCAGCACAAAAGTAACGACTGCTTTACAGCAAAAAATAATTGAGATCTTTGAAAGTTAATTTAGTCACCTCTTGTGAATGTGATAAAGGTAAAAACATTTACAGCAATTATGCATTTAGTGTTTGTGCGAAGTATAAACTTTCATAGCTAAGCCCTAACAAGACAAACAATCATTGCCTCTCAAAGAGCAGCAGTGAAGCAGTGACAAGACTTTGTAGCTTCATAACAGAACAAAATAACTACAATATATTTGGTTCTGGTTTGCAATTTAGTGCCATTTAGTTGGCAGGAAATGTCAAAAATGTATGAACAGTTAATGAAATCTGGAGGTTAGAGAGGACACCGCCATGTGTGATTCAGATCACACATGGCCATTTAAAAATCCTTGCAGCTGGACAGGCGTGTCTCCCCGTCAATGCTGCCTCACCGCAGATCAAAAAGACTGACCGGCCCTTTGAGTGGACAACGGACAACAGGAGAAAACTCATGCTACACTTTGCTTTGACATCTTTCCGTTCTACAGCCTGGTGTCCTAACACAAGAAATAACAGCCTGGTCTGTTTGGTAACTTACAACAACATAACAAGCCATGACTTGACTCTATCAGCTCTATCAGCTGCTGTGACTAAACATGAGTGTTGTTTCTGTAGGGGTCTGGAAGTGTAAATTACAACATCATTTTCATCCTGTTCAGAGCAAAGCATCACAAGGACTTACATGCATCTGCCTCTTGGCATCACTTACATGTCCGCACTTGTTTGTGGTTAGTACTGGTTTCACATAGCAAGAAGGTTCTGGGTATCGATCTGTGTGGAATTTGTATGTTCCTATGTGTGCATGGCTTTTGTCCAGGTAAACCAGCTTCCTCCCTCAGCCTACAGACATGCAGATTGGGGTATGGTCCTTTTGAAGTAAACTGTTCGTCTCTGTAGGTTGCCCCTGTGATAATCTGATGAGCTGTTCATGATACCTCTGCCTCTCAACCCACCGACTCCAGCTCTGCCTGTGACCATCAAAGTATCATCAACATAGATAATGGATGAATGCGTAAATGGATTAAATGATTGAGTGAGGACAAAAAAACTGCAACCTATCAGCCATGGTTGATACACACACATGCATGTGACCTTCAGTACGCAAACTTCTCTGCCTCTGCCTTTGTTTCAATATCATTATATCTCTCTAAGACCATTCCTGTCCTTTCCCCCTCATTAGCTTTCATTCCCCACATCAGTTCTTCCCCCTTCTCCTACCATCTCTCTCTCCCTCCTCAGAAGTAGGGCACAGTGGCTTGACTGTTTATAGCAGAGCAGCTGCAAGCGTGGAGAGAGCGATTGAGCAAAAGAGAGAGAAAGAGCGAAAGAGAGAGAAAGCGAGGAGCACTGGGGGAGAACACAGGAGGAAGAGAAACAAAGAGATGCAAGAAAAGAGGAGCACACAGTGATGTGTGTACACAGAGCTCAGTATAATATTTCTGTTTGTGCGTCAAAAGAGAACACATGCACACATTTTCCACCATCACTATCTTAGCCAGTGTAAAAGTCTGCATTTATGACATCTGCATGATCAAGACCTTATACACGGCTCGTACACACACACACACACACACACACACTTTATTATGTTTTCTACTTCTGTTGAAACATTAATGCAACCAACAAATTAGAAGCTAAATCAATATGAAACTATTAGTGTAGTTTACCATTTTCTTTTAAGAGCCTCTTTCTCTGCTTGAGTGGCCGATTAATTTAAATGTCCTAATAAAATCAATTTTAATTTCTTGGACTGGAACAAACAAGAAATCCAACATAATGCCAATGATGCCAAAAAAATTTCCCCTTTTTAAGATGTATGTGAAATATTTTTATTAGCAATCTGCTGTCAAGTCTGTTTACGTCACGCGATGACCTTTCCCCCCGAGGTCAACCCGTGCCGTGGCCTAATGTAGTTGCAGTAGTGACCAGGGACGCTGCAGACAGATGGGACAAATATTGGAATTTTAGTTTTCTCTCACAAGTTAGTACTTCAGCTACCAGTAAAAGGAGCGTACAGCTATATTATGTGCAACTGTTTGGTATGTTTTACAAGTGAATGACGCATGAATTTTAATTTCCACATTTCATACCCAGTACCTACCAGCTAATGACACTGTGCTGCTAAATTTAAGGGCATGGTTTGTAGAGCGGCTTCTTTGAATTTGTACAAGTTAATTTCTTCATTTCAAAATGTGTCTGTTTAATTTATTAAACGTATTGCCTGAGTCATTGCTTACAGCTGCTACAGAACCATGAGAGATGAAGTGCTGCTTAAAACAAATGACTGTCTATTTATTTATCATTTCTTCTGCTACTGTAACAGAAATGATTTCCCCCTTGGGAGATTGATAAAGTGCTATTCTAATCTGTACTTCTCTTTTTCTTCATTCGGCTTCTCCCTCTCTTGGGGTCGCCAGAGCAGATGATCCGCATATTTGATTTGGTAGAAATGTCTTTGGCCGGAAGCCCTGCCTGACGCAACCCTCCCATTTATCTGGGAGTACACTGGATGTAGGGGTCCATCTAGAGTGTCCAATCAACAGTAAGCAATGGGAATTTGGAACCTTTAACTTTGGTACCCCAGGCCACTGATGTTTAACATCGGTGCTCAAAAAACGCTTTTATAGTATATTGTGGTTGCAGAGAGCTAATCTGTGCCATGTGGTCTTTTAAAATATAACCTCCCTACTCTCTACTTAAACAAAATGTGTTTTACTTACTCTTCCTTCAGTCATGTTTACAGTGCAGAATGCTAAAAATGCTGAGTGTAAAAAAAAGCAGTTTTCTGCATGGTCTAACTTTAACACGTGTACATAGAGTAGAATTTTGTGACTTGACAGATGGTTTGTTAACAAACCATTTTTCCAGTGGGGACATTGCAGATTGTAAATATAAGACAGAGAAATAACTGAAGGGGATTCTTAAGCTGTTAGATCATCCAGTGAAGCCATAACAAAATAACTTACAATAACAGATGATCCAGTTCTTCAACATACACAAGTATGCTACTAATATAAACTTAGCCCATATCTACTTCATCACACTGTCATTCAGACACTGAAAATGCAACAAAATGCTCAGCACCATTGTTTGACATTTGTCCACGAGTAATCCTCTCGTGGACAAATAGTTGGACTCTAGTGTCTCTAGTTTTGTTAGTACCGATTACAAAGTCACACATTTTACGAGGTGTGTGGTTAATGTCATTCCTCTACCTGACAGTTGGAGGCGGCGGGGCATAAAGATGCACTGCAACAAATCAAGGGGGCAGTCGAAGAAAACTGCAAACTGACAAATATGTAAATTATGCAAAGGCTTATAGTAACTATATATGCGCTTTGTAGTCATTTTGTAAGGAAGCAAATCAATCCAACTGAATAAACATAACTTTTGTGTTGATACTCCACAAAGAACCTTTATATTTTAGCTGGAGGTATCAACCAGATCTTATCAGTATGAGATTAAAGATATACATACTTACTTCTACTGTTGTAGAGGCTACACTAGATCATTATACAATACTAGACTGCACACAAAGCAAAGTGCATGGTCACACTTTCTTGCACACATGTACTCGTTGGCCACCTCTTAGTCAGATACATTCATGGATGTTACCACATACACACAGACAGCTGACACAAAATGACACACACACTGAGTAGATTATGGTCCCGCTCTACATGCACACAGTCTTTCCTACAACACACACCCACACATGGAGACGGGAGCAGGAGACACTTACTGATTTTCTCCTCGGCTTGGGAGAAAGGGAAGCAGCACAGCTGACCCATGGCGCCTCCTTCCCTCTCGTCCTGTTCCCCTCTCTCTGTGTTTCCCCTCTTTTCCCCTTTCCCCTTGTTCTAAGACAGACAGATTGAGCCAGAGTCCTGCTACCTTCCAGTCTTCCCCACTCCTTATCTCCTCGGATTTTTCTCTTCCGTGTCACTCTTCCTCCCACCTCGAAGGACTGATGGACTCAATGAGGATGGAGGCAACCAAAGAAAACCCTCCCTTTCCCTCTGTTCAGCCCCGGTGAAGACGGAGCAAGGCAGGAGACGATGGGAAAAAAAAAAGAACGAGTGGCTCCTTGCTCTCGCTCTACTTTGCACTGACACAGGGAGGAGGGGTGAGTGAATGTAGAGTGTATCAGAGAGGGACAGAAGGAGAGGGGAAAAGAGTGGGAGAGGGAGGGAGAAAAAAGAGAATGGAAGAGCTGGAGTGTGTGCAATGTGCATGTGCGTGCAGGAGACAAAAAGAACATGTGTGTGTTTGTGTGTCGGCAGATGCAGACACAAGAGTAAGGGTGGGTTTTGCGTTTAAGAATATGAGAATGAGCATGTGTAAGAGTGTGGAAAGTCTATAGTTACAGGGAGCAATATATGTGAGGAGATGGGAGACACTACCCTGTTTGAGCGTGCATGTGTGTATGTGTGGAGGGGGGAGGAGACAGGGGACAAAGGCTCCACCTACACTTGTCACTGTAGCTTGAGTAATGGTTGTTGAATAGCCGGTGGCCTGTTATTTATGAGAACTTCAATGATATTGGTAAGTTACTAAGGGAACCAATATCTTTTAAAAATAATAATACTAAAAAGAATCTATGAAACCCTATTGTTAAAAGTAGATCTATGCAAAGGTCAAGCATGAATTACAGTTAATGGTCAGGCATAAAGACAGACATGTATACATGAAAGAAGATTCAATTATCAGCAGTTTCCAATATTTCTCAAATCATATCTTGTATGCTGCAGTCCTTCAAAAAATGCTGCAAATGTAATGAATAATAGATCACGAGGTAGAGCTTGGATATACAGTACAGCTTGAACTAAACCTGACCTGATGCAGCCCATTGAGTTCAGGCCATTATTTCTTATGTTTCACCTGTTACATAAGGACTGTCTGCAGCCAAGGCCTTAAGCTAACTATTTAAGAACAAAAATATCAGATGTTTTTATACTAAAATGTTTGGTTGAATATGTAACAGAAAGACCTTCCCTAGAGCCATGTGTTTAGTTCGTCTGTTCAGAGCTACAGTCGAATCATGGAAAACTCAGTCCAGGTTAGGTGGACAAGAACATGAGTGGAGCTATCACAAGCTGCATTACATTACAAGGAGTCCTTCACTGCTTGTTTATAAAGGAATAAAGACTGAAGTATTGGCCGTAGCGATAAGTAGTGGCAGCTACTTATTCTCTAGCGTATTGAGGTCTAAATCAATGTCCAGCGGGTAATTTTCTCATA
This sequence comes from Solea senegalensis, assembly GCF_019176455.1. Lineage (NCBI taxonomy): Eukaryota > Metazoa > Chordata > Actinopteri > Pleuronectiformes > Soleidae > Solea > Solea senegalensis. The sequence continues at coordinate 8,264,696 of NC_058037.1, forward strand.
GTGAAAAGCTGGCACTGGCTGGCGATCCAACCGAAAACTCTTCACCTTCATCTCTCCATTAACATGGAAAGGGATTCTTTTTTGCAGACAGACATCCTCTATTGCTGGTCTGTGTCAAATCAATTGGTCGAAGGGAAACTATGGTCTTGTCTCTGACCTTGCAAAGTAAGGTAAATTATTTATTACATGCATTTTGCTTGTTGAAACCTTGTTTGTTTAGTAACCTGAATACAAACTGGAAGAGCACAGCATTGCGAGCAAATAAACTAGTGACTCAGTCATTTCTTGTGGCCATAAATCAATCCACAGTATTCCTACATTAGCTGTCTCATTATGTATTACCGTACTTCAGTTGATACTTTATTCCACTGCGATATATTAGCAGTATTGCCTGAGTCATTGCATCATAAGACAAGCTGAGCAGTTTTGCGGTAATATACAGTTCTGCGTAGCACTCCGACATAATGATCTTGAATGAGCACTCATAGTCAGTGTAGTTCGGCAGCATGATTTCCTCGTTTATACTTCACTTGTGCTGGACTTCAATCTACTTTTGCATTTACAATTATTCTCTATTGATGGAAAAAGATAATTTGATAACTGATCTATACCATCTATAGAGAGCCACAACAGATCATCAGCCTTTTGCACCAATACGTTTTTTTTAAGAGTGGTGGAGCTAAGGTAATATTGGCAGATCATCACATTTGCAGACCACTGTGTGTGTGTGTGTACATTATTTGTCAGTAATGGATAATGAATATTTATTGCCATTTGCTTTGAGTTCTGCCACCAAAGCTCTACCCAGACCACAATTCCCATGATGCCACATGGCTTCACAACTACTGTAGGTCCTTTCTTATTGTTTTGATTGAGAAACCGACAATGGCGGAGATTACAGACCGTGCATTTATTATACCTACATAAAAGCAAATTGGATGCTGCACTGAAAGCAGACGTAAGAGTAAAACCCAAACAAAACAAAAGTCGGTGTGAGGATGTGGAAACCAGGGTGATTAGTGGCCCTGCTTTTTAAACAGAAGGCCTTGGTTCAAGCCCTTTCATCATCCCCTTCATCAGCTCTGTCGATGAGTCCTTGAGCAGTACAATGAATTGCAACCAGTTTCAGTGAGGCTCTTTAGTGGCTCTATGTGCAAACATTGACTAAGGGGGGTAGTGAAAAACACATGTCTACTCAGCAGGATTACAGAGGGATTACAAACAAGGGGAGATATGAAGTATGAAGAGCAAAAATACCCCCAGTGGACCCCGAGCAGTATTTAGTTCACAGCTGCTACATTAGACATGCACAAACTCCTCATCACACAACATACCCATGTATGAATGTAAATATTGTGTTTTTTTAGTAAGTTATTAGTAAATGTCTGAATAATTATTGGCATATAACCACAACCATGATAATCTACATACATCCAGTATTTATAAATATTTAGATGTTGAAATATATTGACAAGAAAAAAGGTGTGTCACTGTTGAAACTGCAGAAAAACACTCTGAAAACAGCATTCAGAGTGCATAGACCAATCGGTGATAACTCATATGAAGTAACACCAGCAGGAACCAGCTCGTGTTCACATGCACTAGCTTTAAATAACTTATGCAGCAGGATGCTACATGGTAGAATGCATGTAAACGGTAAAAGTGGTTGCTTGGTCCGTTTAGACACTGAAGATACAAATATACAGCAGCTGTTGTGGGCAGGTTATCTTATTCCTTCTCCGCTCAGACAACGGTAATGTGAAACAAACCACATCATCGTTTCAACAAACCACATCATCTCTAAATTTGTGATCAACCTTTTTAAATGTGCTTTTTCTATGGCAGTGAGATTAAGACGGCAAAAGAAAACACTGTTGCACAGTGTTGACTTAGTTTAGCTGAAGGTTGGCGCACGGTCCCTCAGTGCTTCATCACGAGACGGGTTATGCACACAAAGAGGAGACGACTGCATGCTGCAGATAACACAGGCATGGCGATATGGCTTACAGTTTGAATAATTACGTGCAAACAAATTAACAAGCACATGCATAAAGAGAAACCATGAGGTGCAAAACGAAGCCATGTCGAGCTTATGTGCGACATGCCTGGGATGCTAGTGTTTCCACTTGAAATGTTTTACAGAGACGGCACTGAACAGAAGCTATTTCATTTAAATGAAACTGCAACTCACAAATTGTGTCAAAATGGATCTCTCTAACCTGGTGTGTCATTATGACAATAGGAGCGTTAACTAATGTTTGGCTGAGTCCGTTCTGAGTCCGTTTATGGTTAATGGGCGTGAGTGTTCCTACATGTGCTAGGTTTTTCATCATTTAAACATGAAAACCTTTCCAAGTAGTGACCTCAGATAAAAATACAAACCTTAATATCTGCATATATGTGCTCTTTAAGATGCCATGTTAAAAGATTCTCAGACTAGCAGTGCAGAGAGGGAGAGATAAAGAAAAAGCTGTGAACAGCAGTGACTTTGTTTAGCTCAAGGTCATCTCACACTGTGTCAGTTATTATTCACTGAAGTACATAAAGAACGCGACTAGAGCTAGAAATAACAAGGGGACAATGACACTTTTATGAATAATTAAAGCCCAGTCACGTTTAACGCTCTTGCGCGTCTTGTCACTGAAAGCACACGTTGAACACAACAGGCTTTGTTAAGTTCATTGACGCTGGTCACCAGCTTACTGTGTCAAATCACTTTGGTGAACTTAATGTAAAGCAGCAATTTCACATGTGCTCATGCTCGGGCAGCATTCATTCACGCTCTAATTAACAAAACGACTATGATATAATTATTTGCTCATCTGCACTGTTTAGGTTTTTAAAGCATTTCTGCCTTCTGCCTGAAATGTTTTCAAGTCAAAGGTCTTGATACAACTGCTTGCTTTTTGAAGGTGCTGTGTTCAGAATATTTAGAGATGACCAGTTTGTCACAGAAACACAGAGTTGAAAGTACTTCTGTAGGATACAGTTCACTGATTACACCTGTCAGAAGACATTAAGGATCAACTCCATCCCTTATGACACCATCTGACTTCTTTTTAGCACCTTTACCTCACCTTTGATATCACACAAAGTGTACTCATCTGCTTTTGCTTCTGTTTAACAATTCCCAATTCCTGGTTCTTCTTTGTTTCCCCATAAAAGTCCATCAGTATTGTTGTTTAATCTCCTATTAATCTATTCAGTCACTATTATATTTGTACTAATTGCCAGATGCCCGTTTGCTGCACTTAATCCTGATTTAGATTCCAACCTGTACTCATTCTCTGTAGCAATTTTCCAGTACTTTGTTGACACTGACGTTAGGGTATATTTTTTTTTTTCAAATGGTTCCACGGTTTCCTGCAATTTCATGGTAAACATAATGGCAGGTTTGTGATATAACGAGGCAATCTGCATCAGGCTCACCAGAACTACTGGGGGAGAGAATCCTTTGTTGCAAAGCACATTTAATGAAGGATTTCTAATTTGTATCCAGGAATAACTTTCTGGCGATTGGATTACCATTTCAGTGCAAAACTATAAAATCAAGAAACCATTTGAGCCTCAGTCTTGTTAGATTGCTATGGTGCCGTCATTATGCAGACCTTGCCAATAATCTGTGGTCTGTGATGGATATTCAGTTACAACAAAGACCTTATTCAGATGCTCTATCCATCAAATTGGAAATTCAGATGCTCTCTCACTCTAGAGAATTAGAAGAGAGGTGTATGTCGGTCTCTCTGTCTGTATGTTCTCATGAATACTGAAAGCGAGAACAGCTGGTATTCAAAACACTAAATGTTCAAAGGGTTTGTTTTTACCCATTTTTTTACATCCCCACCTTAAAATGTAGAACAAAACAGTCACAGCTGCCATAAAATCAGGATTATGGCAACGAGCGGTTGAGTCAAACGACAAAAATAAGTGTTTTTTAATAACTGAATCATTTTTTTGTATTATTCATTTTTGATCCAATTTCCACTGTCATGAGGAAAATGTCTGTCATGCTTGGAAATAACACAATTATCATTAGATGTTTATTAAGACTAAAAACTGAGCAGGTCTTTCTATAGTTGTGGCCTCTGTAGGCAAATAAACAACAAACTTTACTTCAATAAATAGAGGCTACTTTTCACATTTCAGGCATTAATTATCCCTGATTAGTGTTCAACAAAGCCCTCCAACCCTGGTCCTTCAGATGTTGCAGGCTCCTGATTCAGTGTTTTTGTGGAAAGGAATTAGCCCACTTAAATGCAAATTAGCAATTTGCATCACCTGGCACACGCTTGTGGCTGGTGACTAGAAAATGAGCATGGCCAATGAGTCATTTTATTGGAAAAAGCCAGATAGCACAACAGACCTTATCTCAACAAAATACCAAAAGGTCACAGAGCAACAATCCACCATTATCTGTCCACGAGCATGTGCTTTTTGAGTGCTGTGCATTTGTGTCTAGGGGCTTCTCTATATCGATGTCTTTAAATATACATACGTCTCTGAATGGAAAGCTGTGGGTGTGATGTTTAATACTGTGAGCACAAACGAGTCATGGCAGAGGCTGCAGTATTAATAAGGGTACTATTTTTTCTTCACACTGAGCTGTTACTCTAATAATTAACATAAATATGAAGATGTACTTCGAGAGACAAGACAATTTAGATTTGTATTCCAATTTCTTTGACAAACATATTTTCAGGCTAACTGAAAGGAAACCTATTCAAGTATTCCTCACTCCTCATTTCCCAGCAAATACCACATGAAATGACAAGATTAGTGATGAGGATCTACCTACATTCTCTTCTGTGTTCATCAATATCGCATTCCAACAGATCAGTCTGAGGAATGTGAAAGAGAACTAAGTGTGTGTGTGTGTGTAAAACTCTCATCCATCTGTCTGGATGGAGTTAGACAGGCCAACACAATATTTCATGCCGGTTTGTCTTTAGCACACAAACCAGACAGTAGAGGGCAAAACAAGACATGAAAGCAGGAAGAGGCTGCACTGTGAATTCACAACCAGTTTAAGGGTTCCTCAACTGTAACATTACAAGACTTAAAAATGTCTGGTGTGTAACATGTAGGATGGTTTAGTGGCAGAAATTGAATATTTGTTTGTTTGCTTGTTTGTATCAGTGTATGCTATAGTTTGAAATAAAACATCTTTTGGTTTTCAAAGCCTTAGAGTAAGCCTTTTTATAATCACTTTAGCCAAGGAACTTGCTTTATCCATTGCTCTGCCATGTTTTCACAGTAGCACGAACAAACAAACGACAGAGAGTGTGTTTTTTTTTTTGCATTTTGAAGCAGAGGCTTACTACACAAACAAATAAAATGTACTTCCATGCCACTGTAGTTTCCTTATCTGTGTGGGAATGGGAGAACTGAGAAGCAGATAATAAAGCAGATATATTGTTCATATATTTTTATATGAACAATGTATAAAATGAGAATAATCATAGCTTAATCCAAACCTGTGGCACACAGTTTTTGTGAAGTGATATTTTGGCCTGCTTCCTACAACTCACTCTGTTGATCCATGTATCAGTGGGCCTGTTGTGGATTCTGTTGTACCATGGATTATAGGATTATACACAGGCAATCAGACACTGACCACTTCCAACCAAACAGGAGAAGCACACTGAACCCTCAGTGTTAGCCTGTGAGGAACACGAAGAGGAGCATAAATCCAGCACAAATGGGTTTAATCAGTATCCATTGCTTCCCCTGGAATAATGTGCACAGCAGGACAGGATGACATCATGTAAGCAGCGGGATCAAACGCGATGGTGTAACGGAGACAATCTACCAAACTGACATGCTCTACATTTCAGCATGAAGACAATGACTAAAATGTTATGCAAGTGCAATAATTGAGGTGTCAGGACATAATGAAAATAAACAGTGTGCCATAAAGCTGCACAGTATCTTCAACAATTATTAGTGGTTTCTCTGTCAGACTTGTTGAATTGTTAGAGGAGTCGTTGTTCTGCATCACTGTCTTCAGTCAGTAACAATACTGCTGCAGAGTTGACGGCGTAATTGCTCTCCCAAGGAGCAATTACTCATTTGCTCATCATTAGCTTTTGGCTTCAAATAACAGAAACATAATGCTCTAATGCACAGTATGACCATTCTCTTACAAGCTTGAGGATGGCAGCCAATTCCTCAACTCACCCAGCAATAGAACCACTTTTTTCATATTCAAACCCTCAACACTGCATCACCTTGGTATAGACATTCACCGATAACATCAGAAAACCCTTTTTTTTTTGCGTCTCGTGCATTTTAAATATATTGTTGCCAAAAAACACAAGCAACATGATGATGGGAAGTGTGATGTAAACATCCCCCTGCCCCGTCTCCAATTCCCACACAAACACACTGTCACTCTTTGTGTCTCTCAGAGAGACCAGCCATCCACAAACATTGTGACAGCTCAGTTTTAGTCATGCTGACAGCTCTCACACACTCATGCACATGTATACAAAGCAATTAGTGTAGCTACTTGACAGTGGGACTTGGGGAGTCCCAGTCCATCTATTATACTCTGGATAATGGATGTGGAACTCCATGGTAATAATGTCATCATTCCTTGATGAATATTTACTTCAACACTAAATATTCCCTTTTAAAAGTACTTACAGATTATTAGGATCATTTTATGTTATTGGGAAACCTTAAGCTAATTTTGGCAACAGCTGTCCATTTTTATATCCTGCACAAATGTCTATGTTGATTGATACTTCTTTACTCATATTTATAAAGCAAATTCCTTGTGTGTTTAAAACCTACTTGGCAATAAAACTGATTTTGACTCATGGTCATCGTCATTAGACCGGCTTGAATATAACCACAGAGCATGCTAGTTAAGACATTCTCAAGGCAGACTTTTTGTCCAGAGACAGTCGCTGACTTAATGTCAATACATTAATTTCAACATAGTTGGCATGGATCCTATTTCATTTCTGCCAATTGATTTTGGCTCACAGCAGCCATAAAGCTTCATAACTGTTGCGTCTCTAATTTGTGCGTGGGCTGTTTTTGTGGTGGCAAAACTGGTTCAGATAATGTTCAACAGAAAGTGTCTGCTAGAATTTGATTTAGGATGATATGTTTTATCTGCGGCTACACAAGCGGATACGTTTATGAAATTATGAAGACTCAAAAGACTTTTATTCCTCCACGGAATCAAACTCCCTCTTAGCTCCTAGCATTCTGTCATAAAGCTCAGCATTAGCCTGACAACATGGAGCACAAATATGTTGTCTGGCTACAGACTAGCCTGTCCTGAGTCTTCAACAAACAAAGCAGCTCAGACACAATATAGAAATCTGCAGATTAAATTCTGCAACATACTGATTTTATCCATTTCCCATTTTAAACCAAACTTCAGACCAAGACAACAAGTGTGTGTAACCCTGAATAGACAAATTAACTATGTTCTTTTCTCATTGTAACGAAAACAAACAAAATTCCCTCCACACTCATATGCTCCACGCCAGGAAATGTACTCTATGGAAAACATGGATTGTATCGTCATACACTGACCATTTAATTCCACCAATGTCTCAGCACTCATTAATTCAGCAGCCATTAAAGCTGCCTTTTCTGCACAGTGCCAACATTAGACAGAACTGGCATGGTGGTAAAATGGAAATGAGCTCTCGAGTACCCCCAGAGTGCTTGATCAGGCCTGTTTGACTCTCTTTTCACTTCTGCAGTGTGAGTGCATTACATAAACTTACAAATATGACCAGCAGGTCATAAACCAATTGCTTCAATCTTTTTTAAGTGGCATAAAAAAAAAATACCACCTGTACACAAGCGGACCAACACATTAACAACAATGTGAATGCCATATGCAAATCCATGTAGCTTTGACAAACAAAAATGCTAAAAAACACAAATGAAATGGAATCAGTTCACAATAATGTGTCATTATTCCAAACATAAGCTGCTGCAAGAAAATGTTGCTCCACTGCCACAGAGACACTTATTATCAGGTGAGTAGACAGCACCCCCTAGTGGCACAATACTGTAAGTGTGTACTCACCAAGTTGTAGTGAAGTCTCAGTGTGGTAATAGCCATCTTGTTGCTTCTTTTTCAACATAGAGCAAAGATCCACCCGCTCCACCATTTGGTCTCCAAAGAACCTGAGTGTTGCATTGACAGTGAAAGTTAGTAAAACAAAGTTTAGGACAGAGAACAGCAGAGTGTTGATGCCTCCAGCAGACAGAAGAATTAAAAGGAAAACATGAACCCAAATACATTATTATTAGTAGTAGTAGTGATAATAGTAGTTCATATAAAACCAAAAATAGGCCAAAAATAATAAGGATAGTATTTCTATATTACTATAAATACAGAATACTGACTTGTGTTTATGTATGTTAGCAAACTCACAGTGTTGACACACAACAATATACATTGTCCCACAACACGTATAACAAAAATGTTATATGAAAAACTAAGCACCTACTTGTCAGTATAGTTGGAGTAAAGGGCTGGCTCCACACGCTTTATACCCTGCGAGACACAGAGAAAATCAAGTTCATGTTTTAATCACACATGGGCGCACAGACACACACTCACGGAAGGATGACAAGGATGCCGCCCAGCAGGCACCAGACAGGATGTCGTCAGGTGACAAAAACATAAGATAGATGCTGTACTTCCTCTGACTCTCACCTCAAAACCACAACTCATCTCCACTTATCTTTCTGTACCCTTCACCCCTTCACTTTTAATTATGTATATATATATGTATGTATATATATATATATATATATATATATATATATATATATCATGACCTCATTTCATACAGCCATTTCCTGCTCCCTTGTAACTTATTGTAATCCATCCTAATATACTGTAATAGCTTGACATCATAAACTGGGAAATTGCATTCACTCTATTTTATTTTAAAATACCACAGCAGACAGACAAGTTATTCCCACTTGTAGTTTTTTGGTGGAGCAATAAATTGATATTTAACTGCTGGATGACACATTTAACAGCCAGCAAGAGGTAAGGGAACTTGGGACAGAGGAGTAACACTGCGGCCATCTCCAGTCAGTTTGTAACAAGTAAACGAACTAATGTGGGCTTGTGTATAAAACCAAAAACAACATCATGTATCATATACTGTTCTAGTTTTTATTTTGGAAACTGTTCTAAACGTGCCAGTCCAACTTTATTTAACTGAAGCAAATGGTGGTAATTTAAAGCTGATGTAATGTCTTGGTCACTAGTTACAGTTAAAAGTGTCTATTATGTCTGATATAGGTATAGACTTTATATAGACTATCTTTACCAGAGGCTTTATGTAGAATACATAATAGAACTTCAGTGACATCTGTTTGTCTTATGTTTTTGCAAGTGCAGAGTGACTGTCTTATATGGATGATTGTACCTGTTTGTTTTGGGGGGTCTTTTCTTTTCTGCTGATAACCCCTCCTAACTATGCACTGGACCTTTAGGATACTAGGTTACTAACTCTATGTATGCACTTCTGTGTGTGTGTTCGCACCTGTGCCTACCTGGGATCGTAGTTTTGATGCTCTTGACAGCTTCATAATGGTGAGGTGGGGTTCAAACCCACGACTGCCTCCTTGCAAAAGCCCCTCCTCTTCAAAGCGACTCCGCAACAACTCTGTCACAAACACAAACAATGAGCTACCATTCATGAATATGGTCAAAAAGGAACGCTAATGTATGTTAACATCATGTTACCAAACAGAGAAACATTAGACGGGTTCACACCCACAAGATCATGAGTATGCTGTATATCCGCTTCTTTATCCATCTCAAATCTGCTTATAGACTTCAGTGAAAGCTTTAATGGCAGACAATAGACGCAAATGGCTGTGAACGTGCGTCAGAGGAGGTGAAAGGGCTTTTTGCTGGAGTATCATTTCACCACATAAACAAAAGGCACATACACAAAAACAAGGGCACAAACGCACAGCCCACCTCCAAGGGCAGACACGCACAGACAAAGACACACACACACCAGCTGATGAGGTTCAGTGGGAAACAATAGAGGTATTTTTAGAAGAAGAGCTGCACAGAGAGAGGAAGGTTAGTAGGTAATCAATAACGGTGACAGAGAGAGCAGACGAGAGGTGGACAAGAGTCTGACTTCATGCCTCCTCCCTCCTTTTACTCTTCTAACAACAACAAACACCACCGCATTTCTGTTTTTCATGTCACAATTCAGAGTAGAACTTGAAGCAATATGCACCGTGCATGATTTGGGACCCTTGTTAACATTTAACCTTTGTCAAATCATCCAATGCAGGTTTTACAAGTCCACATCTACAGTTTTGGCAGGCTTTGGATAACGGACAATAATGTCAGGCTTTTTTCTTGTTATTATTATTGTTGTTTCAGTTATTGTTGTCAATTAAACTGTTTACTGTTTATTTAAATTGCTACACACACATTGTGATCTGCTGCCTCTGTTTTGCAGTCAATGGAATTACTCCTAACATACAAAACTGCTGGTGTATTTTTTCTTTTCTTTGCATCGGCGATAAAATGAACACTTGAGCAAAACTGTTTCTATTAATACGTTCTCGGACCACTTCATGCTCATTGCAGCACAGACTCAATCACTCAAAGGTTAGGACTGTTGTGTTTGATGGGGACAAATATAGAGACTCTGCCCCTTATGTCTGATGAGGGACAGAGAAAGTTTGATGGAGGAATGTAAATCTAATCAGTGCCTGAACAAAATGCATACTTTCGTGGCAAGACACACCCACTTCCACTGCAAATCTCTCAGGCAATTTGGTACGAGAAGTTAATCACAGCCTCTGTTTCTGATTATTTAACAACAACAATTTATATCCAACTCCAACAGAGAACTAAGTTCTTTCCAAGAGAAAGACAGAATAGGGGTAAAAATAAAACTGTCAAAGTCAGAGAGCCATTCCAATGTATAAGCTACATTTAGCTTATACATAAGCTAAATGTATCTTGGAATTTATAGACCTTACGTTCATTTCTGAAAGGCATTAGATGATGACAGGACAGTTATAAGTTTAACACTTGTCACTGACCTGCCAAGCTGTCCAGTGTGTGTCTGTGTTGTCCGGGGCCCAGCCCAACAAACACCACCTCCTTCCTGAAATGACCGATGCCTGAGAAGGGCAGCACTAGGTCCCGCCCACCCAGCAGCTCAGCCAATGATGGCTCGACCCGGGCCAGCACGGTAGCCGCTCTGAGAGGAAATAATACAGACATGAGGGAGCAGAAGAGCACACCACACACACACACACACACACACACACCAGTTCACAGCTTAATCCTTTCCCTCCCTCCCACTCATATTACATAACAAGAAAATCTAGTGATTACTAATGACAAAATCTTTTACTTGACTGAGATTAAGAGTCAGTGTCATCCACTGACATAAAATAATGCCCTTGTCATTTCCAGCAAGAGCTTCACTCTGTAGCACGGGTTTATCTGTACCTGGTATTTGCACTTGGTGTAGTTCACATTTATTTCAGTTTGAGTTAAATCACATGAATGATTTTGTAGCATCGTTCACAGCACTTTCAGTGGCAGATATGTGGGTTGTAGCTACCGTTTTTCTTTAACACAAACAATATGATCAATCAATCAAACAGTCTGCTTAATTCAAACAGGACAGCAAGCACAGACAAAGCTTCAGTCAAAGCACCAATAACAAAAGAAAACCCCTTCTTAGATATGAAATTTGAGTAGCGATGAGAGTTGTATTACATAGCCTCTGTAGCCTCAGTGACTGTCCATCTAAAAAAAAAAAACACCTTCAGCAGTATTTTCAAGGCTCATTACTGGAATTTGAATCTGGAAAACATCCTCTCTATCAGGAAGAGAGAAATCATGGCATGTTTGGAATTATTCACTGCAAAACACCAACTTCCCTGCTTTCCATCACCAATGTGTGTAAGAGTCACTACTGCAGCATTCTTCCGCAAAAAAGAGGTTTACATGGCTGAATTAGCGGAGGGAAAAATCGATAATATTTTCACACTGTGATATGGTTTGTGTATGTGGCAGCATGTGTATCCACTCACAGGTCTATTTGCTCCTGATTGGCGAGATGGGTGACTAACAGCGTGATGTGGAGCGTCGGGACTGGGATCATAGCTTTAGCCAATCGGGGCTCCTGCTGAAGCACCGCCTCTTGGACCTCAGCCACGGCTGAGCTTATCTGTCATTGGACACATTAATTTTCAATCATCAGCAGTTACACTGAGGCAGATGCAGACACATCCAGTAACAGTCATTACCCACTTCCTTGGTGTTCATAAATGTATTATCTTTATCAACTTTAATACTGAAATCTGTTTTTCAAAGCATAGTGAGAGATGAAATAATCAAGCAAATAATCAATTAAAAAATTAAATGGCAGTGCAAGTACTCAAGTATGTGCAGTATACAACGCATTGATTCCATACCTTTTGGTTAGTAATAGGGATGGAGACAAAGTAGTTGGGCCGTTGACTGTCTTTCTTCTTTTTCTTCTTGTCTCCATCCTCCTCACTGTCCACTCGCACTCCACTTTCACCTCTCTTCCTCTTTCTTTTTTTCTGGGTTGACCCAGACTCTGGGCTGGGGACTAGAGAATGGGCACTGATTAAAAGTCAAATCATAGTCAGGTAGTCAATGATACAGGCAGCTGTCCACTTTGTCAGATACACAGAAGGGTCAGTGTTTTGTTAGACAGTAATTCATACACAATGGCAATTAGCTATCAACAAGTCAAAAAAAATTCTACCTTTTATTTCAAGGAATACATTAAAATGAACATAATAATTATGTACGTACATTCCAGCTCCTTCCATGTGGTGGGACTGGTCAGAGCAAAAGGAAGCTCTGACATTAAATTGTCCGAACTATGGGCCGACCTGAGCTTCTTCTTCATCAGCTTCTTCCACTCTCTCTTCATCTTCCTTTTTGTCTTCTCATTAGATCCTGTACGAGCAAACACACATACTGTACCTGGATCTGGTCTCAACATGGATACAAAACAAAACTATATTCATATACTGATGATATTGACATGATATAATTATATAACATTACAAGTGTTATAATAGAGAGATGGATATAGGGAAGCTGCTAGAGTGCAGTTTGTATGTATGATGGTACATATCTGTTTGCAGATAATAGTTTATTAAACAGATATGTAAATATTAGGTAATCATCCATGTGAAACTATTTGCTTTACCTGAAAAGGACATAGTAAAACATGGCATGCTTGGAATGAGTTGTTACTGCTTACACCGCAAACTTGTGCAAGAGTCAATGCAGCAGCAACTTGTTTAGCTATCATATCTGTAGTGATAACGAACAGCATCACAGAGAATGAATGGAATGAATCATATGACGAAAACATAATTGTGGCCAGTTAGGGTGGAACTGTGGAACTGGAGTTCATCGTTGTTAAACTTGTTAATGCTACACGCAAATTGATGCACTGTTCATTTGATTATGATCATGATTACAACTTGAGAGCTGTTTACCGGTCTGTACCATTATCATGCTGTACATGCATCAAATATATTGTAGGAGCCTAGTATTGGGTTAATTTAGTTGAGTTAGTTAAAATTATTAATGCAGGATTACTTGTTACAGTGTAATATGTGAACAGTTAAAGTAGTTAAACATTGGCCTTAAACCTATGAGTAAATATTCTTATAAAGGTGGTATTATGGACCTTTGATGTTATTAAAACCTCCATTTTATTAGATAAAAGGTACCATGGGCCCTTGATACCTTTGATAGAGGGATACGTAGATATATACTGTAAAACATCTAGCAATTTGCCTTGGTGGATGTGTTTGTAAGCTGTGCTGTGTTTTGTGTAAAAATGTTTTTTGACTGCTATGTTACTGTTAAATCTATAAATCATCATTCACAACCTGGAATATCAATGGAACATTTTTGTGTGTTGATCCGAGAGAGGCTGTGGATGGAAATGTAACCTAAGGCAAGTGGAAATAAATGTGCAAACCCTTTACATGACTCTTCCTTGCCTTGGTGATTGAGGAACTGAAACAGCACATACATTTTCCTGAATTAGTAACACGTGCCAGTTTGCATGCTGATATTAAATTATGTGCAAACGCCCTTCACCCAGCACGACATGGCACTGAGTCCCTGTGGAAAGCATGAGTGGCAATTTTGCCAAACCTAACCAGAACTACTCACCAGATCCAGTGGAGACTGCTCCTGACTGGACTCCTTTGGTGACAGCCTCCACCTGGTCTAGATTCGTAATTATTTTCACTGTTTCATCATGTCCAACTGCACCTTCATCATCTTCACCCCCTGAGGCAACAGTGGTCTCTTTGCCATGGCAGATGCTCACTGGCTGCATGTCGCTCACTATGAGCTGGTACAGACACGTCTGTGGGATTAGAGCCTAAAATGGGTCATATTATTATATTTTTGTAAACTCGGATGAGGACAGACATACTTTTATACTGACTAGACTTTAAGACTTTACCTTGAGTCCTAGCTGTGGTTGACACGTGGTGACGTGACGCAGTCTGTGAACGGACGCTTCACTGACTGCAAAAATCCTCGGTAGGTTCAAACTTTCTGAAAACGTCCACTTTAGGCTTAACAGGACGCGACCGAGGAGCATGACACGAGTGGGAAACTTTGGCTAACGAATAAAATAATAAAGGTAACAGATAGCTAGTTATACATATATTACAACTAACTAAATGTTAACCTTTAACTATGTTTACCGACGAGAAGCCCAACACAACACCTGTTAAAGTAAATCAAACTCCTAAGCTGCAGCTGTGCTACTGAGCTAATCAAGTGTTAGCTGTTACCATAACTAGCTTAACTAACAGGACACTCATGATCGATAACCAGGTCTCCGGTTGTTGACGCAGAAAGCTCGCGGGCGCCAGTCTTTCCCAGAGGAAAAGTTGGAGCGGATGACAGAAAATGACACTGGATCACACGCGCTAATTCACACTACCATAACAGGTAAGAGCGCCTGTTTGTAAACAATGTCAAACTTCCGGTCTTATTTTCAGAGTAAAGTAGGGTTTTTATTTTCAAATTAAAAGCGCATGGTACTTGACTAAAACAAGGGTTTTTTTTTCCCCAAAACATTGTGCAATTGTGTTAAGTGTTGTGTTGCTTTCATTTCTTTTAGCATGGTTGAATTATAGAATGATATATACTGTATTCTGTTTAGATTGAAAGAATCAATCAATATGAACATATCATGTCTAGTAATTATAGCAACTTTTACACCACTACATTTCCTCTAACTGTCGTTATTACTCGTTACTACCAAATACAATCAGAAGAAGAGTTGCTAATGGTCTATATTTATATAACACTTTTCTGGCCTTGATGAGCTGCTTTACACTATACCATTCACCCAATCACAAGCTTCAACATTAAGTTAAGTATTGAACCCACAACCCTCCATTTGAAAGACAACCTGTCCTACCACTGAGCTATCATTGCCCATTTCTAACTCCTGACTTTTTTTATACTTTTACTTTTACTTGTAAAACTTGAGTACATTTTACATCAGACGAGTACAGTAAATGTCATATAATTTTACTCATTAACTCAAGTATCCCTTTTAGGTACTTTAGACAAGACTGGAAAAGAGCAATATACAGGTTGGGTAGTCCTGTGCTGTGACCTCTGCACTGTTTAATGTCTTACTGTGCATCAAAATCTTACTGCATTGTATACATCTACTATAGACAGCCTCAAGGTACTGTTTATTTGAAAACAAGCTTGGTTGAATTGGTGCATTGCCTTACTCTAGCACCAACTAGCACCAACAGCTATTTTGCACATTATCAGTGCTTTCAGGCTTGTTTACTTTTTGCGAGCCCTCTCCATAAACTTAAACGCATTTAACATTTTATTGCTCAATTAATGCTCCATGTAATGTAGTGTACAAAAAGAGGCACACAATTGTGTAATTATTGTCTGAATGAGTAAAATGTCCAAAAGCCCTTACTGGTACAAAGATGCATTTCATAATGGCCACTTTTAAATCTAAGGGCAGACATTAGCAAATAACACCCATTGCCATTCTCTATTTAAGAGACTTTACATGTATACTGATGATTAACATACTATGCATAATATATAATATTTAGCCTTGTATCAGACTAAAAAGTGATCTTTATTACTCAATATTATATAATGTTTTAATTTCCTCTTATTGAATCGTAGTGTGCAATGTGCAGTTGCTGTCACACAGTAGCCTGTACCCCATACACAGAGTAGCCTGTACCACAGTTTAGGCCACTGTCATAATATCAAATTTACAAGGGGATATGTGCCTTGCACAATGCTATTAGGTCTGTTGCCTGTCAAATTATCACCCTTGCTTCTTATTATGGTTCTTTTGACCTTGCTAATTAGTGCAAAGCTGTGTCACCATCTCTCAGATAGTGTGTCACAGCAGAAACTTGGCATCACGTTTCAGAGACACAGAGACAGACTGGCAGAGCACGACAATCTCACATGTACAGTAAAACCAGCAGGGAGCAGCACTGCACAGTTGTTTTTACTGTTACATTTGAACAATTGAAGCTGTTCCTTTCTGGGAGTGTACATTTATTTGAAGAGCTCCATCACTAAATGCTTTGCTGCTGTTCAAAAGAAGCACATCACAAATCACTGAAACCCTAAACCCCAGCTGCTGTTATTTGCACACACCATTATTCAAAGTTTAAAAAAAAAGAGGTGCACCAAGGCTAGAGCCAAAACTAGTAATCACATTGTTATTATATCATTATACTGTATCATTTAACACATTTATTAAATTGTTTTTCTTAGATGAGAATACTTCAGTGCTTACTGAGCGACAGAAATAATTGTAAGGCAGTTAATTTCACATTTGGGTGAGGAGAAGTTTTATGTTCTCTGTAGCACTCAGCATTGCAGATGACATAGTGTGGCAGCTGAGGGGAAAACGAACAGCTCAGAGAGAAAGTCATCCACTGGTTTGTCTGCAGGTGTTGGAGTCTCTTCTTTGAGAGTCTTTGGCAGACACTGACAGCGTGTGAAGGGTTTTTCTCTCCCGTGTCAGACTTTCTGCAGGGAGTGAGACGGCTCCGGGGGGGTTCTCCTTAGTCTCACCCATGTATGATGATGTAACAAAAGACATTTTTGTGCAGATCTCAGTGTGTAGCACTGTCTACATAATGACATGCAAAGTCTGCTTGAGACAGACGTCTTCAGTGTCTTCACATTGGCTTTTGATGTTAGATTCAGCCTTTCAACCATCTCCTGTGGCATTTTGGTACGAAACACAAACATTTTTTGATTTTGAAAAGAGGGAGTGATGCTTAATTTACAATGAGCACAACTTTGATTTCATCATTCGTCTTTGAATTAATTTAAAAATGCTATTCCGTCATACATGCCCGCAAAGCCTGCAGCAGTCCCCACTGTTTTTACAAGCTGTGACAAACTCTGGCCAGAAGATGGTAATTGAGTATCAGGAGTCCATCTGTTTGATTGAGGGAATGCAGGAATCTTAACAGAGAAGTGGAAGAGCCGGTTTGGCCTTCAGCCTAACTTTTAGATCATGCCATGTCTGGAGTGCATCAGCAGATTTTAGGATGGTGCCAGAATCTAAAGCAAACAGATGTCTCATTTGTACCTTCTGGTGCAGTTTGTGACTCCTAATTATATCAAACATGTCTGTTATTATCAAGCATAAACAAAACAAAAAAAAGCATCCCACAATAAAAGCACCCAGCAGCAAAATAAAGGTGGATAACAAAGGCTGACATCAAATATCTGACCAAATAAAGTAAAACAAAACTGTACAGAAATCTTGATTTACACAGATTTTGTGTTATATAGTTCTGTATATGACATGGAGTCTAATAATGTGTCTTCAGAGTGTTGAAAAGAAAACTGTATTTTAACGAAATTAAGTTCAAATTGACAAATTAACATACCTGAAACATACCAGTTCCTATGGTGGAGAAATTCTTATGTGCATTTCATTTAAAGAAACACATATGGAATGGAAACGGACAAAAACTCTGCAGCAAGGATAATCCACAATGTTTTTTTACATTATTCCCTGCTATGAACTTTCCTTGCCCCACAAAAAAACCAGCAGTAATCAACAGTTAACAGACATAAATCCTCTTAATATTTGAGCACTGAGTAGAGCAGACGTCGACCTTTCCACAAACAAGGCCATTCCATATTAACATTGTGAAATGCACACAGTACACAATCAAACAACTATATAAATGCACTGAATCCTCAGATATGAACGACCATAAGATACGATAAAATGAGAATCAAGCTGCTTTAAAACATGTAACCTGTGAAGCAACTCGTTTTCCTTCATAACCGGCTTTCTGATCTTTCCTTTTTAACACCCTCAATTATAGCAAAATTAGATTTTCTCTCGTCTTGGCAGAAGCAACATGTTAGATTAAAAGTCAAGGCTTTGTACACACTCACACACACTCGCTCACAGTCACAGACATTGCCCTCAGTTATTATGCATTCATAAATCAAAAGGTTGTGACGGGAATTAATCTAAAACGATGGTGAGTGTAAGTCACAGGATGCAAATATGACAGCTTTATTAGAAAACTAGATTGCTTAAATTTGTCTGAATTAATGTGACACTTTTTTTGATTAAATAGAGCCGCCGACCCCTCCGCACCCCCACCCCCCCTTTAACTTACTGCGTTAAGGAACATGCGCATTCTCATTTTCCTGCAGTTGGGGTTTCTGTTCACCGAGTAATGAATGATACAGCAATACTTTTTAATCATGTTAGATCTCTGTATCTCAGACTGACACTCCCCCTCTCTCTCATTACAGACCACTACCCTCCCGTCCACCTCTGTGTGGGAATTTTGCAAATACTATTGCAGTTATTATTATTAAATGTGAATTTAACATGTCAGCATGCTGTGATTTGCGCGTAAACACGTGTAGCCACAGCCTGTGCTAATTGTAATGTAATTCACGGATGTATTAAGTCATAAACCAAACTAATGGAACGTTTGCTGTGATGACACATACAAAGTTCTTTTCTCTCTGCTGCTAGCTCACCTTAAAACACAGAGGTTCTTATTAATTCAAGTTTTCTGCTTTGTGTTATGTAACGTTTAATTTTGGCTTTTTACAAAAGAAGAAATACGTTTCTAATCAAACATTTTAACCACGTTGCTCTCACATGAGTTTTTTTTTTTTCCATCCACAATTTAAAAAAACCTCAATATACTGTAGCCTTTATTTACTTTTGTAGGTTTTAAAAAACAATAACCTGATAGGCAATGTAAACAGAATGAATCTGTTTTTGTCCATCGCTTGCTTTTATGCTGTATGAAACACTTGTGCACCAAAGTTGGAAGACAACTCCGAGCACAAGCTGTTCAGTCTGTACGGTTCTGGCTATTTATCTTGCTCAGTGTCTTTCTTCACTGTCTCAGTGTTGCCCTTCCTCATTATCCCCCAACCCCTCTCTCTCTCTCTCTCTCTCTCAGGCTCTACCCTTTGGTGCTCACTCACCCTGCAAAAGTTTCAGTTCTCTTATTGAAGTCAACGAAGCAGAATGAAAAATTCTTTAAGATGTACAGCTACATCACTTCAATCTTAAATGTCAGTGCTATTTTCTCTCTTTTGTTTTTTTGCAGCCTGTAAATAGTCCCCTCTCCCAATTTACAGCATTTACAGAGGAGGCAGTGGATGTTAGTCAGAGGGGACGTGAAAGAAGTTTTTTGGGGGGGTTTTAGGATGAAAAATGAGGATTGACGTATCTGACTGAAGTCGTTTCAGCTTTGGAGAGGAGGGTGTGGGAGGAAGGGGAATAAGCAGACTGCCGCAGGGCGAGGAAAGCTAAGTGGCAGGTAACAAGAGAATGCAGATCATAGGCACAACAAGACTGTGGCCTGGAGGTATGTGCGCCGCAGTTTTGTATTCGACGCAAACAGCCTTGTGGAGCCAGTGGTGGGACTGCAGGATGCGTGGGGGTGTGTGACTGTGCGTGTGTGAGTGTGTGGGGATAGGTTGGGTGGGTGCAACGGTGGGTGGGGTGCTGGATGTAAGAGCTAAAGAGTGCTTTGGGAGTTGAGCCAGGAGGGATGTTGCAGCAGTCCAGGCGGGGTGACTAAAGCATCAAAGGGGAGTTGGTTTGATTCCCTTGCGAGGGAGGCAGTGGAGGTTTGGTTCAGTGGATGGTGGAGACTGCAAACCTGCAGCAGCACAAGAAACATTAACAGTGGTACGATGCACCTTACAGCAATAATCTGTGTGTATGTGCAGGTTAGAAACAAGAACTAAAGCTACAGTACACTGTTCGATCGTGGCTCAGCTGCTGCCTGCAAATCATTCAAATGACTCTAGTGGATAAAATTCCCTGCTGCCAAACCTCCAGCACTGGTAGACATCAGATGAGCACATTCTGAAAGCAAGCGAGGGCCACGGATTGAGTCACATCTTCCATTAATTTCATGTAAAAGAAATTAAAAAAACGCATTGGGGTTACAAGTCTTTGAGCTGCCACTTCATCTCACCCTGCGATGTTCAGTGGTTGTTGTTACAAAACATCACAAATGTTAAAAATGCTAAATATAATAACTGTGTTCAGAAATGGAATATGAATGTCGCTGCTTTGAGTAGCTGTGTGTGTGTGTGTGTGTGTGTGTGTGTGTGTGTGTGTGTCCATTCTCCCTCTGCTGTCTTCACAGCAGGAGTCAAGCTTCTTATAGAAAACAGAAGACGGAGCGACACTGAGATTTAGCTTGTGTATGTGTGTGTGTGTGTGTGTGAATGTGAGTCCCAGTGCTTTTGTGCTGTAAAGTCTATGTGAACCCCGCTTGCACAAAGTATGCACAGCATTTATGTGTTGTAACCTCGCATATGTTTATCGGTGCGCCTCATTGTGTCTCTGCTTGTGTGTCGCCTGTGTGGGTTGTTGCATGTGATTGTCATGGGAGTGTAATTCCTTTGATCATGACAGCATGGAGAAGCAGATTACCTTTCAGTGCCGCAATGACAGAGGAGTGCTCTCCTGTTGACAAACCTCAACCAGCAAATTTAATATCCCCCCCCTCACTTCACTGACAAACACTGGGCAGCAGGACCAGTATATGAAGTCAGACTGATATTTGTCAGTGAGTATAATGCCTAATAATGTGCCTTATTATTCCATTTCTGGGAAATGGAGGATACAGTGTTGTGCTGAGCTGCAGAGGGCTGTGTTGAGCTTTTTAACAGATTGCACCACTGTGCCAAATTCATCTGTGAGAAGATTAAAATGGATCTCTGAAGTATTGATATAGCGCGAGGATTGCTGGCTGGAAAATTATAATTTACATCAAAGATGCTGGTGATATGATAGCACTAAAGCATAGCCAATCCTTTCTAATTAAAATAACATGCGTCACTACAGGGATGGATGAAGTAGTTTAAATCAGAGCTTTCACAGGGGCCAGTTGGAATGAAGAGAGAAGACGACGATGCAGTGCTCTTCCGTTCAGTGCATGTGCAGCATTGTCTGCAGTACTTTTCTCTGCTAGATATATAGTAGTGGATTAATCACATTCCGTGTTGTATTTTACTTTTATACCAAGACAATAATACTGTTGTCTTGAAAATATACACCCCCGTATGCACATGGATGGTCACATTAGGAGAAGTTCTGCCCAACCATTAAAATACTATTCTCTGTTTTACCTCACTTCAACCCTTCACCATCGGCTTCCCGTGCACCGCTGTGTCCCTTCACAGAAAATAGTTTGACATTTTTTTGAGAAACATTATGTGGTTTCATGCAGAGAGTGAGATGAAAAGAGAGTTGCAAATCTCATATCTGTACAGTAAATAAACAGCAGGAGCTTGACAGCGAGCCACGGCTTTGCTGAAAGAAACATCGCAAACCAAACTCACTAATCAACACATCTTATTCACTCTGCACTAAAACCAAAATGTTATAAGAGTAAGAGGTTGTGACAGAAGTATGCGTTTACTGCCTGTGCCTTTTGGTTAGATGCGGTACTGTCATAGAGTCTTGTCATCACAGAGCCAGCGCTGCTTGCCTCTGGTGTTTCCTGCTATGAATCTACATATTTAGCAAACAGATCCTCCGATGTCACCTCAAACAATATCTTTTTCCTAAAATAGTCATTTGTTCTAATAGCGCTGAAGACAGATTGCACAAAAATGAACGACTTACAGCCTTTGACATCACAACCTCTGCACGTATTGCATGAATGACAATATCTGCTTTCACAATTACGTTAAAGCTGCAGTGCGTAACATTTAAATATAAATAAATGTGTGTTACATTGAAACCATTTTAGGCTTAAGATGGCGCCGCAGCCTGTTACAGCAGCTCTTGTTCACTTTTACTTTCAAAATGATCTTCTACTGCCTCATACTTTTCAAAACGATGGGCATCATGGGACCAAAAAAAACTTCATACAGCAGCAGACACACAGCTGCCTGACTGTGTGTCTGCGTTTGCCACTCATAACTGCTGCTGTTCCCTTCACCACACAGCTCCAATTAGGTTTCCTGGATGCAGTCTTGGCAAGCAATGCCACAATAAATGGCAGATATGAAACACAAAACCTAGCAAAGTACGATAGAAACATCCAATGATTGTTGCTGAGATTCTCTCTTGAGTCTCTTTCACGTTATGTGTGTTTACAGTGCGTGTGAGAGTGGGTTAAGGGCGGAGGAGATGAAAAATAGGTCAATCACCACAGGTCACAGAGGCAGTCGACTGTTTTGGTAATTGCTCAGAAATCCACAGGAGGGGATTGAGGTTCTGCACTAGAGCTTTAACGTTTCAAATTAAACCTTGATTCCAAGAATTCCAGTCAGTGGTTACATATAACACTGCTCTTTCCCTGCTGACTCATGCTGTTTCCGTGAGGTGTGGTAACCTGGGCGAGTCCATTTCCAGTCTTGAAAAGCTCATGAATGTCCTGCCAGGACAGTGATAGAGTAGCAGCAGAGTGCTATTGTAACGCTGGCCAGCGTGCCAGCTCCTGCAAACTCATCATACAGTCAAATGTTGGCTTTTGTGCTTAGTGGTGTCTGCTGTGAAATGTTGCCATCCCAGGAATTATTAATGATGGGCATATGAAGATGGATGTACAGTAAACAGCTTATTGTGAATAAGAACTCAGCGGGATCAGAGGCAACCAAGCAGAGTGCTGTAAACACCGTCTGTAAACACACTCGAGACTTCTGGCAACATGAAACTCATCATGGGGCGAGTGTGATCAAAGTCTGGTGGCACTGCTGATCCTGAAATCTGTTTAGGATTTATGAGATGACCGGGGTGGAAGACATCAGACATTAAAAAGGTTGCTGTAAATCGAAGCATCAATGAGAGATGGAGTCCTGTGTGCATGGTTTATTTGGTGCATAAAATTTTAATTTTATGAGTGTGAGGCGGATGAAAAAAATGAATAATATATCACAAAGCAACATGTGCTGAGGCTTGACAGTTATGTTGTTAGGTGTTGAATAGGTTGTTCGGATTTCAGTGATTAATCTACCGCTCTCTCTCGCACAAACACTCGCATCCTTTGCCACATGTTGCAAAGCTGTGACAACAGTTTGGACTTGGCAAACCAAACCAGCAATCACCAGCTGCTGATGTCTGAACTTGTCAGCATGGGGGAGAGGTTAAGAACTAAGTAGGAGAGAAGGCAGAACGTTCCATGATGTCTGGATCGTTAGTGCAGCAGAGTTTTTGTTCCTCCTTGCAGATGCCAAGAGAAATCCTGTCTTGCAACATTATTACTTTACCGTGGTTTCATTCAACAACGACTTGTATTTTTGTATTGTCCCTGTAAAACATTTATTCTTTTAGAGGCTGAATAAAACATTACACATGCATTAATCATTTTAAATGCCACTGGAAGAACAGATCACAGAGTGAGTTAAAAAGTTTGGATTGTAGAAAGTTGGACTGTCCCCAACCTGCTTTTAATCCCCTGTAGACCACAAAAGTCTAAAAGATGTGATGTTATACACACTCCTGCATGGCACAGGTACTGTAAACATTAGTGGCTGACTTCCCTGCACTGTCACTGAAGCAATGAGTAGCAAGGTTGTGGGCGACTTGGAGTTCACATAGGAATAAAGTCTAAGCTAATATCAACAAACACCGACTCCCAACACAACAAAAGGAAACCCAGCAAAAGCAAAAAAAGAGCAAAAGAACATTTTCTCAAGTGCAGCTCAAAGGGCCGTACAAGAAAGTAACAAATGCTGTGTTGCTTCAGTTACCTAATCATCTGTACATCTTGTCCTAAATTATAAATTATTGCAGCGTCTTCTTTCTGATGGAGCACACACTTCTCACTTGCAGCTGTCGTGAGCGCCGGGAAACACAAACAAAGTGATGAGGCTCCAGTTTACTCAGGGCCACACATGTCACTATAGAGAACTGTTTTTGGAATTGTGCGTCCAAGTCGTCTTCATTTCTTTTTACCGTATACTACTGAACATGCTACAATAAGCTCCTGTGAATAATGGGCATTAGAGTGAATAAGCTCTAATCGTCAGATGTAGATGATGTACATATTTCTTTTTTTAAAGGGCCATTGTGTAAGAATCAGTGACATCACATACACTCACCCCCTCTGTTTCTCGAGTGTGTCAGCCTTTGCAAACCAGAAAGGATGTAAACACTCTTCACTCTCTCTTTGCCATTTTCTCCTTCTGCTTCTTCATCGATTGGTCTATGCATTGGGTTTATGGGGAGGAGTTATTCATCTTTATTTGCATAATAAGGCTTTCAATGCAAAATGTCCCACACTCTGGCTCTGGTTTGTCCATTTTGGTTGCGATAGAAACATTGCAGCACGGGGGCGGCGCTAGAGTGAGTCGTCTTTCAACTCAAAGGTCATGGGTTCGATTTCCGGCTCCATTAGTTTACTTGAGCAAGATGCTTAACCCCATGTTTTTCCTGATGGCAGCGTGTAAATGGGGATTAAAGATGAGTGACAGAGAGATGCACTGCACATGAAAGTGCTGTATGAAAGTGTACGTCATTGAGTGAATGACAAAGCAAATTTGAGTGGTTAAGAAAACTAGAAAAGTGCTATATAAATACAAACCATTTACCATTTACAAGATAGTGGACTCCATAATACAAGGCCCTTGCCTAAAGAACTTATATAATGGCTATTAAAGGCTATTAAAACCAACTTATTTAATTTCAAATACAAACATACTTACTAGAAATATTTTAAATTGAATTTTTACGTGTCACATTGTTGTGTACTTGAGTGTGGTGAGTGTGTGTGTCGATTTAAACAAAATCCATCAAGGTTAACAGTAAACATCCACTCTTGGAGAGCGATTCAGCAGACTAATAATGACATCTGTGCCTCTACACTGACCCTGTGTGTTTGTGAGTGGGAGAAGTTATTTAAATAATTTACACATACAGACACACTGTATGTAATTCATTGTGTAAGTACATGCATTGCCTATGTGTGTGTGTGTGTGTGTGTGTGTAAATCATGTGCGGTTGTTTTTGTGTGTGTATGTGTGATTGTCTCAAACCCGTGCTCCACCCCCTTAGGTGTGGTTCAGGTTGTATGTAATGCACCTAGCCCAGGGGCAAGTGTAGCCAGGTTGTGTAAATAAATTAAAGCAACAAATTATGTTTAAAAGCTTTTCCCTCAGGCAACAGAGAGAACTAAGATCCATTATTCATGGCTCTTACTGCCGGGAATCTAAAGGCAGGTGTGTGTGTGTGTGTCTGTCGTATTTTTGTTTTGTCAATTATTCAAAGATTAACCGCCCACACCCCATTAAATTATCTTGGTGATGAAATTGAATAACATTTACATGTTGATACACATAATGGAAATTCACAACAAAGGACGTTGATCTTCCATTTCGTGTTTCCTCCTAATGGAGAGCGATCGTGGTCACACCCTGCACAGTTGACATTGCAGTCTCCTTTGCATCGACAACTTAGTTTCAGTGAAAGTGTTGTTGTTTATCAGAATTGCTTATTGAAATAATCTCTGGCAAAATGTGCTTCAAAGTGAGACATTATATTCATGGAATAAAAAAAAATTCACCTCGGAGTTCCGGGCTGAAAGTTAAAGCGTGCACTTGATGTATAACTATAGAGAATCACTACACAGGGGAGCTGCAGCAGTCTTTTCCAGGTCATATGAGTTATAATTCTGCCAGCATGTCCTGGTCAGTACAAGGATACTCCCCAGCATGTCATCAGTAACAGTCCTAACACATAACCACACCATATGGTCTTTTTCCCCCCTCTGTTATGAGTCTGTGGTGGGTCAAATGTAGAAATGTAATATTAATGTGTAAACAACAACAGTTATTTAACAAAAAAGTAATGACCGTATGTAATGATGATGCGTTTATATGGTGTAAATTTTAGTTGTGTTATCTACTCACTCTGGTTTATGAAGCAATTATAAAGTAACTTGATCTGAGGTTAATGTTTATATTTTTTTTAATCTCTTCTACAATTTAAAAGCAGCTTGTAATGAGGGAAGAAAAGTCTATTATAAGAATATGACTTCCTATAAATATGATTGCCTGATATGATTTTAATTATAATATCTTGTTAAGTAGAATGTAATTTACTGACCAACTCCCTGCCACATTTATAAACTCACTGCACTCTGTTTAAAATCCATTAAAGCTGTAATATAGTCATGATTTTGTCCCAATTTCATTTTAATTTCATGATGAAATTAAACGAGTGAAGTGAACAGTACCACAGAGCTGACTGCAAGCGTGCTTGTTGTAATTAAAACATAATGCACCCCTCTCCCATTTTGTAAATAACCATGAGAATTGTAGAGTTTGTAAAATGACACGGCTGACAGCGGAGTCAAAATGTTACCTTTAAAGATGAGTTCTTTATCGCTGTTATCATTCCTTCCTTTTCACGTTAATCAAAGATCATAAAATGACTCTTGTTTAATGTAAGCCATACACCACGGCGGCTTACACCCACCTGCTTTTGCTGTGCCAGTGCATACATCAGTTATTCTTCTAAGGGCACGATCACACAGAGATGCAGCGCAACAGGCAAAGCTGCTTCAATCATGCGTCGAAAAAAGCCAGTGTGGAAAAAAAAAAATAAAACATGCTGTGCCTTGTGCATCTGTGGAATAGAGCTGCATGCAAACGCTGGTGACTAAATGTAAACATCAGGGAGACAAAAATGGATTCATGCAGATATCAAATCCCTGCCTGTGCTTTCTTTTCTTGGTGAGGAGGAAGGAAAAAGCCTTTCTGGTGTAAGGGATCTGGAAATCTCTGCATCTGCACATTCTGTTCAGAAAATTGCAAATTGTTTCATATATAGATGAATAAAAACATTTTTAAAGTAACATGTATGCAATGTCAGTGGAGGCATGGCACAAGTTAGCAGTGTTGTAATTATTCATGTATCTGTTATTGTGTAGCTTAACTTTTACTCCTCTATGCATTGCCTCTAATTAAGTGTCTTGCTCAAGGACACATATAGACTAGCAAAGCCAGAAATCAAACCCACAACCTTCCAGTTGAAAGACAGCTCGCCCTACCACTGAGCTACCACGGCTCAATCCTAACTCCTCACTTTTTTAACACATTTTATGTCAGAAAATACATTTTGATACTTAAGTGCAGTAAATGTCGTATACTTTAAGATTTTTACTTAAGTAATATTATAAAAAAAGGGATTTCAACTTCTACCAAAGTCATTTTCTGGTAAGATACTTTGTACCTTTACTCAAGTATCCCTTTAAGGTACTTAAGACCAAAATGTCAGCAGACCAGCCTTTTAAACATACTTTGCTGTATCTGCAGCCTGGGCAAACCAGCCTGAGAGTGCATTTTGCATTTTGAAGCAGGAGCTAATACTACACAAACAAAAAAAACATCCTCCTTTCTAGTATGTAGTTCACTTTTTCATCTTTTACTCTACAGAGAGCCTCCTATAGTTTTGGAGTAAATATTTATACTACACCAGGGGTGTCAAACTCATTTTTGTTCAGGGGCCACATACAGCACAATATGATCTCAAGGGGGCCGGACCAGTAAAAATAGCAAAATAATAGAATAATAACCTATGAACAACAAGAACTCCTTTGTTTTTTCTCCTTTGTTTAACATTTAATGAAGGAGAATTTTACAAAACATGACATTTCTTGAAAAATATAAGTGCAATTTCAACAATATCATGACGCAAGTCCTGTTTCTTGCGAAACCTGAGACTTTGTGAGATCTCCTGATTCTAAGGACCCCTTGGGTCTTGCAAGGCTGGCTTTGCGCTAACAGATGGTCGGGGGACTGGAGACAGCCCCCAATCTCCTGGCAGCAAGCCATGTAATCATCACAATTACTCCGTAGCTGTTAAAGTAGGGTAAAAAATCCACTTTAAATGCTTTGAAAGGAAAGGGAGGAGTGAGCGAAAGGGGTCCTGTGTTTGCTAAAAACCTGCAGTCTCAACATTGGAAGTCCCCACTTCTCACACACTACTGCGACTTTGGTTTGAAACCTCCCTCTCCAGTTATCTCGTTCCAGCCAGACAACCTGCGTTTAAGCTATATACTGCAGCAGGAATACATTTCACACGTATTTGAGTTTGGCGTGAGCAAATTTCTTAAACCCCCCTGTCGAAGCCTTGATGCTGGTGTGGTGGTGATGGTGCTGGGGCTGAAGTATGGGCAGCGGCGCTGGAACGAGGCGGAGAGAGCTGGGTGGCAAGTGTTGCACTTTAAAGAGACCACAGAGTTGGAAGGGTGTGTGTGTTTGTGGCGAATGAGGCATGTCACATATAGTTGGTGTAGCTTGAGTTGACTGTCTGAATGCTCTGCTCCCTCCCTCCTGACCTCCGCAACAATGACTCTCAAATCCTAACCACATTGCACCGTCCAATTTTATTGTTTATAATTAAATGCTGCAGACAAATAAAATATAGTATTATGTTGAATTTTTATGAGTCTATCAGGTGCTTAAATGTCAATAATATTGTTTATTTTTTTGCTAATATGAATTGTGAGGGCCACACGGTTGGTGTAGTGGTTAGCACTCTTGCCTTTGCAGCAAGAAGACCCGGGTTCATGACCCGTTCGGAACGAGGGCCTTTCTGTATGGAGGTTGCAGGTTCTCCCCGTGTGTGTGTGTAGGGGTTTTCTCCAGGTTCTCCGGTTTCCTAAATTGACTGTTGTTGTGAGAGTGAATGGTTGTTTGTCTGTATGTGGCCCTGCGATGGACTCATGTGCAGGATAAAGCAGTAGAAGATGGGTGAATTGTGAGGGTTTAGTTTAGTGTTTTCTCTCTGTCGCCTACCGTCGTCTACTTCTTAATCTCACCTGTGTCTGCCACAGGGAGCGTGCACCGTTTCTTCTTCTGCATATCCTCCCTAGCTTATCTTCATCTTCCTGCCTGGCAGCTTAGAGCCTGATTGGTCATTGTTAAGCGAGGATTTGAACCAAACTGAGAAATTCCA
Organism: Solea senegalensis; assembly: GCF_019176455.1. NCBI lineage: Eukaryota > Metazoa > Chordata > Actinopteri > Pleuronectiformes > Soleidae > Solea > Solea senegalensis. The sequence goes on from NC_058037.1 coordinate 8,294,197, forward strand.
CACACCAGATAACAGAAACACTATGAACTTCAATGATGCAATGATGTGAAGGAGTTTTTTTTATTTTAGTCGGTGTTTAATCGGGGCCATTCTCATGAGCACGAGTGAATGCTTAGGATTTTACCCACAAAATAATCCTAATACCTGTATGATGATGATTTAATTCGGTGCAGAATAACCTGTAATGACCATGTAAGATCGTTACGTGGTAGAAAATATGTCTTCAGCTGTTTAGCTTGTATTGCTCGTCTCTCCTCTTCACTACATCAATAATTCTTTCTTCTTCTTCTTTTTTTTTTGCTCAAGTTCTCCTGAAACATTGGCTCTCACGCCCACAAATGAAACAAAAAGCCAGGAAGTAAAAGTGGCAGTTTTTATTCACCAGGTTCTAGTTAACAACAGAAAGAAATACTGCTGTGATATATATTTTTTTTTTTTACACCTTCTCCCTCTTTGAATCCCTCCACTTTATCTTGTCCACTCTTGCCTGGCACACTTGTATCTTTTTGTCTTGGCGTCTTCTCTGCGACTCTTTATCTTCATACTTGTCAGTGTTTTGTCCTCTCGCCGCCCGTTTTCTCTTTTAAAGCTCCTCGGAGTGAAAGGCTGAATGACAGGGGAGAAAATCAGTCGCAGTAGTTCATCAATCACGCCTACAGCAGGTGTAAATGTTAGGGGAGGGAGAGTGGCACACATGCAAACCACTGATTGTGATGTTTTCGCCCGGAGAAAACATGCACTTTGGCTGCTATTACTACACATGGAGAGTGATGATCAGTGTTAGGCTGCCTTTTTATTCATGAATTTTTGTTTCATCATCATCACCTGCTGCTGATTTGGCCTTAAAACGTCTTCTTAAATACTTGAACAGGAGCAAGTGTTGCCCAAGGTCAAGGTTTTATTACATTTAATTAACGGTAACATGACTGGAACACTGGTTTTTGGTAATTGAATTGAAGAAGCTAATATTAAAAGCTCATTTTCTACCAATTGTAGTGGCACAATTTTGCAGGTTAGATGAGCATCATATTCATTACTACTATAACCCGGTTTAGTCAGTGAGTGATTACACTCTGCAGCCGCGTCGTTACTATGACGTGCACGTCCGCGGGCTATAACAATGCAAGACTGCACTAAAAACATGTGGTTTTAGCATAAACATGAGAAGAGTTTGATACAGGGTTTTTCCACATTGACATGCAGATTATTTTGTTCCCCCCTTTATTTCCACAGAATATTGAAAATGTTTCATTCATGGTCTGGTGCGTGTAAAAGCCTTCTCCCTGAACAAGACGTTAGGTGGGATAAGCACAGGCGGATTATGAAACAGCAGGATCTTGTGTACAAAATGTAAAAGGGCCCATCTTCCTCTACAAAGCAGACAGATTTGAAATGACAACACATCTGCAGCTGTTTCATGTTTTTCCCTTAAGTAGTTTCTGTGTCTCTTTAGTGATTTTGAAGAGACACCGTGGACACAAGAACATCTTAATGTGTTAATAGTAATCCTCATGGGTTAGATGGGTTACGAGTGTAAGGTGATGTGTTCTTACATGTGAGGGTTTCAGTTAGGTGGTGAATACCTTCCTCCTCCTCCTCGGGAGCGACCAAATTGGCGGCAAACGTCCACATCACCTCCCACCAATCAGTGTTTTCCTGAGCTGTGATTGGAGCGTAGCTGGACTTCATTGGACGAACACCGCCTGAGTCAAAGCAGAATAGATACATGTACACTCCACAAGTCAAAAGAACTAAAAAACAACATATGACATTTGACCATTATTTTAGGCAAGAGTGGAGTCAAGGATACAGACTGGACGAAAACACAATAATCGTTATTTATACTTGAGTGAATGTGACGTTTTTACTTGCCTCTACCCTTCAAACCTCTCTTAGCGATGGCAGAAGGAGGAGGGAGACCTGATATTGAGAGAGATACATGAACGCAACATTATCAACATTATCAGACGCAGTGTCTTTGGGTAAATTACAGGTTGCAAAGAGGATAAAGGAAACAAAAAGCAAACAAAGAGGAGACAATAGATTCAAAAACGTAAAAGAACAATGAGCAGCAGCCTTTGTCTCACTGCTGTTTTGTTTAGTTTTCAAGCAATCGAAGCCACATGCAGCGTTAGATTCCACACACGCGTGACACTAATGCAGTAACGTGATAACAAAACAAACAACAAAGTTTTATCACAAAGAACAAGCTCAGACTTAACTCTGAAGTGAAGGATGCGGAGGACACAGCAATAAGCAGCAACACATCCAGCTTTTGTGATGATTCAGCTTCACTGGTTTTTACCCTTAATGTAATATATCTCAATGACTTGATTTATTTATGTTTTTGTAAGACATATTTCTTATATTCTGTAGGATGTGCTTTATTTATTGTGTTTAACTTTTATGTTTGCTGTAAAACGTCTCTTTGTGTTGGACTGACCTGCCAAGGGAGTTCTGTTTAACCATACACAGCTCCTTTTAAATAAATAATAATCATACAGGCAAACAAATGACATAAAATCTATACTTTGTTCTGATTTTCCTGTCTCAGTGTAGCCGGACTCTGATCAAACAAACAACAAGGCTAGAAATCACAAGTGGCATTTCATACGCAATAATTATAGCATCTACAAGTGCAGGCTTGATGATTAATTACAAACTTACTCTCATTAACCTTTAATGATTTCATTAGTGAGCTGATTTCTCATCAGACATGAAGTTTTTTTTTTATTATTATCACGATCAAACTGTGTGCTTGTGTGTCTCAGCGTCTTCTTGAACAATTCATTAACCGCTAATTGCCGCGGCATCTGCTTCGTATTGCATTCAGACTCACACCAGTGTTGTTGTTTTTTTTGATTATGTATTTATTCACTACAGCACACACACACACACACACACACACACACACACACTGTACAGTTCTGTACGACTTACTGCGGAGGGACTTTGCCGCCCAAATATTTTGCCGCTCATCAGTATCTGTAATAAGCCAGATAATGCCTTCACTGCTCTGGCCTTGAAGATAATGACACATCCTGTTAGTGGTGTTAAAGCAAACTGTGATGCAACAGCTGCCACGGCGGCGAGCGCGTGTTTGCATCCGTCTCTCTGAGGAACACATGAATTAGCACATTCATCGCTCCTCCGCGAGTATTATGATAACTCCTGGCTCTAAAGTGCTAAATGCATTGTTTTGGTTGTCTCTGTGGATCTCTTTAATTTGCCCCTCTCCAGCTCTCTGCCTGTTTGTTGTCCAAGTCTCCTCACAGACAGCTCATTAATGCGGTGGCATTTCTTTGATTGACATTTCCACACTCTATCAGGAATAGAAGGACAGCCCTCCACCTCCAACACTTCCACCCGCTCTCTTTCTGTCTCGTTTCTCTCCGTGTCGCTTTTCATCTCCATCTATTTCTGCTCATCGTCTTACTTTCATGTTGTCATCCTGTGTTTTCTCTTCATGTGTCTTCCTCTCGTGTCTTTATTCTCTCCCAACCTTTCTGCCTTTGTTTTTTTGTTGTTGTTTTTAGTTTGGTGTAAAGTTTAGCAGCCACATCGACATGAGAAAACATGAAGGAAAAAAGGAAGATGAAAATCTTGGAGGAGAGTTGAGAGGAGGGTCAGGGCAAAAAGAAAATGTTGTCCTCTGATCGTCACTGTGTCCTTCCTTCCTTCTTTCCTTCCTTCCTCTGATCTTTCCTGTGTCCTTCCTTCCTCCCTCTGATTGTCCCTGTGTCCTTCCTTCCTTCCCCTGTGTCCTTCCTTCTGTCCTTCCTTCCTCTGATCCTCCTTCCTTTCTTCCTCTGATCATCCATGTGTCCTTCCCTCCTTCCTCTGATCCTCCCTGTGTCCTTCCTTCCTCTGCTCTTTCTTCCTCTGATCCTCCCTGTGTCCTTCCTTCTTTCTTCCTCTGATCCTTGTCCTTCCTTCCTTCCTCTGATCCTCCCTGTGTCCTTCCTTTCTTCCTCTGATCATCCATGTGTCCTTCCTCCCTTCCTCTGATCCTCCCTGTGTCCTTCCTTCCTTTCTTCCTCTGATCTTTCCTGTGTCCTTCCTTCCTTCCTTCCTTCCTTCCTGAGGATGATGTAAACATTCTTCAGGTTCAGACTCACAAATGTCTGGAATATAATTCCAGCCTGTTCTTCTTGTGACATAAACAATGTTCTCACCCCAGTTTATTTTAAACACTTCAGCTGCTTTTTCTCTGACAGAGGAGGAAGAACAGTCTTTACATGACTGATTCTGCCCACTGTCTCTGTCTCTCAACCATTGTCTTTCCTTCTGTGACAGCCCCTGCTGCTTTATACAACAACCTTCTTAGTACTGTATGTCTCCACATTTATATGCACGCACACACACACACACACACTTCGCTTTTTCACGACAGGGCAAATTGCATATCTTCTTCATTGTCCAGAAATGTCCCCTTGTGGTTTCATTTACACAAACTGGCCTTTATTGAAATGTCATGGTGGGAGAAAAGCCTTGTGATTAAAAATGCAGCCCAGCATTTTGTCATTGTCACCTTGCAAATATTTGCCTCCAGAAATGGAAGATAACTCCAACGTACAGGGAAACATCTCCTCACTTCAGCTCTATCATTAGCCCTGACAGAAATATCTCTCTGTGACTTGGAGAAAAAGACTTGAAACTTTTATTGATAGCTGTGTGATGTGCGGGGTGATGTATGAATCAATTTCCATCCCGGACTCTCTATTCCATTTTCACTGAGCTCTTGAAATATCAACTCCAACACTTCCAGTGCCAAATAGACAGTAAATCTCCACAATTGCACAATTGATTCAATCTTAAATTCCTAGCAGCAGATTTACAGCTGCATTCATACACATGATCTGAATAAGCAACTTTATCACCCTTTGTTATTAATAAGCCTCTGGTTTCTTTAAGTCTCACTTCTACTGAACCTGACCTTAACTTAAACATGTATTCTCCTTAGATTTACATTATAAGGAGTGGTTTCTTTTGGTGTTAACGGATATAGGTCCTCACAACATGCGTCCACACTAGTAATGCAACACATACTGTATGGTACATTATCGTGCACTGACACAGACTTGTGACAAATGCGGTAAAACCCCCAATAAATGTAAAATTGAACAAATGCTAATTTATTCCAGGGCGGCACAAAAGATCACTGAGTGGTTTGTTTAGTTCAGTAAAATTTTATGGATCGTAAACTCGCTCTTTCCAGTCCGTTTAACCATTCGCGTGAGGTTTTGGAACGTCACTTTCCCATTCATTTGTCATCCGTCTGTTGCAATGATTAAGGGCTGTTAATCACGGGTCGTTTCCTCTTCACAGCAAATGAGAAAACAAGACACACATTTTGAAAAAAAAAACGTTTTTCAAAGGGCAAATCAGCACTAAGTCACTTTAAAGATTTCTTTCCATGTCCATTTTCCTTTTCAGATATACATGTGTTTAACTTTGCAAACAGCTATGAGGCAGGAATTTGGATGGGAGGTGAAAAAAAAAGCTACAGTAACTTTGTAAAGCTTGTCAGCAAAAAGTCAATGTTACAGGATAGTTGGTATTCATGGAGAGGACCATGTCAGGGACTAAACTGCACTATAGCAGAAATATAAAGATGGTGATGCCCCACACTTAACAGTTTCCTTCAAGAGCCCTTGTGTCCCTCGCATGTACAATAGCTTTACCTGGCACTCAAATCAGCAGAATCATGGCTCTCGGCACATGTTTAGCTTTTTGACAGCTGGTGGCGAACGCGTGCAGAGTGAAGGTTCCACCCACTGCAAGGTTTTGTCCTGATTTAGTGTTGATCCACCCTTGAAAAAGGTCAAATGCAAGCGGCTCTCAGTGTGAAATACTGGACACACACAGCGGACAAGACAGGACAAGGACCATCTTGATTTCCACTGCTCGGTCACGCGTTGTTGTCGTGCAAGCAAGAGAAAAACATGCGGCGCAGTTTAGATTGTTAATGTTTCGTTTGCTTGTTGTTGTTGTTTTTACCAGGAGATAAACACACGGGGTCGTCACAGTATGATGTGTACTCTTTGGATGGGATGGCAGGTGATTGACAGCATGAGGATGGAGGAGAGGTGAAGGGGGTTTGGGGGGATGGATGAACAAAGGAGGAAAGTGAGGACAAGTGTTACAGATGAGTGTGTTGAATGTGTGAGGCAGGACTATCGCTGCACTGCAGCATATAGTCCTCATACATGGTGGCGGTGATGTGGAGCAGTTGTGACAAAGAATAGATATGAGTTGAATTGACTCGTAAATTAGCCGAGCACCGAAATACACCAGCTCTGTGACAAAAATAAATGATTGATTTTCTGTTGTGTGGTCGGAAAAAACAACTGCGACGCTTTTAGCTCTGTGCATGACACTGTATCTGATTTGATCACCGCAGTATTTAATATGCGCCGCAGACAGACTTTGTGTATTACAAGACGCGATACAATTAAGTGAACTCCATGAGGTAATTTATTCTTCCTATAATAAGTAAATGACATTCATTTATTTCATGGAATTTATCCACAAATGCTGCATTTTCAAACATTCGTCATCAACTGATGACTAAACTAGACTTGTAACTAATTTAGTTTAAACGGTAAAAAATAGAAGAAGGTGTTTTTGGAAGCAGAGTAGTGTCTCATCAAAAGGTGCAAAAAAAGAACAACTTCAATGATACATTTAGTCCATTTTTAACTCCATTATTAACCAACAGGTATTAAATATCATGTCAACAGATAATCATTTGACACTTACTCAACTGATAATTAACATACAATTAACTATGTTGTCTACAGCCTCTAACCTATACAAAAGTGCCTGTTGATTATATTGATATTATCTGTAGATTTCTTTTAGTCTGTCTTCAAAAACAAAAATGCATATGCTCACACATTTAAAGGACAATCAGTGGCCATTTTCCTTGTGTCCCTTCTGGCAGGAAAAGAAAATAATCCCCTTCTCATGCAATTACAGCAACTGATATCCTTTTATTGCATGGGAGGATTTCTTCACCCTTAGAACACGGAGCATTTAGGCTGCTTTTTTTCCATGATTATGCTAAAACGTGTATTCAGAGTCTATAAAATGTGCAATATAGACTGTCTTATATCCTTTTCACCAACTATATAAACACACCTGAGCAAAAAGTACTACAAATCTTTCAAATCGGATTGAATGTGTGAAATTTGGAATTATGTCACAGCTCAAATTTCGCTTGACTCGTTTTTATGAAAAAAAATAACAGAAAAAACGGTCTATTTTGTGATTTTTGCGCAATTGTTGCGCCCGGTTTTGAAAAAATAATATGAGATATAAAACGAATCATAACTTTGACTCAACAACACATACGCAAGACGAAAAAAACACAGTTTTTTTAAAGCCTGAAGATGTGACCTATAAACACACACCCTCAGGATGTCCATATAAGGAGTTGTGTAATCTGTGTTAAGGGTTAAGGAATACTTAACAAAAAAAACCTACCCTGTAATTTCCTGCAGGTAAAATAGTCATATTATAATAATAATCAAATTGCACTTCCTCAGTCTGATCCATAAAGTCATTTATAACTGTAGTGGATTCACATTAGCACGGCCACATTTATCCTCTTATTTCTTTGGGAAATCAACCCAGATGCTGTGTTTACAAAAAGAAAACTGTGTTCTGCAACTGCAGCACAAGAGAGCGACTGTTGTTCTCCTCCCCCATCTTATTATACTGTAATCAGATGTTTCTCATTATCTCCAGATAAAACTAAATTGGTTTGTGGAGCTTTGTAAAGCCCCGATCACGGTGCCAGCGAGCAGACAGACTTAAGCAGACCTGGAAAATGTTTGAAGGCGATATCTTGCATTTAACTGAATCGGTCTTTAACCTAACTGCAGTCTCTGGGAAATTCATTTTCTCTTATCTCGTGGCAATTAAGTAATTAAAGCATGATCAGGAGGGGGAACGGAGTCTGATCACTCAAAACAAATAAGACCTATACGGTATAAAATGAAGCAAAGCGGCAACGTTACATTTGTAGATTATCAAAGAAGTCTCCATCCACCGTCTATGAGTGGAGTTTTCTTTTCAATCCATTCTTTGAGTGTATGAGTCAGATGTTCTTGTGAAGATGAAGAGGAGTGCGTGGACCTCAGCATGTACTCAGCGGGATACTACAGCAGTACATACTGTATAATGTTAGAGAAAAGGGCTCTCCCGAACAGGAGCGTGTCATTTTCGATGCATTCATCGAGTCAAGTGACTGCTTAACGCGCCACGTGCCGCTTTAAAACACCAGCCGAGGTTCAAGCACCGCATTGACGGTCAGGCGTGTTGAACCCGCGGCATTAATATGTGCTGATGAGAAAAGGTGAGACGTGCTCGAAAATGACGGCCCTTGGTGAGAGCATGGCCACTTTTGAAGTCTGCTTCAAAAATGTCTGTGAGGCTGTGAAATGTGTGGATGGAAATGTTGGAAAATGGGTGATACATGAGTGGGAGGAGAGTGTCATTAGCGTCGAAAAATATTAAAACATTACAAAAAACATTTGTATGAGATTAAAACCATTATAGAATGCTGTAAATAATGGAAATATTGTTTTTAAAAATATCTGTTCAATTTGAATTTCTTACCTGTGAGAGTCTTATAATCGAGCAGGTCGAACAGAACAATGGCTACGCCCGACCACGTGAGGATCAGGGCCACAACCAGCAGCCAAGCCATCGGCGAGCTGAAGGTTAAAATGACATCGTCCATAAATGACCTCGCACTGCTCCGAGCTGTGGGGATCACCGCCCCGCCGTTGGACTGGCTGCTCATTGTCGAAGAAAGCTGCGTGAGACACGGTAGAAAGAACAGTTACATTCAAATCGAGGTCAATATTTCAAAATCTTACAGCATCAACAAAAGAAAAATCATAAATATCTTAACACTTATTGAAGCAGGTCTGGATAATTTGAAGAGAACCTGTTAGTGAAGCAGAAAAAAATGCTGATGTCTTTGTCATTGAAAGGATTTTTTATTCTCTCTCTCTCTCTCTCAGAAGAACTCCTCCAGCAGCCTCTGTCTTCCACAGTGGATGTTTGTTAAAGCACTAATCTGCAAAAGCAAACATGTATTGACGGAAACACAGTGCGGCTGAAAATTCTGTTTGTCTTTGGGGTTTTTTTTCCCCAACAATGGGGCGAAGTGTTCATTAACGTATCCACAGTATGCCGTGAAAATACCTAATGAATCTGCTACATTTTCAGTGATGATGTTGTGTCATCTATTTTTGCTGCTCGGCATCCAGTCACAGCTTCTTCACTATAAACATTAGGGGAACATTGTGGGCGTTTACTGTCACTGTTTACTTTCCCATTCTCTTTTTAATTAAATAAATAAATAAATAAATAAATAAATAAATAGATAGATAGATAGATTAAATTGAAATGAAGTAATTTAAATTTAATGTACAAATCTGTGGCATCAGATTATACAAAATACAATCAAGTCAAACAACCCGCAACAAAGAGGGGTCAACTCTTCCAGTGTGTTTGGCTGTATATCTTAAAGAAATTCCTAAACATAGTCCGAAAAATATGTGTTCTGAACATTACAAACACTAAAGAATGGCCAAATAAACATGAAGACAAAGGAATCAAATCAAAGGCAAATACCTTATCCATCACAAATCCGAGCTTTCTTTCTTTACATTGGGACAGATATAGACTCAAGGTACATGTGGGAGTTGTGTAATGAGTCGGACATAGCTAACATAGCTACTGTATCATTGCTAACGGGGCATTTAACGAGTTATTTTATTTTTATTTCTGTTATAGAAGAAGTTCTTTCACTCCCTCTCCTGAAAAATGTGTGGAGAGTATTTTTTAAAGCCAAAAGTAGGAAAGTAGGTTTTGTAAAACACCCACCTACGTGTGCACCAGGCCTAAGTCAGAGTGCTTTTGGTGTCTTGACCCCAGTCTCATGCAGAAGTTCTGACATGAATAACAATCCCTTCTGTCAAAAAGTCGCCCCCTCTGCTACAACCATTTTCCTATGGTTTGCATAATATTGTACGAGAAATGATAAATGGGTAAAAGAAGCTGTTATTTAGTGAGTTTTATATAAAATACAGTTGTCTCCAGACGACAAAAAGAAGAAAATATCTGTGTCTTCTTAAGGAACAGTAATAAGAAACAATTCCACTATCTGTAAAAAAAACAACAACCATTAAGTGAAGTTGTTTAGTGTTGACATGGTGCAGTCTCCTCTGAGTTGTGAAACCATGTGCTGCAGCAACAAATTGTCTGTTTTTCTGTCGGAACCATGACGACACGTCAAAAGTAAAAAAAAAAAAGAGTAATAATCAGCATCTAAACTCAACTGGACATCCACACAGAAACCTTGGGAGGATTGTTATAGTGCAAGGTCTTATTTGCCCGTAAAGCTTTCCGCTGCGTACAGTGCAGGACGATAGGTCATGGTGCTGTCGGTACAATAAGTGTGGAAAGATATTGACGTGTGTGTGTGTGTGTGTGTGTGTGTGTGACTTTAACCCGTGCGTCATCATCATTAGTATGTGCACCAACTATACACTTTTCATTTTATTTCATTTCTTTTGATTGATGCACTGAGCAACTGTTAATTCACAAGGTTGTCAGTGAATCACTCCAATATGTTCGGTGATTTTTTTTATTTTATTTTTTTCGTTGAAGGAGGAGAATGAGAGATGTGAAGTGGAGAGATGAGCACGGGGAAGGAGAGTGGCAAGAGAACAAGGATTACCTGAGGTGATGATGAGATTAAATTCCATCTCACTCTGTAAGACGAACGACTTCTCACAGGAAAGTTCCCGTTGTTGTGTGACGGTGTGGGCCGCTGAGCCTTAACGTGATTACAGTACGTGCCCACGTCGGGTTGTTTGTGTTGATTAGGCAGCGTGATGTGACAAAAGGCCTGAGATGATTAATTTTTTCTTTCTGCTCTCTCGTTCCTGCCTCTCGGGCGGTTTATTTGTAAATATGACACGATAGTTACTCTGGTTTGATGTTTTTGAATTAAAACAGGAATGAAATATGAAATAGTTTGTGTCCGCTGAAGGATTCAGAGCCAGGAGAGGTGTGTGTTGTGTGCGATGCTGTTAAACAATACTCATTATGACACTGAATGGAGAATTAGGTTGTGGTTTGGATGCTGTTTCTCTCACATCAAGGTACATAGTTTCTACATCTGTTCCCTTTGCACTCACACCCAAGACAATCAGAAATGTAGAGAAAACATATAAAACATTGCACTTACAATGATACTAGACTTTCAAGTTGCATTGTAGCTGTAATTATTTTATATTTCAAAAAAAAATTGGACCCCAAAAGAGCTCAAGAGTTTTGCACTTTGAGTTTGTGCCATCATTTTAGCCCCAAGTCTGACACACGTCTACATTTAATATTTGTTCTCGCTTTGATAGTTTCAAACATAAATAATCCTCGTGAATCTATCTATCTGTCTATCTATCTATCTATCTATCTATCTATCTATCTATCTATCCATCTATCCATCTATCCATCTATCTATCTATCCATCCATCCATCCATAATGTGCAGAGTCGATGTGTTTGGATTGGGCAGCAGCCGTTCTCCAGGTGACCTTTCTGTTGCAGTGTTCACAAAACAAACTACAAAATCAATTTAACATAATTTCGTCCACACAGACTGGAATGTGTATGTGTGTGTGTGTGTGTGAGAGAGAAACAACTGGTGTGTTAAGAGTCAGAGCCAAGTGTGCCTCTGAGCACATGTTTGTGATATAAAAGCCATTGATCTGGTGAGCAACAACAAGTATGTGTGTGTGTGTGTGTGTGTTTCTGTGTGTTTGTGTGTGTCCATTAAAAGTCAGAGCCGAGTCTGAGCGTGTGTTCGTGATATAAAAGCCATTGATCAAGTGAAGCCCTGGCATGGGCTGATCAGGCCGACTTATTGATCCACAGCAGGTAAAAACGGTCCCAGTGTTGCAGTGATAAAAGGCTGGAGTACAAGTGGAAATAACCTCGCAGCAGATAGAGGAGGAAAAGCTGCACGGTGTGTGTGTCTGTCTGTGTGTGTGTGTGTGTGTGTGTGTGTGTGTGTGTGCAATCGTTAGCCTTCCTCTGCACACCTGCACACGTAGATCAACAGGAGAGTCACACACCCTGCAAAAAAACTTGTGTCCCATGAGTCTGTCCTCTCTTTAAAGCCATGCAGATGACCCGACCCACCTGTTGCTGCCACCAGTTCTGCACGGTCTTAACACATACAAGGACACAGGCTGTTGCTCTCTCTCTCTCTCTCTCTCTCCTTCACAGCAAAGGAATGAGCAGAATGAGAGGAATGTGGGCACAGGCTATTGTCCGGCGTTTGAGGGCGAATGGAAGGTGACAAAGAAAAGTCATGAGTCATGAGCGCATGACCCTTTCGCACACAGCTGTCTGACAAAATAGTCAACTCACCTCTTCACTGTCGTCTGTGGAGAATGTTGGTGAGCACATTTAATGATAACCCTCAAAATGTCCGTCTGGACTTTTTTTTGATTCATTTAACCATAAAAAGGACCAGAGAATGTCCTGTACGAAAGTGCTTTGGCCTATTTTTCCAGAGCAGCATCCGGCAGTTATTTACAATTTACTGTTTTAACAATTTAAAATGAAGAAAAACAAAGAAGGTTTATTTAGAAAAACACTGCACTTGTTCACGTGTTCAATTTGAAATTTGAACAGTATAAAACATATTTTACAATAGCATTGTTTGAGTCTTTGTCTCTCAATGTTCCAAAACAGGGCAAAACTCGTGCAACTTCTCAGCTTCTCAGAAATTTTTCGTAACTACGGCAATGCAAAGTGCGCATGTACGGCGTTAAAGGGACTTTATTTTGCTGCAGATTAAGACTAAACCCAACAAAAGATTTGACTCAGGATCTGGGGTGTCAAATGTATGGCCAGGGGGCCAGAAATGGCCCACCAGTGTGTTCAATACGCGGCCCCCAGGATGGATTTGTGAGCATTTCATATATTTCAAATATTTTATTTTCAGTCCCAGATCCCTGTGGCTGAATGTTTTGTTGTTACTGCATTTATTTTTCCTCAAGAGAGTTCTGGTTGTTTTGTAAAAAGATACTTAATTTAATGTAAAACAAAAGGAAACATTTGGAGTGCTTGTTGTTAATAGGTTATTGTGGTTATTACTTTACTGGTCCGGCCCACTTGAGAGCAAATTGTGCTGCTGTAGGTGACCCCCTGAACTTAAAATGAGTTTGACACCCCTGTAGAAGAGTACAACATGGTACAATCTTACAATCTTTTCATGATTGGAAAGAAGCAGTGAGAATAAGAATTCTCATTCATGTCTGCCCCTGACTTAAACTCAAAGAATCACTGGACTCTACTGGATGTCACACTTAGCTAGATCTATTTAGCGATGAGTGTGAGAGAGTTAAGCACCATCATGTTTAGGTCGGCAATGTTAAGATTACTTCCCAGTAATTATAGTTTAACAATGCACAATTAACAATTATGGACAAAAACATCAACTATTCATTAGACATATAGTTCCAATGAAAGCATTTTTTAAATGACAATAAGTATGAACACCTGTATGGACCTGTCATCTGACCTTTAACATTCACAAACACCACGATCAGATCATTATTAAGTTCAGCCAGAGTGAAATGGATTTTTTTTTTGTACCGTACCTTGGACCAGCTGGATGTTCAGCGATAACCTTCAGTCCTTCAAAGGCTCGGGGAAATGCAGTGTTACCATAGAAACAAATGTAACTCCACTTGTTTTTGGCCCAAGCTGAATGTGAGAAACTAAGACCGAGGCAACACTCAAATCCGGCAGCGAAAAGCGCACAGCGGTCGTATTAAGCTGGATCACACGGGGCCTAAAAATAAACTAAAACCTTCCCAGCAGAAGAAAAGTGGCAGCTTATATAGTTCATTGTATTTCCAATGTAAGTTGTTCTTGAAGGTTTTTAAATTTTCAGTCTGCGTCAAAGTATCTGAGAGTCCTGGTTATAACTTGCTGGAGAGAGAGAGAGTGAGTGAGACAGAAGGAGAGAGAGAGAGAAACAGGGAGAAGGGTTGACCCACCCTGCCCCCTCTCAGGGTCCAAAATAGAGAGATAAAATCAGGGAGGGGTGGGGGAAGATTTTAGAAGAAGAAAAGGGGGGAAAGGGGGGAAAACAGACCGCACAGTAGCAAAGATCAAGCGATGGAGAGGAGAAGGGAAAAAAAGGAGGAGAGAGAGAAGTGAGGAGACAAAGGTCTCAAGGTCTCACATGCAGTCTGAGAAACCCAGGCTTATTAATCACGGTATAATGATGGAGGAAGACACGGTTCTAGTTGGTGTTTCCTCCTCTGAGAGGTTTATTACTGGACTGACCTGTTCAAATTAACAAGGCTATTCCCTCACACCGATAATGTGGACCAGGTATTCATTTATTTCCTTTTTTTTAATTAAGTCCATTATGTGTTTAATTATGGTCTAATAATATCATATAACAGGGGGGTCCTTCGACGATGACGACAACAACAGCAGCAGCTCTGCTGTATCACAACTTTGTCTAGAGAGCAAATATATTCACTTTGTGCCCTTGACAACAACTTAACTACTTAGAACTTTAAACATCTTCCTCCAAGGGGAAACATATACTGTATCCTCCTCCGCGGTGCCCAACCTTGTCAAACGGAGGTTAAAGTCAGGGGTAAATAAGTAAATAAAATATCTAATTGAGCCCCGTGTGAGTTTTAAAGCCCTGCCAGAACCTGTTTTTTAGACCCACTTTAAAGGTTTATATGTGTGTGTGTGTAACCGAGCAGGGCTAAGGTGTAACCTGACCCCCAGTCTTGCCCTGGGAGCCTGCGCTGCTGCATGGCACAGGCTATAATTAGAGGTACAGACAGCAGCTGGTGTTAACATAGGACTGGACTGCTTTATATGTAGGGCACACAGAGGGGGCTGAGGGCTGGGGGACACAACATACACACACACACACACACACACACAGTCTAGCCCATGTAACTCTTTATGTGAGTCATTCATGAGCTTTTTTGTTTTTTACCTTTAATTCTTAAAAAAAAGCTAGACCCTCACTGCTGTTATTGACATTTCAATATTTTCTTTTTCCTTCAGAGAGACCGTGTGACTCTTACTCGTGTTATGATACTGCACATATTTTACCATAGCACTGCTACCACTCAGTGAACGTGTGAGTGTTATTTCATGAATAATTCAGTAAATGAATTAATATGATGTACATATGTATAGATTCTTTTTTTTCAGTTTGTCTGTCAATACCATTTTCTCAGTCAACAACAAAAAAAATATAAGGAATTTTGTACATTTTAAGTTACATTTTCGTATAGTTGTTGCTCTCCTCGTGTGTCTCTTCCTGTCCCTGTGTCTAAGTGTCTCTGCCTCCCTTGTGTCTTTTGTTTCTATGCTCCATGTAGTCCTCTTTTTTTCTCCCCATCTGATCCCATCTGTCTTTTTTGGCTAATCTTTGTGCTCCGTTCAGTTCAATTCTGTGCTCATCGTCTCTGCTACCCTCATTCTTTGGTTTAACATCGAAGTGACCTCTTGTGCCTTCTATTTATTTGTTCATTTGAGTTTAAGGACTTCCTGTTTACCCCAGTGTCTGATAGCTGCCAACCTGTCCAGCATGATGAGCCTCTTTATTTAATAAATATTCTCTAGGGTTCCCTCCTGCCTTATCTTTTGTCTGCATTGTTGATTTATGAAACCCCACACTAAGAATAATTTACAAATATAAACCATTAACTAAAACTTTTGGTTTTGACATATCAAATGACCCGATTTGATTTCCTTTGATTTGATTATTGCTTACCTATAATTAAAGTAAATGTGAGACTACTCTTTTTAATCTCTGCTCATTATTACACAAACTTTAAATTTCTATGTGATGCAGAACTGAGTAAATATAAATTTGATTATAGGAGATGCTGCTGACTGTGATGTGAGAGTGTGATGGAAAACACCTGCACACTTGTGCACAAAAGCTAATTAAGGCAATTTTTTATTGATTTGCAGTTAATATCAGGTGGAAATATGAATCGTTTGCATATGTTTAAATTTTAGTGCAACCCCATCTGCCTGAACAGTGAATGATTAGTCATTTATACTCATTTTAAATACTGCATGCTGCACTGGGTATCTGCCCTGTAGTCAGGCCGGTCCACAAGAGTACCAATTTTCAAATTTCAGTCATTTAGACTCAATTAAGGTTACATTCTCGACCACATAATAAATATTTACAGCTGGCCCTGTTTTCTATTTGTACTCTCAATTTTATGTATCTGTCATTTCAATTTGCTATGCTGTATGCACATACAAACGCGCACGCCCAGGAGAAATGCAGTGATGAAACCAACCATCCACAAAAAATCTGATGAAACTAAGAGCAATCAGCAAGAACAACGCACATGTCTGCACAGTTCTCTGCGGTAATACGTCTTTGTGTGTGGCTGTTAGTGGTGATTTGACTGAGAGGTATGGTTCGTTCTACATAGGTTTTTATTCAAGCTGAGGTTCAGGATGAACCGTGACAGAGGTGTGCTGTCCTGCTGATACCAGTGCAGCACCACGGACATTAAACTAGATCTAGGACACACCTGTGGCTACTTGTGACAGTTCAGCACTGTGGTCAGTTATCTATGCATAGGTCCCACCTGTGGGTACTTGTGACAGTTCAACACTGTGGTCAGTTATCTATGCATAGGTCCCACCTGTGGGTACTTGTGTCAGTTCAGCACCATGGACAGTGAACTAGGTCAAGGACACACCTGTGGCTGCTGATGACAGTTCAGCACCATGGACAGTGAACTAAACCTAGGACACACCTGTGGCTACTTGTGACAGTTCAACACCATGGACAGTGAACTAGACCTAGGACACACCTGTGGCTACTTGTGACAGTTCAGCACCATGGTCAGTTATCTAAGCATTTGACACACCTGTGGGTACTTGTGTCAGTTCAGCACCATGGACAGTGAACTGAACCTAGGACACACCTGTGGCTACTTGTGATAGTTCAGTGCCATGGACAGTGAACTAGGTCAAGGACACACCTGTGGCTGCTGATGACAGTTCAGCACCATGGAGAGTGAACTGGGACACACCTGTGGCTACTGTTAGACACAGCTGGACCCAATCACATCAAACACACCCAAACATGAATTGTCACACATCCAGCATCACTTCACTGACTCTTGACTCAGAATGGTGTGACTGCAACTTCCTACTGCAGAGGTTATGTCCTTCAGCTTTTTTATGTTTGGACACATTCCAGACACTGTGACCTTCGAAGGTCAGAGTCTACTAAGTCATCTTCTTGTGTGGTCAGATAATCAGTTTTAGAAAAGCGTTACTTTTCTACAAATCAGCTACAAGGCCAGGACGGAATTTTATTTTTTACATGTTTTGTTTACATAATGGTCATTTAATTTCTTTAACTTGAGGCTACTGCCTCTTCAGGGTCAACACAAACACAGAGAAGCTGTATTTACTTCAAACAACCTCTGACTCTTGCCAACTATAACCATGTTTAGATCTCAGCCTCCCTGGTCATTTCTGGCTGGAGGCTAACTCATTCATTCACTCACTCATCTTCCACCACTTTATTCTCCACACAAGGATTGCGGGGGGTGCTGGTGCCAATCCCAGCTGACATAGGGTGAAAGGTGGGGTACACCCTGCACAGATCGCCACTGTCCAATTTGCTTAACCCCCAAATCTGCATGTTTTTAGACTGTGGGAGGAAACTGGAGAAAACCTTTGCAGATCTATCTTATCTTGTCTCAATTATTTTGTGCAATTGGTAAAATGCTTTGATTTTGTCACTGTTTATGAAATGTTTTACAAAAGCATCTTTTCCTATTTCAGCCCTATGGGCTTGTCATGCTATATTTACATCTAACAGACATGGAGAAGTTTCCATAGATGCTCTGATCGCTAAACATTTCTAATTTAAAAAAAGCTATCAATATATAACATTATAAACTTAAAAAAAAAACTAACCTATGATGTCCAAATAGTTGTTTTTTTTTTGTCGATAAATAATGAATGCACATCATTTATTATGTACTAAGCTACTGAATATGTCCATGAATTTTATATACATTTGGCTCCACAGGCTGGATGAAGCACGGGGTGTGACTCTGAGATGTCTGTTTCCAGCTCACAGGCAGCTGCAGGCCTTTAGAGCACCAACTCTGGGAATAAGAATAAGAGGTGAGGAACACACAGTCCCACAACATCTAAACATCTATACGTCCCCGTCTCCAAAACACTCTCTCCATGTCTGCAATACTGCCAGACTCCTTCAGCCACCCACATATTTAGCTGTTGTTGTCTGTTCTCCTCTTTACTGTGCTTGCATAATCTTTCTTGGAGTGTCTTCTAACTTTATGTCCTTCTTTCACCTTGACTTATTCATCCTATCTCTCTATCTCTCAAGTCACCTTTCTTGTGCTCCTTTTCTTCCTTTCGTTCAGCCCTCCTCCCCCTCTTCTCTGCATCTGAACTTTCTTCATATCCTTCCATCTTTGTCTGTTTCGTTCTCTCTCTCCACACACACAGGTTTGCACAGCTATTCCTCTTAGGACTCAGCATCGGCTTCCATTCATTCAACAGCTTAAGCAGATTATTATCCCTTACCTTAAAGGACCACTTCAACCAATAAAATACAGTTTTTTACAAATGTCCGGATATAAATATGTTATTTGATCATCAGACAGTGGATCTGAGATACTCGTCTCATTCCCTCAACAACAGAGGACGTTGGGATTAAAAATAATGTCATTTATAACAAATTTTATGAGTAAAAGACCAGAAAAAGTTTAATAAATTAAAAGAAAACTGGTCAAATTTAATCCAACTCTGTAATAGAATGTGAATTAAGCAAACCCAGCAGCATCGTAATGATTTTAAGTGTATTCTTCATTTGACCGAGTGGAAAAAAAGGGTGAAACAGCCCTTTAACCAGAAGCAATGATGCCTTATCCTAACCTTAACCTAATCAATATTCAAACCTTAAGCCGTAAACTATTCTTAAACTGAAGCAGTACCTCAGAAATTAGGTTCTGTCTAATTAGGACCAGGTTGTGGTCTCTCTGGGGACTACTGGTCCTGACAAGGTCAGTTTTTATGCCAGAAAAGATCCTTAAAATCTAACAAGTACACACACACGCGCACATGCACTTGTGCAAACACACACACACAGACACACACCCTCACACACAACTCTTCTTATTAAATTAGTAATAATGTCACCATGCTCTCTCCCAGGAGGCCAGTGTTATTGACTTCATTATGCAAATGTAAACCAGCCGAAAGCTATATTACTGATGGGATAAGACACACACACACACACACACACACACACACACACACACTCACACACACTCTGTTTGTAGGCCGAGTGTGAGCTGGCCGGGGAAAAAAAATTCTTGCTGTTTCAGATAATTATGTCAGCCAATAAAGTTGATGTGTATATTAGCAGGGAATCTGCTAAGTCTAATGGGCCTGCAGCTTTATCTGTGTTTTAGTGACAGATAATTAGAAACGAAGAGAAGAGAAAAGAGAGGAAAAGGAAAAAGTAATCTGCGCCGTTCTTCACAGATCAGTCACACATTTAACTTTTTTCTTTTTTCTTTTTTTTTTAAAGGAACAGTTGCCGGGATCTATTGATCAAGAATTCCATTATCCCTTTAAAGCCGAGCGTATCGCAGAAGACACTTTGCATTATTGTAATTGTGCGACGGTTTGTGCCATCGGAAAACTTCCAACGGTTTCTGAAAGCTGAGAAGTTGCACGTTAAATCCAACATGCGGTTATTTACGGTAATTGCACTCACACTGCGGCAGGAAGCTGGCAAATCAGTGTCTTTGTCACCAGAGAGGAGTGAGTTGGAAAAATGCCTGTACATTGTCTCAAATTTTTGGCCTGTTTTTGCGCATATAAATGTTATGTTAAATATGTTTTATACTGTTCATATTTCAAATTTAACACGCAAATTCTGGTCATCATGTACAACTAGTGTTTGTCTCTGTTTTTCTTCATTTTAAATTGTTAATACACCATTTTAACATGCAGTGATTTGTAAATAACTTACTCACAGGACATTTTCTGGCTCTTTTACGCTTAAAAAAAAGCAAAAGAAAGTCCAGAAGGACATTTTGAGGCTTTGGTGTTAAAGGGTTATAAGAGACAATGACTCATCTTCAGCACTTAGGCTTTGTTTACAGCCTCGCCACTAAAACTGTAGTGCCACAACAGATGTTGACCAACCCCTTTCAGCTACATCGTCTTTCTATGTTGCAAAGAAACTTTAAGAACGAGGAAAGAGTCCGAAAGTAAATCAAAATATATTTAAACCTGTGTCAGTATAACCACGTAGTGCTAGAGACGGAAAGATTGGTCATGTGCATTCAAAATGAATGGGTCTGTCCGTGTCGGTGCTCCTTTTTGTAGATGAAACTCCACTATCAACTATTTTTTTTTCTGTCCGTTTTTCTAGCCCACTGCAGCTTTGATTTGGGTCCATTTCATGTTTTTAATTAAATCATTATTATAACTATAACCCAGATTCTAAATGGGTTTTTTTTATGATTATATGCCACAGTAAATGTTGCGTTACAAGCAACATATGGACTCCATGAACTGTGCTCATCCGAACGGGCTACCCTACGCCAGGTTTAAAGACGATATTTGGCTGCGAACATCACTTCACAGGAAACAGACAGATGGAACAGCAGGGTAGGTGGGTGTACCAACCACTAGTATCTGAATAGGCTGCAAACTTTGGAGTCCTTCTTTTTTTCGTTTTTGTGGCTCTCATCTTAACTCTGATCTGTCGAGCCTGCAGTTTTCCTCCATCAAACTGGTACTCAGTGGTCACTGTTGCCAAACCATGCTGTGTCTTGATACCAGTGCACACACGGGGAAATGTATTGGAGAGTATACAGCAAACACACACACACACATACACACAGTGTTAAACACAGTATTGGCAGAGGCAGCGCAGACAGATGGGAAGACAGCAGAAAGCAGGGGGGAAGTGGAAATTAAAGTCACAGTGTCAGAAAGAACAAAGAGAACTCGGGGACTAATATTACATATATGACTGACAGGATATTTGTCATCAATCTAACAATATGAGGTCATTTTCAGCATATTTATTTCACTTTGGCCCAAACACTGAAAACACTTACTAGACTGGGACAAACTCACTGTGAGTCATTGTTTCCTGGCGATAAAGCCTCATGACTTTGATGACTCCCTGGCTTCTTATCTGGTGACACCAGCAGGTTGGCACTCTTCCTTATCCAGTGAGATGTCTCTGCGGATCGGCATAAAAGTCTGTGCTTTCAGCCCTTCAAAGGCCGAAAGTAATTACAGTTTCAGATCATTAAAACTATAGCTATCATGTAACAAATGGCTATTGTGTCGGAGCTAATGAACCGAATGATGTACAGTCCACCTTACACCCCGAAAACTGCACTGTGACTTAAAGGGTGATGGTATTATGAGGGAAAACAACACTCCAACAAAACAAAATGACTCCATTCAGTTTTCAACTATAAGAACTGAATGTCCAGAATGAGCTGAGACAAACACAGTTGAATAATTTAGAATGTAATACATTTAAATGTGAATTTCCACACTAAACCTCACCAAAAAGTCAAAATCTGAGATGGCAGTCACTGCCTCTAAGTCTAGTTACCCCCATTTTAGCATGGCAAACAGCAGTTTTTATTCTATAATGACACACTTTACAACTATATGTGAATGGTAAAAACAAGACATTACTTCAATTATAGTAGAGAGGTAGGAGGGGTTTAATAAAGGTGTTTTTGTGTTAGTTTTGAGGAACCTTTAGCTGTAAACTTTAAAACTGCACCGCGGCTGCTCAGTTTACTTATCGTGATCGCCACCAAATCCTACTCATTTCCTTCCCAAGCAAAATGTCATGAAAATCTGCTGTTTACAGATAAACAAACATGGGCATAAATAAATAAATAAATAAAATTTAGTCTTTCCTATCTTTCATTCTTTAGGTTTCAATTCTTTAGCCTGACATGTTGACTATATTAATAGTGCAATGTGGCGTATAATTACACTTCATTCTGTGCCACCGTGGGGTTAAATTGCGTTTGGTCTCATGCTTTAGTTTAATGGAAGTTAACTGGTGTTGTATTGTTCAGTTCAGTTCAGTTCAGAGCTTTATTGTCCCTCAAGGGGGACATTTGGTTTGCAGCAGTGGTTAAAAAGACACAAGACAGAAGGACAAAATATTGCAAGCAACCTGACAAAATACAGCCACAAGAAGAGTGTGTTTAAAAGACGATAAATAAATAATAACAAGTAAGCAAAATGATAAAGTGTCACAGAGGATTTGGCTGATTGATTGAGTGCAATAACCCTCAAAATTTCTGTCTGGACTTCTTTATTTAGCTTATATTAACCATGAAAGGGCCAGAAAATGTCCTGTAACTAAGGGGTTTTGACCATTTTTCCAGATTAACTTCCAATATCTATATTACAATTATAATTTTTGAACAGTATAAAAACATATTTACAATAACATTTGTTTGAGTCTTTTTCTCAATGTGAAAAAATCAGACGTTGTTCCCAACTCTCTTCTCTCTGCATGGTGACAAAGACGCCGATTCTCTGGCTTCCTGCAAAGGCGCGAGTGGAATTACCGTAATGAGCAACTTCTCCGCTTTCAGAAGTGCACTTGCACAAACGTGTCGTCGGTGATACGTGCGGTGTTAAAGGGTTAATTGCACTTAGAACAAAAGAACACTTTGCCTTAGGCTGCCTCAGGTAGCTCAGTGGTAGAGCGAGTGAATGTGTGAATGGCAGAACTGTAGTGTAAAGCAGATTTAAGACTAGAAAAGTGCTATATAAATACAGACCATTTACCATTTACCTGGTGAGAGAGGAACACATTTCTCTGATAGAGGATGCTCATTGCTGGCTAAAATCCACCTTGCCTTTCTCACAAATTGTCTGTTCCACATTTCTGACATAGATGGCCGCTGTATTCCAATTATCCTGCTGGCTGTATGAATAATTCAGGACGGACGACTTTTGTATTGTATTGAGAGGTTACCGCGGTAGACGAGACGAGGCAGAAGGTTAAAATAGACTCAATGAATGGCCTGTAAAATACAACCCATCAGTGTTTTGCGTTATTGCTGTGGTAATACACTAAACTAAGACCAGCATGAAACCAAACACGTGGCTACTACAGCCTCACAAAGTTTCTATAGGCTGACGACTTCTCAAAGACAAGAAATATTGGTCACAGTTAAAACAGGTGCATTTCATCCGAGCTGA
Source organism: Solea senegalensis (assembly GCF_019176455.1). Taxonomy (NCBI): domain Eukaryota; kingdom Metazoa; phylum Chordata; class Actinopteri; order Pleuronectiformes; family Soleidae; genus Solea; species Solea senegalensis. The sequence continues at coordinate 8,317,566 of NC_058037.1, forward strand.
TAACAGTGACAGTGACATGAAGCACAGAGCTGGATTAAATAGAGCCAAGGGACAAAACCATAAAGCAAAGCATCTGATTTAACAGCCATTTAAAGAGCCATTTCACTGACTGGCGCCTGAGAGGACGGTGAACCAATCTGACGCTCCAATACCTTTCTGTCTTGTCTGTGTGAAGCGCCTCGTCAGATCAGCTTAACGCTTAACTCTTTACCTGTTAGATTAGCAGATTCTCTTCAAGTGCAGCGGCGACTGAGTTCACTGAGTCTCAAAACACTGTCATTACACGTACACAAGGGAACGTAAATACAGAAGGCATCTAACCAGAGGTGAGGTATAGACACAAATATGTTCATGATTGGTTATGATGAAGAGTATAAATATGGACGTGAGATCATTTACAAGAATAAGCAGGTTTCCGTACTACTGACCAAGTGGCTTCATTCAGTGAAGCAAAAGACATAAAAAGAAAAAGAGCCGTCAAATAGAGTCATTCAGGGAGAAACCGAAAAAGCCTCAGACTGTCTGGTCAGAAGACATTATGAGGAGCTGCACACCAGACACCTCATGCATTTTTAACCAATCAATATCCGCTATTCTATGTCTCTTTCCTCCTCCTCTATCCATCTCTGCCTCATTCGGCTTCCTCCCTCTCTTCTGTTGTATTCTATGTTCCCTCTAATTGTTTCTTTTTCCTTGCGCCCTGTTACCTTTTCTCCTTGAACGGCAGCAGAGTTTATTAATTTGTCCCGTCTCTCATCTCCCTCTGTCTGATCTCTCACTCCGTCTCGAGCCACACAATCATTCGCATCTCGGCCTATTTGTCCTTTCTCTCTCTCTCTCTCTATTTGCCCCAGACCTTCTGCTCTCGAGCCTGCTCTCTCTCTCTGTTCTCTTTTGTTGCTCTCTTTCACTTCATCGATTAAAAATGGGCTGGTAAATGCCCTTCCCCATTTAGCTAACTTTGGGAATTACCCGGCCCTCTTTACTTTGCCTTAATTGGCATTAGAGCACGGGCTCTCTGAGCACATGCAGACTCCAGGCTGGTTACAGTGACAACGAGGTGTGCAGAGGCTCACACAAAGACTTTAACACGCAGAATAATAAATGGCATATAATAAGGAGATAATAAAAAAAATAATTGTCAAAGAGTTCACACAGTGCTGATTAAGCCTATCAGCTCCACATGACTCTCTGTGATTCCCAGTGTAGCAGCGTTTAATCTCCAATGTCACCGGGAGACTTTCCCACACTGCACACACTGCAGGGACCGATTTGTTTTATGTCAAGACAACAAAAACCTGGTCATTCAGTAGTTTGATAAAGATAAATTCTTCTTCCCCGCCCGCCCCTGCACTGCCTCCGTATACACACAAGTGCTCCCTCGAGCCTGTGGTATACTTCCGCGCACGTGTCGCATTGCGCGCCGCATATCGTGGACCCTGGTATACTCGTGCGTCAGTGTCCTGTAGTATCACCACGTCACCACCGGGTGGCAGTGCAAGTCTGGCACCTGAGGGGCGGAAGTTCTGCTTGCGCATGCGCGGCTCCAAAAACCTGCGCTGCACGTGCAGCCCACGCGCCTGGTCTGCGCTGATAGTATTGCTTGACTTGAATTTGAATGCTGTTACAGAACTTGTGCACAGATGACACCAAAATAATATAAATATAAATCCGTTGTCCTGTTCTGAAGATAATGAAAAATGGGTCTATGTGTGGATTTTTCTCTGTAATCCTGGTAAATGTATTCTTTTAAGTGTTAATACATTTTTAAACACATTGCAGTGCAGTGCACATTTGGATTTGCAAGCACAAACACAAACAAATCCTTCTGAGACTAGAACACACGCAAGCCCTTTTTTTAATTCAAGCCTCCTAAAGACGCTTATTTTCTCAGAGGGAAAAGTAAAATTTGATTTGACTCACCGAAGTCTATTTGTGAATAATTTAATGATTGCTATGTATTTATGTGTTCTTCTATGAATGCATTTTTTGCGCCGATACGCCAAGTAACAAATATGGACAGCGTTTGTCTGTCGATGACGAACAAAAAGATGCAGAACCGACGCATTTAAATATACGGAAGGGGAAATTGACTCGGGGCTGAATTCGATAATAGGACGTAAAGCTTGTTGTGATTTACATTACACATTTACGCCGCTCTTGATAAAAATGACAAATGCGTTAAATTGTATTGAGCTCCTGTGAGCTACTGCTGCAATATCCAGGTCTAATAGCACTTACATTTTTGCCTCCAGACACACACACACACACACACACACACACCTCTTAAGATGGTAAAATGTTTCTTCGGACAAGGAGTCCAAATAAAACTGAATTAGTGTGTGATTTATTTGTCTGTGTCCACACAGCAGAGACAAACACACACACACACACTGAGTCTGCATGGTGACCTGCAGGACAATTTTACAGGCTACTGTTTCTTTGTATAATCCCCAAATACTCTTGTGTTGTGTTATGTAACACCTCCCAGATATTTATAAGACCATTAAAATGGAATAGTTAATGAGGCTTCTTGTGCTGCTCTGTGAGGTCGGATGCGTAGTTGTCTGTTATTGTATTTCCACGTCCTCGTAAACTACATCATCTCCTGAGGGACACTGTGTAAGTGGACGAAATTATTTCTCCCCGCTCGTTTGTCAAAGTCAATGGAGAAAAGAAAGAAAAAGAGAAAGAACTTATTTGATTACTGGACAGAAAAAAAGAAGTATTCGTTGTCTACAAGTACAATCGATGGAAAAGAAAATATTAGGACGCTTGCTGTGATGTCTTTGCTTCAGTAATTATATAAGGGTAAACACACCTTAGCTGTTGGATCACTCAGGAATATGCTTGTAGGCAAATGTAATTATTCTAAATGAGAAATTAATGATAATCATGTGGAAAAACCTTAAGCATTTTTCTGTGCAACTGTGGACTTAATTCCTCACAATGACAGTTTAAATAAAATGTTAATTATATAATACATTTCAAGTGAGGAGATTAGCGATATTTAGACGTATATAAATCCTGTCTTTCTCCACTTGATGGATGAAGTGAAACCGTGTGCTCACAGTACAAAGGATCTGACAACATGTTGTTAAATTACGGCATTATATTTCATTTTCTCCTGTGCGTTAATTCGTCTTTATACGTTATAAGAGACACATAAATCAAGTGATTAAAACTACACTGTGATTAGATGTTAATACACATGACGAGAACATCTGTCTGTCTACTGTGTAAAAGTCTCAGGGCACTGTGTTGGTTTGGTGTCTATCACATTATGTGATCGTTGGTGTTTGGATTGGAATGATGTGAGATATGTATATATACATATGTGTATATATATATATATATATATATATATACATATATATATATACATATACATATATACTGTACTAACAACCACTTCTTCAGACCTGCTACAGTAGCCTATTATAAAGCTTTTTATACCAACACGATTACATAGTTTTACTTTTTGTATCTAATATTTTCTAATAATTCTGGTGGTGCACTATAGCACTGCTGCTTCCTGCACATTGACCATTTACTTATTGCACACCTGTACATTTGCATAATAATGTACCGACTGCTTGTTACCGCAGTAGTGCTTTTATCCATTTATTCTTGTTTTTATATTGCTCTTGTTTTTATTTGTATTTTTATTATTTTAAGTGTAGTTTATTTTACTTGAAGACCAGGCCCTTTGAAAATAAAGATTCCGTGATTCCTCATATAAACACAAACTAAACCTGGAAAAAAATGACAGAAGAATGATAGTGCTTTGGTTAGCATGGCCTGCATTTTCAACCCCATTGCTCATTGTATGCACATAATTAGAATCACAGGATTTATGAATGAGTCGGACAAGAGGACCAGATGACCTCAATAACACGGCCTCACACACAGCAAAGCCCAAACGCTCTAGATACAGATGACAAGCAAACTGCGTTTATTGCCGTACAGCAGAATGTTTGTTTTTATTTGTGTGTGTGGCATGAACCCCAAACCAGAAGTTCCATATTGCATAATTCAGGTTGATGCAGACCTGCTCAGGCTTTGACAGAGGTGCTATGTTGTGAGTTAAATTTGAAGGTTGAAATCAGTGGTGTAGTCTATGTGATACGCAGGTATATGATGTATATACCCTCTACAAAAGGGGCAGGGTTTCTGTACAACCACTTAAAAATGCGGGACACACAGTGGTGTAGTGGTTAGCACTCTCGCCTTGCAGCGAGAAGACCCGGGTTCGAGCCCTGGTTGGAACAAGGGCCTCTCTTGGAGTTTGCATGTTCTCCCCGTGTGTGCGTGGGTTCTCTCCGGGTTCTCCGGCTTCCTCCCACAGTCCAAAAACATGCAATGTGGGGATTAGGTAAATTGGACACTCTAAATTGACCATAGGAGTGAGTGTGAGAGTGAATGGTTGTTTGTCTCTATCTGTGTGTGGCCCTGCGATGGACTGGCGAACTGTCCAGGGTGTACCCCGCCTATCGCCCGATGTAGCTGAGATTGACACAGCACCCCCCGCGACCCTCTGGTGGAGGATAAAGCGGTTAGATGATGACTGACTGACTGACTCACTTAAAAATGCACATTAATTCATAACAATTCTTGTTTTTTTTGACAGAAATTGCAGTCAATGGAGTTTTTCATTAAAAACGTATGCATACTCTTATTGTAGGTCATTGCGCTGCTGGTCTGGCAACCCATGCTGCTTTTAGTGTGTATTTCTTTAAGTGATTGGGGAAAAGTGGTTGCACTATAATGTCCCTACACACTACTGCATCAGCGTTATTAACATTAAAGTAAAGGCACATGAGAAGGAAGCAAGTGTTGGAAGCTGCAGTCTTGTTTGAGCACAAGGTGTTATCACTTTAATAAAAGAACCGTTTTTTTGACTTTGAGTGGATTTGTATGACCTTTTAAACAACTCCACGGGTGACGGTGAAAAAACAAATCCTCTGGGAAATGATCATCTCACTCCCCGTTAAAAGGCAAAGAAAATAAATGATTCAAATCTCCAGCCACCACTGAGCTGTCTCCAATGCCAGAGGAATACAAGGTCAGGAAAATGCGTGTCCACACGGTGAGGAGTGTTGATTGAACGATGCACTTTCATGCAGCGACAGAATTCGAGCCTTTGTATATTCTGCCGGGATGCATGATGAACTTGAAGGTGCTTTAGCGTCTGCTCGTGCCAAAGACTCTGTCAGAATGAAGACTGATGCTGGAGAGTGAGTGTCTTTTCTGAAGCGCTTTGGAGGTGCTGAGCCAGCGGCTAAAAGCTGCTCTTGTGCTGCACAAGCACATCAAAAGATTAGCAGATATTTGCCAAGATGTTGCTCACGCTGGACCGGCTCCTCCCTCCAGCCACATCAGTCAAAGCTCAGTCACGATAAAGCAGCCATTTGTCGAGTCACGTGATTCTTTGTATTGATGTTTCCTTGTCGCGCTGGTCGCATACTAACCTGTCTATTTAAGCTGCTTGAGTCAGAGTGGATCCCTGTCGTCAGAGCTCAGAAATGTGTGAGACGGTGCCGTCACCACCTCCTCACCCTGGATGGTGACAGGTGTCAGTAAATCCCTGCTCTGTCTGAAAGCTTTATCTCACTGACACTGAGCTACAAATGGTTCTGCTTCGACCAGACACTGAGGTTTCCTCCCTGACTCCTTCTTGACTTTAAAACTGCAGTGTGTAACTTTTAAATAGAAACAATTGTTAATTGAGTTTGTGCAGTGTCCAAACTCAATTATCCACGCGCGTTTCGTTTGGATCTCGCGTCGCCCTGTGAAATTTCGGAAGTGTTTTTTTTTTATGTCAAGACAGATGGATGAAAACAGTCTAAAAACAGTTATGCAATACTTATTTGTATTTACCTCCTCGTCCAAATTTCAGCAAGAAAGCAAATGTTTATTTATTTTTCTTGAGGTCAAATCACTTCACAGAACAGCCCCCTGTGATTTCATCGTCGTGCCTGTGATTGCAAATGGCCGTGACTCATGAACATTACGGCATATCTGTCACAGATTCAATGAACCACATTTTACAATCACTGATTCCTCTTTCAGCTAAGTTGATTTGTGCTCCGGTGATGCACTTCTTGGCAGGACTCACATATCCGTCTATGGCTGTGCAACAATCAGCCACTCAGCAAAATAGGTCACTCAAATGCTCTCAGCCATGTTTTTCTCACACAAGACAATTAATAGGAGAGAAAATGGCCGGTGCACTGAAGTGGCAACGGCCACGATGAACCACTGGCCCTTAGAATTTGTGCAGCTGCTGTTCTGAATAGTTTGAGAGAGAAAAAAATCCCAGAAAACCTTATTTTGTGTTATTACCTAAAACGACCGAATGTGTGTTTTTAATTATCAGTGAGTGCAGTTTCCCCTCTGCGTTATGGACCATTTTAGCTACTTCAGCTCTGCTTTGCCCCGTGGTGTCATTTTCAGCCATATGCGATCTTGCAGGACAGTGTCCATTTACTGTGATTACATCATTTAACCTCTTCCATGTTTGTGTTTTAAGAAATAAAATAGTGCTGTGGTCGTTCTGCCCTCGTCCAGTACAGATGCACGACTATCAATATTAGATATAATCATCGTTGTTTTCACCGTTTCTCAATAAAACATAACAGTGTGTGTGACAACCCGAGTATTAGGGCTACATGTAAAAAAAAAAAGTATGTTTTGTAAGAATTCTGACTTAATCTTAGAATTCTGCGATTAAAGAAAAAATCAGAATTCTGAGATTAAAGAAAAATCTGAATTCTGAGATTGGAGTCCTATTCTGAGATTGAATATTTTAATCTCAGAATTGATGCTGATTTATATTTTAATATTTCCATTTTATTTTATTTTATTCTCTGACGTGTGGCCCTAATACTCTTCCATAGTCATTCTACTTGTGTTTTATCTGTCTTACAGTTGTCAGCACACAAAACCATGGTAACAATGCTCAGTGAGAACTTTAATGGTTTCGTGTGACAGTCTGTATTTTTTCCTCCATTTTCACCAGAAGATGGAGGTTCCCATATTCTCAACAGGACAGCATCCCAATGACTTTTCATTTTCCTTCTTTCCCTTCAGGTCCCGTTGTCATTTTTGTTTCTCGTCTCATTTTGTTCAATCTTTTGTTGTTGGATGTGCGCGAGTCTTTATTAGTTCCTTCACTTCACCTGATATTCTGAGCTCATATGGGCTATTTTTCAACCATCAGGCTGTGTGGTAAGTTTGATTCAGATAGAACAAGGTGTGGGAGGTATAACATGTCAGAGCAGCAGAAGGTGTGTGTGTGTGTGTGTGTGTGTGTGTGTGTGTGTGGGCTGAGAGAGGCTGGCAGCAGCAGGCATCTGGTGACATCTGGTCCAGACAGATAAAGTAACAAACACGTACTATCTCCCTATCAGGATGGAGGTGTAGTCTGTGTGTGTGTGTCACATTTTCTCTCTGTCAAAATCAAATTCAGAAAAGCCTCATTGACATGACAGGAGAGCAGAGTGTGCTGGTGAAGCGGCACGATGATTCACATGAGGTAAGTGAGTGCAACAGCAACTAATAACGACATATTAACCAGCAGTGTACTAATGTGTCCCCCCCATTTCCATAGGTCTTCCAAATACCTGTTGTTATCCATCTTTTCTGACGATCTAAAGCTAAATGGAAACTTTAAGTTACCGCGGCAGCCGGACATCTCCCGTGGTTTCAAAGGTCAGGACTGACCTTTTTTAACGTTACTTTTCTGAGACATTCAACTGTTCTTTTAGATAATGAGTAATAAATTATAACAAGATAATCGTAAAATATAACAAGTGCAAGCGGCAGAATACAGGAGACTGACATTCATTACAGATACCCACTTTCTTGTCAACAACGCTAACCTTTTTGTGGCTGATCTGCATTCCCAATGTCTCTTACTATCTATGTTGCTTGTTACTATTAAACAAAAACAGAAGAAGAAGAGTTGGTATTATGGTCTGTATTTATATAGAGCTTTTCTAGTCTTGGTGAGCTGCTTAAACTACAGTTTTCACCCATTCACACATCTTTCATACCCATTTGCACACTTCAACATGGGGTTAAGTGTCTTGCTCAAGGACACATATAGACTAGCAGAGCCAGGAATACAACTCGCCCTACCACTGAGCCACCATGGCTCAATCCTAACTCCTCACTTTTTTAATACTTTTACTTTTACTTTATGTCATACTCTTTAAGACTTTTACTGAAGTATTATTATAAAAAGTGACTTCAACTTCAACCAAAGTCATTTTCTGGTGAAGACACTCGTACTTTTACTCAAATGTCCTTTTATACTTTATACAATACTGGTTATTGGCTCGCTCATACTCTTGTTTTCCTATGAATGTAAGCTTCTGATCACCAGGGGCCTCATCAGGGTAAACTAAGGTCCGAGAGTTCAGAGCTCCCCGGGCACAGGCCCAATCAGCCTGCTCGCTAACCTTTGTGAAAGAGCAGATCATGTGTGACGAGGGCTAAATTAGAGATTTTTTTTTTTTTATCAGCTCTTATCAGAAAAGGGCACAGAAAAGAATGGGGGGGAGCAGAAAGTGATATAAAAAAGACGGGTGGACGAGGTAGATATAAAAATGAAGAAGATGAGTGGGAATACGGGGTGGACTGGGCCGACGATGGATGACTAAGTAAGGTATGATGATAAATAGACGAAGGATGGGTGGATGGATGCTTTGACACATGGCCCCAGGGCAAACTGCCATTATACATGCCCCTGTCACTCAAGATTAGAGACATAATTAACTGCACTGCATGTTGTGTCTGTGTGTGTGTGGATCTGAATATGCGTTGTTTTCCTGTGTGTGTGTGTGGGAGGGGTAAACTGTGACAGAGATTGATGGTTAGGGGAAAGCAGGCCATTCTGTTGTGAAGCTAAAGCACTGATAGCCTCCACACCTCTGTGTCTGTTCAAACTGTTGGGTCCTTTATAGGCGTGGCACCGATGACCCTACAACACACACACACACACACTCTTACCCCCCCCCACCTTTAATTGGAGGGAGGTGACTTGTTTTGCAGGAGCATACTCGTCACCTCATTTGGCTGAATATAGTCTAGCTGCTGTGATGCCTTCACTGAACTCCAGCCACAACAAAGAGACAAATTAAGTGTCATTCACAAATGAGGTAATCTCTGTCTGAGGTGTTAACACAAGGTTCTGTCAAATAACTGAGATGTAACTCATTCAAATACATGGTCATTTTAAAGCACCCCTTTCTTTTGAACATTCAGGCTTAATAGCAGGTTATCTGGGAATCTTTAGCCTTCGATGAAGTGAATGGAAAATGAGGATAAAATGATTATCAGACTGGACACAGAGAGAAAGTGAGATCATTCATTATACTGCTTGATGGTTACAGGCCATGTTCTTGAGCAGCTGCTCACCGACCAAAGCTGCACCTCCCTGTGTGTGTGTGTGTGTGTGTGTGTGTGTTTCAGTGAGAGAGTGAATAGAGCCCCTCGCTCTCCTGCTGAGCGGAACATCAGCATCATCAAGTCAGCCTGAGGCAGCTGCACCAAGGATATATGTCAGGGCGCTGTGCCTTCAAAATAAAAGCACTCAACACTCTGTCATTATCTAAGTAGTAGCCATTTGCTTTTATTTATACTGACTGTTGTTTGAATATTTCTGTCCCCAAGTGTCTTGCATTTACATATGCCTCAAAATATAATTACCAATACCACTCGCAACAGTTTTTCTTTTTGTTTTTTTTGCAACAAACCAGGAGGGAATTTAAATTGTGGTAGAAGTCTGGAAAAGTTGTGAATAACACAAATGTTGGTCTCTAGTGTTTATTTTCATTTCATTTCCACATTGATCGTTTCTGTCTCACTCTGTGTTTGCATTCCTATTCCTGTTTTGTCTCATTTCAGTTGGTTTTTACTTCCCCTTTGTTAATCACCGTCACCTGTGTTCAGGGAGCTCGGCAGTGATTGCAGGCCACTCCCTGATTAGCCACACCTGTTCCTCATTATCCCCTCAGCTCACAGTGGAGAGGCTCCACTCACCATTCACTCACATCACATTCAATGTAAGTTGTTTTTACTTTTCTCTTCATCTCATTGCTTTGTGACGCTGCCTTTTTGTGAACCAAACAATGCACTGTTTCACTGAAGCTGCAGTGTATAGCGTTTGCTGATTTTAGTTGGTGGTGGTGTTTATATTCTGCATTTATTCGGTCTCTGTGAACAGAAACGATGTAACATTACAGTATGTGTCCTTCATCTGAAAACTGAGGGAACGTTTGTGTGTATACAGTGAGGGGCAAGTGTGGATAAGAAGCATTTATCCAGTTAAGAATGCTGATGAAGCAGCTTTTTGAGCAGTAGAATTCACTCCTGAAACATATCATGGATCCTTCTGTGTGTTTTTAGTGATACTCCAGACTGTTTGCAGCGGTCAGGCTTTACTAGTGCAGTGTTGCTGTTTGTTGTCTGACTTGACATGAAACAAATCACTACCTGTGTCCAGTGTGGGAATGTTGCATGATGACATTAAGGATCTAAACACATGACAAACACAGAGAGGGATTTGTAAAGCACTGATGGGCTTAATTAGCAATGTTTGAGCTCATTTGACAATGATTTGAATGTAAAAATTCTTTGTTTATATTACGTTTCACACTACAATTCTAAATTAGAATTTTTTTGCTTGAACACTTACTACATGCATTTAATCCTATAGTTGTGGAGGTTACATTTTTCTAAAATATGTACATACTTTTTTAGTTAAAACGTATTTATTTCTCAGCCATTATGGTTATAAACTAGGTGTGTTTTCTCCAGATTTATCAAGATAATTCTACATTACAAAAGGTACAAAGCAGCTCGACGGTTTTATTTTGAAAATCTGAACCGGACGAGCCTCGTGGTTGCTCGGTGTTTGACTTGACAGATGGCAGGCGAGAGACGCTCCTCCAGGCTGACTCTCTCTCCCTCTCTCTCGGTCCGATGGTCCGTCTCGGTTCCCATTGTCTCTCCTCCTCACTCCTTGAAGACAAACCCCGGAGACGACTCGCCAAACTTAGCCTTTATTTCGCTCACATCGCTGTTTTTGTCGGTGACACGTGGAGACTTATGTGGACATTACACTTCACTCTGTCCACCCCTGTGGCTGAGACGTGGACATGCTTTTTTTTTCTGTCTATTTTGTTAACAGTGTAGAGATGTTGAACCGGATGAAGAGGCTGTGAATGAACCGATCAACGACGCGGATGACAAACAACAAGGCGGCTGTGTTTGTGAAGCAGATGAAGGGATGAACCAGAGGAGCATGAGGAGGAGGCGAAGGTCTTGACCAGGCAACACAGGCACCGGGATCAGGGTTTTCTTTAGCGGCTGCTGACATCTCCAAACATCCTGGCAACAATTTGACTCGGCGGATAAACAAACTGTATTTTCAGCCGCAGGTTTGGACATGAATCGCTGGTGTGAGTGAACAGATGATGAGCTGATCTGTGAGAGGAGGCAGGGACCACTTTCACTTGTCTCCTCCACCCTGAAACACACCAGTTTGTTTCAGTCGGAGGAATCCAAGTGGAGCTCAGTCGGATTAGAGAAGGAGAGATTTATAATTTTATCTGTTTATTCTCATTTCCCCATCATCTCCCTGCTGCCTTTTTTTTTCTTCTCTCGTTGGAATTGGCTTCAAAACAAGACCATGACAAGGATGCTGCTTCTCATTAAGGGGATTGTGGACCGGACTTTCTAGTCCACTAGGTGATGACTGGACAAGTGGAGCCTTTGTGGACATCAGTGTAACATTTGCTCGATGAAGGCAGGAGTCCTTTCTTGAGCCAACATTGTTCTACTTCACACCCACATTCTCAGAAATCTGAATTTGGTGATTGGACCATTCACTTGGAAATGCACCACACCACCTGAATAATCCAGCTTCTGCACTGCCTCCAGTTGCTGAGGCTTGTGAAGGCTCTGCCAACACAGACGCACCAGAGAACAATCGGCGCACTTGAATTATCCACCTCCCATCTCTGATCCCTGACCCCCACGTGTGTCGGAAAACCTCGGGACCACATTGTGGGGCTGTTAACCTGTCAGCAGCTGCTCCATTTGAATGAAGCAGTAGCCTTTCATTCCTCTGAGCTCTAGCAGACTACAGGGGCACTGCTCTGTTGTGCACCTCTACCTGGGCTGCCGGCCAGCCAGACGGCCCTCTGGGGGGTTTGGATTGTGCAGGTACAGCTGGAGATTTAGGAGTTACTCAGAGTTTCTTCTTCACCACGTGGGCAGAGAAGGAGGGGGACACCATGGGGTGCTGTAGCGGCAGGTGTACCTTGGCCTTCATCTGTGGCATGCAGCTGGTAAGTGGCAAGATTGCTATTGATTTTCCAGTGAAAGAAGGTGGCTGTGTGAGAGAAATTGATCAGGAGAAATATTCTTTTTCATATATATATATATCTATATCTCCTAAAAATAAGTAATGATCAGGAAGTGGCAAATTTGACTTGACACAAAGGAGGGACACAGGTGGGTGGAAGGAAAATGGATGACTGAAAGGTCAGATTCCAGAAGTTAATAGGTGTGTAAAAGGTCGTTATACAAGGTAGGAGCTGCGTTTAGGGACAGATTGACAAATGGGTGGGCTGAACGGATGAATAGCTATTGGTGGGAGCTTTAGGACAGATAGATGGACGAGGCAGAGAGTGATGAATGGACACACCGGAGAAAAGGGAGGTATGGGTGGATGGATGGCAGATGGGTTTAGGGAGCAGGTGCGTGTGATTTATGGATAAAAATGTAAAGATAAAGGGAACAGGAGAGACAGAAATGAAGGCTATGAACCGCTGTTCTCTCTCTCGACATGTCTCTCTTTGTGTCTTCTGCTCTTCCCCATCTGTGTCAATGTAAACCGGTGCCAAGGAAGACAAGAAGGAGGGAGAGATGGTTCTATAGGTGTGTGTGAGTGTGTGTGCATGCGGGAGAAGAAACACAAATGATCTCATTAGAGGAGGTTCTTAGTAAGAGGGAAATCTTTCTCGTTGGTGGGTCTGATTGTTGTTTCCCACAAGAAAAATGACCAAATGCAGGTGATCGTCTGTCAGGTCAGTACATTCCAAGGACAGCGGTGGTACAGTGGGATTTATGAGCAGATTAATCTTCATCTGTTCCATTTTTCTTCAGTCTTCACCAGTCATACAGAAAGAAATCCATCACAGAGAGGCAGAAATTCAAAGCAGTACTAGTTCTTCTTTTTCTTTTTTTTTTTTTGGTTAGGGCAAGTGGCAAACCGTGCTCCTCTATGCTTTGTTTTTCTTCTTCAACATCTTGAAAAGGGGAAAAAAAAGGCTTTTCAGATGCTTTGTTCTTCTATGTTAATTGCTATATTTGCCTCTGTCTGTCATGCATGTGGTGCTGGGCAGATATCCGGGTTGTGAATTTATCACATGGCATTTTTTTTGTTGTTGCTGTCAGTACTTGTGTGCTGCAGCTGTAAATAAGATTAATGAACAAATATGAGAGTGCACCGATAAAGAAAATAAATAAAAGTGCAGCATGTTTCATTACACAGTCATTTATTCTAACATTTTAATAAATAACAATATCAGGGACCCTTTTGAAGACATGTAATGCTTTACTTGTGCTGTAAAAAGTTTATTACTACTGAAACTCAACCAAAGCCAGTAGCTGCAGTAAAGCCCACTCCACACTTGAGGATAATTAGCCAGATTTTCCTTCCGTCAATTGTGGGTGCTCCCGATTTTAGGCTGATTTGAACAGATTATCTGGCCAAATAATCCTGTAGTTTGAGGGGTTAACAGACGAGATTTTAACGTCATCGGACGCATCACCGATAAAAAAGTGTAAGTGCACAACTGAACAGCAACTGGGGCGTGAGCAGGACCTATGAGAGCCAGTTTGGGACGGTAGAGAAAGAGGACACGCTTGTGGATTTATGGCAACAGTATGACTGCTTTTGTTTCATGTGTCCTGCAAGATGTATCACAACCAAACAGAGACAGTCAACCTCCACGTCTGTCTACATTCTGAAGTCACGCGCGTTTCTGTGAGATCCCTCCCTGAAATCATTTCATTAGATGCCAAGTGTGTGGTCCTGCATGTTGACGGGATCATCTAGTCTGTACTGTCTTGGGATTTAAACATTGGATATTGGTAACAAAATCCATTTTCTTTGGTCTCCCACGTTTTTAAAATCAAGTCGGATTTAAAAAATCCTCTCGTGTGGGACAGGCTTCGGTCCAGGCAGGATTTTCTGTAGTTGCCGTGTAACGGGATTATTGGGTGTCAAGACACTGAGCATGCATTCCGTGTAGAATGGGACATTGTATGTTACATGTGCACGGCCTCATTAACATGAGAGTGCCCGTGCTGTAGCTCATGGAGTCATGTACTGTATGTAAGTGGAAACTTAAGACCTATTGTCATGTTGAAAAGGGCACCGTCGATGACCTGTTATCCCCCCCCCGCGAGCGTGTGTTTCCACCGAGTACAAAGGCTTTGTGAAAATCTCCAAGTTCACGCTCAATGACCCTTTCTGTGTAAGTGTGTGGTTGTAGCAGGCCTCTTCTCCTGTCAAGTGGAACTGTGCATGTTTTCATTCAATTCAGGAATAATGGCTGTTTAAGTCAATGTGTCTCTACAGTTGAATGCCCATGAGGTTTCCACATGCGCTGTAAGGGCATGAAACATACCGCTGTGCTGTAAATGTGGGTGCTGGGTGTTTCCATAAGTGAAATGGAAGCTGGCGTGTGTGTGTGTGTGTGTGTGTGTGTGTGTGCCAGCCAGTGAATAAGATGCTGTCATAGTGATAGTCATTGTGTCTAATGTGGTGGAACTAATGCTATGCCATAGTCAACAACATGTTTTGCTCTGCTAACTGCTGTAATAGCTAAGCCAGAGGATACCACTGCTAGCTGAGCTGGAGGTCTAACACTACTGTATTTTACAGTTTGGCCATGCACAGTTAGCTCTGTTGTAGCTGAAAGCATGAGACACTAGCCCTCCTGATGATGTCCTCACAACATGAACAAATCCTCCACGGAAACACAGCCGCGAGCACACTGTTTTACACGGCTTCTGTCAAAAAACCACACCCAAACATCTTTGTTGAACTCAAACCACAGCGTAAAAGAAACCCCCACAACCCTGTCTCTCTGCTTATGACCCCAGCTGGTGGTAAATGTTTTCACTTTGTGAACTTCCACCAAATAGATGACCTTGCAGAGTGGAAAACAAAAGCGGGTCGGTGGGCCTTATGTAGTGGAACTGATATCTAATGTAACTCCTAACAGCTGTTTTCCCCCCTGCTTCATTAGCTTGGTTAATTGCTGAGATATCTGATGTCACTATAGCTGAGCTGAGATCAGTGATCCAGGTTTAACATCTACATCACCGCTGACGTCACCATGTGCCAAGTGCAGTTATTTCGACCATGTGAAGTTAAACAAGGTTCTCCGGTTTCCTCCCACAGTCCAAAGACATGCAGATTTGGGGGTTTAAGTAAATTGGACGCTCTAAATTGACCGTAGGTGTGAGTGTGACAGTGAATAATTGTTTGTCTCTATGTGTCCCTGTGATGGACTGGCGAACTGTCCAGGTTGTCTATCGCCATATGTCAGCTGAGATTGGCACAGCACCCCCTCCGTGACCCTCATGTGGACGATAAAGTGGTAGAAATGTATGGATGGGTAGAAATTAAACTAGGTTGTACCGCAAATGAGAGCAAATGTAGTTAAGTCTCGTGTACTCGGCTGATTAGTTCACTTTATTAGGTCACCAGTCAATTTTAAAGACTTTTCTTTCTGCTCTCTAACATTAGATATTGGTGTCATTAATTAGAGACTTGGACCCTGAGCTTTTTTTTTTTGTCCCACATCCATTGTCTGGAGACATGTTCAGACACACCTGAAAGCTGGCTGCAAAAATAGGCACCATCTTCATCACCCATTAATCTTGCTAATTTCTCAATTCATGAAGTAATCACTGAAATGTCATCAGACTTTTATGAAAACGGACTAATAGCAAATGTAATTTCTCTCATTTTGCCATTTCTTAGAAACGGGTGATATAAAAGGGTTATGAATTGACTGAGTTTAGGATGATTTGATTAGACTCTCTCTCTTAGACCTGGCACAAAGCAGTGTCAGGTGGGATGCAAGTGTCTTTGCGGGTCTCAGTCTCATGCAGTGTCCCTTTTTCCAGCCAATGACACACACATTTGTATCCATCTAGATAGTCATAGTGCAAGTTTACTTCAAGAGGATGGGAGATGCTTCTAGATCAGTTTAATGGCACAGCATTGCCTTTTAAAAAAGCATTTAACTAGATAAATGGGATTTGTACATGTCCCAAATGCTTTGTAGACCATGTGTTATATTTTTATGAGGAGCCTTAAATGTCTGTATCGGTAACGATATGTTGTCAGATGAGAATGTTAGACAATATCATATTTGAGCATTAGAAACCGGTGAAAAGAGCTAACGTGGCACTTGTCTGAATGTAACAAAATCTGCACCTCAAAAGCTCACACGCGAACACATGTAGTTTAAGGGCATGTGCTAGAATATCATTGACAATGACACCAGTCTCCCTATCACAGCGAGGTTGTTAAAGCAGCCAGAGGAAATGTCAGGAAGTCCCTGTGCAAGAAATAGTCCCACATAGTTAAAGTAAAAATATACACTGCCCAGCAAAAACGTCACACACTGAAACTTTTGTTCCGTATGAAGTCTTCTCCAGCACATCCTGAAGATCTGAAGATTCTAATGGCGTACTTCCACTGGGCGGAGTCATCTCTGCACAGCTGCGTGAAACTGCGGTGACTGAATGACTAAAATGAATGACTAGTGACTTTACACCAGACTCCTGGTAATTGTTGGAGATGAACCCACGTTTTTAGGATTGTTAAGTTGTTTTAACCGATCTACATTTCAGCAGCGTTGGGCTTGATTTGTGTCGAACGTCTCTTCCTGTGACGGCGCTCTGGCCAGTCAGTGGTCAACAGTCTGATCAATAGTACCTACTCGTCGGAGCAGTTACTACATATAGTACCTGGTACCAGGCACTATGCTATTGGAAACACTACTTAAACTGTCCCGTGCTGTGGCGAGGCTAGACGAGTAGAGCTGGTGGAAATATGCCATAAGTGGGGTTTAGATCTGGACTCTGTAGTGGCAAATCCAAAACCTGATCATTCTATATATGCATGTAGTCATTTGTTTGGGCACCTAATCTTGCGCGATGAACTGAAGCAGCCTCAGATCACAACACTGCCCCCACAGTGCAGTAGGCACAAGATACAAGGGAGGTATTGGTCACATTGTTCACATGAAGTAGTTTTTAAATGGCAGCATGATAAAACAGGCACTCAAGTGCGTCATGTTGTGGTGAGCTGAAAACGGAGCAAGATATAGTACCAAGAGATCACATGAGATGTTGTTTTGACCAAAACCTTTATATTCACACACACACACACAGAGGTACCGCATATGTCACCGGTGACTCACCGTGGTGATGGTTGCGGTCGTTGCTGCTATATCAGTCAGTCCACACACCCACTACCTCCTGTCACAATGACTAAATCCAATGGCGTGATAGGTAACAGGGTGGCAACTGATGGCCTCGCTCAATTGGCTGGTTTCACAGGAGCCCGTGTAGACGGTTGGTGGGCGTAAATGTTGATGCGATGTTAATCATGTTGTCGGTTTGTAAGTTAATTAAATGAAGTGGAACGAAATTGCCGCTTTGTAATTCGATGTGGCGAACAATCACAGTAAGATAATTAAAAATCCAATGGAATCAATAAGAGATCATTAATCTTTAAATAGATGAAACACTCAAAGAATAGTATGGACCCTGTGATTTTCCCAAAACACTTTCAGAAGCAATAGTTCTTCCACAGATTGTGTTGTGACAGCTGAAGTGAACTTGGAACAAGGTTGACCAAACAGGCTGAGTGGCTGAAGGCTATAAGAGACGTCATGTTTGTCCGTCGGTGGCGCTACATTCCTGTGACATTTCCACCACTGAGGGACATAATGAATAATTTACTGCATGGAAGAGGTGACACGAATGCAGAAATGATAGCTCTGCATGTCTGTCATGTGGTGCCTGATTGCAAATCAGTGACGGATAAGTCAATTTTGATCAAAAAGATGTTCTCGAAGGTGGGGAATAGAACCATGGAGCGACATTTTTCCCGCATTAACATAAATTCCCACAACTTTACATTGAAATGCATTACATTTACTGGTCAATTTTAAATAGAAATGCAAACCGTTGCAGATTAAGCCCATCAAGGATGCATTTTTGTTCACACAGACCAAACAGAGCCAGAATAACATCAACAACAATGGAATTACACACTGCAGCTTTAAATAATTAACGTTGAATCATTTTAGAAATTGGCATAAATTGTCCATTGTCCAATTTGACTCGTTTGACTACCATAACACTTTATTTGCAATATTCAGCCAATTATATTTTTTCTATGGCTTCCATCTCATGCTCTTGGTTTTAAGCAAAAATATCAGAGTATTTTCATTTGAAAGCAAAAGCAGCTCCTGCACTCTGGCAGCAAACATCTTCACACCTCCTTCCTCGTCCGTGCAACTCTGCGATAAAACGACTTTGCTCTCCTTTTATAAAAAATGTCACTTTCAACAACAGACTTGCACTGGTTCAGCCCCGAGCCTATAGGTTTTGTGTTGGTCTGTCTTTCTTTTTTGAAGTCTCTAATTTGTCGTTGTTCCCACCTCCTGTTCTGTATGTATTTTCTTTTTTCTTTTCTTTCTCACTGTACGTCTTTCTGCTCCTTTTCAATTCTTCACTGGTCGCCACCTCCAGTTCCTTTCAGTCTGTGCTCAGAGGAATGCAGCCATCACACTTTGGCCACTGACTTGTCTGGCAAGTCATTCAGTGTGCTCAGTTGAGTCGGAGCACAAAACAAGCTTTCACCTACAGGTCCTGTCGCGATAGTTCCATTATGCTGTATAAGTCTGACACCAGACCTCAGGCCTTGTAGATCAGTACAAGCTGCATTGGGAGTGGGGGTGGGAATCTTTTGGTGCGTCACTTAACATTTCATTTTAAACGACGCATCCTTTATTTTGCATAGAAGTAAACAGAACACGGTCTGTAACATTTAAGAAAAGTGCTCTATACTGTAAATAAAGATTATTATTTGGTAAACGGCAGCTGAAATGTATGCTACTGTGTTTGTGTGAAGAGCCCATATCAACAACTAAGCCTCTAACTGTGATGTACTTTCAGAGAGGAGATAGACCATTTAAGTGTTTTATTTACTGTTTTTCCTGCAAAATGCTATAATATGTCTGAGGATAATGTTCATTTTCTCAACAGTTTGTGTTGCATCAATCCTGGATTGCTTATGATTAGTATTAGACTCCATGTTGCTGTTGCCTTAAGCAGCAGTGTTCTCATGATTAACCACTTGAACACCACTTGGAACCGCAGTGATTTCCCGCATTGTAACCGCAAGCTCCTGGGTGGCATTTGAAGGAAACATTAGACAGCTGCTAGTTCAGCTAACTCCCCTTCCAACTGACATTTAAGTTGTTGTTAATGGATATTATTTTAAACCAAAAGCCTGTAACAAAAAGCTTCAAGACGTGTGAGAAGAGGCTGAAGCCACACTTCCTCGACAAAGTCAGCCTCTTTTACAGCCGATCATCCATAGATGGCTTGGACGCATGCAAACAAACTACAGTTTTATAGATGATGAGAAGATGAGGAATAATCAGTGAGTCAAGTCACATTTAATTATACAGCCTGACATCACAAACACAGTTTGCCTCCAAGGGCAAGTGACACCCTCTGTCCTTAGACCCTCACAACAAGTTAGCTTGGCTGGATTATTGCTGAACACACTCTGGCACTTATTACATATGCCATAATGATAAAGTCGGCTAATAACATTCTCCTTGTCTTGGGAAATAATGGTAGATCATATATATTGCTTTTCGAAAGCAACCCTAACCATAACCCAAAAAAAATATATGTGGCACATGCTTTCATTGTGACATTTGTGTGTGTTTTCCTAAGTTAACAACAAATAACACAATAAATGGATGTTCCAAGTTCCAAGAAAACAGGAAATGTGCCTTTGCCTGAGATGCAAAAAAATGCATCTGCAGTCAAACTCTCAAAACAATTGCAATTGGCAGACGGCAGATGTTGAGTTCATTTCAGGGCACTTAGCGGTGCTGCTGCGATACATGTTCGACAAATGGATCATCCCAGTTCAGGCGAACGTGTATTTTTCATTTCTTCTTCCTCAACTTCAGGACACAAACAATGTGATGAAAATACTTCTTCCTTGATCATTATTGATTTTTGTCTTTTTGCTCCTACTCTTTACAAACGATCATAAAATTCTTATCCTCTCATAACCTATTGTAAACCTTTTTTCTTTTTTTTTTGTAAGTGTAAGGAGCAGGACAAATACAGCCTCACTGCTGTTGACAGCAATACACGAGTGCATGAACAGACTGGTTGGCACTAAAAACTTCAACTAATCAGAAGAAATCCAAAAGTTTCACCTGATTTCTTTGCTCCACAAACACTTAATTGGTTGTCAAAATGAAGCATTGCACATTGAAAGAAAACAAATCTGTGAATGTGATAGTGAGCAAATAATTCCGTACATTGACACTCTTGTCTGTGGTACTTGGTTGCAAATGTGATGCCGTGTGTGCTGAAGAAAAAAAATCCTTCACAAAGTTGCCAGCAAACCGCTTACAGCCTCCTTTACAGGCTGGACTCTTTAGATTCAGTCAGTACATTAAGATTTGGAAAAAGACCAAATTCTGAAATGGAAAATGTGCAGCAAGGAGCGTTTTTTTTTTTGTTTTCTTGGAACGCGGCCATGGCCTGAGCAGAAGGCTGTCAGAGCCTCACAGCCATGTTGGTTGCTGATGAAAAGGTGCGTCACGAAACATCTGGAAGTGACAGAGCTCCTCTCCCATATGACCCTTCACAAATTGACCTCTGATGGCTCAGATAGAGTAACGGAAGTGTGTAGTTCTTCAGGTAATTGAGCGCCTTCTCTTCGCTCCTGGTATCATATTTAAGCCAATTAGTCACTTTTGCTGCTTAGAGATGTAGATCGTCCCCACATCTCTTTAGCATCTGTTATTCAATATGTTTTTTTTATCCATATCTACTACAGTATGTGGTTGAATGTATGTAGGTGGTTTGATTAATATATTTTTCATATGAAAGTTCTTTCAATTTTAAGATATTCTCACTTTCTCAAACTTCAGACAGCTTTGATATCAGGGCGCCAGCTTGGGTTCCTTTACATCCAGAGTAAAAGGATAGAATATTTTGTCACACCATGAGTCTTCATCCTTGCTCGTGGCTCTTGGAGGCTCCACTTTGCCACGGCGTTGCTGTGTTGTTGAGCAAAAAAATAAAATCACTGGAACACCAAAGGGTAGAGAGCAGAAGTCGAGACACACAAGTCGGGTTATTGTGATTCAGGAAATCGTAAATGTCTAACTTGATTCTGCCATTCCATCTGTTAGTTTTGATTGTAATAACTGTATGTGTAACTGCAGCTTTAGGCTTAAAACAAGAAATCTTGCCTTTCCTATAGCAGCACAGTGAAGCCAAAGTGAAGCCAGTAGGGAAGGGACGATACCAGTTTTTTGTGTCACAGACTCGAGTGTCTACCGATACCGATATCCGTCTGATACAATCATTTTTGTACCATTTATGAACTATGAAAAACAAAATTGGCTGTCATGTCAGATCATATATATATATTTATATATATCTATATATATAGATATATATATGATTTTCATGAAAGACAGTTTGCTCCACCAATCCATTTTAGTCCCAGGTCCTATCAAAGTGTTTCTAAGAAGCTGCACCCTGTTCTTGTGACACAACCTCAGATGACCATAGATGCAGGGAAGAAGTTCAAAGGTTCACTGTTAACACTACTGTTGTGCTTTTGTTTTTCCTTTTAGAAAGTTTTCTCATAAAGTCCAATTTTCCACCCACATATTTTCCTCCCTCTGTTGAGATTGTGGCATGTCCTGTAAAAGCATCCAGACGCTCGCAGAAAGGGAGCAAAGCCTCGATACCGTATCAGCTCACGCTGTCGTCGTGGAACTGTGGAAATGTGGATTCTGTACAAACTGAAATCTTTTCATTCAGGTTGGAAAAGCTGACTCAATCTGTATTCCTCCACTGCTCAGTGGAGGCTTTAAACTGAGCCCTTACACAGTCGGATTATTTGCTCTCTAGTCTCAGTGACAATGACACACTTTAAAATCACATCCACTGTACCGAGCACAGTTGTGACTGTATGTGACCCGACACTGGCATGTCGCGCACAATGTTGTATAACAGCCAGTGCTGTTATCACAACAGTGTGAATGGAGCACTTCATTAGTTCTCACAGTTGCTGAAGTCTGTTCATGAGAGAAGTCTCTCAGGTGGCCATCACTTTAATGATTGTCATGTTTGTTAAGGAGGAAGGCTCTAAAAAAAAGGTAGTAGCAGTTATTTAAGACTATCTTTAAGACTTTTATTTCCCCTCATCTTTTGCCAGTAATTACAGGCTAAACTAGTTACAACTTAAAGACGCTCCTCTTCGCCTGAGAAGGCGAAAACAAAAACGCTCTGTGTTCTCCACTCTGGTTGTGCAGTGATGTAACAGTGTGATGTGTTTTCCCATCACAAACAGTCTCTGGCTGGTTACAGGCACCAGCTGCAGAAGAGACATTTACCAGAGAACAGCCAAACCTTTTCAATGTGGTCATTATAGACTGGCTTTTATTCAGTGCCCTCCACTGGTGACCTATTTATAATGACTTATAACATTGTTTCTCCCTAATAATAACGACATAAAAAGTTTAAGAAGAGATTTGCTTAATGATCAGAAGGAGCCTCCACACCAGGGGTCAATAACTCACATTATCTTTGCACACGCACTCACCTTTTTTATCAAAGAACCAGATGTTCTTCACGTCTGTGGCGCTGATGAAGTGGGAGAGCTTCATTAGCGTTTACTGTGAATCACCTCCTATTGTCTGTGGAGAAAACAAATGGGACTTGCCCACAATACCACTTCCTAAATCACGCTTCATTAGTGTCCACCGTCTCCCATGATTCTGCGGTGCAGTTGCAGGTTTATTTTTAGTTGAATTATCCGTGACGCAAGAAATACGGAGGCTAATACATCAGTGTGCGGTGTGCAGTGTGTTGTGGAGTATGAGGGGGTAAAAAACAACCAAATTAACTATCTTATGAATCTTTCAAAGGCATCTTTAATTCATGTCGTGACACAGTGTTTATGTACTCTGGCTCTTAATTTCCAAAAGTAAGACTTAACTACATCCCCAGCATCCTCAGAACCTTTCATCTTAAACTGCAGCTGTGGTGGACACCGGCTAAGCCGCTGAAGCCTGTCACATTCTAACAGGCGTGTTTCCTCAGAGCAATCTGGTGGCCTATTTCAATCTCCCTGCATCATATTCCCCAAGTCCTGACCTCATCTTTGAAAATTGCCGCCGGCTTCGTATCGACACTCTGCAGCGACGGGCGAGAGGAAAAGTGTGGCGATGACACGAGGCAAAGGTCACACGGCAGAGTGTGGTTTCCCGCTGAGCCGCCGAAATGCGTATCAGCAGCGCCGGAAGTCGACCTTGTGTGTGACCACTGCTGATGAATGAGCTGAGAGGGTGTTTGGTCAAATGCTGCTGTCTCAATATTTACACACACTTAGGGCACTATTCCGTGATACAGTTCTAACACGACGCGGTTTGGGTATCGGACACGTTGTTGTCCGTTACTATAGTACCACCTCAACGTGGGCGGGGTCGTCGTAACGCGTTCCGACCGACTCTTCTGTTAAATGTTGAGATTTTAGACATCTTCTTGCTAAATGTTGGAG
This sequence comes from Solea senegalensis, assembly GCF_019176455.1. Taxonomy (NCBI): domain Eukaryota; kingdom Metazoa; phylum Chordata; class Actinopteri; order Pleuronectiformes; family Soleidae; genus Solea; species Solea senegalensis. Next base: position 8,341,510 of record NC_058037.1, read on the forward strand.
ATTACGGTTACTTTCAGTGACGACACTCTCTGCCAACCAGTGGCCGGCAGTCTGTCGTATTTTAGTATCGGCTCAGCTCGCCTGGAACCAGGTGCTATCCCTAATGGAAAAGCAGAAAAAACATGAGTAGAGTTGAGCCGTGCCGAGCCATGCTAGAACTGTAAAAGTGGCAAAGTGGCATCGGCGTGACATAAAAGGTAGACAGACGGACATATAGACAGCCACCTTCTTTCCTTTTAATACGCTTGAAACGGCTGTGACGCTGACTTTGTGTTGCTCACTGCTCCTGCATTGTTATTTATCCCTCAAGGTGAAACACTCCTCCATTGTTCTCTGAGAACTCATATCCTGTTGCTGTTGTTGTTGCTGTGAATCCTGATATTCCACCAGCACCGGCATTTTGATCTTATTACATCAAAGCAGTGCTTGAATTATAATGGAGAGCGACTGCAAAGCAAGACCTCATTACACATAATTGTGGGACGGAGATATGACTGGTGTCAGCTGATTGCAGCTATCTGGAGAGGAAAACAACTGTATTTTTCCAGAATGGCACAGATGTTTCCTTGAGTGAAGAAATGACTGTGAACGTGTAGACCCAAAAATTTGCAGAAAAGAGAAGCAAGAATACTAAGTCACAGGATTGTCAGTTGGGAATGGTGGATTTTATTTTATCGTTCTCTTGCTTTTTCCCACAGAAATAAATGGTTGTCTAACAATGTAGGCCATCAACAGTAATCTTACCCTTGATAAAACATCTTAGACAGTTTTTAAACGTTATCCTATCGTCTACCGTTTCATGAATATGCCCAGAAACTTCTCAATATCTCCTGAGTTTTGTGGGTTTTTTTTTCTTTTCTTTTCACCAACTTTCTGTTCTTTGCATTCTCTTGTTATTCCACCGTATCTTTCTCTTTTTGTATCAGCGCTGTCCTTGTTGCCTTTTAATATTTCTCTCTGCGTCTCTCAGTGTTCGGCTCGCTCTCTCATATTCTCTCTTTCGCTGTTGAGCTCAGTCTCTCCCGGGCCATTTCAGTTGCTCAGGGAGCTGTGAAGAGCTGTGAAAACGATGTCTGTGTGTCTTTGCTTCTGCATCCTGTAGGGAGTGTGTGTGTATGCGTGTGTGTGTGTGCGTGTATGTGTGTGTGTGTGTGTGCTCACTTGCAGCGACAGCAAAGGTAGTGGAGCGTGTTAAGTCTTGGTGTAGAAGCCCTTCTACTGGGATAAGGAGCCAAGGGAGGAAGGGAAGAAAGGATGGTTGGATAGATGTATCCTTAAAGAATAGATGAATGTCTGTATGTGGATCGATACTGTGATGGAGGGATCACAATTTGGACAAATAAACGGAGAGCGAGAGGGTGAGATGAGTTGGGGAAGCAGAGGCGGGGCGGATGATAACGAGAGGATGGATCGATGAAGGACACATACCTAAGATGTGTGAATGAATGGAAGAAATGGGTGGTTTAACGCTGCAATTTTATCAGTAATAAGCAAAAAACGACTGGAGAGAGCCAGTCAGTTGTGGTGGTTATTGAATTTGTGACAGTGGTGGCTGCAGTTGGCTTATATACATGTTTATATGTAAACATTTGAATATCCTTTCCAACTTTAGTGGGAAACTTTCAACTTAAACCCATTCAAGTACCAAATAAACAGCCTGGAAGTGCATTCGACCATCTGAGAGATAGCTATATACTGTAGTCCATAGAGAGGGTGCTGCACAGCTTGGCCTTATGGCGTGTTTCCACCAAGAGGAATAGTTTCGGGTTTGGTATGAATTTTTTTGTGCGTTACCATTAGGAATGGTACCAAAATAACCGGCCCCAACTGTTCCATTTTCCGGTACTCTTCCCTCAGGGTGCGGTACGGTACGGGTGGAGCTGACACAACCATCGGGCACAGTGCACACCTCACCTATTAAGTAAAAGGTACTGTTATTAATCAAAACGCAAGCTGTACCGCTCCAAATCTGTACCAAACACGAACTGTACCAGGATGGAAACACGGCTTTAGATCATCAGTAGCAGGCGGTCCTCACACCAAAGCGTTTGAAAGTGCAGCGTGTGGCAGTATTTTGGGGTGTTACACCATGGATGGCACAGTAATGAACAAATCTGTGGACTCATCTGTTCGCTTAGCTGCGAGGCAGAAGAGTCACGCAGCGGAGGAGGCATCACAGAAGAGCAGCTCAATGACGGAGCAACCTCACAAGACTGTTATGAGTAATAAATAACGTGTGGGTGCCGGCAGAGAGAAGATCGGAATATCATCAAAGGAGCAGCGTAGCCCATGTTCACAGAGTTGTGCAAGGGTTCAAAATCTATGAACATTGGAAATGTAGGCAAAACAAGTATGTGGCTTGTCTGAGCCTCTTGCCGACCATATTCCAACCATCTCTTCTTGTACAGACCTTAATAATCTCACACTCTTGGTCTGATAGTGTAGCATCATTAGATTTAATCAAAATATCTGACCGATATTGTGAATAAAGCTGCTGGTTACAGATTCATACACTAAAGCAACACTGGTTTGTTGCTTGGTGGTGGTGTTTAGTATCAGTAAACATCCATAATGATGTTTGTCTGGATTCTTCCTCCCCGACAGCTATCACGAGTGGTTTTTACATTTAAAATAACAGCTTCAACAGTGATGTCGTTGGGTCACTGTTTTGTAACGGGGAGAATAAACCTCTTTCATTCCCACACTTTCCCCTGTCCTTCCACTGCAAGTTGGAACACTGTGTGTAACTTAATGATCTCTAGCGAGTCTAACTGCCAGAATCAGGTCCAGTAAGATCCAGAGTTATGCTGAACTGAGGTGGGACCTCAATTACTTTTCTCTAAAAAAAAGTCATTTAATTGAAACGACAGACATAGGGTGTAACTGTCAGAACTGAACCTCATTTACTAGATTTGTCTCAGACAATTATCTTACATAGAATTTTATAATCCAACACATGTTAGCCAGGCGACATGAAGTACCCTAATGATGCCTTCAGCTGTTGCTTTTCTTCACACAAGTCTCTAATAACAATCCCTCAAAGGTCCTCCATTTGATGTGGAGCGTTACCTTTGCTTCGGTATGACTCACGGTCAGAGGAAGTGGATCACAGCCAGAAAGCGTGCGTGACTGTCTAAAGAACGTTACTGGCCAGTATTGAGTGCGTGACCTTCATTAATTTTTACCTACCAAAGATTTACCCTCGATTGTTCAATACCGGAGTCTTCCACACGTTCAGAGAATCGATCCATTCACACGAGGATCAAAGTTCTCATTTTGAACCTGGACTCCGTCCATCCATGAGCGTCAGAACAAGAAGAAACGGCACGTTGTCGCAAACGTTCATGTCCTGAGAATTCTCAGTGTGATACAGAGAGGCCGACCTTTTTGTTTTCGAGTGCAGTGTCAAGTAATAACACAAGTTATGTGTCTCTTTTAGTTGGATATGTGCTAACATGCACTTTTACATACACAATCATACAGTATTTGTCTTTAAATGTTATGTAGTTAAAGTTTTTTTTGGTTTTTATCATCTGTGAATGCCCAAAACACTACATTAAAAAAAATAAAAAATAAACAATCACATTTTATGTAATATTCTTCTGGCCACTGATGGAAAACAGAAGCACTTTACTATATTTGCAAACGTCATATTTACAACAGCGACAGCCAGGGAAGTGGACAGCTCTCTTCTAATTTAATTATGGGGCTGAAGCAGCAGCAAGTAGGTGCATTTTAGTGTATTTTCTTTTAAAAATTGTCTCATTATAAAGCCATTGAATGTGACACTTAAATGGAAACTTGCAAATATGGCAGTTTTCTTGTGTCCTTATATCTACGTGAAAAAACAATGCTCGACTCCATTCAACGCTTGACGTTTTTCTTCCAGTTTCCATTTTTCCTTGATATCCACGTCTCTGACTCAGAACATCTGGACCTGAGATACTTTTTTTCTTTTACTGTAGAACTGAACTTTTCATAACTAGGCCAAAAAAGACTCAAGTGGGACTATAGAATAAATATAAACGCGGAGACTGTTTGTGTGTCCAACGCTTTCAGTCTGCTGGCACAGCAAGTGTCTGGGTCTGTGTGTTTACAAAAATATCCTCAGACAAGAAACATGTTGCTTCTTGAATTTTTCATGTCATATTTCACTTTGAAAACATTTCTCTTAAAAAAAATATATAGTTATAGTTATCACTGTAGTCATTTATGAGGGATACAAATGGGTCATGATCCACTCAGTCTTTTCTTCAACTGTGCTCTGTCAAACACACATCCACTGTAACGTAATACTTTATTTTACTGCATGGTTGTTAAGTTAAGTTAGCGTAGCTTAAAGACTGAGTTATGGATCAAGAACCTGGACTTTCTGCTCGTAGGAATATTTTAAACATTGGAGGCTAGGTTAGTTGTTTAATAATGGTTAATAAAACATTTACATAACGTTCAATACTTGTGAAGTATATTTTGGTGTAATGTGTGTGTTTTTGACAGATGCCTTTTTATGTGTGGATGGGTCACATTTCCACTGCTGCCTGTCAAAGTCTCCAAAAGCTGCTTTTATTTCTGATCTATAAATATATTACTTGGGCACCTGCTCCCTCACACAAATGAACACACATTGTCACGCAATGCATAATTCCATATCCATGCACTGCTGGGCATATATACCGTACACCTTAGCATCAAGATGCTCCTCTTCTGGTCCCTGAAGGCCCCAGTGAGGATGACGTTTTAGGGGTGAGAATCGCTTTAAGGACTAAATATCATATTGGTTGACGTGCGAGAGAAGAAATATGTCAACATCATACTCTCATCCTAACCTGTAATCATCCTCCTCTCCTCTCAGAATGAATTGATTTAGTCTTATTACTTTACACACCTGCCGTCTGGTTTGGCTCCCCTCTTATCTCCCTCTCTCCCATAGACACACTCATATTGCCTTCCATTTCTTTATTTATTTTTCTTCCCCTGCTCCCTCTGTCATACTCGCACAGACACGAGCAGCACACACAGACACGGCAATCAGACTTGGCAATCTCTTGTACTTTTTGAATACAGCAGTGTGATACGGATATAGTCTCAGCTTTCAGCTCGACTCCGTATCAGCATATCAGCCAAACTGTAGTCATGTCGCACCAAAATAGAAGCACAGAATGTTTTGGAACGTAGGCGACGTGGCGGTGGCATCGCCGTGTGTTTGTGTGTGCATGTCGAGAGGGAGTCCACTCATTATCTCATATACTGTGTATATATATATAGAGAGAGAGAGAGAGAGGAACACTGTGCTCCATGCCAACATCACTGACAGGGTCAGGGCTTTAACTCCCTGAAAACTGGACACACTCTTTCCATTATGGCGTGACACTTGGAAATGGAAATGCAGTTGGATATTGGCACTGATGGCTCTGCGCCTCAGATGCTCCCTGGATTGGCCAAAATGAGTAAAGCAAGAATTATCCCAGGCAATGATAACATGATGAACATTAGAACCTGTCAGACTCTTGACATAAAAAGGCTGAGGCCAGTGTGGTGGCGGCCAAGTTTTTTCAGTGGCAGTCGTGTGAGGGAGGAGTTATTTAGTGCAGTGAACCAGAAGGGATGTGGCACATGAAGATATATGATGTTATTTGATAAAATCTCTTGTTTTATCGCTACAGTATTCTTCGCATGATGCTCCCTTCCTTTGCGCTCCCCCCCCACAAAGCGAGAACATTAGCATGAAGGCAACGGGAAACAAAGATTGAAGAGGGAGAACATGACAAAGAGTGTAGACTCTGATCACGCACAAATGGAAAAAGGGTTTGAAAATGACCTTTCTTACCACCTACACAGAAATCATGTGAAGGCAATTCATGGATAATTACTTTATTATTTGTTTCTTTGCTGGAGATGCTGAATATGGAGCTTAAAGTCTGATAAATGTTGAGCTGTGTAATCACTAGTGGTGGGAATCTTCAGGTGCCTCATGATTCGATTACGATTCAGGCGCTGCAGTTAGATTATAAGACAATTCTCGATGTGTCTTGATCTGTCGATCCCTCACCACTTACCCACTGCTATTTTTTAACAACAGTGCATTTGTGATGAGAAACATTTCCATTATCTTTTATTAAACTAATAAAATATGTGTATATTTTAATAATCAGAATTTGGACATTTGTGAATCCATATAGAATCATCCACGGCTGAATTTCAACGCATCTAAGAATCGATGTTTTTCCCCCATCCCTAGTTATTACAGTGTTGTGTTGCTGCCTGTGGTAACCTGTTGCTGTGTTCTGCATGTAGTTGCACATAAATCCAAACCATGGCCACTGACTTATCATTAATATTGACTAATAATATATGTAATAATAATGTTGCGGCGCAACATTTCCATTTCACGCTGGCACAGAAATTGTACTTAAATTCAAATCATAGCGTGGTGCATCACTGTCTGTTAACTATACTTTTCCCTCCGCGTCTAACGGAGGCAGCAAATGTAAGATAAAACACAGGAACTTAGCACGCAGTAGCACAGAGGGACAGAGTCTATGCTCGGAATCCATCATAATTATTCACCGAGTCTGATGAAAGCAAGCCAATATCATTCTGCGATCTGTGGGCCTTTTGCAGTGCGGAGGACGTGATTGATTGAAATAAAGGAAGACAATGCGTAATGCTGACACTGTCAGCTGTCCGAAATCCCAAGAAAGGATTGTATGATTGATGGCAGGCAGCATTTAGAGGCCTCACACCTCTGCTGCACTCTCAGCACTCATGGTGATTACATCTCACTGTGTGTGTGTGTGTGTGTGTGTGTGTGTGTGTGTGTGTGTGTGTGTGTGTGTGTGTGTGTGTGTGTGTGTGTGTGTGTGTGTGTGTGTGTGTAAAAGATGTAGAAGCAATGGAGCAGTCGGGTTGGTGTGTGAGTCTGCAAGTGTGGGGTTGATTATGGTGTGTGTGTGTGTGTGTGTGTGCCTGTAAAGATGATGGTGCAGTCTGTCCACATGTGATGTGTGTGTGTGTGTGTGTGTGTTGCTGTGGAAACCGTGGTGGAGGAGGGAGCAAGTCGGGCACTGAGGGATGCATGTAGGTAGTAAAAGTTCACAGAAGAAAGGGAAGGTGTGGGAGATGGATGGACGGTTAAATAAAGCTGCAGCAGATGGAGACAGAGAGACAAGGTGGTATGAAGGGGAGGAAGACGGGACAATTAGGATAAGGACAAACGTGTACAGGGAGGAAGGAAAGGTTTAAAAGAGATGGATGAGAAGGGTGAAGTTGTAGATAGATAAGTCACAAAGAGGGAGGAAGGGATGAATTAGGACTCATAAAGGTGTGGCAGAAGGGAGTGAAAAGTTGAATGAGAGAGGAAAGGGAGGAGATTGGATATGTGCTTATTGCTTATTGGGCGGGAAGTTTCACTGCGAGCAGTGGAGTTAACCACAAAAAGTGATCAAATCACTCAGACGTGAAAACCTCATTTGAACTGCTGGTTGTTTTCAGATTTTGTCTCCGTCTGCTAGATCACAAATTATTGTAGTTGCGACAAAATACATCATCATGTTTCCCAGATGCCCATCGCGAGGCTCATTAAAAGCAAATACAGTTTATGACGAGACACTGTTGTGCCGGAGATTTGATTAAAAAGGCTGTGTATGTAAGTATTTCAAGAAATCTAATATATTAAGTCGTAAAATAACCACGATGTGTCACAGAGATTAAGGAAATGTGTTAAACTGAAAATACTGGCTTCCCTGATAACAATGGTGCAGCCAGAAAATTCACAAAATAAATGTTCAGCAAGCTGCTAAATGTTGGAAATACTGCATGATACGGGACCTAAGAAGCCTCTGTACCCCTCTCAGAGACGTCTCAACCACAAGAGGCAAGATGGCAAGCCTTTTTAACATTTAATCGCCAAGTTTGACGATCTGGAATTCCCATTGCTGATTTCTGTGACGCCGTATTGACTAATTGCATTGTGACTAGTATAAATTGTAGCTGTAGATATCTGTGATGTCATTCTTACTAGCCAAAACTAGTTACAGATATCTGCAATTCAGTTGTTTTCCAGGGATGGGATGATAAATCTTTTTTGTGTCCGATACTGATACCACAAACTCGAGTATCTACTGATACGAGTCTGATACAGTCGTTTTAGACCATTTATGAAGCTGTTAACACCACATTTGTGCTGAGTCGTTTCAAAGACATAATTCTCCAACTATGTAAAAAATATTGTTCTCCAAAAAAGAAGAAATAAACATAACAAACATAAACAGTCTGTACATAGTGAAGCATGCAATATATAGGATTTTTGGATTGTATCAGATTTTAAATTTTCTATCCGTCCGATATCCGATCTTCACCAGTATCAGACCAATACCGATTGGGGGGGGCCTTCACTGAACGTTCCCGTAACCAAAAGGTAACGTTCCCAGAACATTCCGGGTACTGAAAATTATTACCTTGGGCGAAAAGTGGAGAAAACATGGAGAGAGACGCTGCAGCCCCCACATCTCAAGAAAAAGCCCTGTAAACCTGCAAGGCTCACTCAACGAACTCTCACTGTATCATTCAGAAGAAATAAACACCTGTGCACAAACACACAGCGCCTGGTGCTCCTCCGCTGTGCACTGTGTTCTCATCAGCGGGTAATAATCTACTGGATGTAACATTATTACATTTTGAGCAGTGACAGTGGCGGGGGGCGGCGGCGTGCGCTCACAGGGGTTTGAATTAATTGAACGAATTACGGGTCATTATAAATTGGTTCAAACTTAATTTTGGGAAACAAAACTGACAGTCCTAAGAGGTCCGTACAGTATAGTCACATTATTCTTTTCTATTTGTTTATAGTAATGACATTCGTTTAAAACTCTATATTCTATATTTTACAAGATAATCTGGAGCACACTGTGCAAATGTTCCTTTTTTTTGTGGGATTTTTGTAAAATCCTGGACAGAGCTTGAGGTTAGTCATTTCATGGGTTCCATTAATAAGACAGATTATAATAAGTCTGTGTGCAATGTTGCAGAACCTTGCAGAACTTGAGGTTTTCTCCGGGTTCTGTGGTTTCCTCCCACAGTCCAAAGACATACAATATGGGGATTAGGTAAATTGGACACTCTAAATTGACCGTAGGTGTGAGTGTGAGAGTGAATGGTTGTTTGAAGATGGATGGATGGATATTTACTTGAATCCTTAAGTTTAAAGACAATAAATAGAGTTGTGGACATTGATATCATCTGTAACCAACAATTAATGAGCTATAACTCGGACAACTCAAATCACATATCGGCTAAATATCGCTATCAATGTCAAAAGAAAAAAGAAAAATTGACATCTGCCATTTTGTGCCAATATCGCCCACCCCTAATATCCAGCACTGAAACACCCATGCACATGAATGGCTAAAGTAACTGAATGTAGTGAATATCCTGTCAACTGATTAAATGTTAAACCACTTTCCATAAACATGCGGATAAACATATGACATTTTTACGTTTTGTTCTCGTCGCCCTGTCATCTTTGCCGCTGCTCTTCAGCAGATACACTTTCCCTCTCCATCTCTGCCTGTTGCTGATTATGCTAAATTTAACCAAAGAGGTTAATTGTTTATTAAAATGAAAGTGACAGCGAGACGGTTACAGTACATATGCGGATCTGTGTAACGCCACGCACAAGTGCAGTGGCTTATTTGCAACTGCACAAGCTCGCTGCTGTATATTATTTTACATATATCTCCTTTAAGGCACAAAAACAACATTATTATGCGCAGGGAAAGATCATCCACATCACCATGGTTACAATACATAGGCTAAGGTTCAGTCTTGTATGAAATATCTAAAAGTGATACTTGAGTAAAAGTTCAAGCATGTTGCCAGAAAATGAATTTGGTAGGAGTTAAAGTCAATTTTTATAATATTATTTAAGTAAAAGTCGTAAAGTATTATGACATTACTTAACTTAAGTATCAACAGTAATTTTTTGATATAAAATGTATTTAAGTTTAACAAGTATTCTTAAACTTAGTATTGAGCCATGGTAGCTCAGTTTTATATAAACAATAATAATAATGATAATAATAAGTAAAAGTAAATAATTTATTTAAGAAGTGTCGTGCGCTAAAGGTAAAGGTTGCTAGAACTATAAATGTAGTACAGATATGAGTATTTTGTACTTAAGTACAGTAACAAAGTATTTGTATTTTGTTCCATTACAACACTGCTAAGGTTATGTGGTTATACAGAGTTATAGTTGTATGTTTTGATCGATCCACACCGTAACTCTGGATGCCGACTGCGGCTTTCATATGGAACAGCCTGATAAAGGAGTGGTTTTAGTCTTCACATCCAACCTTTTGACAGTAATGTGATAATGCATGTTTCACAAAATGTCAAACAATGCTTTTAAATTCCATCGCCGTGGCCCTCTGTAATTAGAGTAAAGACGTGTGGCTGCTTCAGCATTTAATCTAATGGCTCTGCATGTCAACAGATTGATTCTGTAGTTTTCCCCGCAGAAAAGAGGAGGAAGACATGTTCTAATGTGGTTCCCTCGTATGAAACATGACAGGACTCGGCGCACTTATTAACTGTGTTCATCCACTGAATATTAAAGAGCGCCGGAAATTGGTTCACATCCCAAAAACGCTCTCATCCTGGTTTACATTCCCTTTTTTTTATTTAGTCATTCTCAACATTGTGCGCTCATGTATTATTACAACTGTCACCTTGAATAATGATGCCGTAATTACTGGTCATTTAAAACAAAACAAAACAACTTTTTTTGTTAAAAAAGCTGCGTGTGACCCTGTGAGTGAGTGAATGAGTGAGGCACAAATTCATCCTGCAGTTCAGCTCTGATAGAGGAGTTGTTGGTGATGGCCATTATTGGTAATATATGTGTGATACTTTTATTATTAATGACAAATAATAATTATTATAGAGCTTAAAATGATTGCTGATGCGGTAATGAAGAGTTTTTAGCACATCCCACTGAGAAGAGCACCTTCATCGTAGAGGTTTTCACTCTGTTAATACTCTACAATGCGGCATTATGCCGCATTAGGCTGTGAAAATTAATGAATGTGAAATATTGCAGCGGGGAGGCACTGAGTGCAGACACTGAAGTTGTAAAGACGCACGGGTTCACTGAGCTCCAGCGATAATAATCATTAAAAAAATCAGTGTAGGAAACTTTGCAGCCGACAGTTTGTGTGTGTGTGTGTGTGTGTGTGTGTCTCTCTGCACGCGTCGTCGGCAGGGGGTGAAAAATTAATCATTTTAAATTTAAAATCGTAATTTGACACACAGCAACCAAGTCGCAGAGGCTGCGGTTTAACCTTTTCCCTCCACATGAGGATTGTGGGGCTAGCGGTCAATGTAGAGTGTCCAATTAACCTCTGCATGTTTGTGGACTGTGTGAGGAAATCGGAGAAACTAGGGAAAACTAGATAAAACTAGAGAAGAGCCATGCACACACGGGGAGATGTGTTATAATGAATTCATATCTAGTTCTCATCTAATTTTAAGTGCATAATAAAGTCAATATTGAACAAAACCATGACATAAAAAGTTACATCTCAAAGAGAGTGTAATGTAAAAAAAAAAAAAAATCTATATTATATTAAATTAAATTGTTTTAACAGCTCTAACTGTTCGTGCTTGACAAAGATCGTTTGTGAGAGAAGATTGCACCAACTGCAGAGTGTGACTACTTTCTAGTGGATTGCTCCACACCGGGTTCTCGCAAATGACATTTCATTTATATTATGTCAGCATTTTACACTACACACAAACTTAAAATAAAAAGTTTTAAGTGCCAGGCTGTTTAAATCAACACACAACACACTCCAGTCCGACTTATACATGCACAAGCAATCAAGTAATCTGACTATGAATCGCATCATCCAGGTATGTTAGTCCGACTAAGACTCGTTTACTTGACATTGAGAAAACCGAATTATTGTCTTAGTCTGACTAATCGATAATGATGGAGCCAGAGAGTTTGTGTGTTCCTGATTCTAATGAAATATATGAAAGGTCATTAGACACAGGATTGTATGTGTCATCTGGAGGATTCATCTTCAGAGTTGGAGGAAGCGTCATGCTGTGCATATGCCTGGATTCATTTTGTCTTTATTCGTCTTCCTCCGAGCGTAGTCAAATAAATCCCTTCAAATGAGCTCACCACAGACTCCAAGGTTTTCTTCCCCGTTCTCCAAAACCTTGACGGCAAAAATCCCAGTTAGGACATCGTTAATAAATGCAGTTTGAACCAAAAAGTAATTCAATTCCAAGGGTACATTTCCAAGTCAAACTTTCCATTTCTGTCTCGTTTGTTTCCCACGATAAACAACAACCTATTTAATAAAGTCTCACAATATGGGGTTCTAAATTTTTCACCTCAGGAAAACATTCGCTCCCCATGGAAGAATGCGAGCATCAAGCTCTGATTCTCCATCAGCACAGCGCGTATTTTATTATACTAGCAACAAATCTTGATGGCGCACAAGGACCAACACATTTACATATTGGGAAGATAAATACAGAATTCATTTGACTAGTTTTTAGCTCCCAGATATTTTCAGTGGCACATATGACATACACCTGCAAAGGTAATATTTATGAAAAGCTGTTTTGCTGTGAGTCATTTTATATTATTAGGGATTTGTTAACTATTTAACACTGTACAATTCAGTGTAGTTGACAAGAACCAGCAGATCTGTACTTAAGAATCCATATTATAACATAGCTTATTAGCATAATGTTTAAGTATCTGGTTGAAGTTGCATTGTGAAACCACCACGGAGCAATTTTATATCTTCAATTCCTTTAAATGTAAAGGTTTTCTCTGAGCTTTTAACTCTCAGATCCACATGCCATTCCTGCAACAAATGTCCCACCATATTGCTGAGTGGTATTAGACATTAGTAATTCAATCTGTTTATAACCAGTCATGGAGGAAGCGGAGCAGCTTGCCGGCCAGAGCGATCAGCGTGATGGAAAAAGATAGGGGTGACACGGGTGGAAACAAAGTCTTCGCCGCGGTTCCCCTCTAAAAGCAATGACCTTAATAATGATAATTACATTAATTTTAGATTAGTTGAGTTTACTACCACATCCATCTGAAAGCTCTTATCCTCGGGCGGAAGTGCTGTCACGCCATTAACTGAATGAAAAACAAACACACAGCACACATGCTGACACACAGTTGACTTTTCGGATTTTCTCTCCATCTGAGTTTTAAAGATTAAAACTCAGATTAAAAGATTAAAAAAAACAAAACATGCTTTTGTTTGGTGCAGGCGAATAATGCTGAAGCTGGGTTTCCTTGTCTTTGCAATATTTATATAACATAATATAAGTCGTGTGTCGGGTTGAGTTGCCGACACACACAGCACTATTGTAGATGGCAATCGACTTATTGACTGAAGTTTGTCCGCCTCTGTTGCGTTAGGTGGCAACACGCCCCCTTTCATCTTCTTACTTTTAAGCATTTTCTTGTTGACTTAGTAATTCACAGTCCAAACAACGTTAGCTGGCAGCTTGTTGGTACCCTGTTGAGCGCCATTCTGTTCCTACCATCATAAGTTTAACTGAACCCCTAAACCACTGAAAACCAATGTATACAGTATCTAGTGATGTTATTTGTTTATTCTAGTTGCAAATTGTCACAATGTAGTGTCAAGTATTTAAATGATATATAAAACATCAACATATCTACTGCCACCCTCTGGTCAAACACCAACTACTGCATTCAAATTTTGCCATTGGCTATTTTCACTCAGTCCACTCTTTTCTTACTCTCAGAACCACAGTTTCCCATATCTGCTATCCAGTTTTTATTAGTCAAAATGACGCCGCAGCTATCACTAATTCAGTCTCTGGAATTAGAGATATCTACAATTATCTGCAACCGAATATAATGGCAAACCCCGTACACAAGTGACGTCTTTTTGACTAGTAAAAACTGAATTAGAGATTTCTGAAACTGTAGATGATTAGACTGTGAAAATGACGTCACAGATATCTGTAATGGATTCATTGCAGTTCAATGTTTAAAAAGGCTTCCCATCTGCTCTCTCCTCCTCTCCCTCACTCTGCTCACAGCCCACTTCTCGGCATTTTCCAAACATCAGGCATTGGGCATACATGTGCTCTTTCTACTGTTGTGCACTTATCAAGCATTTGGTCAGTGCCTTTGTATGTGTTATTGCTGTGAGTTAAACATCTAGCACAACATGGTCTGTTACTTTGAAGACATGTACAAAGTAATTCCCATTAATGGTTGATCCGGTCTGGACTGATACCCAGGAAACCAGGTTAGTTTAGCTCTGAAATCGTGTTTGGCCTGATTGGAAAACGCTGTTTGTTTGTTTGTTGTGTAGCAGCAGGTAACATAGTGATGAAAATGTGGAGGCTTCCACATTCACCGGGTCATAATTGGCTTAAGTGCAGTCTGCTCGTGGGCGGTTTTGTACAGTAAACACAGAGACTGCGACTCGTCATGTCCACATGCACTGGGAGCTCAGCGCTCGCCGGACGCACTCCTCTGACAGTGAATGGGCAATCAGCAATGTGTACTCGGTGATATCACCTTCACTTAAATTATGGAAATTTTCTGCTTCATAACAGTGGGCAAGAGAAAATAAAGCGCCCGGAGCCCATTGATGCTACGAGGACTGCAAGCACAATGAAGTCCATTTAAATAAGGTGACAAAGTTGGCTGGCAGTTCATTGTCAGCACCACAGGTTCTTTTCATGTCGTCCATTCAGCCCGGACACAAAGTTAATTTAGTCCTGGCACAGTAACGCTATTGTCTCCTGACTTATTGAAGGAACTGAAACACTTTGGGGGAACAGCTCGTGGTCAGGACGTCACATGTTAAACTAGCATGTGATTTACACCAGTTAATGTTTTACGTCAGTTATTGGCTCAAATGAATCATAACTAAAAGCTGATATTATGCAATACACCCTTCCTGTTGTAGTCACAGATGTGTACTCACACACTCACACACACACACACACACACACACCACAACCACCATGATGTGGTTGATTTCATTTGGTTCCCATGAGGTTGTTCAGAGAGAGGTAGAGGCCAGTATCTACTTACCATGTCTGTCTGTGTGTGTGTGTGTAAGTGTGCATGTGTGTGTTAATTTGTGTTAATATTTGTGCTGTCTTAATATTTCTTAGCCCGCTGGGCTTCCATCTGTGGGTTCGTCTGGTGTCATTTCATGTCCCACAACTCTTACCACACACACACACACACACACACTGTTGTCCACCAGTCTTAGTGAGGACACTCACTAAGACATAAAGCCCCTTACCCTAACCTTAACCATCACAACTAAATGCTTAACGCCTAACCCTTAAACCTGACATAACCATAGCCATATAGAACCAAATCCAAACCCTTAAAAAGCCCCTTTAAATTTATGAGGACCAGCCAAAATGTCCTCACAGAGATAGGCTTGACTCAGAGTTTGTCCTCACAGTCTACTACAGACATGTCCACACACACACACACACACACACACACTGAATAAATGAAACACATTGCACGATGGAACCATGATCAAACACACGGCCATCACACAAACACAAGAGCTTACAAACAAAACAAGAGCCTCTGGGTACAATAGAGGTGCCTCCTAATATTTACTATTTATCATGCAGTTGAACCCCCTTCTCTCTCTCTCTCTCTCTCTCTCTCCATCTCTCTCCCTCTGTAACTCTATCAAACGCACAAATATTTTATTCTAATAAAAGCACTGTCTGCATAGATTGACCATTAAGATAGAACAGAAAACTGTTGGTGGGCCGGTAATTCATTTAGAGGCTGATGGAGGAGGAGGGGGGGTGCGCGCGCGTGCGTGCGTTCGTCTGTGTCACATTTGCGTGCACGTGCGTGCTGCATAGTAGCACTGAAACTGATTAAGTGAGGGAGGAAAGGATGGTGGCGTGAGGTGAGAGGAGAGGAGAAAGGAGAGATAATGGAGGCACAAGCAGAAAGGAGAGAGGGAAGCTGATATCAACAGAAAAGAAACAAAGAGAAGACATGATGGAGAGCGTGTGAGAGAGAGGAGACCGAAATGAAAGAAGAGAGGGATAAAGAGACAGAAGCAAGACAGAGGGGAGAGGTTTGAGATAAAGGAGTGAAAAGGAGAGTGAGAAGGGAGAAAGGGAGTGCCACTGGAGGTTTGGAAGATAAAAACACGGGGAGAAGGCAACAAGCAGAGGGAGTCAGAGCCGTTAAGGTGCCGCGAGAGTAAAAAACAAAAGAACAAAATCATTTGAACAGTTAGTGTAATACCTGAAATGGTTATGACCCAGTGTGTTCCAGAATCAATCACAATGTTTTCATTTATGCATCAGAAATATGATTTGACATTGGAAAAAAAGAGCACCCATTTCCCCCCTCCATTCTTTCTACCCACCATTAACATTAGAATATGAAGTCAAAAATGTTCCAAACCTGAATATCTCCATGTTTTTGTCACAGTTATCTTCAGTGTTTATGCTTCTTCTCTTATTTCCTGGTTTTAGCTGTAGGTTGTAAATGTGGCGCATGTGCAGCTTGACTGAAGGCACACACTCCGACTTATTTTAAACATCTGGCTTTAGTCGAACTTTTTTTCCTTTTTATTACAGAGAGTTTGATGATACTGCAGCATATTATGGCGAATATTCACAAAAAATGTACAAAAGTGTATTTTTTTCCTATTAAGTGGTGTAGTATCATGCACAGAACATCAGTGAAGTTTTCAGAAAGTTACTACACTGTATTATGTGTAGTTACTGAATATTTCTTAATATCATTTTCTTTCTGGGTGTTGCACTTTGTAGACGGTCCCTGCGCTCCGGTCTCATCGAAAACAAGGCTGTAGCTTGTTGTCTATATTGTTTAAAATATGTTATTTACGATGGACATGAAGATGACGAATATTTTCTCTCTGATCATGTCTTGTCTGGTTTTTTACTCTCTTACTTCCAGGGTAAAAGCATAAAAATGTCAATTTTTTGTTGATTTGCAGACAGTTGTACTGTTGTCCCGTGTGAAGCGTTCGGGTTGGATGGAAAAATCAAAACCGGACGCAACGGGAATCGGGGATAACGAATTTAGTGTCAGACGTGCACAATATTTTACATTTTCTAACGTCAAGGAAAAAGTAATGAATGAGTAATTTGTCCGATCTGTAAAACATGCTCCCACAAGTCATGTCCACCTCTGATGTCTCGTGCCCGCTGCTCTTCAGTCCTGCTTACATCAAAGCAGCCGAGCAGATAAAACATACTGAGACAAAGCTCTTCTGTGATAATGTCAGCGATTCTTTTGGTCTGGCTGGATAAATCACACACACACACACACACACACACACACACACACACACACACACAAAAAGGAGCTAATCTGACAGACGGATATAGAGGAGGCTTTCAGAGGCAGCAGCACGGACACAAACAGAGGGACAAGCTTTCCATCACAGACATTAAATATGTTACTACGTAGTTTGATAAATAAAGCAGATACGGAGCCTCGGAGAAGGGTTGGACGGCCAGGGAACGTGAGACTAAGACGTGAAATAAGATAAAGAAAGAAAGGAGAGAAGTGGGAGAGGAAGAGAAGCCGTGAGGTGGGCGGAAAAAGGCAAGTGCATTTCTTTGGATGCTGTGTAAGATATTAATCATAATCAGTTGGTCAATCATGCTAAATAACTGTGAAGAGCTTCTGCTCCAACCTACAATTATTACTGATG
This sequence comes from Solea senegalensis, assembly GCF_019176455.1. Classification (NCBI taxonomy): domain Eukaryota; kingdom Metazoa; phylum Chordata; class Actinopteri; order Pleuronectiformes; family Soleidae; genus Solea; species Solea senegalensis. The sequence continues at coordinate 8,359,272 of NC_058037.1, forward strand.
ACACATTCAGCTCAGTATCACTGCAACACACACACACACACACAGACACAGACACACATGGTCTTGTTTGAGGCAGACTAATGATATCTGATTGATAGTCTGCTGTAGAGAGAGACTGTCCTCCAGTTTGTGTGTGTGTGTGTGTGTGTGTGTGTATTCATGTTGTCTATTTGGATTTGTGTAAATGTGGGTGTGCTTTTGTGTGTGCGCCATTCAAATTCAACTGCTATAAATAACCCCCCTCTATAATTTGGGATGAGGACGTGTCATTAATTGTGATATTCACAGTTTGAGGTTCGACTCCGATCGTCTCTGACAAGCTACGGCTAATTTGACTGGATGAACGATCCTTAGGGCTCTTATGATATCAGCTCCTGAAACTTTGATTAGTCTCATTTTTCTTTTTCTCGTGGTCAGATGGACTGACGATGTGACAGCACCCTAAAATATGAGCACATGGGCAGTGTTCATTTCTCATTTTAACGAGTTAGTGATAGAAAAAAAAAAACAAGGCGAAATGTCCTGATTGACAGCAGCGACTGACTTGACTGAGCGCGGATATATTGTGGGGCCTTGGTACTACAGCGTCACTTAACTCCAATTAACTCTTTAACACTTAAAGAGAGTTAATTGGCAGCCCTTGTTTTGGTGGCAGAGTGGTTAGTTAGCTGTTCACGGTTCCCATTCTAGGACCTTTACGTGTGCATGTTCTCCCCGTGTCTGTGTGGGTTTCCTCCGGTCTCTCTGGTTTCCTCCCCCCCATCAAAACATGTTAGAGTGTTGGACGCGCTCAGTCGGGTTGGTCCCCTGTGGCGGCGCATGTTCGCGGTGGCTCAGATTCCGTTGTGCAGTTTCAGTTGTGTAATGACAATAAAGATGATTTCCCTTCCTTTTGAGGATGTAATGGCTTATATTGACATATTGCCAGTCTTTCTTTACGGTCTGTGGACGAGACACTGAAAAAGAACACATTGTAATTCCTTCTCTAAATCTTACACTCTGTGCAGATGCCCTTAAAAAAAGTTTGTACCCTATACTTTGAAAAAGTATGCTCAGTCCTGCAGTATCATTATAATCTTACAGTCAGTTTAATAACCCTTTTATAATTGCCTTCAATTCCCTTTGGAATTTTAATGTCCACATTTTTTTTTATCACTGTCATTTCCTTAAAGCACGTTGGTGAAGTCATTTCTGTTTTTAAATGTGCTCCATCATGAATACACTTGACACACGTCAATCAAAACCAGACAGGGAAAAGTAAAGAGACGGGATTCTGATGACAGTATTATTTACATTCATGTAACATATCTAGGCCAGACCTTATTCTTTCATTGTTTCCAGCCGTAGAGAGAACGCGTCCAGCTGACAGGAAACAAAAGAACACTGGCAGAAATGGATGGAGCCCGAGGGGTGGACAGTCTCAGACAGAGAGGGAAGATCTGTGAAAATATCACACTGATTAGCCAGTGTTTCTGACATTTAAATGCCACGTTTACATAAAGAAATGTTTTCGAGGAATATTAATTACTGTAGTTAATTCATGTGGAGATGGATCCGTGGTGGGAGAGAGGAAAGAGGCAGTGTGTTGTTGTTGTTGTTATTATTAATGGAAAAATATCAGCAAAAAAGAAAATAGTTGAAAATTGTACGTACATTTTCCAAATTATCAACGTACTCACCATGCAAATGTTGGAGCCTGTACAGTAGGGTCTGTGGAAAATTAAACCCTTCACTCTGGCAATGTCATTTTTTAAGTCAATGGTCTGAACACAGCACGGGTTATTGAGTTAATAGGTGAAATCATGCGGTCTGTCTTGGAACATTGTCATTTTTACTGCTGGGCTGAAACTGCTTCTCAACATGAGGTAATACGACAATCTTGTAGCCTACTCGTTTGAAGTGGGGAATAAAAAAAAATCATTTGAAGGACAGGAAGAAAAGAATAAGGGATTTCCCTCTGTGGCATTTCTGGTTATAGTCATAGAAATAGGTTCTTAATCTCTCTCTGTCTATGACGTGTATGACTACAATTAATCCATTTATCCATTCAATGTCTGCTGCTTTATTCTCCACAAATGAAGGTCGGGGCGGGGCCACTGGAGCCAATCTGACCAACATATAGAGACAACCATTAACCCTCGCATTCACACCTCAATTTAGAGCGGCCAATTAATTGTATTTTGTCTTTTTTGATCAAGGCTGATGCTTATTTTAAAAAAAAATTAGGTGAGAAACTGGATTATACCTGTGGACCAGCAGCTGTTCATGATATTTCTAAGTAGCATGTGAAAAGTGAGGATGAGTGACAGCATAATTGAGCATCTACAGTACAGATGTTATTAATATGACATGACCTTTGAGCCATTTGAACTATGGTGCAGAAACGGCCTGCAGGCACTGGTCTTAAACCTCTGAGGTGTGTTTGTTTACACCTTTTGCACATTTTGACGGATGTTTCTCACGGCATGTTTAGACATAAGCAAGAAGAAAAATGAAACACATTGATGAAGTGTGCACGATGTCCTTCACATTGCTGTGAGTGATTGCACGGTGTGCTGTACTAAATAACACTGATGGGACAACAAGACCAGTGGTGAATGGATCTGAACTGCAGTTTACTCATTCCCACACAGCCATTTGACAGTGTAACAACATTTGGCTGCCCACCAAAATCTCCTCTCAGCTGGACGTCTGTAGACAGCTCACTCAAACGGTGCACTTTCAATGGGAGCATCTCCTCTGCCAGTGAGCCATGGTGAGGATGGGCAGAAAATGAAGTATAGGAGTCTAGAAGCAGGGAGGCATAACACAAAACGCATGATTAACACCGACACACAAACAAAGGAAAAGAAAAATCCGTGGCTGTGTGGATCAGTGGTAGAAGGTCTTGGGTGCAAACCAATGTGTCCCTGGGCACGGTCCTTCACCCCAAGTTATGGAACATAAAAAAAGTACCTGTTTAAAAGCACTGGCAATGATTTATGGAAAGATTATGTTAAAAAATGTTTAAACATGCTAATAGAGAGGGTACATTGCTAAGTTAATGATGTCTTGCAGCTAATTCCAAGCATACAATTGACCCAGCTCTGTCTGTGTATGTGAGGCCTTAAGGAGGAAAAAATTAAAATGTGTTTCTTTTCTCAACTACGGTGATGTCAAATTAACCATTTCATGGGGTTGTCAATGCCTTTACATTTGAAGCAATGATGTGCACTCTCGGGGTGGGAATCACAGTCACCCTCATATAGCGATACATCCGTCGAAGTGAAGAAAACTAAACGTCCGGGAAAATTAAAAAAGTGCACAACTTAGAGAACAAAGTGCATTAATCTATGTACTGAATGTGGATAGAGCATCTCTTAACCTAGCTTTCTCTGCCATTATCCCGCTGCCTGATAGGGACTGTTTACTTTAGAGCGCCTCAATTTGTTCATTAAAATATCTGCATTTGCGCTGGTGTATCGATGATCATATTGCACAAGGAAGGATGACGATATATCACCAAATCGATATCTAAATTAAATTCCAGTTCTGGTTGCAGCCATGCACATAGGAAGTGATACCTTTTATGTCAGGACCTGATGGAGCTAACTGCAGCGAAAACACAAAGAACTGCTGCTGTATATGCACAAATGCTCCCTCAGTCACTTCTGGTACATTTGCCTTCAAACTGTTTCTGTTCACAAATAATAAACACGAATAATAACATCACCAACAATAGAAGTCAACAAAAGCAACTCAGTGCAGCTTTAAGCACAGAACCACATGTTAAGCAGTATCCTCATAATCTCCATCATCAGTCCAGACTGCCCCTAAAATCTGAAAATGTAAAGATGCGTTCACCGCCGGCCCGAGAACGACTCGGCGCAAAGTTCAGCCGACACATGCAAAGGTAACACAACAGTTGTGTGAGTCACAGGTATTTTACGGCTAACCTACTCCCATGAAAGCACTGTTTGAAGGTTTATGGCCACGGCCAGAAGTATATCAGCCTAATGGCCATCCTGTAATGTTACTTTAAGTGGGACTCTCAGCCGGAGTTGTGCAGTCTATCTATAGCTGAGTGACGATGGACATTATGGCTTTTACTGATATGACTGAATAGTTGTGATGACAATGAGTGGGCCTGAATTGAGGAAATTGGATATTTAATGGAGAGATTTTCACCTTTGATCGTCATTGTCTCTTTCCATATCTGCGTTTCCTCCATCTCCCTCTTTCCATCTCCATCATTTGCTTCCCCTCCTCTGCTCTCTCTCCCTCCCTTCAATTCCCTACACATCCTTTCATCATTTCCCCTTTCGCTTTGCTCACCCCATCTTCCCTACCGTCTTTCCACTCTCTCCGAGCCCTAAGTAGCCACAAATGGCCCCTAATAGCCTCCAATGGAGATGAATTGATCGTTGTGTGAACTAAATCGATAGGAGATTGCTTTTGCTGTACACAGTGGGATACTGCACAGGCAGGTGGCCTTAATTAAGTTAACAGTAAAACTACGATTGCTCGGGAGTTTTATTAGGACAATAAAGTTTATGATTATCAGAGAGACAGAAAAAATATGGTTTCAGAATGAAAGCCAAGGAGGTAAAACAGCTATATGCACCTCGGCGAGCGTCTGCTTTGCTTGGACGTTGCCGTTTTTTTGCGATTCTCTCCGTCTGACTCCGCGTTTGTTGTTCTCCCTCTGCCCGGTATTCTCTCCCCTCCGCTCCACTCCATGCCTCCTTCCCGTTGCTCTTTTCCTTCTCCTCCACGCTGACATGTCTTTCTCCAGCTTCTCCCCGCTATCTATCTCACCCTCACGCCTGCCTGACCTCAGCTCCCACCCTCCCCTCTCTGTCGTCTATAATGGGATGAGCAGCAGAAATTGATCAGCAGTTTTTTAAAGGTCACAGAACCGAGCGAAAACTCTCAGCCACAGTGGTGAGGGAACAAGGGAGGTGAGGATGAGAGCGAGGAACGGAGGCGGGAAGCAGGAGCCGGCGACGGAGGATGAAGATAGAAAGTAGATGGTGAAGACGATGGACGACAAGAAGAGGTTCAGATGAGGTCATTTGTGGTATCAGATCTCGTAATAGATGAAGGCATATCAACTATGGTGGAGAAGAAGAGAATAGATGTATGATAAAGTGGAGACGGGAGAAGATGAGCTGGGTGACTTAAGAGTGGGCAGGAGCAGGAAGACTGCAGGTAGGGAGGAGTTGAGAGACAATGACGGAAGATGAGGCATTCTCACTTCTTCTTTTAGCCTCCTATCTCTGTCATCGTCTTCTCTCTCTCAGAAACAGTCGGAGCTTAATCCTCAGCCCTTTCATCACATCTCTTGGCCTGTCTTCGTCCTCTCCTCTCGCCGTCTGCCACCCAACCCCCCCACCCTCCCCCGTCTCCGTCCTCGTCTTCTGTTTTTCAGATAAAAGGACACTTTTATCGCTCTGCTGTGTCACATAATGGTCATGCAGTGCAGCTGTCCTCCTGTCTGGAGCAATAATGATTCTTTGGAAATCTATCGTTCACTATCAAATAGACGGAAATCTTTCTGAAACCCGCTGAAGATGTTTCTCGTCTGCCTCTCTCTCATGGTCCGTTTTTTTGTATTCCCTCAGTGTGTCTTTTTTAACACTTCAGCCCCTTCTTCACATTTCTATCTGTTTTGATTAAAAACAATCAATAGTTAAGCGCTTAACCAACATGGTGAAAAATTTGATTCTTGCTCTTTTGCCCTTTGACAGTTTGTTTTGCAGACAACACAAATAAACCAAATAGGATTCAGGAATGTTGGCTGTGGAAATGGCCAACAGTGACAGTGATAGATGCTCTGTTGCTCTGTCGTCGGTCCCTCAGCTAACTGCTGCATTTCAGAAACCCATGCAAACAAGAGCCCCAGCATCAGAGTATGCTAACGAAGCAGTGGCAGGAATACACACGCCTGAATCTTGAGGGAATCCGCGCTGGCGTTAGATTGACAGGAAGCTGCATAACAACTTGTTTTCTGTGTTTTCTTTGAGGCCCATGCACAAACACATGCACGCGGGCAGATAGGCTTACATGCATCAAGTGTGTCCATCTGTCTTCTACTGCTTTGTCCTCTACATGAGGGTCGTGGGGGACGCTGTGTCAATCTCGGCTGGATAGGCGGGGTCAAAGGACCGTATACACTCTCACAATTGAATCTGTACGTAAAACTTTGAAAGAAAAGAGCCTCAGAACTCCCTCTTTCAGGACCCACACGTGCATTTGCATGTTGTTGTACAGCAGCAGTGGAAACACCACAAATAACGTTCATTGTCGAGGAACTACGGCCAAGTGGTAACAACATGTACTCGGAGAAAAGAGGCTGACTTAGATCAGATAAAATACCTTTAGTTTTTTGCACGCACTTAGCCTTGTGCAGGGGGGGGGGCAGTCAGCCCTCTTAAATTTCCCTGCACCCATTAATGATGCTAAATAGGTTGTCTTTGTTGGAAGTATGGAATTATGGGAAATTCATTATTTATGTAGCTCTAAAAAAAAAGGCCTCATCAACTTCATGATTGACAAAAAAAAAAAAAGCCCCCATGAAGACGAGCACACTGTGTCCACAGGTGGATGCACAGAGCGATAGGGCAGACGAAGACAGACAAGCCCGATGTGAACATGCCTCGTCGTCCTGTGCTCTAAGCAGCGGAACTGAGACGAACATCTCTGTCAGCGGCATCAAAGCCTGTGGCAGCAGATCCCAAAGGAGCCCAGTAGCCAGCTTGAAGCTCCACCTGTGCAGAGCCGAAGCCTTCATCAGCTGCACAGAAATATCAAAAATGTGCCACATCTGCTAACGTAGCTGCCGCTGTAGAGACGGCGCATCTCACCGTCTCTCCCTCTCTCTCTCTCTCTCTCTCCCACAAGAATTATAGTTGTTGAAAGGTCGGGCAATTTCACACCTTTCTGTCATTTGACACGTGCAAAGGATTGTGGGATTGCAGCAGCGGGGGCTTTTTATGGACGCTTTTGTCTTTTGTATGTCAGAAGGAGCGAGTGACTTAATTACAAAGAGTGACGCGCTGGCGCAGATGAAGTTGGCTGTCTTGCAGCTGAGCCATGAAATGAGGAGTTGACATCAATGTGCGGGGTGACGGGGCAGAGGGTGTGGTTTTTGGACACCGCTCTTCACTGGCCTCGTGTTAGCCCAGCGTGGAACAATAAACACCAGCAACAGAAGAGTTTTTGTGTTGTAATAACTATAAGAAATCAATATGGTTGTTACCTACATTGTAGAAAGTAATCTTTCCTCCACTGATTTGTGTTGTGTATTATTTGGGGGGGAGTGTGTGTGTGTGTGTGTGTGTGTGTGTCCCAGCTGGGGTGAAGACTGTTTATATTATCGGTGATAGAGAAGGGGCCCCGAGGGGCCTCGATAATGGACTGGGAGGCCTCTGACTTCTTATAATGGCTTCTATAGGTGTGTGTGTGTGTATGTGTGTGTGTGTTTGTAAAAGAGAGGTACAATTGCAGCACTTTATAATTGTCAATGGGAGGACACACTTTTACATAATACACTGAGAGAAACAAAGAGAGAGACACACACACACACACACACAGAGGTGGGGGACAAAGAGGCGGGAGACAAAGAAGCCCAATGTCTTCTCTCTCTCACACACACACACACACACACACACACACACACACTCACACCCACACATTGTGATGCCAGCTGAGCCCAATGTGTCCAATAACAGCAGGTGCTGTCAAGTGCAAGCACAGACGACCTGCCCTGATTTGGACACACACACACACACACACACACACACACACACACACACACGCGCGCACACACACACACTCACTTAAATACAGATTCCTCTTCTTGTAAATCTGAAAAGTCTACATCATATTTTTAGATTTAGAACCAATGTCTCATAAGTGTAGTTGACACAAGGTTATTGTTTATTTGTGTGTTAATTAAATGTGTGTGTGTGTGCACCTTCTTTTTGGCTGCAAAAGCGCCATAGTGTTGCCATATGGTCTCACATTAGGACACACTAAGCTCAGCCGTTGTGTGTGTGTGCTTGTGTTTGCTACCTTTTCAGTGGCTCTTGTCCCGACCTGTGGTCCTCAATTTAAAACCGAAACCTGGTCTTAATAAGGCAGAACCTCATTTCTGAGGAACTGGTTAAGTTTCGGTCTAAGATTTGAATTGTGGTTAAGGTTAGAGATGTCCTTTACCTTTGTTTAGGTTGTCCAAATGAATGGAAGTCAATGCAGTGTCCTAAGAAGAATAGCTATACAAACCTGTGTGTGTGTGTGTGTGTGTGTCTAGAAAGAGAATGAGAGTGACTAGACACTTCTTTCTTCTTAAGTATAGATGTACATGCGTGATTACCATAGCAACCGTTGAGGCTTTTAAGCAAGTCAGCTTTAGTGTTAATATATTTAGCATTGTCATGTCATACACTGTGCTGACTTCATTAACTATCTCAGCATGAAGTGCCAAAGGCCTAATAATAGCAAATGATAACAATCTCTCTCTCTCTGTGTCCCTGTTTGTGCACACACACACATAGGGGGAGAGAGAGTGAGAGAGAATCCTGCGATCGTGACACAAATGCATCAATAACTGATTAGATTTTTGCCTCATTAGGGTTCAGCTGCGGATTGTGAATACATCCTCTTGTTTTGCTGTTTCTCCTTTTCTAAGTTTTCTTTCAGTTGGATTGTAATTAACTCTGAGAGAGAGAGAGAGAGTATGCTTACATGAGGTTATAAAAACTAAAGTTTAAGTGTTAGTACGAGTAAAACTGGACTTTTACAATTCATGTTAGGCTGACAAAAGTTGCTCAATTGCATACTACATGTATACATTCTGTCAGACTCAATCTGGCCTGGGTGATCTGCTCATGTGCAGGTTATCAACCCCGGGATTTGACCCTTGCATGGTATAAGAAACAGGGGAAGACAACAGCGAGTAAAAATATGACTAAATCCAGGCCAGTGCTTTTTCTTTTGGACTTGCAAGAAGACACCATGATTCAGTAGTGTTTGTAAACTGGGTTAACAACAGAACGTCCATTGAAATGATGTAGTCATGTGCATGGAAACTGTCTGTCATTGTATGGTGACTTTAGACTTTTGCAAAGACAACAACTTGATGATTCTTGTCACTCTGTCACTAATCTCCTCCTCTTCTTCTTCGTCCCGTCAGGTCAGTGTGTTGGAGCGTCAGGTGATCGATTTCCTGGGCTACCAGTGGGCTCCCATCCTGACCAACTTCATCCACATCATCGTCGTCATCCTGGGCCTGTTTGGCACCATTCAGTTCAGACCAAGATACGTCACAGGGGTAGGTGGACACACACACACACACACACACACACACACACACACACAGAGTCACAACTGAGCCGTCTTCATTCATGCCTTAAAAAAAAAAACCTTGTCCATACAGAAGAAGGAATATGAGACCGTCTTCATTAATTATTGATTTATTTCCTACTGATCGGTTCAAGTTGGAGGGAGGACAGTGTCAGTAGGAACATGTTGTGTTGGCAGCTACAGCTTTTCTCTGCAGTGACGTCCGTTCATTTAGACCTGAGGTCTCGAACCCGTGGCTCGCCCCCACTTAATTTTAATGTGGCCCACCACTTCATATCAATTATAATGACAACTGGACCGCAAAGACCAGCTGTAGCGAGTATATATATATATATATATATTTTTTTTTTTTATTTGTATTATAATAATAATACCTATAGAGGTGATATAAATCAAACTTTTAAACGTATTTAACTCAAAATTATATATATATGTATATATACATATAAATGTATAATTTATATATGTATACATATATAAGCTTGATTTGTGTTTTTGTTCCAGTTGTCCATATCTTTCGTTCCATATAATAACAAACACTTTTACTTCGAAATACTGTGAAATATCACTATGAATATCACTTTATTGTTATATCACGTTAAGCTAATTTGCTTCATAGTGCAGACTGGACACTCATTGGCCCCCAGGTCGTTTGAGTTTGAGACCCCTGATTTAGACTAGTCTCAACAAACCATTATCTCTAAACATAACCATGACAGTTAATGCCCAACCCGTAAACTTAGCACTAAACGTAACCAGTTCCTCAGAAAGAAGGTTCTGCCTAATGAGGACCAGGTTTTGGTCTCAATGAGGACGACTGGCTCTGACAAGGTCTCGGTTTGTGCCAGAAATGCTCCTAAAGATGTAGTATATATGAGAATTATCACACATGTGCACACAGTGAATACTCAGTGAGAGGATCCAAATAATGAAAGGGAAGAAAACTTTTATAAAAACTTCTAAATTCTTTTATTCAGTCATAAATTTCTATTTCATTTTACATATGCACACACACACGCACAGTACTGCGACGCATTTTCTCTCCCTGTCTGGTTTGATTCCGGTGATTGGTTGCCCTCCTCGCCGTTGTTTTTGTATCTGCACGTCTTAACAACATCACAAGTGAATCCTCCCCGTGTCTTTTCTCTCCATCTCACTACTTCTGAATGCAAGGCAGGAACATGCTTTTATAATTCTCTAGCAAACACCTGCCAAACCCTGTCTGCCTCTGACTCCCCTCCCCCTCTGTCTCTCTTTATCTCTGTGTCTCTCGGCAGTACGCGGCCTGGCTCGTGGCGTGGATGACCTGGAATGTTTTCATCATCTGTTTTTACCTGGAGGTTGGGGATCTCTCCAAAGTAAGAAATCATTTCATTTTCTTAACATATCTGCAACCTTTCGGGGATTTTCGGGTCTTCTGACGCACAGGTCGCGAGTAACAACCACAGGCTGTATCCCACTTGCACTCGCATTTGTTGCATATCAAAAATACAAATGCAACAAGGCTGGAAATCTGCATTTTCTAGGAAGTCCAAATGACTAAATCAGCGATAAAATGATCTACTAACAAGTATTCTCTGTGTAGTTAAAGCCTGGTGTGTGTGGACTTAGATTTCTGTCAATATTATATATATACATATAAACATGTGTACATATATATATATATATATATATATATATATATATATAATTTCGCTTGGTCCGATGTCCAGACAGACAGTGCCTCCAAGCCCGGGTCTGCTTTGGCTCCAAAACTCAGTAGCCAATCAGTAGGTGGCATCCTAAGCCCCGCCCATGGTCAGAATCGCAAAGACAGTCGGAGCAAGTGAAATTACAATCATTTCTAATTAAAAGAAAGTATTTCAAACAAATAAAATACAATAATTTTGAATTATTAAATCGATGGTGTGTTTGCAATTTGTGTATTTTCAATAAAATGTTGTTGCTCGCTGTTAATACTCTTTATATCATGCTGCACACCGAGAGCGATCAAGAAGAGGCGAGAGACCACACTCTGCATTAGGTGTGCGAATGGAAACCTCGGCCTGACGCCTCAATTCAGTTATCCTTCACTTAACAGCTGCGTCTAACTTGACTCTTCCCGCTCCGCTACGTCGTCCTCGCGAACCCCCAGTGAACGCAGCGACGATAACGAGCACAGAGAAATGCCTGAAATGTGAACAATCAAGAGGTTATAATGCCAAAGTATCTGCATTTGTTTTCCTTTCTTCTTTTTTCTTTTTTTTTCCAGGGCAACATGCTAGGCTTTTCAAACGCTGCCATTTCAATTTGGTTACATTTACGTTACCGCTCTCTATCCTCAATTTGCATCTCTTTGCAGCCGTAACTCTCTCTCCTTCTCTCTCTCTCTCTCTCTCTCTCTCCCTCTGAATTTTCTCCTGATTGGGTGATTAAACATCATCAAGCCAGTGCACCCCCAGGATGATTTGGCCATAAAACAAACAAATGAGATTTAAATAAACTAGAAATCCCACACGGGGGGGAAAAGCATAAGATAAGATAAGACATAAGATCTTGAATGAACTGATTTGTATATATGTATATATATATATATATGTATGTATATATATATATACATATATATATGTATGTATATATATATATATATATATATATATATATATATATATATATATATATATATATATATATATATATGCTGCTCTAATTAAGCTACGAACAAATGGTTTTGTCTGTTGAATGAGAGATCAATGCTAACGATTCACTTCACTTTTATATGTAAAGAGCCAAACGATCTGAAGGCTCTTCTCAGGGTGATACTGAGCGTCTTCCTTGCTGTACGACCGCAAGTGGGAGAAAGTGTGTGTTTGCATTATTCACAGACACACCTTTCTCTGTGTACAACACCGCGGAGCGATGTCTCCACTGTGACAGCGAGTGCTGACGTCTCGGAAACGACTGCCCGACCCCTCCCCTCCGTCTCATCTGAAGAGGAAGGGCCACATCATTTCAGAGCAATTTTAGTGCAACCTCAGCCACAGTAATAAGAGAAGCGAGACCCTGTCAGACTGCGTACTAACAGTAACACGTAGTAAGAAGTAAAGATTAGGAGTGCAGCGTTGAAAGATGGATCCTTTTAAACCTGTACCCTGTAACACAGAGCGTATCGCAGGCGACATGTTTGTGCATGTGCATTTTACATTACTGCAGTTTGTGTACCAAAGCCGAGAAGTTACACGTCAAAGGCGTCTTTGTCAATACAACAACTTCTAGTTTTTCTTCCTTTTAAATTGTTAATACACCATTCTAACATGCAGTCAATTGTAAATAAGACCAGATATTGAAAGTTATTCTGGACAAATGGGCAAAATCACTCACAGGACAGGATTTGCTGGCCCTTTTATGGTTAAAACAAGCAAAAAACAAGTCCAGATGGACATTTTGAGGCTTAGGTGTTAAAGGGTTAAATACTTGGTTTAAACCTTCCACAGTCCAAAAACATGCAATATCAGAATTAGGCAAATTGGACACTCTAATTTGGGATTTTCCCCATCTGATTTGCAGTTCTTTGTCTTATATACTAAACTATAGCACAGTATGAGACGTACTGTAAAAGTTGAGGTTGTTAGATATTCTTAAAACAAGTTAAATGTTTATTCCGTCAACTTCAGGATATTTGATTAGGGCCAATCAGTGTTTCCATAAACAGAATAAATCACTTGATGCCAGCACTGATTGTGGCTGATTATAGTCTGGGGTGTTATGTTTAAAAAAAAAAAAAAGAAGTTACTTTTCCAGCCATAGTCTATGGTTAATTACTTGCTCTGTTGAATGTGACTCAGCTTCTATATTTTTCACGAACCACACAAACTTTAATTAGCGCGAGTCTGGACTGAAGGGTCATCAGCTCAGCTAGTTTCCTGTGGCGCTCACTACTCATTTACTGCATCATACGGCCATCTACCATTTGTACACACACACACACACACACACAGAGCCACACATAAACTCTAAGTCTTGTTAAAAATGTGTTGCCGAACCACTGCTCCATGTGTTATGGTGAGTCAACAGCTGTGAAACTCCTCGCACCTTCACGAGTCTTTCATTTTAATGATATTTACATCTTACACTGGCCCTGAGGCCTAGTTTTCTGCCACACTGTCACAATTGTTTGGGTTTTGTCTCCATCACACTAAAAAATAATGCACTTGACAACAAGTTTGGAACATCTGGAAATACAGCATAACAATTTTTTGGATTTATCATCCATTATACAAACGATGACTCTAATGTTTCTCCTCATTTAATACGAAAACCACACTGTTTTTCCCCCGACCAAACTCAACACATCTGGTTTTCACCAAGGTCGACGCGGCCACTGCATTAGCAGCACAATTACCAATCAAACGCTGACCAGTCGGAGAGTTTCAAAGCAGATGCCGAACAGCTTGTTTTTATGATCCGAGCAGTTTGTGTGTGCCAACCTCAAGGGCACGTCAACCTTGACCGACTTTCTGAGTGAGGAAGGAGGCACACATGCCCACGTCTCTGCCCTCCAGCTGTTGACTGAGATATGAATCCATCACCTGCCTTTTAAGGGCCTGTTTACTGACCCGAGGGCTATTTTTACACTGAACCACATGTAAAACAAACATGGCGATGACCATTATCTGTCACTCGGTTCAAAAACAGAGGAAAATGCAGGAAGCGAGGCAGGAGGATAGTGTGATGATATTTACCGTAAGTCATTCGGTGTTAGACACTTTTCAAAATAGCAGCTGTCCACGAAAAGAGGATGTTGGAAGAAGGTTTTCCTTAATGTTTTAGACATTATGAAAACAAAACGTGGCTGAGACTGAGGAGGATGAAAACAAGAAAATGTGTATTTCAATTTTATTTTATTTTATTAACAATATCATTTTTATTCCAACAATGCTGTCATCCACCTTTCCTATGTTTGACCTTTCTTTGTCTTACCTTTCCTCCTCTAATCACCTTTCTCTTCTCTCACCCTCTAATCCTAATCCCCCCCCATTAGTTCTTAGTATCATGATACTTAAATTGGCCATAAAGTGTATCGATAAACTCCCATTACAGTTAAGTTACGGAGAGGAAAGAGAGCTGGGATAAGAGTGAAGATAATCCAGCTTGGACCTGAAGCAGTGATAAGAAAAGGAATGAGACACCAGTGTGTTGGATTAGGAGATTGAGGGTTGGATTGACAGTACATTTCTTGCCATGCTGAGCTGTTGACAGTGTAAAAACTCTTAAGGCCCACTCACACTTACGTGGGGGAGGTGTGAACTACGTGGTGGGTCTTCTGCTTTGCTTTGTTCATGCGGCACAGACTGAGAAATGTCCAACTGTCCAATAGGGCTGAATAATTTGTGTAAAATATCTCGTTGCCATGATGCACAGGGATGCTCATTTAAACGTGCAGTGTGTAAAATTAAGAAACAGTTATGCTGAAATTGAATGTTGCACATGAATATCCCTCCCTCTTCCCTTTCAAGTGTTTTGGAGAACTAATGTCACCTTCACTGATCATTAATATGGAAAAAAAATGTGAAGGTTGTGGGTCATTTTTACAACAAAATAAAAAGTCTCATTCTGAGTTCATTCATTCATCCAATTATATGAAAACAAAGTAGAAATTTTTTTTTTTTAAACCTTCAAATTCTGCCAAATCAAAAATAATTTCACCCAACTTTCCACCATTTATGGATTGCACATTTTAAATTGGCATAAAATATAGAACAGCTAAATTATAGTCTTTGCCATGCGATAATTGCGTCGCCACCAATTTCTATTTTGCTTTTGAAAACGACAAACTGTTCAGCCTCCGCTTTCCAAGTAGCCGCGTGAACGCTGGCCAATCACATCCCATTATGCAAATATTCCGACACAGGCGCTAGTCGCTCAAATCACTGAGCTCTCGGGCGAGAGCGCTCGCTCTGTTTTTGACGGAAAAGGGAGCAACCGACGACGGCAGACATCGCATCGCCTTCGATTTGACCGAGCGACCGTGGCTAAGAAGTCGAAACGTGGCAGGTGACGCATGGGTGTGAGTCGTCCACTGGAGCTCGAGTTAGCGCCTCACTGCGTTCGTGTGTGTCAGGGTGTCCCTTGTGTTGAGCTATTGCTTGAGACATTGGACAGCTGAATGAAAGGTATTTATTTATTTATTTATCTTAGAGAACCAATTCTCTTTGGGGATGAATGCGTTAATAAGTTCAGGTTTTGTAAATGAACAGAAACCAACGTGTTTCTCGGCATGAACGGGAACCCCAGTGACAAAGATAATCCAGTTTATGGAGGGTCTTTGGGAGCTGATATGTAAATGACATCACCACAATCTATGATTGGGAGGACGGTCATTTTAACCAGAAGCTGTTTAGCGGAGTGTGTTTTTTTTTTTTAACGATAAAGAAAACCAATTCTAGATTCGACTTTAGAGAGTGGAGCACTGATGTGCAGGTTATAAAGTAGGTCTATTTCAGCAATCCACCACTGAGGACTGACCTCATTACATTATTCACCAACGTATATTTTTTCACTCTTATTTGGCAAGTGCCGGGTGCCAATTTTGAACTCTCAGTGATTAGGCCTGGTCTCTTCATGCAAGGTAATGATGGTGTGTGAGCCGTTCTTTCAGAGCAGTGTTATAGAATTTCTTCTTCTTCTTTTTTTTTCCAATAACCACTTCTGATGCTACCGCTTTCTTTCTTGCTCCCTCTTCCTCCCTCCTCACCCTCTTCACCCCCCTTGTAATTCACCCTACAATCAAGTCTTTTTCATGTAGTTGTGCCAATTGCCATGTGAGTCTGGGCCCGTGCTCCTCTTCACCTTCTCATCCACTTTCTTCCTCGATGCTTCCAGTGTCGGGACTGCTGCTCTTCATGGTCAAGTCCCAGTATAGGCGGCTACAGTGTGCCAATTTATTACATGACTTTAGACACTTTTGGGGTCACAGGACGAGAATGATTGTGACAGACTCGATGTTTCTTCATTACAGAGATTCACAGACATCTCCCTGCGTGAAAGAGTCAGAAAATCACTCGCGCTTTGGTTTATGTCACGTTGTCAGTGGCTTTGAAAAAATAATTGTGTCCGTTTTATTCTAATACCCAGACTGTACATCCTCCCCACCCCCAACACAACAGGGACACTAGAATAACAACAAACGGTGTAATTACATTTAAAGCAGGGAAAATCTCGGAGATTAAAGGGACGGTGACAGACCTGCTTGTCGCGCGATGCATCAGTTTAACTGTGCTGAACACGCCTGGCAGCACAGCAGCTGGAAAAGTCAGAGAGACTGGGGTCGTAAAAGCGTTGCCGAAACACCTGCGACATCTTCTCCTCCTGATGAAGGCACCAACGCCCAGGACCGCGAGGAGGAAAGATGGCGTCGACAGTGAGGAGGAGGAGGAGGAGGAGGACGTGTCAGAATGTGTCAGCGCAGTTTGAAGTTGAGAAGTCAGACGGGGCAGATGGTCGGATGTTGGAGGTGATGCAAGGGAAGTTTTCTGATGCGACATCATGCCGCTGAGTTAACAAGACGTGGCGAGGAGGAGCGCGTTGCATGTCGGTGATGAGTCACAGACGATGTCCCACGCATGCGGCAGGTTTTTCAGACTCAAAAGTTGAATGTAAGACACTTTTTTTTTCTCTCCTCATCGGTTATTCTGAGCTTTGACAGTTTGTTCCTGGGATTTAGAAACAGCAGGAATCCCAAAGTCCATGTCAGCCATATTTGCTTGGTTCTTGTCAGCAGATGTCCGGCACCATTGGTTATTCTGAGCGTCTGTGTACTTCTGTGTCCACAATTACCGCCTTAATCACTACTTCAGCGCTCATGCTATAATAGTCGCTTGATTACTGTGGTCACTCATAAACTGTCGCCGTGATTTCATCACAATTTAACACTCGTTAATCCAGGATAAACATTGTCTCTCAAGCTTCTCGCACGTTTCTCGTTTACAGTACGACGTCGCGACGGGAATGAATCGTATAGTGAAATACTTGTCAGATGGTTGAACAGCTTGTGAACCTCGCTCGTCTTTCCCGGTGCTGAAACAATCGTTTGCAACTTTCTGAAACTTGACAACACAACAAGCACATCAACTCAAGACAGTGATTGGCCAGATGTATGGAGGTGTGTGAAAGCTGGCTGCATCTGAACTTGAACACCTTTCTTTTCATTCTTTTTGGTTTGTACAGCTAAAGAAGAAGAGACCAAAGCTGTGTTCTGCAAATCCTCGCGTTGTTACCGTGCGTTTCAATTAGACTTGCAAATTTCATGCATTTCCCTTAGCCATTAGTTAAGGAATCATTAAATAACAGTAAGTTAATCATGACCAATAATATAAAAACATTAAAGAAAGAAAGTTGTTTTTTTTTAGTTAGCCACAGCTACCGTAAATTAACAGAAATTTAGAAATTATATTTTACATTTCCGTAATACACCAATATGTGGAAGATTGTTATCCATGAATTTCCAAATTTACTGTTGTACAAAATAAAGAAAAATAAAGAAAAATAGCATAGCACAGCCCAATATTATTTCTTGATTAAGATGTCAAATCATAGTTATTTACTTTCTTTCCTGAACTGAAAGATTTAGTGGAAGAATTTTAGCAGTTGAATGTTATGCTTGATTCATTTCTGACTTCTCAGAGAAGAAGCCCAGTGAGCCAACTCAAATTTGGGTATAAAAAGGGCAAATTCAGTTTATTTGCCAAATAAATAACAATAGAATTTAGTTATGGTCTAATAAATTTGTTAAGCACTGTACATATACTACAAACACACCGCATGTCTGAGCATACCTTATTTATCAGTGTGTGAAGCTTTAAAATCTTACCTGACAGAAAGGTAACAGATTGTTAGTAAACTCCCTTAAACCCAGTCCAGTTTGTTTTTCCCGCACATCTAAGTTTGACAGAACTTTCTATCAAACGTGTATCTTTACCTTCCATACGGCTTCTGTAGAGGCATGTGGGCCAGATAAGGTATACATCCTGCCCTGACAGTAATTTGAACTCAAGCCCAAGATATATACTATATATCAGTCTGACACACTCCCATCCTGCCTGTCACTCACGGCTGCACTATCTAATACAGCAGCACTGTTGTGAAAATGAATCTTTATAAATATTTCTGATGTGCCATTCCTGACAGATTTGGAGGGAAACCCGTGGAGAGTGTGAGTGTGAGAGCTGCCACTGTGTTGCCATCACACCTCACACACACACACACACACACCTACACACAGGTTTGCACAACTGTTCTTCTTAGGACTCGTCACTGACTTTGATTCAGCCTAAAAACACCTCTTATCCCTAAACTTAATCATAATCTACGAAGAGTATATTATGATTAGAGATAAAATTATGACTTTTTTTGCTTGTAACGACTTTATTGTCAAAATATATACAAGTTTATTCTTATAATATTACAACTTAATTGACACACTATTTCAACATTTTTGAAAGATTACGACTTTATTCTCATAATATTGTGACTTTGTTCTTGAAATGTTACAACATTATTGTCATAACATTACAACTTTATTCTCATAAAATTACAACTTTATTCTCATAAAATTACAACTTTATTCTCATAATATTACCACTTTATTCTGATAATATTACCTCTTTATGCTCATAATATTACCACTTTATTCTCATAATATTATCACTTTATCCTCTTAATATTACTACTTTATTCTCATAATATTACCACTTTATCCTCATAATATTACTACTTTATTCTTATAATATTACCACTTTATCCTCATAATATTACTACTTTATTCTCATAATATTACCACTTTATCCTCATAATATTACTACTTTATTCTCATAATATTACCACTTTATTCTCGAAAGAGTAAAAAACAAAAAAAAAACTTTGGCCCTAATTCTCCGTTGTAATAACCAATGAATGCCTAACTCTAACCTTAACCTAACCACAATTCAAACAATTCAACCCCAAACTTAACCAGTTGAATGAGGTTCTGCCTCATTAGGACCAAGTTTTGGTCTCCATGAGGACGACTGGTCCTGACAAGGAATACAAATACAAACCCTCACACACACACACACAGTTTCAGGCAATGAACTGTCAGTGGTCCACTGTGTCATATAAAATGTGTCACCTCCTGGGTGCCTGGTGACACAGAGATACAGACACATAGATGTACACATATGTCAGTCATTTACTGAGGGAGTTGGAGGGTGGGTGTCTTTTTACACACACACACACACTGAATGTGTGACAGTGTAAGTGTGTGTGTGAGTGTTTGCTAGCATTTGGAGAAACTGTCATTCGTCATCCCAGTAACAAGAAAACATGGCTGACACATGTGTGAATGTGTGCACACCAGTCATAAAACTGCACCATTCCAAATCCCACACCTGTCCAGTCATGTACTCTACACTCCACACACACACACACACACACAGGAGCTGTGACAGAGAGAGGAAAACTGGTAGACGGGACATGAAATGAAAGATGAGGAGGGAGAAACTAAAAAATACTGAAAGATTCAGGTTGAAGAAGTAAAGCATGGAGGTGGACAGAGAGAGACGGAGAGGTTTAGACAGAGGATGGTATGATTTTATGATGATGTGCTGAGGGATGAAGCCACATGTGAATCACTGTTGCTTTCAACAGTGGAAAAAGAGAGAAGAGAGAGTGAGGGGGGGGGGAAAGTAGAAACTAAGAGCAACACAAATCCTCCCAGGAAGATAGGATTGCTTATCTAACAGAAAGAAAAGGAAAAAGATCCTCTCAGATCAATTTCACATCAGCATCAAGAGTCGCCGTTGTCGTTGCAGGGCTGAGACTTGCACTGCAGGATAAATAGCCGGGAAAAAATATGACAGTAAATCAAACTGCAAACCACCCAATTCATCCTGGAATAAAGAAAAGAAAACAGATTGCCTGGGCCAGTCAGAATGCTAATAGTCACTTAATTTCACTGGCCTCAGTATTAACTCACCACCGATCAGGATAATGAATGCGAGGATCCCACACATTAAATCATAGACATTCCACTTTCAACCTCCACCCTCATGCTCTGAGTTAATGCATCAGCTCTGACTGTGTTTGATCAATGGACGCATTTTGTTGAAATCACGGCATGAAATTGCCTGTTTTTCATCCGCGTGTCTCCAGCGGGACACTCGCTCGACAGTTTTGTCATTTGAGCTCTGAGCTATTATAACTGCCGATTCGTTTTGATTATTCATTGTTTCTGTGTACTTTCATGTGCGACCGCGAGAGTTATTTTTGACTCGTTCTAATGGAACAAGCCGATTTAACAGAGATTGTGTTTGGGTTTCCTTTTTTTCTTTATTTTGCCGCATCAGATAATGAATTTGATTGACCTGACTGCTGCAGTTAAACTTGCTCTTATTTAATTTCATAGCTGGATTGTAATAGATTTTTAGCCGGGCTGTGATAGCGGCACCGTGTGTTTTTTTTTTACATGCAAGATGAAACTGATAAACTGCCTGAACCATAAAAGTTTATTTAATGTTTACATTATGAGATCTTTTAGTTTCCTCAGAGGGGTAAAGATGATAGGAAATGGTCCTATGATTGGATTAAATGAGCATTAAAGATTAATTGTTAATTGTTATGTCCAGTTGTGGCATTGGACATTATCAGACTGTCTGCTAAAATAAGTGTTGAAATCTGTGATCAGCATCTTCTTCATATTCCGGCATGATACTATTTATGAGACATTTTTGTAGGTTTTAAGATCAAATAATTGTGTGTTTTCACCAACACAACCATTGATTGTCTCGTTGCATTTGTATTTTTTACTACATTCATTAAGATGCAGCTGCTTTATTTGTGTGTGGCAGATGTTACTGAGCGAGCGAATGTAAAACCAACTGTTTGAAGCTCGCTTTTATCCCAACGTCTGTGGCGCTACTCAACAAGGAAAAAAGATAATTCTGTCATGTGTCTTGATAAGCACTTTCTTATGTCTTAAGGCAGGTGTTGAACACCTGAGAGCTTCTTATTCTGTTATTTATATTCTGTGAATCATGTCTTTTGTTGGCTGTGTGTTGTCCCATGGAAACTTAAGTTGATTTGATTTGTAAGGATTTTTACAGATTTTTTTTAAAGTATCACAGCCGCTCAGATGTACTGGAATTGTGACTGGTTGTATCAGGTGTGGCCACAGGGTTTATACAAATCCCATTAACCCATTAAAAGTTGTACGTGGCAAACATGCAATCGTGAATCCCACCTGGGGAAGCGCCGCGTAATTGGCCCACCAATCTGAAAACCGCTGGGAATAAAACGATTACGCTGAGGCATTTGCTTATAGAATAGTAATAGGTTTGGCGTGGTTAAGGTCAGGGTCAGGATCTGGACTTCATCTTTATGCTCTACGCATCCCACCGTGTGCACACACACACACACACACCAACAATTCCCTAACATCCCCAACCAATCTGATAGGGGGAAAAGTGCTTTAGGCATTATGGGTTAAGGCCTCGTCTAACACCCGTGGGAAATCACAGCAAAACAATGTAGGGAGATGCACCGTGACTGATGATATTGGTGTGAAATAACACAGACGGAGCGACGCAGAGACAGAGTAATAGAAAAGCGGATGAAGCCACAGATAGAGATAGAGGTTTAGTTAAATAGAGTGAAAAATGTACTTTAGTGTGAGTAAAGCTAATAATGTTCCGCCTCCTGATTTTCTGCCCTTTAGGCTGATGATCTCTGTATTGGCCGTTTGGATGGACTGAGAGCCCGGTGGGCTGTGGTTGTTTGTCAGTATGTCAGTCTGAATGTTTTTTGTACTGTCTGTCTGTCTGTCTGTCTGTCTGTTTCACTAAATTAGTGAAGGCGCTTGTTAAATAAAGCTGTACGATTTTATGTGGAGTCTGTGTTTTAAGCTGTAGGCAGGTGTCCAGTGGGCGCATACTGAAGACACCCATGAGGAAAAGTTGCCACTCCCTCCCTTATGCTATCCATCCATACATCCATCCACCCATCCATCCATCCATCCATCCATCCAATGGACTTAAAGGTCATTAGTAGGCATGGGACAATGCTATTCTGACAATATAATACTCTTACACAAAAATATCACAGTATTGTGGATACAACTCTAAAATTCTATCCATCATTCCATCATACCCTCGAAAACACAGCTGACTTAATCTGAAGAGGGAGGGGTAATCCATCCATTTTCTGCTTTATCCTTCACATGAGCGTCGCGAGGGTGCTGTGCCAATCTCAGCTGATACAGGGCGAAAGGCGGGGTCACACCCTGGACAGATCGCCAGTCCATAGTTTTAGAGTTCTCTAGTTATCACAAATGATCTAGGAGTTACGCTAATGAGAAGTACGCATGCCAAATCCTGTCACAGAACAGGGTTAAAAAGAGGACTTGTACGAGGTGTGGGACTTAGTTGCAAGGCTGGTGTCTCCATTTAGACCCACTGTTGGTGACACTGAGTCCCGCTCACTGCTGCAGCAATTAAGGAGACCTTCTGCTGCACAGATTCAGAGAATGTGTGGAGTTTCAGTGTGTGTTTCATCAGTTTTTTGTAAAGTCATTTAAATGCTCCATAATGTCGATCTGCATAATTTTAAAACAACAATCACCACATTATCCCAGATGATTTATCTTGCCCACCTCCAGCTCATACTGTAGAATTCTTAGTTTTGATGTTGTGCCTTTTTGATACCACGGTGTACCATCAGTGCAATTGTTAATTCATGATATCCAGTAGAAAATGGGTTTTTATGAAAGTTAAGACAATGTGTACAATTGAAATTTCCAGATGCTCCTTTTTATTTACTGACCAAAGTCTGTTTATTTATTCCTCTTTGCACACACATTTTCCCTAATTGTCATTGAACTGCTCTCGGTAGCAACTCAAGGGCGTCGGTCTCCCGACGTCGACTATCAGACCGCCAAAGCAAAGACCATTCTATGTGAGTGGTCTTTTCCCCTCTATCTCCTGGGAGTGGTAGACAAAGGAAAATAGAGAGGTGAGAAATGGAGGGGAAATTAAGAGGAAAGGGGGGAAAGAGATAGAGAGAGAGAGAGAGAGAAGGGCAGGATGTTAGGGAGAGGTGGAGACAGAGGCAGAGGAAAATCAGATGTGGTTCATTGAAGCGTCACTAGCTCACAGTCAGAGACAAAGACCTCAGAGCAAGAGTGCATGATCTTCAACTAGCACACTTGAAATTACAGCATGTGTGTGCGTGCGCTTCTCTTCAGGACCTTTCCTGTCATAAACACTAACCTTGTAGGGACCAGTCGTCCTCATGGAGGCTAAAACCTGGTCCTAATGAGGTGGAACGCCTCATTTCTGAGGAGCTGGTTAAGTTTAGAGCACAGGCTTGCGAATGGATGTCAGTGCAGTGTCCTGAGAAACCTGTGCAAACCGGTGTGTGAGTGTACTTGTGTATTTGTTACCCCTTTGTGTTTGTGAGGGGATAACAAGCGAGCGTCAGAGCGGGGAGAGAGAAACATGTGGAGAGAGACCTCTAGTCGAAAATGGTACGAACACACACACACACACACACACAGGTTCTCATAGCTTTCCTTTGAAGGACTCTCATACCTAACTGTAGCATACCAGAAAATAGAAACGCTTTCATTGTCATTGTATATAAAATACATTGAAAATGCCTAACAAACACCATCCTAAACACCATTCAAATTATGAGACTAAGGACCATAAGGACCAGGTTTTGGTCTCCATGAGGACATGAGTTTATGCCCCTAAAAGGTCCCTAAACGTGTCACTAATACAAGTACGCACACACACCAGATATGTCTCATTTAAAGGAATACTTCACTGATTTGCATTTAGCTTTGTATTACTAGAATAGGGGTAGTAGTTTCCCCTGAGTCGAGAAATGTCTTTATTCTTTTTTTTGTTATGTGCCCACCAGTGACACTTGGTACTGTTAGCATAACTGTTGGCAAAGATTGCGGACACTGTTTACATTCTGGGAATGAGGTCCCGTCCCCCTACGAGTGTTAGCATAACTGTTAGCAAAGATGCCGGACACTGTTTACATTCTGGGGAAGCGGTCCCGTCAACCTACGAGTGTTAGCGTAGCTGTTAGCAAAGATGCCGGGCACTGTTTACATTCTTGGAATTAAGTCCCGTCCACTTACGAGTGTTAGCGTAACTGTTAGCAAAGATGGCGGACACTGTTTACATTCTGGGAATGAGGTCCCTTCCCCCTACGAGTGGGTCTAAAAAGTGCGGAATTAGCGCTGCAGTTTCAAGCCTCAGACCAAGGCTCGGACCAAGTGTCACTGGTGGTCACGTAACATAAAAAAAGAATGAAGATATTTCTCGACTCAGGGGAAACTGAGGTTGGTAAGCACAGTTTTTCAAAAATACTAGCTAAATGTAAGTCGGTGAAGTATTCCTTTAAGGTTACAGGTCAAACAGTCCACTCATTGCCAGAAAGATTAATATCTGAAAATTATTTTGGAGAAACAGCTTCATCATTGTGGTGGGTCAAATCTGCAGTGATGAATAAATTCCACTTTTTTTAAGGCAATGCATCAATGCCAGTACACAGCTGCTGTCTAATTGTTGTGGGGTGGTGTTTTTTTCCCCTTTTTTTGGATGGATTTTTAGTTCTGCTCTAAGATCTTTTGTGCAGGATGTGAACACATGTAAAACTTTCCATAATACAAATAGCGTGTTGTTACAAAAGCACTATTCGCAAACAGTTGCTTGGGACAGAACGGGCTTGATTTCCAGTGTGTTGTTTTTAATATCACATTTTCTCCATCTGTATTAGCCAAGTGTTATTGTGGCACACTGCTGCTGCTGGATGAATAGAAAGGAGATAACCACTTTCTTTGTTATGACTTCCAAGCTATAATACAGACCATGTAGCCTCAGTAAACACTGCATCTTCAAATAAATGCAAAACAAAAAAAACCTTTCTCCTACGTCTCTTTAGTTGTTCAATGTGGTGGATCAATTATTGATGTTGATCAGTGTAACCACAAAAACTGCTTTGCATCCCGTCGATGTTTTCGTGCAGGTTCAGCGGCGCCAGTTAGCGCAGATTAGCATAGAGACCAGGAAATCGCAAGTTCAGCATTGTCTCGGGGAGAAACACGAGAAACGAGAGCGATGAAATATGATGTAAAAGAAAATAAAAATAAGAAAAATTTAAATAACAAAGAGATTTCGAAAGGGAGCAAGGCAGTAACTGTGGGAGACCGACAGCGGGAGAGTGATGGCAGAGTGGGAGGAAGAGAGAAATTTAAAGAGATTTTACTCATTAAAAAGAGGAGCACAACAAGAGGAGATGGCATTAATCAGAGCTCTGCGCTAATGAGGCATTTACTCATTACGCTGAATAGAAAGAGGCCAAGGAAGAAAAAGAGGGGGAGAAAAGAAGAATGGGGGGGGGAGAGGGACCTTAATATAAATTAATAGAGTAGAACAGGAAAAAAAATGAACTTCGAATATTGAGGGAGGTGACACTGTGATCTGTGGATGTGGTGGGAGGGTCAAGGCAGAGATGAAGTAAGATTTGCACACATTGACTGTGTGTTGATGGAAGAGCACCGTCTCTATTTAAAGCTCTATTTAAAGATTTGTGTCCTTCTTACTTTAAATAGTCACAATGAGGTTCCTGTTAAAAGTTATTAGTCAGTCTCACTTGCCTTTGTGGGACTATATTCACATTTATTCTAACGTTTTTTATTTGCATCCTGTACAATGTTTGACTGTGCGTTCACAGCCAACTAATTGCATTACTTTCATAGCAAATGTGAATATTTACAGTAGTTAAGTATTGTGTCACTTAATTTTAACATAGGTAGGGATGCTTAAAGTGAATGGTTTGTATCTATGTAGCTTTTCTAGTCTACAGTTTTGCCATTCACCCATTCACGACTCACCATTCACGGACAACTCACTGTACCACTGAGTTATTGTAAACTTGTCATCATAGTTACGCAATATACAACTGTGAAAATGTAGTATTTTTTCTGTACAAATGCTGTATAAAGGAGGAATGTGGGGTGTTTTGCTCAAGGACACATCGCCAATATAAAATAAGAGCTGGTTGAAAGTTGACAGACAACTTGCTCTACTACCAAGCTCCCGTAGCCACTGACTTAACTGTTTCCTTTGTCGTCATAGTTACGCAATATAAAACTGTGAAAATGTAGTTTTTTTTCTGTATAAATGCTGTATTTTTACTGCAACTACATAGCAGCAATGTCATACATTAACATGTAGGATGCTTGATGGTAAATGGTCTGTATTTACAGTATATAGCACTTTTCTAGTCTTGATGACCACTCAAATCTGCTATAAACTACAGTTTTCATTCTCTATCTCGTTCTCACCCATTCACACGTTGCTGACACAGTCGTCACGAGCAATGTGGGGTTAAGTGTCGGCATGTGGACCAGCTGGGACTCGAACCCACAACCTTCACGTTAACAACGCGACTCACTCTACCACTGAAAATATGGCATTTTTCTCTGTATGAATGCTGTATTTTACTGCAACTTCATACATTAGTGTGCAGTATTTTCCTGTATTTAATTGTGAAATTCACAGTACTATGAATAAAATAATAATTTACTAGTGCATTTTGATGTGTGTGTTTGATTCCATACACGCCTGATGAATGATCTACGTCTCTCCTTGCAAAGTGGAGTCGTTAATATGTGCATTATTTAAACTAAGTCGACCATCATAACTGATTTATTTCACGTCTTTGCGGCGTTGAGAATTAAAAGGCAGACACTGTAACTGTATGTGGTCTCCCTGTGCCCCTGCAAAGTTGAGCTCAAACAGTGTGGAACAAAAAATGTTTATTTATTTATTTACTGGTTGTCAGTTGTGCTATTTTTGCAGCTTCTGGCTTTAATTCTAAGTCATCTTTCTCTGTGATGGGGCTGCTCATGCTGTGGCGGACAGGCTCTGCCAAGGAAGAGAAGGAAATTCACTTTTAACTTAATAATCAGAAGAAGGAAAAACAACACGCCAGTGAGTCTGTGCTTGATGTGGAGCTGGATTTCACATCAATCCATCTAATAGTTGAAGGATCTTTGTCAGTCTCAAATGAAAATGGGATTCTGGGATTAACACAGAGTGGGATTCATCATCTAGGAACATTAATTTTACAGATTTTTAGGTGGTAGATCATCTGACTCGCTGGCATGGTCACGAACCCCCTCCCCCCCCCCATCTCTAATTGTGCCTTTTACATTTTTATGGCCTCCATATTTATGTGATTTTCCTGCCTAAGGAGGAATAAAAAGTTTAGTTTCTGACCCTGGTATGACACCACAACACAAATCCTACTCTCTCTCAGGCGGCAAGTGTTCAACAAGATCTTCTGATTCTTGGAGAAAATCATCTGGTCCTTCTTTCCCTTCCTCGTCTTGCCTCTTACATCCTCCCATCTTTCCCTTCTCTTCCCTCCTCATCATTATTCTGCATGTGCGTGAGTGATATCTAATCTGAATTATCCTAAATCAATGGAATCATAGATCTGACATCTATTTTTAGTCCTAACTAAACCTTCTCTCCTCTCTCTCTCACTCTCTGTCTCGCTCTGTGACAAATACATCGGTTTTAATTAAACTATTTGGTGAGAATCTGCCCTGACATTCTGCCTGCTACCTCAGACGATGCAATTCAACTCACTTTTCTGTCCCTCTCTCGCTGTCTTGCCAGGATTCTGACCTCGTGCTGACTTTCAACCTGTCCATGCATCGCTCCTGGTGGATGGAGAACGGCCCCGGGTGCAGGGTGACACCCATCACCCCTCCCCCCTCCTGGGCACCCGAGGACCACCGATATATATCTATATCTGGCTGTCTGATGGATTTCCAGTTCATAGAGGTGGCTCACTCCTCGCTGCAGATACTGCTGGCTGTAAGTACTTGAGCTAAAGACGTACTTTCTAGAATGCACTGTGATTTCAAACCAAGCGACTGAACACAGACTACACACGGTTATAATCTGGGTTTACCGTTTAAAATATCTTCAGTGGGAGTGCCTGTTTCTCACAGTTGGTGCCACTGTAATTATGTAGCATCTGCAAGGTTTCTTTTCTTCGGTGAGGGCGGCGGGACAACTGTATAAGTAATGATGATTGCTAAGGTAGAGGAACATTTCCTGGTAAGCCAATCAGAAGCAGAGTTGGACAACCAATAGACACGAGCGAATTCTAAGGTGGCGTTTTCAAAACGGAAGCACTGACATTGCTTTTCCCTCTTTCCCAAAAAAGGCAAGAATGTACAGTATATGTATACATATGTATTGTTCTACTATTACAAACACAGTCATGATAATATCTACAATAATGTATTACACTTGATAGGTGTCGTAGATTAGTGCACAATGTTTTATGTTAATAGTTTATTCTATCAAGTGCCCATTTCATTCTTTAAACATATTTAATATTCAGTTTTATTATAAGTAAGTGAACATACATGGAATGCAAATTCTACTAGTCACTTTTACAATGCAGTAACTCCGGTACTTGAATTAAGGTAACATGCAGCAATATTATTTAAATATTAAATTGGTGATTTGTGAAAATAAAAATGAAAATGAAACAAGCTGACAATACAAACACATGATCACCAATGAAGGTTAGAAGGATTCACACACCTATAAGTAGCATGCCTAGCACAACTTATGGCTCAATGGCTGTATGGGCTTTATCTTGCTGTTTTAAAGCACACCTTTAATAATGCATTCAAGGAAACTAGTTAATTCCATTACTTCTGCAAACACACATGCAGCCCACTAACCACACACCTGCTGATAATGCATTCAAGGAAACTAGTAAATTCCATTACTTATGCAAAAACACATGCAGTTGACTAAACAGAAGTATGGAAATGTTTTACACGGATGATACCACTTTTTTAATATCACAACATCACAAACTAGAGTATCTGCAAATACCGATATTAGTCCAGTACACTCATTTTAGACCATTTATGAAGCTGTTAACAACACATTTGTGCCGAGTCATTTCAAAGACATAATTCTCCAGCTGTGTAACAAGTACAGAAATGAACAGCCCAAATATTACTCAGCTGAAATGATTTTACTGATTATTATTGATATTTTTACAGTATGTAAATAATGAAGCATGAGATATATAGAATTTTTGGATTTGTTTGATCCAGTGATTTTGACGAGATACTGATTCCCGTCCCATTTTAATATAGTTGATATATCATGGCATAGACTAGCATAGACCTTTTAAAATGTCTTGTGTTTCTTTTCATTTGGTAATGGGGGTAAAATGCTTTTAACTGATCGGCTTTTAAATGCCTCAGACTCTCTTTATTCTGTTGACCATTAAAACTGTAGTATCGATTTTTACACATCTAACAGATATCAGGCAGCATTAGCATTCATGTGGCTTCAAGGCTCTTCCCCACAAAACAAATAATGTCCCTCTCCTCCTTGTCATTTTTGTTCTCCGCCAACCACTGAGAGAAATACCAGACTCTTCAAAAACCAAATGAACTACTTTTTCTCTGTGAACTCTGTACATCTGGAAACAACATCCAACCAAAACAGTAACAACGGGTTCTTTAAAACCCCAGCAATTCACTGACAGACAGAGAATGCTGTGCAGCAAAGAGATGACAGAAATCACACATTCAAGAGATGATTGAGAATAATGTGACAATCTAATATGCAGCAACAAAGCCATGGCTTCCCAAAATATTGAGCCAATGTTTTTAGATTGGTAACATTTGGTTATTAATTAAAAGAAATCTGCTTTGTTTCAGTGTTTGAGTTTCTGCGAATCTGTTTTTGTGTGGACAGAAATAATCTGCTGTGTTTAAATTCTGCTCTTTTTGTGACTCAAGTGCTTTGAATGAATTAAGCTGATGTTCTATACAGTTAGCATAGTCACTAATGTTATTATAATGCGTATCACAACCACGCCAACTTCTTTGTCTCTTGCAATCTGGTTAGAGAATTCTGAATCTTTGTTCAACGTCGTGGTTTCTATTTGAGAGGAGAATGAAGCGTCTCAGCTCCATTAAGTTAATAACCTCTTTGGCTCATTTGCATAGAATGGGGCTGGAGACGCTTCCTCTCTATTTTAGTATTTAGTCCTTTTCCCTTCCCTCTTTCTGTTGCAGTTCTTTGTTCCAAAAAAAACAATTTGGTTCTCTTTGTTTTGC
Source organism: Solea senegalensis (assembly GCF_019176455.1). Lineage (NCBI taxonomy): Eukaryota > Metazoa > Chordata > Actinopteri > Pleuronectiformes > Soleidae > Solea > Solea senegalensis. The sequence continues at coordinate 8,389,816 of NC_058037.1, forward strand.
TCTGCCCATCTCTTACCCTCGCACTCTGAGTTTCTTCCTCGGTTGCCCTGTCAAACTGCGATAATTAGCGGGATCAGAAGAGACAGCAGAGAGGGAAATAAACAGCGAGAATGAGGGAGGCCTGTCCTGCTTCTTTCATCCCAGGCGTCTTTGTGCTGCTGGCTCCGTTTCTCCAGCGTGTACATGCATATGAATACATGCACAAACTGACACTTTCACGCGACCGCACGCATCATTATGCCATTTTTCGGAAAGAGGGAGAGTTTCAGTTTTAAGAGTTTTCATTCTCCATGCCCTCATTCTCACTTGGCATCATTCTCCTTGCTCGCTCTCCGCGCGCAATCTCTGGCTCTCTCTTCCAATCGATAGTGGCACTTCTGGTGTGGCTGAGTGCCAAGCCACCACACAGCTGTACCACTGTCACGCTGTAATTGGTGTGTGGAAACACTGTCATGCTCCATGAGCACACACTCCACAGTCTGACTGCTGTTGCTGTGGCTGGTTGGCTGGCTGGCGTACTGTAATTGGTGGAAACACTGTCAGGGCGCCTAATAACAAACGTCCAACCAGTGGACTGGCTGACTGAGCGGGGGTTAGGGGTTCGGTTGGGTTTTTGCCGGTGAAGTGGCCGGCGGTGTCTTTTCACTGATCATGTCGCCGGTAATTTGATTGCTGCGGTAAATAATGAGGAGACGCGGAATCGTGACACGTCGCCAATTGTCTCCCTGCGATGGACGGGATTGAGGAGAAATGACCTTAAATGAAGATGTGCCGTGAAGTCGGAACATTCACCGAGGCATATGCAGCTGTCACGGTTTTCAGCAGAGCATGATTTAGTTTGGCTGGGCGGTCACTCAGTCAGACTGTGATGGGACTATTTTGTCTGTCTAACAATCTAACCGGCTGATTTTGTTCCTGCTTAAGATTCATATGTTGTTAGAGTATAGCTCCGACTGCACTCAACCTCGGTGAATTATTTCCATTTCTTCTATTTCTAACATGTATCTGCAAAGAAAATTAGCTTTTTTCTGTCTTTTTTTCTGCAGGCAGTGGTCATGGTTCATATATTTCACATCGTAAATGAGCTGATTCACTCACTTTTATTGAGTCAAATGTGTTATTTGCTGTTTTGTTATGTCTTTAGAAACACGGTGTGATTATGTGCGCTGATGTCACCTACAGTGATCCGGAGTCCTCAGTGAGACATAGGCTAATGGCATCACTGCCAGACTGTGACAGTGTCGGTGATTGAGCAACAAATTCTGTAATTACAGGTTGTTTTTTTTTTTCCCCTCAGCTTTCCTCTTACTGCTAATACTGCAGATAGTAGGATAATTAAATGGTATTTCACAAAAGAAATCACCTATGATTGGGCCTCCTGCTTGCTTAGTGGTCTTGCATGCGCAGCAAGTAATTGAAGTAATTAACATGACTTGAACCTTAGTGGAAAAACTAATCAGTGAAATCACCTACTGTTGTTTTTTGGTAGGAAAGAAAATATGCACAGCTCATTCAAATAAGCTTGACAATGAAATGTTATGGGTTCACATGAAGGAAATTATAATTAGCTACGACAGAGTCCTGGGTGCGAGAGTGAGCACAAAAATGACACAACATTACAACGCCCACAGTCAAATGCATTGTGCTTCAACTGGGCTCATGTCCTTGACATATTTCTGCCAGAAAATCCAAACATTTCGACACAGTTCTGTCAGAAACACCCAGTGACCAGCTGTCAGGGAAAAGTTGAAAAGTAGATCTCTTTTCTTAGATAACCAAAGGTTTCATCTCATAGTCATACCCATCCATCTTCTACCCCTTTATCCCACACAGGAGGGTCGCTGGGGGGAGATCTCAGCTGACATAGGGCAAAAGGTGGGGTGCACCCAGGACAGATCGCCAGACCATCACAGGGCCACATATAGAGGCAAACAACCATTCACACTCACAACCATGGACAATTTAGAGTGTCCAATTTCTCTAATGCTCATATTGCATGTTTTTGGACTGTAGGAGGAAACCAGAGGCTGGGTCTCCTTGCTGCAACGGCTAGAGTGCTAAACACTGCACCAACCGTGTGGCCCGTCACAGTCATATTGTTGATTTAATTACTTCATTTGGAACTAATGCAACAGAGTGAGGCATTAGTAAAATATGATAAATCAAAAGTACGAACCAAAGACACCTGTGCACCTTCAGGTCTGTTAGATTTAGACCTAGATCTGTATAAACCAAGGCCTTTCTTATGACAATGGTCAGCAGGATGACGGTGGCTTCTCATCGTTAGCACCAAAATGAAAAAGACAAACTTTTAAAATAAAATCAACAAATAATTGTCTGTATAAATGACATTGTAGTACTATAAACATGTCATAACTGATTCAGAACTGCCCTGTCTGAACCTATAACTCGACACAACTGTTATATATCGGCTCCTGGTCTCTTTCTTCTCTGTCTCTACTTCTTTCAATTTCTGTCCCCCATATAAACAAATAACATTGAATTGAATTAAAAATAATACTGTTAGGGAAGATGGACGCAGTGCTCTGAAACTGAGTCATAATGTGACGCATTGTTTTCCTATTCATTTCCTATAAAGTGAATGGATGTGGTGTTGTTGGGATTTCCCCAAATCAAGACAGGTAACACTGAGGGTCTTGAATTAGTTCTTGCAACATAGAAAGCTAAATGGCAAATTGTTGCTGTGATATCAGGCAAAAATAAACAAATGGGTGAGTGAGGTTAATCATTATTGGAATATGTGTAAATCCAGCGTCTTCTGGCACAAACAAATGCAGATGAAAGTGATAAGGCATAATTATTGAATGTAGCGTTAGAGCTTTTTTCAGTGCAGTCCAAAAAAAGTTTCACCACACATAATTAAAAAGCATAGTCAAGAAAGTGGAGCAAGACACAAGACTTTAACCCTCTTATGGCCATCGTGATATTCAGGAATTTTCTAGATATCACAATAACAGTCTAGGAGTTACGGTAATGAGAAGTACGCATGCCAAATCCTGTCGGTGCATAGGATTTAGTTACATTTAGCAGTGGATTAACTCCTCCCCTGCCAAGTGTTGCCTTCAGGTGACATAAAAAGTGTTTGCATTGTCTGTTGTGAGCTATTATAAAAATGACACCCAGTGATTCACAGTTGCAGGTGGTTATACAGCGATATCATTCCATTTTTGGCGACATACCCTCCCTTAATCCTTCAATCTGGTCGTCCAAATTGATTTGAACCGAGATGTAACACCTTCATCACAGCACAGTAATGCCGCCGTAAATCTTTCATTTGAAGGCATTTAGATTTTGGGGATATTGCATTCAATAATACAAAGCAAGATTGTGAGACCAAAAAAAAAAAAAAAACTCTACAATCCCTGGGCCAAAAGAATGAGGCAGCGGGACAGAATCCATTACAGACCTAAATGACGCCATGATCGACTGAAGTGTTGGTCGTATATCAGCGCGTGAGCTGATTAAGCTTTACAAGTTTTACAGACCTTGAGGGAGACTGTTCAGTTCAGCGTCAGCACTTTGCGCTGTGATTGTTTTGGCAAAATTCAAACTCTCCTTCCTGCTCGGTGGAGGACAAATCTGCATCACTGGGTGACTGACCTATAGCTGCCTTCTCCTGGCATCTGTCCTTGCTCTTCGAAAAGGTCTCCTCCCATGATGCTCTGCCTGGCTTCCTGGTCTCAGGCTATGCAGAGCATATAGCGCAGGTTCCCCCCTTCCTTATCAAACACCAGCTGTTTGACATTCAACCAATATCTCCCCGAGCTCCTTTCAAAAACTTCCAGGTGTTCTCAGAATCTCTGCTCGGGGAGCGTTTGGGACTTGATTATTTTCAGAAAGAATGATGATTCAGTTATCTTTTTTTTTTTCCCCAGTTTAATGTCATCTCCTTTCTTCTTGGGTAATGTAGCCCTGCATTTTATGGTCCTCTTAAACATTTCCTGACACGGGTTTATCTCTAAGGTTTTTAAGAGAGTGATACCTGCAAGATGTCAGTAAATTCTTGATATCAATCTGTGTCCTGACACCACTGGATTTATGAAGCCGATTTGTGTTATTTACACCAAACCCTTCATCTTTTCAAACATTCCAAATAATACCTTTACCCTGTGTGTGTGTGTGCGTGATGCATGCTCGTGATTTTAATCTGATGTAAACACAAATGGGAGCCAAGATGACACTACCCAATAATCTGTATTATAACCTGAAAACATCTCACAATGCCTCAGAATATAAAAAGCCGAAAGTGCCAAGAAACTAGAGGTTATAACATCAGTGCAAGGAGTCCAATTTGCAGTCATCATAATTTCAAATATTTGTCCAGAACATCCTGTTCAGTCTCTCAGGGAGCGAAAGATGTTACCGTCTTCTATTGTACGGAGACAAGAACATGTACATTTGACAGCTGATTGTCCATATCATTGCTCCTTTCACCTTCTCTCAAGATAAAGTCACTTACCGTAGGTGTTTAAATATCTACATTTTACTGTGTTTACCATGGCAACAAGTACCCACTGTGCGGTTTGTTTAAGGATCGGCATAAAGACTGTCGTCCAGTCTCCTGGAATAGAGTGTGACACTTTAATAACCTTTCAAATGGCTTCTGTTGTGAATTAGGTGCATGCCTCTGTGAGGTGAAGTGGAGAAGTTACACAAATTATTGCTCGTCAGGTCAGAGATCCAGCCTGAGTTCGCGCCGAAGTGCTGCTATTTAAATTTCCTCTCTTCACACTGGAACAGCCTTCCATCCTTTTTGCAATGGTAACTAGGTAACCCTAATCCCCTGACAAAAAATAAAGAAGACGAGGGAGCCGCTGTCTTTCTGATAAAAACTATAATTCAGTCTACCTGCAGGAACCAAAAGCTGCACCACAAGGGATAAGTATTGAGGAAAATTTTATTTATTTTAGTCGCTACTACTTTTCTGTGGCCATTAATTGTTCACTAACTCTTAACCCTCTCTTAATTAAAAATAGGCTACATCATACTATTACATTTTCATTTGAAAATGGTCCTTTCAGATGCATTTCAGCGCTGTATCAGATGAATGTATAGACTTATCTTTTAATATATGCCATTTCCTGTATGCACTTAGCTTTTTTTAATATTTTTAATGAAGCAGCAGGTTACAGAGATCCACACTTTGTGTAATTTGCGGTATTATTTTTGTGAACATCTCTTTCGTAACTAATTGAACCAACTGATTTTGGGTCAAATCAAATTAAATAAATGAATTATCAGTTGTGATACCCGGCCCGAGCACCTATTATATCATGTGACCATTCATGTACACTGGGCATGTAAACAGGAAGTCGATTCTCTCGCTCGCTTCGTTTCAGAAAGTACGACAACCAGAGGAAGTATTTCTTTTATGAGATTGACGTCAAGGTGAGACTGAAATTGAACCCATCATGAAGTGAACACAGGTTAACTGTGTCATAGTTTCCTGGAGGTTCAGTAAAACATCACAATAAAACACAGTCGGCAGCGTTTCTTAAACTTCTCTGCGTGTGAGACTCTAAAATGCCAGGGTAGTGTGGACACGACGAAATGAAAATGCATTTGTATGGATGGAGCTGTGGATGAAATTTTGACTGGTTTCCTGTCTCTTTTAAAACTCAAAATGCCTCAAATCTTTTAACGACGCAGGACGAATGGGAATGTCTGACTGTAAGTGCGGGCACCAAACCAACGCGGAACCGCGGCGTGAAGCACATTGTTCATATTGGTTGAGCCTGGTTATTGGGAGAGGATTATAATCAAGGTTATTGTAAACAGGATATTATGCTTACACACAGAATATTAACAGGATATTGATGTGCATAGAGACGCACTCTGTCACAGCTGATCAGATGTTCTTTATTGCAGTGTGGGCACGGCTCTCTGCACTTTGTTCCGCGGCGCTAACAAAACTGCACCCAAAAGTCATTTTCAGAGGCAATGAGGCTGCAGCAGACAGAATGGACTCTCCATCTCCGCTTTAGCGCCGCGTGACAGAAAAGTCTCCCAACTCTTGGAAGTCTTTTTTTGAACAACATTTTGACTTTGCAACATCTGAAGTCTCCTTCACAGTGAATGCTAATGATAAACCGTTCCGGCTGGAGTGGCAGAGGACGGCGAGGCCACTTTGAGGTCGGCGCCGGGTCAAACTAATACATCAAAATAAAGGGATTCTGCTTAATTCCCGTCCAATCCACTGCCAACTGAGACAGAAAGGTTCATCAGCATTGTTGACTCCTGGTCAATTTTCAAAGGCGTTTCTGCCACATAAAGTCTCCGCTTTAATCAAAATTGATTTTCTCATCACTGATACTGGCAGCATTTTCTCCTTCCATTATTTGGCTGATCTTTAGATACATTCACCAAGAAGAACAACACTATATTTATAGTTATGACTAAGAGACGAAGCATAAATACATACATGTCTGAGGAAGGAGTCGGTGATGTATGGGGAAGGAAACAAAGGACGCGATGTAGGACGCTGGAAGGAAATGGTGAGCGAGGGAGACAGTGTGAGGAAAAAGTGTGGAGGGGAGGAGAGGGGAGGAGAAGGGAGCTTTGGGAGTAGAACATTATTTAGACTAAATGAGGTCAGGACCTTGGGATATACACTGAATCTCAAATGCTCACATTTGCTGCTCGCTGTGTTTATATGCTCGAGTGTGTGTGTGTGTGTGTGTGTGTGTCCGTCCACATAGAATACTAACAGAGTCAGTGTCATTTATTCAGCACTTATTTGAGCAGTAAGACCTCCTCATTTAGGAGAATGCATCTAAGTGCTGCAAACAATCCCCACTATATGGTTATACCTTTTTTCTACTTCCTCTTGTTCCATTAATGTCTGTCAGTTAACTAGTTCCATGTACTTCAAAATCTTAATTCAAACTTCAGAGCGTTCAATGTAATTAGGACAACGTGGCTTGTCTTTTTCTAATTGGAATTTTTCAGAGCGTATTCTAGAGTTTGTACATTGGTGTGTAATTCATAAAAGGTGGATGACATCACATCCGAGAGTCCACAGTTCACAAATGTCACTCTTCATACATGATTTTCCACCAGAAAGTCGCGTTTCATACAACGTGACAACCAAAGTAAACACAGAAGTTCACGACTTGTTTTAAATTACCTTTTCCATTTTTGACACTGTCTTCACAAAACCTATATCAGGGTCTTTAGCCAAGGCTTATAGTGAAGACATGTCAGTAATAGGGTCTTTGCTTTACTATTGGTGCTTTTCCACTTTACAGTTCTAGCTCTAATCGGCATGGCACGGCTCGACTCGACACGGTTTTGGGTACCAGACACGTCGTTTTCCATTACTATAGTTCCTCCTCAACGTGGGCGCGATCAGATCAGCAGATTAGACTGCACACATGTAAACACACAGTGACGGCATTTAGGACATTATTGATTGCGAGTCTCGAGTCGTTTTTTAAGACAGAGCAAGTAGCAATCGCTGTAAATCTAACCACGAGGTTAGAACAACGACTGTATGTGAATATACGTGTAACACAAGACAAAGTGACAAAAGTCAGTCAAATTGTGGTAGAGTAGATGCCGTTGTCACACACTTAAACACCTGTGTGGCCATTGTTTGTGCCAGGGAAGCCGTTGTTATACGATGTGTCGTCATGTGCCACACAGTTCATTTTCGTGATAAACGCAACAGCCCTAAGGGATGTTCTTCGATTGTGGATGTTATTTCCTCCTCTCAATCCCTCACTTTGCCCGAATGTTCAGCTTCTCTCTAAACATTCAGACATTCAATTAGAAACCTTTAACTCTTCACATTCATGGCACTTTCAATGCAACATGCCAGATTTGCTTCAGCTTGGGCAGAAGGCAGCAATCCCACTGCAATCTCTTCAGAAATTGCCTTCTCTCGTTTTAAAGTGCCACTCTCTATTTCTCTGTCTCTCTCTCACACACACACACACATACCTCTACCTCCATCCCTGTTTGTCTGTGTCTTCCTCTCTTTTCTCTCTCCATCTCTGTTTTCCAGGGTAATAAATTCACTATAACCCAAAGTTCCTGTATCTTTGATCCAATCAGCTACCTCCAGTTGCCTTGGAAACAGATAGTCAATGAGAAGAAAGGATCAGAGAGCAAAGGTGTTTTACTAATGAGGACTGCTCTGGCCCTGTTTAAATATCACACACACACACACATGTTGAACGCTATGTGTTTTGTGCGACTATTACGGCACACAGAGGAATCCTTCGTTGTTTCCAGGTTTTTTTAATGGGCTCAAATATGTGTTTGAGACCATGGAGTAGAGCAATGTGAGGTGAACCACCACTTATAAAGGCCGCTCAGAGAGTAGGCAGTGGTGTGAGGCCTTTGTTTTCACAATTGCAACAAATATCTGCTCTGACATCATAACAAACGCAGCAGAGGGAGGTGAAAATTCACTTTCACTGATCACAATCTCAATCCCGATCTTTACCCACAGCACCACAGCACAGGGAGAGAAGGCTGTGACAATTCTTTGGTTCATTTTTGCATGGATTGATTACGCCACGGCCGGATACTGTGTGGTTCAAGTGTTACTCATATTGTCGGGACTTCAGTCTGTTTACAGGAACCAACTTCCTTATACCTAAGGAAGTGAGGACATGTAGGCTGGTCTTCACATTCTAACACCCCTTAAAAATGGCTTTTTTTTAGGGTTAAGACCTGGTTTTAGGGTTAGGGTTAAAGTTAGAGTGAGGAAGTGAATGTAAGTCACTGTAAAGTCCTCTGAAGTCATGGAAACCAGTGTGTGTGAGTGCACGTGCATAGTCACTGATTCAGGTGCCCTATTTTGGAACAACATACCACACTGCTGTTCTGCTCCACTTACACCAACACCTGTCTGTCTGTTCCAACTAATTGGTCAGTGTCCATGCTCTCTTTCCCCCTCTCGGTCTCTCTCCATCTATGAACCAGTGTTCTTCCACGGAGCTAATAATCTCTCCTGTGTTTCTGCTCCTCTCTCTGTCTCCAGTTGGTGGGGTTTATCTACGCCTGCTATGTGGTCAAGCTCATTTCTGAAGAGGAGGATAGCTGTAAGTACACACTCACAGACATGCACCTAAATGAATTTACTTTTTTGTGTTTTTTTTCCCCGACTTATTTAGTTTAGTGTTAATCGTGTTCATTTTTAGCAACTTCCCCGCGGTTAAAGCCCAGGTATACTCGCAAATTCTAGTGTAAAACAGTCTTCGTTAAGCATTTTGACAGTTTGAAATGAATTGCATCTGAAGTGCACTTCCACAACAACAATGAGGAATATGAGTAAAATCAACATGTCGATTCTGTGATTGTTGTCTTTTAAATGCAGCGCATGACTGTGAGGATTAACTTGAATGAGCCCATTTACCTGAGCCAGTTTGTTATTCCACTAAAGTGCAGCTATTACGCGGGAGAATCAATAACCAAGCATGTCTTATTCAACACTGGATCGAGGATGCTCTTTACCAACACAGACGTATTGACAGGTAATAAATGCAGACTGGATCTGGAAATAGTTTGAAGTGCTGAGAGTAGACAGGTTTTCCTGCTTTCCTTCCTGTTTGAAGCAGATATGACGATTGAGAGTGATGGAGGGCTTATTTTTTTTTTTTTTTGTTCCTGAGCAGCAGCAGCCGATATAAAACTGTAAAATTGCACTGGGTAAAGAATCAGCGACTGTTTCTAAAGGCTCTTGATGTGATAAACAACCTCTGTGTGCATCAAGGTCACAGTTAAATATGACATAATTCCATTGTTAAAGTCAAGGAACAGTTCAGAACACGGTGTTTTTTGCCACTTTCATGAGTTATTCATGACAAATTGAGTTTCAGGGCTTATAGATGAGAACTAACGCCTGCTTTGCGGCGACATGAAACTTAAACTGCCTCTTCTTCTATTTGTAAATTATCAACATCTACCTAGTTCCTATGTGCCTTTTTTTTTTTAAACTGATGTACTTTGGTCATTCCACATTAGCATAGAGTCTCTCTCTTTTTTTCATTAATGTAAATTGGGTTGGGCTCAATTGGAAAGAGTCAGCGTAGCCTCTTTTGAATTTCATTTGATGCGATTTAACTTTGATAGTTGGGCTTATGAATATTTCATGTTTATGAGTAAAATTTTTAAATCAAGCGGTCACAGGTTTTAACAGATTCTCTCAAATTAAACATTGATATAGTATCAACTAGGCATCTGCTCATTCATTTACTAAACTAATAAGATTGTGTCAGTGGAGCTGGGCCAATGTTATCATACGTTAAACAAGAGGCAAGCGGATCACGAGGCAACACATGTTAACCAAAAGTGCCAATCCCCTTATACATACATGGGGCATGCAGGGCTGAACAATTAATCAGAATTTGATCAAAATCTCAACTGTTTTAGATCAAATTTTGTCCTCACCCATACACATTATATCCTACAGACTGAAGAAAACACCTTTGTTTCCCACAGATGTACACAGATATCGCATGGTAATCATTTTAAATGTGTTATTTCAATGGAAATGAGAATAATTATGTCATTATGTATTCCCTCTGATATTGTTAATCATATCACAGTCGCAATATCAGTTCAAATAATCACAATTAGATATTTATTCAAAGTCGTTTGTGTTACTAAAGCATTAAACACTAAATCATGATTTATTTAAGTCAATTAAAGACACACGATGATGTCCGTACATGTACACCTATTTATGTAAATATTTAGTCCATATTGAAATAACAACTCATTTTGCCAACATTTCCAACAATGATTAAGCACCCAGTCCATTTTATGTATTGTCCTGTTCTTATGCTCTTCCTCCAGGACACAAATGTGTCACAAAAGTAAATATGTTAACATTAGTCACAATTTTTAAACACTTCCGATAGATAGATTGTTCTTGTTTACTAAAAAAAACAAAAAAAAATCTAGACACTAGAGACAGACACTAGACTCTGGCAAGAATGGGTGAACGTCACGTAAGTGCGCTCTCAGAAATGATTATTCTGGGCTGTGATAATGCATTGGATAAATAACCTAAGCAGTCTTGTCTTGTGAGAATTGCCGGTACGCAAATAAAAAGTGCCACGCCGACATTCACACTTCACACAGATAATTGATAATAAGCCACATGAGTCATTCCCACACTTCCTTCCCTCCGCGGGACAAATATTAAGAAGAAAAAAAATCGGGATCAAATTGAGGTTTCAGGCAAAAATAATGCTTAATGAATATGTATGCGGTGGTAACAGCAAGTCACATGCAGCATTTTCACACAACAAAAAAGATCATTTTCTCCAGCATTATTTCCAGACCCATTGTTAACGTTGCGTTGCTGATGCTCACTTTCTGAATGAGGCTGTGAAGGAAAGCGACGTGCACAAATGTAATGTGGGAGACTAAACCATAATCAGGGAGCTTAGTAGAGGAAAGTGCCCTGGGTGAAGAAGCTAGTACTCACTGAGGACCTGTGCGGACTGTAAGATGCTGAGGAAGCTAATTACTCTGATAATTATTCCGTGCGTGTGTGCACACGTGTGTGTGGTAGCATCTGCTTGTGGAGATTCCTCATTATCTTCGGTCTTCAGTTATCTACTGTACGGCTAGCGGCTATTCACATGTGTCAGACAGAGTCTCGCGCCCACCCTGAAACACGTAAATGATGTACACTCACCTTTGAGATTACTTTGACAACGAGAACTGGTGAATCTAAGTCGATTGTGTCTGCAGAAACGAATGCACTACAGCACCATATGCTGTGTTTTCAGTCTATATAAACTCAGCCCTTAGAACACAGAGCATTTTGGCTGCTGTTTTCCGTCACTATATGTTAAAACATACAGTATATGCTATATTTTTCAGCACAACCGAGGCAATCTGATGAAAAATGGCTTTCATTTTCTATACTATATAAACACGCCTGAGCAAAATTACTCAAAATGTTTAAAATCGGAGTGACTTTGTGAAATTTGGAAATACGTCACAGTTCAGAGTTCACTTGTGAACAAAAAGAAGACAAAAGCGGTCTAATTTTGTGACTTCGGCACAATTATTGCTACTTTATATCACTACTAAAAATATGAGATATAAAATGAATCAAAACTTTGACTCAACAACACATAATAACACATTTTTTTAAAGCCTTAAGGGTTAAGGTTATGTCCCTCTATAGTGTAGGATGTAGAGGGATGTTAAAAAAAAATATAGGTCTCATTTTTGAACCATGACCCTTCTGAAATAGTATGAAAAAAAATACGATGGAGAATCCTTTTCCTGGCATCTCGTTTCCTTCGTGCTCACAGCACACTCCAGAAGTCTCATGATTAACATATGAGAATTTTAAATGACGCCACGATCGCTCACAAGGTCCGGGGACTGCGTCTCCTCTTGTGTTCAGTGGGTCATGCATTGCTGAAACACTGCTGAGACTCTCTGACTGCAGCATGAATCAGCAGGAAGCCCATAGCGTTCCTATGCCAGATCGACACTGTTACGCCCAGCTCATTCAGGAGCGTGATAGAGGGGCGACGTCTGCACAACAACCATTTAAGTAAACAAGAAATCATTAAGGAGCGTCTCGACATAAACTAGGAATCAGGGTTGCGGCGTAGGATCTGCAGCTTGTTCTTTTTTTTTTGTCCTCTGGAAAGTGCTTAACAATTTAAACGGTTCCTTCCTCTCAGAATGTTCTTCCGCTTGACACGGCTTCGCAATTATCGCCACACAGAAGCTTTGTCACGTCCAAAAACATGTCTACACCTTGAACTGGCGGACGCCCATTTGTTTTACAGCTTGACTAAGTAGCTCCTGTGACTTGCCAAATTTGAAATTATTTTCCCCCTTTCCATCCAAGGATAAATGCAAGACACGCGTGTGCTCCAAACTTTCCATTTCTCACTGAAACATGTCCCACGGCAGCACCAGCGGCTCATGATGGGCAACCTCCAGAGACGAACAACGCTGGAACCTGAAATTCCCCCAGTGCAGTCCTTCTCTGGACCCAATAACTGCAGCTGCAGATGCTGTGTTCATGTCATTGTTCAATGATATGTAGCATTTTTTTACAAACGGATCCAGAATTGATGTTATTGTCCACATTTGGGGCCAATTACTAGTCCATAGTCTTAAGTACTATTAGAAATTAGTCTACTTTGTTACTGTACCTGCATCATCAATCTGAAATGCCCTGTTAGGAGCATCCTCCAAAATATTAAAGCCAAACTGGCTGGTACTAGTAGCTGTGTCAAAGGTTACTCTGAGACCATTCACGCCAGGCAATTGACCTAAGACAGAAAGGGAAGCTCAGCTTCCTCTAAAATGTCGACACATATGTACTGTGTTTTATTTACATTTCAATATGCCGGATTAGAACCTGTTACTAGGTCACTCAGAATCAGCTGACGGATTGTCTCATGTGATTTTCGTATTCCTGAAGTTCAGCTTCAGAATACTTCCACGGAAGCTTAGCTTCTCTGGGAGTTAATGGGGCAGTCACAGGAACCCGCTTTTGCCAGCGTTTGCTTGGCGATATAGTAAATAAAAACTTTTGGTTTTACATAATTATCATGTCTTCTTGTTCGATTGCAGAATTTGTGTAAGAATTTATGTATGAATAACTGGGCCCCTGTTTTACCTACATGAAAATGACTCGTCTTTATAGCCTTTCTTTATCTGCTTCAATTCTAATTGCTTGTTAACTGTCTCCATTCCCAGTGTTACCACTGACAGGTCACCTCTGGTTTTTCTTTCCATTTGTACAAACTAGAGAGAAATCAAAAATTTGATTGTGCTTCTGAAGTAGTTGCGCCAACCCTATAAGACTCTTATTCATTAGAAATGGGATCTGCAGCCTCCGGAGAATCTTTTAAATGGGTTCTGTGGCGTGTTTCATTAGGTTTGGTTGCCTGTGTTTTTTTTTTTAATTTTCACTTGTATATTTTTGTAGATTGTATCACTTTACGATCTAACAAATTACAAAATTCCACCACCAAGCTGTGACTGATGCTACAGCCCATCTGGGGAATACAACGAGCGCTCGCACAGTCGCACAGCACAAATAACACAGCTATGCAGCTTAAATCTTTCCCACATAACCCAAAAAAAAATCACTGTTCTCCCCGCAACAGCTCATACGCAGTTTAGCGGTGTAAATAACAGGCCCAAATTGTACCTGCTAATCTCAAACATAATGGTAACAGACACCGCGGGTCTCCCAACACAATTACACCACTCAAACGCACAGAAATTGGTGACATCTCTCCAAATTGGACGAGCCCCCGCTTGTTATGCCTGGCTCGATCAGTGGCATAACAAAGAAGGGAGGACCACACATCAGCATTTCAAGTAAACAAGAAATGTATTACGGTTAAGTCAACACAGGCAAACTATCACATATTAAGTCGGTAATCGACAGTGAGGGGGGGGTGGGTGAAGGCAAGAAGAATGCATTGGTATACCTGTAACATGAACAAAGGCTTAAACCAAGGGGGGCAGAAATGGAGCCATAGTGAATCCACCCAGCTCTGAACAGTTGAGGCTGATCCTTTAGGGGGGGGGCGGATGGGCCACGTTGTCACAACACACAAAGAAAATGCAGACAATTGCTCTGCAGTTTGTGTCCAGGCAACAGTAATCATCCTAGTGATTGTAAAATATCACAGCAGTGCAGGAAAACTGTTAGTTATAAATGTCCTTTGTATCCCCCCCTGTCTGTCCCCCCCACCTCTCCTCTGTCCCCCATTTTTCCTTTCACCCCAACCGGTCGAGGCACATCTCTGAGTCTGGTTCTGTCAGAGATTTCCAGTGTGTTGTGATTCGGCACTACTGTATACAAATAAAATTGAATTGATGCTGTAAATAAAGAAGACTTAATTGTGCATTTGCCCCAGAGTTGAATAGGCGTTGTGTAATCTGTGCACTTGTTTTAATTGAAATGACCCTCCTCCGTATAGCGCAGGTACATTTACAGATAGCCCACTCTCATGACAGCCAGACTCCTTCCCACAACAGTGTGCGTAGCGTTATGAAATTTCACTGAATTAATAAGAGAGTATGCCGCTGATCAAGGCGAGGAAGTAGCCTTTTATAAGCTCCACAACATCAAAGTAAGGAGATATCATGGCTTCCTCTCTTCAAAAGTCCAGGCTCTCAGCCTCAGTGTGAGGAAAGCAACCACCTGCTGGCAGCTCCTCAGCCCAGGAATCTGTGCGGCCATTCTAGATAATTTAAGAGATAAGCGTATTCTCATGGTATAAATATAACGTCTCCTTCCTGAAAAAAAGACAGAAAATTGCAATATATGGCTTTTTTTTTTCCTTACAACTGAATAGATATTTTCCCTGTATGCAGTTTCATGCCTCAAAGCAATGATAGCTGGTGTTTCTGACAGCTGTTGAGCTTTCTGTAGGTTTACGAAGCCTAATGCAGTGAATCATCTGTGCTGGAAGGTTCCCAGATGAGCACACACGCATTCTTTAATTATGTTGTTGTTTGTTTTGTTTTGTTTGCTTTCCGTGCAGTCGATTTTATAGGAGGGTTTGACTCGTATGGTTACCAGGGGCCTCAGAAGACGTCTCACCTTCAGCTACAGCCCATGTACATGTAAGTATGGTTCTAAGTGTCCAGATGTTTTTAACATAATTCCATATCATAACATTATTAAGTCACTGCAACAAGATTCAATACAGTTTATACGGCTAATTTTGACGTCTGTTACATGAGTTCACGTGATGCTGATTAAACCTTTCAGCTCCACTCAACTCTCTGCATTTATCAGCATAACAGTGTTTAGATCATGTCCCCTGAAGACAGTCCCGATTAGAAGCCTCAAGATTGGCGATTTGGCCGGCGCCATGTTGACATTTTGCAAACGGATGTCCCCCGGCTGTGTCCCACAGCAGGTCCCTGTTGGACAATACCAGCTGTCTACCACACTGATGTCCACGCATATGTACTGGACATCTATTTTCATCTAAATGGAAACAAAATTTACAAACTCAACATTTTGAGATCGTTAGTAAATCAAGTGGTAAATAGGCTAATTTTCCCATTCAAAGGAGTTTCCCCCTGGTGGTTGTTTAGAATATTGTTACTTCCAGTTTGGCCTCAAGGAGGAAACGAGAACAATACTTTTATTTATATATATGTATACATATATATATATATAAATATATATATATGTATATATATATGTATATATATATATATATATATATATGCATACATACATATATGTGTATATATATATTTATATACATCTATACATCTATAGATATATAGATGTATATATAAAAAAAAACAACAACATTGCACTAGTAAAGTGAGACGACCACAAACAGGTTGGAGTATGATTGAAAATACAAAGAAGTGCCCACCAAATGTTTCATAAGTGAATTCTTCTGCTCAAAAATCTTGTCATTCAGCCGGTCGATGGTCCAAAAGCCCTTTGCCCCGCCCGCTCCTGCTCTGCCACTGTATACATATAAACGCTCCCTCAGTCAGGTCTGATAGTATTGCTTGACAGAGTCTGTTTTCAGATGAAGAACACGGCATACAAATAATATGAAATCAATTTTGTCACACAAATACAAGCATTTTTTTGGTATTTGTTGTAACAGTTTGTCTTAAATCTTCCTAAAAAAAGAAGTTTGATTATTATTATATATGTATTCAGGCTGTGGACAGGTCTCACCGTCTTAAATTCAGCCTCACCATCAACAGCAAACTGTTTAGAGACAAAATTTCAATACCTTGAGGTCTGCATAGAATAATATGAGCACTCTCCCGCGCTGCATCAGCACAAGGTCTTACCATTTATCAGCCCAAGGTCTCATTAGGTATCACTCATGCATTTTTATCACTCCCCTCGCACTTTGCAAATAAAGGTGGGGTATATGATGGGACCCTTTGTATCTGTTAATCACATTCACACTGAAGCTGTTTCTCACACTGTTAATTACTTTATCCCCGATAAATAGAAAACGTGTCCTGCAGGGTATGTTTGTTATGTTAAGAAATGGATTTTGTTGCTTTGGAAGATTTTATTTTGTGTCTATATGGAGATTTCCTGAGGCTCAGACTTTGGATTTCAGTTTCAACGAGATCGGCAGCTATTCTGAGGCCAAAGAGCCAATAGGATAACAGAAAATCAGTCCGAGGCCCGGCTTAGACAGCTCTGCATCAATCTCACAGTCTCACTTTTGGCCTGCGGAAAGCACCGAGCAATACAGCGAAAGCTACCCCCACTGTAACAAACAACAAGGCAGAATAATGGTGATTCCACTGATGTGCAGCCGACAGGTTATCGATAACAGTTTTTATTAGAAAGAAAAGCTGGAGCGAATTAGAGAAAGACACGGGCGGACGGAGGGAGAGAGAGATGGACAAAGAGCAATAGAGATCAAGATGGGAAAGAGAGAAGGAGAGAGAGAGAGAGAGAAGGAGACTGGAAGATGAGAAATAAACAGTGATGGATGAACCATAGAACTAACCAAAGAAGAAAGGCAATAAAGGGCCATTCTCTAGTTTTATATGTCCCCTGTGGAAGCCATAACATAGATCGTAAATCATGGACCCCCAACATAATGGCTGCAAACACAAACACACACTCACATAAGAGCTGGAGTATGAATACACGTATCTACTGTTTACACACATACACACTGAGTGTACTGAGCACATGTAGGCGCAAAGATAGATGGTTTGTGCTTATACACACATTCATGTACATACACGCACACGCACACATACAGTACACAAAGATCATCAATACACTATCATTGTTCACCAGCTGTTGTCTCTACTCTGGTGTTTATTGGCCCTGACCAGAGAGACCAATAAAACAGCATCAACTCAGCTGTGCCTACGCACAAACAAACACACACACATTGCATTTGCATTACTTTACAAAGAGACAGCGTGTTTATACAACGTATATTGCTATTTGTGTGCATTTTAATAGCACAAAGAGAGTACAGCATTGGTACAGATCACTAGCACTGCATGACAATAGCAATATTCACACTGAGATGACACCAGTATGTTTTTATCACCGATGAATATTTTTTACTACATAGTCTGATGTTTGTCATTTGCTCTGTCAACACTGGTGATGACTGACAACCAAACAGCTTCTTCTACAGTATGTAGTAGTGATAATTAGAAGTATCAGTGTCTCCATGACGATGTTAATCTGTCTCTCTGTGCTCCTGATGTTCTCATCACGCAACGTTGTGTTCGTGTATCACTTTATGCTATCAAGGACAAACTGAGCAAATTCACCACTTCACATTTCACCCCAAACTTCGTCACCGTCAGTGTTTTCAGTTGTGTCGCAGATTTTTCAAGTTGCATTGAAGTTACTCTGTTTTTTTTTTTGTTTTGTTTTTTTAAAACTGGCTGCTTAACATGCCTTTAAAAAGAAGGAGGGAGAAGTTGCAGTTTGGGAGTTTGACCCATTAAATCTACATTAAAGCAATAAATCATTACTGTTATGTGTAACGCTCTCCTCTCTCTTCTCCTCCGCAGGTCAAAGTAAACCCGGGATAAACTCGAGGAGAGCTGCCTTACCAACCACCACTGCTTCACATCCTGCTTTTACTACTTCAACTGAAAAACAACTGAGACACAGTCAAGTAGATGGGAGTCACTGACATTTGAATTTTCTGTGATTCAACCAACAAATACCCCCTCTCCCCAGTACATGGTCAGAAGGCTTCCTTCTGCCCCTTCTGTTGTTTTTAATTCAGTTAAGTCTGTTCTTGATGAAACACTGGCCTCGTGTGGTTGAATATGGTAACTGCAGGATTTTTTTCTTTTCTTTTCTGCCTCTGAGGTCTCGCTTTGTCTTGTGCTGTTTGAGTATCTGCAGTGAGATGGAAACCAAATGGAGGCGCAAATCAGGTGATGTGTTTCCTCAGGCCTCCAGAGAGAACTGTTTGTTTTCTGCTGTCAGACAAAAAAAAAAAAAAGAAAACATAAACATGGAGCTCCTTCTTTTTGAGATGCTTCCTCGAGTGATGTGGGAACAAACAAACAGCTCTCGTGTGCAGATCTGCCTGACCAAAGAGTGCAAAAACCCCACCCTTGTGTAAGCAATAGAGCCAGTTTAAACAACCCTGGAACCGTTTGTGCTCAGTGTGCCTCATAAGATTGAACTTCAGAAGACTGCCAAGCAAGGAATGTCAAGACTTAACTTTTCTGTGATTGCTTCACGGTGCATTCGGATAAGTTTCGACAGCAAAGACGGAGACGGAGACTCACATTTAATTTGTTGTTTCTTGAAAAAACTGTGAATACTTCAGTAGCGATAGGGGGACGTGTATATTTACATGACATCATCACATACGTGCATGTGTACAGGACGCAGACACATTCACAACAACAACACACACACACACTAATAGAGATCTGCAACCACTTCCTTACTACTAATGTGAATAATAACAATGTTTACAAAAAAAAACCACAGAGAGACTGAGCTCTTACTCACAGGTGCAGCAGCAGACAGACAGGCAGACCTGCAGACACTTTTTCACTGCAGTATCCCAAATGCCAACTGGCGTTTTCTTCCATACTAAATCAGACAGGACAGTTGTTCAGATGTATTTCTTTGGTGTCTTGCTGTCCAAGTAATTTGTCTTCCACCCACTGCAGGCAGGTAGAGGGAGATGGAGACAAAACACAGTACCGCAGAGATGTTTGAGGTCACACAACAGTTTCCCATCCACCTCAGTCCTCATGGAGCCACCACACCCAGCTCTTTTTCTTTTGAATTATATTTTTAAACAGTGCTGGAAGCCAGATTAAATGCCTGTTCAGCCCCACAGCATCCAGCTCCATTTAATAACAGACATAGTTCAAAAGCAGCTGAAATCTTCCGTGGGCAACGCTGCCACAGAGAGAAAAGACATGTGACTCTTACAGGAATGACAATCACAGTCAAAGTAGCTTTTGGTATCTTTGAATTTGTCACATGGAGAGGAGCCTCTAAATTAAAAAAAACACAAAACACAATTTGATGAGTTATTTATTATTATTTATGTATGGAAAGCACTAGTGAAAGACGGAGGCTGAAGGAAACAACGGAGGCTGACAGTGAACGCATCCACCCTCGCCCGCAAGACTAACAAGGACAAAAAACAATACCAGAGACTTTGCTGCGCCCCTCTTTCACCCCGACGACTCAAGTTTAAATGTTGAAAGTGCCAACCCGAGATACCGCGCGGACACCTGTAAGAAGCCTGGTTTCTGAGAGCAACGGACTGGGACCAAATGTGATGGGTCTCAGGTTCACTTTTATCTGGTTCCTAATGTCAACAAAACAGTGTCAGATCCTTCCTGTTTGCATTCCAGACGGCTCGCAGAATTGATTCTTAAAAAAAAGAATGGACAGGTTCCTTCTGGACATGTGGCTAAACATTACATTTGTGATGCGATCTCCGGACCAAACGTTTGAGGCCTTTTTCTGTCACACAAGGAACGGTGTTTTTTTGCGGGGGGGGTGAGGGGAAACTGTTGAGGATTGACCAACAGACCCTTTTTCCTCCCCCCTCTACAAACTGATGTTAAAGTCCATCTTCCACCTTCCTTCTGCCAACTTATCTCTAGTCGTTGTTTTTTGGTTTTTAAACAAAACTCTGCGGGTTTCCTTCAGAGCCGCTGCCCCTCGAGGCTCTACTTACAGTCACTCTGGAGGACAGAAACAACATTTTGTGTGTTTGCATGAGGTGTTTCCAAAACTGTTGCATATTTAATCTCATGCTGCGTGTGACTAACTAGCTACTTAAAAGTGGAAACTGTTTGGTTTGTTGAATGCTCCTTCGCTCTCTTCAAAGAGTCCTATATGTGAACTTTGTGATTTTTTCTATAACAGTCAGAAGTGTCTGCCAAGTGAAGGACAATACTAGCTACTAGAGTGTAAAACAATGACATGTAACTTTGAACTTCTAGACGTTTTTTAATAACATGTGGCCGTGTTTACTGTTTTTTCTAGTTGACTACTAATGTATGATGTTGTGTACAAGTGGGACTTCTATGTTTTATTTCTTCTAAATGTACAGTTATGTTACATAAGAGAGAGTAAGAAAAAAGGAGACCGGGAGGAAAGAGATTTAGTTGCACTATAGTCCATAATTCTTTCATCAAAACCTTCACCGAGGTCGTAAAAAAAATTCACTTTCACTTCAGCACATGACAAGCATTACATTTATTCATTTCTATTTAGACTGATAAATGCACATAGCTTTTTAATAAACAAAGTCGCTGCAAATGACCGTGTCTTCTGGAAATGTTAAATCGGGGACTGTGAAAGGGTCACATATCCATTATGAAGAGCTCTTGATTCAAGATAAACAGTCACAGTCATCTGTCAAATGACTCGGGTTTGAACTGAAAGTGAATTTATTTAGTTGGAATCACTTTATTATCGCCTGACACTGTGGAATCAGCATCAAACTAAGTACAATTATGGGAGATTGGACAGACGGAAGCAAACGGAAAGACTGTGCGTGTGTGTGTGTGTGTGTGTGTGTGTGTGTGTGTTACCTCTTTAGGACCTTTTCTGGCATAAACGCTGACCTTGTCAGGACCGGTCGTCCTCACGGAGACCATAACCTGGTCCTGTGTGAGGCAGAACCTCATTACTGAGGAACTGGTTAAGTGTAGGGCTAAGATTTGAGCGTGTGGTTAGATTAAGTTTAGGGTTACGCGTTGACTGGTTATGGTTAAAGTTAGGGATAACGCTTTCAGGCGGCTGTCCAAATGAATAGACGTAGATGAAGTGTCTTAAGAAGAATAGCTGCACAAACCTGTGTGTGTGTGTGTGTGTGCACTGCATCTGCTAAAGACATTACCTGCTCTGGACTCAACAACAAATTTCAACTGACTGACGAACTTAATACGTGTAGTTAATGAAAAGCAATAACAACAGTAACACTAATTATAAAGACACACTGCGCTTAGTGCATCGTGTATCTTCTCATTTAGACGTTGGAACAGTCAATAGAGCTCTTGCTTATAGATCGGAAAACTGCACTTCTGTACAGAGAGAGGAAGCCAAAGCCGAGCCATTATTTTAAGTGGCGCAAACAAACATTTAGTCAAGCCGCTGCGACATTTTACAACCTGTCCCAGTATCTAACTACCCACAGCGGAAGCTTTATAGTTATGGCCGTTATTTACAGTTATTAATGTGGCACCGCGTAAAAGTGTGTGACTTATTTAGGGAAAGAAAAACGACATATTTTGCTAGTGTTTCTCTGTCTGAAATGTATATGCATAGTCTCGGCAGAACCAACCCCGTCGCTTGTCACTGTGCCATGTTAGGTGAGCGGACAGTACAAATGTGTGGCGTTTGACAATTTCAAAAGCAGTTCTTTCATTGAATCAGTTTAATCTTAATTTAGGAGAGCTCAAAGAGTGCGTTAATACATCATCATCACGACAAACAGCCACACTGTCAGTGTGTCAGTGCAGGAATATGCTGCTAACTGCCAGTGGGAGAGAAAAAAAAAACCCTTCTTCATTCAGTCTTTGTGGCTCTGGGTTGATTTGTTAATGTTCACCACTGACTCCAACCATCTGTGTTGCTTTAACTTCTTCTCTTTTTCTGGTGGTTTTTTCCCCCTCACAGGTGACTGACTGTACATAAACTAGACAGTTGGGAATAAAGTAGACAATTAAGAAGCAAAGTCTACAGTGTGTCCTCTGTTATTTATTTGACACCTTGTAGACATATTTTTATCTGCCACTTTGTTATTATGCATGCTTATAACAAAGTATTGACAGTCTGGCTTGTTTATTTTGAGGTTTTGGTTTGGATTTTTTTTTTCTTCTCCAGCCAAAGGATAAACACTGAAGAAAAGCCAAGCATTTTGTTCCACAGTCCAAACCCTGATCTTTTCTCTCTTTCAGTTCAGCTCAGACATCCCCAGACAGCCTTTAAACAGGAGCAATCGCCTGTGTTTCTGATGGTGTGATTGCTCAAGGGTAGAAGTAGTTTAAATATTTACTTGTAGATTGTGTGCCATCCCTCACACACACTCCTGAAAGCATTGGATTGGGTGTCTGATATTATATAAAGAAAAAATGTTGGTATTTTCCACTTAAACAAATGGGCACTGCCAGGACAAGCAAACTAATTACCATGTGGCTTGCAGTCGATGGCAAAATGAGGGATTGTAACAGACCTAACAACCCATTTAACAGGCAGTCCAGTAAGGTTTATTTGAGAGCCGTGCCACTAGTGCTGAACTTTAAGTGTGTCATTCCAAATCACTTCCATTCTTCGCTGTTCAATTTCTTTTCCTCATTAAAATGAAATGAGCTCTGGTTTATGTGGGACTTTACAGAGGTGACAAATGTGTGCACATGATGTGATTAAATACAACCATAGAATAAACCTGCTGGTATTACCACCCATGAATATAAAAATAAGTGAAAAAGCAGAGAAGGTACTGAGACGATGCAAATCACTACCAGTTACCTAATGTCCATACACTTCCCTATTCTGCAAGGTTAACAAATGGTACATCTAACGTGGGGTTTAAGTGTCTTGTCCAATGTAGACTAGTAGAGCCGGGTAAATGAACTTACAACCACTGAGTTGAAATTGACCAAAATCTAAATATGAAAATTTGATCCACACCTGTCCTTTACTTTTGACTTCTGCTGCTCACAGACACACAAAGTAGCCAAACATGTCACTTACTGGATGTAACGATAGCAGCGGAAATGTGGGATTCCAACGAATAATGTTTTAAAAAAATGTTCCGAACCAAATTGCAGCTTCAGTACAGCACACCTATGGTTTTGTCTGTGTCTAGCGAATTGTAGAACTGCAGTTCTGCAGCTCCATTATGTGACCACCTATAGGCCTTAACACAGGCTGTGACTATCCCCTGCACAGCTGGATTAACCTATAGGTTCCCAGGGAGGAGGGAGGAGCTGCTGGCAGACATTGTTCTGTGATAGTTGTGATGTTGTAACATGTCCAAACCTGGGGGGAAAGATCTTTAAAATTTAACATTCAGTGTCAATGTTGGGTCTGGCAAATCATGTGTTTGAAATGTCACACCACCTTCTGCTTCTCTTGGAGAACTAACTCCCCACATTCTTTAAAACAGTGGATGAAAACACCTACATGCACGTTCTCTGAAAAATCCTTTTTTTTTTATAGACACCGAGCGAACATCTTGTGTCGCTCTTTGAACTGCCCTGTGATCTGATTAATCACAGCCTCTCATCATGATTGAATTTAAGGACAACTGGGATTTGTGTTCAAGAACTTTGAACTGTGATTACAGACTCGAAAACTGTGTAGAACAGAACGTTGCTCTCTTATTTACAACCTTAAAGCTCTTCCTCTTCTTCTTCTTCCAATAAATTCCAGCAGGCTGTGAGGCTGTAAATAGAGTGAAGAGAAGTTGCAGAAGAGTAATTCTGAAAATACAATTTTGAACAAGAGTAGACAGGATCAAAACAAGCCTGCTTGGTCTACCTTTAAGGTGTTTGAAGATGACACTGATTATGACTGGGGCAGTGGTTGTTTCTAAAGGAGTGTCTTTCTAGTGGAGAAAAGTGGTGCAGTGTCCTATAAGATGCCCTTGCAACTTTATTTCCTATGGGCGTCCTTCCAATCAAAAAAGGGTGCTGTTATAAAGTTTCCTACCACGCCTACATGACAGTGTTCCATAGGGTTTCCTAAAGCTGTGTTTCCATCATGGTACAGTTCGGTTTGGCGTGACATTGTACCGGTGCGACGACAATGAATGTCGACATCGAACGTGACACAACAGACAACAATGGAGGACATCCTGCAGCTCGACTGTCGTGGGTCTAGCTCCACCCCCCGTAACTGTACTGTACCATAACTCTGGTACCGCAAGGGAAGGGTACAGAGAAAAGGAATGGCTGGGGCCAGTTATTTTGGTACTATTCCTAATGGAAACACAAAAAAAGACAAACTGAATTGGACCCCTCCACTCTGTTCTCACTGCTGAAGGCCTGCGATCGTGAGCGGCGAGCCTCATCACAACCCCGGGCACTGTATTTCAGTTCAGTGTCAGATGGAGTCTGTGCTCCAGTCATGAAAAAAGTACTGAACGATTCTGTAAACAAATCTTTTTAATTAAGTCTGATGATTCAGTACACCGAAAAGACGAGTCACTAGTTTATGTGTGTGGTGTGTAAAACAAAGTCACAGCAGTTTCATGCAGCCATGCTAGACTCCGCCCACATTGAGGAGGTGCTATAGTAATGGAACCATATCAAGTGATAGAAAGCGATTCTGTGCTGTAAAGGCTGTCCCTTTTTATATGTATACATAAGTGTGTGTGTGAGAATGTGGGATATTATATACAAGTGGTGCCCCACCGGTGCCCTTTTAATTTTCGCTCCTGAGCTTCCAAATGTCTGTGCACACCACTGGACTGGTGGGGTGTTGTGGGAGGCCTGGGCTCTGTCACCCCGGGCTGAGTGTGTCCTGCTTCAGTCACTGTGGTCTGTGTCTGTCATGGATGTTATTATGGATGTAATGATGCGTGTGCTGCGGCTGATCTGCTGCAGTCCACCACTAGGCTTCCCCTCGGCCTATCGCTGCTCCCACACACACACACGCGCTGACGACGAAACCCGGAAGCGCCGCGCTGAGCTCTGCTTTGTTTTGTTTTAGTGACAGGAGTTGTAGGCAGAGGTCCATCCGGGTGAGAGGCGCCCGGCAGATGGGGAGAGCAAAACTGAGGATGGACGATGACGGACCGGTAAATGACGCCTGTATAATGCCGAGTTTCATCGGCTGCCTCGAGGAGGGGAGGGTGAAACTGTCCCGCAACCTGCCGACACAAAGTTCCCTCGCGGACAGCAAAGTTGAGCGCTCGGTCAGAGCTCTGAGCCGACGTGTCACCAGAGCAAACTCTCGGTTGTCACTCGACGAAGGTGAGAGGGCGCCGGAGGAGAGGAGCAGCGAGGAGGACAAGGATGCGGAGAGCAACAACAATAACAACTGCAACAGCGGAGGAGGAGAGAGGAGGAGGAGGGCGAGCGCCGTGGAGATTCTGAGGAGGAATTTCGCGGTGGTTAAATCTCCTTCTCTCCGTTTGAACAGCAGCGGCCGGATGCACCGCGACACCGAGCGTGAAAACCACCCGGGGAACGATAACAACGACGCTCTTCACGGTCATGGAAGTGAATGTGGCGAATGTGCAAAGTCGGACAGGGAAACGGGAGAAGACGGGACTAAAAACGAACCAACCTTGAGCGAGTTAACGACTTCGGATGCTGATGTAGTTCGGTGCCATCATCTATGTGACAATGACGTCAGCACGGCGAGTCTAGACGAGTCTCTCCGTGTCAAAGAACATGTGTATTGCACTGTTTACTGCATCGCCAACGACATTCATCACAGAGACACTGACACGACCTACGATGAAACTGTCTCGTCTGACGAGCCGGACGCTGAGGACTCTGAGGCCGGACCAGACGCGGATTCGAGTCCGGAACCGTCTCTGTACACACTGGACGACCTGGGGGACCCTTTCGGGGACATGGTCCATCAGCTGTTCAAGGAGCAGGCTGATGCGGAGAGTGCGACGCAGAGTTGCCGGGTGTGCCTCGAAGACAAAACCATCGCACCCCTGCCCTGCTGCAGGAAGGCCGTGTGTGATGAGTGTCTGAAACTCTACGTCAGCTCCCAGGTTAGTGAGAGGGCGATAATACAGTGTGTAATCTGTGCCACTGTGATTTATCAGTGATTAAAATTGAACCACAATTAGAATTGTCCTTATTAAATGTCCAGTCTGTAACATCTAGTAAGGTTTATACAGACAATACAGTACAGCAACATCACTGTTTGTATTGTGGGGGAATAATATGGAAAATATTGTGTCATAGGGAGCAACACAGGAGTTTTCTGCTGTGTAAATGACAATTATAATTTGTGTGTTAAGAAGGAGGTAATATTATACTAAAAGCATGTTATTTCCAACATAATATCCAGTTAATAGCTCGATTTATGAAAATTATTACTACCCTCATATTAGTATATAATCACTTTAAAATAAATATTGTTTAGTTTTTATAGGCCTTTAGTGGTGGTTGCTGGTCTTTGAAACAGGGGAAGCTCATGTCCGGCCCAGTTATTTAAACATAAACGTAAATTCTGCGAATAAACAACGAGGAACTTAAAACAAAGCGAACAAACAAGGAGGACAAGGAAACTCGATAATAATGTAAATTAGCTATTAACTGTTTTTTTTACAGTGTAAATGTACAAAAGAAACAGACTCCCCTCGCAAAATCCACACAGGACTGAGGCATCAGTTACGCTGTCAATCGAAAACTGGTTCTGCCTTTCAGTTTCTCCAATCATCATGCAGAAGAATTGACTCATAGAGAAGCTGAGCTTCCGTGGAAGTGTAGTTTTTGCTGCATTTTTACAATCACAGTCGAGCTCACAGCAGTGAAATAAACCTATTCTGTGTCGTCCCATAGGATAAGTTGTAGTTGAGCCTCCAGTGGTTTTAATATGGAGGCTGCTATGGGAATATGACATTCACGTAAGGCGCTGACTTGTTTAGTATTGAAATGTTAATACAACACAGAACTTATTTGACAACATTTTAGCGGAAACTGAGCTCCCTTCGCTGTTTTAGAGCTATCGCCACTGCTTGCGTTACAGAAGCAGCCATCATGTGCCGCCATGTTTCTACACCAGCCTGAACACAAACTGAGAGTTCAAATGGGGCCTTTCACATTTTAAAGCCTAATAACATCCTGTTCCTTGTATGCAAAGGCTACCATAGTTCCCTGAAGCACCTGGGAAAGGAAGTGATGATAAGAGAAGTCCTTATCATTTGTTACAGGCTGCATTAGATTTCACTGACACGCTGTACCTTTTAAATTAAAAATTGGTTGGTCTTCTAAGTCTTGGAAAAGTATGTACTTTATTTCTTTCTTTATGGAGGCAGCTATTACGACATCCTGGTTGTAATATGCAAAAGTGACCATAATTACCTGATTCTTACACACACACACCTTTAAATCAAACTCTTTCTATATATTTGGTTTGTGTATAAAACAAAACCGTTTTCTGACATTCTATGGATCAAGCAGCTACCCCATTAATTGAGAGACTAATCGACCGATTGTTGTGAAAATAATGTTAGTTTGTTGTTCGTTTCCTTAGCAGCAACAACATCAACACACAAACTATCCTCTCTGTTACCTTTTATGTCTTGTGCTTGGCATCTTATCTGCCTTCAGGCGGGGGCATGGCTGCAAATTCTGGGAAGTGTGGAAAAAACTGATCCTTCACTGGATGAGATCAGACCACAAATGTAAATATTTGGATTAAAGATTAAAACGGTTTTAAATAGTACAACATTTTTGTGGGATTGTTGTCGCAAAGCTGTCACAGCGGCGTGTCTCGACGCCTTGTGATGAGTATTTTTCTGTGAATGTGGGTCACGCTCTGCTCTAAAATTGGTACCTGGGCAGGGAAGCTTTTCACAAAAGCACACTTTGTGTGATGCCGGGTTCATGCAGCAGACTTTTATTCTCTTACCACAGGCCCACTTATTTGAAGGAGGATCCTCCACTCAGATAGTTTACAAGTGTGTACTTGAGCTCAGGTGTGTTGCTGCTTCTTCTTCTTCTTCTCCCCACAAGTTGCCATTTGCTGATGCAAAAAAATAAAGCTTGGGCTGCGTGATATTAGGAAAACATGCATCATGCAATCATACAACAGTGATATGATAAAGCAATAATCTTCGTATTTTAGAAAAACGAAATGAGGAATCTACATTTATTGCAGTTCAAGCAGTCTTTGCAATACTGTATGTATATAACTTTTACATTATGTCTCACATGCTGATATCGTACTGTCGATATATGTGTGCAGAAGTCAGTCAAAATAGAGTCATAACAAAAACCAATTTTCACCCCGTCTGACCTTTTGAATATCGATGTGAAAATAAAGAGCCGAGTCACAGATCTTACTCATTGGTCCTGGTGATGATTTACTGATGCATCCTGACAATGAATAATTGATAGATGAAACATTTGCTTCCATTAATCTTCAGTGGAGCTGCATGGAAATAGGCACTCGGCAACAAAAAGGCACATTGCTAGTCGCTGCCTCCTACCAAAGCCGAAGTGTCTCATGGTGGATTTTCTTTTGTTTTAAGTGCCCAGTTTATACAGTGGTGATGCTCTTCTTAAATCTGTTGTAATAAAACAGTGTTTATCAGTCTTATATCAGATATAAGACTTACCTTCTATCTGTTATTATCGCTGTCTTTGATAACAGTGTATGGATAATCACACCGGCACAGACGTGCACTGATAAGCACACTGAGGATGAGATAAGGTCATGTAAGCGATCCTGAGTAGGTGGAATTTTCTTCTGTTAATGCATCACACACACGTTTGATGTCGTCCCCCAGTAGTTACAGTAAACATTAAGTGAGAGAGATCACAGTATAAGGACCTGGATCTTGCTCCAGGGCACTTCAGAAAAGGAGGTCAGGCAGGGTAGATGGATGCAGTTGTTAGAGGTTGGATTTCAACGCTTTGTCTCTGTCCATATTGTTATGACAAAGGTTAGAGCAGTAACCAGTCCCCTTATAGCAAGGCATTATTGGCAAACTGTTGATTTGTATTTTCTCAATAATATTCTGAGTTTATTTTGATCTCACTGTGCACAGCGCCCTGAGATTAGAGCAGATTAATCTGTCAGTTACTTTCGCGATTGATCGATTGGTCCATAAATTCGAAATGATGATGATGTTCTCAGTCTTGTTTTGTCCAGAAACCAACATTTTTTTCGGTTTTAATGGAGCAATGGAACCCGGAAATATTCACATTTAAGAAGCGGAAAAATCAGAGAAACATGAAATATGGATTATCAAAATAATTGACGATTAATTGCGTAACTGATTAATAATCAGCAGCCATACTTGAGATAATGACTTAAAGTGATACAATGTAGGATGTAGGGCTGAAACTCGATGAATTGATTATTAATCAATTATTTATTAGGTTTGAGTGTTTTCTAAAGAATTAAAACCAGTTTCTGTGATTTTTCAGCTTCTTAAATGTGAATATTGTCTGGTTTCTGTGCTCCATATAACTAAGAAATCTATAACACTGAATAATTTTGGTTTGTGGCCAAAAACAAGACATTTGAGAATGTCGTAATTTCCAGGTTTGAGAAACAGTGATCAACATTTTTCAACATTTTGTGTCATTTTATGGACCAAACGATTACTATAATAATCATTAGTCGTTAGTTGCAGCCCTAGTAGGATTGAGTCTCGGGTTACCCGCACGCTTGTTGTTGTTTGTTACAACTGTTGTGAAATGTAATACAAACCAATTTTACTGCTGAACTCTGAAGTAGGACTTAATGTAATGTGCAAACAACCATGTCTTCAAACCAGGTACAGTTATAGCATTTCACACAAATATGATTACATTGTTTTATCTTTCAAGATAATAGACACAGATAGAATGATAGTGCTTTAGCTCCTGTTTTCATCGGCTTGTGTCACCTATTGCTCATTGTATGAACATTGTTTGAATCACTTGATTTATGGATGAGTGGACAAGATGATTTCAGTGACACAGTCTGACACTCGGCAAGCTCACAGAACCAGCTCGCCCTCTGTCGAGTATCTCTCCAGCAGAGGAAGGAGTGAGTAAAAGCCAGAGTCAGTGGCGATGTGTCGCTTTGTGTTTTACCTTTATTCAAGATTCAAGATTCAAAGTGTTTATTGTCATATGCACAGCAAAGAAACACCTGTTTCCCTGTACAATGACATTCTTACTTTGCTGTCCACTCAAAAAAACAGCAAAAAGTAATAGTATTAAAAATAGTATTTAGATATACATAAAGAAAAATAATAAATAATAATAATAATTAGTGGAAATGTAGAACAAAGTCACCCACACTTTTAACACACCACGTGTAGTTTGTGGGTGTGTAAGTGTGAGAGAGAGCCGTCCAAACCTGTCCAACCAGTCTGGCAGTGGTCATCACAGACCACAGTGTGTGTTGTGGCAACAATAGTAACACATCAGCTCGCAGTCTTGCAGAGGACATGTTTTCATATTCATGTAACGTGCTGTGTGTGTGCGAGCACGTGCTGTAAGTGATATTTGGTATGTCGCCCACATGGCCATGGCCAGTGCTATTGTTATTTGCTTCTCATTGTCTCCCATTCATTCCCAACAGCAAAAACAATCCCTAACCTTAATCAAGTTCATGTCGCCCTAAACTTAGCCGCTTCCTCAAAAGTAAGGTTCTGCCTTATTAGGACCAGGTTTTGGTCTTCATGGAGACTGGTGGCGAGATATTCTCTTTGCAGAGAAGTTCTGGGAAGAGGACAAAAAGAGACAAGAAAAGCAAATAGATGGTGAAAAGGAAACAAAGAAAAAGTCGCTGGTGTGAGTCAATGTCCCTCCAGTCGTACCGAGAATAATCACTGTGTCATGTGTAACATTAGATGTGATCTGAGCACAAAGGCTGTCATGAGTATCTTGACTTAAAGCATCACACCCTGTGAGAATGAGAAGACCGCGAATGTGTCAAATGTAGTCTTGTGTTTGCTTGTGCTTATTTGAAACAATTTGAATAAGTAAGATACAGCGTTTTGACGTGTACGAGCACTTGGTTTGCTTCAAGCGTAATTCAGAACATCACCTGCGGTTACCCGTCATGTAAAAGTTTGTGTGTGCGTGCGTACAGTATTACATATTAACTTACACTCTCTCCACTGCCTCCTTCAGTCTGACATTAAACTACCAATCTCTCACTCTATTCTCCGGTAAATTATTAACCATTCCCCATCAGTGGCTTTTGTGAACATACCCCACATCTAGCATTGTTACTCTGTGGGAGAAACCCACCAGCTCTTCCATTTAAAGCACATAGCGTTTTGTTTCATATTTCAATGTTCTATCACTTCTACTTTCTCTCTCTCTCTCTCTCTCTTTGTCACTGTCACTTGCGCACACACAGATGCACATACGTCACACTTCCAGTTATGACGCCTTTGTGTATTTGAATAAAGAGCCAGATATGATCATACGGAGTCACAGGAGATTAATCTAGGATGCATTTTAATCCCTGGTGCATATTTAGCCCAATCTGGCTGTGACCTGAGATCTAAACTGAGGACAGATGTTTTTTACAGGTCTGAACTGACCGATCTGTGATGTCTCACAGGTCCGAGTGGCCAAGCCTCACATCAGCTGTCCTATCCCAGAGTGCAGTGGTTACCTGGAGGAGGGGCTGGTGATTTCCCACTTGGCCAACGAGGATGTGGCAAAATATCGTTACTTTTTGGAGTTGAATCAGCTGGATTCCAGCACCAAGCCGTGCCCCCAGTGCCGTCAGTTCACCTCTCTGAAGAAGCACAACAGTAACCACTCCGAGCAAAAGTACAAGGTAAGCTCGGCTGTTCCAGCTGCACAGAGGCTTTAGCAGCAATACTCTGTGAAATGCATGAAATCCGACTACAAGACCAATGTCTGCATGGGTCTCCTTTCCTTTAGATCCAGTGTGGTAATTGCCAGTTTGTATGGTGTTTCAAATGCCACGCGCCCTGGCACAACGGCATCAAATGCCGCGAATACAGGAAAGGAGACAAGCTGCTACGAACCTGGGCCAATGTAATCGTACATGGACAAAGAAACGCCCAAAAGTGTCCACAGTGCAAGGTAAGAAGTGCAGATAGTTGACGATCTACGAGCTGCAGTAGAGCACCGGTAAGCACGGGCACCGCTGGCCGTTTCTGCAGAGCAACGTGGGCGTGTGTAAATGGAAAAGGGAGTTGACTGATGGGGTGTGGAATCAATGTAGATGAATAAATCGATGGAGGCAAAGAAGCATTAAAAGCAGCGACAGATGATGGATGGGGCACTACAGAGAACGAGGTGGAGGCCCAGATTTAAAGTGCATGTGGTACAACGGATCAGAGACACACAGATGAGGAACATATTGCAAAAATGATGATGTCTCTGCTGCTCAAAATCATGCCTGGTTGACTCTCACGGTCATAAAAACCGACCTGGTCTTATCTCTCTGTCTCATTACAACTGAGTTAGTCTGCACTGTATCTAATTTGACTGTCAGAAGATGACTAAAGGAAGGCATAAATTAAGCTAATTACCGGTTTATGGGAAATGTTTGCTCACAGGAGCAAAGGCTTTCCATCTGTGTGCTTCGCACTGCTGTGCTGCTCCGCGTCTCCGAGTCCCTGCTCTGGAAACAGGGTGGGACCGTCGCGTTTGACTGTGAAGCCAAACAAATTGGTGTCATGGTGGGTTACGGTGGAAAAGAGGCTGAGAGCGGCTGAACTTAATTCCTAGTTTATAGCAAGGCTGCTTACTGATAGAGCAGCCGAGCAGTGAGAATCCATTAGCAGTGCTGCTGCATGAATACACTATCACGGTGCCACTAAATGGTCGTTTATGTGAAAATAAGAGAAGTGTGTACCTGCACTGCACTCGAATGTCAGTAATGTACTCTTTTTTCTTTCTCTCATTAAGATTCATATCCAGCGAACAGAAGGATGTGACCATATGAGTTGCACACAGTGTAACACAAACTTCTGTTACCGCTGTGGTGAGCGTTATCGACACCTAAGGTTTGAGCCTTTTGCTATTTTTCTCCTCCTTTTATGTTTTTTTTTTTCTTCCCCCTGCAGCTCTGGTTTCATTATCTCCATGTTTTTTTGGCAGGTTTTTCGGGGATCATACATCAAACCTCAGCGTTTTTGGCTGCAAGTATCGCTATCTGCCCGATAAACCTCATCTGAGACGGCTAATTAGAGGCTCTGTCTGTGGTATGTTGGTGTTTATACTGTATGTAGGAGTATGTGCTGGTGGGGCAAAGAGACTCCTGAATCTGCTCCTCCTTTACTCTGTGAAAAGCTTTTAATACCAATTAATTGAGTCTGAAATATTGAAATTTACACTAATACAGCTCTCTGTTAATACACACTATTTTTGCTTTATTGGAGTTGTTTAGGGTTTTAACGAAGATTCAGTACAGTGGCCATAAACTGTTGTTGACTGTTGTTGCTGTTTTCTTTTCTGTTTTCAACTGGCTTTATTTTCTGTTCCTCCACTACTCTGTCTGACTGAAAATGAACCAGTGAGACAACTTTGCCCTCAGCTGGAGATTATAATAGTGTATAAACATGAGCAATACTGCGAGAAATTGAAGCGGCGAGTTAGTTTTTTCCCCCCTTCGTTTTCAGATAAAAAGACAAGGTCATGTTTCACAAAATATGTGTGAGTTTCAAACCGTGCAATCATGCAAATTCATGTGTACCTACAGTATGGGTGTGTTGGCCTAAAAGTTAGGTGTGGTGCGGTACAGTGTTGGCACATTGCTATTTTTAGGTAGTGGAACTTGACTGGGAATTTGATAAACACAAACATGATCTAGTGCACAATTATTGCTACTTTATATCACAACTAAAAATGTGACATAAAATGACATAACACAATTTCTTTTAAAGCCTGAATATGTGACCTATAAACACACACCCCCAGGATGTCCACTGTGTTCATTTCATTCTTATTAACTCTTTGTCCACAAAGATATTCAGTTTACTTTCACACAATACCAAAGAAAACATATTTAAAATCACAGAAAACGAATTTATCAATGATCAAAATTGTTGTCAACTTAGTATCATTACGCTATAATTGGAAGTTTAGTCTAAATCCAATCATTCCTGAGCACCGCAGAGCCGCAGTTACCATGCAACATACTCTATTATTCTTATAACTGCAGGACGAGTGTTCATTCATATCTGACTGTAGTCACAGAAACCACAGACTGACGCTGTATAATGAAGTATGAAGGAATCACTATACTGTATCAGATTAGGTTAGTCACAATCATCTTTTCGCATTTATCAAGTTATTGCACGAGTGAGCCTCCAGGAATCGGAGCTCCCGTGATAGAACTGTCTGACTCTTCTTTGTGACAGCTACAGCTTGTGATATCAGCGGGGAGCCTGTCGGACCAAGAGCTAATTTCTACCTTAACAAGAGCCTGTTCGCTCATTACGGCTCTCATCGCTGTTCTAATGTCATGGACGGTTAGCGCCACAGATTTTACATTTAACATGAAAAATATCAGCTGCATTTCTGTAACTACATCCTTGTGACTTAACATCTTTAAAAGAAGGAAATTCTGCCGCGATTCATTAACTCTTTCACACCTTAGCCTCAAATGTTTTTTTTATTACTTATTTTAATCATAAAAAGGGCTACAAAATGTCCTGTGAGTAAGTGTAAGTAAGTTTTTGCCCATTTTTCCATAATAACTTTCAATATCTGGCAGATTTTCACAATTGATTGCCTGTTAAATTAGTGTATTAACAATCACGGTATTGTCAAGTGCGTCATCTGCGATACGCTCTGTGTTAAAGAGTTATAATTGAAATATGGTGACACAAAAAACCCATTCATTTTAAACAATGCTATGTCTTTCTATGTAACACAAGTATTCATTTTCATCACAAGTGACTCCTGTTATTGAGTCTTGCTCTCTCCGTGTCTCCCTGCAGGCGCTAAGGTGCTGATAGCTCCAGTGGTTATTCTGCTGGTGGTGGTGCTGGGAGCCCTCGCGCTGGTGATAGGTAATGAAATTATATGCATATATACCTGAGGGGTGCACTAAACAAATAACAACTGAATGCTTTGGCTCCAGAATCTTGCTTTCGCGCAGCCGTGCAGCTGCAGTTTTCAAGGACATCCTCTGTTATAGGCATCTCATTAGCGCTATAGATCCGGATTTCCACTGTCGGGGTGGCTTATTTTTATTTGTCGAAAGTAACATCCAACAGGAGACTCTTCTGCGCCATCTGTCAGGCACTATTTTGAACTATTGATGCCTCAGCTGAACTGTAATTAGTGTTAATCCCTTCGCCGTGTCTGTATGTCTGACAGATGATCTGCCACGGGCTTACATGCCGCGGTGGCAGATTGATATTTATTTTCATAGTTAATAGTCTTCACTCCGCCTTTTTCGGCTCATTTAATTTGGCATACGCCAAATCTGTTCGCGGCGCTTTGTAGTACAGAATAATCAAATCAGATCCATGTGGAAACGTCTTGAGATTGTAAAGCGGTCGTGCCCAACTTTTGAATGTAAACAAATGTCAATTATATTCAAACTAATGGCAAATAAGATCACGTAATGCTGAATAAGTCTGTTTTAACATCTTTTACACACACTCACACACACACACCATTTCCTGGCATAAACACTGACCTTATCAGGACCAATAGTCCTCATGGAGACCAAAACCTGGTCCTAGTGAGGCAGAAAATCACATCTTAGGAACTTTCTCGACTCAGGGGAAGCTGACCCTACTACCCCATTCTAGTAATATACTGTAAAGCTAAATGCAAATTGGTGAAGTATTCCGCTGCAGCAGGAGAATACACCAGTGTCTCTGTCACTCACTGCAGAAGCTCCATTCATGTCTTTTTTTTTCTTACTTCCAGCCGCTCGTTTTTGAGCTTTTGATCATAATCCACTGAGTAACTATCAGAAACGTACTTTTATGTCTTCTCTGCCAGTTTTGTGTGCTTTATGTTTAGAGATACAGAGAGGGTTATGGTAGGGAGGAAGAGATACTAACACTGATGCAACAGAAGTTAGACACTGGCGCTTTCAAAAATAAATATTTTGTCTGTATCTCTCTGTTCCTTCCTCATCTGTAGGTTCGGTGGTTTTCCCTGTCTACTATGTGTGTAAGAGGAGGAAGAAGCAGCGCTCTCAGGGCTCTGGACGGTGGATATAAAACCCTGCCCTACTCTACATCCAGGCCTCACACACACACACACACACACACTCACGCACACAGCTGGAAACGATGACACCCCCACATTTCCTCAGGGACAGACACGCCATGCTGAGTCATCGCACGAGTCTGTGAAGAACACCAGAGCGTGGGCAATTAGTGAGGACCAGGATATTCATGCTGAAACGGAAATAAAAAACAAAAAAAACTGACCCTGACATTGACGCTGAATTCAAGAGGAAACCACCGACTTGGTTCAGTGCTGCTCACAATATTGATGATAAGTGTTTGAATCCTTTAGGACTCAACATTTCCCAGCAGTGAGGACATGGCACAGTAGGTTTCGCTGCCTTTCAGTGTCATATTAAGCAAGAGGAGGCAGATTCGTTTACATCTGCACTTGTTGACGGATATCGCTGATGAACAACCTGGAAAAGTGCAAGAATTGGAAAAATCTGGAGAAAGCCATGTTAGAGAAGGGAATTCTCACTGATGCAAAAAGGACTGATCATTATTATTATTATTTTATTTTTTATTTTTCCCCTCCTGATCTCACTTTTCATTGACATCCAAACCTTTAAGTTTTGGGAAGCGCACACTATGAAACGCCAAATTAAAAGACTAAACTTCATGGGAGGATCATGGAAGGAGGATCTGGTATTGTTATTCGGATTTACACTGGATAATGGCTGACTCGGGCCTGATCTCAAGTTCTTGCTAGAAAGGTTAAGAGTTTTTCTAAATGCGTTTGGCATTTACATGCACACTCTCTCGTTAATGACACTTTTGTCTGGTTGAGGATTTCCATCATCTCCTCCCTTTCATCTCTCTAACTGTCCTTTAGTTCTTCCATGGTTGGGGCGATATGGCCGGAATTGTAATCACAATATCATTTTGAAACTACTAACTGTGGTTTAGAACTTCTTCAAGACACAATTCTGAGGTACAACATCCAAGGCAGTGATCTATAGTATCTCAATGTGTGGTGTTTTCCCCAATGCATACAACATTATAGTGATATATATATATTTATATATATATATATATATATATATATATATATATACATATTGTTATATGGCATTGAAGAAAATTATATTGTGATAATTATCAATATTGCTTTGTCGCCCCCTGCTGTAGCTCCTCCTCCTCCCTTCCTGACCGGATCATGGCTCACACACACACTCTCTGTCTGGCAGCTCTTCACTGCTGTACTCACATACTGTAACTGTGTGCCAGTATCTGCGGCTATGCAGTAACTGTGCCAAAACAAAAACGCTGAACGTGACAGGACAGACAGTTGACCCTCCCCCTTTTGTTAGCTTTTTCATTCATTCATTCATACATTGTCTTTATCGTCGCTTTGTCCTCTGCAGGAGGGTCCCAGCTGACACAGGGCGAAAGGTGGGGTGCACCCTGGACAGGTCGCCAGTCCATCACAGGGCCACATATAGAGACAGACAATTCACTCACTCACTCCAGTTAACCTCCGCTAGCCACTACTCCACTGTGATTTGTTTTTAGAGGGTCGCCCTTTTACAGAGGTGTGGGCGGGTGGGTGGGTGATGCTGCGAGTCTGCACAGGATCACACACACACACACACACACACACACACGTCGCAAGCGTGTTTATGCACAAGACAGAACGGATGCCATTCCGAACCGCTTTTCAGCTAAATGATGCGACTGATCATGTTGCTGTAGATGCACAGAAAACAGTGTTCAGGTTTGTTGTTGTGTGGGTGGTCGTTTGCCAAAAGGGTAACCTGGATGCTGAAAACATTTTTCAATATATTATAAAAGCTTTGAGGGTCTGTGTCAGGTTGCTTTGCAGTTTGGAGTTCGGATGTAAATCGTAAGATGATGTAGTTCTTAAGCTTTTCGGGAATTAACGTGTGAGGTTTTTGATTTTGAAGTGCAGAGGATTTCTCTCTGATTGAGAGGTTGGAGAGTGGAGTGACATTGAGGATTTTATCTTACACACACACACACACACACCAAGCTACTCATACACATAGGCACTAAAACAAACCTACATGTGCGGTGCTGCCAGGAATCAGGAGATATCCAAGCGCGTTAACAGTCATCATGTGACAGCAACCAGCTCACTGTCCTCCTTCTATCTATCTATTCTCTCTTCCTCTTTTCCTCTCTTTCATTATTTTTTCCATTGAGCACTCCAGCCTGTCCTCCGAGGTGTCACTGCATTTACATTTCTCTGACCTCTGCCGTGAAAAGAGGCTAAAAAAAAGCTGACGGTTACATTATGAACGGCTCGATTGAGGTAAAAATGAGCGCTCATCCTCTGCAGCTGAGGCTTTAAAAGCCATCCAGACTGGATGGCTTTTAAAGCCTCTGATATATGAAAATAACACAGAGCAGAAGTGTGGCGCACACTGCAGTCAAGAACATCAGTCACAGACATTTGTGTGTGTGTGTGTGTTTTTATCCCACCCACTCTATGGATCTATCATTTTTTTTTATGTTTCTCCTTAATGGAAAGTCTATGAACACGTTCAATGGAGACGACTAAATGACAACAGAAGACGAGGAGAGGCACAGAAGTGATGCTACGGCACAGAGGGAAGAGATTGCTGTGTGTGTTTTCATGAATGCATTTTTTAAAAATCCGTTGTGTTTACCGGTGGAATATATCCCGAGCGTTACAGCATGTTTCACTTCTGAATCTTTGCTAAATCCCGGATTTAAAGTATGAAGGAAAAGCAGGTTCTT
The DNA here is from genome assembly GCF_019176455.1 of Solea senegalensis. Lineage (NCBI taxonomy): Eukaryota > Metazoa > Chordata > Actinopteri > Pleuronectiformes > Soleidae > Solea > Solea senegalensis. The sequence continues at coordinate 8,429,376 of NC_058037.1, forward strand.
TGTTCCTGCACATAATGGGACATTTTTGCAGTGCAATGCCATTCGCTTGGCTTTATTCCAGGGATCTGAAACATTTTCTAGGAAATAATGAATAAACTGCTGTCTGGTACAGTACAGTCAAACTGTACATGCAAGGATTTCTGCAGTGCTTTGGTTCCTGGGTGTGGGTTTGAATGCTGTCTCAGGAAGCCCTGTTCTCTCCTCACTGTACCCAGAGCTCTCCATCCACATGACGTGTGCCGCCAGAAATCGATGAACAGCCTCACTGGTTCAAGATACTTCCTGATGCATTCGCTCTGAGCTGCTTAGCAACCATTTTTAATTCCAGGGGAGGGAAAAAAATCCTCCAGTGTCAAAAACAAACAAACAACCAGATCCAGATCTCAGCCTGTGTTTCTCTGTGTGACTCAGCCGTGTCGTGGAGGTCAAGGCGAATCAGCTCTGGGAAACCGAACGAGTTAAGTTTGGCGCCAAACAAAATGTTGTTGAAAGTATCTACGCATCTGTTGAAATGTTTTATTGCACAATGTGTTTTATGTAACTGCTTGGTTAGCACCACAGTGACATGTGACTGACTGACTGACTGACGGGAGCGTGGTGGATATTTGTACTTCAGAACAGAGGAATGTATCAACAGAGGGGGGGAATTTAGGTTCATTTACTTTGGGCTGTTGTTTTCTAATTTTTGTATTGCATGCTACCACTGAATTTATCCTTATTCTTTGCCAAAGAATCAACAAATGTCATTTTTTTGACGACTGATTAATTGTTTACATGATTTATCAGGAAAAAGGAATGCCCATAATTTGGTCAGATGAGGTTAAAAGCTTCCTGATGAACGTGGGTTTACTGACGCATTCAATTAATATGAACCTGTGCCCTCTGTTAAGCTGCAGCCATGCACCTATATCTGATTTCTTTATCCTCTATTGGTATGTGTATGTTAAAGATGCCATGTTGCCATCATTGCTTTGTTACATAACTGACTTTTACTGACATTCGCTGACATTTACCCAAACTGTAAGTTGGTTTAAGCTCTATGTGCAAACAAAAATTTTTTGTTTTAGCCAGGGGATTTCCTTTGCTGGGGTGTGTTGGCTGGCTGATTCCCCCCAGTTGTTTTGTTTGTCCCAGTAATATTGGCATAAATATGCAACGTGCCTTCACATCCAGTATAGATCAGGGTTTACCAAGCTGTGGTTCATGTTGCAAATGGGAGTAGAATGTGTCGCAGACCTGAAGCAGAGTAAATTATAACAGATGGCCACGTCTTGGTTTCACCTCTGCTGCAATGCCAAAGTATTTGATTAATAATTATATATGAAATGACTCCCACTCCCATCTTCAAACTCTATTTTCATGTTGCTCTGTGTAAACACCTGTGTAAACACCTTGCACGGAGCTCACAGCCACCTTTGTTCTAGTTTCTGCTCATGTCGGTGTCTCCTGAAGCACACATTTCCCTTGATAACACACAAACAGAGTAACTACAACATACTGTAGTTAAAGACTCTCACAAGACAGTGTCGAGTACAATCAGGCCTTCAATTAACTAATTAATGTGTGTGTGTTTTCCTGCTGAATGTTATTTTTTTGTAGAGATTCAAATGTATACAGGTATCACAATCCAGGGTTTCCCATATGTCCCAGATACCCACGCTCCTACTAACCTCATTGTTTTCATTCTGTAGGTTAAAAAGAGTAAAAATAAAAAAAAACATAAGTGCGAAAAGGCTGTGAAACCAAAAAGGATTTGTCAAATCAAACGTGTATTTATTGACAATCATGGAGGTGATTTTCAACTCAGGAGGCCTGTGGTTATTCAGATGAGTGTGTAGTATTAGTATTATGGGCTTTCCTGGTTAAATATGCATTTGCTGGAAAAAAACAGCATCATTTTTGTATGTTTTTAAATGTCTTTTCTTTTTTTTATTTGCACCAAAAAGACACATTCTTCCACCTGCTGTCACTGTTAAAATTGTCTGCTGATATTATCATTATCATTATTATTATTATTATTGTTCACAAACATCTGATGGAGAATAAATACAACTGGATCAAACGCCATCATGCATTTGTTTGAGTTGATCTCTTTACACTAGGGGTGTAGAGCACTCCCCTGATCATACAGTGAATGTTTCCATCGCCTGTCACAGCCGTGTTTACAATTTATTGCCAGCAGGGGTCGTCAGAGTGCCACACAAGACTTTCACCTTAATTTGTACACTTAATTTGCAATGCAAATATAAGTGTACTGTTGCAAGCAAATCTATGTAACAATAATTATTTGCAAGATTATTTATAGGATTATGTAATATAAAAAATAAGCTTAATAATATTTAATAACAATTGTGTAAGTTAAGTTATACTATATTCAATTTATTGTTGCTTATTCTAATTTTAATTCTAATCTAATTTTGCTTAGGGCCCCATGAAGGCTTGGGCCGGCCCTGGTGAGCCAGCAAACAACCTAGGTTCTCCTGTAGTTGATATGGAAAGTTCTCCTCGTTTTAGGTTGCACATTAGTTCCCATGAACGTTCCCCTATTTATGTTTGATTACATTAGAATGACATTTGCATTATACTATCTGCACATTAGCAGGATTTATAGCAGAATTTTATATTTTCAATAAACCCAATTGCAAAAAATACAGAATGTATATATAGATATGAAAATAAAATCAAGCTGTTGTGTGTTATTAGGACGATCACTAAGCAAATAGGGTGGACAGACAACTAATCATTGATTTAATAAAGAGATGTGTTTATGAAGCAGTTTAGGTTAAACGTCCTATTGATCATTTTAGATTTTAAATGATTGCAAGTCTTTGTATTATGATTGTGATGTATTGTATTACAAGTTTTTCTTCACTAAGAAAATATGTGACTTCATGTCTGGAATACACTATATGTATATATATATATATATATATATATGTATATACATTATATATAAGTATTATTCACAACAGCGGAAGCCCATTGGCTCGTGACGTGCGCCCAGCCCCGCCTCAGGCCTGGAAGCAGCGCGTGACATCCGCGGAGCGCATGAACGCGCACTGACCCGGCGCCGCGCGTGCTGCGTGTCAGTATCTGTGTCTGTGTGTGTCTCACGAGGCTGTTTGAGGAGTTCACCTGGCTGTTGCTGATGGAAACCAGACAACAAGGTGAGAAGACGCGAAAGAGCAAACATTTCACGTGTTATTCGCTCCTTTCGTGGGTTTGTTTTGTTTGTTTTTGAGCTGGAGTTTTTGACGTGGGCTGCACACGTCACTGAGGTCACAGTCATCGTGGGTATGTGATGCCACAATACAGGGAAGTAAGAATGAACAATGTACGACAATAATTTTGTAGTATTGAGAGAGTTGTTTTCCCCACATGAAAGTGAACACGTGTCATTTGTTATCCTGAGGTTTTTAAATACACTCACTGGTCATTTTATTAGGTACAGCCGTTCACTGTAGTGCCATCTGCTCGTTCATGCAAATATTTAGTCAGTCAATGACATGGCAGTGACTTAATGCACTTAGGCGTGGTGAGGATGACCTGCTGCAGTTGAAACCAAGCATCAGAGCAGAGAACAAGGGCCATTTCAGTGACTTTGAACGTGCTTGTTGGTGACAGACAGGCTGGTTTAGGAGCTGCTGGTGACTGTAGTGAGTTCAGGTAGAAAAGCAAACATCCTCCTCACACAGTGGCCCAGTGTGCAGCAGGTATGTGTTACTGTTTGTTCATGACAACACGGAAACTCCGGATTAAATAAAGTTTGCACGCACAGAATCTGTCTTATGGTTTAATGCAGGAGATTTCTGGTATTTTTGGTATTTGCAGACTTAGTTTTCCTTCACTATGATATCAAAATAATGTCCCCGTTGGCCACATATGGTCTCCAACATCTTCCTTTGAGATTATTCAAAGAATAAACTTACAGTATGATATCAGTAGAAGTGTTTTTCATACAATCACTTGAACCCTCAGGTGCTTTTTTAGATGAACAAAAGTATGAATGTAGCCTACAATTTAAATGGGAATGGTCTGATATTTAAAATCCTCACTGGCTCCAGCCAATTCAATGTGTTATGTTGTTATAGTGGTGAATGTGGTGTATTTGTGTTGTTATGGCTAACAATGAACTTTCTGAATTTCAGAATCAGTGAGTTGCTGTTTTGTTTTCTTTTTGCATAAACGTGAACGTTCTGTTGTGTCTCAGGCTTTGAAAGTTTCCTCTTGTCACCGAGTCCTGAGATTACGTGTTATTATGGAAAGATTAGAAGAAAAAAGAGCCTTGGCTTGGGAAGGTTGCTTTGCTCTTAACTTTCCCTGAAGAACTTGAGAGGTTTATTTGCTGCATGTACAGTGTGTCGGCCAAACTGCAGGCCAACTTGGCCTCGGGTTTAGCTTTTCAATTGATTTTGCAGCCATATGACCGTCTCCGGGCCCCTGATTTAGCTTAGCCACATGACTGCCGGACCAAATGGAAGTCTTGTGACCAAAGATATTCCACCCCACTCAAAAAGAAGTGGGGGAGCATGACACGGGAAAGGCTGAAATGCTTATTTGACAATATCATTTGAATTGTTTTAAAAAGAGAAAGGCTTTGGAAGTTACTCGTCTGAGGTGTGATGGTGGCACTGGAATAACCAACATGTTGTTTGCCTGTCAACTTGATAAATGACATCGAGTGACCGATAGCGTTGATTATGGCCACCCATCATGCTTGTTTTGCACTGATATCAGATAAACTGTGAAACCGGGAGGAAATGACTACCACTGAAACAGCACAATGTTGGCCAGCTTCCTCCTCCTGCTGTGCTGCATTATGGTGTTGTAATCAGATTTCATGAGCAAATCTGGTTGGCTCAGAATTGCCACCAGCTCACTTTTCAGATTGCAAGAACTGAGAACTTCCAGTTAGATCGCAGGGAAGTTCAGATCTCTGCCACAAAGGGGTCAAAAATCAGATTTCCTGTGTCACACCAGTGAAGACTCGGCTAATCTGCCTGCACCGACTCCTACAAGACAGACCTATTATCCATTTAGTGGATTTGGGACAGACACCAGAGAAACAGATCCCTGTGTGTGTGTGTGTGTGTGTGGATGTCTAACCAGTTTTCTTGTCTCCTCTCGCCCCCTGCTGCCTTGCTCTGCTGCAGAGCTGCTGTACTCTAGTGTTCTGAGTGAAGCAGAGGTGGACTGGGGCAGCATGGGTCCCGGAGAGCAATGGGTTAACTCAGTCACACACGAGGGAGGGCAGGGTAAGACTCGACTCTCCCAGATGAAAACATAAATCCACACTGAATTCCACGAAGCAGAAAACCGATGTCGCTGGTGTTTTTAAAGAAGTGTTGCGGCACATTTTCTCTCTTCTGTGGTGGAGGGTTTGTTTATGTGATGATTTTCAGGAGAGTGGTTGAGTGTGTTAATCTGATGACACGGAGAACGGCGGGGCAGGAAACCTTACTTTTAAACTACCCTTATATGTTCACGTCGTTTTGTCACAGTGTGCGTAGAGCTGACACTCAAAATCACCGTTTGAAAACAAAACAAAACAAAGCAAAGGCTGCTGTTGAAGTTATCTTGCATATCTGACAGATTATTATTATTGCATTGTCAAAGGTTTTGACTTCCCTGTTTCAATGTCAGAGATTTAGATCCTTCTTATGGGACATATTTCATTTCATCTCATCCTTGCGTTAGAATGTAGATCATGCTCCAACTCAAACCTCATCATCTGTCAGGATAAAAGTGCAATTAGATATTTCCCTCATATTGTTCAGTCCTAACACTGTGACAAAGAGTATTCTGTGTTCATTCCCCTCTGACTGAGGCTTGTCTCTTTAAGACCCCACTAACCAGAGTGCATTCTTTTCAGTTGACAGAAACTTCCCTTTACTCTGTTCTCACTGGCAGTTTCACATGCTTCAAATTCAAAATCTGCACCTTTTTTTTTGCCAGTTAAGCTAAAACCTAATTTCCCCAGAACTCATCCCTTCCAAAAACAAGATGAGTCAAGTGATTTCTGTTTTGCCCAAGACTCTGTAACTGTATCTTTGCCCAGGTTTGAACGAGGGTATGTTTTTACCCGTCCATAGATGAATCACGTAAGTGGACCTCAGATGATGGCGACATGGATGCCGGTCGCCAAAATGGGGAAAACCTGACAGAATGGGGTAAAATGTCCTCGCCCAAGGAGTTTGGCCAGAGCTCAGCGTCCTGCTCTGACAACTGGCTCATGTCCACTACTTGGGACATGCAGCTAGACAGCACAGGTGAAGAGGAGCATAGATTAGAGCCCATAGTGTAGACCAGTCTTTCACTTTGGTTGAACATTTACTTGTCATCGCAACTGACCTCACTAGGGTCAACACACCCTTCGTCTGTAATCTAAGTGGCCGGTTTTTGGTGGTATTATACTTCTTTAAGGACAAAACACTTAATGAATACCAGAGTAGATATGCCCCAGTAGTATTTAAGTCTCCGTAGGGTATATAGATCACGTTGGACCTAACTAAATCAGCAAAATCAAAAAGAGCCTCTCTGTCATAGAATTAAACAATCAAGTACAGAATTAAATGTTGACAAATCATAGAATAATTGAAGCCTTTTAGAGAAGTTATTGTTGGTTTGAAGTAAACAAAAATATGTTCTCCAAGAGGACTTGAGGATGTATCTCTAACTCTGTCTCCCCAGAGTAGAGTTTAATTTGTATATGTACTTGGTCAGTGTGTTTTGGACCGATCAGGTTCTGGGGTCCACTTAAACAGTCATTGCCGGAGCGAGAGAGGGTATGGACAACCTTCTTCTAAATGTAATCTACAGTATGTGTCAGCTCACTGAAATATTCAAAGGGTTCATCAGTGTGGATGCACTGTGTGTTACATGTTCAACCAAAGTGAAATGTTGTGGGGGTTTTTTTACCCTTAATGTCGTAGAGCCTAGCTACTACAGAAGGTGTGCACAGATGAACAATGTTAATGTTAACAATATTAAAGATATTGGCAAATATAAGCAGTAAAGTTGACTAGGTCCTCTCCAGAGACCACATCACACCTATCCTACTGAAACTACACTCCAAACATCACCGACCTCCTTCAACGTCACCCCCCAACTCGTCGCAGATTGAGTGTACGCCATTGCTGCCCCAGCCCTCTGGAACTGTCTCCCTCCAAACATATGCAATAAAGACTCACTGACCTCATTCAAAACCCAACTCAGAACCCACCTTTGTTGATTACTTTGTTTGTAGAGCGACTTGTGCTATAGGCTAAGTCTTATGCATTATTATTAGTAGTAGTAGTTTTAATCAAATATAAGCTTGCTTTTAAAGTGGTGCTTTAAAATCAAACTTGTTTTGACCCAACTCTTGTAGTTTAGTGTAGAGTTACTCACACAAGCAACCTGGCAAGTGGCTACAACAGTGTACCCGTGGTACAAATGAGATTACAAGGGACCTAATGTCCCACTGCAACTCTAATGTACATTATTCTATTATTATACTATTCATCTGTCTGACGTGCAACACAAGCAAACCCTCTGGCAAAAAATGCCTTCATGTCATGTGCTCTGTTTGACACTTATTTATTAAGCTGTGGCTGCAAAGAAAGTAGTGGATTGCTGGTTGAAAGCAGTTTAAGAGGAGAGGTGTTGTAGGTGCTAATGTCTCCTCACTGAACATACTGTCATTTCTTAGCTGCTGTCACGGCTGCATGAACAGAAACAAACCTTCCATCTGATGTCTCCTGTCTGAGCTCCTGTCTGAGCCACAGGGGTTTAAAAACCTAAATGTCCTCCTGCTGCTGTGTCGGAGCTCTCATCTATAGAAATGTCTGACTTGTGCAGGTGCGTGCTGTGCTTGAGTTTAGTGCTGTGAGCTGCATGTGGTGCTGTTTTGACCCTGTTAACCTTAGATTAGAAGGGGGTGTGTGTAGAAACACAACTACAGTCGGTCTTTACTAACCTTTCTCCATCTTCCCTTGTCTTGTAATGCTTCGGTTTGAAGAGAGAGGACACTTCGGAGCAGGTACAGTTATTTTTCTTCCATGAACTGGATATCAGACCAGTTACATGACTGTTTTTTAACCCAAAAGTCCACAAAGATCCCTTGCAACTGGCGACCTATCATATGAAACCAGCTGTTAATCACAGTGGAGTCCACTTACATGTTTCTGTGCTTTTAGTGTCTATTTTCCTCTAAATGGGAACATCATTTACAACACTTGACGTCATGTGCTAATGACAAATACTTGCAAGTTGCATTTGAGACCATTAACTCCTCAGGGAAAAGTTTACTGATTTTCTATATCAAGAGAGAACATGACCTGTTTTCCATCAGACTACAGTCTACAGTGTTTACTTCCTTTCTGTCACAATGACACACAAAAACATAACTGGTACACATTGCAGCAAACGCACACAGAGCAAACCTAACCATCTGCATGCGTCTCAGGTTGTGTGTGTGTTTTGCCTTTCAGAAAGTTACTGTGAGGTGAATCAGGCAGAAACACTCTCACTGTGTAAACCCCATGTTAGTAAGTCGTTGAATTTCTGCTGCATCATATTCAGCCGAGGCTGATCAGATGAAGTTCAAACTGTCTACATCCTTGAGAGTAGGGATTTAATGTATGAAGAGTTCATGCTGGTGCAAGTGGGTGTGGCACTTTAATTGTGTGTGTGTGTGTGTGTGACTTAGCGATTTTGTTTATACCACAAGTATAAATACAGTGTGCAGGTCATATAATAAGGTGTTCTCAGTCAGTTTTGTCTTCGCTCTGTGCTCTAAATCTTCAGAAGGAAAGTGTTTTCTTTATATTTGTGCGTTTAAGAATGTGATCTCTTTTTTCTTTTTTAACGTCATGCTCCTCATGGTTTTTTGCAAAGTTTGCATGATGGTTCACGTTTCCCATATCATTGTATTCTCATTTGCAGACTGCTAAAATCAATATGTAAACGGCGTGAAACCACAATAGATTTAATAGGCAGTCAAATAACTTGCCATTCTAATCACACACACACACATTCATACAGCATGAATCTACAGGTATATGCAGCACATTTAGTATCTCACATCCATCATACCCATTCACATGCTTCTGGCACAGGAGGCAGTTGAGGTGAAGTGTAATTTCCCAGAGACACGTCAGCATATTGTACAGTAGATTAGAGGAGCCGGGGATCAAACCTCCTCCAGCTTCCTACTTGTGGCTCTAACACTGACCCACAGTCTCCCCCATGCATCTTAATTATTTGTTGGTGTGTGTGCGTCATGTAGTGTCGGTCCGAAGACTAAAAGCAAGATAATCCGAATGAGTTAATCCAGATTAGAGCTCTACTGGCTGCGGACTCAGATGACATAACTGTCAGGCTGACAGACACGCAGATGGACACGTAGTATAAAAACAGTGGGGAAAAAAACCTGATCGACACTTTAAAAAAGTGAGAAACTATTAGAGAAACAACAAAGCTTCCTTTTTTTGATTTTATTGTATTGGATGACATAAACCATGTGATTATCAGAGAATAATAAACTGGTTAATTGTTTAAATATTTGACTTGACTGACGCTGTATATATTTATCAAATATGAAATATTTCTTCTAGGTTTCATGGATTCTGAGCCGCTGAAAGAGGCCGATGAGGACCTGGTGTCAGAGGTCAACCTAACCAACTCCACCATGACGGAGGAGGAGAGACAAGAGATTCAGCAAGAACTGGCTAAAGTATGAACATACAGATACACGGACACAGTTTGTCCAAAAATACAAAGGCAGTAAAATGACTGGTTTTTGTTTGTGTGTCTAGTTGGAAGAGGAGATCGGCACACTGAGGCAGGTTCTGTCGTCCAAAGAGAAGCAGCACGCCGAGCTCAAACAGCAACTGGGCCTCACTCCTTTGAGTGAGCTCCGAAACAACTTCAGCAGAGGCTGGCATGACATGCAGAGCTCCACAGCGTAAGTTAGTATGTTTGTGTTTATATTTGTGTGGAAAAAGTTGCCAAGTTGTGTGAGTGTGTGTATTTGTGTTGGTCGGGCAGCTAACAGCAGAATGGATTTTCTGTTTGCTGCCAACTTGGATGCCCTTTACAGAACGCACTCACAGAAAGTAAACACAGAGAGCAGCCACCACAACCATAAACAACCATGTCAACCAGATATATATATCAGAAAACCCAATCGAAAAGACATAAACATCTGCTTCTATAGCAGCACAGCATGTGTGTGTGTGTGTTCCGTTATCTCTGTTGTGACATCATGAATACAATTAAAAACACATCAAACTGCGCTTAAGGCTGTTTTTGATATCCGTGCACGGCCAGCTTCACATGCTGCTTCCTGTGTCTGCACTGGAAAAGAAAATCATGTGTTATCATTTGCACCTTTTGTCTTGACAATGTCCATCTCTATCGTACATTTGGAATTTCCTACAGAGAAGAAGAACACTGAAATGTTACCTTTATTTCCATTTCAAAACTAAATAGAGCAACAATCTGACAAACAACTTCCAGATGTATGTGATTAAAATCAAAAGTCATGCTTCCTTTTTCTCGTATTGTATACATAAATAATCTAATCATTAATTAGTTGGTCAGTGCTGAGCAAGAGGATAGTCTCCACAGGACATTTTCCTGATCCAGTTACACCTGAGCCTGAAGATCACTTTACACACACTAACCTCCACTCTCATCTATAATGAACCAGTGTGACCACGGGAGTGTAAGACGAAGACACTAGAGAGGCTCGGACGCATTATTGGTTAAAGTTTCAAATCATGATTCAGTCGACATGAGGACGACAGGAGCCACCACGTTACAAATAATGTGCACAGAAGAAACTATTCCTTAAGTACAAAAGTCTTTGGCCACCATGAGATTTGCTGTTTAAGCAAAGCTATAATGACCATGCCAGAACATATGATAAATATGTATGCAGTATTAAAAAAAGTAACATTTACAGAAAAGAAATCAGCCTCTACAAACTCAACCCTCATGCTTCAGTTAAATTTACTACCCTCTTAAGTCCTTAAGGACAAAAATGTCCACTTTCAAAAAACTGCTATAAAAACTTCAGCCCTGCTCAAAACCAAACCTATCAAGCATTTAATCATTTTGAGGATTTTAACCCTTTAAAAGCCAGATTGATTACATAAATCCCCCTGTCCCGAACATATAAATCATGATAAAAAATATTATATCTATTTAGGTTTAAATAGGTCAGGTTTATTCAAGACATGCTTTAGCATTATATTGTATACGCTGTCTGACTCATTGGACACTCACTAAAATATAAGATCTTCTTTCAATTGATTCATTTTCTTAGCTTAATTAATTCAGATTTTCTGTATTTTCTGGTTGTTTATTAATAAAGAGACGTGAGTGATACTAGTGTGGGGTTTATTTCCTTTGATGAGGATTTATAATAATTAATAATAATAAGTTATTGTGACATTGATTATGATGGCTGGGTTTATTTTATCAGCGCCTTGTGTTGGGGGGAAGAAGCATGATCTCATGTTTGTGTGTGTGAGTTCAGTGCATAAAAGTGTGCATTAGTAATGACATGTTTATTTTTGTGTCTCAGCTACAAGAAGACAACAGAGACACTGTCCACAGCAGGACAGAGAACCTCAGCTGCCTTCAGCACCTTCGGCAACACCATCACCAGGAGGTTCGGAGACTTGAGGTACACACATTTCAATTCAGTCTTCATTACAGCCTCATAGTCCAATAAAATAAAATTATGAGAAAGACGAAATGGCAACCCATAAAAAAAATACAACCCGCTACATAAAATATTCCAAAAGCATGGAGATATTCATGACGATACAATGTTTATAAAGGTTTATAAATATCTATACCCTTAAAATAAGTCATCTGTGCCAGTGGATAACAAACGTAGCTGAATCTGATATTTGAGGGGAGCAGAGTGATGTCATTAAATTTAAAAACAAGATTCATTTTAACAGCTTAATGATAATTGACACAAAATAAGTCATTGGTAGTGAACCAATGCAGTTCTCAATTATGCTTTAAAAGTAGAACGTCATCATATTAGGTTTGCTTGGATCACATATCTTCATCATCCTCAATCATTTTGTCAGTGTCAGTTGTGTCAGCTCATTGCCTTACAACTCAAAAACTCCCATGTTCAGTGTTAGGGTTGTTTGTGGTGCGACAGATCTGTCAAGTGTCACCCTCCTCTGCCTGGCTTCACTAATAATCAGCAAGTGAATAACTTCAGTTTTTCAACTTCTCCTTTATTCACAGACGATTCATTCTTTTTGAATTGTTGCATCCTCCTCATGTCCTTGTGGGTTACAGTCTTTGTTTCTTTCTAACGTGCGCTGTCTCACTTTTGACTCTCACGCAGTCCACTTCAGAGAAGGCTGTGGACACATACATTAAGCTGCTTTCAGAGTTGAAGGACACCCTCCGTCTCCTTCAGTCTCTCGTTGTCTCTCTGTGATGCTCTGTGTCGCTCTCTGCGTCCGAGACGGCGACAGTAAACAAACAACAAAGTGTCAGGCCGCATGTGTCTCTATTGTTCTGAGTGAAGTAGAACGAGGGTTTGTGTGTACGACAACAAGAGGATGCTCCGGGATGTGGGGGCCTGCTGTGGGACTCGCTGCAGAGTGTCTGTTTGTGTCCTGTACATGTCGGACAAAAGGTCAGAAAAGAAGACAAACTGAAACGAAGATCATTTATTTACATGTGTTGTCAAAAAGACGGTTTCAACGAACAAAACACAGATGTAGTTTTAGTCATTCTTGTTAAACCACAAGATATTGCTTACATTTAAAAACATGGATTTCAGAAAGAAAACAGTGTGTATTCTTTGGTGTGTATTCCAGCATGGTTGGTCTAGAGTTACTGTTCCCGCGGAGGTATGTTGTGAGTGTGAGTGTGTGTGTGTGTGTGTGTGTGTGTGTGTGTGTGTGTGCGCGTGTGTGTGTGTCCAGTAAGCATGTTTACCACTTCTGCTGGAAGTGTTTGGAGCATGTTGCATGTCATTAAGATGAGTGTCTCAAAGATATTTTTATTGATATTGTGTCCTGTTGCATTAATAATTTAATTCACTTGTATTATTATCACTGTATGTGCAGCAAAGTTCCTTATAAGTGTGATGAAATAAGACAGATGGAAACCACAGAACTACTTTCAGGAATATATGAGTGTCCTATAATGTGTTTTACAATATGTTTTACAAGGTAACATAAAAGCTTATTTTATCCTTGACATTTCTTATCCGTGTTTCTCATTAAATTAACTATAGAAATAGTGCAGTTACTGTTGCTCTGTTTCACCATTCCTAATGCTTCTTATACTAACAAACTTTAACCTTATATTTGCAGTGTGTGTGTGTTGGTTTGTGTGGTGGTAATTATTCATTGACGGGTTTAGGGTTTTCTTAAACTGTGTGTTTTAATGTTTGTATTAAAACACACAGTTAACACACTTTACTTTTCTTGTATTTAATGTGTTTAATTTGAGTATTTCCATCTAAGAAAAAGCACAGTTCGCACATCCACAGCAACATTGCTTTTCTTGTCGTAGAATAAGTGTTGAAAACAATATTGAATCCAATGTGTGTGTTTAATATTTCCTATGCCTTTTGAGGTATCTTTAAATGTTTCTCATCTTCCTTCATCATGCTTCCCAAGGTCCAACTCTATAGGGTAAGAGTCACACAGCTCATTATCCCTCATTAGTTGTTCCAAACACATTTAAATGGATCTCTGACTTCAGTCAGCTGAGTAAATGCTGCTGCCACACGTGACTTCCTGTGACACAGATCGAATTGATTTTGGTTTTCTGATCAACCAAAATGAATGATCTCACTGAATCATGTGGACAAGGTGTCGTGTACTTCCCTGTACATCCTTGTTTTTTTAAGAATATCCTTAAAGGTTTTCACTCATTTTATGGCTGAGACTGGTGAATACGGATGGATGGATTAATTGATTGTGAGGTGCAGTCTTGTATAAAATGATTCCATGAATGTAATATCCCTGAAGCTGGTGCCTACTTTAAAGTAGTTTTGTCTGTCATTTCATCATAAAGTACTATGTATACTGTGTGCTCTGGGACAACTTCTGCTTTCTCTTGCCTACTGCGGACCTGCGTGCATGCGTGTGAACGTGCGTGCGTGCGTGCGTGCGTGCGTTCAAACCCTGTGCTAATCATTAACTGCTCTCTCACCACGCTCTCTGGGAACAGCTACTCTGTCCGACACTCTATGAGCATGCCCACCATGAGGTAACTACAGTGAGACTGCTTACTCTACCTGCATGTTTGCTTACATGATTGTGTGATTCCTATTGTATCTTTTTTTTCTTGCGAAATTAATATTTAATTCATTATAATATAACATTTGCTTATAAACGATGCTTCTATTGACATACATGTAGTTCATGTTTTCAGCCATTCTGACACTGATTGAACCTGTGAAAATGTAAAGATGGGACACTATACAGTTACACTACTTTTTTACTACTAAAAAATGATTTGTATTCCTTGTGTTTACAGAAACTCTCAAAGCTTCAAGTCCTTTGAGGAGAAAGTTGAGAATACAGTGTCCACTATCAAGGTATGCAGTGTGTGTTGTATACATATATATATTTTAAAAGACTCGTGGTCTGTGTGCTGTTTTACACACTATGCAAAAGTCTTATGGTGTAAAATGCTGCCATCTTGAGTCTTTTCTGCAGAACAACAACAACAACAGTGCTCCAGCAGAGACACCATGTGACTGCATTTTCTTTCTTTCTTCTCAGACAAAGGTTGGTGGCACAGGACCCGGCGGCAGCTTTGAAGAAGTCCTCTCATCTGCAGCAAATGCCAGCTCTCAGGACACGCCCACTAACAACTTAACAGACAGCTCTGAAAGACCATGTTAGAGCTGCATCCAGGACCAAAACTAGGAACTTTATCACGGCTGGATCACAGCACTCTTGTCATAAATCCACTAAAAGCTCTGACTGAAACTTTACTTTCTTTTTTTTTTAGATGTTTTTGGCAGAAAGTCTTTTACTGTATGTGATAAAAGTCATCAGAGACTGACACCATCATTAACTCCTTATTAACTTGAGGGTGCATGAAGTGACTCAGATCAGATTTTTGTGGAAACACACCTATTTTCAAGGTCAGATTTGTGTCACTTCAGTGTGTGTTCTTAGACATGCTGAATGTTGACATCATCGACCTGCACGGTAGATCTAAACTAACTCTCACCCTCATATTTTCTGTGAAAGCCTCTGTTTCCAAATTTGTGGCATCAGTAAAAGTCTGATTATTATCTTGCATATCTCCCACTTTGGTACCAAGTGGTCTCACAAATATGACATCATTTTCTGTTCAGTACTGGCTTTCAGATGGAAGACCTTCAAAGTCATTCAAAGTTCAGTGATCAAATCACAGACACAAATCGAGGTCTTATTTATTCCATCCTTTTGCTTTGTAAGTTTACCCTCGGTGGAAACGGTTAAACTGGAAGATGTACAACACATTTGACGGCCACCATTCTGAAGTATATAAAGTATATAAAAATGGATTTTAACGTTACATATTCAGCTTCCTAGTACTTAAAAATGTACATAACCCAGGCTGACATGATCAACCCAGAACTCCTAAATGCATAAATGATTTAAGACTAAAACTTAAAACACATTTAATTGTATTTTCTGCTTTAAAAAAGGCCTTATACGGTTCTGTGCTCATCCATCAGTCCACAACTCATTTACTGCTTTATATGACCCAAAGAAAATTAACCTTTTTTTGCAAAAACTAGGAAACATTTGACTTTCTTAGCTTGAAATGAATGGATGATGAAGTAGTTTATTTCCTTTCAGTGGACTAATCAACTGATGAACTAATTGTTGCTGCTCAAAAAAATTATTTAATGTTTTTATCTGACTAATCTATCCATTCTGCAGGTCAAATTCAACTATTTATCATCACAATACATGATTTAACTAGATGAATCTTTTCAAATGTACTTGTAACACTTAAAAACAACAACTTTCAAATGTAACACACCTATTTACATGCTGTATCTTACTAATGTAGTCTAACCTTTACGTCATGTACATATTATTACATTTTGTTCATGAATCAGTGTAATAATGAATTACGTATATTCTAATGACTTTGTACATATAATCTTCAAGACTTTGAAATCTGATGCTGGATTTGGATTAAAACAAAACATTTGTACACACAACTGAATTGAACTGGGAATTAAGAGGCGTGTCATGGAATTAACCTGAAGATCAACTAAGTGTTAGTGCGCCTCCTGCTGCAGAAACCCAAGATAGTAAATCAGAGTCATATTACACGTCGTAATGGTGTCGTACCGTCTCTGCTGCGCGTACAGGCTGAAACATAATCCTCGACTGTAACGTGAGACTGTAATCCAGATTGCGCTGTCGCTCCACAAACTTCACTGTGCGGAATTGACCTGTTGTTGAAGCTGAAAACACTGTGTGGAGTTACTTTGTACTTGAAAACCTTGTCGCCACCAAAGATGCAAACGACACGAAACACCGGTCGATCATGTTTATGCTGTGTCTTCATTATTATTATCATGTTTTCCTTCATGTAGTAAAGACTGAACTGTTGAAATGACCACACCATGTGTAACTTGGTTTGTCCGTGCGTTGTGTTTTTAAATGTTTAAGGGCTTGAAGGTTAAAGCTTGTCTTGTCATGACAATTTACAAGATAACTGAGGTCATGTGTTTGTGCATGAATGGGAGGTAACAATAATAACAATATGCAGAGAAAAAGAATAGTCAGATTTGGTTTAAATTTGATTCAAAAACGTTTATTTCCCCCCCCCAAAAAACAAATTAAAAACCATAGCTGTCCACAAACATTAAAAGGCTTCTCTGAAGTCAGTCGTATAATTACATATTTTACAAAAAAACTCCAAACTGACTTTATTAGAGATCCATTTTAATTTGTTTACACGTTTAAAGCCGCTGCAACCTTTGAACTCATTTATAATACATCACTCACATCATGCGACGCCAACCCGTCTGCCAACGCGTGTCAACCTGCGTCCTCGCGTCTCCTGGCCACAAGGTGGAGATTGACCGGCTGATCTGGTACCAGAACAGTGCGGTTGATGCATTTTAACTCTCCCATCGTTGGGTCCGGTTTGATCTCAAAAAGGCGAATGAGCTGGAGGGGAAAACAAGAGAATAAGGAGTTACTTAACCTTCACAGTGGCATCTACAGTGAATCTCACAAGTGGTATCTTTATTTTGATCCCGAGATAATTCACATAGAGCTTATAATTGCAGAGATAAACTCTAATTATACACTGTATTTAGTGTCATGTCATTTTTGAGCAGGGGGTCAAGAGGGTCAGAGAAGAAGAGGTGAAGTCATTTTTTATAGACTGACTGAATGAGGCCGCACCAATTTGGTTGCTTCATTTTTACTTTTTTATGGCTCACATAGCTACTCTCTGCTACTGCTTTTACTAAAAGCAAAGTAAAATACATTAAAAAAATAAGGAGAAAACTCTAGTGAAACCACTTCACTTCTTACTTGAGAAACAAGTACAGCTTTCTGCCTCAATAAAAAAATAAAAATTCTTTATTTCCTTGCTTCATGTTCTATTTTGAAGTAAATGGGAGTAAATCTGGGATTATGTCACATATGTTTGTTCACCAGTAAGATTTGATGCAGCATCTAATATTTGGTGATGTGTTCAGTCTCTGTCAGCCAATTCATATCCTACAATCCCGAAAAAATATTACCTGAGGATGTTGACTATTCAGTCGTGAATATTTACTGATATGGAAAAACACACAAGATGGGAAGTTTCGAGGGCACTAATTGCCAAGTCATAATTAGTTTGTGGTTTCATTTGTGTAAATACAAATTCTGGCTTCATTCCCACATTCACTCGTCATCATTTTCAACTGCTTTCCTTCAAACGTCCATGCACAATAAATAAAGCAACGACCACTTACATGAAATATGAGCATATACATCTCGAGCTCAGCGATCCGTCGGCCGACGCAGCCTCTCACGCCAAAGCCAAATGGGATGGAGCCGAAGGGGTTGGGCAACTTGCGGCCGTCGCGCAGCCATCGCTCCGGCCTGAATGTGAACGGTTCTGGGAAAGTGTCTTCGTCGTGACTGATCGCGTAGTGACAGAGAATGAAAGGAGTCTGGGGGAAAATAACAAGTCACATAACATAAAGTATGTTAAATATTCACAGAACAAGTAAAAAAAATCAGCTTAAAGGGGTGAAACATGACCCACTTTCTTTGAAAATTCATATCCACCAATAGCGACGTCCTCTGACATGATCCTTGCATTCATAGGGACGACGGGATACATCCTGCAAAACAAGAATCTGATGATATATCTGAAGAAATATACATGAAGAGAGGTGGGAATTGTAGGTATAGACAGGAATATGATATAGAATACAGAGCCAATGTCTGTGATAACTGATATATTGTACGATTTCTGTGAAGAATACAAACTGTCCGTAAAAAAGTGCAGTAGTCAGGACGACAAAACCTGAGCTATCATCTCAGTTCTACCTCAGAGCTTCCTTGATAACGGCCCTTAAATATGGCATGTGCGTGATCTCAGCAGTGGAGGGGACTCGATCTGCCGGCACCAATGAGGACACTTCTTTATAAAGTCGGTCTTGGCTTTCAAGGTCCCTGGACAGTAGGTACAACGCCCAAGCGAGGGTGTTGGATGTCTTGACCAAACAGAGAAATTCCAATCAGTAAACAGGCTGAAATAAAACACTATATAGTCTGCGAGAAAAAGAAGGAAAACTTGTTGTGATTGTGGATTTAAGTCGGTAGTCGTTTGAAATGTAAGGCTTGAGTCGTGTACCGTGTCCACTCCCGCTAACAGCAGCTCGGCGATGCTGCCGTACACGTCCCTCATGCTCAACTGAGAGTTTGAGAGGAGGTACGTGAGGTATTCGCCCTCCACATCCTGGCTGCTGTCCACACGCCGCTGAATGTCCTCCATCTTCTTATTAATCAACTCTTTAGCTGTGGAATAAGTGCAGACATTCATTTCTTTTAAGTGTCCATCAGATTGACACACGTGTACGACGTTATCTGTAAGTAAAATAACAATACTGAAGTTGGATGAAGTTGTACATTAAATGGATTCATGAGGGGTTAAATGTATGTTGGTTGGTGAGTAAAGCACTGATTCTGTCCACACTGTATGTACAGCGCTGTGCAAAAGTGTTGTTGGTCTTGCTTGTACAAAATTAGGATTTGATGTGGGTGAAAGTCTGTGATCTTTGCCATTTTGACTGGAAAGACGGGATTTAGGTTAATTTATCAGTGCATACATATTTCTTATATTTGTTGTGTTTTTATTCCAATGAAGAGATTAAGCAATAGTTATTTATGGTCCTTATAGCATTTCTAAAACAACACACTTTGGTGTTTCTTATTTTTCAGAGGCTTGTGAACAAAAACATTCAAATGTTTATCACACGTAAAACTGTCTAGCAATGACACTGACCTATCCATCCATCTTCTACCGCTTTATCCTCCACATGAGGGTCGCATTTACCTGGGGTCAATTTAAAGTGTCCAATTTGCCCAATCCCCAAATCTGCATGTTTTTGGCGATGATCCTGATCGAACAGAGATTGTACCATAGTCGATGCTTCTCGTCTTAAAACCCACCAAAGTTGAAGATGCCGTCCCAGCCAGCGATGTAGCGTTTCCAGTAGGGCAGCAGACTGCGGCTCCACTTGGGTGTCAGCACCACGGCCATGCTGTTTGTGAACATCTGCTCTATGGCACTGATGAAATCCTGGGTGCCCTCAGGAATCTCCTCCTCCAGACACCCGAGCCTCGTCTCAAACAGAATGGACGCGATACCTGAGTGGTTGCAAAATGGATTCTCTCAAGTCTTCGTTGAATACCAGGAAATGCTCGAACTCCATTTGACTTGATTCATCTTTACCATTTATGTTAGCCACTGCAGAAGCCTTAAAGCTTTAGTGTGTAACTTCTGTTGCCAAAACACTGCTAGTGTCGCTACCGTCCCGCAGAATTACCCCACGGTAGCTTCACGCAGGTTCGTGTACCTATAGCTAAG
Organism: Solea senegalensis; assembly: GCF_019176455.1. NCBI lineage: Eukaryota > Metazoa > Chordata > Actinopteri > Pleuronectiformes > Soleidae > Solea > Solea senegalensis. The sequence goes on from NC_058037.1 coordinate 8,449,473, forward strand.
TGGAAAAGGAACTTGGCTTGTAACCAGAGGGTTCGAGTTCCCACCAGGTTGGGAGAATGATGGAAGAATTTTTCATTTTAATTTGAGCTGTTATGCTTCCACCTTCGCTCTGTCAGTGGTGATGTAACATGCATCACACTGTGTCTCCACAGACAGGAAAACAACACAGAGAGACTCATGTAGAGCTGATAGACTTAATCGTCATTGTGTGAACTCATTTCACAATGCTTTGGATTTAACGAACATTTGTTTTGTTTTTTATTTAAAAGTTACATACTACAGCTTTAAACCAAGGGTAACACTTTACATTAATGTGAAGACATGGTATTTATATGGTAATCTTTGGTAATAGTGAGGTAATATTCCCGTAAATAGCATCTAATTTCTAATGCTGTTTCTAGCTTGGAAATAACAATTGTAGTAGTAGTAGTAATACCATGCTATTTAAGTATTAGTATCCAGGTAATGGCTTGATAATGCAAATATCTATAGGCTACCTTCACGTGAAAGTGTTTGCGAATCAAAACTGATAATTACACGTTACAAACCTGAAATTCATCCTCCCTTAAGTCTTCTTTATTGGTATTTACCGTACAAATATTCCTAATGGCAAAATGTATAGTATTGTAATGTGAGGAGTGTCCAGTCAACTTACCCTCCAGTGAGAAATGATGGAGCTCGTTGGCCATGTCGGTTACCAGGTCTCCCGTGGGGCTGCACTGGCGTAGAAAGTAGATCCTCTTGACGAAGTCAGTGACCACATCATTGATGGTTCCTCCGTACTGTGCAGAGTCTTTGGGGTGCAGCATGCGCTTGTTCAACGTGGACCTCAGGTTCTGCCACTGCTCCCCCTCCCTGGCGACAGAGGCGCAGCCACAATGCAGCGTGAAGTATAAACTCTTGGTGCTCAGGAATCGGATCAAGTCAACGAAGATCCAATTGCAAATCGACGTGTTGCACATGAAATAAGTAGCATTTGCATACATTTACATTGTTTAAGAATAAGGGCTGCACGGTTGGTGTAGTGGTTAGCGCTCTTGCCTTTGCAGCAAGAAGACCCGGGTTCGAGCCCTGGTTGGAAGAATGGCCTTTGTGCATGGAGTTTGCATGTTGTCCCTGTGTGTGCGTGGGTTCTCTCCGGACACACAGACTATTTTGTTGCTGGAGCGATTTCATCATCTTGCCTTTTTGTGTTTGTTTGGGATGATCCCTTAGTTTCATCATGACCTTCATTGTTTTTGGAATTCACGTATGAGCCAATACATTTTATTTACTTCCTGCTGACTTAGCAGTCAGGCCTTTGAGTTAATTTGAAATAGATACTTACATTTAAAGTTGGTGTGTGTCTAAGCAATGACTGCTGGGCTGTCTACCATCATTCTCCCAGAGCAAACACTAACCAGTCACCAACATTCCATCTTAACAACAGAGCTATTGTATAAACATGCAGCAGCGTTTGCGGGAGAGAGAAAAAAAAGGAAGTATTCTGGTGCACATTCTTCAGTCTTACACTGTGAAAGGTCCATATCCAACTCCCCTCATGTCGCGATAATCTTTCCACAGAGACATGTCTCCTCGACAGGGGAACTTGTCATCGTGCCTCATGACCTCCTCCAGTAGCTGTGGAGTGTTCACAGACACCGACTTGAACCCGTCTCTGTATATGGGCCCATATCGCTGCTTCTCATAGATCTGATGTAAACAAAAGTAAAACGACTCAGTCTTATCATCCTTAAAAGAAATGTTCGTCGTATGAGCAATAATTGAATATGCGTTTCAAACTCACTGTCATAGAAAATACATTGCACATTGCAAAGCCAGTGATTGGAGCATGTGAGCGTGTAATTGTTAAAGCGTGACTGAATGCCATTCTCAACAGAAAGTCCTGTAAACAATCTGGATTATCTGGAGGTTACTATGGGAACAAATGTAATACAAGTGGCCTGAGAACAGACACAACTGTGTCAGGGATTTCTGAAGTGCAGTCCACAAGAATGCATGTCTGTCTCACCCAGAGACCCCTACAGGCATACCTGTAACTCGTGCATGCGTTTGTAGAAACCCTGACACGCCATCCTGTAGACCATCTCCAAGAAGCTGACATGTGGTAGGTCCTTCACTGTCCGAGGCTTGTGCTGGACAACTGTGGCGGACGAGGTGCTTCCCGAACACCTGTAGTGGACCCTGGCCATGGCAGCGGGGCCGGGCAGCAGCCAGCCCCCGTTTCTTTTCACCAGACATCGGGTCAGTCCCAAAGCCATGCTGGTGGAAAAAAAAAAAAAATGCAAGGATCCTAATGCGGTCCACAGAGTAGCTCAGCAGGGAGGAGTCATGTTTCATGCAACGTTTAACCCTTCCCAGCTCTCAAGGTTCTACCACGACCAACAAAGACATCATTGTAGTGCAAAATGTTATGAAAAAGCCACAAATGTTTATGTGGAGCAACTATAGCACATAGAAAAAAAAATGCATAATATAAAAATTGTGCTATACCATACACCACAAACTCAAAACACAATCTACTGAACAATCTTGATGAAACAAGACAGAACAAGAGTCAACTATTTTTTCTTTAGTTCAATCTTCTTTATGCAACAATGCAGTAAAACCAATGTGGACTCTAGACTGTGTCAAAGACTTTGATGAGGGCACATAGCTGGGAACAGCCTCACTAGAACATCTGTTTTCATTGCCTTTCTCTTTATTGCACAACGTCTCTCGAGTCTGTCTGTGTTTTCTTTCCACTCTCACTGAGCTTTCTCCCACTGTTGGAATTGCTGGAATTCTCTCAGCTGTATTGTAGGAAAGAGATTGATCGTTTCCGTCATCAAGTCGTTTTTTTGTGCTTGTGTGTTTTGTGGTGTCTAGGACTTTTACACTGTAGAGCTCATTCATAACTTTTAACTGGAAATGTAAAAACAACGTACTCATGAGTGCCATATTTCTCTTTATTTAGCTGTCATTCTCCAAACATCTTCAGTCATCCTCTTATGTGGGCAACATTGTCTATAGACCCCGCGGGGTCTGATTTGTGCAGCAGAAAATGTCCTTGCACCTGAGCAGCACTGATCTCGGAGTGGGCGGCTAACGCTATCTCCGCAAACCGCTCTCCTTCGGACGCAGGCTCCTTTGGGTAGAACCTCCGGAACATCTGCGTGAGCTGCCAGTGCGTGCAGTGGCCGATGTACTGCTTCATATCCACGCGGCCGGGCCGGATCAGCGCCGCGTCTAACCTGTGTGCACAGAACTCAAAGTGAATGCCACTGAAAAACAAGTAGTTAGTGTTTTGTGATAGCAAATATCTATCCATCAGAAAAAAGATGCATCGCAACATTACTATTCATGTGAAATACAACATTTATCTTTTTTTTTTCTTGTGTGTTCTGATTATGTTCTTACCTTTCAATAAAGTTGGTGGTCATGAAAACTATTCTGGCCTCCGATGAAGCCACTCCATCCAGAGAGTTGAGCAGACCGCTGAAGGTCAGTCGTCCCATTCCCTGGTAGGCCAGAGGGTCTGTGAGGCGAACACAGATGTAATGTAACCCTCAAATTAGAATTATGCACATAGGACAGCTGCAGTTGTACCAGGCACCTGAGCAGAGCATTTTTAATTGTTGATGCGTGCCAAGAATTTAAAGCTACAGTCTGTGACTTTTGGTGATTTGTTGTTGTTGAGGTTATTATGATGCCACTGTTTGGTGTTCATGAACAAAAATGATGTCACGTTATTTGTACTATGACAAAAACAGGCTCTGCCAAGCAATACTATCAGACCTGACTGAGTGAGTGTTTGTATTTCTACACTGGCAGCACAGGGGCGGACGGGGGCTACAAAGGTTTATCCCATCAAAGTGCTAGTGTTTTTTTGAGCCGTAGAATTCATTCTGAAGCTTTTCATGGGCACTTTTTTGTGTTTTTCTGGTCATTTGCCAAAGCGTTTGTAGGTTCCTTGTTTCACTAGTGCAATCTTGCCATTGACTCCATCTGTCTTGACATATAAAAAAAACCAAATCACTTTCTGTATGTGGCACGGGATGTTGCTGGGTGACAAACCATCTGAACACTCCTATACTAAGGTACAAATAGAGTTGTGTGGAGCTGAGAGGCTTAATCGGCTAGTTAAATGACAGTTTTAAAATAGAAGAGCAGGAAAAAAAAAAAAAATTTTCAATCCAAAATCACCTCCTCTTCTACTTACTCTCTGTGGGAAGCAGCTCTCGACTGACGAAGGCTGCGTCTACATCCTCCAGCAGTATGATGCTTTGCTGCGGTGCCACGCTCAGCAGGTGGTTCAGACGGTCATCGGACAGACTCCGGTCACTCAGACTCATCAGACAGATGCTGTAGCCCAGCTCACCTGCCAGTGCCGTGCTGAAGTACGGTGATACAAAAACAGGACATGGGAGTAAAACCAGAGTTTGATATGTAAAGCTATAGTCCAGAATTCTAAAACAGATTGATTTGCAGTTTTAAGACAGAGGCTTACAGACATGACAAACATAAATTGTGAAATAAAAACACACTAAAACTAGATAAAAACTATGAGATAAAAGTGCTCCCGGCTCCACTAAATAAGACTTAGTACATGATAAATAAATAAAAGAACAACTGACCAGTACAATAATAAGAATCAATAAAATCAATCTAGTACAAAATTTAAAAATATATAAAAATCAAATAAATAATCTGATGGTCGTAGGCTGCTATTGACTCTTATTACAGCAGCTTTAGGATTTCAACAAATAACATGATAAAATGTTTCAGAAACAAGATTTAACTTGACCCAAGTCCATCCTTCAGTTACACTAAAACTGTAAAGTAAATAAGAACAACCTTAGCACACTCACATAAAACTACTTTTGCCACATCCTGGGGGTCCATACAGCAGATATCCTCTTCTGTAGGGAATGCCTGCAGATAAACGACACATAATCCTGATCAAAAACACACAATTTTTATCAAAACAGTTGTGGTTTTGTACAGTTAAGTTGACCAGCTACGAACCCAACAAAAACAAACAATAACAAAACATTTATTATATCAAGCTTGACTGAAAATGTCCTTGTGTGTGTACTTTACCTCTGTCTGTGTACCACTTGGGGTTTCCAATAAAGTCCTTCACATCGTCCACAATCCTGTCAGCCACGCCAGCCTCCAGGACCACAGAGCTGAGGGGTCTGCGTCGCCGCGGAAACCCAAAGGGCCTCCACTCACCACCCATGGCTGTGTACATGACTGTCCGCCCCTCCTCCTGCTTCAGGGCCAGTTCTCTTGCTATAAGACATGATGGACAGCTTGCAGTAAGTGACCACTGTGCACAACAAAGAGTTAAACACAACTTTGAGAAACTGTATTTCTGGCTTATACCTTCTTGTAAGATATTAAAGAAGATCTGTCTGTCTCTGCCTAAAGCAGTGAACGTCACAGACTCCCACGGGGTTCCAGTGTGCAGATCCACCATCTGCTTCTCTCTGGTCCTCTCGACCCTGATCCACTTCCTCCCGTACCTGCAATGGATAAAAGCTGTGATCATTAATGCTGATGTTATTATCATTAATATTTATAATTATCATTAATGCTGGTTAAAATGTTTAATCATCAAAATGACCAGCCAAAGTTCAAACTGAGCTTAAGCATTATTGTGGTTGTTGGTCAGAAACTGCTGATCACACACAGTTTACAGAGGTCAGAGGAAAATGGCTGCTAAACTACAGTAACAGTAACTCGAATAACCAATCGTTACACCCAAGGTATGCAGATCATCTCCGAATGTACAACACAGTAAAAGTTGAAGGTGGGCTACAGCAGCAGAAGCCCACTGGACACCACTTTGTTATGTGTCCTCCTATGCAGCTGATATATGGGGCCAGTGACTGTATGGAGGTCAGGATGTTGGACAGCTTTAACATCATGCAAAGCAGTAAAACACTACATGTATAGTATTGTGTGTATTCTTCTGACCATATGATGTGGTTTCCAGGGCTTGGGTGGAAGTCAAACTGCGTGTGCACCCGTCCACTCTCATGAGCCAGGTAAGAAGTCTCCACACTCAGATGCTGTGTGTGCCTGGCGTGCTTGGTGATCCAGCTCAGCAGCCAGTGGTAGCTCTTGTCCCTGCTGGGAACCTCCAGAGTGATCATGTAATGTCTGCGGAAGAAGATCATCCCCACCTGTGCACCTTTCCTGGCCACTGCCAATGCTGTCCCCACCCCAACCAGCCCAAAACCAGCCCCAAAGTATGGGTTGTCCTTGAGGCTGTCCAGGAAGTCTGACAGGGGCATGCTGCTGATATCTGCTGATCAGTCTCTATTAAACCGTTCTAACGCCTTGTAGGAGCGCGGGTTTGCAGACATTCATTTGGAGATGAGTGAGGAAGTCCAGAGTGAGGAAGTCCAGAGTGAGGAAGTCCAGACAGGTTAGACGTGTACTGCAATGAAGCAGAACAGTCTACAACAGCTACTGTTTACGTTATAATTAACGTCCAGTTATTCATATCCACTCTCACTTGACTCCTTCTTCTTCATCTCCTGCGGTAAACTCGTGACATTGGCGGTGTCCAGTGTAAACAGAGTCCAGTTCAGCCGACTACAATCCCCATGTGAGCGAAGCCGTGCGTCCGCGATTTCGCTCCGTGCGGCGACCTCTACTACACTTCCTGTGTTCGATATATATCATTCCCACGGTTCGCCTGCGCAGAAACATTCGTTCCTCCTCCCGTGTAATGTTTACGCAAGCAAAGTAACAAAATAGAAATAACTGCAGAAAATCTTTAAATTAAGCAAAAATAACAACCATTCAGTGTTCAAAAGAGAGGAGGTAATTACTCCTAGTTTAAGTACTCATATTTAAACTGAGTATTACAGTTTTATGTTACTTCACTACATGTGAGAGGGAAATATAGTGCATCTTACCATAAAACACTGGTGTAAGTCACCTGCCAAGTTCGACGCCTGTCAACCATTTCACAGTTATGCGTCATGGGTTGAAATTATATAATATTATAATAATATAATAATTATATTAATAATAATTTACTCATCACAGATTTGAGGACCTTTTTACAAAGCCTTTTATTGAAAGAAGACATTTGTATATTAGCTTTCAAGTTTTTTTTAAAGATGCATTTATACAATTAAACACTGCTCTATAAATAACAGCTTTATGGCTGATATATCCAATATCACACATATTTTAAAACAAATATCACATGGGACTCTTTTTATAATCATGTTTATGGATGTTTCAGGTCTTGAAAAGACACCCTCACCAAGGTTAAAATCAAAAACAAAAAAGATCACAATAGAATGAAATGTACAGAGTGAAATGTAATAACAAAGAACACAAGCTCTATGCAACATATTAAAATAGATTTTTAAAAGATTTGCATAAAAACTTTGACCACTATTTATTCATAATTTATTATACAGATTTACAGAACAGCATCGAATTGACAGACACACTGTTGTAAAACAGAAACCTCCAACTGTAGAGCACAATTGTAATCCTCAAAAATACCGTTTCCCACATCTGGTCATGTGACATAGTTGTGCGTGCTTGTTTGCAAATTTTGTGTCCAGTATCTCTGTCACTCCACTAAGGAGGAGCTTGTGTGTTACACCGAGATTCTACAGTGGCAGTTTTCAAGTCCCCAGAATTCTTTGTACCATCAGCTTTTGCCATGCGATTCCTTCTTTCTTCATTCAATGAACTGAGGAGCTGGAGCACATCTGGGTGATGAAAACGGCCTGACGACAAACGAAAATGTAAAAATTAAATTATACAAAATGTAAGTGAAAGGAACCTGCGTTTAAATCTCACAAATATGAGTTTTCATATTAAAAAATGACTCAAAAACAGAGTTTCAAGACTTGTAAAACATGAAGTAGAATGGTTCCTCAGATGCACATGTATACACTAAACAAGGAACCAATACAGGAAGGAAGGAACAAAGACACAAATTAAGGTCAAACCAAAACAGAATTAAAAGTCACCATTGGTGGAGTCAAAGAATTCCTGAAGTCTTCCAGGTGTTTCCTCTAACTCTTCATACTCGTGAGCCTGCAGGATCATCTCCAGAAGGTCGAACTGTTTCACCAACCTAGCCTCTGCACTGCTCTGGTTTTCATACTCCTGCAGATAAGAGACGTGTGTGTTATTCAACACCCATGTAATCATAAAGGGACTTTGTAATCTGTTCTGCTGAGGCTACTGTTAGATTAATTTAACCATTTACCTCCCAGAGTCCAAAAATCTCTTGTCTGAGCCCCTCTGGCAGCAGACCTGATAAATGCCTCATCGCTTCCTAAGAGATCAGAATTGAAAATACTTCATTGATCCTGATATGAGGTTGTTGCAGGTGATCCAACAAGAATGGAAATAAATGTGAGTAAAATACATATAGAAATACAAGGGGTATCTGCAAATGTGTACATTAAACTACCATAAATAGAATAAGAAACCAAATAAGAAACAGTATAGTACTGTATAGTATATAATGTACTATACACTGCAAGAGCAGAAACATGCTGTAGGTCAAAAACTTTATTGTAGCTGTAAAGTAAATGCTGTTGATGTCTTGCCTCTTCTCTCCTGTGTTTCTCCTCTTTGCTGACATTGTCTGAAGGAGCGATATCTCCCACAATGCACTCTGCCATATCATGAACCAGTGCCAGCTTTATACACCTGTGGAGACACAATTACGTCACAGTAGTTTGATGTTAATAAATGCAGATTGCAGACAGGGCTACATCTTGTCAGTCTTCAATGAGTTCATGTGTTTTCCATCAGCTACAGATGCATTGTCAAACTGTGTGATTTGTTCGGTTGTGGAGAGTGGGACCCACCTGTCCTTGTCAACCGTGGGGTCAGTGATGGTCAGGGACATCATGGCCATGCGGTACATGTGGTCTGATACACTCTCTGGTTTCTTCACATTCCTGTAAACCCAACCTGTCCGCGGCACTCTCTGCAAGCAGGATCACACACAACACAAGGCATTAGGGACATAAAGTCTAAATGGTTTTGTTTTTATAAATCTCTCTCTCACATTACTGAATCAGCAGAGTGACTCTGTCTTTGTGTTGTTCTACAGCCTGTATACAAAGCACTTAATCAGCTGATTATTCAATAATAAAAAATACACTCACGAGTCACTTTATTAGGTACACCAGTTAATCATAATCTAATCAGCCAATTGCATGACAGTAATGCAATGTAGTTAGGCATGTAGGTGTCAACATTGTCACTTAATCCAAATCCATTTTTAATAAAATAAAGTGCGTGGTAAATTATTAATAAACACTACACAGAACCATTCTAGGTCCTCCATCTGTCATGGCTGTTATTTGTATCTGCAGGGAGCACAAGATAGTATTAGTTATTGTTGACTCAATAAGGACTTTATTTTCAATCTAACATACTGTTGGTTATTTACTAAATTACAGCAGCAATTTGTTTCCACGTCGTTCTATGTGTGTGTGCACAACATTATCAAGTCACGCTGTCCCAGATCCGTTTAAATCAAACCGTTGTTAATATTATGTACAGGGACGTAAACACGTGCAAGAAGCTTGAGTGTGGACAGAAGTCTTACTTTGAGTTGTCCTATAAGTTTCATAAACTGAAGTAAATTGCTCATGTCGGTTGCTGCCTCCATCGTGGCCGCCATCGCTGTCCGCCGCAACTGACTGTTAAACTCGCGGTCGCTAGATGGCAGCATAAGCAAAGGAACGAGTCTCAAAATCGTCTCTAAAATCATTGTTGGAGGATTGTTGTTTCTTTTTACATGTACATTGAAATAATCATTAATACATTGTACTATTCGGGTACATTATACTATTTAAAAAAATTATCAGACGTACACCTATGGGTGGCAGTACTGCAGCAACAGACGATATAAACGACAAGGAAACACACGAAGAAGAAGCACGTACACCCAGGAAGTAGAAGAAGCGGGACATTGAAAAACGTAAACAACCTTTTTGCTGGCGCGCGGTTGGAACATTTGCTCAAAATGTTGAACAAGGCACCAAAACTGAAATCTATCATTAAAACGAAAACGAAGAGTAATATCAACGTGAAACCAACATCGGAAGCGATGGTAGGAAATCATTATGTATTGGTTCCACTCGTGGGTAAATTCAAGTTAAGCTAGCCGACGTAAATAACCAACCGGTTTTCTCCGCGTTTCCTCAGATAGAACTACTGACATTGTTGTTTCTGAGCAACCTGGCAGAGGAGGCCAAGACCAACGCGTTTGAAGAAAAATCTGCTAGGATCAGAGCTCATAACGTGAAAGCTGTCTCCAAGGTGAGTTTACTTTTCATATCCTGTGTGTAAAGATTGTCTGGCTCTTACTTGTGCTAACATTTCTCCAAAATGGTGTCTCTTATAAAACACTTTATGCTTTTGACCAAAAGTGTTTGAGGAACAACACGGCGATGATAGACATGCTGTGTTTTGAATTTCATTTATTTGGTTTGAAACATTGACAATACATGCAGTTACATACCGTTGTATGTTTTTTCTATGGGGTTACTATTCTTTATTGAATATCTTGAAATGACTCTTGATGCTTATTTTGTCAATTCAGTTCCACTTTTAATGTATTCTACATAAACCCCCATCATCTAAGTTTAAGTTGATGTTGATGTAAAGAAGATTATTGCCAGGAATGCACTAAACGTAATTTAAAATTCAGTTGGTTTACACATCACACTGTTTTATCAAATACATTGTATTCAGGATTGTTCTTACGTTAAATGAGCTACTGTGCTTCAAGATGCTGTTACTTAAATACCGGCTTTCATAATCTCTGTTTTATTTTTTCACTGCATTGACAATAAAGTTAAAGTTAGTTTTTATTAATCCCCTTAGGGAAAGTATTCCTCTGCATTTTTGACCCATCCTAGAATTAGGAGCAGTGGGCTGCCACACTGAGTGGCGCCCGGGGAGCATTGGGGGGTTGGGTACCATGCTCAGGGGTACCCCAGCCCTTTTTGGCCGGGTGGGGATTTGAACCGGCGACCTTCTGGTTACAAGTCAAGTTCCCTTTCCACTTGGCCACGGGCTGCCCAAAAAAATGTTTCTTTTATCATAATTTGAGTGTGTTAAAGGTGTACATATAAACTGAGTCAGTAACAGCTGAGGTTGCTTGTGAGTGTAATAAGTTTCAAATGAAACAAGAAATAAGAGCAACAAGTATCATCAAACTTTCACCAATGTGTCTATTTTTATAAAACAATTTATGTTAAAATGTAATCAGATGTAAATACAAAAATTCCTTTCCCCCCCGCACACCCCTGTTTGTGTTTTTGAACCCATTTGGTTTGCTATTGTACTGAACTTTATTGTTGTGATACAGTTGTTTGCTTTGGATACAAGTGTTTGCCAAATGGCTAAATGCAATGCTGTTGACAATAATTATGTGGAAGCTGAGCTTGATAATACATCCAAATTCTTTCTCTTTTATAGAAAATGCTGAAAAAGGCAAGAGGATGAAGAGTGGAATTAATCACTGTAATTTGTATGACATTTTATGTCATTTTAATTTTTAACAAACATTGCAAATGTCATTGTGAATGATATTTCCAATATTTGTTTTATTCTGAATTTAATTTTTGAATCTTTTTATCTTGTGCAAGCAAATGTTTTGACTTTATATTCTTTATTAAATGTTTGTGAATGTTACAGTATAATGTGTCATATTTTCTTAATCTCAGATCTGCAATCTGTGATGCAAAAAATATGTTTTCTTTTTTAATATTCAAATCAAAATTCATAGATTGGAAACACCTTTTTGTTCCAATGATGGCAAATGATCAGAAATACACAAAAGTATTTATATTTACTATTTTAAAGCAGTATAGATCTCAGGATACTGGGTATATTAAGCTATGTTTGAACTCTGGAGGGGCCACACAGTGGTTTACGTGGTTAGCACTGTTGCCTCACAGCAAGCCGGTTTCTGGTTCACGCCCCAGTCCAGGCCGTTTTGTGTGGAGTTTGCATGTTCTGTGTGTGCGTGTGGGTTTTCTCCAGGTTCTTCAGTTTCCATGTCCAAAAACATGGTGAGGTTACTTGCCTGCTCTGACTCTCTGATGAGTGATTGTTTGTCTCATTTTGTACCCCGCCTTTTGCCGTACGTCAGCTTGGATTTGCACCAGCAGCCCTCATGTGGAGGATAAAGGCTTGCACAATGAATGTATGAACTCTTAAGTTGTAAATGGCTCAGGATGTATTAGCACGTTCAAGTCTTTTCACCTCTTATCTGACTCTGTCTATTATCCGTCATGCTCTGTCGCGTGCTTTGCAGCCTCCTCACTGAGTGTGGGCTCAGCCTCCTTCCAAATTCCTCACTTCTTCATGCTTTATAGATTATCTGATGGTTCAGATGATATCCTCTTCATTCCTTATCACCACTCCTTATTGTGAGTGGTGAAAAGGTCACAGTCAGATTATAAATTGCTCAACCAAACAGTATGTGCCTCAATTGTTTCTAACCTGTCGATGCAACTTCAGCAGCTGGTCATCCAAAGAATGTCTCTGGATCATGTTATACCAGACTCACATTTTACTGACCTGATCCAGTCGTAAATGGTTTGCACATGGTCAGTGTAAAAGCAGTACATTATGTGCTTTCACACAAAAATGCAGAAGGTGCAGCTTCAATGTCCGATTGCATGTACGTATCGTTCTTCAAAGTACAAATGTGTACTCTTGTGTCTTTATTCAGCTGTTTCTTTCTAGCCATGTCTGTGGTAGTTTGTCAGAGATATAAGTAACACAGTTAATATCTGAAATATAAAATGATGTCTTTTTTTTTTACCTTTGCACTGTAGTTGTGACTCTTGCAAGTCTTTTCATCCCTTAAAGTCCTTCTTTTGTTTTGTTAACATTTATTCAGCAATGGTCTAGTTACATCAATTTATACCTTAATCAATATATAAGGTAACTTGAGGAAAATGGTGCATATCAATGAAAAGCAAAATCTGATCATGCAGGAAACAAAATCCATTGAACTCGTACTGTTTTTCAGAAGGGTATTGTGAACAGAAACTTGAAGTTGCTTCTAAACTTTTGGCCTGTATTGTGTACATGTCCATACACTTTGCATTGAACACTAACTCTATTACTCGCTTGGATCATAACAACTTTTGCTTGTTGTAATTGTTTTTGTAATTGTATTCCACAACCTCCAATGGTTGTTTTCTTCAAGAAACTGATCTGGCACCCCAGCGAGTGTAGATTTCGTCATGTTTATGTTCCTAGTCAGGTCGAGGGGATGTTACGGGGTTTGTTATAGCCTCGCCCTTCCGACCCCTGAACCCTGCGACACCTCTCAGCGGTCTCTACACGGCTCTTCTCTGCTTGACTCTCCTGTTGTTATTATAGAACCCTCTAATATTTGACGAGGCACCTTCATACTATACATACTAATATAAAACTATTTCCTCTCAAATTTCTAGGGAAGGGAGCTATTTAGGATATATGTTACGCAGCATATCTCACATACATTATGGTTTGGTTACAGTGATGAGAATTCATATTTTCATATTATTTTGCATATGAGAACAGAGTAGTTTTTCCATATTATTTCATTCATCCATAGATCATATGGCAATGCTCCATCACATACAAAATCAGTTATACATTAAAAAAAGAAGCACAATTGCAATATCTAAGAAATATTTTTGATATTTTCCACAAGTTTTCGAGATGAACTTCCTCTCACTGTTGCCTCTGAACAGAACTGTCTAAACCACTAGATGCAGACAGAAGGATGATGTTGTTGGCTGGCTGCACACACAGAGGCTCCTCTGAGGTGTTTATGTATCATTTTCTCCAGGTTTGCTGCTGTTCTTGAAGGATTTAAAAAAAAAACAAAAAAACCCACACACTCTTCACCCGTTATCAAAACAAAGAGGTAGCCCAGCCACAATGTTCCTCGTCTGTTTAGTTCGTGTGTGTGTGTGCATGTGTCTGAACACCTGTTGACAATTTAAGGCTGCCAGCATATCGCCCTGTCCAGCTCCTCTCTCGCATACAGTAAATCAAAGAAGTGTAAAGAATCCCACCGCATCGCTCCTGCTAATTCCTCTTTTGACATTTTCCCAGACAAGCCAAGATGTAAGAGAGCATGACAGTCCATTCTGGCAGAGATGTTATTGTGATAAGTAACAGTTCCTTTCTTAATGAGGAGCACATGGTTTCACAGGTTTCATAAATACGTTGCTGTTTCTGTTTATTTCCCGCCACAGAAATGGCATCACGCCAGCATAAAAACAATACGACAACATTTGTAACATTTTTACAAATCACCATGCAGTATATCACCAATTATTGCCTGTTAACAAATGTAATCATTTGCGACACAATAAGCATTGACAGGCTATGGGAGGTCGAAAACTATGCATGAAGGAGCAGTTCAAATCTGTTTTGGAGAAGTACTGAAAGAACCACAGACTTCCCAAAACAGACGATAATATACAACAAGATGTCAAACAACAAATCTCCCACAGGACTGAAACTTTCATCACATTCCAGAGGCTTTGTGGGAATCACCAGTCCTTTCTGACACCTCCAACTCTCCAGTTTTGTTTTCTTATCATTCTGTAGTCAAATCACTTTGTGCTTTTTTTGGTTGTTTTCTAAACCCACGGCTTAATTGTACACATGCACTGGCCATTTGTGGCTTAAGTCGAAACGTCTGGGAAGTGTAGGTTTTTGGCAGTGCGTGGACTCGTGTCCTTTCCGTAGTTCAAACATTGTGACTTCATCCGGCCTGCGTGACAAGACCCTTGTCATGATTTGTGTCAAAAAACATAGCCATGCCTTTTAAATTACATGGAATCAAATCAGGGTTATTTTTTTTCACCATTGCACACTAACCTTATGTGCCATGAGTCGGTTATTTAAAAATAGAAGTGACTGATGTAGCGTTTTGTGCATTTCATATACACCTGAAATTATACAAGTATCTTTTTATTGTTCAAAATAGAACATATATTTCATTTTGTTGTTAAAAATGAATGGGGAAAAGAAACCTGCCACACAGCTACTTGATGACAGTAACGTGAAACACTGTGGATTCTAGTTTCCTCAATATTTGTGTGGGTTTCAAATAAAACAGTGGCTTCCAGTTGTGTGTCGGAAGGTCCTGCTTAAATGTTAAACTCTGAGAACCTCTTTATCCTGTTCAATTCTGCACAGTGAAGGTCAAACATCCATGTGAAGCAACATTGAGTAAAAACACACAAACTTAATGAAATGATGTAGAATTATAAGAATTAACCGATATTTTAAGATTGCATGATTTTCCGTACATCCTATTTCTGTGCACGAATCAAAGCAAAATCTCCCGGTCCCATTCTGTGTGAGACATTTTAGATATGATCTCAGGAGGAGGGTCGAGCAGAGGAAAAGGAGGTGTGTGTGTGTGTGTGTGTGATACAGACACAGCAGCTAAACCAAACTTTATATTAGCTCTAGGTTGTGACTGTCATATGATGGCTTCTCTTATGTTTGCATTCTTTCATGGCTTCTTTCTGTCGGCTTGAGTGACAGCACGGAATGTACATGGGGTTCTTCCTTGGAAAAATATTTGTGCACTCGACTGCTGTCTCGTCACACGTCTCCTGCATGGATCCAGCTCAATGAAGAGTTTGTTTTTTTTCAACGTGCATCATGATATTTGGGATGTCATGCAAGGTGTCTTTGTGGACTGGATCAATTTCAAAGTGAAGGAAAATGTGGACATCATTATTCATTTGGATTCCGCACTTCATCATTCTAACAATACGTGTAGATGGCACCAAGGTGCTGCAACAGAGACGTAAGTATTCATGTATTATTTCTCATTTCCACTTAGCACCATGCAATGCAACCTTTTAATGTGACTCCATCGTCAATTTAAAGGGATTAACAATGTGGTCAATAGTTCATTTCTCATGAAAAAACAATTTGCCTGTAGAATGCTGTACTAACTCTCAATGTGACACAGGATATTTCATTTGCACAAGGGACGAATATCAAAATTACTCTCTGATCATTTGTACACACTGACCTCTCACGACAGGGAGCTCCTCAGTGACGAGACCGTGTCCGGCAGGTTGCGCATTGTGCTCGGCCCTGAATGGCTGTCTGTCCTGTAAACCTCGCCTCTTCTTCCACCTGGAGTTGGACGGGATGAGGCAGAGGGGCACCTGTCTGTCCACCTGTCCCCGAGGCCACTACGGAAGCCGCTCACCGCACATCAACACCTGTAACAGTAGGTGCCAATGAACATAGAGTAGGGATCAGCCAATAGCTTCATATTTTTTGTAATGGCAGGTTATGGCTCTGTGATAAATGCATCTTTATGAATATGTTATCAGGTCAGTACTGTAAAAAATTTAAAATTGCTGTATCGGTAGATACTCAAGGTTACGATATTGGTTTTGGTATCAGACTCTAAAAAGTGGTATCGATCCATCCCTAACATACTGTATGCAGGAGTAGTGGGATGATGTTTAAGTAGTATTTTGAGGGAACTTGAATGAGACTTGACTGAATGAAATGGGTCTGGATTTATTGAGCAAACAGCTGTGAGTGACCCCTGAGACTCCCTCTGGAAAACTATAGGCGCTACATCACATGGTCACTGACTGAGGTTCCCTCCATTCGCAGGGTGCAAAGAGGACTGCGCTTTCTGCTTCAGCAAAAATTTCTGCACTCGTTGTCGCCCGGGCCACTTTCTGTTTCAAGGCAAATGTGAAAATAGCTGTCCGAAAGGGCTGACGGCAAACGGTGTACTGCAAGAATGCACAGGTGAGATACCGTCACTCTTGCACGTTATTTATGGAGTGCATATGTGTCACCCCATGACCTCAGGAAACTGCAGCACGCTCTATAATATGCGCCACCCCTTGTCTCAGAGTGCCCCATTGGCTGTGAGGCGTGTGTGAGGAGGAACATGTGTGTGAGGTGTCAAGCACATCTGTATGCTCTCCATGGGAGGTGCCACCTCACCTGCCCGACTGGAACTGAGCCTGATGTGCAGCTGATGCAGTGCATCCCCCAAGGTGAGAGCCCACCCCCTTCTCCATCTATCTCTCTAAGAATCCACCACATGGTTATTTCTACTGTTTTCTATTCTATTTCAGTGTCCTCACATCACATCTACTGTCTCCTCTAGTGAACTGTGAGGTTGGTGAGTGGACGGAATGGGGTCCATGTGTTCGGAAAACAGGCCTGCAGGCTTACAAGAAGGGAGAGGAGACGCGCACCAGACAAGTCCCACGAGCCCCAACCGTCTACGGTAATGTGACAGAGATCAGGAGGCGTGTGATCAAAAAGAGACACAGCCCTATAGAAACACATTTCTGACATTACAGAGCTCTTGAACTTTCATTGCACTATACAAGTCAATTTTAACTGACACTTTTATCGAAAGAATAAAGTGTAGGGAAGGGGGTGAGGGGTTCATGCATCAAAACAAATCAAAAACAGGGAGGTGGGAGGGATGGGGGGGTAGAGATGTCAGGGTTGTCCCTTGTTATCCATCAGAAATATTAATTACTCTTTTGAGAGTTTGTTTGCACGAGATGTTCCATTGTTCTTCTTCATCCATCTCCAGGGACCATTTAATTTTCATTTGACTCTAAGCTTGTCAATTATTCTTTCCATTTCTTTAATCTCATTAACTGTTCATCTCCAAGTGCTCATGGATGGAGGGTTAACGTATTGTTAAATAAAGATTGAGAATAAAGATAAAGATAAAGTATTGTTGGCTCTATTGGTAAAATGTTTTGTTATTTTATACAGAAATTCATTCCAAAATTTTGTCAGCACTGGCATTCCCTACTGTACTGAATTTTGTTGTGAAAATATCCTCGTATTTATTTACCCTACAGGAATCTCTCCAGTATTTTGAGTGTGTCGTTTCAAAGATTTGTTTATATCTCCAGTCCAAAATTATTCTTGCCAGTTTGTTCTCCCATTGTTTTTGTCTGTAGTGTTATCCACATATCATTTTGTTTCCATTGTGGCAGTTTCTGTTTTCATTCATGAACTGCAATAATTTATGCTTACTTTGTTCTGCGTGTCTCTCTGCTGTTTCATTCTGAACTTTATCATTTTTTATTAGGTGGAAAATCTGGATCTCTCTCAAATATAAACTGTCCCTTTCAAGTGAATAGCAGAATATGTTTCCAATTTGTTCTACACAGTTATAATTTTATTTTTGCATATCTTTTGAGGGTAAAAGAAAGGGTAGTGTTGCAGTGCCAGTTTTCCAGATTAGTTTCCATTTAGCTTGTCCATCCATTTCATTATTGTTTCTACTTGTTTGGCTTGAAAATAGGTCAGTAACATATATATATATATATATATATATATATATATATATATATATATATATATATATATATATATATATGTATGTATGTATGTATGTATGTATGTATATATACATATATACAAATATAAATTGAAGCTACTATGTGGGATGGGGACATATTCTATTTAATACTGAGTCTGGTATTTTTTTTTTATTCCAATATTTATAATTGTTTCTGTATGAAGTCTTTGTATCTCCAGTAAAGTTAATTATTTATTTTCTTCAAATCCCATTTAAATGTATGTCTATCATTAAGTTCTGGTGGTACCGCTTTACCAACAACTATAATTTCACATTTATTTCCATTTACATTATAACCAGAATGTTTGTTTCTATTACATTACTAACCCATTGTTCTGGGGATGTTAAATACATAACAACATCTGTATATAATGCCAGTTTAATCCTTTAATGTTATGAGTTTCCCTTATATTTTCAGTGAGTGCTTCCCTATGTACATTGCAAACATAATTGGTGGTAGAGGGTCTCCTTGTATTGTCCCTTTTATGAATTACTTTACTGTGGATATTGGCTTTTTATACATTCCCTGGAGGCATCTGTTGAAATGTTCCAGATTTTCCTCCATTATCTTTATATATCGGTCCATAATACTTCCTCAGTCAGCAACCCATCCTTTTACAACAGATACAACAGATGATGAATACAACATACAAAAGAATAAAACAAGAGTTCAGTCTGGACCTGAAGTCATCTATAGTGTCTGGTGCTGCCCTGACAAGCCGGGAGAATAGGGAAGGCACACCCTCTGCTGGCCAGTTACAGGCTTTCATTACATTCAAAACAAAACAAATATGTGCTGCCCAAAACAATTAAAGAACTTCTCTTTAAAATCACACACCCATATTGCCCTTTCAATTATGTTATCCACAAATACATCCCTAATATAAATGAAAAATTTACCTTTTTCAACAATTTGACAAAAACATCAGAACATTTTGGATTAAAAAAAAGACCCAGTACTGATATTCAAAAATCCTATTTTTTCAACAATATTTAATGAACTTGCTCATTATTTTTTGGCAAAATTGTATATACATAAAGCAAAATGTGCAAAGACATTGCACATATATGACACAATTTGGACATATACCCCAACACAATCTCAAAATGAAAGAGTAACTAAACCACTTTTTTTCAGGTTTAAACTAGTGTATAATGTTATCTAGTAATATTATTGACAGATCCAGATCCAACTCTTGGTAGTTTTTTGTAAAGTATTTGAATTACGTATTTTGTGTTAAAAATGTGTGCATGTACTGCCTTCTCTGGCTAAACACCTCCCATTACATTTGAATTTTCTCTGTCCTCTACTTAAAATCCAAGTTTTTTGTTTTTTTGTTACTGAAGCAGTTCATAATAACCACCATCACTTTGCAACAGGGCAATTCCAACTTTGTTCTCTGTGTTTTTTGTCCTTTGAATGCATAGTGGATGATATATTCAGTCATTCATTCTTTATGCTTTCTCCTCCACATGAGGGTCACGGGGGGCGCTGGTGCCAGTCCCAGCTGACAGGGTGTAAGGCGGGGTACACCATTGACAGGTGGATGATATATTATTATTTTATAATATATAAATCAAGCTTAAATGCTGCACTTGTGTATGAGAAACAAGTTAAAACTACTTTTTTCTCTGCTTTGGTGATTTGAAGAGCATACGTTTAATTATGATCTAATTATCAGATATTTAAGAATGGTGTTGTTTTTTGTTTATGGGGGTAATGTTTTTACAACAGTCTTAGATGAAAGTTTTTCTTTTAGTCTTGGTGTTGATGTTTGATGTGAGCGGTGTTTGGTGTTGATCAGCAACTGGCAAAGCCACTGGAAAGTATTGGGCTATATATGTAGAGAGACACATTTGGATTTCTATTTCTTGTCATTGTACTGTCATCTTGATAGGGCTACTATCAGAGCACTGACACGTACATGCACTTAAATGAGCTCAAGCTGTCTTCAAATGCTCTGTTTTTCTCCTTTTGACCCAGATTCTATTATTTTAACTATAACATTTCAGTCGGTGGTGTCTGAGGTTGTCGTGTCGCGGTTCCCTAAAACAACTGTCAGTCTCTGCTGTATAGTCCCTGTGGTCTTTGTCAAGTTAATAAATGTATTTATGATTTATAAACATATGTTGTCTAATTTATAACACATAGGACTGGCTGAGCTAAAGAAACATGGCAACACACAAGCGTGTTTACAGTGTGTTTTGCAGTCACTTGGTTTCAAGCTTAAATTCAGTCAGTGTCAAGTTTAAAGAGTGATTTAAATTGTGTTGAACTCATAATTTCTTATGGTTTCCATGATGGGACAGGATTAGATTTCGGTTGTTTACACCAACAACGTCACTATTTTCTGTTTAACATGTGACTGAACAAATAGCATAAAAAGTCTGCCTTTGGGCTAATCTACCATTCAATGTTATTAGAGTTATTACACTCAAATAAGTGACTTGTATTTTATAAAACAATTGAAAAAACTCACTGCTGCAGCTGCTCGAACTTAATCTATAATCAGAATTCAACTTCATTTATAGAACGCAGTATTCCCTGGTAACTTAACGTTTGATCTCCATAGAAACCATTGCGCATTTGCTGTCGGAGAGCAAACCTCCACCAAAGCTAACATTTGTTGTTGTTTGTTTTTTTTAAAAGTCTGAATCCATATTTCTTCCTTGGGCCATAACCTACACCCCCAGATAATGTAATCCAAATCTGTTCAAATCTGGCAAAATTATAACCATCTTGACAGAGGTTATAAATGTAAAAACGATCAAAGTTCACACTTTCTGACCAGTTTCAGCCAGTATGAAATAACAAAACACAACAGTACAATAACAACAACATAGCAACCACATATGCTGATAAAAGGCTAGTAACGCGGGATTATAATTTGTCTGCCTCCTTTCTGCATCACAGCCAACATGATTCAGTCAACTCTACATACACACTCATGTTCAGTGTGGATTTGCCCTCAGGCGTGACCAGCAGATGGCAGTGTATGACGATGGCTGCTGAGCAACGCTACACTGCACCATTCTGGGAATATTGCAGTGCAATTACAATGTATTAAAAGACAGACTGTGAAGTACTGCAGATCTATTCACAATCATTTATACACTGATGCATTTAAACTTGTGGCAATCCAAAAAATAATCCCATCACTGCACTTAAGAAGCTTTTTTCCTGATAACTTTGCTTCTTACCTTTTGGAATTAAAAGTCTTTCCAGGATATCATGCAACAAAGAGAAAGTTGAAGGGTAATAATTAATGTGACAGGAATTATTTACAGATGTTTAAATAATAATAATACAAATGTACAGTGGAGGGCAGTAACACAACCAAAAAAAGATTATGAAGGATAATTTCTGATTAAGGGGGATATCATTTTCCAAAAGTAATGACTTGTTATAAAGTAATGAACATTATATTTTAGCAGAATAAAGCAGAATAAACTTACACCATCATGCTTCACATGTCTATTGAGCTTGAATTTCTATAATATATGGAGATATTTAGCATTCTAATCTGACACTATGGATTATAAACACAACTCTGACTTTCTGCATATAAAATGAATTCATATCACATGCTGTGTTGCTTTGTAGTTAAAAAAAAAAAAGAATGTTCAGTGTATAGCTATACAGTATAGATGTATGCCGTGGCCGTACTTGGCGTGCTATATAAGCAGACGGATTGAAATGTCATAAAAAACTATCTGTATTTAGATTGATCGTGGTCGACGCTGTCGCAGTGCGCGTGCGTCTGCGTGCGTTAGTGTCATTAAGGTGGCATGGCTACTTGTGGTCTTGGCGTCAGCGGGGGACCAGCTGAACACACAGGCAGACAGACAGACACATAGGAGACAGCACTTCTGTATGTTTTTAGGCTGCACATTCAATCCCTGCGCATGCTTTCACATCACGGTCAAATGAACTCGGTATGCAAACTCTTTACACTCCAGAAAATACACTCTCCTGACTCCACAATCCCTCTACAAATAGTCCTGTCAGACCCTCCACATTTCTCATCACCTCTATAGGCCCACTGTTGTCGTGTGGATTATTAATGACCTTGTTGTTGTTTAGCGAGGTCAAGCGGTGGTGTCCAAGTGTGTGTGCTATTTTAAATCTCAGAGTTTAATGTATAAGAGAATCATCATACACCAACCGGTGACATAAATGCTGTATTGCTGTAAGTAGAATAGTGCCATCGTTGTGCATGTGGTGTTTACTTTTTTTTTATGTAGGCTCCAGTATGTCATCACTATTTTTGACATTATTGCAGAGATTCACAGACGGGGTAACTCACTCGTACAGGAGCCAGCGATGACTTCACTCCAACAGTAACCATCAACGACCTAACACCATAAGAGCCTCTCAAGTGACACGTCTCACTGAGCCTGGTGCTACTGAAGCATTTATAACGGCGACGTGTCACATCATTACTATGACGAGTAATGAAATCATAAAGTTTATATTGTAGGTATTCTCGGTTTCTAAATGCAGTATCGCACGCCTGTCTGCCTGCATTCATTCATTCATTCATTCATGCTGCAACAGTTTTCAACAGGCTATGTTTGGTCACTGAGGTGAAGCTAACGTCATTTTACTACCACCAGATCTCAATTCCATCTGTTTGACTAAATTAAGGATATGAATCCATGAACTTTGCCAGCACAGTCACGCACATGTCATTTATGAATTGTTGAAATCCGGCAGTGATGAGAAGACGGCCAAGACTAAAAGCTGCGTTACGTCAAAGAAGTTTTTATAAAAAAGTTTAAAAGAGCTAGGTCACAGTTTCTTCCCTTTTTTCTGTCAGTCTGCTGAATAAAATCCCTGCTGTCTCCAACTTTATGTTCACATCAGAGTGGAATATTCATTTTAGCTTAAAGAAGGAAGGAAAGTGACACCAAGTGCATTTAGCAATATTTCAAGCAGTTATTATTATAATTTAAATGCAGCACATAGAGAGTAATACATTTGAAGTGGCTTGGTCACCACAAGATTGCACAGACACTCAGGACTGCTGCAAAAACTCTTTAGAAGCTAAATATTCCTCCACCTTCCGCTCTATAGAAAACATCTGTATCAGTACTTCCTACTGGATGTTGGTGGAGATGAATTATTGAGTTGGATTCAATTTGACCTGGTTGTTTGTTTGTTTTTTATACATTATCTTTTAGCCGTATCTTTTGTTATAATTGACAGAAACACAGTGAAGAGAAGTCTAGGGCTTTCATTTTCTTTGAAGGAAGTGACTTTGACGTTGATTTTTTGTCGTCAATTTTATTTATTTTGTTGTTATCTCAACTTCCTCTGTTGTTGTGGGATCGTGACTTGTGTCTCAGAGCAGCTGTCGGATGATCAAAAACATATTTGTCTCTGTAAATGAGTAAAAAAAAAATCAGTATATTCTTTGGGTGAAGTGGCCCTTTAATTAATTGTATGTTGTATGTAATTGTATGTTTGTATATGTGTGTGTCGTTTCACTGGCCTGCCACAGTGAAATCCATCACATGATGATTCATCTTCTATACTATATCTTGTCTGTATCATCAGAGTTGGTCATAGTCTTCTTCTAATAATAATCATTTCTGTGGTCTGCACAGTTTGAAGTTCTTAATCTGCAGTTCTTTTTCTTTTTTGTCGCTTTGATCCACCTTATACCCCAGCAGACAACTGTCAATGATCATTCACGCGCTGTTTGACGTGCGTGATTGAACTAGCAGTATTTGTTTTCAAGCTGTTGACATGATATTGCATCTTTGTATGAACGTGAGCTCCTGCGAGACATGTCAATTGCCCTATGGGGGCCCCTTCATGGATACAGGAGCCCAAAGTAGCTGCTTAATGTGCTTATTCCTCGAGTCAGTGCAGATCATTATCATCATCTGCCAAATGTTGCCTGGTTACTATGATATGACTGTCACTCATTTGAGTGACAGTGGAGGCCTGATTGCATGGCAGCACTTATGATTCTCCTGGGTCATCTCCGGTCAACGCAAAACGACGAGATATTCGTGGGTTGACGATCTCCTGACTCCTGATCAAAACGTATGTTTGAGCCGCACTTTGTTTGGTTTGACATTTAGTGTTGCAGTCTGACACTAAATATGTATGGAGAACACCAAAGTAGCATTGTAGATGTAGACTCTATTATTGGTGTCTGCGACTTTGTTCCTCTGAGCTGTGCGTGGGGGCCACAGGTCAAGCTCGAGGCCACATAGTAGCTCCCTGCTGACTGATTCACCAAATCAAAATTAAAACTGCTCATTTGTCACGCGATAAATAGACCACTATAGTCACCTCTGCCAGGCAACACCAGCTAATCCCACGAGAGAGAACACCCCTTTCTTGTTTTGAAAGGGGAGCCTCGCAGGTTGTCTTTCAAAGGGGGGGATGGACGTATGGGCCCCATTCTATTTTTAATGCAGAGGTTCTGGAATTCTTGAGAACCCTTTAGGGTCCTCCCGGCTGTCCTTGGTGGTACCATCTCGTGCACCGCCACACTCATCATCCGGCATTTGAGATATCATTTCAATGTACGGACGCGGGCACACTGACAGTTTGGACAGGTAGACGAAGACGGACGGGGGAGCTGGAGTGACCTCGTGACACTTCCTCCAGCCAAACAGATGGGATGTTCCATACTTTGTGTAAAGTGGGTGAAAAAAGTGTAGCGTGTGTAATGTATACACACGTATATAAGTACACATGCGGTCAAACAGGGTCGACCGATGGATTAATAATTTAAACTGTCAGGCAACGAACAGCTTAGGAATCGTTGTTGTGCTGTGGTTTAAGAATGGATTTAGTTAATGAATTTGAGGAGTCTGACTCATAAATTCTGAGGCTCTTATTTATTTATGGTGACATACAAAAGTTACCAGAGTAAGATCTTTATATCCGGTTATCTGGGCCAGTCCACTCGACTGTGTGGCCAAGAGCTTCCCTATCGTTTGCATTGCAAGGATGTGTCTGTGTGCATTCTCACTATAGCGAGAGAGTCTATGGTAAAGAGCTGTGTGCCCTAAAGGAAAGCCAGTAAACTACACATGGATGCAGATTACACACGGTAGTCAAAATCTTCCTGATTCCTATCTTCTTCTTCATGTGAGACTGAACGTCCTCAATGAACAGGCCGCCACTGACAAAAAGGACGGACATGATTATGGATCAGCCATTAATTGTCCTTTATCTGTATTGAAGTTGTTTCTTGAAACTCTTTAAGTACAGTCATCACCAGCAGATGAGATCATCAGACTGCATTTTCCCAGCTTGTTTCCATGCTCTCACGTGTCCACTGCAGGTGGATGTCCAACAGGGACACGGGAGAAGAAAAATGCAAACACGGTGGAACATAAAAGTACAGTAAAATGCATGTTGTTTGAGACATGCAAACATCTTTGCTCTGTTAAATTTTAACAAGAGAAAATGTTGATATATGCAATGCAAAGAGGAAGGCCTAGGAAAACCCTGTAAAACAGCTCAGTTCCAGGTCGTCTGGTCCCTTTGAGCAGGGTGGGCCTGTCAGTCCCTCTATCCGCATTTTTATGAGACACACAAGCACACACTCGTACAAGTGGCTGTTAACTAATCTATTTTGAGTCTGTCGCAACTGACACATGCTGAGGATTTCGGTGTAGACCTCCAAGCCCCATCTCCAGTGAATGAAAGGCTTGTCTGGGCGGAGATGCTGCACAGGGGCAGAGGGCAGGGGACGGGGGACGGGGGACAGGTGTGTGCAGGCGCGAAGACCCAGGAAGGAGTGTGAGATTCACACGTGTCTCAGACAGCCAAGAAGACATTATGTCAACCACCAGAGGCTCATTGAGACAAATGTAGCACTTATCTTCACTCATCTACAGATGATAGAGTATATCCAGCTTGTCATGAATAGAACTGTTTAAGTCTGCCTAGCAACTACAGCAGAAAGTCTGTCTCTGGTTGGGAACTTTTCTTATTCAGGGATAAATAAACCCAGCTAAGGTCTTTATTTCAATCCAGTAATATTACATAAGTGATTGAAGAGCAAATCAAAGAGTAAAAAAAAAACCTCTTGTCATGTTAACTTGAAAGCGTCTTGTATTAACAAATTACAATAGTAAAGGATACAGCACTAATAATAATAGCAAATCAAGATAATAATAATAATAATAATAATAATAATAATGATAATAAAAAAAACTTGCTATCTACAGAAGCCTGTGTCAGCCATTTTACCAAAACTTAATTTTGTACTACAGTAGTTAAGTTAATTATCTTAATTTTTTTGTAGTGTTGTCTTTGTTATACCCTGAAAGTTGGAAGGCTTTGTTATTTTTGCTATTCTGCAAAACCTGGAAAAAGGCATTCCGTCCTTCATAGATGAGATTAGATTGAAATGTTGAACAACATTCACACTGAAATGTGTTGCTGGATTCGTGGGACACGTGTGCACATGGACATGTCTGAGCTAATTCCAGGATCGCTGTCACTCAAAATGTGCAAACATGCATGCACACTTTTAAGCACTCAGTACTGTGACTCAAGCAAAAGGGCACATCAGCGCTCCCAGCCTGATCAAAGCAATGAGGGGAGATGCTGCTCATTCCGAGATGTCACACATAAAGGTACATCAGTATGTACGGACTGTGGCGCATCTTCACGGCTTGCATGCGTGCAAAAACACAGCATATAATACGGGGTGTGTAAAAGTCTTTCTGTTGTGTGATGCAAAACTTTTTGTTTTTTTGACATGTGTTACCTCCTGTGAGGTTGGAGAGGTGGTGCTGAGGACTTGGTCTGTTGACTGCAGAGGAGCCATGGCTACAGTTCAGCTGTCTGCTCGTGTGTTCCCTTTCTTCCACTCTCTGTCATCTGTCTGTCTTTGCTTTCATGAATAGCACATCCAGTGAAGAACATGCTGTGCCCAGCTCTGTCACACTGTGGACTCTCTCTCTCTCTCAGCTAAGACTGCCCACAGACGAGCATGGGAATGGGAATTTCAGGGTTTGAGTGAGTGAACACGAGCCACACGGTTGGTGTAGTGGTTGGCACTCTTGCCTTTGCAGCCAGAAGACCCGAGTTTGCATGCTCTCTCGGTTTGTGAGTGGGTTTTCTCCAGGTTCTCTGAAGATGATTAGACAAATTGGACACTCTAAATCACAGGTGTCAAACTCGAGGCTCCTGGGCCACATCCAGCCCGCCATGCAGTTGTATTCGGCCCATGAGATAATATGTCCCTCCTGCTTCTTTCCCAGCTGAAATACAGCAGAGGAAACCAGGCAAGACAGATGGGAATGGACAATTGAAAATCATTTGCTCTGAACCTTTTGTTATTTGACCTCATTTGGTTCTCGACTTGGACACAGTTTTTTAATTTCGGCCCCCCTCTGTAATTGAGTTTGACACCCCAAGTTCTAAATTGTGTGAGAGTGGATGCTTGTTTGTCTCCATGTGTCTTCCATGTGTGATGGACTGGCGACCTGTCCAGGGTGTACCCTGCCTTTCACCCTATGTCAACTGGGATTTGCACCAGCACCCCCCACAACCCTCATGTGGAGGATAAAGCAGTAGAAGATGAGTGAGTGAGTGAGTGAGCGAGTGAGCGAGAAGACACATCACAGTTAGTGAGGGCCTGACTGGAACAGAGGAGTGATGGCCAGTGAGATGCCTTGTTAAAATACTCAAGGAGGTGGCAACCTGTAAGATGGGCTCTCATTTACACACACACACACACACACACATCTTTCTATATGAGGACACTCATACACTTAAGCACCTCCATTAAATGCCTAACCTCATGCAACCTTCATTCTAACCTTTGGGGAGAAGGTTTAAACTCCCATTTGGAACATTTTCAGTTGATAGTATGCATAGATTATTGTATTGGGAGGCAGAAAATAGGTACAAAGATAAAAGAAACAGTGGTCGAGAGACAGAGGGAGGAACCAATTGCCCCCTCCCACTCTTTATTTATACCTCCCAAAGACAGCGGGCTAAGATTTCTGGCACCAAAACACACGTCACGCTTGCTATTTCTAGTCTGATGTGCAACATAGCACCGAGAGGTTGGGTGACAGGGCTGAGGCATCATGGGACCTCGGGACTTCCGTACACTCATCCAGCCTTTACATGACAATTCACACTTTGGCCACCTCTGCCGGAGGGAGTTTGTGCGGTTATGTGAGCTTGGCATGGTGCGCACATGTGCACAGTATGTGCTGGTTTGAACTGCTATTTTTCCTCCTGTCAATTGAGAAACGCCGATCATGAAATCACAGTCACTGGCAAAACTGTGCAATGTTAATAACATAATTAAATCTACGTAATCCCTGTAAGTGTCGGCATGATCGAGCACAGCCTGTACATTGTCACATAAACAACTGATGTGTTGAAGTTCACAAACTGCTCGCTCTTTTGCAACGGCAACATGGCTTGAGCGGTCACTGTGTTGGCATGCAGGCAAGTGCCGGTGTCAAATATCCATAGCACAGATGTGGCGTGCAGTAAATCGTCAACACCCTGAAATATACAGTAAGATATCGATAATAGACCAGAACAATGCAACTCTACCGTGGAAAGAAAAGAGTCTTTATGTTGAATCACTGTCATATTTATTACCAAGAAAAAAAATACATTGAAGGCATATCATAGTCATCTGTCACAGCTGTCATTTAAACATTTTAAATATATCACTTTGACAATATGATACAATAAAACACGCCGTTGCTGACACACAGTTGAACATGAATCCACTCCCACTGGTTGAATATGATTCAACATGGCAAGCATGAACATTGAACACATGCACCCTCAAACTAGGGCCACATGCTAACTCTCTCTGTACAGAAAACAAAGTGAAATGAAATACAAAAAAAAGGAGAAAAGTGGATAAAGGGGGGGGGACTGTCAGCTAATGTTAAGAAGCTAAAAGCCACAGCAACACTGGAGAATGTAGTCGACGTGTTTTTGTCTCGAACACGACATTAAGATTAAATGAAGCACTTCTGTACCTCTCTCTGAAATTATTTTACCCAAACAGTCCTTAATATTTACATGAGGGTGTTGGCTGGGAACCACAGGATCAAGCTTTACTGAGATGGGGAGAACATCACATAATGACAGTCTCAGTCTGAAGAGAGTAGGACATGAAAGGTCGGTGCTTCAAGGCCGGACTCGGGGCTCTGGTCATGGGACTTGGGGGACGATGCATTGGGCCAGATGGGGCGCTGATTCTGGCAGTTGGGGTGCGGCTGGCCCATCTGGATGGAGGGCGCTGGTTGGCTGGCCGTGCTGGACGAGAGAAGTTCCTCTTAGAGGACATCTCGGCTGGATTTACCTGGACAGAAACATGAATTAGTCATTGTTGTTGTTTTTTTGTTTTTTTTTTACGTAGAATGAAATGAAATTATGAAGCAGAAAAGAACCTACCATCTGTGGCTCCTGTCTGTAGGCTGTGTGACCTGTCTTGGGACTGGAGCTGAACTCATGATGGATGTCCAACATGTCCAGCAGCTCAATAAGTCCTTCATCCCTCACTCGGCCACAACCTGGCAACTCCTGTCCTGCTACCCCTCCCCTCTGAATCCTCTGAGCTCCAGAGGAAGCACTTGACACCCTGTAGTCCATTTTGGGCTCCACATGTTGGGGTGCCGTCTTCCTTCCTGCATCTTTGTCCGCAACACTGTTCGTCCTGGGTCTAATCTTTGGACTCCCTGCCACCTGTGATCGCCTGTGGGACTGCTGCGGACTGGGCTGAGACCCTTTAGAACCGCTGTATCCTCCTCTCTGGTCTTTGTGGTTCTGTCTACCAGAGTCCACAAACCCCCATTCTTGGCTGGGCTCTAAGTCCGCTGTCAACACATCACAATCTGTTTGGCACTTGTTGCTAGAGATACGCACGGGCGCCCTGCTGGCGACTGCAGCAGCTCCTACAGCTCTGCGCTGACAGCTAGGGGTGGGGCACTTTGGCTCCGGGGCCAACCCCTGATGGGTCACCACTCCTGTTTCAGTGAGTGTTTTGCCCTCATTTTCCTGCAGCATGGCTCCAAACTTCCTGAGAACAGAGGGGCTGTTGCACATTCTGTCACCAAGGACGCCTGGACTGAAGGACTTCCTGTCCAAAGCGGGAGATTCGGCAGTCGGAGCCGGGAGCTGGGAACGTGACTGTACACTTGGAGCATCCCTTTGTCCCAGCGGGGGCTTGGCACCCGTGTTCTCTTTGTTGGGGGAGCTCCTTGTGTGTGACACTTGGTTCTTCTTGTTTTCAGTCTCCTCAAAGCTGCCCAGAAACTGCTCAAGACCAAGTCTAGTTGTAATAGAAGAAACAAATTATGAACACACACAATTTTATGAAATGGTGATGAACGTGCCTTTGATGAGAAACCTCTTACCTCTCATTTTGATATCTTCTCCTCAGGTCATCCTGGTGTGAAGGGATGTCCTGACTCACCTTGACTGTGTCACTGAAGTGCTAAGGGAGAAGGGAAACAATATTTATTGGAAAAATAGTCCACATGATCTGCTTACATCGCATTAGCTACAATCTACTTCAGTGTTGCAGGTGCACAATGGATTGTCATTTGAAGTGGGAAACTCTCAGTTTAATGTCTCTGTCAGGAGGAATGTTCAAGAGTTGGGTGAAAGTATGTAAAAACTCTGATCTGGTAACTTGTCTGTGTGGGCAGACTTGAAGGAACCAGCTCACTGTAATCAATATGTTTCTCATATCACGTACTCCTATCTGGTTTCTTCAGATGTGCAAATGCCACTGGAATGAGGCATAAGGCAGGGAAATGAGCGGAATTGTTTTCGCTCCA
The DNA here is from genome assembly GCF_019176455.1 of Solea senegalensis. NCBI lineage: Eukaryota > Metazoa > Chordata > Actinopteri > Pleuronectiformes > Soleidae > Solea > Solea senegalensis. The sequence goes on from NC_058037.1 coordinate 8,480,677, forward strand.
CTCACCACGTGGCGATCTCCGTTGTTCTTGCGGTTCATTTGCTTCCTCGCTCCCAAGTAATCCTGGAGTAAGTCTCCAATCTCCGAGACGCTGTTGCCGTGACAGTAGCCGTAGCCATTTTGATGACTCACGGGGTAGCTGTACCCATTGGGGTTGTAGTTACAGCCGTTGCTGTAGTGATGTGGCACGGGCAGAGCTCCAGAGTGGTTGTTGCTGTGATGACCAGGCACAAAATGTCCATTACTATGGTGACTCAGGCCATACTCCAACTCGCCTCCGTTTTTCTGATTGCCAGCGGTGATATCGTTTGCTCCTCTGCGCGCCTGAACATCATTGTACAGCTGGGGAATGAAAACGAAACAAAACGTTGAGCGACAGCCTGCTGGTCACTCGTGAACTGTATTACGAGACCACAGCGCATCGAGAAGAACCGTGTTTACACAGCACAACCTAATCTGTACTTATGATCAGCACATGGCATTCTGTATCCCATCATAACCTTTGATACTTACTTTGGTATCCACTCTCAGACCCTGTGTGTGTGTCTGTCAGCACATCCCAGTTAAATGAGCTTGTTAACATTTGTCTGTGTTATTGTTCTAACAAGGCCCCAGGGTTGAGTAGCTGGCAGTTATGCAGCGCACGCGTTCACACAGATACACACACACACACACACACGTGAAATGCACATGCAGTATACATAACAGGGGAAGAAAACCATTAGCCTGTTGGCACGCTGCAGCGTTCCACGTGAGACCAAACAGTGTCATGTTAAAACAAACTCTTTAAATGAACCGTACTGATTTTACAACACTGAATTTGTGTATATTTTGGACGAGACCAGTGTCATTTATTACTGCGGTTAATGATGCACATGACATAATCCAATTTGAAAAAAAAATAAAAAAGGCTACTGAGTTGTTAAACTGCAATCAATCAGAGACATATTGCCATATTTCACTGACTATGTTGTATAGAAATTGCAGTCCAGGACCATCTTTACCTCTTCGATTTTTCTCTGAATGTCCTGCAGCTGGTCCTCCCACTCCTGCATCTCAGAGTCGAAGTTGTCCATCAGCTCTGGCCTCTCCTGTCCCCAGCCCTGGCCTCTGTGCTCCAACCCACGCTCCAGATCAATGGCTGCCATAATGCAGGCTGCTGAATGTCCGGAGGCCTGTTTGAAAGGCAATTTCCCCTTTCCTCTTGTTTGACGGCTCAGTCAGAGGTCACGGCGGGGTTAGCAGTGAGCGACGGAAAGGGTCGATGACCTTGAAACACTGTCGAGACAAATACATGGAAGAGAGATTAAATAGGGTTGTTACGTCACATGTCACACGTCAGCTTTAAGGCTGAACTGAAGCAAAAACCTAAAACCAAAACTGCTTAAATAACTCGTTGGACACTTTCTGGCCTCATAAAGGTCAGATATTTGCGGCCCTCTCCTTTCGCATTCTTGTCTAAAATTCACAGGCATGTAAGCCTACCTATGCAGCACGTGTGGACAAGACTGCAGCATGACGGCACCGCGAGTGTTCTCGCTCGCGCTCACTGTGACCTCTGTGCGCCTTGTGACCCGGGAAGGAAGGGGGAAAAAAAAAAAATGCCAAGCATGTAACACGGGGTGGTCATCTTCTTGGAACCTGACCCAGTGCTGGACACATGGCATGAGTTGGGGTATGTGTGAACCCTGCAGTGGTACCTTCTAATACCATGTACCACTTGGACAAGGAGCCTAACGATGAGTGATGTCCAAAAACAATACTTTGGTGATACATCTGTTTTTCTGTGTTAAGTAATAGAACTTAATCATCATCATCAAAAAAAAAAGAGTGGAGCTTCAAAATGAACTTGCCATTTCAATGTAGTTATCATGGGTAACCTAGAATAAGAAATCTGTTTAAAAAGCAGTATTGACTGTAAAAGTATCACTGATAACTCTGACTCCTGCCTCCCATCAAGTAAAGTTGAAGTAACAGCGGAGCTTTGTCGTCACTGTTGTTGACATCCATGTACATGACAAGTGTCCAAGTTGAAAATGCCTGAATGTATCAGTCACTTCCCTCCCGCCTGTAAAGAGATATTAATAATCTAGTAACTATGCATAGTAATCTGGCTGCTTCACTTGTGCGTGTGCTACACGGACAGAAAGGCAGTGTGTCGAAGGCAAAGGAAATGTTGCATCAGACACTTGACACCACAAATAAGTTAAAAAAAAGAAGAAATAAATCACTTTAAGCACAACAGATTTGACTCAAGGCTGTAAAAGTTTTTGATTCTCTGCTTTAATGAAATCATCCAATAAGTAGATGAAAAAAAATCTATATTAGAGCGGCCCTTACCTTATCCTACAAACACGTTTTTCCTCTGCTCTCCTGTTTTAAATCCTCAGCCTTGTCTACTTGCTGCTGTGCGCTCTGGCCTCTCCAACACATCCGCTCCTCCAGGCGGCAGATCGTTAAATCCCCTCTCGCTCTGTCCTCTGCCGTGTTACGTAAATCTTTTTTAAAGTGCCCCCTTGTCCTTCGTCACTCCTCGGCCTGTCGAGGTTAAGTCAGGAGCGTTGGGCTAAAGGGTAAACAACTTCTGTTCCAGACGGGGTACCCGCGCCTTTATACCGCTCCCCAGTGTTTACTCGGGGGTGCGCCATTGGAGCCCGGATCAAATTTATTCCATCATTTGAAGTCTCCATGGGGGCAACTGTCGTCACCAGCATCCTGGCTATAATTACCTGGGCTCACAGAGAGAGGGAAAGTGTTTACATAGCTATTTCAGCTGCTGCACTTTCTCAGCCAATGGGCTTCTCTGTTGCTACTCTGCTTTAGGATGCTCGGGCAGATTTCGCCTTGTGACCAGGGCTCTGCTGTTAATCATTTTTTCCAAGCCATGCAAAATAGGTGTGTGTGACACAGTGTGTAATAATGTGTCACAGTCAATATCTATATGTGATAGTCATGGGACAGAGGTTACCAGGTGGGTGGATGCCTGGCATGTTCTTTCTTTTTTACATTTATCAATCATTTTAAAAGTGGCTTTTTTTTTAATACATGTGTGTGTATTGGAAAGCGATACACGTGTTATCTAATCCACACAGGCTTTGCACATCTTATGCTGCAAATGTGCAAAAAGCGCAAAATGTGTGAAATGTCATACAATGTTCTGGCCTGGAGTAACCTGAACCTGTGACTGTGTTCCTGCCCGCATGTCTCAGGACAGTTGCTACTGTTCATCTGCCACACCATCAATTACTAATCGGGGATCGTGTTGGGGAATTTTTGGGCCACCTGACAACATCTGACATTTGGCACTCGGCGTGATCATGAGAATTCCTTCCAGCACCGCCATTCCTGCACCTGTCGTGCGGCAAAGCCTTCGAGGAGTTACGGAGCGGGATGAAAAACAATCTTTACCCTCACTTCACCTTGAGGCGGCAACCACAACAACAACACGATGGCACAGTAAGTGTTGTTATAACTGCTGCTGGAAATATTTTTAGCAGTGGTTAAACGCAGAAATAAACAACATTTTCTCCCTGTCGTGTAACTTTAAAGCTCAGTATGGACTTTGTGTGACCCCTGCATTTCTATATTGTGTAAAGACATTGCCACTTATCTGGCAACTTTATTTTGTTGACTGTTTTTTTGTTGACCTCTTGAAGCCAAATATTCTTAGTAAACCTGGCCCTGTCCAAACTAAAAAACAGTTTTTAAATAAATTCTCTGATCAAAACTATTGGTCAAATCATTTATAAATAATAAATCCTTGTACGTGCAAAAACAGAAACCTGATACTTGTAAGAGCCAGCGATGTAAATAAGCAATAGCATAAACAAGTTTTACTCAAGCACAGTTAGACACTCACCTCCTCAAGGGACGGATGCTGACAGCAATGGGATATGGGTAATGGAGTCTCCAGTGTTGAACCTGCGGCTGAGGCAAGTGCTGAGTATTTTTCGTTCTGTGCTTTTGGTTACCTTGGCAACAAATAATGAGGGCAATAAAGGAAATCAACGGAGCAAACAACAAACAAACGGAGGGTTTATGCAAATGATGGATGTGTGCGTCACAGAACGAAGAAGAGAGTGAAGAGAAAGACTAGTTTAAAGATGGTGGCATAGGAGAGGGATGAGAATAGCACGAGTATGAGGATGAGCAGAATGATGGGCTGGAACATCTGAGAGACAGACCATGATGGATGAGGGGGAAAAAAAAGAGGTTGGATTTGGTGAGAGAAAGGAGAAAACAGTCAGCGTTAAATTCGACGAGACATTTGGTCTGTCACCATGAACTCATGAACGCCTCGAGTCTTTCTCTCACCGACAGCGGCTCCTCTGCGTCTCTGTCGTCCAGCTTTGGCACTTCCAGTTTCTCTATGAATGCTTGCAGCTCCTTCCTGAAGGCCTTCATCTGGGCGTTGATGCGATAGAGCAGCTCGTGTTCTCTGACCCTGCCCCCGTCATCCTCTCCCCCCTCCTCCCCTGCTCTCACGAGCATCAGGTCGCCATTAGAAACGTAGACCCTCGCCTCGGAGATGATGGTGGCCGTGTCGGCGATGAGGCGGTCAACGGTGCGCACAAGCCTCTCTGCTTCCATGCGGATGTCAACCATTTGCTGCCTCTCTCGCACGCTGCACCGGCCACTGGGCAGGAAGTGGGCCAGGGCAAAGGAGGCGGCGCCCTCGGGCCCCGTGGGGGTGTAGAGACCCCGTGTGGGCGTCAGGCAATGGCCGCTGCCGTTGTTATTTCTGACCTCCTCTGAGTCACTTTCTCCACCCACAGGGCCCTCGCGCTTGCGGTGAGGAGGAAGAAGGCGGGAGGAGGAGGAGTCTTCGTCGCTCTCGCGCCGGCCGCTTGTGGCGCCGCCCGCGTCGCTCTCTGCGTCGCTGTCCCGCGGGCTGGGCCGCAGGGAGAGATGGGAGGCCAGGTCATAACGCTGCATGTTGGAGAGGAGCACACGGTTCTCGTACTGCAGCTGCATCACCTGGAGGAAGACAAAGACAGGTAATAACTTTTGAATCATAAGTGATGTCACAAAGGTCACGTATATGTTCATGTTCCTCATTACATTGACTCATGACTGTTCTCTATAGGCAGCATCAGGTCATTCCAAGACGATAGATGATTGTATGATCGTATCAAAACAAATCAACATCAGTGTAATATAATCCCACCTTTCCACTCAGGTCATTAATCTGCAATCTTGCTGCCTTCAGCTCCTCCTGCAGAGCCTCCGTCTTGGCTCCGTCGACGCCTGCACCTCCATGCCTGCCGCCTCCCTCGTGAGTTCCCGCTTTGAAGCGTAACTTGTTCAGCTCCGCCGTCACCCTCTTGTTCTGCTCCTCGACGTCGGCGAGGTTCCTCCTCAGCAGCTCCGCCTCGTCCTCCACCAGCTGTAGCTGCTGTCGAAGCTCGGTCAGATCGTCGCCCAGGCCTCGTCCTGTGCCCGACCCGCCCGTCGCTCCGCTGCTGGAGCTCCCGGCTCCTTCGGCCTCGCCGCGGAGGTCATCGAGCTCAGCCCTCAGGCCTCGGTTCTCAACCTGTGGGCAAGAGTGAGATGAGCTCAAAAACGGTCTCCTCCACTTAAAAAAAATCCAACGCAACATCGTTTGCTCTTACCTCCAGCTCAACTATCTTCCTCCCCAGGATGTTGGCCTCCTCCTCCACCAGGCGGAGCCGTAGTTTCAACTCTGACTCGCGGGTGGTGGGTGGCCCTCCGGCCTCTCCTTTAGGATGGGTGCTGTCCAGTTCTCCATAGAAGGACCGGTACTTCTGCAGCTCTTGCTCTAGTCGGTCCTTCTCTTTGTCAATCTTGGCCGTCTTCTTCCTCATGAGCATGGCCTCCTCTTTGATGAATGCTAGCTGGCACTTGAGGTCCTCATTGTCCTCCTGGAGCACAGAGAGTAAACAAACGTGCTTTTAAGTAAAAGAAGGTCAAATCTCTGACGTGATCTCTACAAAACTTTGTAATACAGCAATTCTGAGCAAAAACTTCATCTCTTTGTAAAACCAAGAGGATGTTACCAAATATAGTTCTTAAAGGGCACTGAAGACTTTACTGAAAATATGAAGATAATTACTTTATCCATTACTTTGGATAACTGATTTGTGTAAGCAAGAGAAACCAACATGATTGTTTCATTTGTCATGGCAACTCACCTCAGTAGGAGTCTGTGCTGTTCTCTTGTCTGTCTTCTGGATGTCTTTACTTCCTCTTCTCTTCTGTGACTATTAGAGGACAGTAACATTTGTCAATATGTATAATTTGTGAGTAAAACATTCCTTTATAAGATAAAATGTTCAGTAGTTACAGATCTAGTATTTTGTATTTCGAAGTATTTCGTTCTCTGTGTACTCTAGGGCATTCTAATTTAATTTACTATAAACAGTCCACTCTCTAAGCTAGTAGATGGAAGATAACATCTCTCATCTCTCTAAATAGGAATATACAGTGAAAGTCTCTATAGGCTATATTGTGACTTTAGGAGTACATATTATATCACTTTGTTGTCATTAATGGATGTGGTGTAGATTTATATAAAATAAGTGTGTATTATTTACCTCTTTGGATTTGTCTAGTTCGTTCTGCAGAGCTTGTTTGGTCACTTCCACCTCTATGAGTTTCTGCCTCAGTTTTTCATTCTCCTCTTCCGTCTTTGTGCGTTTCTCCTCCACCTTTTCCAGCTCGTGGTGCAGCCTCACCGACACATCCTTCGCTACCTGCAGGTTTTGAGATGTAGTTTCACTGTTAGAACTGAACTTTAGGATACATGTCTTTACTATCACATTTAAGAAGTGCATTCTCATCTTGTACAAAGAGTCAAGTAGGTGACCCTTCTGGATCCACCTTCAAATCCTGCTCCAGACTCCTGAGCAGCTCCTCATCAATCTCTCCTGTCTGGGCGTAGCGCAGCCTCTTCCTCTCAGCCTTCCTCAGGCGATACTGCAGGATCCGGCAGTTTTTATTGGCTCTCTCTAGCTCACGCCTCATCTCCTGCAGCTGACAAGTGTCTTCCTCGTAGAAAGTGTCTCTCATCTCGTCCATCTCGGTCCTCATCTCTTCGATCTCACACTAGTGGAAACACAGGTTGCCATAATGTGTCAAACAAATGTCCATTTGTTTCGATGTTTAGAGTAATAGACGATTTGCACCCGAGTCAAATATGGTCTGGATTTTCAGAAGGAAACACAATCATTTCCTGCCAACATTGCAGCTGTTGACAGTCCCTTCTAAACACTAATTATTATCATACTGGTGTAATTTGTTATCTGTTATCTTCTGTAGGCCAATCTGACAAATGAACAGATAAATCAAAATACAAACAACATGACGTGTGTTTGTAAGTTTCAGTCAGTAATGACACATCACACCAAACATACAGTCCAAAAATAAATGGTCAAAATAGATACATTTCCTGCTGCTAATGTGCAATTGTCGAATTTGATGCTGTGGCCTACTGTTATGGTGAAGTGACACGTGGTATTTTTCATAAAAAATGACTGTTTTCAAACCTTGAGATCTTCATTTTCCTCCAGCAGCCTCTCCATCTCGTCGTCAAAGGCCTGCTCCTGCTGTGTCACGGACCCCACCTCTGTCGCCTCTGCAGCCGCCTCCAGCTCTCCGTCTGCGGCCTCCTCCGTGGCCATGTCGTCCGGCCTGGTCTGCATCCTCCTCGCACCGCTTCTCCTCAGTCTCCTCTGCAGGTTTAAGTGGATCAGGTCAGCCTGTAAACATCCTCCTCTCCACAAACCCAAAAACCCGAGGCCCAATCAGACACTCCACCTCTCCCACAGCGGCGGCGGCGGTGGTGGTGATGGTGGTGGTGGTGGAGGCTGCCTTCCTTCTCCTTCCCTCCTTTGGATCTCCTCTCATTCACTTTCACCGAGGATGAAGATGACAGCAGACGCTGGTTGGAGTCGCCTTTAAAGAAGGGTAAGTGTAAAGTCAAGTGTCGGGCCGCTGCTGATGAATGTGTCGGGTATTCCCTCACAGCATCCGCCCTGTTTGCTCTGACGGGATTAGCCTCAGCACCATCCGGATGAACATCTGACCCTGCGCCGAGCTCCCTCTTCTTCTCCTCCCCGCTGTTTCCGCTCCTTCCTGCGGTGAGAGGAGCTGTGCACCTGTCTGGGGGGTCTGAAGGGTTTCAGCTCGGTCGCATCTTCCTGAGCTGTAACCGGCGAGGAAGCCCGGCGCAGCCTCCTCCTCCTCCCAGATGATGGTGACGGGGATGGAGGATCTGCAGCGCCGCTGGCGGCCGGGTTCATCTACTGCTCCATTAAAATCAACTTCAAACTGTTTTTAAACAGAAAAAAACAACAACATTGGAACACGCAGTGCTGAAGATGCGAGATATAATTAAACAGTGGATTGATTCAGATTATCTTTCGCCATTGTTGAATAGATAGAACTAATAAATGGGAAGAAGATGCTTCAGTCGTGGAGCCACTAGATGTCGCTATTCTCCAGAACTGCCCATCCCTCTTGACCCACTATGAAAGTCTACATTATTTACTCTATATTGTTTACTCTATATTCTACTCAAGTCAAATTGCACTATTTTGATAAAAAAATGACTTAGGTACAAGTAAAAGTACTGGTCTAAAATGTACTTAAGTTAAAGTAAAAAAAGTACCTTGTTTAAAATTTACTCTAGTTACTTAGTTACTTTTTAACAAGGTTGGGGTTCTTTCTTGTGTCATGCAAAAAGGACAGGGGGACACAAATCTCACATTAATTGTTTTTAATTAAAGGCAAAACTTTACAAATGAAAGTGCTGACAAAATAAAACATGCACACACATAATGTATCAGTCAAAATGGGTCAAAGGTCGCACATGCTTAAGTTTCCGTTTTAATCAGAGGGGGCAGCACAACTGAACGCTCCTTTCCCCTCTTCAGTCCTGCGTCATGTGGAACAGTCAAACAGAAGACGTCACTGCAGTGTCAAGTGTAGTGGCTTGTAATTATTTGCAGTAAGATACATAAATAGGATGGAACTAAACCAAGAAGAGCCTTTTGAAGCAGAGTCAGCCAGTGCATATTGTCTTAATTCTGGAGTCATTCCAGCTAAAATGAACAGGTAATATGATTTCAAACAACTTGTCAACTGACATTTTTCTGACGCCCCATTTTTAATCAAACTATTAGCTTTCAGGCACTTACCAAGTCAGAGTTTGTGCAGATAAAGACTCATTCTTGTTTCCCAACAATAACAGAGATTATGCACATGAACTCTCAGGTTCTCCCAGCTCATCTCATCTTTATGTGAATGTTCTATGTAATAGAGCAACTAAAGTGAGGCCCAGCAGAGGGTGGTCTTTACACACAAAACTGCCTCAGTGCAAGCTCTGCAGGCAATTTGTGCCACACAGAGCGCAGGAGCCAGTAAAACGCTGACTGTTTCCACTCTGTTAGGTTAGAATGAGCTCCTTAGTCATACACAGTAATTGCTAATGAGATGAGTGAGTGACAGGTCAGGTCTGCAAGGGTTTAACCCCTGCAAACTGACCCTGCACTAGATTTTGAACTGACACCTAATTAAAATCTGGCTCAAGTTTTTTTCTATTATTATTATTGTTGTTGTTATTATTATTGTTAAGATAAATAAATAAGTACAGATAGATGTGTTTAGAAACAATCTTGACTAAAATACTGTTTCTTGATGTGTTGCATAGGGATTATTTTTACTTAATTGTACTGAATTGTTTATGAAAGTTATATTTCACCATGGACAGGTGCACAGATATGTGTGTAATTGTGTGTATTCATAAAGCACACTCAACAGCTAGGCTGCAGGTTATGGTGACCTCTGCCAAACGCCTTTGATAGAAAAGCCTGGGGCCGGTGCAATCCTCTTAGTCACTTGCCTAGATCCCTGTATCCCCAAGGAGGGCAACTGTACTTCATCTCGCTCATCTTATCCGGTCGATTGTTCTCACCTCCTTCCATCCCAGCCATTGATGGAAAGCGACAGGTGGTGGTGGTGGTGGTGCACCGGGATAAGACAGAGCAGTGTAGTGTGGTTGAGGATGTTAAACTTGAACAAAAATAATTTGAGACCTGAGATACAAGATTTATGAAACGAACCAGGATAATAATTAAACTCCTGAAGTTCTTTGTTTTCTGTCTACTACACATATTAATGTATGGTGTTGCACATCACTGCTGTATCAAAGCCAAACATGAACATATCCATGGAGTTGGAGAACAGTAGCAACCTGGTGGCAGATTACAGGAGGCTTCTCTTCCAGTGACCTGTTTTCCTAGGGTAACTCATGCAGTGACGTGGAAATAAGCTCTTTTGGAGCTAAAGCCAATTTACCCCCACAGATTAGGGCAGATCTGTCTGGACAGACCAAAGACACGGCCGTACCTTTCTTTCTCTCTGACACACACACACACACGTACACACGTACACACATACATGCATATAATCCATAATGGCTCTTTACATCCTCCAGATTCCAGGATGGGAGACAGCGAGATGAAGGAATGGGAGTGAGGACAGGAAGAAAAGAGGACACGCAAACACAGTTTACGGGGTGGTGGTCTTTTATTTCCGTTACATGTGCAGCCAGAACCTGATTCACTTTCATTTTAAATAGTTTTCATAAAAAAAAAAAGAAAGAAAAAAAAAAGAATCACTGAAGGTGAGTTTCCCCTTCAGTCGTACGTGGCAGTGAGATAAAACTGAGCTGGACATGGAGTGTACAGTATATTCTTGCACATCAGCTACGTTGCACAGCAGGAAGAACATAAATAAATCAACAAGACCCACAGTACATTTTTATTAAAACAAATATTTCCACAAGTTTTCATAAATACTAAAAGAAACTACATCCCCTCCCTTTACATGAGGACTTTTAATTCACATGAACACAAAGAAGACAGCATGTCGTTAATGTAAATGCAGCAATGTTATATCAGTTGGGGACATCACAGGAGCGTAAAGTCCATGACAAGGTCATGAGAATGGGATTTATTCATTTTTTTTGGTTTTTGCTAAACTTGTTTAAACAAATATTTTCCTCTTTGCTGAGGGAAAGTCTTCATGATCTCTTAGTTAAACCCATTACGACTCTTTAAGAGCACTAGAAAATAATTTACCATTAAAAACTATTTCAACTTTCATTTAAAAACAACACTGGAATCCAGAGTACAAAAAAATGGAGGTGAAATTTGGTTGGTGAGATAGTGAATACTGAGCAGGATGTATATCCTTGAAAAACTTTGGTCCTATGATGGTCCAGAACACGTTTGGACAGAAGAGCACAGAGACTACAATGATCAGCGTTTTCCTGTTGTTGTTTTGTTTTTTACAGAAAACCAACACCCCTCTCTCCTCTCTTCAAACCCTTAGTGACACATCCACAAATACACAGTGCTACCCGTTCATCTCCTCCAGTTGGTCACAAACCGTCTACTTTATTTGCAAGGATGCTCGTCTGGTTTGAACTCTCTGTTTAATCCCTTCCTTCTCTGTGCTTTTAAAACAACTATCCTCTTTCTTTCTTTTTTTTTTTGTTTACCACAAAGCAATCCCCTTGACCGTTTCTTTTTTCTTTTACTCTCTTTTGGCTCTTCCTTTCTTTTGCCTTTTTCCATTATCCTGCACTGCCTCCACTTTAACGTGGCCATTAGTTACCACAGTTGAGCCATTTGTGACGGGCTTGCCTCCTTTCTGGGTGTAGGAAGGCATGCCGCGGTAGGCGTGGTAGTAGAAGTTAGCAAAGAGGATGATGAAGGTGACCGCGTAACCAATCAGAGCCCACTGCATCCAGAGGGGGAACGGACAGCCGGTGTAGAGGGAGTAGCCTGAGTGGCCGATTGTCACATGGAACTGTATCTGTTGAAGATGTCGCAGAAAATTACAGAATGATCTCATAACACCCGCAGAACACAAAAACAAACGTTAATACCCACCATCTGAATAATGGTGAGGTACTTCTTCCACCAGAGGTACTTTTGCATGTGAGGTCCCAGCGCTGCCAGACCATAGTAACCGTACATGATGACATGGATGCCAGAGTTGATGGTTGCCCCAAAAAATGCTGCGGAAAATTGTGAAGATTTGTGTCAGATGTGAGTCCAGTTCTTGGTAAGACCGCGAATGTCTCGGAACACAGATTAATCTTTTCCTCACCTTGTCCACCAGGGACCCACTTGATGCCGATCCACCAGAGGATGAACATGGTGCAGTGATGGTAGACGTGGAGGAAGCTGACCTGGGTGAACTTCTTCCTCAGGATGAAAAACACTGTATCCAAGAATTCCACTCCTTTGGAGACGTAGTACCACCAAAGAGCAGATGCTATCTGTAAATGGAAATAGTGAATGGTGACAGGTGATGGTTTTAATCTGATAGCAGACATGTCCACACACACTCCCGTAGTCCAGTTGATAAGAGTTCATCTTTTAAAAACTTGAAGTTCAAACAAATACTCTTCAACTTAATCTTCATCTTTTTTTTTCAAATTTCAGGATTACATCTGATTAAAGCCCGACAGACCACAATCAAATGCAAGAATAAAAATGAAGAAAGGAACAGAGAAAAGTGCCTGAAACTGACTGTCGATGTGGATACAACTGGGGTAAAATGACAGTACAATGATCTCAGAGTGAGAATTAAATTCAGTCTGGTTATAAACGAGTGGTGACCAGTCCTGAAATTGTAACTTTTGTTTTATAGACTTTAGAATTGCTAACTTGAAGTTCACAGACGTCACCTACAACCAGGCTCTATTGAATATCATCATATCATCATGTGCTGCAATCGACCATTATCCTCTAAATTGGAACATAATTTACAAAATGAGAATAGGACTGTTAACTGGTCAGGAAAATGTTTACTGATTTTGTAAAGCAAGTGAGAAGTAGACTCATTTTCTTCTTTTTGCAACCTCTGGAGTCGCTCCCTGGTGACTGTTGAGTATAATTTGACCTCTTATCTGTCTATGAATATGAAACAATGTGAAAAGATCAGGAAACTAAACACATTGCACATCTTTTGACCTTGAACTATCCCACTGTAGCCCAAAAAACTCCAGCTGCACACGGCTGCTCTCTAAGCCCGGGCACTTTGGCATGTCTTATCTCTTGGTGATGCCATCATGAAAGAGTGAGCGAGGCCTGAGATGGGGGAGGAGTTTCAGGGTGGCAAGACCATTTACTCCCGCCTCTCTGAGTGTCAGACCACACCCTCTTTGTCCTGAAATCATTACACAAGTCACCTATTACCTCCTCTTACGGATCCTGATACACTGACACAGACTACAGAATAAAACTCTTCCTACCTGCTGCTCCCTATATGATCAGTGAAGCTTGAAGCATTTTTGATTTTTTGTAATATTCTTATATGATGTACTTGAAAAATATGTGCGTTGACGTTGTGTGTGTGCGCGTGTGTGCGTGTGTGTGTGTGTGTGCTTACCCTGACTTCATTGACATCATTGGAGTAGTTGACAGGCTGACAGAGGTAGCTGTATCCTGCTGATCTGGTGGCTATAAGGAGCTGATGAGAAACCACAGAACATTAAAGAGGAGAAGTGCACTGAAGCATCCCAACGCTACCAACAGGAGGATGCTCGTAAGAAGGACACTGAGCAAGTTATTTCAGGTGAAATATCCTTGGACCCCGCTTTGTCAGCTGAGATTGGCACAAAAAAAGTGGTAGAAGATGGATGGATTCTCCTTTAGAAACTATCCTCTACTCCAAACATCTATATATTTGTTATTTGTTGAAGACATTAGAACACACTCACATCCTTATGTCATAGTTTCACTGCTTAGCTGTCACACTACAGTGAACAAAGTGTGAAGTGTGTCTTTCGCTCTCTTTATTTTCAGTTGTAACACTGGACTGAGCGGCTGGTCATACATGCGTGTTACACTCATGAACGGAACATATTTGTTCATCGATTCACGGCGGCGCTTCAGTGGCACTGACCTCTTTGGCGATGTAGAAATTGAGGACAACCATGCTGAAGTTGTAGACTATGAGGGGCTTCCGCAGTGTGTAGGCCTGGCGATCCTGCATGTATCTAGGCCCCGCCCACAGGAAAAGCAGGTACAGGCAGCTGATGGCCAGTGTGGGGAAGGGAGACGACATCATGGGCCAGTTCCCCACCCTCTTGTCTGGCGGGAGAATAGGTGAGTGTCACATACAGTGCAGGCTGTGTGTACAGGTGTTGTCCCTAAATTTATAAAAGTTGACCAATTCTTCCATTACCATTGATGATTTTAAACCCAATTTAATTTGTTTTAATGCAGTGTAATAGTGTGTTACTGTTCGAAATGTGTTATTTTCTACGATGTCTTGTCTAACCCCTTGTTTTTGTAAAGCACTCAGGCTAAACTCCTGTTTGTAATGTGCATCATAAACAAATAGGACTCAACATACACCTTCACTTGTGTCACTTGTGACTTGTGTGTGACACAGTCCATTTCCTGTGTTCTATTATTATGTATTGTCATGATCTATTATTGGCTGCATTATGTTAGAAGTGTATTTCGAGGGGGAAACGAGTTTAATGTTACAATTGCTGCGCAAATGATCAGAGGCTATTTGGTTCAACTTTGACCTACTAACGTCTAAATCAATTAACGCTCACATCATTTCTTGCTATAATAGACGTCTCTGGACTGTCCTTACCTGCTATAGTAAGGCTCCATTTGTAAAATTCTACAGTGTCATTCACAAAATGTGTTACAACCTCCATGGCTCTGCCTTTGGTCTCGATTACACTGCAGGAAGGAGAGAGAGAGAGAGACAGAGAGGGAGACAGGCATGGAGAACAACAGAGAGACAGTGAGTCACGACGACCACCCAAATCAAATTACATGTCATACGTATCAGATGAGTGCAAATGATTGTTTACTCGTTCCGTGTGCACAGTACGCATTACTCTGTGCACACTGTCTTTAAAGAAACTACTCAAACACACACACCTATATGACGCCCGCACTGAACCTTAAGATCCCACTTTTCACTTCCCTATATTAGGTGTTTACCAGGTCTGTAAAGAAAAAACAAAAAAAGACTAAGAGCCATTTAGCTCAGAAGTGTTGCACTGTTGTGCTGTGTCATAATAATTGCTAAAACGTGGTCTATAAGCACTTTATACCATTACACTGTTCCCAAGCATTTCTGTAAATGAGAGCACATTAGGCCTCTCGCTCGTCACGTGCCCTCGACGGAAACGGCACGAATACATTAATCTCCACTAGGTGATGGGTCACTTTCCATCGATTTTTATGATTGCTGTGCAGTCACAGCAGCTTGAGGTGGTTTTAGGAAGTGGGATAGAGGATATCAGACAAGAGACACTCTTCTTACACTCGTACTGCAGATAGATGGATATATATTTGGATAATGGACACTTGTTATCCACAGGAGGACAGGTGTCTATTAATCTATAATTAATCCCGTGCGTGAGATCAGCTGGCCTTTAAATATTTCATTGCTAGGCATATGTAGAACTGGGCATCCACTGCAGGAAAATACTGAGTATTTCAGTGTAATCAAAGTTTCCCAGGACACACAGGGTGTAATAACAGTGTGACAACAGGTCATCTGGTGTAATAGCAGTGTAATAACAGGTCAGAGGGTGTAATCACAGTGGCAGTTCAGTAGTGGTGGGAGATCTGACAGACAGAGAGGGTAAAGAGGGTTTGTGCGAGCACAAAAAAGAGACAGAGGCGCATGTGTCAGCAGGTTTTCTCTCGCAGCTCAAGAGGCTTAAATTCAATTGATCAACGAGCTTAGGTGAGGGCCTAAGTACAAATGCACAACGACCCCACATGTCTGCTGATTTTCTGACTGCATGTGCCATGTGGACAGAACACATTCTCCACGTCCATGTAATATTTGAAAATAAACACGTGCAGCACGTCAGATGTTCTTATCGTTGTTGCAACACAGGGCTCAAGTAAGAGGGTATTCAATGGTATTTGTTTGAACTTCAAGGTTTTTTTAAGTCACTTTGAAGAGTGTGCGCCTTTAACTTAACAGGTGGGTGTCTGAACCGCACTGAGCAGATGATGATGATGATGAAGAAGAAGAAGAAGAAGGAGAAGAGAAAGATTATCTTCCAAACCCGCACACACGTGGTGAGAAGTGTCGCCACAGAAGTGACACAAATAACAGTGAGGTAAAAACAAACAAACACGCAGTTACTCACATCCTCGATACTTATGAGCCTGTAATGACATCCGGTGCAATTTGATGCCCAGTTCCTCCCAGTCCTCTTTGTCTTCTTCTCCTCCTCCCCGATCCTCCTCTTCTCCTTTTCCCTTTTTCCCTCTTCTTCTTCTACTAATCACCTTCTACTATCACCCCGGTTCTAGTTCGACATTAAACGGCAATTTGGCAAGAAACTGGACAAGGCAGAGGGAAAGCTATAGCTACGGTCGGTAGGCCAGTCACGCACCCGGTCCGTGCACACTGCTCAGCCGCATCATCTTCTCCCTCCTGCGTCCTGGGCTCAGGGAAGCCGGCTGCTACTGCGCATGCGGGACTTCGCTGTCGTGGTCTTGCGTGTGCAAGGTAACCCATCTGTCAGAAGTGCGCCCTTCTTTCAGCCCTGTGTGTTTGTCATGATTATGAATAAACAAACATCCGTATAACTTGATCATTATGACGCATCAATAAAGGATACAAAGTTCCTTACTTCGCCCTGCACTCCCTTCCACACTGAGTTGTTGTTATTGATTTACTTTGAATGTTTTTATTTACTTTTTTTTAACATCACTTCCAATAAATGGACGAATGAATGAATAGATAAATAATAATAATAATAAAAAAGTTTCTCCATCCAGAAAACACTGTCTACATTCCAATATTTTCCCTTTTGCAGACATCAACTGTAACGTCTTGCTCCAACACCTGGATTATTCCACTAGATGGCGCTGTCGAGCCACCACAGCATCAGTCACCTGCAGTCTCCAAACTACCAACTCTGCTGCTGCTGCTGCACAGCTTCTGGTAAGACAATGTTCCTTTGTAGGGAACATCACTTATTCTGTTACAGTGAGTCACTGGTAAAGTTTATTTTATTTAAAAAAAAAAAAAAAATCAAACTTCCTGCTTAAGCTCTTGGTTATTCTGTTTTAAAGAAAGGTGCAAACACTATATACATATATGTGTATACAACTTATACTATATATGTATATGTATATACATATATATGTATATATATGTATATGTATATACATATATATATATATGTATATATATATATGTATATATATATATATATATATATATATATATATATATATATAGTATAAGTTGTCCTCTGCATTTAACCCGTCCTTTGTACACACCAGTAATAAACACATGTATCTGTGCCTGGAGAGTAATGGGCGATTGGGATTTTTTGGCCCTGATTAGAACCAGTGACGTTCCTCCTTTCCTCTTGGCCATGGCTTATCTGTATATAGTATATACATATGTATACACCTGTGTATCAGCACCAGTCGTTTCTTCTTCTGTGCTGTGTTTGGTTTGAACCTCTGGTTTATTTACAAAGGCTCCATTCCTTCATTCTGTAACAGTGTCCTTTATGGATTGACTCGAACAGTTACATCCAGCTGGATGGTTATTCTCTCTCTGTGTGTGTGTGTGTGTGTGTGTGTGTGTGTGTGTGTGTGTGTGCTGGTGATTCAAACTTCAGATGAACCCGCCTGTTTCTCACCAACCCACAAATCCGAGGCATAAATCTATCTTCTCAGGGCCAGAACTCATTCCGTGCTCACTAATGTGTGTCTGCGTGCGCCTGAACCAAATCACCATAAATCGAGACAATCGGCGGTATATTTTAGACAATACAGGGAGTGTACACAAAAAAACATTAGGCCTGTACACTTTTACAATGAACATGTCTACAACAAAGCCTTGTATTTGTGTGAAAAATTGTTTTAATGAGTTAAAACCTCATTATATATCTTGCAAATGATGATTGCAACAGAGATTTTATACCTTATACTGAATATTGACACAATAAGGTCATAGCAATATCAATAATCCACGTATCTTGCATGAATACTGCTATATGTAATGTTGTTTTAATGTCTCTCTGCACACAAACATGCATACTTTTCACTTTAATGTGGAAGGAGTGTTTCTGTGCTTTTGTGAACACCTGCCAGTGTAGAGTGCATGCGTGTGGCGTGTGCCACCTGCAGGCCGACTGCAGCCCCTGCGCTCATGTCATGCACATGTGTAAAATAGTGTAATTGCTTCCCTTGAGTGTGGATGTTGTGTGGACTCAGGCACATCTGAATCTGGTTTTAGTATCACTTCTTTTAAGCGGTGCGGGGGTTGACATGCGTGGAGCTGTTTTGACAGGTCCCTCGCGGTGCGGTTGCTATTCACTCGCCTGACTGCACCGAGTTGGTCTCACCTCCCTTGAACACACACATAAACACACATTCATATCCGTGTACCCGTTTGGTTTGGCATGGGTGGATGTGGCGTATGCCAAATGTGAAGGTGGCATGTTTGTGGTCCTAGATTCAGAAATGTCATGAATGCTGCTCTTTTCCTCTGTAAGCTGCAGGGCTTGGCCTGCTTGTTGCAGAATAAATGCACTTAATATTAGAACAGTCCTCAACAATCCACAGGTCAGACAGAGCTTATATGAGACGCAGTCCATCTGCAGAGTGTCCTAGAGAGTTGTGGATGATCAGCTTTGTTGTATGTACAGGTTTAGTAAAGGTAAATGTGTGGAAAAAAATATGAACACAAGAAGAGTTCTTGTCTTCCAAGTCACTGGAAATTGGAGCCATCAGTTGATACAGTAGTTATTAGAAGATGCAGCGCAAGACGTGTATATTTTAAAAATATTCAATAATAATAGTCTAACATAAGAGGTTAAAAACCTCTTACATTGTAACTTGATCTCCTGTGGTGGGTGAAGCGGTAGAAAATGGATGGACGGCTGGAAAATGAAATAAACAAGTTAACAAGAGAACATTCAGAAAAGTATTCGTTCATGTCCAAATGAATTTCATCATGTGCTACACTATAGTGTTGAATAGGAACGACACCAAAGTAGAAGTAAGAATGTGTTTACTCGAATCATCAGCTTTCAGTATTGATAATAGGGAAACATGTGTTGTATAACCACAGTTTGGATTCTCATGTTGTAAAACGCTGGCAACATTCAGAGACCTTAAAAAATGGTGGTCACAACAAAGCCATTTAAAAATGTACTCCACTGCCTGTGTGACGTTTACAGTGTGCACTTCTCTCTGTGTGTGTGTGTGTGTGTAAAAGTAGTAGAGTTTAAGTGTCATGTGTTGTTGAGTGAACTTCCTGTTTTCAGTCTTGCTAATGTCCTCGACTGGCCTCTTTCTCCTCATTCTTGTCTTGTTTGTGCTTTCTTTTGTCTAAATTCATCCTTGGGCCTTAAAAGGCTCATATACTGTACTACTCCTTCTCACTTTTGTCCCTCTCTCTCTCTCTCTCTCTCTCTCTCTCTATGGTCTTCATATTTCATCTCACATCTGGCAGTGCCATTTGCAGAAGGGCACCCATTTCAGGTTCCAAAAACCCAGAGTGTGTAGCCATCTCTTTCCTAACCCCCAAAGCATTCATCAGAGATAAATTAGCTGGTGATTTATTCTGGAGCACAAACCACCAACATTTCTGTAAGGGAATTTTTACTTCTGTAGGGCACATTCACAGCCAACCACCTGAGACAAACCGTTTTCCACATACCTCTGGAGCCGCGCAGTTTTTAAAAAGTCTTTAGGGAAATACCACTTTTCCAAAACATTCTCCTGCTGCACTAAGGCATAATTTCTTTCACACGGCACTGTAACTGGGATAGGTGGGAGGTCAGAGTCCTGCAACATGAAGTATTGGTGTATTTTGCACACAGTCATGCATGCAGAAACACTCGCATAAGGAGATCACTGCTGGCACACATGTGGGTGATTTTTGATGATGTGTTGGAGGAGTGCAGATGTCAGTGGGGATATATCCCCGTGTCCAGACTCTGTTTCACCATGTGCGGCCGGGAAATTACAGGCTTAGCGAGATTTGGTTCTTGGACATTTTGTCAATGATGTCTCTCTGTGCGTGTGAGTTCATACGCCAGGTGACGACTGACACATCTCTGCCCTCCGCGTCCTGAATCAGGGCAGACAAATTGCAGCATATTTCTTTGGTTTCAAGTGAAACACAGAGACTTCACGTCGTTGTCACGTGCAACCAAACACGCTGCTTTGATCAGTGCCTTACAGTGTCTCCGGTTGCGTCTAATTGCCGTGAGTCATTTTCTTTCACAGTTTTTCGTGTAATCTGGATCGGTTCTATTCCACCACAGTCTGTGCATGTGGTTTTGATTTGAAAGGCATATGCATCGGGCTCATATTTAACTGGCTTCATTCAGTAGCTGATCATTCTCGGTCTATCGTGGCTCAAAGATGTGGCGTTAGCTCAGAGTGTGAGGATAACTGGGCCCTTTTCCTTACACACACACACACACACGTATATATATACAGTATTTACTCTACATGTACCCACACACAGTCTCTTGTCCTCATTTGCCCTCTGTGTGTGGGGAACCCCTCCCCACACACAGTGTTGCCAAAAGGGCTGATGATGGAGAATCAGTTTTTCTTTTTCTTTCTTTCTCTCCTTCCGCCCACTTCCCCTTCTCTCGACTCCTACCCTCCGTTTACTCATCACGATCTCTAAGTTTCTCTTCTGTTTTTCTTCCAGTTGACTTCCACACGTTCATAAATGTGCCATCGGCGTTTCATTTGCGACATTTGCTTCCTGACGGTGGAGCCTGTGGCCCTTACACTGGAAATGAACCTTTGCACATAATTCCAGTAGAAACAATTGAAGTTCTGCTTCAAGGCTCACGAGTCATCAGTTAATGACACAGGGCACTTAGTCTCCCACAGTGTCAATATAGTCGCCTATCTAACAGGTGTTTAAAACAAATGCAGATATGTGGGACAGCAAATTTGAATTAATTCTCCTCGGCCCCATAACCTTTTCTGTTTTGAACAATATTGTTCTCACACAGACAGACAGACAGACAGACAAACAAATAAAAAGACATAAACCGTAAGTTCCTTGGCAGAGGTAACAGTAGGCAGACACGAGATCACATACCTCTGTGTAAGGATGAAGCTCAGCCTTTAATTAGAGGCTGGAATTCAGATTTGAACGTACACATCCTCAGCCACTGCTGTGTCTCTCAGATAGTTCTGAAATGAAAGACGCCACATTAGTGTACTGGAGTATAAGGGTAACGAAATTAAAAAGTGAAACATAATTCAGGTATTTTGTAATCATCCACGTGTAATTCTAGGCACAGGAATGTTAGAAGGGACTGGAGACCACCTGGAGATCACCTGACTAAATGCAGATGTTTGCAAAGGCTCAGAATGGTTTTTTTTGCACTTCAGCAATATTTTCCTTTTTTTAAATACTTCATACAAATAAGTCCAGTTATTATTAAGACAGGGATGTGGATGTTTAATTTCAGGTCACATGTGTTCACCATTTTTGTCAGTTTATCCCGTGGCGCAGAAGCTGCAGCTCAATAATAAAAGACAGCTTTCACATGTTGCATGAATATTACTATCACCTTGAGGTAGACACTAATACAATATTTTCACTACCTGTCGTGCAGCCTGTCACTCACTGACGTGCAAACTCCAGACACACACACACGCAGGAGGAGGTCTGAGCTCGGTGCATGTCTCTGTGGGTGGAAGCTGGAGCTACTTGGCAGGCTCTGTTGTTCTCCCTGACTGAAATATGACTCTGCGCTCTAAGCCGCGTGTCTAGAAATGACATTCTTTGTCCCGGCTTCAGCCATAACCTAACCTATGCAACAACAAAAAAAACACTCCTTTCATGCACTTAATGAAAACGGGGCTCATCAAATCAGCCGGTGAGAAAGAAAGTATAACAGCCAACCAACTTTCAAGTGAACAAAGTTCTCCAAAATAAACCATTTATTATGACGATGTCAGCATGGTTAGTTCTCAGCACATTTTCATCGACAGGAAACAAAAGGACCAAACTCCACTTCCACAAAAACAGTTTTGCGTCATGTGACAAACGCCATTCAAACCTTTAATAGCGCTGACTCAGAATATGACGGACGATGTGAGCGTCAGTCTGCAAGAGCATGACGTCCTTAGACTTAAAATGGACCGGAAGCAGGTACTGTGTCTGTGTGGCCTCTTAGTCTGACTGTGTTCAGCTCATTTTTGCCACGATGCCATGCCAATCAATGCAAAAACAACACAAAACAAGGATTCGCCCGGCAAACAGGAGCTTTTGGATCAGTTTAGTTTTAATGTTACAACACGTTTTAATGCGTAGCCAATAGATAGAGGTCTGCTACTGTGGCCTGGAAAGCAGCAGTCAACGCGAGGCATTTCCAGGGAATTGTGGCCACTAATTATATTTACAGCTGCTTCAGTAAAACTCTGTCAGTAACCCCATAATTGGGACATACTGTAGTTAATGTGCAGACTGGAAACACGGTTGATTTAATTTAAACTTACTTGTCAGAAAACTTAACTGTTTTATAATGAAATTAAAAGCTTAGAGCTTAGAAAAAGTGAACTTTAACTTTAAACTTATATTGTCAAAGCTCTATTCTTAAGTGCACTGACGAAGGCAACGGAATGCCTTATTTGTTAGTCTTGTGCATGATTGTTTAATCAACCTGCAATCATTAAATACAACTTTAAAACGTAAAAAGGTTTCTCAAAAAGAGATGAAAGCCATTTTTCTACTTCATATACACTTTTCAGAAACAAGATTTAAAAAAAAGAACAGATAGAAATGAGGTGTGCACGAAGCAGCCAGCATTTCTTATTCGCCAGTATCAGTCAAACTTCAAGCAGCTGGAATCTACAATTAACTCCGAAGCCAGACGCCTCGGAGTTGCCAGTTAAATTTCCACATCTTTCAAATTCCATGGCTCAAACTTTACGACGCAGGCTTTCAGTCAGAAAACTTTTGTAGATTCAAGCTTAACTCATTATCGCTGTTATTTTCTACTGCTCGCTCCAGAGCTACAGAAGACCTCTCTGTTTCCACACATGGAGTCATATTCCTTCATGCAAAAAAACGGGTTAGGATTTGAAGAGCGTTCTCTCCGCAGCAGCAGAACGCCTCCTTCCCTGCACATAAGCATAACTGACATAAACCTTTGTATATTAGTATGTATGGAATTGGGACAGCATTAGTACTACAGGTATAGATAGGCACTGCAGCCATAGCAGTCAGTAGTTAATCCTCTGCCCCAGAGAGCTCAAAGCCTCTCAGCACTGTCATGTTTTGTTAATGGTAATCTGAACTGGATGCACTGCCAAAGGCTGACCCACTGCCTGCCACCCTGCCGCCACTGAGGTCAGTGTCTGACGTCACCGTGAGAGGCAGGCTGACCTGTGCCAGCGTGTGACCCTGTGATAATTACCTTCATGCACCTGGGTTTAGAGTTTCACTTACCTCTGATAACACTTTGAAACTCATTCGCTGTAACTCTTTGTGCATTGTAGAAAAGACAGGAGAGCGCACACCTATTAGAGTTTATTTATTATCACTCAAATATGCTGAGGTAACCTTACAATGAGCTCTTTCCAATTTTATGCCGCAGTGTTTTGTTTGCTAATCATTGCAGTGTGCAACTACTGATTAAAGCGGGGGTGTGGAGTGGCTCAGTGCCCTGTGTGCGAAAGACATCATGGACGCAATGGTTGCAAGTTCGACTCCACCCCTGGCTGATTGTACTCAATTCCATTGTAAGTCGCTTTGGATAAAAGCGTCTGCTAAATGACATGTAATGTAATTAAAGCAAAAGTGGCTCTTTAAAACTATGGGCTGATACTAATCGGTCAACCATTTATTTGATTCATCTGTTCGATTTTTCGTCCATAAAATGGATGAAAATGTTAGGGAAAAACATGTTGATCACTGTTTCCCCGAAACTTAAATCGTTTTTTTTTACCCACAAACCAAACATGCGTCATTTAGTTTTTCTTGGTTCCTTTGTCATAGAGGAGCAACAAAACCAGAAAATAACATTTAAAAAGTGAAAAATAATAATAGTAATTATAAAAAATCTCTTCTCACTCAAAGCAATCATCAAAATAGTGCGTGTCAAATGTACAAATTGACTAATAATCAATCACACGGTGGTCCAGAGGGTAAGAATTAGTGACCTTGATTGGTGAGACTGCAGATTGTAACCCCTCCATTTTCCAAGGGCATCAGGAAACTACTGTTACCTTCACATACCAGACAGGATGTTGCTCCTTGTGGTTTGTGTCATGAGCTTCTGCCTCAAAATGTGTCTGGTTTGTCCACTCAGGCTCATACAAGATGGCCTAAGTAAAGCAAGGCCCTTGTCTAATGTATGTATAAAAGTCTTATTCTAACAAAACTTTATTTATCTTTATTTTGAAGGGATTATACACTTATCACTTATACAAACATACTTATGCCTAGTATGTTCCATTCCTTCAAGTACTATATATATATATATATGTACATATATGTATATATATATACATGTTTGTGTGTGTTTACTAGGCCATCAGCTTAATCTGACTCACTATAGATAAAGAAAACAGACACTTGACTTCTAAATTGACACTGAAGTGAGGTATATAGTAGGAAAGCTGCTCCGTGAGCTGCTGCTGCTGCACAGGATTTATCATCTGACACTTTGTGATGGACAGCCAGGCATAAAAGGACACACAGAAGACCACAGGGAAGCACTTTGATTCAGCACATTATGCACAGTATGCAGCTCTTACCATTGTGTCCCCGTCGGACATGATGGCTGATGATGAAATGGCTGCATGAGGGGGCAAATTTAAAACAGTTGTTTCTCAGAATGAATTCCATTGTTTGAGTGGGTCTTCAATTATAACAAGTAACAGTCAGTTATGTGGGCCTGCAGTTTAGCTCTTGTGTGTAACCACGTTGAAACAGGCATGGAGGTTTATCCGTGCAGCTGAATATCCACCTGGTTTACACTGAGCCTGCTGTGTTGTCCTCCACTTCACTGCTGTGCTCCTGTGTGTTGTCGTGTTGCTGTTGGAGGTCGATCAGTGATGAGCGTCATTGCCACAGTTTCTTACCCATAGTTCTTATGGTTTAAGTTCGGAGTCATTTTGAAAGTCTCTTTCAAAACTAAAGTGACTGAAACAGAACAAACACGTTTTTTTCTCATTTGTATTCAGATGTATTTTCTTCTGCATCATCGACACCAGAGAGGAAGAAACAAAACAGTCATCTGTAACATCATGCAATTTATACACGATGAAACAACATTACAATTTATAACAGACCACAATACTGTCACAACCGAACAAGGACTTGAACCCAATAGCACGACTCAGAGACAACTTCCAAAAATACTCTAATTTATTGGACAAAGTAACAAATAAAAATCACTCTCAAAGGGAGGAAAAGTATCAACAGAAAATCACTCTATCGAGGAATCACTAGATAAGCAAAAGGCCAAAGTAACAAATTATAATCACTCACTGGGAGGAGACAAAAGGTCTAGGCAAGGTGCCAAATCAAAATCACTCTTCACGAGGAAAAAACTCTGATGGCTCAAAAAGGGACAAAACAAAGTAGCAACTAAGAAAAGCAAAAACCTTACAAACAATTGACGTGGCATGGATTGGCGTGGGTTCTCTGGCATGACAGACAAGACGAACTGACGCAGGGCAGAGGGAAGCACAGGCTATATGTAACTCAAAGTAAATGGGGAACAGGTGGAAACAATCAGGGCGGGGAAGATAATCAGACTGGCGGGAAAACTACAGGGGAAGGGCAAGTTATCTGAAACGAGAGGAAAGAGAGATGTCAAAATAAAACAGGAAGTCACAAAACAAATAGAAGGCAAAACTAAACATAACTTAACACAACTTTCTGGATATGACAGTACCCCCCCCTCTAGGGACGGCACCTGACGGCCCAGATAACTGAGGGTGGCGTCTGTAAAAGTCTGTGATGAGGTCAGGATCCACAATAAAGCTAGCAGGAACCCATGATCGTTCCTCTGGACCGTAGCCCTCCCAATCCACCAGGAACTGCCTGCCCCGGCCCCTGTTGCGCACAGCCAGCAGAGCCTTGACTGAGTAGACAGGGCCGCCGTCGACCATCTGGGGAGGTGGAGGGGGTGCGGCTGCGGGCACCATGAGGCTTTCCTTAACCGGTTTCACCCGGCTGACGTGGAAGGTGGGGTGGACTCTCATGGACCGGGGCAAACGCAGACGGACAGCGGAAGGGCCGATGACCTTGGACACTGGGAAAGGCCCCACGAACCGTGGAGCCAACTTCCTGGAGGCGACTTGGAGAGGCAAATCCCGCGTAGAGAGCCAGACCTTCTGGCCAGGCTTGTATACAGGCGCAGGTAGGCGCCTCCGATCAGCAGCCCTCTTCATGCGGTCCACACTGCGTAGGAGTGCCTTACGGGCGGCTGCCCAGATGCGGTGGCATCGCCGGACCATGGCATGGGCCGACGGGACGATGATCTCCTTTTCTGTCTCGGAGAAGACAGGGGGCTGGTAGCCGAAGACGCACTGGAATGGCGACATGCCAGTTGCCGAGGTGAGAAGAGAGTTGTGGGCATATTCCACCCACACCAGCTTCTTGCTCCAGGAAGCCGGATTCTGCGACACCAGGCATCGAAGACAGGTCTCTAACTCCTGGTTGAGACGTTCCGTCTGGCCGTTGGCTTCTGGGTGATAACCAGAGGTGAGGCTGACGGTGGCCCCGATGAGCTTGCAGAACTCTTTCCAGAACCTGGATATGAACTGGGGCCCCCGGTCTGAAACAATGTCTTTGGGAAAACCATGAATACGAAATACTTGAGTCATCATAATCTCTGCCGTTCTTTTGGCAGATGGAAGCTTGGGTAATGCTATGAAATGAGTCATTTTAGAAAACCTGTCTACCACTGTGAGCACAGTGGTGTTTCCTTCAGAGACCGGGAGCCCCGTGACGAAGTCGAGTGAGATCTCAGCCCATGGACGAGTGGGAACAGGGAGTGGCTGCAGCAACCCCATCTGCGCTCTGGAGGAGGTCTTGTTGCGGGCACAGATGGAACACGCCTCCACATACTCCCGAACCTCCCTCTCCATGGAGGGCCACCAAAACCTCTGGGAAATGACGTACATGGTCCTCTTAACTCCTGGATGGCAGGTGAGCAGTCCGGTGTGAGCCCAATGGATCACCTGTGGACGCATAACAACAGGGACAAACAAGCGATTCTCCGGACAACCACTAGGTGTCGGATTCTCACCATTAGCCTGCTTCACCTGAGATTCTATCTGCCAACTCACCGCTCCTACCACACGGTTCAGTGGTAGGATGGGCTCCGGTTCCTTGGCAGTAGGCTCGGGGTCAAACAGACGGGACAAGGCATCGGGCTTGGTGTTCTGGGACCCCGGCCTATAAGACAAAACAAAGTTAAATCTGTTAAAAAAAAATGTCCATCTGGCTTGGCGAGAGTTCAGTCTCTTTGCTTTGCGAATATATTCCAGATTCTTATGATCTGTCCATACAATGAATGGGTGCTGTGCGCCCTCTAACCAATGTCTCCACTCTTCCAAAGCTTTTTTCACTGCTAATAACTCACGGTTCCCAACATCGTAGTTTCTCTCTGCCGGCGAGAGTTTATGAGACAGGAAGGCGCAGGGATGAAGCTTGTTGTCCTTCTCAGAGTGCTGGGAGAGTACTGCCCCCACTCCATTATTGGAGGCATCCACCTCCACCACAAACTGCCGGCTGGGATCAGGAACTGTGAGAATGGGGGCAGTAGTGAATCGCACTTTGAGCTGCTGGAAGGCCTCCTCAGCTTGAGGGGACCACAAAAAGGGAGACTGAGGAGAGGTAAGTGCATGTAGAGGTGCAGCTGTGGCACTGAAGTTTCGGATAAACCTCCTGTAAAAGTTAGCAAATCCTAAGAATTGTTGAACCTTTTTGCGGCTATCAGGTGTTGGCCACTGAGCCACAGCGCTAACTTTAGCCGGATCCATTTGCACCTTTCCAGGGGCTATGATAAAGCCAAGGAAAGATACAGTGTCGGCATGGAATTCGCTCTTTTCTGTCTTGACATATAATTGGTTCTCCAGCAGTCGCTGGAGAACCTGCCGTACATGATGCACATGAGAGTCTAAATCTGGGGAGAAGATCAATATGTCATCTAAATACACGAACACAAAGTGGTTCAGGAAGTCTCTCAGTACATCGTTGATCATTGCTTGGAAGACAGCAGGAGCATTGGTCAACCCAAACGGCATGACTAGGTACTCGTAATGACCACTAGGAGTGTTAAAGCCTGTTTTCCATTCATCCCCCTCTCTGATCCTAACCAGATGATAGGCGTTTCTGAGGTCTAATTTAGTGAAAACCTTAGCTTGCTGAAGCTGATCAAAAGCTGATGACATTAGTGGCAGAGGGTACCGATTCTTAACAGTTATGTCATTAAGTGGTGCATAGTCTATACATGGTCGGAGTGTCCCATCTTTCTTTCCCACAAAAAAGAACCCTGCCCCCGCTGGAGATGAAGAGGGGCGGATAAGACCAGCCTTTAACGAGGACTCAATATACTCGGTCATAGCCTTCTTTTCGGGGCCAGAGATGGAATATAGTCTACCCTTAGGAATAGGGGACCCCGGGATCAAATCAATGGGGCAATCATAAGGCCTGTGGGGAGGAAGGGAGGTTGCCTTCTTTTTACTAAATACCTCACTCAACTCGTGGTAACATCTTGGGACTGAAGTCAGGTCAGGAGTTTCAGAGTCTGTGACATGAACAGAGGCAATGTTATCACTAGTTTTCACATTATGACAAGACTTTAAACACTTGGTTTTACATTCTTCTGCCCAGTTCAAGACCCTCCCAGTACTCCAGTCAATGTGCGGGTTATGTTTCTTCAGCCAGGGAAAACCCAAAATGAGAGGATACTGGGCAGAGTTATATAAATGAAATTGCATAAGTTCATAGTGGTTATCAATGATAACTGTGAGCAGTTCAGTCTTGTGCGTCACTCGAAAAATCAGACTGCCATCGAGAGCGCTGGCCTCTATAGGCTGAGATAATTGTTCTGTTTTTAGCTTGAGTCTCATGGCAAAATCCCAGTCCATGAGACTTTCATCAGCCCCCGAGTCAATGAGAGTCTCCAAACTAAGTGTGGTGTTGTGATGCCTCACCTTAGTCTGGGTTAAAGCTCGAGGAGGGAATTCCGTGGAGGAGAAACGTCTCCCCAGTACCCCCCTGTCGACTGGTGAGCCTGTGCCTTTTGCCGGACACGCTGCTAGCAGATGCCCTTGCTGTCCGCAATAGAAGCACCTGCCTTCCTGCAGGCGACGACGGCGCTCCTCTGTGGACAGTTTGGTTCGCCCCAACTGCATGGGCTCCTCCACCTCCTCGGATGGCCTCTCCCTCCGGGTAATGGGTGATGGAGCACGTGAGGAGCTCCGCCAACTGGGTGTAGTGACAGCAGCGCGACCCTGATGACGACCAGCTGCAGAGGCCATTCGGCTTCGTTGTAGCTCCTGTAAGCGGTTGTCTGTTCTTATGGCCAGAGTCATTACTGAGTCTAGATCAGAAGGCAAATCTAGGGGCACTAACAAGTCTTGAATTTGATCTGAAAGTCCCTTGAGAAAAACATCATACAGGGCCGTGGTATTCCATCCGCTATCCGTGGCTAGGGTGCGAAAGCGGATAGCATAGTCACAAACAGAGTCTCTATTTTGTTTGATGTTGCTCAACTCACGTGCTTTCTCTCGGTCGGATGAGAGGGGATCGAAAGCCTTCCGCAGAGCCTGTTTAAACTCCTTGAGGGATCCGCAGATCATTGAATCCCGAGACCATTCAGCCGTAGCCCATGCCCTCGCCCTCCCGGTGAGGTGGGAGATCATGAATGCCACCTTCGATCGTTCCGTAGGAAAGGCTGAGGGCAAGTGTTCATAATGCATATCACAGTCCACAATAAACGCCCGACATCCTCCTGACTCACCAGAAAACTTTTCTGGGGGGGAAAGGCGAAGAGTCGTGGCATGGGGAGCTGAGATCAATGAAGCTCTGGTATCCGCCGGAGATGGTGTGGTCATGGTGTCTGAGGGAGAGGGATCCCTTGTGAGATGAGCAAGGACTTGATGTACTTGGTTTGCCAGGAGGTTAACTTGGGCTGTCATAGAGGCTTTGAACTCCTCCTGACTTTTAGCCATCCCCTTCACACCACTGTGCAGAGAGGCCATGTGCTCCTCCTGCTGAGTCAGGCGGGTGTTCTGGGAGCGAACGGCCGCTGTCAGTTGTTCTGAGTCGGCTGGGTTCATGCTGGTCAGTTCGTAATGTCACAACCGAACAAGGACTTGAACCCAATAGCACGACTCAGAGACAACTTCCAAAAATACTCTAATTTATTGGACAAAGTAACAAATAAAAATCACTCTCAAAGGGAGGAAAAGTATCAACAGAAAATCACTCTATCGAGGAATCACTAGATAAGCAAAAGGCCAAAGTAACAAATTATAATCACTCACTGGGAGGAGACAAAAGGTCTAGGCAAGGTGCCAAATCAAAATCACTCTTCACGAGGAAAAAACTCTGATGGCTCAAAAAGGGACAAAACAAAGTAGCAACTAAGAAAAGCAAAAACCTTACAAACAATTGACGTGGCATGGATTGGCGTGGGTTCTCTGGCATGACAGACAAGACGAACTGACGCAGGGCAGAGGGAAGCACAGGCTATATGTAACTCAAAGTAAATGGGGAACAGGTGGAAACAATCAGGGCGGGGAAGATAATCAGACTGGCGGGAAAACTACAGGGGAAGGGCAAGTTATCTGAAACGAGAGGAAAGAGAGATGTCAAAATAAAACAGGAAGTCACAAAACAAATAGAAGGCAAAACTAAACATAACTTAACACAACTTTCTGGATATGACAAATACTTGTACTATAAAAGAGAAACACTGATTTGACCAAGTGCAAGTAATAAACCCAGATGGAAAATATTGTTTTATTGAAGAAGTGAGTTCAGAGCTGGCAGACGATTCCATATCTTTTATTTATTTCTTTCTTTCTTCCTCTTCCAGGGAGTCCTGCTAGTGTCGTGTATTTAAACCTCTTATGGATGCTCTCTGAAACGACGAGACACACACTTCCCCCTGATCCTGCAGAGGAAGGATTAAGACACATAACCTTTACCATGCCTTTAAAATAATCATGACATGTGTACACACCAGGTGTGTTTCATGTGTCTACAGCCCACCGCATACAGACGTGTAATATAAAGTGAAACCAACTCACGCAGCAAAGTCACTTCCCTCACACAATGTGGTGTTGCCCAATCTTCCCCAGTATTGCCAAGAATCCCACCAATGCTTACGTCTGGCATTGTAGGATAATCACAGCGCATCTGTCTTCTTCACCAACGCTACTCGACATGAAGAAAGACAATGCAAGTGCATGTGGATTTATATCATTATCTTATTATTTCATCTTTTGGTTAAATTGCTTTAATTACAAAAAAAAACAACCTGACTTTTCAGCACGAAGGAGAAAAACAGGTACATTTAGACAATCTTCATGCTTCTATGATGTTGTAGAGACCCAGACAAGACACAGGTTTTCCCTTATATGTAATTTGGTTACCACCGGTTTATGCTTTGGGGGCGATCTATTAACTTGTGACCCCGCCTGTTATAGTTATTTTCAAATGCCAGTGAAAACTGATTACGAAAGGTTAGTGTATTTCAATTGGACAAATCCGAATTAGCATTTTGTGAATTTCATTGCGTTTGGACCCTCAATGGCCAACTTCAGACCTACTCAAGCTACGTATTTCTTTATGTCTCATGGTAAATTAACCAATGAGCTTCTTAACTAAAAGACTGACAGTCACACACTCATCACAAGAGTAAACTGGACTTCTCTTTTTATGCGACGACTTAGTATTTGGTATGTTTTTATCTATACGGCGATTTTAG
The DNA here is from genome assembly GCF_019176455.1 of Solea senegalensis. Classification (NCBI taxonomy): domain Eukaryota; kingdom Metazoa; phylum Chordata; class Actinopteri; order Pleuronectiformes; family Soleidae; genus Solea; species Solea senegalensis. The sequence goes on from NC_058037.1 coordinate 8,512,672, forward strand.
GTAAACTCCCTTGTTATTTGTCATTGTATATGTGTGCGGTAAGGTCTCAGGACATGGTGCTTATGACTGTTCCTCAAGCTCGTACAGAGCTAGGGAAAACAGACGTCTTCATGGAATAAAGCTTCAGGATCTAGTAACTCTTAACGAATTTAAGGCTGTTGTCATGAGTTTGAAGTCGGACTCCATCGGAAATTGTGAATGTTTTTAGTCAGTAATCTTATTTTTATGCTTTACTACTGCACTTAATATTGAACTTTTGCATTGTGTTTTATGTGTAACTTGTAAAAGAGATTTTAATCTCAATGAGACTAACCTGGGTAAATAAATAAAAAATAAAACTTTCTCAGCCACAATCACACAACCATAACAAAGGTCCTGGATAACAGCGTGGGGTGAATGGGGTTAGTTAATCTGCAACAAGCACACATATAATAGTATAAACACAGCCTTGCTCACTATGTCAGTCTCACTTGGCCTTGTATCCATTGGCACCAATGTGCCTGTATTTGTACGGCTTTACATGTGAGTGCAGAAACAACATAATGTGGCTCCACAAACTGATTATGCAAATGTGTTTGTTGAACATCCAATAGTCATCAGCAATTGACTTTCCAAACAAAAACATAAACATCCAGATCTTTTTTTTGTTTTTGTTTTTTAAAAGACAGAGCCCCTAATGATGTCTGCTCGAATCCAAACCTTTTAAATGACATTGCAGGCCACAGACTACAAAGACTTTCTTTACAATTGAGTGGAAAAGCAGTCGATCCATGACTTCATAAAAGAAACCCCCAGTTAGAGCAGCACACATTAACTCTTAGGAGGAGACTGAAAGGCTAACGACAGATTGCTTTGCTGATTCATTTTTTCTACTTGGTATTTGTGATTATTATTATTTGTGTTATTTGGATTGGATTATCAACAGTAGTTTCATGTATGAACCTTTATCATGGACTAAAACATCTTATATCAATGCAGGCTGACCTACTGTATGAGGTTCTGTGTTCAGATGGTCAGATAAATGGTCAGATAGACTCTGGGAATCTTTTGTTCTCCTCTGTTCCACACTCCCACAGAAAGCCATCTTTTGGGATTACTTGGTTTCAAAATATTTCTCTTAAAAACTTGAACATTTTCATCTGTTGTCGCAGTAAAAGCCAAAGCAGTAAATATTGTTAACCTTGAACTGCGTGATTCAGTACGTCAACTGTTTTCATTACATATTAAAGCGCGACACGTGTTGTACAAATTTGATTTACCCTGGTTTAATAAAAATGTCTAAAGTCTACATTTATATTTCCGACGTCAAACGAATGACTGTGAGGTTGTCGTATTTGTCCATACACACCTCCTGTGCTGTTCTTTACTCTGGCTTTATTTAATGATCCCCACAGGTCAGCACAAACAGCCTCATTTCCCACACCACAAACCTGCCCAGGGACAACAGATGTAAATTAGCCAGTGGCCACAATAAGAGGTAAAGGGTTGATTTTTTATTTTTTTTGTTCTTAAAATGACAGATGTTTCGTTGTCATGTTCGCTGCCCGAGGACCTCGTCTTTGGAAAGACGACAGGACAAATGTGTTTCATTTCATTCAACACTTTCAAGACAACACATTGATTCATTTATATGAGACTGAAATTTACAACACCTGTCATTGACTGTGCACACACACACACACACACACACTGGTCTTTCTTCAGGCGGGCTGAAGGTCACAAAGGTCACGGACAAACCACCCAAGAAACAGCTTTTTTCCCCCAGGGCTGTGAATGATGCACTTCTGAGCTGCAGAACCGGAACCTCCCTCCTTTATAGATGTTTATTTTATCCTAGTATTTCAACCTAATTATTTTTAAACTAGCAATTTTTAGCATTTCTATGTTGGCGTTTGTTTGATTTGTTGTATTCATATTATCTAAAATATGCTGCTATGTTGGTGATCGTTGCCAAACAGAATTTCATTGTGTAAGAAAAAAACTTTTTTTTGTCACATGCCCTGGATCAGGCTGTCACAACACCAGCCAATAGCATTCCTGATTGATTACTGATAAGAGATAAGGCCTCATGGAAGACCCTGTGTGTGTCGTTAGAGTAGCTGGTGTGTGTTGCTGTGAAACAAATATCGTTGAGAAACGGAAAAAAGGAAAAAAAAACATTTGCACAGATGGAACGATACACTGGAGAGGTGACCACACTGAACTACTTTTTTTTAAATCAAAAAAACAAAAAAACTGCAATTCTGGATTGAGCTGTTTTGTGACTGATGATTGTGTCAAATGTCAGAAGGCGTTACGCAGATAAGACAAATTAATACAAGGGGGATTGTTGGCTCAGCCCGAGTGGAATATGTACAGAAAAATGTACAAAATATTACAAATGCCAAGACAATACCACCACTGGCACAGACTACCCCACTCAATGTCTCCACTCAAAGCACCAAGGACACAGAGATTCCTGTTCCAGAGGACACACACACACACACACACACACACACACACCATCCAGACCCCCCTCTGAGACTTCACAGTATGAGTCATGGAGGGTCTGATGTGGTTAATGGTGACCGGCGTTTCTGTGCCTGTCCACATGAGACTCCGTTGGTTTTGCTGAGTCATCACAAAGCTGTGTGGCTGGTGACTCATTAAAAAAAAGAAGAAACAAACAAAAAGAGACCGAAACAATACACTCAGACTTCAAAATGTCATATGGTGACATTCAGTCATTTCTAGTGTCTTTGCACTGGTGAAGAACACTAACGCCGTCGTGTGAGGCATCCTTCTCCTTTCTTTTCACAATTAAAAAAAAAAAAACTTTCACTTTTAAATGTGAATTCCTCTGGTTCAAGTTTGTGCCACAAGTGACGACATTTGTCAGCGTTGTCTGATGGGGAAATGTTAACATACCACAGGTTACAGAGACGTCTGCAATTCCTGATAATCTTACCAGACTGTCTGTCACAAGAAGAAGAAGAAAAGAAAGACTAGTCTTTGTCTGAGGACAGCTTTTCTCAAGGTCTCACTCTCATCTCAGACACATCCTGTCTCGGTCTTGATTGTAGAGGCTATTTTTTTGTATTTATCTATGAAAAAATGTACAGTACGAGTCCAAATACAGAGTTACAGATCTAACATACTACCTTGACAAATGGTCCTGTGTGTGGTGAGCAGGCCCATCCCTATAGTCTTGGGACTTTGAAAATAAAGCATTAATATTGTGTTTGTAAAGCATTTGAAGCAGAATGTGCCAATCACAGATACAACAGAATGTTGTCTGATATGGACTGATAAGAAATCTGTTGCTCAGCAACAGGTGAATCGGTGGTAGAGCAGGTTGTTTGATTCTCGGCTCCTCTCATCACTGCGTCCCTGGGCAAGTTGCTCCTGACTGCTGTGCAGGCAGCATGTGATTGGGTATGAGAGCTGTGTGATGTAAAGTCGCATGAATGTGTGAGTGAATGGTTGAATGGAAAAACAGTGGAGAGTAAAGCACTTAAAAAGCTGTTTAAATGTTTGCTTTAAAGACCTTTCTGCATGGAGTTTGCATGTTCTCCCCCGTGGGTGTGTGGGTTTTTCTCAGGGTTCTCTGGTTTCCTCCCACAGTCCAAAGACATGCATTATGGGGATTAGGTAAATTGGTCACTCTAAATTGACTGTGAGTGTGAGAGTGGACAGTTGTTTTTCTCTATATGTAGCCGTGTACCCTGCCTTTTGCCCTATGTCAGCTGATATAGGACGAATTGCTGATTGGCGTGGTAGAAGATGGATGGATAGATTTAAATTGCAAAAAATGTGCTTGTGGTCTATATTTTTTGCCATTTTACTGCACTGCTGTGCTGCTGACTTAAGGCCCTGGTATGCTTCCGTGCACATGCCGCATGTAGCGGACCCTGGTACATTTGCACGTCAGGGTCCTGTAGTATCTCACTTCACCATCGGGTGGCGGTACCATAGGATGCCATAGAGAGCATTGCTTCGTCCGGTCGGGCTGGGGAGTTTGGCTGTCAGCCAGTTCCAGGTGCCGTCAGGTCGAGGCTCGGATGAATATCCTTGGCGACTACTTCTTCTGTTGTCGAAATGTTTTTTCTGCTTGGTGAGAGGGGCTTAGTACTCGGGAATTTCATCTTTTAGACCCTAAAAGTCTTGGTATGCCTTGGTCTGACACTAGTTGGACAAACTAAAATGCAGCAGAGGTTTTTGCAGCCATTTTCTGTGAATATTATTTGACACATTGGGGGTAATTTTGGTTCCGTTGCCATTTGTAAATGTAACCGTTCAAAAAACCCATTGGGACTCTGGGAATCTTCATGTTACCAAATCTGGCTCTGGTTAAAAAAAAAGGTTTGGAAACCCCTGCTGTAAGCATTTCAGACCCTGCCTCGTGTCCTCTGTCTCATCGCTTTCAATGAGTTTGCACAAAGTTGCTTTGGACTCAGGCCACAGCAGGTCTGCAGCCTCTGCGTCGCGCTTGACGTCAAGCTTGAATGGTAAGAATTACTGTAGTGATACAAGTCCAGGAGCCTCCAGTAAGAGCGGGGCATGTGTTGGGCCACATCAGTCAGTTATCTTTAAAAGAGAACCAGATGAAGCATACTGAGCAAATAAAATAGTCTGGAAAAATCTATTAATATATTCTGCTCCTTTGTTTTGTAGCTGGCTCATTACAAGAACTCAAAGTCACAGATGAGTGGTAGTGATCAGTGTTTGGACGACATGAGGCTGTGATTCTGACTTTGAATGAGTCAGTCGGACTCAAAATATGTGGCCCCCAGCTGCGCGAATGTAAATCAAGTGGTTAAAATGATTCCCCTCCTCCTGCACTGTTTTGTCTGTCTTGCACACGTCAGACATTTGTCCTCATGTCCCGCATACTCATCAAAGCAAGGCAAAAGCCTTTCCGAGGCAACACATTATACGCGTTATAGTGATCGACAACGGCATAAATCGCGACCATGTGCTCAGGAAAGGTAAAGGCTGTAATTTGGGAGGGTAGAGGAGTCACTGCTATACTTTTATGGCTCTTCTCAACAGCTAACACGATGTTATTCATGATCCTGTCAGCGCAGGGCACAGAGAAGGGGTTTGGACATTTTTAGTCGGGGATATAAACTCAAAGTGAAAAGACTCAAACAAACGTGTCGTGACCCCGTCGTGACATTTGAATATCTTCTTACTGAGAAACGTGTATTATTGTTTTAAAGAAAGGCTGAAAAATTGAGGACTGTAGATTGTTGAGGCCTATTTTCTGGAGCCACACATTTTGTGAGCATTTCAGTCAGCAGTGTCGTAAGTGGGATTGACTCACATGTTATGGGCCACGCAGTTGTCGTAGTGGTTAGCACTCTTGCCTTTGCAGCAAGAACAAGGAACGGGGAGGGGCCTTTCTGCATGGCGTTTGCATGTTCTCCCCGTGTGTGCGTGGGTTTTTCCCCGGATTCTCCGGCTTCCTCCCACACCCGAAAAACATGCAGATTTGGGGATTAGGCAAACTGGACACTGTAAATTGACTGTAGGTGTGAGAGTGAATGGTTGTTTGTCTCTATGTGGCCCTGTGATGGACTGGTGCCTGTCGTCCTATGTCAGCTGGAGGATAAACATGTCATCCAGGGATGGGTGCACAGGACATCCAATCACTCTTTGATTTTCTGAACAAATTAAATAATATGTGTCAAGGAGAAACCTCATTTGCAAAAAGCCATTCATGAGTTATCTGTTTATTTATTATTTAGTTCCAGAGATATCTTTATGTGAGCATTCGTCTTTGTTGGGTTTAATGGAAAAGTTTGCATCTATTTTCTGTTTGACACTTGATAATGTTTTTAAAGGAAGTTGTTTGTTGCATGGAAGAGGTTTCTAAGCCGAGTGCTGTGTGAGTTTACCATATTCTGTTCTCTGTTTCCAATAAGGGAGCTTTTATTTATCACGGCCATTTAAGGGCGAAGGAGAGAAACTAAAGTTAAAAATCACTGGTCTCCACAAATACTATACTGTTGTTTCCAATAAACTCATGTAGTGAAATAAGCTGAAAGCTGCCATTTCCTCCTCGTATCTGTCACGTGCACCATGTTAATCCATTTCAAACAGTCCTGCCTCATAAAAGCCGGCGACTGTAAACAAGACATAAACAACCATAATGTGCTGCGCAGTGTACTGTTACAAGATTAATTTTTATCACGCCACACGACTTTTATTATTCGCAGTGTTGTGCGTTGTTTTTTGGACACAGTCTGTCTTTGGGAAAAAGGGAAAATGCTTCGCCATTGGATTCAGTGCTTCCATATTTCAGAGAGAGAGAGAGAGCGAGAGAGAGAGTGTGTGTTTATTTCTTCTGCTTCAGCCATTAACATGGAAAGAACAGTGTCTTTTGAGAACATGACTCATCTTTTTATTTTCTCACCCGACAAACGATGTTGTTGTCTCTGGGAGGTAAAACCCTGCTTGTCCTCCGCTTCAGTCTCTCCGGTGATTTCCCTCTCCTCCCCGCCTGCTGTAGGTCACTAGTCAGTCAACTCATTTCCTTCTCTTTCCATCTTTTTTAATCCTCTTGCTGTTATTCTTTCCTTTTTTAAAGACTGGACTGGATCTCACTTTTCCATGGCAGTAGCTGCACCCGCTACTGCCAGCTTCTCCTGAGGTGTGTGTGTGTGCGTTCTTGTATGGGTATCTTTGTGAGGACCAAAAAACACATCAACCAGAGGGAGTGAGGACATTTTGCCTGGTCCTCACATTCTGTCACCCCTTCAAAGGGCTTTTTGAGGGTTTTAGGCATTTAGTGACGGCTAAGGTTAAGATAAGGGGCTGTAAGGGTATGTATTATGTCTATGATGTGTCCTCGCAATGAATGCTGAGCAAAAGTGTGTGAACTGTAAACTGTTTGGCAACACTACTGTGACATAAAATTCAAGATTTATAAAGGAAAACACTGTAAAGTTATTAATGTACAATAACGTACTATAAATTATATAGTAAGCTATGAAAGTACAGTAGTTTAGACACGGGAAGGGAGTGAAAGTCATTTGCTTTGAAAGAACTGTGAATGTGCAGTCAAATGTTGTAAAGTGTGTTCACTGTTGTGGGAAATATTAAAAAAATGAGGCCGCAGTCACCACTGCTTATTTGATCCTACAATTAAAATATCGTCCACTTAAACTTGCCCTGTGGGAAGTTGGAGAATAAAGTATTTGTTCATGTATTTCTAAAAAAAACAAGTCGTGAAACATAAGAAACAAGAACTTAAGGACACTCCGGCAAAGTGTGGGACAAAATGCAACAGCAAATCTGAGTGTTAAACCTAACCCAGACTGAGAGCCAAGACGAACCAAGTCAACAAGTACAAAATATATCACTCTTTAAACGTTGAGACAAGAAAATAAGATAAGACAGTAATATTTCAACTTGTCATGACAGAACACCAGAGAGAGAAAAAAAACACCCTCAAACACAGCTGTATCCAGATGCCAGGGCCGGTGCTTTAGCTCAAGCTTCTGCAAATTTGGCCCGTCTCCCTCAGATTAACGTTGTCCGTGCGGTGACCCTCTCTCTACGCCTCTCTCTCCGTCTAACACTCTCTGTCCCTGTGTCTTCTCGCACTTTCCAGATGTCTGCTCACCAGCTGCGCTCACATGGCTGAGCGGCGCAGACAGGATGAGTTTTTATGAAGCGCGCGCGCACACACACACACAGACAGTCTTGCAGAGTGACCTGCTGCAGCAGGGATTCGCGACTTTTCTCCCTGAGTTTGAAGAACTCTCTCTGTTCTTGCTTTTCCACATTTTTTTTTTATTGTCTGTGACCACACCAATATGAAACAGATGCCCCTATCCCACAAGTGGCTGCAGACAAACATGGGTAATGGTCAGGAAAGGTCAGGAATTTGGCTGTTTCTCTGCTCTAATCGGATTAGTGTTTTGTTCTTTTTCTCTTTTTTTTTTGGTGTGACTAATATGAAAGTGATTAAACTGCAGTGGAGAGTGAAGGACAGAGCAGCGTGTTCAATAGTCAAAAGTTGAATCTCGATATCTCTAGAATTAGATGTGATTTATAATGAACTTTATAAACGTGTCATTAATTATGCTTTTCTAATAATAATAATTCCAATCCTTTGATGGCATGGCAATAGACTCGCCCGGCAGGAACAGTTGACTTCCTCACAGAGGATGTGTTTTTGTGTGCATGAAAACTTTTTTTCTTTTTTTGAACTGTATCGTGTAACCCCCACAAAATGTCGGAATGCTACACGACCTTGGATGTAATGCTCAGTTCCTACTGGGGGGGAGTCATCCAGACATGCACGTATTTTTGGTTTGACTTTAAATGCAGACTATCACTATTGCCAGAGCACAACGTTCACCACTTCAACATGCGGAGGAATGTTGAAGTTGACAGCGCCGACTTCGCTAAGCTATGATTAGAAAATCACTATTTATGGGCGGGTTTTAGCAGATTGTCAGTTGGCCTTAATTGTCACATTTCACTGCTACATTGGCAGTTTGTGTTTTTCAGACTGCGTCGTTGCCATAGTAGCGCGGTAGGACGGTGTGTTGCCCGCCCCTCTGACCCTCGGCAAACTGTGACCGGACCTTCTGCGGGGTTTCTCTCTGACATAACTGCCGGGGTCAGTTTCTGACTTGACCTGTGTGTGTGTGTGTGTGTGTGTGTGTGTGTGTGTGTGTACTTGCATTTGTTGCCTCTTTAAGACTGACCTTGGAAGGACCAGTATTCCTCATGGAGACCAAAACCTGGTCTGAATCAGGCAGAACCTAATTTATCGCACTGTGTGTGTGTGTGTGTGTGTGTGTGTGTGTGTGTGTGTGTGTGTGTGTGTACTTGCATTTGTTGCCTCTTTAAGACTGACCTTGGAAGGACCAGTATTCCTCATGGAGACCAAAACCTGGTCAGAATCAGGCAGAACCTAATTTATCGCACTGTGTGTGTGTGTGTGTGTGTGTGTGTGTGTGTGTGTGTGTGTAGAGGTCATGGAGAAGCCGATGGGTCAGATTTCAGAGGATGTGAAAGACGGTGGCCTCATGAGTAAACATAGCTGTAGTGTGAGATGAAAGAATAATGTGAAGTGTGTGTGAATACACATCACCCTCACCTTCACATAATATAGGTACAGTTCTCCACCTGATGATGACACGACATGATACATGATGATCAGGTCGTGAGAGAAGCAAGTGTGTTTTCATCTTTCCTTCATCATCACGTCTCAGCAGTCAGGAAAAGTGATATCCTCGTATGCAACTATGACCCGAGCTCTTCTTAAAACACGCGAAACATTGATAGTCTCATCTGCTGAGTGAAGAATGCCGGGATGCCAGCGCACTGGAGCGTTTTAGGGAAGATTTACGAGTAGCTGTTACGATCCACAGTGTTGTTTTGAACAAAGGTTTTTCCATATCCTTTGTGTTTCGGTGCCAACCTCTCCACAAAAAAGCCCTCCTTTCAAATCAGTGCCGCAAATTTCAACATCATACCCCATTCCTCTCGTCACTTACCTTCTTACAAGTTTAAAATTGTCTCTACGAAACAAGCACAGCGCTCACTGAGGCATTCACGCCATATGTGTGTACAATTATATGAACCAAACTAAATCAAAGCAAAGTAAATCCAAAAAGCACCCTTGATTAACTACCCGTAAAGGACAGGGCAATAGAGAAAACTATAAATGCCAAATGTTATAAAGTAGGAAAAAGAGTTGAAAAATGTGAGAGTGACGGAAGACAGTTAAAATTTTGCAGTCGGAGTAAATTTTCCTATTCCTTCATAGAAATAAAAAATCTGCGAGTGAATTCAGTTGGCAGGCCAAGGCTGGACGGATATCATCTGACCATTGCGGTCACACCGTGGCTATGGCTCCGCTGACTGCTAATAAAAATACACACTGCTGTTCAGTTAAACAACTCGCTGCCTCCACAAAACATCTTCCATCAGACTTGCAAACAAACAACAACAACGACTGCGTCTGAACCGAGTGGCGAGGAGGAAGATGAAGGAAGAAGCAAAAGTGATGTGCGCGGCGGAAATAACTCCACTGGAATCACTGGTCTGTCTAAATGGGAATGTTGATACTGGCGCTCAAGTTGTCTGTAGCAAAATGAATGGTCTGAGAAACTCTTCTCTTAGTACAAGGACAAAGTCAGTAATTGTTGTGGTACGATGTCAACCCAAGAATGAACTAGTGTAGAAACACTGATTTAAAGCAGGCAGGATTGCTCAAGAAACAGTTGACTGTCGAGTCTCATCCACAGATTATTGAAACACTAATGTTTTGTGAGTTCATTCAGGGCCGTTTCTAGCTTTGTGGGGGGGCCCCATGTACGATGCTATTCGAGGGGATGGAGAGATTCCTCACCCTTTAGATGATCCATGCAGATGCCACAATCTATCACACCTCACGAGCAAAACAGGCTACAGTCATGATAACCTCTTATAATAACACTGAGCATGTTAAGTTGAGCCAGTCAAGCAAGTTACACTCATAAAAAATGATAATGCAAAGGAAACAACAAGTCAATAAAACAGACATTCTGTGTTAAAGCAAAATCAAAAAAAGTTGTGTTGCTGCCGCATTATTGAAGTAATAATATCTTCTGGAGGATTGTTGTGGTTTTCTCATCAGTTCACTCATATATCATGTCCTATCGTCGTATATACGCAGATTTTACTTCTCTCTAGCGTAAACCTTTTAAATGCAATATTTCAAAAACATCTTCTGCATTTTCGTTCAGATTTTCTAGTCATTCTGATAATCTCTGAAATGCTCCACCCATATTGACTCTTGTTCTGTTTTGGGTTGCTTTGCAGCATAGGTTGTTACTGTTGCCAATGCTGGAACACTGAAGGAACATTTATGCCCTGTGATTGGTCAGTTTCTCTGTTCAAATGTCCGATTTTCTCTCTGGAAACAGAGCCTATTACTCAAAAATGTGATTGGGAATTATTGCTCAATTGCCTACCCCAGCGTGAACATGCTGAGTATCGGAGCACCATAGCCACAGTGTGGCACCTGCAGCGATTCTTGAAACTTGGAACTTTAGTTTGATCAAAAGCAGCCTCATCGCCAGCCTGAGACGAGTGTTTGCTGTGCAAACACAGCCAGACAACAAGCACATGTGGCTGCAGCAGCATGAGTACACACAGACTACAATCACACGCAGACATGGTCATGCACGCTGCATGCTCCCCATGTGTGCTGGTGCTTACCAAAGACCAGGAAGTGGGAGGTACATCCTCCACCGCTCTCTGAGGGAAAATGTTTCTCTTCTCTTCTCTTCTCTTCTGAGCTACTTGTGAAAGTTAGGATGTGATGATTGTGCTGATTTGGGGAATTGCACTTGATGGAATTTATTACGAGGTTCTCGTGGAGTGATTAAAGTTGTGTGTTTGCAGAGTGGATCATCTCTTGATATTAGCACTGGGCTCCTTGGTGATGCATAAATATAATCCCTCTCTTACAACAGAGAGCGAAAGTGATACAGAGCCAAGGAGATGACCCAAGCTCCCTCCCAGTATGTGATCAATAGAGTTTTAAGTTTGTGAGGCTCACACTGACCACCAATGCTCTCAAACGCTCTAAAGAGATTTTAAATGTAAGTTTTATGTCATCCATTCCCCCTTCAAGAAACACCTACTTCTCATAATTGTTCTTGTTTGGAGAGCAGCTGGATTTTACTGTGAGCTGCTGTTCCACACTGTGTATAAGTTTTGCATCTCAGGGACATTGCAGTGGTACCAACTGACCCTGCAGACCCTGTACATGCTCCACATTTCCTCAGCAGCAGTACCAATAACACATAACTCCTCTGATTGGAAACAAGCAGTAACGACTAAGGGTGCGTTCACACCAGCCCTTCTTAATCAAAATCGATTAAGGACCGCAAACAATAACTAAATAAATGAGTACTAGCTGACGGGAATAGCCTGACCCAGCTTCCATAAAGGATTGTGTAGATGATATTAGCAAGTAGCCCCAGCTATTCACTCTTATCTTCTAGATAAACCTAGCCTGTACACGCGAGAAAGTCTTACAAGGAGCGTTTTTAGCACAACATGTTTACTTACAGCAGCTATCTACAAGCTAGCTGCGTCCAAGACCACAACATATCTTTAAGCACAAGCCTCTTTGACTTCAGTAGCATCAACCCAGTCTTCTCTATTTAATGCTTGGGGCCACAGACGATGTCTATTTTGTTTTTTTCCTGTAGGGATTCTGAAGAACTTGACAGGCATCTTATGTGTTGGACTGTTGTACAAGTTTTCTGACCCCAAACTGCACGCGCACATTTCTGTGACGTAGCTCTCGAAAGGGCCTAGAGGAGTTTTCTTGTCATTGTTTGTCTTGTCTTCTCCTTCAGTAATTCTTGATGCAGCGCCACCTCAGGCGAGGAGGGGAATACGTTATTCAAACGGTTCCGTTCTTTTCACTAAAGCGCGATAGTGTGAAAGCAAACTCGGACCGGCTCAATTGAATTGAGTCCCCAATCGTCTAGTGGACAGTTTCTGTTTGTAATTACAGCCGTGCTTCATCACCCAGAATACAGCCACTGAAACAAAATATTATGAATTTCATAGAGCCTTCAGGAAACGCCAGCACACCATCAGTGTCACAGACCGTTATGATATACAATGCTATAAAGCTGAATACTAAACTTGTCGACTTGCACACAGTCATTTCTTGAGGCCAGTTCTAACTTTCCGTTTCCCCCGTATAACGGCAGGCCCTGTACTTATCCACATACAGGTGTGATTTTGGCACGGGCAGCGAGCTGGCAGGTGTGTTTGCAATTAAAGCGGGATAATGACTATTATTACAGCCCAGGTAAGAACAGGCGTGTGAGGAGGAGGAGGCCGGGACGGAGCCGAGAGGAAAGCAATAATACTTTTACCAGGAAGTGAGCGCAACTGGCTTTTCTGCACTCACACACATTCAGAGGGACACACACACGAAAAGTAACTCACACAAATTAGCACCTTGGCGATTTTAAATTTAGCTCCAAATGAACCCTTCAGTGGGCATCAGTGCTGAAAATAAATGCCCATGACAGATTACTGTTATTTCATTCAAGCAGAAAAGTGCAAGTTAGCGTTTTAGACTGTAATTGATCATAATGTGTGTATTTAATTCAATGCTGGATCCATTCATGTGGTGCTAAAGAAAGGCATTTGACTGAATAATAAAATGCCGTTTCCTCATTTTTAGGCAATGGCAAAAAAACATGTCTTATTTTGTAACCTTTGTAATTGCCATTTAAAAAAAAAAGCAATCACTGTAAAAGAGATGAATTTGAAAGGTATTAACGTGTCTTCCTAAATCAAACACCACACAGAACAGACACACACTGGTTTCCATGACTTCAGAGGACATTGCATTGACTTACATCCATTTCCTGGAGACTTAATCTGACCTGAACCATAATTACTACTGCCCTAACCCTGACCCTGACCTCAGTCTAACTTTAAAACATGTCTTCACCTTAAAATGTAGTCATCTGTGTAACAGGGACTTGATTTCTGTCCCCATAATGTGACTGTGTAAACAGATTGCGGTCCCCACGACATGAGGAATACCAGGAACACACACACACATATATACATCCAGGTAACTATACTTGGAACCCAAACAAACACCAATACTCAGCATCTGCAGTGAATCCATCATGGTCTTTCAGTACCTCCTTGGGTGTTGTGAATCGAAACATGTGCGCACACATGCACATACGCACAAAAAGCACACGCACACATCTTTGAATCATTACGTCCGGTTCTGCTAACTTCCTCTTTAAACCCTTTAAAATCTAATTCCGATCCCACCTTTAAACGCGCGTCCAAGCTTTCGCGTAATTCTAAACCCTGAAGAAGGCCGTGTGTGTCAGCACACGGTCGTGTTTCCTCGATTTCCTGTGATTGCAGACACATTTATTCACACACAACATACGCGCTCTCAGACCTGCAGTCAGCGCGCCGCTCCAAAGAAAACAATATTTCCCACAGCAATAATTTAACGACTCGGGCCAAGACAAATCATATGGCGTGATAAACCCTGAACGCCCCCATGATAACACCAAAAATGTTTTTTTGGTAATGGTAATGATGATGATTGCAACACTTAGCAGTTAGATTGGCCTGGAGTTCACGCTGTGTAAAATAATCCGAGTGTTACCGCCGCCACTTCACACGTTCACGCTTATGGTTTATTTCGTCGCCGCAATGTTTTTCCAAATTCGCCGACCACTTAGATCACAACACAATAGACACTCTAACACACAATGGGACAATTCAACGGCTTGTCCCATGCAGCTCGTCTTTGCACTTCGCTAAGTGCTGCTTGTGTGTGTGTTTGAGAGCAATGCACCAGATGTTATTTTGCAGGAGAGAACAGACATGCCTCTTATGGTTTGTTGTGAAAAGGACAATTGTCACATCATAGATGCACAACAGTCAAATATGCTTACAGTCTACTAAAATCATGAATCAATCGATGATTAATTCTTCCAAAGTGATTAACCAATAAGCATATTTGAATGCTGAGAGAGTCTACGTTGTGTTATGATATTGAAACTGATGGCGCGGCGTATGGTGATAGAAAAACAACAGTCTCCGTTTTGTTTTTATATTGACTGCTATTCTCTTGGCTACCTGCTCACAGTGTTTGTGGAAAGACTTCTTCTCCTGCTGCTTCGTTCTAAAGCTGAGATTTACTGTACGTTGTGTTTTGGCAAAATGTGCGACGGGTTGAGCTGCTCCGCCTCCGTCACAGACAAGGAAGCCGTCGCTTTCCAGGGTTTTTAAACGAGGCTGTCGACCATCCAGTGGATGAGACGGGGCTACCGAGTTAAAACGGAGCCAAACTGAAATCACTTGGTACCATTTATTACAGGTGACTTTTGTTCCCGCTAAGGGAAAAAAAAACTAATTTTTTTCACTGCTGTGTCAAATTTGTCTCTCCCCCTCTGTTGGTTTCTGCAGTGCAGCAGTCTGTATTCCAGCTTCGACCCAGTTCCAGCTGGCCAAACTATTTACACTTCCAGGCATAAACACTTAAGATTAGGGATGAATCTGATTTATTGCTCCAACCAGCCAGTTTTCTGGCATCTGATGTCATACAAAAGTCTCCCCGTGATTGGTTTGTTCCACAAGTATGAATTATTATCACTGTGTTGCCTAATAATCAACAGGATCGAGTTCTGCTCACGGCTGCCGCTCATGAACTCCGAAAGCAACATGGTCTGCAGATGTTTTGACACACACACAGAGGACTAGACGCACACTCAGGCTTTTTTTCCCTGTAACACAAATACACAAATGTGAGGATACAAACCCACAGACACACACACACACACTCACACAGAAAGAGAGGGGGGGAGAGAGAGAGAGAGAGAGCAAACACACATCACTGTTTCTCACAGTCTTGTCTTACTTGTGTTTGATTTACTCCGTGACCTCTGACCGTTGCTGGGCTGAGCTGGATGGACTCTTGGCACTGCTGCTCCAACTGGTGCGCTTGCATGTATGTGTGTAGGCGTCCGTGTTTGTGCGGCGGTCTAGATACACATTTTCACACTGGATTTGTTCAAATTGCACAAGAGCGAAAATAACCGAAGAATCGACTTCAATTAGTAACGCCACGGAATTAAGTTCAAGTCGAGCGACGTTATCTTCATAACCCGCTAACTTAAGTTTGAATGAACTTGTTTGTCAAGCACAGCGTGTCATCGTTCTGTGTTGATGTAGATTATTAATACTCGTACTGTTGTATCGTGCCTGAGCTGTGGGATCTAAACTAAATGAACTTCGGCACAAAATAATGAAAACCTCCTGTCAACGTCGTGCCCATAATTTTGGTGTTTTACAAGTTGCTAAAGATCTTTTTCAGTGCTATTCATTTCCTGTTGTTTGTGAAGCCCAAATCGATTAAAGATGGCAACGGAGACGTGACTCCATCTGACCTTGACCTGTAAAAAAAATATATATATATATATACCACACATGAGCCTGGGAGTGTAACTATGAGAAAGAAGTTGTGTTCATTTATCACCAAGGACAAAAGTATGTGATAACTATGTGATAATTATTTTTATAAACTTGTTTTTTAACTAAAAACTGTAGAAAGTGGATATAAAGTGGAATAAATTGTACTGAGCTTACATCATGGTCTAATTTAGCACTTTGGCCCGCTTGTTTTTCATACAACTCCTTCCGCACTTAGATTATGAATAGGCTCCTTCATGGTGGCCCATCCAAAAGTAATTATAGTTTCATTTAGATAATTATATCCTCTGAGTTGGGTACTGACTTACTGAGCCATTTAAACTGGCATTTTATATTTAAATGTAAAACTCCAATACACATTTTCTAATCCTCATGCAGCACCATCAGCCCAGCACCGAGAGGCCCCGGTGTCCAAATCTCTGCAGTCTGACGCAGTGCCTGAAAAGCTAAAATAAAGACAGATCTGCAGCATTGTAAGAAATAACTAAATCTTTCGCAAATAAATCTGTCAGCACCGCTTTGAACATTTGAATCAAAAAGGAATCGTTTTGTTTTTTTCTCTCCTCTATTTCCCTTTGATGGCTCTTCTTCTTCATGTCATAGCTGTGGTATTTTTTTTTTGCTAAAAGTCTCATCTCTGAAGGCGGTCTATGCACGGCTCTGAGTTTTTAAACAGATGTGGGATCCCCACTGTTTCCCTCCTCACACTTAAAGTCTCAAAATATTGAGTTAGTGGAGACCAGCAACGTGGAATACGACTTCTTGAACCGAATACATTAGATGGTGATAGAGAGGTGAGATGACAAGATTTCCACAGTCATATCTGTGTAGGCCTACACGTGTCAAAGGCTTCCAGTGAGATTTGGAGTAACCTTAATACTGTGGAAGATTAATGTTGTTCTTCATAGGCTACGTCAAGTGTTGCTTTCTGTTAGCAGTCTAATGGCTTCTTCATTCACATGCAGGTTGCAAAAACATTCTCTGCTCTGAAAACTTTCCCACCCTGACCTAATTTGTTGATTAGGTCAGGAAAACGAAAGTGCAACCCAGAGGCCGGGAACAGCTCTCTGTTCTCTGTCTGCGACTCCTGAGAGAACTGTAGAGACACAATATCCCCGCTCGTCCCACCTTACCAGACGTCACTTTAAAGCACCAGACGAACAGACTTTCTACGCCGCGGGTGTTATTCAGGTTAACTCTTTTTCCTCCGTTGTGCAACACTCAGCGAACAATCCCTTGTTCTCACTTCCCGTCCTAAGCTCTTGATAAGGAAGTGGACTAAACTTTTTGTCCTTTCTGGCAAGACTGACCTAAAATGGAGATGGGGGTGGGTGGGGGTAGGTACAGTATGTGTTACAGTACAATAGCAGGTAAACCACTCCTCAGTAACCACACCCGAGTACTGAGCACAAGCTTATGGAGGAAGGCTAATCAGCTTTCTACAGATGGGTTAATGACCTTACAGTGGCTGGGAGGGGGGGGCCTATATTTAGAGTCCACTCTCTCCCTCTTAACAGAGGATAACACTGGCCCCATTCTTCTCTCCATAGCTCATCTCTCTCCCTCCCTCCTTAAATTTGTCAATGCAGGTATAGAGTAGATCGCATGTACCTGTGCACTCACTGCGACAGAGTCAGTAAAATGGACAAACACGGGTGGGGGGGAAAAAAGAGCCGCCCATTAAAAGCAGTGTTTTTGGTCAAAAATGAACAGAAAGAATAGAATATGATGAAAAGAAAACAGTGGAAAAAGATGAAAGAGATCATAAAGTCGCGATTAAGTCAAATATTTGCTCTCAGTGTCAGCATGGAAAGTGACATCTGGAGGCTGAGGCCTACAGGCATTAGAGTGATGCAGTCTACTCAGTCTGTTACCATGTGTCCCTGGAGACCAAGGCTCTGCTGGTAGTAAGGTCTGTGCATATACTGTACATGATGCACATGCTGGTTATTTCCCCAGCTAAAGAGGTTTGGCAAACAGCTCGATGACATTTGAGAATGGTTGCTGACGCCTGCCGTGACGTTTCTCAGCGGGGGAAAGCCGCCACGTTCAGCTGTCACTCGCTGGCAGCGACGTACCCTCAGGGATTGTGTGGGCACCTTGGGTTGTTGACCTCGTACAATCTTTTGTGGTGCCTGCCAACATCAGGGCACCGGATCTAAATCCCAGAGCTCTTCACCTCATCTAAACCGAGGTTCAGTGAGACGTCGAGGAACTGCTAAAGTGGCACAATATAATGAAAACAAAAACGCCGCATTGAAAAGCTCTCGTTTGATGGTCCTTTTTTGGTTTGTTTTTAATTATCAAGTCAACACACAATAATCACACCATCATTTTCATGTTCAAACAGCATGGCAGTTTTAAAAACACGTGTAAAAACAGCGACACAATCTCTTTGGTGCAACACAAATCCATATGAGGCAGATCACTGTATGCCCACCTGCACTGCTCTTATCAGCCAAAACAAAACACACGTTCGCCCCCACACCACAAAACAACAACAACAACAACAAGGACAACAACAACAAAAGAAAAACGGAATTATTGACTTATGGACACAGCTTTGAATCTGCCTGCTACACCAGGCAAACACAAACTGTACAAAAATAGAGATTTATAGAAAAAGAGGAGCTCTGACAATATGTTTGAGAGCATGTGCCGAGTTTCTTGCCCTTGTGCAGCTGAGAAACTTATTTCCATTTAAGCAGAAATGTGATTGTCTCCTTCGTGTGCTCTTTTATTGTCATTTCCTCAGCATGTGGTTCATTTCGTTTCATGCTAAGAAGAGATAAACAAAGAAAACCGGGCCGCTCGTGCAGCCAAATTTCCAAGCTGACTAAATTGCGACGTTCCCCCCAGCCCCCATAAATGTCAGGATTAAATACCGTATCCTGGCCACCTTTGAAGGCTCTCTGGCTCCGTTCTTTTTGAGTTTGTGCTGTGTCGTAATGTGACATTATCACGCTTGTACACTGCTGCAACACCCCTGCACACACAATGCACCCTCCACCCCTCTGACAAACACACAGCTGTAGCACAGCGCGGCCCGCAGATATTTGCAGACACTAATGCAGAAAGGTGCACATCCTGAAGCGTCTCTGCGTTTTCCTTCACGGCGCACACAAATGACGTCAAAATGCCTTTTGCATACAAGATGTTGAGAAGCGATTTGATTTCCATTCGCGTTTCAGACTCTTCACTGTCCTTTTTGAACTCCCTGTTGTCATCGCGCGGCGAAATGCATTCCAAACACATTGCAGATCTAATGGACGATTATTAAGGGAACAATAGTAGTGCTGTGGAGCAACGCTCTGATTATTCAATTTGTCGCGCGCGTGCACCGCAACCCAAAGAGTGGGTCATTTATTTGCCACATTGGATCCACGTGGATCATCTCAAATCTGCAGTCGCACAATAAAGAACTCTGCAGACAGAGATCTAAGATGTTCAGAACTGTTTTACGAGCACGGGAGTGCACTTTAAAGGTGTGTTTGCACGTGTAACGCTGACGGTCAACAATACTTTGGAAAGCTCCAGCAGGCACCTCATGTTTTTTTGTTGTTGTTTTTACGACAACAGCATGAGTTGTAAAATTAAAATCCATTTATTCCCACGCGCACGTCAAATAGAAGGTTTCAGCATGCAGCGTGTGAGCGTTGCAACGTACACGTTGTAGAAATAACAGCATTTCACCACCCGTTGAAAACAAAAAAAAGATTCGAGTGACTTCTCTCTGCGGTGAATCGTTGCGTTGTTGGTTTCATTTTTAGTGATGAGGCTGCAGAGAAGATCATCAGGCTGTGCACTTTAAAGACATCTATAGTATTTGACCGTAGTAAGCATTTTCTTTATCCAACCACGTCCACCAACCCCGCACCCTCCCTCCCCGCTTCTACAAATGATGAGATTATGTTGTTATTTCCTCTTTGGTAATCAGGATGTGTATTAGTCCAACAGGACAACAGATTAGAGCAGGCTTCAACTAAACATTTACAAAAACTGGTCCTATACCTTTCCTCAGTGTAAGAGACCTTACTCAGCATTGGGAAACTTTCTGATCATCAGTACATTCATTTTCAGTTATCAGGGGTCGTTATCAGGTATCAGTGTGACAGCGCGATTGTTCAACTCAAGTTAACTCCACCCTCACAAACACATCTTCTTCCCTTTAGGCTTCATCTAGGCACTTAGAGTAAGTTATTCCTGTACAGAAATAAAGCATGCATTGTTTTGTTGTCATTTTTTTTTCTTTTCTTTCCCCCCAGTTCACATAAACTTGAGTATCAAAGTAGATCTTTGGATTTGTAAACATTATCCAGTTCCTCTTTTTCTGTGGCCCTCCTCCTCCTCCTCCTCCTCCTCCTCCTTCTTCCAACCACCCACGCACGAACAACAGAGCACATGCGAAAGGTCAGAGAGTTGCTGTTGTTTGATCATCAATCAATGTCCTCGTTGCATCATGTTCAGAGTCTTAATGGCATCATGTGCATCTGTGTCTCTCCGTGGTCGTGTGTGTTTTGGTTGATGGGTTTTCTTGTGTGTTTGAGTTCCTGTGCAGCGTAACCTATCATGATGTTCATGATTCTGAGGCTGAGCTTGGTAACGCGTCCTTGTTGTTTGCTTTACCAAACTGATCTTGAGACCCATAAAATGGATGATCAGCCTCTCTCGTTGGCATCAGTTCCTGTGTGCTTAGCGGCACCATGCTGGAGCACTCTACACCAAGGAAAATCCTTACTCTGGCTCACTGCCTTGATCCAGGTTCCTTGTCCTCGTTTCCCTTCTTTCTTTTATTCTCTTCTTTTATTTGCACTTTAATGTCTTTTTATCCCCCCAGTATTTTCTTTCTCGTGTCCCTACATTTACAACCTCACAGAAGAGATAAAGATATCACCTTTTATCCTTTTTAATTGGCCGTGTTTTCCACTCGTTACACAAAAGTGCAAGGATGCTCACAGGGTTTAGTTACAGGGCAACCAGGTGCCATAGATGGGATGTTGTAGGGAAGTTAGATACTGATGAGGAGGCGAGGGAAGACAGGCGTAAACAGGTTGAACCTGTGCTACATAATAGTTGCTAAAGTTGCAGTCTGCAACATAAGGGGCCGGCTGGTAGAAGCAGGTGACATTGGCAGCGTTGGGAATGGCGTTCTGTTCCGCCAAGACTCGCAGTGCCAGTGACGAGATGAGGCTGAGAGTCTGACGCCTCTCGTGGCCCATCAGGCACACCGTGCTCTCCTGCACCACGTCGTACAGCGTGGCCAGATAGTCGTACTTCCTGTCCTCCAGATCAACAAAGTGGTTCTGCAGATAGGACTCCAGCTTCCTCCTCTGCTCGCTCACATCAGGGAAATCTATAAAGAAGCGCGAGCACATGTAGCGCTGCAGCAGCTTCATCTCGGCCTCTGAAGCCGCGCGGAAACCTCGCACCAGGAGGTGACAGTACTTCAGCAGGCCCCCGCCCCGGATCTCCTCGGGACTCCGTGTGCAGATGAGACGCTTCCGCAGGTGGTCGAGGGCCGTGGGGAAGTCGCCGTAGACACTCTCGCCGAGGATTGTGGGGTGGAACGTGGCAGCCATCGGGTGTTCCGAACACTCGTAGAAGAGGAGAAGCGAGTCCAGGCGGATCTGGAAGGAGTCCACGCTGAACTCAAACTGCCGTCGAAGCGAGTCCACGAACTTCAGCTCCACATTTTTGCCACGGTTGTTGGAGAGGGAGATGAGACTCCAGCGGTCGGAGTCGTTACACACCTTCACCATCTTCTGCACATAGGCCTCCTGAAACACACAAGTGAGGAGTCAGACGCAAACCATTGACCCATGTCTGCTGTAACCGTGGATATTGCTCAGCGTAAGTCTGTCTGAGTATCAGGAAATGTTCCAGTTAAACAGTGGAGCCCCATAGGAACACATAATTGGACCTGAATCATTTCGGTTCTTGAGCACTCATATTTTAAAGCTGACTTTGTTTCCAGTCACTCAGCACCTCCTGCCTTCCCTCTGTCTACTAACCATCTCCTCAAATGTTCTTCCCCTCACAGCTGTAATTAAGTGTCAGTCCCCGCAGCACTTATGTGCCATTTCTCTGAAAAGCTGCATGTCACACAGATGTCTGCTTTTCACGTTTTAATGAATATCTTCTGAATAAAAAATGCTGAAGACTAGTCTTGGTTGGAGCGGGGCGTACAGCAAGTGGACATAAATGATATTAGCAGCAGATAAAAATCTTGATTTGGTCTGGTTTGGTCGTGATGTTTTGCTGATCATATCTGTTGGTGGGCCATTAGTAGCCTGGGTAGTCCTCGGTATCCAGGTAACTGAGGGCTGACTGATTAATGTGGATTTGACTCCAATTGGATTAGACCGACTTTGAATTGGAAACCAACCTTTTTTTTTTACTATTTGAAGGCGTCTCAAATCTCACCTATACAGTATGTATATGCAAATGTGATATACTTTAAGGAGGATTATGCAAACAAATATTGTGTGCATTGATTCAACAATGGCGTTGTCTGTGATCTGCACAGCCTATAGAAATAGGACAGAGGCGGAGAATAATGCACAATCTTATTTGAAAGCCTACAAAGTTAACACACACACACACAATGTGATCACCCCCCCACTTATAATTTAATACACTACCTTTAAAGTCACTGGTGTGATCTTTTCTTTATTCACTCCCTCGGGCAAAAAGTCTAGAAGAGAGTCCAGAACTATGTCTTTCACTATCTGAAACTCCATCTCTCCTTTCATCTCGGCGCAGAATATCAAGTCCAGATCTTTCCAGCCAAGGCCGCTGTCCTCGTGCAGGACGTAGCTGGCCGCGGAGCCGTTCAGGCGCACCTCCCGGACATGTATCCGCTTCTCCTCCATGCGGCTCCGGACCACCTTGACGATATCGCGTGGCTTGACCTCCAGGGTGGGGAAGCTCCAGCGGCCGTGGATGGGGATGGAGCCGGTGAGGATGGTGTCCAGGCGCTGCACTTGCTCCCAGTTGAGCACGCTGAGGCTGACGCTCTCCCCGTCAGAGCAGCTTTCGGCCGCAGCAGACTCAACACTCTCGTCCATGTTACGCAGACGGAGACAGAAGAGTGTAAACAACACGAGTTTCCACTGGCTGCTGTCGGGTCAGTGGCATCAGCTGCGTCCAACTTTCTGGAGAAATTACCCGCGCGGACTGAAGTCTAACATATCATCAAGCTGTTGACAGAGACGGAAAATAGTAGTTGCGCGATGATGTGCTTGTTTTTATTTCTTGCGCACCTTAGTCACTGTCCAGCATCTGTTCTCCTGCTGCGCACTTCGCCAAACTCTAGAATTGAAACAAAAAAAAAAATACAAAAACACACGAACTTTTTCAAGTCGTAGCAATTTCTTTCTTTTTTTTCTCTCTCTCTCTCACAGCTTCAGATTTTCACGACACCCAGAGGCTTGCTTTGCTGACAAGTCCATTACATCCAGGAAAACCTTTGATCCCCCAGCAGAATATTTACTCTCCTCTTTGGCTCCACAGCCCCTGCTGCGCAACAGCAACTTTACGCATCGTTTTATGACCGAGCTGCCCCTCAATTCAACACCTACTTTCAGAAAGTGGTGTAAGGTTGCTTGTCCTTTACATTTTGGCCGTTTAACGCTGGATGTTGCTTGCGGGAAGCCACAGAAGAGCCACTCCACAGCTGTTGGAGCAGTTGAGAACTGTGCGCCTCCAGTGTGAGACGCGTTGGGGCGGGTCGGTTTGACTGACAGTCCACACCTACTAACAGCCGCTGCCTCTTCCCATACTGAACTCTAAGTGGCTGCAAGCCAGGAGTCTGAGGCGTGTCTGGAGAATGGGCGTTTCAGGAGAACACAAGGAGTCACACGTACTGGACGCGGACCCTTCATCAGAACCCCAATATGCTTTCAAGCGACTTGTTCGGGCGCCCCTTCCTGTCCTTTGCCTCTTGCGTAAACACTCTGCTGTTACTCCACAGATGCAGCCAACAGGCTGCTATTGATCCAGTATCAGATCTCCAGCTGTTGGACTTCTGCAAGTAACTCAGAAACATGCAGTTCATAGTTGTCTAGTTGCATATTTGATGCTATTTTGAAGCAAAGTGGTTTAACGTGGTTGTGGTCAGACACACATCACATGACGATGATCAAATCATGGAAACCACGAGCCATGAGCAGTAAGTGTGCAGTAATTTGCTCCTGGTAACATCATGGCAGGTGCAGCAAACGTGAACAGTAATTTCAGTCAGTGTTTCAGGAGTGTTAGAATTCACAGGTGTGAGGAGAAGAACTCCACTGCACGTGCCCCCAACGCCCTCTAGAGGTGTTTTTTCTTCACGGATCCATCAGTTAGTAGCAACTCTTCAGTCTGGTGTCACTTTGCAAATTTGCAACAAAATGGCAGAAGATGATGTGAAAGTACGACACTTTATACTCTATATCACTCACATTAGTGTGTGTGCGCGTGCTTGAGCGTCAACACAAAGCTATTGCATGCTTCTCATGACCGTTTCAAATGCACAACCTGCAAAGCTTAGCCGTCTATCAATATGTAGGGTATAGGCCATAGGCTAGCTGTAATAGAAGATCTATAAGCGTAGAGCTTGGCATGTATGTCTGCGTCACTGCAGACGAGCTCATAAACCAGCTTACCACAGATTAACCTGTATGTGCAAACACACACACACACACACAAATACATGCAGGCCCACTCCTCCGTGCACTCACTCTCAAAGTAGGCAAAATAGGCTCTGTTCACAACGTTGTTACACAGTTCTTTAGTTTTGGAAGACATGATTCTCAATAGTGTATGGATCTACAGAAAAACAGAGGTTATTTTTTCATTTAAAAACAACAAGTCACAATTTCAAATATAGTTTGGGATCCTGGGATATGTAAATATATGTGTTGATAAACTTTATCTGTCGTGCACTTGGGGGATGTTATGTTAGGATACACATACCCTCATGTGGAGGATGAAGCGGTAGAAGATGGATGGACGGATGGACAATTTAATGCAAATTCAAAATGTTAGAGGAGCTGAGTTACAGACTGCATTAGTAATACTAGATCACAGATGGTGCAGCTCTGCAGGTTTGTCACTTTCCCCATTCACTACCCGACTCAGTGTCAGGCTTACTGGCGTAGATGCTTAGCACTAAAACAGGAGACTTGCTTGACCTTTGACGTATGAAGTGGATATAGGGTGTGACGACATCACAAGGCCTGGCGAGGGGATTTCAGACGGACCTCTTGTCCGACTGCCAAACCAATCTGCACATGTAGAAACAAATGTGTGTGTGTGTGGATCTGTATGTGCTTGCGTTATATACGTGTCAGCGTTAATGTTACAACTCATGATTGCGTGGCAACGTGAAAGTGATGTCATGTCACTTCGTTCTGCATGCTGCTGTATGTGTGTGTAAGACCGTGTGACCTCTTTGAACTAGATTCGGTCATCGTTTGGGCCTCCTGCTTTCTCGTCACACCTCTCTTACTTTAACCCCCGCAGACGTTCATTCTTAATCCTTAAACACCCCATCGTTTGCTATACTCTTCCTCTTTTTTTGTTCATCCTCTTTTCCGTCCCCTTTCCACTATTCCCACACGCGGAAGTTCATTAAGAGATTACAGTGAGCCCGTTAGTGGAACGTGCCGCTGCTCTCGTCCTCCTTCTGTTCACCATGTTGCCCCTTTATTACGTACCACTTCTATTCTTTTGGACTTGAATGAGTAGAAAAAGAACACAATCTTCCTTTCATACAACTGTTCACCCGACATGATCTCTTGACCTCATCCATCTCCAGGCATTAATCCTCACCTTTTCCTCTGGTGCAGACTCGTACGTCACGCGTACAGACTTGAGTGATGTAAAGTCTTTTCACATCAGAATTATGCACTAATAACTTGGGATTTTAATGTGCACATGATATCAGGATGTAGTAAAGAGCAAATTGCTGTTAAAGGTCCGCTCTGCAAGAACTAGTGACATCTCATGGAGCGACTGCAAACGCTCATCCCTCCTTTAAACAAGCATGTCAGGGAACTACGGTGGCCTTCACATACCTAAAAAGGACGTGTTTGTGTAGTGAGATTGTGCGTCAAAAAGCAATACACATGGCCACACGATCGTGCTGATAGCATGACAGTAAAACAGGCTCTTGCCTACAGTAACCAAGTAACCAGCTAGAACTAGTAACATCGGCTGTGTGGTTGCATGGAGTGAGGATTGGGTTTAGTTTAGACCCGTCACTCTGGACCAGTGAGGTTCATGGCTGGTGACTACTGGGTATGTTTCATATCTTGAGATATTGAGAGAGAGCGCATTTCCTCTGCACCCTCCAAGATCAGCACCTGTTGGGCTCACATGCGCCCCCTTTCAGTGCGGCAAGGTACTGTCTGCCTCACCTTGCCTCACCTTGCGCCTTTTAGTTTCATGTCTAATCAGCAAGATTCAACGTGTCGCACATTCATTAAAGATAACATTCAGACTGTGGAAAGTCACAAGACGAGGCAAGTTTATTTGTGTAGCACTCTCCATACCCAGGGCAACTCAAAGTGCTTCACAAAGGCATTGATAAAAGGGCATTAAGATTAAACCAACATTAAAATTAAAATAGACATTGGAAAGTGCATTTAAAGGTAAGACGAGAACGAATTGACACCGCAGTCCAAGGTGAGGCTCGATTTTGACTGTAAAAATGATCCAAATGATTGAAACCGCACAGAAAACATGGTTTGTTTCACAGACAAGTGGGCACATTTTTGTTTAGCTCACTGTTGTCATTGTTTATTTTTTACTTTTCAAGTAAAAAGTCTCACTCTCACCCTCACAGGCTGAATGTAAATGTTTCATGAGATAAAACAAAAGGAATTCCCCATTCTTCGAACAACACTACATATATCACCATGTCCCAGTAAAAACAAAGCATTCGGTTTGTCACGTTTCAATCATTGCCATCGTATGGTTGGTATCATAACATAGCACATCTCTGTTGCTCCTACTGGGCATGGAATTCACATTCTCAGAGTTGACCCTTTGTGCAAATGTAGCGCAGTGTATGGGCGTGAAGCTGGTGGCGGTGTATCCAGACAAACCTCAATAGTATTTCCAATCAACCTTTCCAGTCAACCTTGAAGGGCATCATCAGTAGTATAAGCCACTAAACTCTTGCACAGCCTCTAATGAGATTCGCCAACATGTCCTGCACTGTAAGCCACGCTGCAGCGCTCGCAGAAATGAAGACCGAGAAGTGAAATTTAGACTGAATGGTGCTTTGAATTCGGGCAGTATCTGCGTTTATGTTAAGTGAACTCATTAGTTAAAGGTCCAGTGTGTACATTTAAGGTAAAATTGTTATTCATTTGGCAGAAACTGGCGATTAAATAAATAAATAATGACTAAAATTCACCACATTGCATGAATTGCTGCTTTTAATTTCACTAGAATGAGCCGTTTACATTTAGGCCACCAATTGTCCATTGAGGGCCATCATTTCTGATGCTAACTGAAGGCTAACGCACTTGGAAAGGAGTGTTGAAAAGACAGCCATTCAGCTGCAACATGCAACTTTGACTTCACCAATAAATGTTGCAAAATGTTACACACTGCACCTTTAATTGCCTTGCAACATTTTCACGCATGTGTTGCTCAAAAACACACTCATACACTTTGAACTGCATCGCGTGTTCATGAAAGGTCCGGGTCGTGAAACACAAAGAACAAAAAAAAATAAAAATGTGTGTTTTATGTTAATGAGTCATCCATAATTAAAAATGTAATAACACAGAAGAAGTCGCTTTGAAACAAAGACACCCCGTGACTTGAACTCGGCTCTGGGTTTTAATGAAGCCCCAGAGATCCACACAATCCCCCTTGCCTTCTTCATAAAGTCAATATTTTCACATGATTTTCAACAGACTGTTCTGCTTTCCTGGCTTGTCATGGCCATAGACAGCAAAGAGCTGCGACAGAATAAACAGGAAGTGACTTGCTGTATCAGTGACTCAGCTTCCTGTGTGGTACTGTGGTTGGAGATGTCAAGTAGTTGTTGTTCTGTGATGGTATCTGATTAATAGGAACAGATGCAAACTTCAAATGTGATGTTAGGAGAGAAAGTTTAGATGCACAAAACCATTGGTTCCCAGCTTCCAAAGTTCCAAAGTGTCACCAGTTAAATCTGTGACAATATTCTAGTTAACGACGCACAACAACACAACAGGTTATGGGATATTTACCGAAAACGAAATGTGAGCTTGTAGTGTAGTTCTGCGTATAGTTTATTGTCCTTGTGTTTTTTATTAGCTTTGTAAAACATTAGTCAGTTGCACGACAATGATATTTTAAGCTCAAGCTTGCTTGTGTCACTGCGTCAAAATAAGTATAAATGCTCCTTCTTAACATATAATAAAAACTTTTACAGCAGTTTTTTTATAGTAATATTTTTTTTAATGCATAAGGGGAAGTTACAAGTGTTGCTTTGTTTCAGTCCCACAAACCAAGGAGATGTTTGGAAACCGACCCTCCTAACCCAACCGAGTTACTTCATTTCCTGAGTGTGTGTTAGTGTTTTAAGTGTCACACATACCAGTTTCCCCACCTCAGCAGTGCAACGTTAATAATAATAACAATAATAATAATGTTAACAATTAACAATGTGTTCGTTTAAGATGCTGTGGATGCAGATTTATTTTCCTCCTTCCTCTTCGTGCATCACTGCATCACTCCAGCAGAAATGGAAAACCCCTCATAAGTTTCACCACGGGCCACACTCACACACAGCATGAAGGGCTACAGTGCCCCCTGCTGGATCACAGCACACAGCCCCCGTTGTGCCGATTGAACCCACACAAACACCTTGTCTCCTTACCCCTCACTAGATGGCGATCTTTTCACACTACTCACACAGGACCTTGTTGCACAGATGTTGCATTTCTCATCTCTCCTTTTCCCAGTTTCCCACACTTAAGACAAACACTTATATTTGCTCAGTTGTGTTGTGTAAACAAGTTCTTGGGAGCTTAGTGATATAATGCCTTCCTTTAATGACATATATTCTGATTCTGATGGAAAACGCAGAATGAGCAGAATTAAAAAATAGACATATTTAGAAGCATCTTTGCCTTTACTGTGTCTCATATGCGCCTCAGCTGACATTAGATATATCTTCTTCATCTGCTGCGGGAGAGTCATTCCAGTTGCGTGACTGTTTCCACCAAATGAACTTTGTGTCTCAGCAAGTAAACAATTGATTTTCTTTGTCAGCATTATGATGGGGTGCTGGCAGCAGCTCCCGACTTTGTTCTGTTCTTTGCCTGTGAGACAGATGGCTCAGATGAAGCGCTGTATGTGCAGCTGAAAGCGAGCGCGCAGGTCGAGCTTTGTTTTGGCCCTGCGGAAAGATTTATGGCCTCGCAAGGATGCAAAAGTGGAAACTAATGCTTTTGAGGCATTTGCCAAATCTGTGTGTGTGTGTGTGTGTGTGTGTGTGTGTGTGTGTGTGTTGAGCTCACCTCAAGGAGAGATGGGGACTGATATCCTCTGCACGTGCGCATGCAAATGACTTAGATGATTTCCCACTGAAAGCATCTGCAACCTCTTAGCTGCAGCATGTGAGGAAACACACATATGCACATATCACTGTGTTCCTGTAGATTAACATGTGACAGTGTTGTGAACAAAGGATCTCGGTGGTTCAATGTAGGAAGTCCTCCTACGTTGGTTTGATGAAGGCCTGCGTGTGTGAGCTGCAGGTGATGTGGCAGTCATTCTGTGTGATGGTCAGTCATTTGATTCACTCTGCTCTATTATGAACGCGCCAGGGTGGAGCCTGACTCCTCTGCTTGTCTGTCTGGGCTTCTTTAAGAGCACAACCTCAGTGAGCAGTGATTTTTGGGTGAGGCGCTCCTGTCGAGCAGAACAGTAGTGAGCCAAGGGAGGGAAGAGGGAAAAATGAACAAAAGATGAGAAGATAAAAATACTCTCTGGTGTATAATTGAGGTTCTGGACGAGGACAGTGAGGACGGCGTGGAGCGATGATGGGTTGGACGTGAACGGAGGGTGGGGAAAACACCAGGAGCAGAGGTGGAGACACGGTGAAGTGTCTGGAATGAAGTTGCTCACTGAGGTCTAAGAGGAGCCTCATGCAACATCAGGTCAGCTGGTCTCAGCCAAGGTTGATGTCACAAAGCCCAGACATCTTTATTCACATCAAACCGTAACCTACTTCTCACACTGACCCGTGCCGTGCTTCTTCCTCATGTCGTTTGCCATTTTTAGCTTCTGTTAACTTTTCCTTGTCCTTCCCCAGCCAAGATACTCATGTCTTTGTTGCATGGATGAATCAGTGAATAATGGGACAGAGCAATAAATATACCTATGCCTCTGGCACCATTTGAGGATTAGATGTAGGGAGAAAAGGCCATTCTTTTATTCTACAACCCAAGAAAAACATTACCACCTACAGTATTACCGTCCTTCCTTCCTTCCTAACCCTGTAAAAAACAAGTAAAATATTACCTAATTCAATTATTTCTTCATTTCTTCCTTCCCACCCTCCCTCCCTTCCTTCTTTCCTTCGTACGTTCGTTCCTTCCTCACTCTTTCATCCATTCATCCATCTAAACTGCTCACCCTACTCCTCATCTAACACGTTAAAAAACATTAGTTACATGCCAGACATCCCTCAGCTCTATAGGTAACGTTACACTGTAGAGGTCTGATGTGTCTGTCACATGGTCTACAGTTGAAATGACCCACATATTAGTGGGAAACAGCTGCTGTCGTTGCTGTGATAATGTTGATCCAGTACAGCGATGGCTTTTTCAAACATCACCGTGCAGCTTACATTGAGAGTTTGACGCCTAGTGCTGTTCCTTTGAAGTAAAAGCCACAAACTACAGCGCTTGAATTGCTAAATAATAATATTTTTTTGGGCCAAGTGTGTGCATATTTGTTAGTGAATTACTCGACACTCATTCGTTCTTGCACTGTGCATTATCAGAGTCACTTTCTGGGGGCAGTGAATTCTCATAATCATGCTCGTAAAAGTGTTATTTTGCACACCACCTTGAAGGCAAAACCAAGTCCAGGTCCAAGAGAGAATACTGGCCTGTGATTTAGATCCAAAAAGCCAAAGAACAAAAGTAACTGGTTTTCATCCCAGATGAATAACATAATCTGTCAAATGTGAAAGCTCCCACCAGTCTCGTGGTTTCTCTCGAAATTCAACTTATTAAACACACGCCTTGCAGATGGTTTTAATAAAATGCAGTGATTTTATTTAGATTCAGTTAACTTTTAGTTAAGCTTTTAGGATAAAGAAGGACATCCAACCCAACATGGATCCTGAAGTATGTAGACACCTGGGTAAAACCTTTGATCAAGATTTTTTAATCCGGCTGCAGAGATTTGATTTAAAACTCCCAGTAATTCAGTGTTTGTTTTTCCCTGCTCTCACCAACCTATAACGCCTCGTTCTTCCGCGTCAGTATCCAGGTCCGTCCAGGAGATTACAGGTCGTCCATTCGTAAACACACGGTGGTCTGAATCCAACGTGTGGTGTGTAATGTTGAACGACGGGAGAGTAAATATAACAACAGCACAAACAAGTGACTCTTACTATGGCAGAGAATCTATAAACAGACGAGGCTGGACCACACACACACACACACACACACACACACACGGGGCAGAGGAGAGAAAGATGGACACACCATTATTAGCCAGACAGATATCCACATCCCATAAACACACATTTTCACAGACACAAACATCTTTTTGGGTTTGATGTTGGAATAACAAACAAACAAAACCAGCTGGAAGGACAGTACAATAACAGTTGTGATTGTCAGAACCAGTATAACGATCTCAGACAGTTTTTGAGTGTTTGCTAAACTCAAATCTGACATTCTATACAGTATGTGAAATGTAGTTAGTAAATGTAGTTAATAAACATTTGTACATCTAACCTGCATCCCTGAATTCCATCCCTGGAAAGGAAAGGGAACTTGGCTTGTAACCCGAAGGTTGCCGGTTCAAGTCCCCACCAGGTCGAAAAGGGCTGGGCTACCCCTGAGCAAGGTACCCAACCCCCCCATTGCTCCCCGTGCGCTACTCAGTGTGGCAGCCCACTGCTCCTAATTCTAGGATGGGTCAAAATGCAGAGAATAATTTCCCTAAGGGGATTAATAAAGTATCTAAAAAATAAATATGTTGTAAAACAGCCACCAACCTTCTTAAAACTGTAGTGTGTGACTTTTAAGTATAAAAATCAGTGCTGCATGACTTGCTCTGTGTATCTTAGTTTAGCAATGTTTAGATCTCATTTCACCCCCCCATGACATTCCCACGCTGCACACAGGAAGTGATTCATTTTAAATGAGTCAACAGCAGCACTGTGTGAGTCAAGTAAAGTAGAGTAAATGTTTTAAAAGGGAATTCTACTGCTTAGTTTGACTGCAGTGCTTCATCTCTGCTTACACTCTCTCTGCTGCTGCTGCTGTATACACACAAATGCTCCCTCAGTCGGGTCTGATAGTTTGGCTTCGCAGACCTTGTTTTCAGCTGAAGGAAGCATATATTCATCATTTCTGTTCGGGAATCCAAACAGAGGCAGAACAAAATCACCAAAAGTTAAGCACTGCTACTTTAAAATGAATCGTAATATACATTTAAAAAAACATCCACTCTAGAGCATTTACAATAATCTGTGTTGTAACAGATTTATAACACATTCTAACTCCCGTTTAAGTAAACTGGTGAAGGATTTACAGTCTCCATCACAGATCTGTTCGTCCCTCAGTTTCTTCCAGCTCACAACTAAATTAGGACGTTTGAGAGCTGCAGCCAAAACTGCAGACCTACTTCTCCACTGCAGCCCTTACTCTGGCGTGTGCAGTATAAATCCTCCACTGACACTGGGGAAAGCAGAGAAGACCACAGTCAGCTCAAACTGTCCTTAACTGCGGTGTTCTTATCTCATTTCGGCTGATTTGTTTATCTGCCTCTGAAGTGAACTGGAAGATTCTCTGTTTTATATTAAGGAAGTTTTGGCAAGGCTGCTGCAAACCTTGAATTCACCTTTTTTGTATTTCTTTTCTTTTGGTGAGCCGGTTGCATGTGTGAAGATGTGAAAACAACTTGACTCAGAGACATTTAAATTCATCAGTTTCCATTCCTCAAATAATTTGTATCTCAGTCAATGTCAGTATAGTTTTCAGTACAAGCATCATCATTCCAGTGGACTATGATTGTGAACAAGCCTCGTCAGTATGCACACAAATGACTGACCACACGCACCCATGCAGCTTTCTCAAGATTCTGTGATTGTATCGCGTCACGAAAAATTTCAGTCCAAACAAACTTTTGAATTGAAAAAGAGGAATTTCAATCATGAAGACCGGTGATTTACAGCATGTGACTGTATGTGTTTACGTACATTTGGTGATTCACACTTGCAGCTGGAGCGATCTGAGCCGCACACAAGGCCCGTGTTATGAATAATGTCACAACCAACCATCAGCAAGTTGACTCGCGAACTTTTTAACTGAACTGGAACCCTGTTGTGTTTGGACAGGAACCAGTGAAACGCAATAAAAAGACATGGTGGAGAGAGCCAAGATAAACGGGCTATTCTTTTACCCTGTGCTTCCTCCTCACTCATCATCCTCATCACATCTGTTCAACTTCAGTTGAGCTTCCTATCCATAGATTCCTTATGTTATAGTGTTATCAGCGGTATCAAGGATTAAAATACGTAAAAGCCTTACTTTGACACATGGAAACCGTTGAGTTGTTGTTTACACTTGGCTACACCGAGAATAAACCCTGTCCAAGAGCTGCATTTGAGCTGTGAAGCTAAACAATCAAATGAGATGTGATTGGCTGACGCTTGGAAAATTGAACATTTCTCAAGCAAAGCAACACAAAGGACTGGGGCTGGATCAAAATATTGATTTGGTATCAATATATCGGCGACGCTGCTTAAATGAATGAGGGAAACTTAGACCTAAGTTACCTGGCCGAATAAGAGGGAGATTACAGTGGGGTAATGGTGGAGAAAACTATGTTAAGAGATGCTCCATCCACGTTTATGCTCCTTTTCTATGTTTAGAATAAATAGAGAAATCCTGCACATTTAACTTTGCACCGACATTTTGTTTTCTTCAGTTGGACAGATATTGTGACGTATCGCTGTATGATTGTCTTGCAATATGTTGATTATCACAGAATCGTAACCCTGTGATTCCCACCCAGTCCAGCGGTGGAATTGTAACAGTCTGTTCATCTGTAACTCTCACATCAGGCTGTTGAGTAAAAATAGGAGCAGCTGTGTTGTAGGCTACTCCCTGATTAAGCAGCAAAATTTAACTTTTTTGTGGTGCAGTCTGCAGAGGTAGAGAAATCCTGCGCAGGGTGCTGGAGGTAATTTATAGACAACACAACAACTACAATTACACTGGAATTTACTTTTTACAACTTTACGTTGTATGTCTTAAAAAAATACATCACCGGTTTGCATTTAGCTTTGTATTACTAGAATAGGGGTAGTATTTTTGAAAATTGGTGCTTCCCAACCTCAGTTTCCCCCGAGTCGATAAATATCTTCACTCTTTTTTGCCCACCAGTGACACTTGGTAAGAGCCTTGGTCCGAGGCTTGAAACTGCAACGCTCTTTCTGCACTTTTTAGACCCACTCGTAGGGGGGCGGGACCTCATTCCCAGAATGTAAACGGTGTCCACCATCTTTGCTAACAGTTGTGCTAACACTCGGGGACGGACCTCATTCCCAGAATGTAAACGGTGTCCACCATCTTTGCTAACAGTTACGCTAACAGGATCAAGTGTCACTGGTGGGCACGTAGGGGTACAGGACCTAATTCTCAGAATGTAAACAATGTCCGCCATCTTTGCTAACAGTTACGCTAACACTGGGGAGGGGACCTCATTCCCAGAATGTAAACAGTGTCCGCCATCTTTGCTAACAGTTACGTTAACACTCGTAGGGGGACGGGACCTAATTCCCAGAATGCAAACAATGTCCGCCATCTTTGCTAACAGGACCAAGTGTCACTGGTGGGCACGTAGGTGGACGGGACCTCATTCCCAGAATGTAAACAATGTCCGCCATCTTTGCTAACAGTTACGCTAACACTCGTAGGTGGACGGGACCTCAATCCCAGAATGTATACAATGTCTGCCATCTTTGCTAACAGTTATGCTAACAGGTCACTGGTGGGCACGTAACAAAGAAAAGAATGAAGATATTTCTCACCTCAAGGGAAACTGAGGTTGGGAAGCACCATTTTTCAAAAATACAACTCTTATTCTAGCAAAACAAAGCTAAATGCATATTGGTGAAGTATTCCTTTAACACTGCATGAGCACAAGCCTTTTTACGTGTAGTAAAAATAATTCAGTAGTGATTGAATAATTGCAGAAGGGAGAAGACAGGAGAAAGGGATGCATTCTGTGCTGAGAACTGGCCAAAGGAAAACCGGCCTGGGCCCAAAGGACCAGCTGGGGGAAATGAGTCACAGAAACGCACATACACATAAAAGTGTACAATCTCTAGCAATAATCCAGATACTCAAATCTTGCCTGACAGTGGTGTCTAGACAGTGATGAGCCCCGAAATGGATGCACATGCACATAGACCAAGACTTCTATTCACAGCTGCAGGAGCAAATGGAAAAGGAAAGCAAGACCCCCTGGACCTGCGGCTTCATATGAAGTCGCTGCCAGTGTCAGTGCTGCGCCGGAAAATAGGGAGCAAAAGAAGGTGAAAAGACAAAAAGTCTGCAGAGAGCATAAAGGAAAATAAAATGATGCTGTGAGGGATGAACTGACTATCATGAGACACATGATAGACATACACATGAGCTTTATTCAGTCTGGTAATGTGTACAGTGGCTGAGTTAAGTCACTTAGGGCCTGTTAAAAAATGAAGTGAAACAGTCTGCACAAGTTATTTTTGGGACAATTTGGCTGACAGAGCTCTGACTCTTTTGATGGAAATGGAGAGGCATTCATTCATTCATTCATTCATTGACTACCACTTTATCCTCCACATGAGGCTCGCTGGAGCCAATCCCAGCTCGGGTGAAAGGTGGGACCTGATCAGGTCAAAAAGAAGCTGATGTAAACATGTGTTAAATCCACCTCAGTTCTATTTTGTTGTCTGACTGGCATGGATTCAACACAACCATTGTTAGAAAGAAAGAAAGAAAGAGTTAACAAGTACTTGTACAATAATACATGATAATACTTTATCCTCTCTATTGTTGATCTGAAACAGATGTTCAATCCTCTCAGTGGGCAAACTCCAACACAAACATTTATTTAATCTTTTGCTTACACTATTCACGATCAGCAAATAATAGATATTTGAAAGTAATTGAATTGTCAAACCAATGCAAAAACATATGCTGTGTAGCAAAATTACATTTGTAGAATAAGCCATTTTGATTTGTTTATGTCAAATCTCCATTATTACATTAGTGAAGACAGACTCAAGTGGAGATGTTGCTCAACCTCAATGTCAATCCGTGAATAATTTACAGCTCCCTGTTGCAAAAATTAAAAGTTCACATCATCACACTGTCAGCAGAGAGGACGATATCCTGTGATGGAAAACACATTTTGGCTCCACGAGAGGAAATGAAATAACATTTGGAGTGTTTTTATCAGCGTGCAACGTGTGGCTTTTGATGACACGCATCATCTAATGAGGCAGACTTCCTGGAGAAGCAAGCTTCTGTGTTAACAGCAGTGTCTTTGTTGAGTTTTGTGGAAACACGGTGCACTCCTGTGTGTGGGAACGCATTTGTGAATGCACAGTCTGTGAATTAAAGCAGCTCTTCACACGTGTGGGTGCTTCAGTGATGTTCCTGCTGTTCACACAAAACTCCCACAGCCTCATTAGAATCAGTTGGATTTGCGCACACACACCAATTAGTGACAGTGAATTTGACCTTTGCATTTGCCCCAGCCTTTTTAAACACCTGGTGCAGGAGCAGTGGGCAGTGGTCTCCTCATCCCTTGACCTGTGCTGGGATTTGAACCAGCGACAAGCCCAATTCCCTTCCACTTATCCATGGGCTCCCCATGAAAGATATACTGTAGGTGCCAACTCATCACTTTAATGGTACATTGGTAACAATCACTTTGTCACGGAATTGGTTTTAGGTTAAGAATAGGTTTTAATATTATGTTAAGGCTAAATGGAAGTCAATGCAGTGTCCTTGGAAGAATAGCTGCCCGAGGACATTTTGGCTCTGCAAAGGGCTTTTTGAGGATTAAGACTTGTTTTTAGGACAAGGGTCAGAACTGGGATTAGGTTAGGTTAGGCAGTCTGTCAGCCACCGTAGATATTTGAGTAAGTACAAGTATGTTACCAGAAAATGACTTTGGTAGAAGTTTAAGTCACTTTTTTTATTATAATAATAATAATAATAATACTTCAGTAAAAGTCTAAAGTAAATAACATTTACTGGACTCAAGTATCAAAAGTCATTTTTGATATAAAATGTACTTAAGTTTTAGAAGTAAAAGTAAAAGTGAGGAGTTAGGATTGAGCCATGGTGACTCAGTGGTAGGGCGAGTTGTCTTTCAACTGGAACGCTGTGGGTTCAATTCCTTTGCTCGTCTATATTTGTCCTTGAGCAAGAAACTTAACCCCATGCTGCAGCGTGTGAATGGGTATGCAAGATGTGTGAATGGGTGAATAGCAAAACCTTAGTGTAAAGCAGCTCATCACAAGTAGAAAAGCTCTATATAAATACAAACCATTACCGACTCTTCTTCTTCTTCTTCTGAATTAATTTGGTAGTAAAGAGTAACAAAGATAGTTAGAGGAAATGCAGTAAAGTAAAAGTAAAACTTGTTAGAAATATAAATAACAAAGTAAAGTACAGATATGTACATTTTGTGTGCAGTAATGAAGTATTTGTACTTGGGAAATATAATTATAAATCCTATTCAAAGGGCTAAAAGAGCAGGTCTTCGAGGCACTGGCTGGGTTAGGTTGGGATCAGGCATTTAATTGAGATGGTTATGGTTTAGGAAATGTGTTATGTCTACTGCATGAGTGTCTTCACTAAAAGAATGCTGCACCAGAGTGTGTGCGTGTGTGAGAGAGAAAGAGAATGTACTTGTACTTGAACTTTATGAGGACCAACAAACTTATAAAGACCAAATGCCACATGGCTTTTTGCCTTTTTTAACCACTGGTATTTGTTGCCAAAAATCACATATTTACATCTAACTGAATTCATTTGACGTTGGGAATATCACAGTTTATCTGCCTGTGCATTAAAAGTATTTACAGTCCCGTCCACGGGAGGATAAACACCCCGACATAATTAACGTCCTCATCTTGGCTCTTGTTTTGACCTCACGCGCAGTGTCATCACGTGATCAAACGCTCACGCTTACAGCCTCCACCTCTCCTCCTGCCCACCTGTCTCTCTGCCTCTCTGTCTGCACGCCACTTTCTTTTCTCTTTTTTTTTTTTGTTCATCAGAGTGGGATGCGGGATTTCTCTGAGGATGTCATGCGTGCTGCTACTGTAGCGTTTGCATGCGCGTGCATTTCTTTGAGCTCAGGAAATGATGGGTCCCTGTCTACTGGAGGCTGTTTGGATGGAGAGGATGTTTTGATATTTTAACAGAGGGAGAACGTGGACTGGATGTTGCTGCAGTGTTTTCTCAACGTCTTCAGGTAGGAAAGTTTTGCGTCTGCAATATTTTTTAAGAGAAAATCCTCAGTATGAATATAGATTTGAATGTTCTGGGTTTTTGTTTTTTTTTTGTCTATATCATCTTGTATCTGCACGTTTTCAGAATTCTCGAGCTCCAGTCTGTCCAAGCTATAGATGTCTAATTTAATATATCAAGTAATAAACAGATGTATAAATGAATGTGTGTCAGCAGTTAATTATCGCATGTGTGTATTCAGTGGCAGACACCTTGCGGATTTAAAATAAGATCTCACAAGTAAACTTTTCTGCCAAGAGCGCTTTTGTGTAAGAACTGATATTGTGCGCCCTCTGCTGGCCAAACGTTATATAATAAGGTAATACGTGGCTTGATTTAAAGAAATAGAGAGCTCTTAGGTTATTGTCAAAATCCTAACCACTGTCTATAGTACGTCTATTGTGTTATTGTTGTTATATGGCAGGATAAAATAATGTGTCAAAAAAAGACTGATATCTGAGTGAAATATGCTTTTAAGCAGTTGACTTATAAGATATTCAAGAGGAACAAAGTTGAGAGAAATTGACAAAGTTTACCTGAGGAACATTCTGTAAAGACAAGGTGATGCAAAATGTTCAGGTTCATTCTTTCCAACACCTTAAATCCTTTCTTATTTTGTCTCTGTCTTTTCAGTGGAATGGGCCTCAAACACCTCAAGTATCTGCT
The DNA here is from genome assembly GCF_019176455.1 of Solea senegalensis. NCBI lineage: Eukaryota > Metazoa > Chordata > Actinopteri > Pleuronectiformes > Soleidae > Solea > Solea senegalensis. The sequence continues at coordinate 8,552,076 of NC_058037.1, forward strand.
GCTCTGTGCGGCTGCAGTGACACTTTCTGGAGTTAGTGGTAAAGATGGGATCAGCGAGTCAAACAGCTGGGACCGCCAGAGGCTCCCGCTGCTGCTGAACACACACACACAGTTTTTAAAGCGCTCTTTATTTAGAGGGCAAGAGCAGGAGGATGAGGAGAAAGGTAGAGCTAGGACACTCTGTGGGATTGAGTGTCAAGGCAGCCTCCCGCCTCTAGACCAGACTGAGCAAGAGAGGATTCTAGGATACGAGACTATGTACGAGAACGGCACACGTACACACACAGATGTCAGTTTGCAGGATTTTAATAAGTCATCTGCAAGAACATCAGCACAAACACAGACCCACACCCGCAAGAAGCGGGAGGTTTATGGAGCAGACGGACGCTTTGTGATCTCCGATCCACATTTTATCACCAACTACCCGTTCTCCACTGCAGTTCGCCTCTCCACAGGCTGCTCTGGAGTCCTGGTGTCCCCAAAACATGTGCTGACTGCAGCTCAGTGCATCCACAACGGGAGTGAGTACCTGGAGAGCGCCAGGTGGTTGAAAGTAGGAGTACTGCAGCTGAAAACCAAAAGAAGAAAAGGAGGAGTAGGGAGGAGGAGAGGAGTATGGCAGAGGGGTGGGAGGAGAGGTGAGGAGAAGGTAATGGAGGAGAAAGAGGAGCAGAACAGATTAGACGGAGATGGAGTGAGAGGCAGGAGTGGAGTCAAAGGCAGAAGACGCCAAAGAAAAAGGGAGAGAGGTCATGTGGGAGCTGATGATGGAGTTATGGATGATTTTGAAAGAGGAAGGAAACAGAGGAGATTCAACCGTGTTCGCCGCAATATTGGACGTAGAAACCAGCCTGTTTTCCGTTGGACACGAGTAAAACTAACCAAGCTCCCTCAAGGATGGATCCAAGGCAAGAGCTCCACCAACTCTGTTTCCTCTGACTATGACTATGCCCTTCTGGAGCTTAGACGCCCAGTCAAACAAAAGCACATGAGGCTCGGAGTCGCTCCTTCCGCCGCCGCCCTCACTCGGATCCACTTCTCGGGCTATGACGTTGACAAAAGCCTGCTGGACGGACGCGGAGACGAGAAGGTGGTGTACCGATTCTGCTCCGTGGCAAAGGAGTCTGACAATTTGATGTACCAGCAGTGCGACGCACAGCACGGTGCCACGGGGGCAGGCATTTACGTTCGTCTCAGACAGGAAGTGGGAGACGAGGGCAGGAAAGTGAAGTGGCAGCGGAGGGTGATTGGGGTGTTTTCAGGTCATCAGTGGGTGGAGATGGGAGGAGGCCAGCTGAGGGACTTTAACGTTGCTGTGAGGATCACGCCTCCCAAATATGCTCAGATTTGTCACTGGATCTATGGAGATCCAAGACTCTGTAAAGAAGTCTGAACTTACAAAGCAAAGTTGTCACTTTAAGAGGCTCAAGGTGAAGCTGCTCTGAAGAGTTGTCCTTGTTAGTCAGAATGTCTGTTGTTTAAGTCTTTAACAACAAATATGTCCTCCCTCCCAAAATGACCTAAACCAAGCACTAAACCCGCCATTAAAGCTTCACGCACACCTTGTTGTATAGTTTAGCCTAAACGTCACTTTGTGTAACCAACATCAAATACATGACTCAGATATTGCATATGTATACAAAAGAGAACTTATTAATACACGTCCCGTGCAGCTATTATCCTTAAAAGTCCAGTGTCTAAAAAGGAGTGCCATCTAATGGTGAGACTGGAGCATGCAACAAACATGTGCATCAAGCACTACGTTAACATTTGCATAACAGAAAGGCATCACACAAGACTGTAAATCCCTAATCGAATTATATTAAGTTTATTTAATAGGTTTAGTTTTTAAGCTATGTTATTCATTAACTTTCAGATTGACCAGAATACTAATATTTCACACTCTCAGCTAAGATATAACTATTGCACTTTTTATGGCTAGGAAACATTAATAATCACAACTACATTTGCATTTTATTATACATATGTACTGTATTTGCTGAGTCCAAACGACGTTACCTTTTTCACACTATATGTGTTAAAATACACATGTTTCATTAATTTATCATTAAATATGTAAAGTCTGAGGAGTGTGTGTGTATTTTCCACTGTTGTTTTGCATGCATGTAGCCATATGTGGGATAATTATCCATGTCAAACACAAATAGCAAATTAAAGCAGACCAGAGAGAAGTGAGTCGCGGGGATCAATTTGGATCAGTGTATTTTTCTTTTATTGCATCTCATTTGGACTCACATGCAGGTTGGGCTGAGGGAGGGTGTGGGGAGTGATGCCATCCATAAAACCCAAAAATAAAAATAAAAACATCACAGCCGTCATATGAATACTTATTAAACATCATTTACCACATTCTTTTTTGACCTTGTGTTTCATAGTCATCTGTATTTTTCTTTCAACACTTTGTTAAATGTCACAATGGATTAAGATACAGTCACTTTTGGGAGAGGGTGGGAGGGGGAGAAAAAAAACAAAACAGAAAACAACACACAGAACATTCAGCATAAACGTGAGTATCTTACGGAATGAGTCCCCAAGACAGTTCCAGTAACAGTAAATGAACAAATGCACCGGGCCACGGCTGCGTCTGAGGCCACATAACTCGTCTCGTTGACTTCCACCCTAACGTTTAGTCAGTTTTTGTGGAGACGGAGTCGATGAAACAAAGCTCTTAGAGAGCGCGACACAGAGCACATCCCAGGTGGACTTGTGTTGCATGCTAGAATGCAATATCACTCCAGACCAGAAGAGGGAACAATAGATAAACTTGGGACAAAGTGTCCATTCAATACTCACTCTGACTTCAGATTGAAATGTACATGTTCAAAGGAGGGAAAGATTTGGAGACTTGACTTCTTTTTTTTTCTTTTTTTCAACCTTGACATAAATAAAAAATATATGATATATTGTATACTCTCAAAATAAAGAAAATATGTATAATCTATAATCATTTAAAATTGTCTAAAACGCATTATGTCAATTTGAACACAGTTCACAAGTGTTTCGCAGGTCCATACAGTTCCCTACCAAAAACAAAAAGATAAAGTAAAGACGAAACTGCACACTGTTCCACGTGTTCCGTGATGAATCCAGATTTGGAGTTGTTTTTAGATAAGAATTGTTTTTAAAAACAGCAACAGGTGGGAGGATGGGTGGATGGGCAGGCAGATATAGAAACAACCAAGTCTTAAATGACATAAACACAGCTCAATATTAGTTTGGAGTGGGAGTGGGGTTGAGGGGTGGGAGGGGGGTTGGCCAGTGAAGTTACACACACTGAACACAGTCCACATTTAACAACACAGTCCTCATATGGGAGATGCGCAAAAAACCCAACATATATCCACCATTCCAAGTCAGCTGATATGCAGATATTCAGAGTGAATCTAAATACACATTTATCTTTTTTTTTTTGTTCATTTTTTTCCCAGTGGTATATTAAGTAAAGGATAACACCGAATTACACACACACCCACACACACGTAAACAGAATCTTGTTTTCTGTATCTAGGGTTCACATTCACAGTTGTGCTACAACATTAGATAAGGAGGGCAGGTTTCGTTTTTAGGGGATCGCAGCTGGTGGGAGGTCAGAGGGCAAAGATCGTAGATTTGATGGCTGGTTGGCTGAAGGACTGGGGCGTGACTGAGGGGAGGCAGTGGGGGGAGTGCAGACATCCACATCCACGGAGCTCCACATACAATAAACCTGCATGGAAAGCAGAGAGGAAGCGGATTGAGACTCACACTGCATTACATTACATTATATTAAATTATATTTAATGTACATAGCTTGTAGACAAATTGTAGTGAAGAATCTACAACAAATACATTAAAATCACAGTCAGTCAGTCCTTTGCATCAGTTGCACTGCAACACATAACAACAAAAAAAAGCAGTTTGATTTATTGTTGAATGTACATGAAGTAGTGAAACCTACAAGAGACAGAAATGGTTCGAACAGGAGCAAAAAAAGAAGATGCATCCTAACTTTGAGTCAGTAATAATAAGGGCCAACTGTTAAAAAGAGAAGTAGAAAATAGTGGATCCTTCCCAGTAAAAATGGGAAGGTTCATTTTTACTGGACCGTCCCATCCAACCTCACAAATGTCCACATTTAAAATCCACAATTTAGATGTTCTCAGTAATGTATGTCAGAATACATACGTTCCATTGTTTAATTAGTAATATTTCTAGTGAACCAAAAAGAACATGTTATCTTGAATTTAACAAGATACTTCAGAAGCCTTTTAATCAGTCAGTCAGTGTCACATTTTGAGTGCATTAATCCTGTTAGCCGGTCCTGACTGCTCCAGTAAACATGCTTCACATAAAAAGACACCACAAATTACCTCGGGGGTTTCCGGATCAGTCGGCCTACATGAAGTCTTTGATATTGAGGTCATCCAGAGCATTCCTCGGTGGTGGAGGCTTCCTGGGACTCTGGGCCGCTCCAGGAGACATCTGAAGACACGTCCACTTTTAGCAACTACACTAGTTTTGTTAAAGAAACTGGAACTTAAAAAAAAAAAAAAAAAAACATTCATAATTACCGGTGCTCCAGGGGCTGCTGCTCCGGTGGCTGGGAATCCTGGCCTCACCATGGGCATCATGGGAGCCCCGGCCTTACATAGAGACAGACAAGAGAGAAAGAGACAATAAGACACAACATCGTCCTCATTAGCAGGGCGTGGGTCACCTAAAGGGGGTTATTGTCCGTCAGCGTCCAGTAATGTCCAGACGGATGGCTCATAGGAACATTACTAGACTGGACTGGTGGTCTTACCATGCTGAAGCTGGGGTGAAACCCCATAAAAGGAGGGACACCCATTGGCATGGTCTAAACGTAGGGAGGGGAGGGAGGGAGAGGAGGAGTCGTGATGTTACAACACAACATTTAAGACGGACACACACACACTGCAGGACAACGTGGACACACGGCAACAACACACAACGTCCAACACATTTTATAGTAATGTATGAAGGGAAGATGGACGGACACGCACACACCAAGTGAAGACAACAGAACCCCTGACTTAACGACGAGTTTCTGTCATTTATTCACACATGCACAAAGAGTTGAAGCGCTGAGGGGACGTTTGCTGCAAGAGGCCTTAAGATGAGTTTGTTGTTGCCAAAAAGACAATAGAAATATCCATAAGCAGCATGATTATTGATGGTGGCGTGACTTCAGCTATGAGGAGGCAGAACCAGATCTTATCTGAATGATTTCAGGCATTGGAGAGAAAAAAGAGAAGTAGAAGAAGAAGAAGAAGAAGCTGTTTGTTTTCAAGCAAGTTTCTTAAGTTGACGCTATAATTTGCCACTTCATCACTCTCCAGTAGATATTCCATAAATGTAAAATGATTTCTTCCTTGTTGTGTCATTTAAACACTAAATGTTTACGTACTACAAGTGCATGTGATCTGTTAAAGAGGTCTCATTTAAACAATGTCCACCAGAGTTTGCTCAAAGTTGACGTAGTGTGTCTCCTTTCTTGTTTTTCCACCACAAACACACAGTTTCTTAGTTTTTCTAGCTCTGTGATTGGCCCTGGAACCTGGAGAGCCAGATGAAGGCAACGCCTGTGACTGATGCTACAGGGAATCCCTGTCATTTGCCGCCCATGCAGCTCCACTCCATGCTATAGGACACAGACAACATTTACCATGGGAGCACCCCAACTGGGGGGAGCTACCTGAGGGGCTGCTGCGGTTCCCATCGTGAGATCTGAGGGACGGAGAAAGAGAGAGAGAGAGAGGTGAGGTGAGTATATGATGCATTTGAGTTGTGCATGAATTAAAAGTAGTAGTTCAACATTTTGAGGAAAACTTTCTTTCTGAGTGTTGCATGAGAAGAGGTTTTTAGTTAAGTTAAAGCATGGAACTCTTTCAGATTTTCAGCTATGATACATAAGTACATTTGTTGGTTATAAAAGTGACTTTACCTGCATTTAAAGAATACCACAGAATATCTTATTGTATTTTAAATCTATTTGGTACCGACACATGAGAGTAGCTTTGATCTCCTCATCTTTCTCTTCAGAAAAAAAGAATTCTCGAAATGTTTAACTACTCCTTTCAGTCGGTATTTATAAAAAGAAAAGTCTCGGTCAACACTAAATGTCTACTTACTACTCGCCATGTTAGCCATAGAGGTGTCAACATCGCCGGCTTGGGGAGTCACAGTAGGCTTCATGACGTCCCCTAGTCCGTCAAATACTACAGGAAGGGAGGGGGTGTTTTGGGGGAGGTGAGGAGAGACGGAGGGAGATATTAGGATCCTTCAGTGCAAGCACTCCTCACACTCAGTGGCAGACCTCCATTCTACTGGGGATTACCATGACAACCAATAGGTGTCTCCATGACAACAGAAGGAGGAGAGGAGCACTGGAATGTGAACGGCTATGAAGACTAACTTGATATCACAAAATAGGACATCGAAAGGATTATTATCTTCAGTAATTAAGGGCATTACCAATGTCATCATATGTACAGTATATTATTTATACAATACAGAATATGTATTTAAACTACAAGTCAGTGGTCAGTTCAGCTTCACCTTCATGTAATTGTGACTGGAATAAATATAAATTTTAATTTGTTATCATGCACTGTATCTGACACAAACTTATAATAACATAATCGAACACAGTTTTATAAAATATTGTAGATACAATTGCAGATTGTGGGGTTTATTGTCCACGTGAGAGTGCAGCAGGAACAAGGTGAAAAAGAGCTGCGGCTAAAATGCAGCCGGTGCTACGAAAGCGCCAAACACTAAAATACTGCTACTTCACAGTCACTTTGTAACCATCACACATGGCGGTGGAAGGGACAGTGCAGCTGAGCCTGCCTTACACACCACTGCAATGCAGCAATGCACTGTGGGAAATTAGCGTGTTAAAGAGCAAGGAGACTCACCCAATCAAATGGCAGGAAGCAAGCAATGAGCCAGCCCAAGAGCCAGATGGAAAGAGAGAGTGAGGAAGAGAGAAAATAGAGAGAGAGAGGGGGGAATATATACAGTATATAAAAAAAAAGCACAGATACCAGAGAGAAAGAAAAATGCAGTGATGTTTTCAAAGAGCAGTTGACAATGAAACGATGAGAGGTTTTTGTGCAAATGATAAAGAGAAGGGGGGAAAAAAAGAGTTACGCCTTAAAGCAATAGTATAGCAGACTGTCACTTATATAACATGGCACAGGACACACGATGACCAGGGACCAGTGTTGCATAGGTAACAGTTACTACAGTTACCATTTGAAACACTGGATGGAGTTCCCCGACTAAAACCAGTGAGACTATAGAAAAACAGGCGATGCAAGGATCATGCCAACACGACCGTACTGTATATGGACACAATACAAATCCATAGGACACAACAAGCATTAACCATGACCAAATATAATATAGAAAAAATATTAAATTAAAGAAGAATAAACATGAATAAAATAAAAGACAACATGCATTAGCATGCATTTACTAATGAAAGTACAATATGTGGAGTTTTTACCTGACATGAGCTCAGCACCGGGGGCAGCAGGAGCAGCAGCAGCGGCAGCTGATGCGTCTCCTCCTGTTGACTCTGGCAGGTCAACGCAACATATACCAAACCCAACCACGCCAGTTCAGAGTAGGTCAAGCCGTTTCCATCGCAGCATAAGGGCAAAGAAGGGGTAACAGTCAGCCTCCAGCGTCACACTGGTAATGCCAAACAGAGTAGTAGAATTAGAGTCATTTTCAAACAAATGTGGTGCAACATTGCCGTTTGGGATTCATGCACATTGCACGTCTGAGTGCCTCAGACTTCCAGCAGTCAGAGAAAGCATCCACATACATGTTCAAATGCACACTTCTTTTTTACCACTTCAATATGCAACAGAGAAAGAAAGAACCCCCATGACTTGCACCTCATGACAAAAGCTTCAGCCACTTCGGGATATTTCCATCATCTACCCACAAAGATGACAATCAACAGGCTTAAAGCTGCAGTGTGTAACTAATGGTGATTTATGTCGTTGTTGATGGTGTTATTACTCTGCCTCTGTTTGCTCTTAATGAAGAGAAACAACCGTACACGACTGTATGCTGCATTGCTCATTTTGAAATGGGCTCCGTCAAGTAATGCTGTCAGACCGGATTGAGGGTGTAGCGTTCGTGTGTATACACCTGCAGCACAGGGACGGGCGGGACCAAGAAGTGTTTTTTTAGAGCTACAACCTGTTTGCAGTTGACTTAGAATGTTTTAAAGTCACACGCTGCAATTTTAAAATGAATGAGCTAATAAGCACAACGCAGATCTTAATCGGCAGCGACAATCTCTCAACTCAAATGTTCCTTCTCATGTCATCCTCTTCTTTGATGGTGCTTTCATGAACTCAGGAGGCAGAGTGAGAGCAGGCAGTCATGCCATGAGTTACCCACCACCAAACAGGTTCATGACGGCTCCTGTGTCAGTGCTGGATGGGGGGGCGGGGGAGATGAACACATCTGCTGTGGAGGGCAGGGTGGAGATGGTGTTTAGAACCCACTCTCACACACACACACACACACACACTGCACACAAATGCACAACAAAACATGATTCGTAACAATGCACATTAATCAACTGCAAATGCAGTGCACGCAGCACATGCTGGAATGGGAGAGGAGGTCAGAGTGATTTAGTAAATGTTTCAGACAGCTCAATAGCTTTTAGCTGACCCATAAGAGAACAATCTCATTTCTTTTCTTTTCTTTTTTTTTTTCTCTTCACTAATCAAAGCCAAGGACAAAGCTGGAAATAAAAAAAACAGACACGGCAAGACAGGATATTAGAGAAGGATCGCACACAAGATGGCAGGCTGAGAGCAGTGGGGTATACCTGCTGTAAACAAGTCAACACTGGGCGCAGGCTCTGCTTTGGTGAAACTCGTGTCTGGCATGGAATCAAAGAGATCTAGCAACACATGTGCACCCAGAGACAGGAATATTAAAAATCTCAAACATTGAAAGGTGGCGGTGATGTTCACACACACACACACACACGCACACACGCACAGCAGCCAGGATGAAATGAAAGGTGTCTTCAATAGGAGCACATTAGCCTAATAAAATCAGTAAAAGGAGAAAATAAAACAGGGGAGGCGAGCAGACAAGAGAACCACACAAAACAAATCTCTCACATTTACCGCTTAAAAGGTCAGTCGTAGGGTCAGGAGCGCTGGGGGCAATGGGAGGTGAAATGGTTGCAGTGGTGGTGATGGTGCTGAATGAAGAAGTGAAGAGCGGGTAAGGGGAAGGAGAGGGCGAGGACTGGGGCACCACAGAGCTAAAACAGGCATCCAGGGAACTACCCGGGTTATTACTCTCCACAGTTATCATGCTGAAGAGGTCGACGCCTGAGGATGCCGCGTTGACGTTTCCCTCTGAGGAAGCAAAGGGGTCTTTAAGGAGGGAGGAAGTGGGGGTGACACGTGAAGAGGAATTCCAAATGTTAGACAGTTTGTTCAGTACAAAACATGGTGGACAAAATGAAAAAATGAAAAATGAAGCCGCTATATAAATGAAAGCTAGTGAGATGGACATGAAAAGCATATGAGAGGAATGAAAAGAGGAGGAAAAGGTGTAGCTGAAGATAAACGTCTGAAGCAAGACCCTCACAGTAAATAAACCCAATGAACAAACCACCCAAACTAAAAACCACCATCCGCCGCAGGCGACAGTCTCCATGACAGAAAAACCATAAATCTCCTGATGCCAAGACATTAGAGGCAAGTAGAGCATTGTCCTCAATTACCATGGTAACAACAAAAGCACTGACCAGAGCCGCCCAACAGTAATGCATCAGAACAAAACCTTGAGATAAAAATCTGATTACAACTTCATACTAAGAATAAGTGCATGTGTTCATAAAACACAACTTCAAGTTTTAATTAGGAAATTAACCAACAACCCACAGATGATCAGGCTGTACAACACACACACACACACACACACACACACACACACACATACTCAAGTCAGTGGTGGAAAAGGCATCAAGACGTTCAAGATCCTTTACTCAGCAAGAAAGAGCCGCATGTTGTCACAATAAAAAAACATTAATTTAAAGCTGGTTCTGCATTGTGAAGTCTTGCTTAAGTGCAAGTGCAGTGTAGATTTATTTGAAGAAGCGCCTCTATATTTTAGGAATTACACTTGTTTGCTTCCTAATGGCTTGTAATTACAGTATTAACGTTTACGGTGTTGACGTGGGCAGATTCCCCACTTGAATAATGATCTTTATTTCAGACAAAGCTTCCACAAAAGAGGGGCTTGTCTTCTCCAGCCAACGACCGTACATTTTGCCAAAATGGCTGCAGTATAGCGAGCCAGGAAATGATGCTGACTTAAGTCCAATGAATTAACTGTTACAAGCAGTTTAAAACCACTTTAGAGCCCTGCAAAAGCATCTTAAATGTGTACTTTTTGGCTTCCTTCGTGCTATCCTGCTTGTGGGTTGAGGCTGCAGCTGCTTGTTGGAAAAAAAACAATGCTGTTCTTGTATGGCACTGTAAATCATGACATGCGCTGTGGTCTATTCCTGTGACACTACACTAGACTTTGCAACTTTCCACCAGTGACTCAAACACACACACACACACACACAGATTCTCAGTCACCCACCAGCTCCAGTGTTGGCGGCTGGGGCAGATGTAGCTGCAGCCCCACCCTCAGGTGCTGCTGCTGCTGCTGCTGCTGCAGAGGCCTCAGCGGCAGGAGCAGGTGTTGCAAAGGCATCTGAGGTTCACACAAACCCCCAGCAGAGGACAGAGGACACCCCGAGAGACAGAGACAGAGACAGAGAAAGAAAAGGAGAAAGTAAGAAACAGACCATTAAGAAAATACAGGCAAGATTGCAATATTTAAGGTGGAATCCGGAAAATAATCAGCATTCATTACACAAAAGCATTAATTTGTGACATTAATGACTGACAGGTGAACAGACAAATGGGAATACAGACAGGAGGCACTACAGCAAAGAACAGTTTAATGCAGTAAGTACGTTTTGAAGTCTGACAGAGTGACAGCCATCTGTGGCTGCAGAGTCATGTGACAGGGTTTGATACAATTGCTTTTCACTGAGGTCGAAGAAAAGCATGTGTGACGATCAAACACAGCACATGTCGAAGCCGAACATGACGTATGTCCGTGTATAAGATGTATAAGATACAGTATGTGTGCATGTTTAACATTAACGTAACACATACTACAAATAATCATTATGAAAATATATCTATATCTAATATCTCATTTTGACCCTCGTGGTATTCGGATTACTTCGACATTTAATGCCCTTTTCGTTCGCTCTTATTTTAAAAGGCCATTTTCCCCAATGACATTTTTATTCTGTTGTAACTTTTTCAGCCAGTTTTACAGCAGTTAGCTCCGTTTGGCATCATTTGGCCCTTTTAAGTGAAAGGAAGAAAACATGAGCTACATGCTAAAACATGATTCAGCATTCTCTTTGATGCTGACTCATAATCAATATGCCCACTACTATCTTGTTAGCCAACATGGTAGGAAGCGTGCAGCCTGCTTTTTGGTCCACAATTACTTTGGCTTTGTTGTTGCTCTGGCAACGGAAGCTAACTGCCTCATTTTGGCAGCTGTATGAAGTTATTTGAAAAAGGACATTGTGGCTGTAAAAAAAAGAAAGAAAATGAAAAGTGACAATATAAAAAAATAAACTGTTATTGGGGAAAAAGCAGGTCGTTTTTTTTTTTTAACCAATAATTACTGTAATTAATACAGAACCAAATTAAATCATGAGTGAAGTTGAATTTCTACTCAATTATATAATTAACTGTTCTTGTATTAACTTAAAAAACTATTCATTTCAGTCTGATGTATTGATGTACTGATTGATAAGAGCGCCCTGTTTCTGATGAGGTAACGTTGCTTAAAGGATATAAACAATATCAGTGATGAACCAGCAAAGTTCTGTCTACATACTATCCGTGTCTGGACATGCATGTGTTATCGTATCGTATGATGGTTTTAGGGTTGAGCTTCCCAGAGTGATTCTTTCATAGAGAATTTTCTGGAAGCTCACTAACCTCCCAACAGATCCATATTGGCGGCACCAGGGGAGGTGGCAGCTGCTGTGCTAGTGGGAGGAGCTAGAGAGACCCCGGGTTCTGCCGCTGCAGGAGTGGGTGTCGCTGCTGCAGAGGAGGGGGCAGGCTCTGCTGTGAGGGTGGGTTCAGATAGCAAGGAGTCGCCCATTTCTGCGAGTACCAGCGGGGGCGTTCAAAAATCCCCCAAAGAAAGTCACCAAAATGAATCCCAAATAAATCAACGGAAAAAAAAAAAAACGTCGGGTCACCATTCAGATAGAGAGAAATTAAGCCAAAACAAAGGTCAAAGGTCAAATCAAACCCAGTTAAGATCATTTAGAAAAAGCAAATTTTAACCAAATTAATAATCATCCAACACCATCCAATAATAATTAACAAATGGGAAAAAAGAAAAAGAAAAAAAGAAGCAACCAACAAAAATAGCCCCCGTTGAAAACCAAGAACAGACAATGAGGTATGTGGAGGGAGGAGAAGGAGGGCAGAGAGAAACAAAGACACTACTCAGCCTACAGAGAACAACTTCAGGAGACAAACAGGGAGGTAGCCATGTCACATGACTAGTACATTTAAGTCTAGCTGTTAAGGTCAGTCTGGATTAGAACATTAGTGTTTTGAGGTCGCCTCAATTACAGATTACAGAAACTGAAATCAGTAAGTTCATTTAAGGCTAGTCTGGTCTATACTGGAAGTTGCAGAATGAAGTGTTGATGAGAGTGACACTCACCCGATCCAAGAAGGTCTGTGGAAGCAGAAAACGAGAGGACAGGGAGGACACATATTTTATTCAACTTGTGTTGATTAGTTAAATGCAAATGGAGCTGCTTTGACATGAAAGAGGGAGACTTACCGCCCCAAGATGTGGGGGCAGCTGATGGTGCTGAAGGGCCCGAGGAGGACAGAGGATCCAGATCCAACAGGGAGCTGGAGAATTAGGCAGAAAGATCTTAGGCTTGACATTGTGTATCATAGCACGATGACAGCGCACAAAGAGGGGCACTTGAAAAATGTCCCTCACTCTTCGGCTGGCTCAGGAGCAGAAGAGGGGGCGGCAGCAGCACCAGCACTCTCCCCAGGAGGAGGCTGCAGTGCAGGGACAGCGTTTGAAGATTTGGCTGGAGTCGATGTTGGAGATACGTTGTTTGTCGGAGATCCCTGTAAGAGAGACAGTGAAGCCCCGAGTCAGTGGTTTATCAGACTGGAAAACCCTGAGGAAAAATCATGTCAAAATGTGTTTCTTACCTTTGTTGGTGACCTGAAAGATTGGAGGGAGGAGAAGAACAGGATGTGTTGGATTGTCTTTGATGGATCTGTTTGCTAAAAGTCTTAAGAAATCCAACTGATATGAAACACAGATGTGATCATATGAAAGGTTCAATTCCAAAGTCGTATATTTCCATATCCAACGAATACACCATCATCAGAAGAAGACGTCATTGTTAATAATACTAATAATAACTAATAAATAATACTAAGGTCATTTTTAACTGAATCCGACTTTGGGACAAAACACTTCATATGCCGGCTCACATGGCATGTCAGGGTGTGACAGTGCACATGTGGTGACTTCAGTCTCTTACAGCATTCAAACATGTGATCACACCACAAGTGAACCTGGAGCTTCAGTCACAGCGGTGCATCATAAAAACAACACCTTTCACATGCAAACCAATGTCAGTCGACCTCAGTGGAGGAGATGGCGCTAAATACGTCTGCACACTTTGCTAAGTAAACTAAAAAACAAAACACACACACACAATGTATATGCTCACCCTTCACTGGTGATTCCAAAATGAACATAAAGGGGGAATAAAAGAGAGGAAGTGTTAACGGAAATGATAGAAATATCACCTGTCCAGGCCTCTTTTCAACATTTCTCTTCATTATGTAAAACGATGAGTTCCCTCAGTGTTCGCCTAGTTTATCTCTGCTGTTATCTGGGTATAATGGTGAGAGCAACTGAAATGAAAACAAACTTTGTTGAACACTCTCTTACCCCTTCTTTCCTCCCTTTGTATCCTCCAGACCATTCATGTGTGTTTCCAGAGACTCCAAAATACTGCTGGGAGCCTGAAACAAAAATCAAAAACCGCATTTAATAAATTGCCCCTTTTTCCTTCTGAGAGCACGCGCACATTTCTACTCGCAGATGAAAAGGGATGAAAGATCGTAAGATCGCACTGCAATACCCACATGCATGTGCACAGAGAGATTTTTTTGTGTTTCATGTTTTTGTCGAATAAAATCAGGAACAACACGCTGCCACTGCATTTCGCAAACACACACACACGCTCTCAGCCAGGGCACCCCAAAGTTTCTGTGGTTACCAGTTCTTCCTGCGGTTTAAAAGCACAGTCTTCATCATCTGAGTCTGCTAGATCCACCACTACACCCGGGTGGAGACACTAGATTGAGGAGATGGTGGTAGTTGAGACGCGGCTGCTTCAGTGTGTTGTGTGTGTGTGTGTGAGGTGTTCATTGAGAACAAATGCCATGATATGATGTGCGTTTACTCACGTAGTTGATATCAGGAATGTCATTTTTGTCAACTCCAACTGTCTGTTGAGTGTAAAAAAGAGTTACAACTCAGGATTACCATACTGTTTTGGGTTTTTTATTCCACACACACATCATGATGGATGTAATAATGAAGGCGCTATTACCTCGGCCAGCTTCATGAATTCCCCAATCTTTGTCACCCGAGTCAGAAACCTCTTGTAGATCTCCAACGCCTCTTTACAGTCACTCTTCTTCATCTTGAAGTATTTCTCTATGTAAGGAACACAATAGACAACAAGAAATGGTCAACAAATTGAGTTGGTATCTACTTTTTAATATCTAGGGACGGACATGCTTTTCTTTTTGTGTGAAACAACCTTTTTGGCTGTTAATGAGATGGAGATGTGTTGGACGTCTCAGTCATTGGTATGTGTTTATTTACAAAAACCATTGTGGATATCACCTCACTTCCTATTTGTCTTGTCTTTTAACAAGGAAACATGGAAGTCACGATCTCTGATCTATGGGTGCGCTGGAAGTTCTCCTCCCCAAAGTACGATCTGAACTGGGCAAGAAAGCATTTAGGTTTTTGGCAACTAATACCTGGAACAAATTACAATCTGAACTTCACCTTAAAAGCTCTGGTGAAATCGTTGTGTTGTCAGTGTGCAAGTGTTAATTGTATCTGTTGTTTGCGACATGTCAGCTCAGATTGCCGCAGCCCCCCCCACGACCCTCAAGTGGAGGATGAAGCGATAGGAGATGGATGGATACTGGAAAGCAGAGAAATAGAGCTTTGCGCCCATATACTTGTCATTACGCTAGAACTCAGGACTTCTGCAGAACGACTGTCCAATCACAGACAAGATTCACCAGCGCGTCACACGTTTGTGACGTCAGCTTCTCAGTACCGTAATTCAGTTCAAAACAGTTGAATAACTGCCAGACATCGAAAGTAAAAGGAGTATTTTTTTACAATTCTACAGGCATAAAATCCAAAATAAATCCAGGCAGCCTGAATATCACGATAGTCATAAGAGGGTTAAATAAAGGTTTAAAAAAAATGTCTACTGACCTAATAAATTGATGATGCCATCATTGTAGGACGCAAACAGTTTGACCAGGTCCTTGAAGAGAAGCAAGAATGCAGCATTGATGATCCCATTGTTCAGCTCCTTGGGATGAACCTGAGAGGAAAAAGGACAAAGAGCAATGCTTTCAGACCCCTAAAAAAAAAACCCTGGTCTTGTGAGTAACAAATAAAAGTAGGAACTAGAAATAGAAAATCAGACTCACGTCAAACTCCAGGAGTGTGTCAATCTGAGTCTGCAGAACAGGCATGCCTTTCAACAGCTTCTCAGTGGTCATGGTCCTCATCACGCCCTCAGCACTGACGCAACACGACAGAGAAAAAAATGACTAGATATTCCACACAGACAAGAACAGCCATGGGGTACAACGCACAATAAATGATAGATGACTGTGTCCCAGAACAGATGAAATGGTGAATGACAGGTTCTCGTTCAGACGTCAGTGAAGTCTTTGACCGCAGACAGGTTCACATACCCCTTCTTGACTCTGGTGAAGTCAAAAGCCATCTGGCGGTAGGCGAACGCTTTCTCATTCAAGTATCGTCCGTACCGTCTGATGAACGTGGACATGTCATAGCCTAAATGGAGAAGAAAATGTATCAGAGAGACAGATTGAACTCATTCCTTATTCGTTTAGATTTTAATTGAAAACATGTCTCTATACTAGTGTGCATGTTGTCCCTGTGTGTGCGTGGGTTTCCTCCCACGGTCCAAAAACATGCAATATGGGTATTAGGCAAATTGGACACTCGAAAATGACCGCAGCTGTGAGTGTGAGAGTGGATGGTTGTTTGTCTCTATATGTGGCCCTGTGACGTGTACCCCACCGGTAGAAGATGGATGGATGGATGTCTATATATGAGAGTGTGCACAGTGTGTGTGTGTGTCCCTCCAGTAATTTGTGTCATTCCCGTTATATTCCAGATGGCTCTTTTTGTGCGTATCTCTTCCTGTTTCTGTGTGCGTTGCCAGCTAATGAGAAAGCTGAGACACCGTGCCATTAATCTCATCTGGAGAACAGATGATCTATGCACATATTATTTGTACACACGCACAGAGACAGAGAGAGAGAGACGAATAAACACACCAAATGACCAGACGCACAGTGGACGTTCTTACCGTGAGAGCCAGTTTTGTCGATAAAATTGCTGAGGTTGAACAAGGAGGTCCTGGAAGCCAAATACTGAATGAACCTCTGAGGAAAAAAAGGGACAGAAAACGCAGTCAAGTCTTGTACCTATTAAAAACAGTGGAGGGAAGACATTAAGATGAGCTTGTTAAAAGGTTGTTTTGCTCCTTACATCATATAATATAATACAGCATCAATCTGACGCTGGACATTGCGGTGAAAGAGCATATGTGACAGCACAGCATCAACCTTTACCACAGCACTCAGAGGACTAATTCCAGCCCTGACCTCAGTTTACTGCTAACCCAATTCATTATACAAATGAACTCCATAATCAACTGTCTAATATAGCTGGATTCAAATGGAATAGTCCGACTTTAACCGCGTTTGCTCTTGACGTATTCGCCCTTTCTCCCACTTGCTGACCTCGTTGCCGTGGACACACATGTGATGACTGGTGACGAGGGCCTTGAAGACGACCACCCAGCTGGCGTTGGTGGATCGCTCGAATAGTGTGTCAGCCATCTGAGGAATGTTCAC
Organism: Solea senegalensis; assembly: GCF_019176455.1. NCBI lineage: Eukaryota > Metazoa > Chordata > Actinopteri > Pleuronectiformes > Soleidae > Solea > Solea senegalensis. Next base: position 8,569,454 of record NC_058037.1, read on the forward strand.
GTTGGTGGTATTGGTGGCCGACACCAGGTCTGCAAAGTGCACAGTCACAAAGACAGATTAGCGGTGTGTTGGTTAGGGACGTGTCGAACAGACAGTAATGGTTAGTTTATCCTCAGACCAGTGTGTGCATAATTTCCCAAGCTGTGATTAAACTTTGATGAAGTGTGAGAGCTAAATGCTCTGCTCTGGACGCCCATTAGGATATCAAGCCATGTGAAAGCTGCAGACACAAAATTAGAAAGAGCACTCAGAGAGCACAAACCTCTGCCAAGGCCACTCAACGTCAATACAGTCAAAAGCATCGTTCCCATCAATATCCAGAATCCAGATCCTCACCAAAATCTAATCATTTCTTCTTAGGGGCATAGCCGTCACCCCAAGAAAATCTCTTTCAAATATGTTCCTAACTTTCGGAGTCCTGCTTCTCTCAAACAAACAAACAAAAAAAAGCTGCCAAAAACATAACCTCCGTGGCATAGATAATGATTTTTGGTGCACACACACACACACACACATATGCTAGCACACGCTGACAGTTCACAGAGAATAGTGCTCTGTCATCATCTTCCTGGTTGCCAGTGCAGACACAGTCACAGTTTTCAAAAAAATGACTGTACAGATACACTGTCAATGGAACCGGCAGTTTTATCTTTATTTTATTTAGCCAGGAAGGTCCCTTTGAGATACAAGATCTCTTCTTCCAGGGAGTCCTGGATGAGATAGCAAACAGTAACAGAGACAAAAACTATTTCAGATTAAAACTCATAACAGAAGATAAACGCTAAAAGGAAGTAGTTAAGGAGAGTTAAAAGAGAGACATGATAAAATAAAATAAAATAAATAGTAAAGTGCAGTAGTATACAGGCCATACCGGCAAGATCCTTAATCTGAACCCCCTCAAAAAGGCTCTGTGAAACAACGACATGTTTCTTTCATGACAGGCCATAAAAACACATTTGAAGGTGTAGAATTATGTATTGCCGCTCATTCCATCGCCAGAAGAAAGCAGTTCTGAGTCCATTCTAGTAACATTTAGGAAAGTTGTGATGTACAGTGTGTACATTTAATTGAGGAATTGCCCAGAGATTTAAGTTTCCTTTGTGTTCCTGAAGCTGCATCACTGATGATGATGCTTAACAAGGACACATCTGAGTGTATTCAGGGAGAAATGCAGCAATTATTGGCAGACACCTCCAATAATGGAATATGAAGAAGGCCATCATATTGAAAAGGCCTTGTCTTGTCTCGGGCAGGTAGATACTGATCTGTAATCAGCTTCATAATACACCAAGGGATGGCAGGAAGAAAGAAAGAGAGAGAGAGACAGACAGACAGAGAGAAAGAACAGACACAGAGTCTGCTGCTCAGAACCAGTTATGTTGACATGAATGTGTAAGAAATGAGGGTGAGATGACAGTTTTAACCTGTGAGAATGTTCAAGGTCATAAAATGGCAGCCAGCTGGGAGGGTTAGGGTGGTTTGGGGGGTGGGGGGGTTGTAAACAGATTATTACTAATCACTAGTTGTAGTCTGTGTGTGGTGGGCAGCTCAATGCCCAGGCTGCCTGCAGCACACACACACACACACACACACACTACATAATTATCACCCTGTTTTTTCACCACCTGTGTCACAGAAACATTACTGTATGCATTCTGTAACCAGTATTTCTTTGAATAAAATGAATCTGAGGCATTGTGAGTAAAATCAAATGAAACAACTGAATGCATGGCAACATGTTTTTAACAGTTTGGATGTTATTTATTTAATGAAGCGATCTCTTTACAATCTATTTTTTTTCTATTTATGTACAGATTGACCGTGATAATAATAGGCCCACAGCTGCGGCCCTGTTGACGCCTGTTGCTTATTGTGATTGAGGACAAATGCACGATGACTGCACTGACATCAACCATTTGGTTGACTGGCTCCTCTTATTGTTGCTGTCATGTACGCCACCCCTATAATGCTAATAATGTAGCTGTGATAATAGTGCATATGTGATGCATATGCGTATGTGTTTGTGTCTAATGAGGATTGGCTGTGCTAAATAAAGACTCTTATCGTAATCCATGACCCACAGCAGAGGCCTAAGAATGTACTATGAGGTCTTGTTGTGTATATTTTTGTGTAACTTTAGCTGCAGCCGTTAATTCATCCAATGTACTTATCGCAAAGATGAATTTAACAAACTGTAGACCCCCGATTTTTACCTGACCCTATGTGGACCACATTTTTGGCTTGAAATTTGTAACACAAGCCCGCCAATAGCTACTCTTTTCATTAGATATACACAACTACACATACTTGAATATGATATCCATTAAAGATAATGAGAAATCTCATGGGATCCATTTCCTGTGATAACACTGTGGGCCTCATTTTACAAGAAAAGGCACCAAAGCCGAGATAAAATGATATGGGAACATTCTTGTATAACATATTTATGATTTTCCCTGTACAGGCAAACAGTAATGGTATTCTGTCCATATAGCCAGCTAAAAACACTTTGTTTTTGTTTGGTTAAATAACTATATTGATTGTCTCTGCACTCTAGAGATGACAGGGCTGTCCTCTTCCTTTTCAGAATCCCTCTCTTTTATTACACTGCAGTCGCCTGAAACTCTCAATCTGTTGACATGGCAACTGCAATGCACTGCCACAACACACACACACGCACAATCACCCCATTTACCCCAAGGGTTAGAGACTGTGTGTCACTTTGATAAAGGGATAAATACAACAGGTTGTATCTAAGGTGTCTTATCATGAGGGTGCTCTTTCCTTGTGAATTTCAGTGATTATTGTAGTTACATAGCCTACAGTTTATTAATTTGTTATTAAATCCAGCCCAATTTATATCAGAATGTACACAATTTATAATTGTGTCATGTTTTGCAATTCTTTTTTTGAGGATAGGAATTTCCTCATTGAAGGGAAGCACAGTGGCCTACATAGAGGGAGCTTGTTGAACTGCCCTAGAAATGGATACAGCATAGACTAACTAAAACTAAAACCTTAAGGTTTCATTGTCTTAATAGATTTTTCTACAACCTATCATTTTGGACTGGCTCAGAAATCACAAAAGAAGTCACACAAGATTTTTTTTTTTTACATGTGAGCACTGTCTGCGGTGACAAGTGATCTATTCTGGGTCATGACAGTTCTGCAGTATCTCCACAACAGTGCAAATTTTGTTTGAAGACGTCCACAGACAGAGAACGGCACGAAAAGACGACACAATGGTCGCAAGGCGCATTTTGGCATTAGCATTGTCACCTTTGGCTGCGTAAATAATGCAGGACCGTCTTTGGCTGATTATTAAATTATTCAGCAGGGGAGCGGATCACAAGATATAAGGTCCCAGCCCAAGACGCAGCACCAGACCTGCCCAGTGACCAAAGCCAGACAGACACAGACAACACGGAAGCTGCTAGACTGCCTTACACCATAGTGCCATGCCACGGCTTTGGACTGACTCAATATCTGTGCTAAATGACAGTGATTAATCGTGACTTGTCATAAGGTTGAACCTGCTGTCATGTGTAGTGGTGTCAATAAAGCTGTGAGGTTTGATACATTTATCAGCTGTGATTACACGATCCATCAGCCCACTGGCCTATATATACAGAATTAAAGGTCCAGTGTGTAAAACCCGGTGACATCTAATGGTGAGGCTGCACATTGTAACAATGGGGGACTCCTCTGCTCTGTGCCTTTCACACACCAGATGTTCTTCATTGTTTTTCATAGATCAAGTTTTTCATGTGCTCTGGCTGGTTTGACCGTTCATGCTACTGTAGAAACATGGCAGCACAAGATGGTGGCCTCAGTAAAGCAAGACCCTTGCCTAAGGTACATATAAAAGTCTTATTTTAATGCTACAAACACAATAAAACAATTATATGACCCTTAAACAATAACCCTTAAACAATAACATACATGCCCCCCCTCACACACAGACACACACACACACACACACACACACACTGGACCTTTAAACATACATTAAGCTGTTAGTTTGTCAGTGAGGCAGCATCTCAGTGTAAATATTTGATTTTCAAACAAAGGTTTTATTTTAAGAATTTAATTTACAACACTGCTTATCCAGATTTGCAGGACTTCTGTATTCTGTTACGCCTAGATGTCATGTCTTATCAGTCATATCTTAAAATATGACCTTATCTCCCTATACCCATCTGTCTTCCACCCTCAATCTCTCGGAAGTCTCCATCCTCTTTACTGGAGGCAGACACACAGTGGGGTCATCACAATGGTTGAATGAATTCATTATGGCACCGCACCCATTTAACAATGGGAATTAACAAGTGACTGATAATAATAGCTCTTACGCTTGTGAATCATTGAGCCTTTTTTTTAAAGGTCACAAGATAAAAGGCATGGGTTTTAAATTTCCAGGGTGTAACTTCCTTGTCACAGCTCTGATGTTTGCGTTTCACCTTCATTAAACTACGGCGTTTGCTCAGGATCAACAATAACTAGCTACAAAGAGTTTGATCTGCTGTGTTACGGACATTTAAATAATAATACATGAGAGTAACATTAAGACTTTTGGCTGCAGAACAAAGTGGTTTAATGTAAGTCCACAATAACAACGCACATGTTCACCAGTGGCTAAACAATGAGTGGCTGACAGTTTATCGGTAAACACAAGTCTTTATTTTCTTTTTAAAATACATAAATCTTTACTAGTGTTATGGAATGTAAAAAAAATTATATAATAATAATATTCAACTGGTTCCATTAATACCATGAGTTCAAATAAAGAGTGCTCCATAAGTTTATATTTACTGCAGACATGAAAACTGCATGCATATTAAGAGTCAAAACATGGAAAAAAAAAACAACAACACTGACATACAAATATTTGCTACATAAACACGAGCGAGAAAAACCCTCTGAAGTTCACGGAGAGAGTTCTTCTCATCGTTGTTGCTCATCCAGTTCACCGATGTGCTACGTGTTTAATCCTCTCTGGGCTTGTTTCAACAACGAATCAAAGTCCACATCCTTAAACCTGTTCATGGCAGCAGACGAGTCAGCGTCTCTGGACGCGTCTGAGGACAAGAGAGAGAGAGACATTTACAGGCTCATTCTTATGTTCAGTGGACATTCACATTATTAGAACATTAAGGTTGTGTTAGCACTGCGCCTGAGGCTTTCAAAGCAATGGTAATATAATTGTGTTTTAGCTGATGTGGATTTACTACACTGACAGCTATTTAGTGCAGGTGTTAACTCAGTTCCTAAACCCTGTTTTGACTGCAGGCAAATTGGATTTTCTTTCTTCTTCTTTCTTTCTAAGTGAAAAGCTGACGTTACTCCATACTATGTGAAATGATCAGGAATTTTATGATGCTTCCTCTGGTGAACAGTAATAGTTGAATAATCCTGCAAATGCTCTTTCTTAAGTGTCGCGAGTGACGTGTCCTGGTCTGTGCTTTTGGAGTCTCACCGAGATCTGCGTAGTTGGAGTTGCAGAACTGTCGTCTGCCGCCAAAGCAAAGGTCAAACGGCAGCTCGTCGGGCTTCCTCAATTTGTAGCCATTATCGATGGCTGCGAAGGCATCGTCCATGTTGTAGAACGTGACAAAGCCGTAGTGGTCACTGTGGGAACCAGAGGTGCACAATATTCAGTAGTAATACACACAAAAACAAAGTCACCACAGAGAAAATGAAAGCATAGTTTGAACTGTTGCTACGTACCCTCTGTCTCTGAAGTGAAGCGACACACACTCCACCTCTCCAAACTGAGTGAAGCGCTCTCTCAGTTCGCCGTGTGTCATCGACCTGCCGATACGACCCACGTACACCACCCTGCGCTCATCCTGTTCCAGGGGATTTTTTTTTAGATTCACTCACCACTCATTACTCTTCGTCTTTAAGAAACACAACAGTGACATGCTGCAGTCTTTTTACTCACTATGGCTTTAAGTTTTTGAATCCTCATCTCGTTTTCTCTCCTGAGCCTCCTGGACTCTTTGCTGCTGTGATGAGGGAAAAACAGAGTTATTACAGATTTATTACAGCATAGATCAAACGTATGCAAGATCTAATATATGTGGGTAAACAGCTGCATAATAATAGCTTCTTAATTTTAATAAAATAGTGGGGGAAAAAATCAATTAAAGAGAAGGAGAAGAATTTGGATTTGGTATGTCTAGGCAAAAAGAAAAATTACCCAATGGCGCCATCCAGTGGACACAGTTTTGTAATGACCAAATATTATACCACTGGTCATCTTGTGCTCAGTGTTTACTCACAATTAAATCCAGTATAGTCAGAAAAAGAAGCTGATATTAATCACTTATCTAAACCAGTGTTTCCTAAAGTGTGGGTTGCAGCCAACTAGTGGACCTTGGAGGTATTGCAGGTGGGCCTTAGACTATTCTTTAAAAAAAACAGAAAAGAAAATGCTCCCATTTTGCTCCCCAAGTTGTTTTTCATTCTGTGTTTAATTACGATATTAAAGTATAAGGTCTCATGTCTTAGTGTTCTCATTTAAATGATCAAACAGCGTGAGTAAAGATATGTAAAATATAAAATCATTTATTGTTATTCTAAGGTCAATTCAAAAAGTGTTTGAAATATTCCTTTTTCCAGAATCGAGCAGCCCTAATACTGAATGTGTAGTTATTTATGTGATCATTCATTGGTACGTGATATTTTAGTTTCAGTACATAAATGTGGACATGGGCCTCGTTTATTTGTCTTGGATGTTTGGACGGCCTCAAACTCTGAAATCTGGGAATCTCTGGCAAAGAACATTATAATATATGGACAAACCTGTAAACATCTTTCCACTGCCTGAGGCAAACCCGCGGGGACGGTGATCTGGATCTAGATGGGGACCTGGACTGTGACCAAGACCTGGATCTGGACCTACTGCATGTTGACCTGGACCGGGCGAGCCTGTAGCGTCGAGGTGGTGAGCGGGAGATGGAGCGACAGGGGGACGAGGAACAGGAGCTGCTCTCTGAGCGCCTGTGATGGAGCCTGCATATTGACAATTTGGAATGAGTCACAGAAGACAAACAAGAGAGCAGTGCTGACAAATGGTGGATAGGAGACGATTACCTCCGTCTTTTTGGAGAGCGAGATGTGCTGGAGGAAGACGATGATGAGGAGCAGGAGCAGGACGAGCAGTGTGAGCTGGAGCTAGAGTCAGAACGAGGGGATCTTCTCTGATATCTCCTCCTCTCCCTCCCTCTGTTAGGAGGGCTGGGTGGAGGGGTAGGAAGAGTGTATGGAGCTGCCTTATCGTCACTTTTATCCCCTGTAGTAGTAGTAGTAGTAGCAGCAGTAGCAGCAGCAGCAGCACAGTCTGAAAAGTGCAAAGCTCCTTCTGTGAACGAGCTAGTCTTTGATCTGGCTGTGGGTTGATCAGAGTGATGTTGTGTCACACACTTTGTGTGTCCAGTTGAGGTCTGTGTGTTCCACTCAGCAGCAGCAGCAGCAGCAGCACCTGAGTCCAAAGAATTTACCTGAAATTCATGAGTAATCTTAGAAACATCCTTGAGTGGAGAAGGCTTAGTTCTGCTATGCTGTGTAGCACCTGTCAGTGAATGATCCACAGACCTACAGTAGTCGTGATCAGCGCATACAGATAAGTACACGTGAGGAGGAGGAGGCTCTGAAGTGCTAACGTGAGTTTTCCTGGATGGTAGCGGGCGTGGGTCAATGATCTGAATGGCTTTGGATGTGGAAGTCTTGCGTTTTGCAGGCTGCTCCTGCTGAGTGCTGAGGATGATTTCAGTGCCGAGGGGCTCTGGGACGTCCACGCGCTCCAGTGGCTTGAGTTGTGGCGGATTCCTGAGAGACTGTAGTTCAAGTGATTCCACTGAGGAGGTTGTGGATATTCTGGAGGTCTTTTTTGAAGCCACGGACAGATTTCCTTGCAGCTCCAGGTGTCCGTCTGTCTGTAGGCGTGAAGCTGGAGTCGTACTAATCGCATTCTCACAAACTCTCTCCTCTTTAGCTGCAGCAGGAAGAAGAAAGAGCGATTACACAACAAACGGATGTCAACATTTAAATAAACAATTAACCAGTCGTCTTGAGCACTCACCTTGTGTTTCCTCAAACTGCTCCAGCAGGCTGGTCAGATCAGTGGCTACAATTCCTGAAGTGAAAGAACAGCAACATATAGTGAACATGTGATTTAAAGTAATTTTCTCAGAAATAACGTTTGAATTACATGGTTGTCGGGAGAGGAGAAGGAGCAGGATACTTCCATGCAAACCTCTCGGTGTGTTTATGTGACCTCAGCGAGGGCGATCATGACGGTCAGATCTCTGAATGTCATGTAAACACATTAGTCCAACTGAAATCGAGCTAGTCTTAGTTGGACTAACATACCTGGATAATGTGAGTCATAGTCTGATTACTTGTGGATGTATATGCTTAGACTGCAATAACCAATTGTTTGACCTGGAAGTAGGAGACCATGTAGTACTACAGAGAAGACTCACTTTTGGATCCAATATGATTAAACAATACAGAAAATAAATACAGAACCACAACAATCCATCTCACCGCTGTGAGCTGCTTCTTTTTCTGTGATGCAACGGTCATCAGGAAACTGATGCAATACGCACAAGCTTATAGAGAGATACAGCACCACCTACGGAGGCCATCGTCTCCCCTGCATGTATACTCGCACAAGTTTATCCGATTGCCTGTCTTAGTCAGACTATGGCCTCAGAAATGACTGGTTTATCGTTTGCTATGAATCTGTTATCTGAGTCATGACAGTTTCATCAGTTTACCTGAGGCAGATATTGCACTCTGTGCTGGACAGTCAACCTGAAGAGTGGCCTGTGTTTCCTCAGTAGAAGACACCGCCCTCTTCATCTGAATGGGAGCATCTGTGAGTGAAGTTGGCGTGGAGGAGGAGGAGGAGGAGGAACACCTTATTTGCTTCACTGTGACTGCACTTGGTAAGTGAGGAATCTTTGGTTCCAGCTCGATTTTCTCTGAGTCAGACTGAGTTTGTATCGTGGCAGGAGGACATAGCGGTGGAGGTGGTAGTGGACATCTGAAGGATACACCTGAGACTATTTTGGTTCGACTGTCCTGCAGGAGGTTGGGGCTGTGTTGCTTTACTAGCAGCAGCTGAGGTTTTTGCTCCGAGGACGACGGCAGTTTTTGAAGAGAAGACGCTGAGGATTCCCGTTGGGGTTTTTGTGAGGGTTTGGAGCTTTCAGAGTCTACAGTGGTGAACTCCACTTTAGACTCTGGTGACAAGAGGGCAGTGGCTGGTGATGCTGTTTGACAAACTGGCAGGGGGACGAGGACGGGGTTGGGAGGATCGCTACTGACCAACGATGGTTTCTTTACAGGACTTTTGATGCCTTTGGGGATCTTCACATGTGGGTGAGCTGTGGCATCTGGCAGTGGACTATCAGGTGAGAGGGATTTGGATTGAGGTCTTGGGCGCTTTAATCTGCGGCAGTTCAGAGGAGTTGATGCTTTTACCTGAGAGGAGCTTGGCCTCAGTGAAAGAGGGGCATGATGGGAAAGAGTCTTGTTTCCGGGTTTATGTTGTTGGTGATGAGTGCTAGATAAGTCTGGATATTGATGTGCTGTCTTTTGTGCCACGAAACAGAGGATGGGGGTCAACTCCGTGGGGGGTTCAGGAACAGAGGGCCACTTGGTTGCGTTGTTACCTTTTTTCTCCACCAGGGGCTGTCTCTTCTGGCGAAGCTGTCTGTACTGTTGGAGGCTCAGTGATTTTGCCTTTGTCTCACCTTTTGGTGGCACCGCATCCTCTTTGTCACACTTCTCCTCTGAGCACGTTGCTTGATGTTCGAGTGCTGGCCCAGCTGAATTTACAAGTGCCTGTGGGCTGTTTGGGGGAAGTGACACAGCCTCACCTGTGTCATTTGTCTCATTCAAACTCTCCTCTTCCGATGTGTTAAAAGAAGCCACTTGAATGGGGCCAAAGCTCACTCTTTTCTTCTTTCTGGATGGTGGCGCTCTGGGTGAGTTTCCATTCACCAGCACACTCTTCAGAAATCTCCCATCATCTCTCTCTTCATCTCTCTCCCCATTCCGCTTTGTCTCTTTCACAGGTTCCTCGTCATCTGACACAACATTTATCTCTTCATCGCTCTCTTCAGTGGGCCTCTCGTACCTCCACACCTCTCCCTGGGTGAATAATGTGCAGTTCTTCCTCTGTGTGCTCTCCTCCTCCACATGCAGCTTCAGACAATACGGGTGCATGAGCTTAACCAGGTTGACGAGAGAGGTTGAGGTGAAAACCTCGACTTCTTTCTCCACCTTGTCAGTTTTGGAGTGACAGACTGTTGGGGTTTGCTGTGTGAGCATGTGTGGGAGGCTGTTGCAGTGAATTTTGTTCACATCTTCCTTTTTTCCTCTTCTTTTATTTGTGAAAATTGTGTTTGGTAATTTGGGTCCTGGTGTAGCTCTGCCACTGAGTAAATTCACCTAAAGAGAAGGAAAGAATGGATTAAACCTTGACTGTCTAATCTTTCAAAAGCAGGAAAATTGGAAGTCACTACCAAATTGTTCAGCATATTTAGTTTAAAATGTGTGTCATAATTATACAAGTAGTCATAAGGCTTTGCATTCTTAACAACAACATAACTTTGACCAGTCGTTTAAAATAAATGGCAGGTTATTAGTGATTTGGGGACTTTCTAGCCGTCAACCTGCTGAATAACTGGGTTTTTTGAGCAGTAGAATTTATTTGTTTTCAGTCTAACTTCAACCAGCCGTCTTGCTTTACTAGCGCAATATTGTTGTCGCTTCCTGTGTACATTCCTGTGGATATAACGGACATAGTGTGTCATGCACTACAGTTTTATATCATGTACACACCACTGAAATGTCCCTGCTCCCTGTGCTGGTGAGGAGTTTGGTGTCTGGCAGAACATCAAAAGGAGACAGGGTCCCATCGTCGTCCTCCACGCTGTCCAGCATCTCGGTCAAAGCTGACAGCAAGGACTCATTCTCCTCCTCCACTCCACTCTTACCCTGGAAACAAAACACACACATCTTATGAACAAATTCATTCATTTTTGTTTGCTCAATTCATAAAGTGTTGCTTACTTCGTGAAAAGTGTTGCTTGAAAATATTGACACAAATCTAATTCCATATTAGAGCAGCAGAAGAAGGGGGAGGTGCAGGATGATTCAGTATTAGTATAGCTGCTACAATTTAACAAAAACAATTAAATGTATCGTATGTAGAAGCTTGTGTTCATAAATTCAGTTTGGCCATTTATGGTAATCGTGATAAATAACATATTTATCATTGTTTGTGTGACAGTCATCCAGGTCACAGTCATCTTCAATAGTCACACAACCACATCAATGAGCAACATAGGAGCAGGACGTAAAATCCAACAATTGGCCTTTAACACTGACCTCCGATGCGACTGTGGGATCGTCAAAGATGGACAGGATGGAGTGATCTGTGCAGGACTGTGAGTCCATGTCCACACCTTCATCACCTCTATTCAGGAGTAGCTGCAGAGACACACACATACAGAAAAAGTTATACCAAACCCAGGTCGCGTACAACACACACACACACACACATACACAGAGCTCTGGTCAATTTCTACCTTTACAATCTACCCCTTCATGTGGGCGCAACCTGAAAGTGAGGCACAGGATGCAGTGAGGCTGAAAATGAACTTTCTTAGTATAAACAGGAAGCGCTGCCTATTCTGACAAAGGCTTTGAAAAATCAGTGAGGCAAATCTGAGGTTTAATCCATGTTTGGATCGTCGCCAATGACAGTACAGTTTGGTAGAAATACCTCTACATAACGCAGGTGTACATTAAAATGACAAAGATAACAAATGACAATAGTATAAAACTGCACCACATCTTATTTTCTTTTTAGGTTCATCTATTTTAGATTCTTATTAATTCAGTCACAATGACGTGCCTGAAGACAGTAAAGTCTTCAAGTCGGTGTAGTTAAATGTGACAGTTTACGATGTCAAAGATATTTGGTTTTACTTTCACCAAGGAATAGAAATCATTGGAAAAACTGGGACCAGTGTTTTTTTCCTTCAGCCATTTTTGCATCTGGTGCTGTTTTGAATTGCTCATTATTTCGTTTACTTTTTGTTTTGTATATAAAGACAAAGCACTTTGTAACTAACATGAAGTGCCAAATAGTTCATTACTAGATTAATTAAAAGAAAGTAAAATAAACTGCTAATCAAGGGTGGACTAATCAAGGAATCCACCCCTTGTCACTGTTCTGTACAGCTTTATGAACTAGTCATTCACAGAGACTGGTTTACATATTTGTATCTTGTTATTGTATCTTAATACAAGGTGTTACACAAATGGCCGTGAAAAAAATAAGACAGAAATTATATATGTATATATGTATATGTGTATATATATATATACATATATATATATATATACATATATATATATATATATATATATATATATATATATATATATATATATTTGTGTATATATATATATGTTATCTGTGACGTCAGTGTGGACGCCCCTCCCCTTCCAGATGGAGCAAAACAAAACAAAACCATCATGTCTGACGGGCTTCTGCAGTAAAAAATATAATTCATATAATATTACGTCTCTAATAATCATATCATATATTCATAAAATCCAATTTTCTTGTGAATAAAAATAACCGATTTCCCCAGAAAAGTCGATTAATGCTCCTCACAAACAAACACAACTTGCTTTGTGGAGATTAAAAAAAAAAGAAAAAAAGAAAAAAGAAAATGCAGGCCTGTACAAACGGGACATTTTCTGTTATTAAGGTTTGGTCACAGCTTTCAGAATTCTCTTGAGACAATGGAAAACTGCTGTAGCTTCAGACCTGAAAGACTGGTTATGTGCTTCAGTTACAGATTTCAATATGTGATATTACCCAAACGGATGCCTTAAATAAGATACTATTAGAATATGACTAGATTTGGAAATATACCACCAGGTGGCGCACATAATCTGCTTTATATTCAGAAAGAATCACATGACAACATCAGCAATAATACAGTATGTAACCAGGACATTAAAAATAGTCACATTCACTATCTGGAAAAACAAGTTAAATCTCCTGATTTTTGTTTGTTTTTCAGATTCATGATTTTATTTCAAATACATGTCTGCATCAATGCATGTGATTTATTCCATAGGTCTTCAAGCTTACACCAGTATCTAGTGTCAATAAACACTTGTAGCCAACAACAAGGCTTACATAAAATAACGTTAGTTTATTAACAATTGTTGTTCTCATTCCAAATTCTGGCATTGGATTTCACCCCTAAACCAGCTGCTCTGACAGAGAAATGATGACTGAAAACAAAGCAGAGGTTTGACACAGATTCAGCACAGTGTTTTCCACCTCAACACATACTTTCCGTTAAAAACAGGACTCTTCATTAGAACAATCTGGATCTGTCCACCCATAGTTGTGTGGGGTGGGAGAGATGTTTTCTGATGGGTCACTTTCATCATGTCTTGCCCCATCAAATTTCCATGGACTGTGTTCTTTTGTTTTTTGTTTTTTGTTTTCAAAACCCTGAATGTTTTATTGAAAATATGCATACATAACACTTTTCCTACACAACAATACAAAACAGTACAATCACTTTTGTAAATAACACACTGAACGTGAACCCACACATCACCCCTTCCCACCCGAGAATAAGAAACTTAAAGATGCTACGACAAGCCCTTAGCATTCACCACCAAGCCCAACCCACAACCACCACCTTTACCTCAAAGAGAGAGAGAGAAAGAGAGAAATAAGACATTTTTAAATCAGACAATTCCTTGGTAAACTCAAAAAAAAAAAACAGAGAAGACGCCCATCAGTTTGCATACAGACATATTATTTGTCATCAGCAGGTGATTGATTGGCTTTACTGAAACTCTTGTTTGGGTTCTTTGAGAGAATGTCATGCCTCAAGTCGTGAAATAATTTGGGGAGTGGAAATGGAGTTAATTCTGCAGTCCAGGAGTTGAGGTTTCCACAGAGTGAATATGAGACCATGACACAAGCTGTGCCTCAACTGATTTGGCTTTGATATGGGTCAGAGAAGTAGCAACTATCATTCAACATTGGCACACCGTTTCAGTCAATTACACAGACATGCAATAAAGGAGATTTTCACATGAAGGAAACTCTTTAAAGGCGAGGGGTGGCTATTTCAAACCTGATTTGATTATAGGTAACACACTTCCTAAAAGAATCTTCCCGCTCCTATTGGCATGGGTGTTACTGTGCATATTCATTTGTAAAAGTAATAGGAGATTTAACTGAAGACAAAGGGGAAAAAAAAAAGTATAAAAGAAAGTTAAATAGGGATTGTAAAGATTATAAAAAAGTGAGGACTCAAAGTGTCTGGTTATATTTTAATATGATCATACAGGGATAGAGGTCAACCAAAAATGATATATAATGTGAACAAAAAAAAATTTAAGTAACAAAAAGTTCAATAAAAACAGACAGAAAAGCACTGTTTCCTCAAACATTTTCACTGTATATCAGTCTGTAGCAAATAGTCATTACATACCCTGAAAAAGGGAGGAAGAAAGCTCTGAATGGTGCACTGACCACTGAAGAACTTGGCTGGAGAGCAAATGGGGGAGTTAATGCTGAATTCTCTCTAAGCTCCAAGAGCAATACCCTCAAGTCAATGCTTCTATTAATGCTTTATTTGCAAGAGGTTGCGTATTAGGACATCTACAAGATAATCAGTCACTGCTATTGGGATGCATAGAGAGGGCTCCATTCCTTTAGCAATCTCCCCTTCAGTTTTAAATCTTACCCAATGCAACCTTTTTCTGCCAAAAGAATGGCAAGTGTGGTAGGACATGAGGAGGCTAAGAAAACCTTGTGGATTTATGCCACTGCAGTAGGTGCGAGAGAGCAAAAAAGACCACTCAAAAGTGCAGTTGGGTGGAGGAAAGGGTGTCATACATACTGAAGGTTTTGTGTGCAACTGTATGAACAGAAAGGCAGTTTGTGTGTGTTTTAGGATTGTAACAACATTCCCCAACATTGGGCTCAGAGACTGGTTCTGATTATTGGTGCCTCTTCCCTCTAGGGCCGTGCTAAACTACTCATCCAGTTTTAACAATCATTTACTTCTCGTATGAAATGACCCATTGCTAATAACACAACACTTTGACCAAATTGCTCTCTTTCTTAATTGCCTTTCTCTCTTTCCCCCCAAAAAAGATACCAATAATACAGTGCCATTTGAATGCCATGTAGTAAGGAGAAAAAAAAAGTTAAATGTAAAAATCAAAGCCCCAGATTAAAAAAAGTCTTCCTTATACAAAATGGCTCTCAAGTAATTTTTTTGTTCCACAGATAGAGGTCCTTATGGGGCTTTGGATAACTTAGAATTGATTTAAAATCCTCTATACAATTGTATTGTGGGTTTTGGAGCATCGGGGAGAGGGAATTATTTTCTGCTGGTGTGAATTTAAGACATACAAAAACACGCACCCACAAATGTCAACTCTCACATTAATGTGTGTATGCATAATTGCTCTCAGCCACTCTCACACACACCCACACACACACACAGGAGGGACAGCAGTCACCGGCCTGCAATCTCAATCACACCAGAACCCTCTCACATTAAAAGCTTGTCTTAAGAGAAGGGTCATCTCCTTTCCATCTCCTCTTAGGCAGATGTAATGGAGTTGTGCCGTAGCTAGCTCGACAGAGGGTGTTTCAGGGAGGAGGGGCTGTCAGTTGGAAAACAATACAGTGACTGTCCTTGTTAGAAGTTAAATTAAGGAATAAAAAATTTGTTTTCCTAATGTCGAGAAACAGAAAGTGGAAACTTCACACTAAAGCTTTCCACGGGCACTACTCAAGCTAAGATTCACCTCTTAAATGAGAATAAACGCTATGACTATCATAAAAAATTCCAACATTTAGCATAGCCTTGTTTTTGTGTTCTCTTTCAACTGATTGGTCAGGGTTTCTATGGTGGATTTGCAGCCTTTGTCCAACATATCCAATGCAAAGTTTATAGCAAGAAATGGGGGAAGAAAAAAAAATACATACAGAAGTGTTGCTATATCCCCATACGTATTATCCTCCCCCAACAACAGCCCACCCATGTCCATGGAGACATATACAGGTAACGTGAAAGACAGTACAGGCAGACAGATGTAGTCCAATAAGTAGACGGCTCGTCTGCCATGTCAGTCTGGTGGCATCACAGGGACTTGATGTGCTCCAAGCTCAAGGTAGAGGCGGGTCTTCCTGGGAAACTCTGCTAGGAACTGGCACGGCTTGCGACCATGCAGCAAGATGGATGGGGAGAAAGGTCAGTTGAAGGAGGAGAACAGCCTGTTACAGCTCATCAGAGGATGGCGGCCACATCCCACTGGCACTGACTGGTTTTCCAGGCCCCTGGGTCAAGATCAGGTTTTGGATGAGGACTTGAATTTTCAGAGTGTCCATCATCACCTCCACCATTTAGTCTAGGCCAGTCTGGAGACAAGTTTTTCTCACTTTTTGTTTTCTCTTTTGTCTTGGTGGCTTTTGTTTGTTATTCTTGACTTCTTTTGGATTTTATTTGCCAGCTTCGATTTCATTTTATTGTGGGATTCTTGGATTGTTGTCAAAGAGAGTTGTCATTTGCTCCATTAGTGACCATCAACTGTCCATGTTACTGCAGTTCTCTGAGGACGAAAAGAACACGTCAGGTAAATTAAGCTGCCATGATAATTTTAGTGGTTAAAACCTGAGCAGTAAAAGTACTAATTTTATCACTTAAATGGTAATCGCCAGGATGAGCAGCTTTACCGATCTTTAAGGCAGTTTGACAGCTTAACTCAATGCTACCCATGATCATTTCGGAGTCAAACTCTATGGTAAAAAGGGACTTTACCGTTGAGTCCATCCACCTCTTGTGATTCAAGGAAGGGTGCGGGACCCCAGACGCGTACTGTGCCATCATCTGACGCAGAAGCCATGAGCCCGGGGATGGCTGGGTTCCAGCTCACACAGTTAACTGTGCGTGTGTGGCCTGTTAGCTCAGCAATGGGAAGCTCACCACGCCGGTGCCAGATATACACTTTGTGGTCTGTGGAGAGGAGTACGAAAGGAAAGACATGTGGGATTTAATTTGAGAGAAGAGAAAAATGCAACAGATTAAAAGCAAACAAGTGAATCACAGGGAAACACTTTCTATTTTACCTACAATGAACGACTATGAACAATTCAAGAATGACCAGAAAGTGAGACTGCAGCGTATTAGTCTGAACGGCATTATGGTTTTAGAACTACTGATATTGCGACTGTACCTTCACTGCCACTTGCAATGAAGTCTTCGTTGTGTCCTCCAAAGCAGGAGTGAATAGTGTAGAAGCCCTGGGTTACACCTTGGTACTTCCTCACCAGCACCCGGTCCTGAAGGTCCCACAGGTGTACTCCCTACAAAAAGGTAAGAGAAGATGAGATTGAAGCTAATAAAATGTCCTGCCACCATGATTTAGGAACAGGTAAAACTATCATTATGAGAGGTAAAATTGGTTAAAAGGCTTACCTGAGTTGCTACATTTAACAAAGCTAATCTTCCATTCTTTGAAACAGTAAAAGACATGACAGGGTGGTCCTCCTGAACTCTGTAAAGCAAATGTAAATCAAACAGTCAGCTATAATGTAGTAGAAATGGAAACAGTTCATTTAATTCACAATATGTTATGCGACAAAGGGTTCCAGGATTGAAAGCAGGTTGATTTTCTTTTTCTTTGAAATTTGATGCATGCTTTGATGCATGCTTTCTGAAAAAATACACATTTTAAAACAGACCTCCTATCTATTATCTTAAACATTAAATCTCTATGTACATATGGAATCAACAAAGGCGGTACGAAGATTGACACGTACATGTTTCTGTCGGTAAGGTCCTCGAAGTTGTACCCCCTGATACGTTGGTGGGTGTCAGAGGCCAGCACTGTTCTGCCATCACCCAGGCACCACAGGCACTGCACTCTCACGCCCTCCCAGGAGTCCAACAAGTTACCATCAAGGTCCTGACAACACAGACAGCAGACTGCTCTCATCTCTTATTTTTGACAGGGGAACGAAAACATTTAACAATATACATACACACAAAATATAATATATACATGTACACTGTAGATTTAAAATATACACAACATTGCTTAAATACAGAAAGCATACATTACTTAGCGATAGAAAAACATACTTAACAATAACGACATAACATTAAAGCTATTATCAAGTAAAAAATAAAGGGTAGAGGCTGTTTTCAAACTTACACACTGATAAAACTGCCCCCTCTGCCCTCCTGTGACAAAGCGTTTGCCGTCGGGGTTCCACGCCACAGTGGTCAGACTGTCTTCATGGGACTGGGACATTTTAGTCCGCAGCTCCCCCGTCTGGTCAACACGGAGTTTGTCAGAGACAGTGAAAAAAGCAGCAGAGATAAAAGTAGGGGGGAAGGGAGACAACAAGAAGAAACATTAGGTAAGAGTGGGGGAGGGTTGTGTTGTAGGAAAAGAAAGGGGAGGGGAAGGGGTGTGATGGGATAGAAGAGGAGAGGTCATCGAGTTCACACAGTCGATCTATTGAACGATTGCAGTTTGTTTTTCTCTTCCACTTGTTTACTGAATTTCGATTAGAGAGCTCAACTCTTTGAAATGGCCAGTATATGTTCTACTTTTGTATCAAGTAAACGAGAAAAAGGGACTGTCATATCAAAACACTAAGAGGTATCACAAGTGGACGCTTGTACAGTTTAAAGCCCAGATCATAACAATGTTACCTGAACGTTCCAGAGCCAGAGCTCAGAGCAGTCGTCTGGTCCACAAGCGATCAGGTAAGTGTCATCTGGACTCCAGGCTAAGTAAGCAACTCCGTATGCATGACCTTCGAGGGTTCGCAGCAGCTTTAACTGATGGCTCTCCTACACAAAGGAGGAGGATTAAGGTGATTATGATAAAATGTATCTCGACCCACGAGAGCTGTGCTCTCATGTGCAGCCGTACGAAGATTACAAGCGTTCAACCAAAGCTGAAGCTGCACATTGGTGAAATGTCAAACAGAAAAACCGCTACAAGTGTTCATTCCCCTTGATAGACAGTATGTAATGGTTCATACCTTAATTTATGATGCATCTGAAACAATGAAAGATAATATCTAAAGCCAATGAAGATAACATTAGTATATAAGTACAATTTTACACTCACCGGGTCCACTTGCCAAATTATGACAGTAGTGTCTTTAGAGCCTGTTGCTAGTTTAGTGCCATCATTTGAGAATTTGCAGAACCACACCTCATTACAGTGCTCTGTCAGAATCTGCTGCGTGTAACAGGGGAATTGCTTCCTGTAACAAGGAACAAAGACCAGCACATTAGTTTGGGAACAACTTAATAAAACTAAGATGCTGCAGTACGAGTCCGCAGGGTCTTGAGGAACCAGAGCAGCCTGCAAAACCAACCTGCTGCAGACGTGATCAACCAGGAGAGAGACTGAGTCTAGGCTACTGTCCAGCTTGGTGTTATGATACAGACAGCGGTCCCTCTGCAGCTCCACCGCTTGCCGCAGCAGGGTCTGCAGCCGTCGTGGGGGCAACATCACAGAAGGTGGCAGGTACGCTACAAAAAAGATATGAGACTCATTGACACCTCTCATTAGTTGTGGGTGTAGCTCTACAAGGGTCAGTGAAAACAAGGACACAGCTTACTTTGCAATTTGTCCAGCAGTCTGCAGCGCGATGCGGTGCCCTTGCCCTCCCACTCTGCCTTGGCCCTTAGATCTTCAGCGTGGCTACACATTAGGTACCTGCACAAATACAACACATTTCAAGCAAAACAATATATACACTTCACAGAAGCAAAGTCCATGAACTTATGGGATAAGCATTTTATGTTAAAAATAGCTACACAACAATAACTGCCTGAACTACAGAAGGGTCCAGAACATTATGAAATATGGAAACTGGAATGGGATGATAAACAAGAGACAGACTGTTAAGATGTCAGTAGACCAAACTGATGGCATATTGCACAAGTTCATAAGGAAAAACTATGGATTCAAGCCACTGATTTAATGCCACCAAGGTCAGATCTAAATTAGTAAAAGAAATTTTTTTTAAAGCCCCATGAATACTAAAAATATTCACCCTTCCTACGAGTTCATCTGTGTTACACTGGTGGCTCTTTCAAGGATAAAAAATATGCCTATAAACATTACAGTATTATCAAGCAGATTTTGAATGTGTAAAAATCATTTCATAGAGGTATACTACAGCGTACCTTACAAAATCTGGCTATTAAACAACTTAAAAATGTAAAATTTGGAAGAAACTATTCAACAAACACAAAATCTCAACAACTAAGGCTACATTGGTATATATAGTTGCTGTGTGTAGGCACTAGGCAGGCTACTTTGGTTGATGATTGCGATGAGATATTGAACTTGAAAACATACCCGCTGAGTACGTGGATGCGATCTGTGTTGTACTTGAGAGGCGTCAGCTCTCCCCGGAGCACCTGCAGAGCCTCCAGGACTTTGCCATCCTCCAGATACTCTAGGTACTTCTGCTGCAACAGCAGGAACTTCATACGCTGAGCAGAGGAAGAGAAATATAAAAACAGACGTTATTGTCAGTTTCTCTGTTGTCCTCCTCCTTTTCTTCTCCCTCTGAGCAGATACCTAGTGAGCCCTTTGAACATGTAATTGTTGACTATGTCGGTCCCTTGCCCCGAACAAAGGCTGGTAACCAATACTTGCTAAATTTAATGTGCACAGCTACTAGGTTTCCTGAGGCAATTCCTCATTACAAGAGCCTTAATAAAGTTTGTCATCACTTTCAGTTTACCAAAACGTGTCCAGAGCGACCAGGAAACCAATTTTATGTCTAAAACCTTTAAGCAGACTTGGTCAACTGAGTCAATGAGTCACAAGGTGCAATAGAGTGTTGGCATCAAACCTTAAAGTCAATGTTGCATAAATATTGCTTTGACCAAGGAAAAGGATGGGATGAGCGTATACCATTTGTACTTTTTGCCATACGGGAGGCTAAGCAGGAGTCCCTTGTGTTCAGTCCCAAAAAGGAGCAGTTCCTCTCGGGTTCCTATGATAAAAATCAATGTGCTGGGTTTTGTCTCGCAGCTTAGAGAAAGGTTGCATCGTGCTACCTCACTGCCTAGAGAGGCTCTTGCTAGGTCCCAGTGTAGCATGAAGAGGTTTGACATAACAAGCAGTGAAGCGTCAGTTTCAGGCTGGGGACAAAGTGCTGGTCCTTTTGCCAACGCCTGGCTCTGCGCTCTCTGCTCCTTTCTCAGGTCCATACGTTGTGGAGAGCAAACTATCTGAGACAAATTATGTCATCCACACACCTGAGTGTAGGCGGAAAAACGACTGTGCCACATTTACATGCTGAAACCCTATCTTTCCGTTCAGAGAAAGCAAGAAAAAAAAACTTGGTTTCTTTGGTTTGTGTGGGATCCTTAGTTTAACGGTGCCCCCTGAGGGTCACCAGTGTGGCAGGTTGTTGAACTCTGAGTATCTGTCATCAATGGAGTCTCAATTGTCCCACCTTCCCAAAAACCACAGTCATGACATGATTAATTTAATCTGCTGCAATCCCACCCCGCTCAGTGATGTGCCCTCTCAGACCACTGTGTTGCAGCATGACATAGAAGTATGACATAGGAGTAGTAAGAAAAGAAAAATCACTTTCTTGGGGTAAAGCTGTGCACTGACATCAAATAAAAAGAGTATTCATTTATATAAGATCATTTATCAACAAAACATGGTGGTAGTATCAGAGGCTGCACAATCTCATTATTAGAGGATATTTAATAATGTTGACAGTTACTGATGCTGACATGGTATTGTCAGCATCAGTAACTGTCTTCCTTTACACTGAGAACCACTGACAATGTGTTGGTGCTCTTAAACAGCAAACACTTGTCTCTATATGTATTGTTTTGTTTTTGTTCTTGCCGTTTTAATTTTTCACAGTAGACACAGCACATACTCAAAACCAAGGTAGAACTATGGCCTGGTATGACATATTGTTCCTTCAACATATGAATCATCAATGTTTCAATTTTCTATTGCTGAAAAAATGCATCAACTTCAGCTATGTGTCAAACAGACTAACACTCATTCTCTGAATCTGATGTGAAATCTATTCCTATCACTATACTTTCCCAGGCATCATCCAGAACATTTTAGTGTTCACTGTTTCATAACAAGAACCTGCAGCTCTGTACTGAAATGACACATTTCTAGAACATCAAGCTGTGCTTGTTAAACGGACTGTCATACAGCCTGGTTCAGGTTTGGGCAAAGGGAGCTTACCACAATAGCATTTGGAGAATGCATCAGCGCTCTCAGCTCATTGAGATCATTCTCAGCCTGGACCAAAACAAAGGGAGGTTGGTGGAGGGGAGAGACAGGGAGAGAAAAGGTTAGTTCAGCGGGTTTCATGCGTTCACTGGAAAACATAAAATCGCATCAAGTGTATACAGGTGGTCATATTCATTTTCAATATGAGCAAGATAAAGCTTGCGACGGTACATATTTGTTTGCGTTTCCATTAGGAATAGTACCAAAATAACTGGCCCCAATCATTCCATTTTTCGGTACCCTTCCCTTGGGGGACCAGAGTAATGGTATAGTACGGGTGGAGCTAGACACACGACAGTCAGCTGGTTGGTCGACAGAAAAGCGTCACTCCTTTGTGACCAGTGTTTCTTCAACACCCGCAGTCTATTCTCATGCAAAGCTTGATGTGTTGTTGAGACAAACAGCCACAAACCAACAAGGAAAAAAAACGAGCAGCTGTTATTGTCTGTTGTGTCACATTCAAAGTTGTTGTCACACTACGCATCTTGCTGGCACGGCCTTCTGGTAAAACATGGTTTATGATCTGCCATGTCTGGATGTGATAAACTGTGACCAGATTACGACTTAATGTACACTGATTATGCTTTGACAGGATGCTTTCAGAAATCATAATGTATTGATAGCTTATATATGGGTTGAGTTTGATAGACATATGTTTTGGTGCCCATTTTGCAGTACAATATGGGAGAAGGTATTAATCAAATTATTATGTAACCATAGTAAACCAAGACCAACCTTATCCCATTCCCCCTCCATGACATGGTTGCGAAACTTGGTAGCTGATGGGTGTTCCAGTCTGCAGCCTGACTCCTGCATCAGCAGGTCCACTGTCTGACTGCACAGGCAGAGAGAAAAGAAGGGCAGACAGTTAGGTAGACATAAAGACTCAAGACAAAAGACAATCACAATACATTAAAAACCAAGTCTGAGAATTATATTTCAGCTATCAAAGGTCAGTCCTTATTCCAAGAATGTGAGCTCAATCAACATGATATTGAAAGTGTGATCATATGAACTGGTACTCCCAGACCAAATATGGATTATAATAATTTAATAATCTATGACATTTCACCTTGTGGAATATGGTCATGTTTTTATGGATGACAAACTGATGTCTGCAACAGCAATTTCAGCATACGGACAATGAAAAGGCGCCACAACAGCATTATTTGTGGACAGTGGGAGGTCCACTTCCATGAAGCAGGCTTCCATTGCTGTTAAAATTACCCTCTCAGATCCTGTCAACCATGAACCACATGCATCTGTCCAAACAGCACCTCTTTGCTAGACACACACGACCACCATCACAAACTGCTGGGGTGTGTGATAATGTAAGTGAAATGGGGGGGCTGACACCTTCAGCAGCATGATGACATCATACTCAGGTATCAATGGAGTGGCGCAGCAGCTTTGTATGCAGCCTCTCATCCAGCTGGCTGTTGCTATACTCATTTGATTGCATTTAACCAGCTGAAGTGTAGGGGCTGTTTCATAGAAGGAAATGCCTTTCACCCCCCTCAACCCACCCACTTTGTAAACATAGTAATGTTAGGCTGGCTTTTATAATGCCTTATTATGGAAGCTACACTTTCTCTGCTGGAAAGCAGACACCCACATAGGCCGAGCCAACAGTGGCAAGTAACACAGCCACTTGAAAGAAGAGGGTTAGACATATTGTATATCTTTTCAAAAATCACACTTGGTTGTATTTAAGATACAAACCCTGCCTTTCCATCTTTACCAGCTGGTGTAAGGCGCATTCCTCAGTCGCCATGAAAGCAAATGATTCTGCTCAACTCAGGAGCAACTGTCGCCCACGGTATTGACTGCTGCTGTCTTAAAATAAATACATGCCCGTCACTGAAACTGACTGATCGTTGACACGTTGCTGTGACAGTGACACACTACACTAAAGACGCTAATCTAAGAGGGAATCACGTTGGTCATGAAATGGTGCTTACTCTGATGAATAAAAGAGTTGCTCGGAATGACAGCTCAAAAACGTGCAGAGAGACTGCACTCTGAATACTAAAATAACCACCATCGGTTTTCATAGCCATGCTCGATATTATTAACAGTGTGGCCGATCTATTCATGATCATCGCATGGATGCCAAGGCTGGAAAACTAAGAAAACCAGACTCAAAAAACGACGTTGACAAACCGCACATTAACATCACCTCCGCAATGGCCCATGAAACGCAAAAACAAAAAAACACTAATCCTATCCTGCTAGCGTACTCAAATCAATAATCAAAAAAAGAAATCAAGTTTTTCCAAATCTTAATACAATGATCTTATGCTTGGCCAACCGCTGAAACAGTATATGGATCTTGATTTCAACAATTAACAAAATAACATCACAAATACTAGATGATGTAATGCATTTGATTCTGTGCTAAATGTATAACGTTTATCAACGCAACATGGCGCCTCTCGCATTAAAGTCATCTTTCACTCCTCGACGGACTCCTGGGGCAGAAAGATGGACTGTGTTATATGTTTGTGAGAGGGTTTAAATGTCGGGGCTGTACGTATCACCTCAGCGCAGGCTAATGCTGTTAGCAATCAAGCTAACTGCTTTATTGTGCAAGATGGACCCCTTCTTTCAACCAACTGCGGAGCTCACAGGCTAACTAACTGCCCCATCCCCCCATGTTTGTGTCTGTCAGGCACACACATCGCCTTTACCAGCTGCATTTTCGCAGTTTCACACCAAACATCGCTGATATGAACAGTACCATATATGTTCAAAGCAAATGTTACATACTTTTGAGGCTATTCTCTCGACTGACACACTGAATAAACTTACTTTAGTCCCAGTCCATGGAGATGTTGCCCTATTAATCGTATGACATCTTCTTCAGCCTGCGTTAGTCGTTTCTTCTTTTTCAGCGAACCGACCTCGGAGGCCGAAGTCGTAGAAGCAGTCGAAGTCCCCGAACCGGGCCCGGTTGAAGACCCGTTACTGGTACCGACAATGTTCCCGTTGTCTGTGCTGGAAAGAAGCCCATTGGAATGGGATCCGCCGGCCGAGGATGACTCCCCGTTCTGTGCGCTGTTCAGGCAGGAAAGCTCCGAGGTTTCTTGTCCCTGTCCTGCCCCGTTTGCTTGCATGCTGCCGCTGAGGATATTGACAACACTTCGGTTAAACTGGATGGCAGAGGTGGCCTGAGAGTGTGGAGAGTGCGAAGCAAGTCCTAGAACAACTCCAGAGAGGCCTGTTACAACTGCTGAAGCCCCGGGCTCTCCTGCTCCCTCCGCCGCCGAGGCTCGGTGCTTCTTCCGCGGGGGCGGCGACGCTCCGCCGGTGTCCGAGTCGGAGGAGGAGGAAGCGGAGGCCAGAGTTTCCTCACCGAGAGCGGCCGTGGTTAGAAGCCGGCGGAGCTCTGGGTGGGAAATGAAGGTTACGCTTCCAGATTTGAGGCCTCGTTGTCGGGCTGTGAGCGGACTGTCACTACAGAAGCCCTGACAGTTAGCCCGTTTTTGTTGTTGTTTCTCTCAAAACAGCTGCAGCTCTAATGGAGTCCTCACGCCCTGACGTAACCGGAAATTCCTACACTACCAAGCTTCCGGGTAGAATATAATCCTTGGGTGGCGCATAAGTACTTAGTTAGCATAATAATTATCTGACAGCAATAACACATCTCCTTAAAATTAATTTGAACGTCCCTAGAGATTTGACATTAAATCCGGAATTTAACATTAGCCGAATGGTTAAACATGTCCAGTTTTTGGAACACCTGTTTTGTTCTTGTCATTCACAAGTAAGCCCCACATAATTGTCTGCAAAAAATCTAGTAAGTTATTTAAAAGTTAGAAATGATCAGCAAGTATTTAATTATTAATTGTTCCCGTGTCGATTGAAATGGGGTTTCACTGAGGACAGACCCTGTGTGCAAATGAATGAATCAATTAATGAATTAATAAACAAGCAGCTACTGAATATAAAAGCATCAACAGTTTTCATAATCAGATCAGTTTGCACACTATTATAAATATCAGCTACACTTCACGAATTAACTAGAGAAAGTACACAAACCTCTGCCAAGGCTCACTTTGCCATCGCGTCATTTGTTTTATAAAAAGAAACAAATGTTCAATCCAGATCCAGGTCGCTAACACCATCAAATTATTTCCTCTTGGATCATAACCTACATTCCAAAGACCCTGCTTTAACCTAATCAATTTAATTTCATCCTTTGATCTTTGAGTGATGCTGTATGATGCTAATAAATACTGAATACAATTACATTTAGTATTATCCCAACCAAAATAAAATGCAATAACCCATTTTACATTTTAGGCTGCTGCCACGATTTGTTTATTATTATTATTGTTGTTGTTGTTGTTATTATTATTGTTATTAATATTTCTATACTATACCCACAACCAGACCTCCACACAAAACAAACATAGTGCAATTATTTTTTAATACAGAGTGATCAATCTACATTACTTTATAAAACCTGGGCTTCCTGTAAAATAACAAAGGAAAGACATGTTTTGTCCATTCCAAGTTTGCAATTCACATAACACTCTATGAATTAAGTGCAAAGGGATAAAATCCTTGATGCAGAAGCTTTGTGAAACATTAGCATGTGTTTCTGAATTTTAATTAACTACAAAATCAGTTTCTGTGCTCATATGCCATATTATTATTTTGTTGAACTGTTCTATTTCCATAAGCTTTACACTGCTACAGTATGTATGAAAAAGATGTAGGTAAATTAACAGTTTATATGAGAAATGGGGGGAAAAAAAGATCATTGTGCCCAGACTTGTCCTTGTGTGAATTACATTTCCCCACACGAGAAAAGTCATCAAAGGTCCCCGACTTGGTGTGGAAGGGTAGTGGTGACTGGACTGTCATTGCTTTTGGGTTTGTCTTTGCCTTTCATAAAGAAAGTTAGTAGCTCCCCTTTCCCTTTGACAAATATTGGCCCTCTTCGGACAAAGCGGAAGCCATATTCCTTTAAGATATCATAGCAGTCCTCCACCACCTGAGGGCAGAATAAAGATAAAATAAGAAAAAAGGCATACATGACGATTTTCCAGTTTGCTGTATATCACATTGTGTGTTTGTGCTACCTGGATGTTTCCCATCACTCCTGTGGACTCCATTCTGCTGGCCACATTGACTGTATTGCCCCAGATATCATAGTGAGGTTTACGAGCTCCAATCACCCCAGCGAGAACGCCGCCCTTGTTCAGACCTGAAGGGCATCGTCATAGAAACATGAACATACAAGCATGCAATTGTGCACACAGGCAGACAGATGGATAGACAGACAGGAAAGCAGATACACTGACCAATTCGTAGCATAAAGTTGTTGAAGGACTGTTTGTTGAGGTTGCTGAGGGTGACTTTCATAGCTAAGGCGAAGTCTGCCAAATCAGAAAGGTGCTGCCAGCGCTCGACTACTGACTGGTCCTCTGGCTGTACAACAACAACAACAACATATATTGTCCATGATGACATTATTAACATTGCCAGCACTTGTGGGAATAACACAGTGTAGCAGATTGTTGTATTTGCAAGAAGGTTTTTCTATAAGATAGAAGCTGCAGAAGTGTCACACCTTGCGATTGCCATATCCATTTGTGTTGCTCTCTGGTGTGAGTCCTGACGCTGCCATGTAAGTGCTTCCTATTGTCTTGATCTTAGTGATGCAGCGGAACTCCTCCCTGTCTAGCAGCTGTTGGAGACAGTGAGTTGTGAATCTCAGAGATTTTAAAACTCTGCAGTTATTGTTATTAACACTGTTAAATCTCAATATGTGCAAACTGCTATAGGATTACTGGCAGCACTCACGCTGTCAAAGTCAGAGATAATCTCATTGAGAATCCTGAGGCACTCAAGGCCTCCGTTGTTAATGCTTTCTTCAGTGTAGAAGTCAGAGAAGTTGGGGATGGAAGCAAACATCACACCTGTCTCATCATAAGACTGGCTGTACAGCTCCTGTGAGTAATGAATGAAGATATTAGTTCAGATTTGATCATTTCTTTCTTATGCAGTAAGAACGTCAAAAAAAAACAAATGGGCAGTAAGTAACATGTAATTATACTATACACCACAAGATGGCACTAATATGCAACAGTTTGCATTGCAAGTGTCACATGTGGTATGAAATCATTATTTTTTTGAAGGCTGCAATTAGCAAAAATGTAAGTTGTTGCTCAAGTTACTTTAGATCATTAATTGACTTTTAAGATGAATAATTATGTTAGGAGGCAGGCTTTTGTTTTACTTCTTCATAAAAAGAAAAAAAAAGGCTTTAATTTCTCTCTCTGCATAAAGCATGTTAGTGCTGGCATGTAATATTTTGCTCACTGACCATAAGCCAACAAACATACAGCCAGCGGGGACCACCCTGAAAGCCTTTTAAGTCTACTATTTTATGTTTTCTTTTATTATAATAAAGGGCTGTCAAGAAAATATTCAGTGTTATTGATTTAATTATTTATTAATTGTCTTGTGGGTTGGCTTAAACTGTCCCACGTATGACATACAAAATATCAGTAATGTTAGATTTTCTTCAGGAAACAACCACATACTTAAACCATACTGTAACTCATATGTACCTCATCTCTTTTCTTAGTGCCCAGAAAGTGTTTGGCCACATGTTCGGGCAGCATGTTAGTGACCAGTGCTTCATTCCACCGTCTCATCTCAAACACTTTCTCCTTCTGGTCATGGATGCCAATCTTCCACAGAAAAAGCTGTCTGGACTGATGCTCCAGCTGTAAACACAGACAAGACAACAATAATTAATCAAGACACGTGAGTATGCGTCCACCCATCCATCCACATCTGTCATTTTTCCAGGTCATGGTTGCAGTAGGTCAAAAGTAGGACCAGCTTCTTCTGGGGTATCCCGAGGCATTCCCAGGTCAGATGACATACATGATTTCGCAAGCATTTTCTGGGTCAACATTGAGGCCTCCTACCACTTCAGTGCGCTTGGAAGACGTCTAACAGAATGTGCCCAGGTGGCATACGAATCAAATGTCTGAACCCCCTCAACTGACTACACTATTCTGAGCTCCCCTTTGGATATTGGAGCTCCTTAACCTCTCTCTAGAGCTGAGCACAGCTACTCATGTGGAGGAAACTCATTTATCCACTATAGTATCTGCAATCTGTCTTTCTTTTTCCCCAAATCTCATGGGCAGAGGTAAATGGTTGGACAGAAGATACGGTGTTAAACTGAGAGCTTTCCCTTCCAGCTCAGGTTCCTGATCACCATAACAGTCCAATACATCATCTGCTTTGCTGTTGACACTCCAAAATTCCTGTCATTCTTACTCCCGAAAAACACTCTCCAAGATATCGAATCTCCATCCCAAAAGAAAGGTTTTACGCCAACTAAAAGGGACACTGTGTAGGTGTGCAGGACACAAATTACTCACATGACGGGCATAGAAGTAGAAGCCAATCATCATGATGATTATCATAATGGTCATCAGGTACTTAGACGGCACTATCAATGTTCTGTACAAAAAAGACAATAACCAGTTTAGAAGGTCTTTGTGCTTATTACACTGATCTCATGTTGCATTTCATGACACAAAAACATAGCAGAGGCATTATCAACTAGCTTATACTCGTTTATTTATTTTCAGAAATCTATTTCGCACCTGTAGGAGCCAAACTGGATAAAGTCATACAGGTCATAAATGTCCCGCCAGCTGTAGATATTGACAGCTCCAGTTGCTGTCACCACCAGCACCATGAGGCCCAGTTTAATCAGCTGGCTGACTTGCACCAACATGGCGGTGGCGATGAGTGACATCACAGCCATGAAGCTGTAGTGTTTTGGATTCTCTATACAGGTTTGGTCACCAAATGACTCCAAAATGGTGCCAGAGCTGCTGTTGAAGACGTGGAGGGACGGTGGGCCACAACTTAGCTGCAAACATTGAAAATAGACAGAGAAATAGTAATAGTAAGTATCAGATGTGGTGTATTTATCCGTTTACTGACGAGGTCACAATCTGACATCAAAACAAAAGCAGTGTTAATTTGTGTATTTGTTGAAACATAAACCTGGCACAAAAACATTCGAACATTTCTAATTGAACATTGAATATATGAAACAGTGTAATGTTGTGTAATCAACGATTCTAAACATGTGTATATATGCTGAGAATAAAACTATTACCGTTTTAACTATTACATTTTAAAGTGTGAGTGTCACCTCAACATGACAGCTCTAACACAGAATAATGAATGTTCATGTCCTCTATTCCTGTCAGACCTTGAAGGCAGCAGTGTGTGCAACACGCTGCTCCTGTGGGGCCGTGCCTCATGAACCAGCATGTAGCAAGACAGACAACTAATGGACCCCACTGGGAACACACACTCAGACACATAAAAGGCAGTGATAGTTTTGATGTGGAAAAAAAGCAGAAACACACAAACGGAAAGACGCACACTGGGGATGGATGATGTGATGAAACACGGCGTGGCAGCACGCTCTGATTCCAATATTTTGGCATTCATTTCCTTTAAAATTCAAATATCTAATTAACCAAAGTACAAGCCACATATCTAGTTTGTTTATTTATTTTTTGCTTTTCCAGCTGTGTCACCATGACCATTTTCTATGACAATGTCGCATATTATTTTGTAACGTAGCCTGTGAGAACTGTTTTTGGCACATTTCTGAAACATGGATGCGCACACACACACACACATTTACAGTTTTTAGAATCTAGTCATGTTTTACCATGTCAGCGATCACAGTCATGGTAAGAACAAATATGGCCGTCATGGCCCATATGTTTCTTGCCCAGCGCGTGCGATCAATCCACAATGAGAACGACACCAACCTCTTGGAGAACATCTGTGAGAACATGATTGAAGTTATTAAGTGTTGTGCACTTAGCAACAAAAAAATAAAAAATAAATCCTGGCTTACTTTTAAACCATGACTCATTTCAGTTTGCTACTGACTGAATTGCACGCCCCACAGGTTCTATAGATGGCTATTCTTACACCATGTTTTTTTTAAGACAAACAAAATATAATTTTAACAACCATGGAAGTACATAAAGAAAATGCATATTATGGAACCTTGAACAAATAAAGTGTACAATGACACAGATCTTCTGAATACTGTGCGATTATGAGTTCTCACCCTGGGGAAGATGGCAGCCAAGGAGCACACTGTGAGGATTAGCAACAGTAGCTCTCCTATTACAAAAGTGATATAGTTTACAGCCAACCTAGAACAAGAGAAAAACATTTTCACTCAGTTCCTGACAATCTCAGCGTTTGCAGGTATTTGTGTATTAAAGTAATATTATAAAGGCCGTTCAGCTTTTGGACACACTCACATTGGGTCTATGAACACCTGCATCGCTGAGATGAAAAAGAGCACCACCATGCAGCAGCAGAAGGCTGCTCCACTTCGTTTCTCCTTCTCCGATGAGTAATGCTCCTCTAGCTTTCCATCCACAAACCACATAGTTACAGGGTTGATCTGATGATCCTTCATTCTGTGAGAAACACAGGTTCACAGTTTCATGCCGACACCATTACAATGCCATGACCACACACTCCTCTGGACATTTAAAACATCCCACATTTTCTTACATTTGTTGACTTTCTCTGTCCAGCAGCTCCTGCTGCAGTCGTCTGTTGATCACTCGCTCCTCAATCACCTTATTCCTCTGAGAGTATGAAAAACAGGTCAGGCAAGGGGACAATTATCAAGGGCTTAAATGTGATCTATAAACAACATCTGCAATATCTTTACATTCGGCTTTTCAATGTTCACTCACTGATTTGAAGCTCCGGTTTGCTTTCAACACAGATTAATGATGAATGTTATATGTTATAAAGACATTCATTGTCGATCACCTCTTGTCTTGACTCGGTGGGCGTCGTCTGGGGTGATGCCGCGTTTCCATTGGTTGCCGTTGTGTTGATTAACTGGTTTGAATTTCTGTTGGACAGTTTGCTGGGCGTCTGAGGGAGGAGATGCAGGACAATCAGCTGTTGATGCTGAGTTAATAAAGATTAGCCATTTAATAAATATATGTGTGTGATACATCTTCATTGACTGGAGATCTTCTCATAGAATATCGTTTTCTGTGTGCAGTGCGGTAATGTGAACTCATTTGACAGTGGTTTGAATGTAACAGGAGTGTGTTAATATTTAAACATTACTCCATACAGTTTTACATAAAAAGAACAGCACTGAGAACACACTCACATTTGCCTCCTGTTTGGGGTCTAGAACCAAATAAGTGTCGATGCCTTTCTCCAACAGGTACTCGCACCTCTCTCCACCATTTCCCTCTTCCAGTTCAAATTCTCCGTGCAGACTGTCCTTGGTGCTCTGGGATATATGCACTCTCCTGTGTAGCAGCAGACGTGCCATTTCAATAAAACGCATGAAGGAGACTGTTCTGCATGTTCTACTCTCTTACCCGGGAATCCCTCCAGACTCCATCTTATTAGCCACAGTGACATCTGTGGACCAAACGTCAAACTGCCATCGCTTCTGACCCAGCACTCCTCCCAACACTGTACCCGTGTGGACGCCCACACGCATGTCTACATCCGTTTTTGTTTTGTCTCGTACGTAACTAGAACAAGAAGGAAAGCCAACGGTAAAATGGTGTAAAGGTCCATATTTGTACATTTGTAAAATCCCTTTCAATCCCTTGACATTGCTGTCCTTGCATCCACTTGCCTTTTTTCCCCCAGAGCGCCATAATTATTTATTTCCTTAACCCTATAAGAAAATTCACTACTTACGATATGGCTTCTACCATTGCAAGGCCCATCATTATGGAGCAGGCCGCATGGTCGTCTCTGAAGTCAGGAAGTCCACAGATACAGTAGTAGCAGTCGCCAAGAATCTTAATCCTCAGTTGGTGATGTCGCTGTAAATCGAGGCCAAGAATGCTAAATTAAATTGATTTATTACTCAAAGAGTGGGAGTTATAAACATGCATTTTTCAGCGATTAAAACAATAAAGTCACGATTATCTACATCAAGTAAGATACTGATACTCACATCTGCCAGTTTATCAAACCTGGCAAACAGTTCATTGAGCAGTTTCACCAGCTCCTGGGCGCTGCAAGCTGAGGACAGCTGTGTGAAGCCCACGATGTCAGCAAACAGGATGCTGCAAAGAGAGATCGTATGTTGCAAAGTGACACTCAACAAAAACCTCTTCATTACGTCTTAAATCTTTTATTTATATATATAAAAAAAAGAGATGATTTTGTGAATCTGACCTGACGTTTTCATGGCGGTACATGTACATGGTGTTGAACTGTTGCTGCTGAACTTCTTTCTCATTGGCCTGGTTCTTCATGCCCTGCAGCATCTCATCAGCGATATGTTTGGGCAGGATGGACAGCAATAGTTCCTCCTACACGGAAACATGGTCAAGAAAAGTGTGAGATGCTGCGTGTCATGTTTCGGAAATGACAGGAAGAATAAAGAATCTCCTGAATCCTCAGGCGATGCTGTCAACTGTTAGATTGTCTTCTGGTTGGCTGCTCGTATCTGTCTCGTTTCCCAGTAAAAAGGCAGTCTGGGAATTCTTTCTTTTGTGTCTGTCCATCATATCACCACTTTTCCACCACCACCTAAACAGCTCTCATGGGTCTGCACTCGTCTTTCCTCACATTGTCACAGTCGGGAGAGAACCAAGTGAGTGAGTATGAATTAAAGGAGCATAATCGAGGTTGGAGCCAGTATAGATTACATTGTCTTTGACTTAAATAAATAACGCATTAGATCAGTTTTCAAATACCAGCACCACTGGGGATTGACAGTATTTAGCGTAAAATGGCCGTGAAAGAAAAACTGTATAATCTTCGGTTAATTGACAATTTGATTCCACTTAAATGCTATTGTAGCGCCAACTGTGTCTTCAGTCTTTCATCCCAAGAATGAAAATGACAGCCTTCATCTATACCAGACTGGTTACATTACCTAATGAGCAGATGAATATAACATATAAATATATATTTAAAAAAATGGAAATCCATATTTTTTTCCAGAGTCAGGGTTGAGATCCACAGATGCATCACCAAATAAAATTGTAGAATCTTCAAGCATTTTACTTAAGAATTATTAAATAAAACATGCATATTTACTCAGATATCTCTGGTGATGACTGGTTTATCTGGTATATCTTTAAATAGTGGGTCCCCAGATATAAAGTTTAGGAAACACTGCTTTACAACATCAAACCACACTTTCCCGCTATTCTTCTGAAGGTTGCACTCTAAGTCACATGACTGAACTGTGAACTGTGTCAGGTCCCTGACGGTGTCTCTGCCGGAGAAAACAAGTGTCTCTCTAATCGACCCATTAGTCTTACACTGAGCAAAACACATCATAATGAGGGCAGCACAGGGTGTTCTACCTGCAGGAGTATTTGTGTGCCTGTGCATGTGTGCAGTGCGTACAGTCTACCCAAATTAAGACAATGTCCTCAATGTGTGTCCCACTCACCTGCTGGGTACTCTGCTCCTCCAGGGTAACTTTGACCTCTAATGACTGACGCGCTTCCAGAAACGCTATCCTGTACTTCCTGTCCGCCATGTAGTACGATATCACACCCACTGCGGCTGCACACAGGTACAGCATGATGTTGGCTAAAAGCTGAAGGATGAAGAATAAGAGAAGATGCATGTTCAGGTGTGTACGTGGGTTCAATGTCACTTAGCGCTCTATGATATGCGGAAACACATTTGTTATCAAGCGTGTTCCAATGGTTTAAGTATATGAGAATAAAGCAATGTGTACAACTTTATGCTGAAGTGTTGTAGTTACTGAATTAATAATTTATCCCATAAACATTGCAAAAAGCAGATTAACTGTTTTTTTTTAAATGTAACCAAGATGCCACATGAATAAAACAAGTTATGGAAAAGAAACAAATACAGAAAGGGCAGTTTCTTTATCTTTTTTCATCATGGGATAACTTTGGGTAGTAGGTCATCTTCCCCAACCAAGAAGGTTGGGGGTTTGATCCCTGGTTCTTCTATTCCCTGGTTCAATGCCCTTGACAAGACACTGTACCCCAAGTTGCTGGCATGTGTGAATGGGAGAACCTTGGTGTAAAGTGCTTTGAGGGGTCACCAAGACTAAAAAAAAGTGCTATACTGTACAGATCATATAATGAGTTATACTGGATTTAGTGTGAATGTTTTGTGGTCCAAAATGCTTAAGGCGATGTATTTTCAAATGTTGAACTCTGTGTCTTGAACTCAATAAAAATAATTTTAAAGTTCTGAAGATAATGATATAATACAAGAACAGGCACAGGTGTGTGTGATGTGCTTTTGACACAGTATTTACCTGTCTCACCAACATGGGGCCCTCCAGGTTGGCATCAAACCTTTGAGCAACGGTCACCCCTAAAACCAGGGTGTGTATCCCAGAGGAGAGGGCGGTGAGCAGCAGGAGCGACACCAGGTTCAGTGGAAGGGTCATAAACATGGAGAACGCAAAGAAGGCCTGCCAGCCCACTGAGTCACTGGCATGAGAGAAACGCTCATAGTTCAGTCCCATGTAACATAAGACGTGGACGGTGATCATGAGCCACAGTACGTATGGCACAGCTCCGCGGGAGACAGGTGATGTGGGGAGCTTCTGGAACCTGCACAGCGCGTACACGACTATGTCCGCGGCCAAACCCACGACTGCCACCACCACCATCGCCAGCTTGTCGTCGGTGTACACCACCGCGCACATGATGATGATGAAGCTGTTGAAAAGAGCAGCGAAAATCGCCAAAACCAGCAGGTTATCCTGTCTCTGGCGGCGGAAGTAGTTCTGGTAAAGCCTCTCCAGTGAGTCGGGCGTAAAGGTGAGGCGCACTGCGCGCGGCAGGCACCTGCAGCAGCGCGACTGCACCACGGTCAACTCCCGCGTCCGACCCGCTCCATGACCCGGGTCAGTGGTAATCTGCACTGGATACTCGACAGAGCATTCCGTAGACTGATCCGTCTCCGTTGCAGGAACCCGGTTCAGGGACATTTTGGATCATTAATGGTAATCCTCTTGATTCATGTAATACTGCGTTATTGATCCTGAAGTGCACAGAACGCACAGATCCATGGAAAAGCTGTGAGGCGGTCCATCTCAGTGTTTACACATGGAGTTAACTACATGATCAAAATGTTTAATGGTGCAAACAAATCATGCACAGGAGTAATTTCAGTGCAGAAAATCAGAGAAAGCATCCAGAGAGCGTAAACCTGCGCCAAGGCCAGGTTTCAGTCTCCCACATTGTGAAGTAGCACTCAGATCAAATCATTTCATCCTTTAGCCATAACCTGCTTCCTTAGACAACTTTATCTAAATCCATCCTTTGGTTTGTGAGATATGATGCTCACAGACTCACAGCCAAAATCATCACCTCCTTTACGTCCAACATAGCGTATTTGAAAAGTTTCTTACCTTTTGACTTAAATACCATGTTCCTTGATGTAATTACATTGCCAACTGACTTTTTAACACACACACACACTGGAGTTTGTTTCAGTAGAAAACCGTTTTGCAGCCTCTTCTCACATTTGAAGTCCCACTTGACGCCACGACAGACCAACAAAAACATGATCCACAGGTGGATGTCCATTCCATGTCTTCAGACAGGGTTAGACTGACTCCATACTCTGGTGAACAAACTCATATTTCTTTTAATCACTGGTGAGCTCTCCACAAAAGCAGACATGTAGTCTAAGATGTTCTAAGATGATTGTCGTCTCTCTCCTCCCACTCCTCCCCTCCCTGTGCTATCCAGCAAATCCTCTGTTACTGTTGCTAAGATGAAACCAAAGTAACTGCTGGTCTGTAATCACGTCTTGGGAAATGGGGCAGTGATGTGAGAAGAAGTGAAGGAAAGACATAATTACAGCTACTCTGTGAAAAAAAGTCAACACATTAATGTATCTGTGTTGTTTATTCACGTTTATTCGACACATTAACACATATTTATGGCTTGTGATTAATAAGTGCATCCGATAATTGGCTCAATTTAATCTAATTAAACGATAGTCATCACTCATTATTTTTGTCTTTTAGTGATATATTCATTTTCTGTTCCCAGTGTTCATCAGAGGGAAAGTCAAAGGCATGAAGGAAGGATTTGGATGATGAAAACAACACAGTCACAGTCTTGATGATAACATACCGGACACATTACTGTGTGTAATGAACATAGAGAAACCATACATTATTGTATTGGTGAAATCAGCAAAATAGTTATACTCTATTTTTGGAGGGAAAAAAAAGCTGTATGATGTAAGAATGGCATCAAAATAGGGAAAATAGGGTTTGCAAAAAATAAAATAAAACATGGTTTTCCTGCGTTCATAAATGTAATGACCAGGAGAGAAGGAAGTCAGTCTCTGTGAGCACTTGCTGTTGGTGGTGATTTTCCTATCCTGCCACTCAGAGTACTTCCACACGCCAACAGTATAGCCACCAGAACTCCCACACTCCCCAGTCTCCCCAGGGCTGCGGTGCCTAACACTGCAGCCCCAAGTGCCCCGGCTCCAATAGGTGCTGCTGCTGCGGTGACAGTCTCCATGCCGATGGCTTTTATTAGATCTGGCCCCGTGAGAAGACCCCTTTGAAGATTCACATGAGTGTGGAATGGGCTCTTTGGTGCGCCCAGAACAAACGTCCCTACTGCAACAAAAGTGACGGTCAGAAGTTCACATGTTGTCAGTGGAGTTGCCTTCAGTGCTACACCTTGCACGGCCAGTATCACACCAACAACAACTGCACCTAAAACTGCTAACACGGATCGCCTTGACCCAAATGACTGCTTTGCTGCGACACTTGCAGCTCCGAGTGACACCCCTGCTGCTGCTGCTGCTCCTAAAGTTCCCCCTATGTTGCCCCGGGCCTCAAGGGTAGAGCTCGACTGCAGGATAATTCTCAAGGAAACAGATGATATTATAGCAGCTCCCATGGCAACCTTTCCAGCCACTTCTGTTCCCACTCCAACCATGGCCACTGTTCCCAGTCCACCTCCTAGTAGCCCTGCAGAGAGAAATACCACCCAGAGGACCGACTGCAGCATCAATACCACCTCTGCCTCTGACCCATCTTTTGCCTCACCTGCTACTAAACCCACTGAAAATCCCAGTATCCCCACAAAAACACAGTAGAAGACTATCCTCTCTAACAGCTGGCACCTTGTTTCAGCTTTTGGTCTATGTGCCAACCTCTCTGTCAGGGCTTTCCGTAGAGCACAGAGGGCACTGATAGTCAATCCCATGAAAAAGAGTCCAACTAAAACACCCATCCTTCCGTATGTGACACTGAGATACAGAGTGGTGAAGATAATTAATAGAGCTGTGGTCATGTCGTTGATATTAGAGCATGAGTAGACGGCGAGGACGAGAATAGCTTGGCCTGCAAAGTAGATCCATGGTGGAAGGATGCCCACTAACACTCCAGTAGTGACAGCACCCACCACAACAGAGGCTCCTGCTGTGGCCTCTGCCCACCACAGCAACCTCCCTCCGACTTTGGCCGACAGCTTCATCACCACGGCGGCAAAGAGGAAACCGCTTCCCAGGGAAATTAGCACCGAGGTGAACATGAGGCACGAGGTCACAACTCCGACACCTGTGGAACTGGCTCGACCAGCAGCCTGAGCTGCAGCATTCAGCAGAACCACATCTTCCATCAGTGCAGGCTTAAGTGTAATTAACGCAGCCTCTCCAAAGGCAAAACCTGCCACGGCACTTTTTAGGAGTGTTGTCGCCACACTATAGACACCTGTGAGGGATGAAGACATGAGGATTCAAGTCAACTATAACAATAATATAAATGCAGTTCACTTTAGTCCTAACAAATTTCTAGCAACGGTTTTATTTATGCATTTATTGGTGAGTTGAGAAGAGAGAAAGGCTGGTTTAATTACCACAACCATGCTCATGGTTGACGTTTTTATTGTTTTTATGCCTAAACCACAAGAACACACAACAACTGAGCTTTGCATCTACTGTCATTCTTCATAAGGAGTAATATTATACAGTTTAATAGAACTCTAGTAAGGGTATAGAGTGCATTTGTATATTTACAAAATACAGAGTGGTGGTCTTTTTAATGTGGGACTTTTGCTACTTTCATGACAATTATCTGAAAAATGTGTCCACCATGCCGTGACTGTTTTCTGCAGCTGTCACTTTAACAAGAAAGTGAAACTTCCTGACAAGGTGTATATACTGAAACCTACAACCAGAAAGTCTGTCTGAATTACACAAAGCGCAACAGACATGTCGGGACACAGTCCCTCTACTAACAGTAGACATGTTTGTTGAACAGTTAAATGCATAATCTTTTTGCTGTGTCTTCCTGAGGTGATCTTACCTAGGCTTGTTTCTGCCATGGCTCTCAGCGTGTGAGCGTGAAGCTCCACCTTTTCCTGGTTGATGTCATATTAAACCTGCAGAGGGCAGAG
This sequence comes from Solea senegalensis, assembly GCF_019176455.1. Taxonomy (NCBI): domain Eukaryota; kingdom Metazoa; phylum Chordata; class Actinopteri; order Pleuronectiformes; family Soleidae; genus Solea; species Solea senegalensis. Next base: position 8,609,317 of record NC_058037.1, read on the forward strand.
CCAACCAGAGGGGACATTATGGAGAGTGTCAGAGTTAAACCTTGACTACGACTGTGCCTGTATGTTTACTAAAACACAGCATTGCTGTATTACACTCAAAAATATTTATTTGCGTGAAAAATATAAAACATTGTGGTTTCATTCCACTCCATGATATGTTTAACTTTACAGATGAGTTTTAAGCCAAAACAAGTGTAAAGATTTAGGTTGTGAAACATATCATCTCCAACACAACTTCTTCTGCCATAGAGTCCTTCAGTGAACAATTGGGCTACAAAATGAATACACAATTAATGGAAAATGTAGTATAATTAAAGAGTGGTTTTCTTTTGATCGAAATTCATAGGCTCATAGTTATTTGTGGGTATCTCCACATTAAAAAACACATAGAGTAAACAAGTATAATAACAACAACAATAATTATAATAATAATAATTATCATTATTATTATTGTTACCTGGTAACCCTTGCGAAGTGACATTATAAATGGATAATTCCTGCTAAATAAAGTATTATTAATACTCTGTAAACTGCACTGAAGGAAGTTGTAAACGGTTCACAGCCTTGGGACTTTCCTCCATCTATGCTTTCCTTCTCCTCCGCTTCCTGGTCTGAGGTCAGCTGATCGTGTCTCACATGACAGTTACATCCGGCTTCACGCGACATTCGGTACTCGATGACGGTCTTATGTTTAGTTCATGCGGTTTATTTAAAGTAGCGACTAAAACAGCATAGATTTGACGTGTAGGACGCGACCGCCTCCTTCTTTCATCGTTTAGCTTCGCATTTGAGCCGTTGAGTTTCAGTAAGTTTGTCTTTTCACACCGTTTATTGTTGAATATTTTCAGGGTTTTTTTTAAAGTTCAGTTTATTTGGGCAGTTGTTAATACTATATGTCCATCTACAGACTTCTATAAACCTAACTGTGAAAGGTGATGGTAGATTGTTTTTAATAGGCAATGCATGTTCGTTCCAAAGGTTACAGTACATACTGTAACCCCTTTTCTGCAGATAAGATAAACCACTGTGTTGACATGCAGGAAGCTAGGGATTTCTGTTAGCCGGGACTTGTACAAAGGCATATCATCATTCCTCCTTAAAATATTAATTTTAGCAACAATCATAATGCTGTCGTTTTACATTTGTGTGATTCTCTTACTATCCTTTTATAAGCACTGAGTTGATTTAGACACAACAGGGACATAACAAGACTGTGTGAAGTCACACCCAGTCATATGAGACTCAGGAGGTTTCACCTGACTCACCCTGTCGCATGTACACAAGGTGGCTTTTAAAATACCCAGTGCACATTGCAGTACAGCACGTCCCAGGAGGTGGTTGGTTGAACTTGCTGCAGGTGATGTAGTACAGGGCAGGTATAACCAGAGTGTTTAACCTTGATTCACTGTAATGTTTGTCTCCTCAGCAGGAATGCATGTGGCCGTGCTTCTGTTTGCTGCGGCGCTACCGCTGACCACCGTGGCCCTCGACAATGGACTGATGAAGACCCCTCCCATGGGCTGGTTGGCGTGGGAACGATTTCGCTGTGATGTTGACTGTGAACATGACCCCAAGAACTGCATCAGGTAAGGCATAACGTAATGTGAATATTAGACAATCTCACTCAAGCTTAAGCTATAATGTATTGAATCTTGCTTTTAGAAAAAAATACTATAAAAATAGTGTTCAGTAACATCATACACAGTGTGATACCTCGTCTAAAATGATGCATATACATATTCAGAGTAGCTTTTCCATTTCAAGGTGTGGATTAAGTTTTATTACATGAGAAGTAATCTTAAAATATTTAAATTACCAGTGTAAGGTTTTCAGTCATCCAGGTCATAGTCATCTGGCTGTAGTCAGCTGGACTTACTCGACTGAAGTCATCTAAGAGGATTGAAAATGAATTTGACGTATATATGTAATGAGAAATGTTGTCACTGTATTTTCTGCTATAGTGTAAAGTGGGCGTGGAGCTCTGACAGCCAAACCAGTTGTGTGGCAACAACAGAAAGCGTGCACACCTAACAATGTGAATTTGTCAGTTGGCATCTGATTTCTCTTTGAAAAAAATGTTAATTTTGAATCATTTAGATATGCTTGTATCTATTTTATCTAATCCCACACAATCTCAAAAGTGAGTTTATACAAAGAATCGTCATCTGTTTTAAACCAAACACCACATTAAATAAAAAGCAGTGTCATCACTGAGGAAGAAATATTTTACTAAAGGAAATATTCGGGCCACCTTCTAACGAGACGTTTCCGTCTTTCTTCCAGTGAGAATCTCTTCATTGACATGGCAGACAGACTCGCAGAGGACGGCTGGAAGGAACTTGGCTACGTCTATGTGAATATAGACGACTGCTGGTCCTCCATGGACAGAGATAAGGAGGGACGGCTGCAGTCTGACCCAAAAAGGTACGGTGTGCATACATACATACCTACGCCCAAACATGCACACACACTCCGACGCCTCTTGGTCCTCTGTGCAAACACTCATCAGTCATCGCTATACATGTCAAGTCAAATAAACAGCTGAAGGCGTGACAGTCATGCAATCATATGACCAACACAGAAACATTTACTGGTGGTCTCAATTGTGTGCAGCGTCGCTGCATCAGCATACGTGTGATAAAACCAAGTGGAAGTGAAAAATACGTGCTCAGCAAAAAAAAAAAATAATCCCACAATTGTTATTTTCGTGAATAAACAACTGTAGGCTTTCATGAGCTAGAGCTTGACACAATGAAATATTCAAATAAACAGTAGAAGTGTTAACATGCAACAATTGTGGTAATCAGTTGATTTCATGGTGTGCGCTGGTTTGCCAGTTTAACATGTCATCATACTTACCTCAGATTCCCGGGAGGCATCCACAAGCTGGCTCGCTACGTGCACGACAGAGGACTCAAGCTGGGGATCTATGGGGACATGGGCACGCACACCTGCGGGGGCTACCCCGGCACGCCGCTGGACAAGATCAAGATCGATGCTCAGACCTTCGCAGACTGGGAGGTGGATATGTTAAAATACGACGGCTGTTATTCTAATGTCACAGAGCAGGAGCAGGGTAAGAGCTGAGGGGATTTTTGGCATCTGAGACTTTTCTTCTTTGATTCGATCACACGTGATACACAATTCTCTCATGGACAGGTTACCCTCTTATGTCAGAAGCTTTGAATGCGACGGGTCGCCCCATCGGCTACTCCTGCAGCTGGCCCGCCTACCAGGGAGGTCTACCCCCGAAGGTATAATCTGAATGTGAATTTTGAAATGAAACATATTTCATATCTGTAAAAAAAAAATTTCCATTCCAGGTAAACTACACACAGCTGGGCAAGATCTGCAACCTGTGGCGTAACTATGGCGACATCCAGGACTCCTGGGACAGCGTCCTGAACGTTATTGACTGGTTCTTTAATAACCAGGAAGTCCTCATACCTGCAGCAGGACCTGGAAGATGGAACGACCCCGACATGGTCTGTTTAACTGACTGAATAACCAACTCCACATTTATGTGTTTACTGTTGGTCAGTTGGCAATAATTTGAACTGAGATGCTGCCATCTCATGTCTCTGTTGTCTGATAAGCTGTTAATAGGCGACTTTGGCCTCAGCATGGACCAGTCTCGTGCACAGATGGCTCTGTGGGCAATCATGGCTGCTCCGCTTTTCATGTCCAATGACCTTCGCACCATCAGCAGCGGGGCCCGCAGCATCCTGCAAAACAAAATGGCCATCACCATCAACCAGGACCCAATGGGCATTCAGGGAAGACGGATCGTAAAGGTGATGCACTTTATTTAGCATCTGCTCAGGGTAAAACTCCAGATTTTTAAATCATAATTCACATTGTCTCATCCATTTTGTCCCGCCAGGAGAAAAATGGCATTGAGGTGTTCTGGCGCCCCCTGTCAAGCAACGCCAGCGCTCTGGTGTTCTTCAGTCGCCGAAAGGACATGCCCTTCCGCTACCAGACTTCCCTCAGCAAACTCAACTACACGACTGGCAGCTACAAGGTTTGGTCTCAAAGCAACTACAGATAATATCTTACTCAATCTCAGAGTCAAGCCTAAGTTTAAGTTAAGTTTAACTGCCATGATGTTAAGTTTATAATACATACATCGCTCTTGCGGACTCATACAAATAAGTTTAAATCAGAGCTCTCTCTCTGAAATTAAAGGTACTGAACTTTTAATGGGATGAAATTGTAAATTTATACATTTCGTTTTATTGTTTAAAAGCTTTACCATCTGATGTTTTCTGGCTATTGTTGGTAGTAGCTTTCATTTGTGTGGTTGTCTCTGTCCTGACCTGATCAAATCAAATCAAATAAAGCTCATCTTAATACATATTATTTCTACTCCTCTTCAGGCCTTTGATGTATTCGCTGAGAAGACTGTGATGCTGAAAGACTCCACTGACTTCGTGGTGTCAGTGAACCCCTCCGGCGTGGTCATGTGGTATCTCTCCGCTCCAGCCAAACGTCACCTCCGGCAGTTCTACAAAGGTGGCCGAAGCCGTGATGAAGGAAACGCCATTCCTTCTTTCATCCTCTGACCTCCCACTGTCTTAACTTCCTCTTATATTTGTCACTGATCTGATGCTGGAAGAGTGTGTTTGTCAGTGAACCCCCTTAAGGTCCAATGACAGCAGTGTTATAAACTGAGATTGTCAGTGATTCCTCTCTCTCTCTCTCTAATTCTGCACTGCAACATGAATCAAATGAAGAGGTTGATATGGGACACATGTTGCTGTATTTTGTTGTTCCAAAAACATTGAAGTCTATCAAAGGCCAATGGATGCAACTTTTTTTTTTTAAGCACATTGCTTTCGTTTTTAAGGATACATGTTTTATTCTGTCAAGATTCTGACATTGCGCTGCTCAGGTAAATTTTAACGTTTGTGTTTAAGAAATGAAAAATAAATGAGTCAATGAATGTCTTTAATGGAATAAAATGGTGTTTTTTTTCCTGTGAAGAAACTGTCTTGGTTTGTTTTGAAGCATTTCACTGCCCTTAAAACATAACTGGACAATAATTGTTCTCAGAATCACCAGTGTGCTGCTGTAACAGTCTTACAACAGTGTCGCTCGTCAGAAATGACACAAAATTATGAATATAATAATGAATGTTTGATTGTAGATGAGTAAACCTGATGAAGAAGCTGCACAACATCAGTTCACGTTCAGCTGTGTTGTGCTATTGCACTGTATATCAATGTATTCATCTAAAGAGGTTTAAGTTCTGCTTTTAAAACCAGAAACGGTTATGGAATGTTGTTCAGTTCATGGTTTCACTTCACTCTCTCATACTGCGCGGGGGGGAATTAGAGATGCAGACTACTAGTAGGTAAATCAGTGATTAACCTTTGCTTAAAATGGCTTAGTGCTGTTTGAGGGACGATTAGTGGTGTGTTTTTTAAGGTATAAATATGAAGATCTTGTTTTGTTAATGAGACATCACATGCATCACATATTTCATCATAGATTATGGAACTTAATTGTCATTGTTGTAGCCCAACAAAATAATAACAAATAATGCCTGTTAAAAGATTAAAACTGGAAAAAAATAAAGTTTAGCAACTACTTAATGTAAATAGTACAGAAAATAAAAACAAAGATGTAAACTTACTACTTTGGTGATATGAGGACAGGCTCACAGACACATTGTGCCAGCAGAGGTCAGCACTGCTCTTCTGTTTGTACAAACGTGGCAACGCAGGCCTTCCTGTCCCAAAACCCTGCCAAAAAATGCACCTGCTGGACAGCACAAGGACAGTCGGCCCATTTGTCTCACTCCTTTATCTCTGTTATGATTTTGTCTCCTCTGTCATCATCCTCTCCCATTTCCCCCCCGCAGAATGTGTGAACTCATGTACAGCGATTTGTTCTTCTTTCCCATCATTTTCTCATGTTTCATAGTTTTATTCAGACTGCCTTCTCATGTTCACTCCTCCCGTCGTTCTTTCTTCATCGTCCTCCTCCTCCTCTCATTCTACTGTGCATAGAGTAGCACCTCTGACCTTGGCCCTGTTGCCCTGTGTTTGCACTCACTATCAATATAGTGAAGTGTGTTGGCATGATGTGCGTATGTATGACACAGTAAACTCTCAGTGACAAACCCAAGCAGGTCATTTTGGGCCAGACTGGCTCTGCGTGTGTGTGTGTGTGTGTGAAAATACATCACTGTCTTTCCCTTTCGGTTGTCTCAGATATCCGTTGCCTGTGCGATCACGACGCATCTCTCAATGTCAAGGTCAACGCCATTTGGTAACATGATGAAGGAGAGAAGAGAGAGTTGTGATGGGGGAGACATGAGAGAGAGGGTGAGGGAACAAGTCAGGGAGGGCTTGAGACGATGAGCAGAGAGTGTTCCTGCCAGTGCTCACATACGCCCGCAGCTGCAGAGGCGCAGTTGCCATACTCGTCTTTTGTGCCACTGGCCAACTGCCCACCCCCCACCACCACCACCAAAATCAACACCTCTAAATCAGTTCGGTTGATTCCACCCCCTCACTTTTGACCAACAGAGGCGTTGCTGTCATGCTGGTATAGTCACACTTTGTGCCTCTAATAAAAAAATAATTCAATTCACATGAATTGGGGATTGAACACATGCAGCTGCACTGGTAAGATACAAACAGAGCTTTTGCATATAGGTCAGAATATGTGCATACTCTCTAAGGAGGCCACGCACTCAAACACCCCCTGGGAGGTGCTGCTGATACAGAAAGAGAAAAGTCATTGAACTGCACTTCTTCTGTGTCTTTCCGGACATGTCACGTCGCCGCATCGTCACAGAAAACTGCAGTTTTCTTTCCGACACAAAGAAAAAACCTACGAACACATTTTCTTATGCACTGCCAACACTGCCACATGACATCATCCTGGTGGCATCTGGTGTTGTCTGTCTGTCTGTCTGCGTGGCTGCTGACTCATAACGTGACTCAAAGGTTTGACGCTCGAGTCGACAGGTAGCCTGGAAGGCGTGATCGGTTTAGAGACCTTTAGAGACTGATTATTTACACACACATTTTACACATTTTATTTACTCAGTCTGAAGAAATATGTGTGTTTTCATTATTATTATATATAGCTTGTTTCATAAAATATCCTTAAACATGATTTTCCACTTTTTCCCGCACTTTTTTTATCCGTATTTCAGAGTTAGCAACTTTTTATAAAACAAAAAGTCCACCTTCACCTTCTGGTCTAAACTCCCCGCTTTATTATTTAAGCCACTGGTTTAGTAATTGCATGAGTCCATATTGGACAGTTTTATTTTAAGCAAACATGGAAAGTCTGCATGGTATTATGGTATTACTTAACAGGGATTTTTCTGTTGCCGCTCCACTTTTGCAACGCGGCATTGACGTCCTTTTTTCACAGACTCATGCATTTGTTAAAGACTAATACGTGCTTTCTGGCCTCATTGGCTTGCATTTCTTCTTTTGGACTCATGACTCATTTGGACTCGATGACCCACCCAGCAAAGGACAGCAGGCTTGCTGCTAATTCATTGTTTGATCTACTCTCCCCTTTAATCCAAATGTACTGGGGCATTAAATTGATTTTGGTTTCTGACTTTTTGACACCTTGTGGAGGTTGTTCTGTCCTTTTTCTGCCCTGGATGCTATCACAGCAGAGGATGTCCTGCTGGCTGTGTGGAGACGCTGTTGTTTCAGCTGGAGTGAGGACATGTACATAATACAGCACACTGGCGCAGACAGACATATAGCAAAAGGATTTGGATGATGGCAACACTGTGCTGTAAAGATCATTTCATTAACTTCACATGGCATCAGTGCAGAGGACTCTCCCGGGAGAGCAGCTTATTCCTCCAGACTTTGATGCCCCTCACACTAAATTTTTATGACACCTCATCTGTGGTTACAGTTTTTATGAATGAATGTCTGGGTTTGTCCACCAGTGGCTGCTGTTGACTCAGTAAAACAGACATGCCTGGTAACTGTTTCCACGACGCTGCTGTGTACGAGGCAGCCTGCACGTTGCTGAGGCGTTTGGGTTCGCATGGCAACAGGCCAGGCTGTCAGCTGCCTGCTTACTGGCAGCTAGTGTGGGTCAAAGGCAGACTGCAGCCAACTCTCTCTCTCTCTCTCTCACTTTTACCACACACACATACACTCCTGTCATGATCTCATTCTTTCCCTTCAACTCTGTATCTCCCCTGACTTTGTGCGCACACATTTGCACCATAAAGAGATTCACACATCCCGGGTCTTTTCTTTGTCTTTGCATTTCGCTCTCTGCTCCCCCCGGTGCACATCCTGGATCCCATGGATCACTGTGACCACGTATACCCTCCTGTAGGACTACTTTCATGTGTCTGTATGTGTGTGTGAGAGAGAGAGAAAGAGCGAGAGAGAGAAAAAGAGAGAGAGAGCTCATTGTTGCTGCCAATTTAGGACCTTTTTCTGTCATTAACACTGACCTTGTCAGGGCCAGTAGTCCTCATTGGGAACAAAGCCTAATGAGGTGGAACCTCATGTCTGAGGCCCTGGTTAAGGTTAGCGGTAATGTAAATTGTGGTTATGGTTAGGTGTAATGCTTTGTTTAGGCTGTCCAAATGAATGGAAGGCAACGCAATGTCCCGCACAAACCTGTGTTTGTGTGTGCGCGCATGTCCTCAGTAGGCTATGAGTACACAAACATATCTTTGTAAGGACATTATGACCTTGTGAGGACATTTCGGCTGGTCCTCACAACTTTAAAAGAGCCCTTTAAGGGTTAAGAGTTATAGGGTTAAGCATTAGTTGTGATGGTTAAGGTTTGGGAATATGAGTGTCCTCACAAAGAATGCTGCACAAGAATGTGTATGTGTGTGTGTGCGTGTGCGTGTGTGTCCCTCACTGTATTTTTTATTTTTTTTTTGATCCACCCTATTCCTCGCCTGAGGTTTCCTCGTCACAAGTCTTTCTGGGCAACGGAACAAAACCTCATCTTCCCTTTGACTGGCTGGGGCAGAGCAGAGCCAACACATCAGCAGGATCTGGTCTGAATTGGCTTCGTGAAGAATGGCTGCAAAGGACTGGGAAGAGAAGAGCAGGTGGAGTTCTTTGGCAAGTGTGTATTTGTGTTGGTGTGTGCGCGCATGTGGTGGGAGTCACACTATTAGAGGCATGTTGGATTTCCAGCAGATATTCGATACGTGTTCACACCGCAACAACTTGTTAGGTGCCATATGAGCCACTGCTGATAGTGCATCTATTTTTGGTGAAACGCTCATAATGAAGCACAGCATGATGCCGGAAGATTAGTCTGCAAAATGGGGTTAATGTGTGGGGGCAGCCAGCCTAAATAGAGACGTGATCGGTCAACGATTCTTCTCGTAACCTTGACATTGGTCTGTGAATATATCCGCGTGCATGATTTTCTGTTTCTATTTTTGTTTGCCTCTGTCAGCGTTTAGGCTTTCCTTTCTGTGCTGCTGCGCTCATTGTTGCCGCTGACATTCAACGTTGTCATCTCATGGCTGTCATTAAGACCACTTTAGTCTCACTGTCCATCAAGCTGTCACTTGTTTGTACAGTAGCACTGTGATTAACTGCTTTAGACTCCTGAGGAAAAGGTCATTGTTTATCACACTGCTGATTCACTATTAGCCAGTGCTGGGCTAATTAACTTTGTTCAGACGCTCATTTGGTTCCCAGATGATTCATTAATTGACTGACTTTAAATGACCTTTAGGCCTCGTGCTGTCATTAAAACGGCGGATTCTGTGCAAAGAACGGGCCACGAACAGTACAGAGATTTAAGTCTTTGTCAAAATGTGTCATTTTGCCTGAAAAGGTTATGAGCTCAGAGGTCGGTCGCCTGTTGGAGTTGGGATTTTGAAAGGCCAGAGTGGAAAGGGACTAATTCCACCTGATGTAGCTGCCCAATTATGGCTTATACCCACAGTGTAAATCTGCTGCATTGGCTAATCCGTATTACCCCTAGCTGTACTTTTTGTTTTGTGCAAATTAGCAAATGTCAGCATGTTAACACGCCAAAGGAAGATGGTGAGCATGGTACCGGCTGAGCGTTACCGCGTTGTAATGCTGGCATCTAGGAGACAAACAAGGCACAAACTTTGCAAGCGACACAACGAATGACATCCGTCGTGGCAGAAAGTGAAGGTTGCGTATTTGCTAAACAAGTGCAATTTGTTCACATCTAGTGAGTTTCATCCATAGTATATACATATATGAACATGTTATGCTATGCTTGCATTTATCTTTAAACAAGATAAGATAAGATAAGATCATCACAGCAGCAAAGACAGTAAAGATAATAAATAATAAATAAGCATTTCCAATAAAGTACAATATAGAAAGCATCACTGTGCCAAAGCACACAGTTACAATCTGCTATCATGAGCACCAACTCTCCCTTTTTTTTACATGACAATAAAAGGACTGCAGCTACAATAAAAAAAAAAATTCTCAGATTTTATGACAGAATGTTGATGCTGAACTACAACCATTGAATGTGCCACAATCAATAGTATTTTAATGTCTTCTTTTTAATTCCGATGACAAAAATATCCCTTCAGGAACACCTAGGTGTTATGAAGTGGACTGGAAACAATGAAGCGCTGTTGTTTATTTAGTGGATACGTTGTTAACAACAATAAAGGCGTCTATTACTCTGCTGCTTGGCAACAGTTCTTGTGGAAGTGAATGGAAAATAGCACTCTCTCTCTCACACACACTCACAGACACACACACAGCTATTCTTCTTCCCACATGGACTTAAATTCATTTAATTTATAGTTTCATCAACATAAAACTATAACCAGTTAATGTCTAAGCCTAACCTTAACCTAACCACAATTCAAAACTTCCTCAGAAATTAGGTTCTGCCTCGTTGGGACCAGGTTTTGGTCTCCATAAGGAAGACCGGTCCTGACAAGGTCAGTGTTTATGCCAGAAAAGGTCGTAAAAACGTAACAAACACAAGTGCACACACGTTTGCGCACACCTGAATATCCCATCTTGGTGGATACATCCCAACATGTTACCACTCTCCCTCTTTCTTGTCGACCTACTTTTCCCGAGGTGATCGTGTCTCCTCTACGTAAAAAACCCTCACCCGCCCCAATCACAAAAACCCACCCCACCCCAGCGGGTCCTTAAATCCATGTTATTTCACTCGATGACTGGAAAAGATCAAACAGCACATGTGGGGCTGACCTTCAGCCCTGCGCCCCCCCCCAGGGCTCACTGCGTATCTCAGCAGGCATAGAGCGTCTAAACATTAACTCCAAGGGACTGGGCACAGTTGAGTCTAATGGAAATGGCCTGACTTTGAGTGTTCATGGTCTGTGTACACACTGCGCGCGTGCATGAGTGTGTAGTCAGAGTTGCATGCTGTGTAAGTCTGTAAGAAGACATCTAAAAAACAGACAGATGCAGGAAGAGTACGCCGCTGCTGCTGCTGCTGCTGCTGCTGCTTGTAATCTGTAATCTTGGTCATAATTGCTTAGTTGCAGTGCAAGTGAGAAACAGAGTTCAGGGTGCAGGAAGCAGCTGCTGTACTGGCACAGCCTGATCAGAGTCCTTCCAGCTCTCCTGGGGCCTGGTGTGCACCTGCACTTGGGAATCCACCTGTGCCTCTTAGGCCACATCCACCGTTACCACCTGCCGCGCGGGGGCCCTTTTTCACCAGCCAGCGCGGTTCACAGTCTTGGAGCTGACATGTGAGCAGCTGCTCGATCAGTCCATTATGAGCACAGTCGGGGCTTTGTGTGTGGTGAAGAAAAGAGCTGCTTGTCAAAATAAAAAAAAAAAAGAAGAAAGAAAGAAAGAAAATGTGACGCCAAAGTCCCCTGCTCTGTGTCGCCATGTCAGGAGAGATTTTCGGGATCAAGTGTGAACGTTGTCACGTACGAGCGTGACTTATGGCACCGTTATGTCACACAGGTACACAATCAGATTTACTGTAGCCCGCTGCTCGGCTGAAGAGTGTAAGCACTCAAGTGAATAATTAACAAGGTCACAGGATGTTATCAATGCAACGTCATTTTGCTCAAATTTAAATATTTACCTTGTCTTGCCTTTAGATGAAAATGATTATGCAAATACAGTATGTACGTACGAATATGAGGTGGCATTGGGGCAACGATAAGGAGCACCAGTTACCCCTGTAGTTATTCAATAACATTCATTTTTATAAATTGTTTTGAAACAATACTACTACTCAAACATTCAGCTGGATGATTACACTAAAGTGACCCAACTTTCAAGGTCATTCCCACTTGCCCCACGACCACATGGGGGCAGCAGGGGATTATCTGACCTATGATAGACAGTGGATCAGATCCAAATAAATATTCCGCTCAGAAGCCACAGCGCCACATGACTGCTGCCTGAGTGACCCACACCTTTGTGAATGACTGGCATTCGGAGTCACGTCAGTTATAGCCGACCTTGTCTCCAGTGCCTGGAACTTGTGAATCACACTGGGAACTGAATCCTTTCCACTGGACTCGGCAAGTTTACGCGTGTGTCATGGGGCTGTTTTGATACCATATTGTTTACTTTTGTTTGCCCTTTTGCCATGCTGGTTCCAAAACGCTGTGGCAATCAAAAGTGTGTGGCGCAGTGTGTGAAAAGTTGGAGTGTACGTTCGGTCAAACGCACACCAGGAAAAAAGATAAATATGGAAGGCAGAGATATTGAGTATCAGAGTCATAAAACTCATTAAAAGACAATAAACTACCTGCGGTTGACCCTCTGACCCTGTTATGGCACAGTGGATGCTGCTCGGCTCAGGCGAGCAGATGCCACAGGGAGAAATATTTCATTCTGAAAGGGAATCTCTGATAACCCCATTCTCTCACCTTGATATTTATGCCACTCGGCAGCTAATCTCTACCCCCTCCAGCACTTTGAAGTCGTGAAAAGCAGCCATTGTTTATTTCAGAACAGGGTGGGAAAAACTCTGCCGATCTGCCACTCATGTGAAGGATATGGAAATTCAGGACATGAGAATCGGGTTTGAATGTCTTATAGAAATGGAATAATAAGCCTGGCAATGCATAGCTTTGATGGATGTTTGCAGTGGCATGAATGGAAATATTGTTTTTGGAAAAAAGAAAGAAAGAAAGAAAATATCATATATTTTACTATCTGATGCTGTTTCCTGCTCTTACGGAGTATGAACATGCACACACATGGTACATGTGTGTGTGTGTATGATTATGTATAGATTCATATTTTGAGTTTAACAACATGACACTGGATAGAACAAAATCCTTATTTTCAACACCTTCAGGAAATATGGCTGTACAAAGTTACAAGACTACTTTTGCTATTAGCCTGTGTCAAATACTTGACACTGTCATTTCAACCACCGGTCATTAGACCCCCTTCACACACACACACACACACACACACACGCACGACTTCAGAGGACATGACATTGACTTTCATTTCATTTCCTGGAGACTTAATTTAACCTTAATCCTAACTACTACTAACTAAACTAACCCTAATCCTAAACCTAACTTTAACCATACAACATCTGTTCACTTTAAAATGTAATAATTTACACCATGAGGAATACAAATCGGCCCCCACAACACACACACACACACGTCGCAAATCTGATATTTCAGTTAATACATTTACACGCAGCACACTGATAGAGCATGCCACACAAATGTGACCATGATTGTCACTGATAAGTGTTTTTACTGTGTCCTGCAACAAGGAAATAATGTCACCAGTGGCAAAGACGAGGTGTCCCTTCCTTGACCACCATCCTCTGTGCAGTCAAGCTGGCAACCACTGAACCACTGAAGGTGACAAGCGTCCACTCAACCGATGGCCGAGTTCCATTTAGCTCCCTCAATTACAGACCCTTACACTTTGACCTGAGTGTGCTGATGTCATCGCGTTAGATAGTGGAAAGTACTAATTCGACATAATTAAAAACATGTTTTAATATATTATTGAATAAACAAATTATAATTCAGGGTTCAAAAAAAAATTTTTTACACGCTGTGTGTTCCACTTCTTGTCAGTAGAGGGTGCTGCAGCACCCCCAGCACCCCCCTTTATTTGCTCCTGTTTGTAGGTTCATATGCCACAGAGGAGGATATCATTTCCCAGGAGATTTTGTTTTGTGGTTTTGTAATACACAGTATTTATAAGAAAAAGAAAAGAAAAAGAAATAAGAGACACTGTCAGGGATGCAGATCAATAAAGTCTCCCATTGTCGTTCTTGGCGTTTCGATTACATCATGTCACATCACGATGGAGTCAGGTATTTAAAGTCTGACAAAGATTGAACAGGCGTATGAACAAAAGATACAAATATTTCCAGGAAGCAGACAGGGCAATAATAAATCATTTGTTACATCAGTGAAGTACAAAGTGGATTCCAGAAAACATGGAATCACATCACTGAGCAGGCATAGTTCTGAAGCAGGTTTTTGGACTTCTCTATATTTAAACCATTTAAAGTTTATTTTAACTGTCCAAGAATGTAAAATGGAAGTTTTGCTGCGCTTGCTCTAACTCTGATGTCTGGCCGGCATGTTTTCAAAACCACAGTAAAAGTAACTGGGGTTTGTTTTGTTCTATTTGAAGGTATCGTTTCATTTCACTCTTTCTGTCCAACAGGTTTGTCTTCATGGCTCCTGGTTCTGGCGCTCACTCTGTGCAGTACTTAGCCGTGACCACAACAGCCCCCAACACTTATGTTAAACATTAAGCAGTGAAATGAGAAAAATAAGACAAATCTCAACCCCAGAACGTAATGACTTCCCATGTGTGGAATAATGTTGACTTCACTTGTCATGACCTTGAGTCTGATGTTTGCACAACATTTGTAAAAAGCAAACAACGGAAACACTTCAAACATTTTCAAAAAAAGTAAGTCATGTGCATGACACACACATGTCCAACATCCTGCTGTCCAATCTGAAATAAATCAGGACAGATTCCAGCTACAACGATGATGATGATGATGACTATAATGATGATGACTGCTAAAACTTTACAGTCGGAGCCAACTCCATTATGGCAAACCTGGATATTTTAGACGGCAGCTCTCACCGCTGTAGAATGTAGACAAACACTGCCATTTAAGTTCCCTTTCATAATCCTATAGTCAACAAACCTTCCCTGGCAACTCTGCGCTGCCAGTTTACAATGCTAAGTCACAATTACAGCACCCCTAATTACTGGCTTACCTCTGTGAGTGTATGCATGTCGGGCTGCGTGTGTGTGTGTGTGCATATCTCTGTTGCAGCAGTGAGGAGACAGAGGTCTGAGGATGAAGGTGCTGCACACTTCACCTCCTGCTACGAAATGCATTTTTTGGATAATAGTGCACATGATGCTGCTGCTGCATACAAATAAAAAAATGACATGGAGATACATTCCAGGGTGGGTCTGAAAATTCGACACAAGGCAGGAAAGCGACCCCAAGAGGACGAGGGGGGAGGTTTGAATAAGTCATGTAGCCAGCTGTACTGCAGCCGGCTGCTCTCTAAGAAATACATGGACTTGCTCCAATGTCATTTTTTTTTTACAGCCACAGCTCAGGAGTTTCTTCTCCCTCGCCAAGGGATGGATTGAGTCTCGACTGAAAGTACACGTTACTGTGCGGCTGCATCTAAACACACGTTTCCCACGAGAGCAGCACCAGGTGATGCTGGGAATAATGTCATTATAGACTCACTGTATGTATGACCTGTTGGTGGTGCTAGATGGAAAGATAATATAGCATCATCTTCACACACTGATGATATTCATGAGATATTTTGAGATTTTAAGGTCAAATGGATGTGAATTCACGATTCCATCGGTGAAAATGAGAAGGTAAAGCTCAAATCGTGCAAGTGGGGTGGAGACACTGGCAAATTCTGGGGTTAAATGTTCCCATTGTTTCATTATAAGGAAAAAGGAAAAACAACAAATCCTTTCATTTCATATCCCTGCTCTTGTCAATGTGTTCACCAGAGAGTGTGCAGCTAAAAATCACACCCACATACGCACAGTAAACAATGTCATATGGTGAAGTCGGGGGAGAGCAACTTCTGGCCGAAACCCGATCAGTAACATTAACATTATCTACTGTACATGGAAAAGAGTGATAGGGGGTCACTGGAAAACCAAAGCGGTAACACCTGTCCGTCACATGACTGCGGATAGACCTGCGTGCACCTCTGTGACAGGGCCGCCTCCCAGATGTTGCAATGCTTTCTCGAGGAATCTCAAGGAACGGCTCCCCTGTGCATCGCAGCGCTCAGGTTTCTGCACGGTGGGGACTCATAAACTGAAAGCCGTGACCCGCGGTGCAGCACACCTTGGCCTCTAAGAAAGACCCTGGTTTGTCTGCTTAAGCTGCCAATTGGGAACACATGCCATTCCTAGGAACCCTGCAGGATCTGGTGACAGCAGCTCTTGGTTTACAGATAGCCGATGCTAAAATGAGATACACTTAGAGGCAGGCAAGTGTGCGAGGAATGGGAGGTATGAGAGTCAGAGGGAGGATGAAGGGAACGTGTAAGGTAGTTGATGTTTACCTCGCCTTACTTCACTCCTGCAGGTGAATCCAGCGCACAGTTCCTTCCCTCTTGTTATCTCCTTGGTAATGAAGGGGGTTACGGTCAGGCCACCTTTATCCTTGTTTGACTTTGCATTGTGTGTACAGTCTGAGCACACACTACAGGAAGTGGACTATCATTAAAGCTCCACCGACTCTTGATAGGTTGGTTACATTCATGAAGGGCGCTTTGCTCAAAGGGGCCTTGAGGAGTTCAAGGAAGGCAGAGCATCATTTTTTAATGAATACTCTGTGGACGACACTGGCCCACTCCTTGGTTTATTGTCAAGGCACGAGTGTTTTATTCCTGTTGCCTGGATTTGATAAATATTTGATTTTGTCATGGAATCTAAAGTGTGTGTGTCTGTGTGTGTTTCTTCTTATCTGTCTGTCCTTGAGCTTGAGTCTGCCAGACAGACCTGACTTACCCTGTGAAAACAGAGCATAGTTGGAGTCGTGCTTTATTCTTTCTTTCTTTTTTTTAAGGTGATGTCTTTCTTAAAATTCTTTTAAAACATGCATGAAACTTTACTGTACTTAAGTGCAACATTCACGTATCTCTACTTTACTTTATTAACAAGCAATGTTTACTTTTACTCCACTACATTTCCTCTAACTGTCTTTGTTACTCGTTACTACCAAATAAAATAGAGTTAAAGAGCTGGTAATGGCTTGTATTTATATAGAGCTTTTCTAGGCTTGATGAGCTGCTTTACACTACAGTTTTCACCCATTCACACGCTTCAACATTAATGTTAAGTGTCTTGCTCAAGGACACATATAGACAGCATATAGCAGAGTCAGGAATTGAACGCACAGCCTTCCAGTTGAAAGACTACTCGCCCTACCACTGAGCTTTTCTCTTTTTTAAAACTTCTAAAACTTAAGTACATTTTATATCAGAAATTGACTATTGATACTTAAGTACAGTAACTGTCATACACTTTAAGACTTTTACTATTTTAACTCTGGTGAAGATACTTGTACTTTTGGTCAAGCAGACTTCCATAACTAACGACGTTCATTCTCTTCGGCATGATGATTGAATAACAACAGTTACAAAGATGACACTGTTCCTGAACAGAGCAAGGAATAACTGGAGGTCTTTTCTCACGGCCACAGAGTCCCGACACACACATATAACCATTTCTGATCTGACATAACTGCTCACTGGTCGGTTGGCATTGTTTGGCGCAGTGTTACCTGCACATGGTTCTGGTTAGGTCAGGTTTAAGCACAAAGTGAAGATTGTACACAGATAATGGTTTGGTTTGGGAATGACTAGGCCGCTACAGTCACGGTAACAAGAACCCATGCTCGCTGTGAGAATAGGGAACAGGAAATTAGAAGAGGCCTCCAGTGTTTTCTTTATCCCACCAACCACCTTCACGTCTATAACAACACCACACAATTACATTGTCTTTTAGCAAGTACACTGATTCAAAAATCTATAATCCTTGTCTGGAGTCTTCCAGTCCTAATTTAAAAAGCGCTCCGAAGGTGAAACCTCCACCAAGGGCTTCTCAGTTTCCCACCGTGTCAACACACACACACCGAAATCTAATCATTTCTGTTTTAACATCCACAAAAACATGTCGACAGGACAAAATATGATCTTCATTTTTTTTGAGTTGTGCTGCTCACAGTCAGACAACACAGTCGACTGTCCTTGACAGATGTGATAAAACAGTCATTGAGAAGGGAAACATCATTGTCTAAATATTGCACTCTAAAGTGGGATGCAGGATAAAAAAAAAAAGCGACATGCATATGCAGTGGAAATCGACTTAAGGAATTGAATTCCTGGAAAGTCCGTTTGGAAGAGGCTAAATATAGACACAAATTGGGTTTGAGTCTGAGCAAAATGACATGATCGTCATCAGCGCGATGATTGAATTACACGTTCACAGAGACAACGCCGTTGCAGAAGGGAACGGGAATAAATGGAGGTTTTGTCTCTGTGAAATCCATCATTCCAACTGTCACAGATTATATCTGATTCTCAACTGCGCATATACATTTAGTTTAAATCGGGATTATTGGAATACCGATAACCGCGGCAGAATTGTTATTATGATTCATATCTTATATTACTTACACATTAACTGTTGAAATGTTAGGGAGTTTATGTAGGAGTATTTCTACTGTGAAATTTGACACTTTAATGTTGCGCAACTCTACAGCTGACAGTGATGACGGTAAGTAAGTGTCTAAAATCTGACTGTGCCGCTCATTATTAAGCCATAATAGTGGCTTTGATAGTGTCTCAGTGGTGAATGGGTAACATACAGCTTCCAATTTAGTCTCGCTGCTGACACAGACTTAATCTCACTGTGTCTCTTCCTCTGGTGCAACAGTTCACTTCACTGCAGCCAATTCCCTCTTTAACATACACCAGCTGCTTGTGGGTGCCGCAACACTCCACTTGGCTTGTGAGCCGACACTGCAGCAGCAACAGCAACAGCAAAGGCTGCTCTGCTCTGCTTTATTTCTCTGCTGGCCTCTCAGTCCTGGTTCCCGTGATGCAGGTGTGTATTTCATGAGGCAGCACTTTGAGGTGTGACACAACACAAGGCCTCATGACGCAGCGGCGAGATTTACACGTTAGCATGGCTTTTGAGCGATGAGGTGAGAGAGTTCCTGAATGGATTTGGCAGTAGCAATCAATCCATGTATGTGAAAACCCTTAATTATGGCACGGTAAGCAGATTACACTTAATCCAATAAGGGTTACAGATTTGTTGCCCTCATGTATAGGCAATAAGCTGCATGATCACAACATTAAACATACAATACACACAAGGTCACACATTATGTGATTCAAATGAACCTCGATGAGACTTCTACTGTGCGAATACGGCTCTTCTGTGGTGCACGAGCAAAGCCGTTAACATACGACATGATGGGTGGCTTTTAAGAAATAAGCAACTTAACTAAGGCAAAAGGAAGAAGTGAACGCAACAGAAATGACTAAACTGTATACACAACATTTATAGCTCAGCATATCCATTTCAGTGTTCCACTGTAAACACCAATCAGCTGTATACTCTCAAACAAAGAGGCTGCAAATTACTGACTCCTGGTTTCAGTGTAAACCAAAAGAAACCCGCATCGCGACTTAGGAGCGACATTGAGAATGCTCGGTTTTTGAATTTGTAAATGAGATCATCGCTTTTTATCACACTCCTGATCGGTGACTTGAGCCTTTTTGCTGGCCGGTGAGCCTCGGCGAAGAGAAAGTAATCCCGTGTAAATGGTTTAAGTGGTCACAAATAGGCTGCTTTCACCGAGAACATGCCCGGAATGTCTTAATTGCAACTTTTACTGG
Source organism: Solea senegalensis (assembly GCF_019176455.1). Lineage (NCBI taxonomy): Eukaryota > Metazoa > Chordata > Actinopteri > Pleuronectiformes > Soleidae > Solea > Solea senegalensis. The sequence continues at coordinate 8,629,211 of NC_058037.1, forward strand.
CCCCTCAAACTGCTAATCTCTCAGAAATATCTGCTGCTTCGGAAAACTGTGTCTTTGTGCTACACGTAACCAACAATTAGCCGTGGCTAATTAGCGGCGCCATGGGTCAGAGCGAAGCATGGCTCCGTGACACAATGTCAAGCTGCTTGAACATTGCGGTAGCTGCGTGGTATGACGCATAGAAAGCACACGAAGACAACATTTGTCATTATTTGCATGGTCAGGAAATACTATTACTATCAGCTGGAGCTGGAGCCGATCCTAAGCTGACACAAGGCCAAAGGCGGAGTAAACCCTGGACAGATCGCCAATCCATCCTAGGTCAAACACAGAAATGAACAACTAACCGTTCACTCTCACATTCACACCAATGGTCAATAAGCCTAATCTCCTATTTGCATGTTTTAGCACCATGGGAGGAAGCTGGAGCACCTGGAGAGAACCCGCACGCACACATGCTAACGTGCTAAGTTGAAATGAGATGTTCTTGCAGTGAGGCAACAATGCTAGCCCAAAGTGGTTCATTTCACTTGCTTATTTAACTTCACCTCTCACTTTAAAGTGTCATCATATCGTGTTTACAACTATCTCTCAACGAGGCGCACATGCAAAACAGTGTAAAACTCAAAATCAAGCGGCTGGACGTTAAAGAGGACATAGCATGGTCCTATCTCACTTATATGTGAGATATGGAGGCGTACTTACAAACATGAAGTCGTTTTTATGGTCAAAAACGGCCAATGTAAATGTCTCATCAGTGACGCTCTCGTCAGTCGCGCTGTCTCAGACCAAAACCACACCCACAGAACACAGACTGTCTTGTGATTGGCCAGATGCACCGCTAGCAATTATCAAAACACTGAGTAATGCCGTAATCCCTTGTAATCCCGAGTCTGACCCAGAGTCAGAAGACACTGTGACAAGTGAAAGACTGCTGTAGGATGCCTGCAGCTTGGATAACGTTGTGGTTACCGAGATGATAAACACACATGTGAATGAAACACGAGCGTAGCATGTAGCTTAGCCTGTAGCCAGCTATTGCTAATGCTAAAGGGCAAAACAAGCACACAAAAGCAGTTTTACGGTTTGTAAAAATTGTAATATACGTATTGTTGGCACTGCTCCTTCCTTTAGATGAAGTTTGGTGCTGTGTCTTGCTTTATGTTGCTACTTTCAACCGTAGAAGAAGAAGAAGAACTACTCTCGTTGTAGCTGCTGAGCGTATCGGCTGTTCGGAGCTCAGCAGCTACAGCAAGAGTAGTTCTTCTTCTTCTACGGTTGAAAGTACGTCACCTGATGTGCCCGGACTCTAGTACCCGGACTAGGACGCGCTGCTGTTTAGAGGGGTGGTGAAATTTGCCAGTGACGTTATTAGTCAACGGAAGTGCCGTTCCGCTTCGTAGAGCTCAGGAAAACAATCACACTCTGCACTCTCAGCAGTGGCTGAACTGATTGTGATGGACATTTAGAGCTTCATAAATGAGGTAATGACACAGATACACACAAAAATGAATTGGCACTTCTGGGCTATGGCCTCTTTATAAACAGACACGACCTGAGCTTCTGCAGTGAGTGACAGCAGCGCTGCCATGCAGTTGAGACTCATCTTTTCCTGCTTGCAGCCTTTTGTGCTCGAGTCAGGAGGAAACTTTTTGTGGGTGCTTCCTCGGTGCTTTCGGCCAAGGAGGCGGACAGTGACATCAGACTTTCCCCCCATTCCTCAGATGAGCCTGCAGTCTCTGCAAGTCTATATTCCAACCGCTTGCTGCTATCTCACCATCTCTCCTAATACTGGCTGTCTCCTTTTAGTAGCATAGCAGCATGCTTCTGCCTTCCACCAACGCACCACTCTGTGTAGTGTGGGAATCCCGCCACAGAATAACCCTGAAAACGAAACACTGCCACAGTGAAAGTCATGTGCAGATTAATTTAAAAGTTACGCACTACAGCTTTAATTACTTTAGCTGTAACATATAGTTCTAGTAGACTTTTTTTTTTGCATAGCAACTAAATCTGAATGGTTTACATTGAGAATAAGTGCAAGTTCTAAACAGAAGTAGAACAATTATTGGAATAAAGGTAGCGAAAATCCAAATGCCTCACATAAGATAAGGAGGTAAACTCTAACATCAGATCAGCCAAATGTGTTGGAATAAAACATTTTTAGTTGTTAAGTACAGGAATCATAGGCAACAGAAAAATGAAAACCAATCACAGATTCAGAAGCAGATCCAGACATTCCTGATGAAGTGGCTCAGCCTTTTTTTTTTTTTTTTAGAAAAGAAGACAATTAAAACCAGAGCTAAGATCAAATAATAATATAATGCAGAACGTTTCCCATCATTATCAGCAGCAGCCATCATTGTGTCGGTGACTTTTATTTTGCAAAAACCAGACTGAACAGAGTCACGTTGATTGCGTGTTAATAAAATACACGTGAGCTCCTCTGCAGCGACATTTTCCACCAGTTAAAGTCCAGTTTACTGCTGTTGTTTGATCAGTAGTTAACTTGTTTACCATGTTTGCTGTTTTAAGTTTGCTTTAAACTACTGTATGCTCACGCTTCTCCACAGACCACGTGGTGTTGCAACTGCAGAAATACCCCCTAGTCGGGGTGACCCATCGTCACAGCACAGTGAGCAATTTGTTGGTGAAATGTTATCCGGTCAGAGGATGTCATGAGGGCAGTTCTCTATGGGAAAAGTCAAGCAGGCACGGAGCGGCATGTTTATTCTCTTGGGCACCAGATGCCGGTGAAATGTTCTGGTCAGAGTTTGTTGCGGTCATTCAGAAGAGAGAGGGAGAGAGCGAGAGAGAGAGGAAAGATACAGAGAGTGAAATCAGAGGAAAGAGGAAGATGGTGAGAGGAAAAAAAGGATATCAAAAGAAGGAGCGGTTGATGAATAGCAGTAACCAACTTTGACCAAATGACTATATCACGATGGTCGAATTGCAGTCAAACACGAGAGCAAATCTGGGGAGCGTCGCCTCTTTCAAGTTGCCTTTAAACATTTTAAAGGGCAACGTATAGATGACAGTAATTAAGGAGAATGTAATCTCGGTGCAAGATCAGAGATAGAAACAGCATCATTTATCATTTCTATGCTTCCATAAAGCACCTTATGAGGGAGCCGACATGTAGGTCAAATGTTATGGAGGGCGGAGATGTGAGATTTATAGTGTATGTGGGAGAAAGAGCTAAATGTTTACATTGAGGAGAAATCTGTACGACAGAGCCGGGGGTTGTATTTACACAGGGCTGTTATGTACATTTTCTCATTCGAAACAAAGTCAAGCAAACATTATTTATAGTTATTTGTCTTGATAAAATCACAGCGAGCTTGTTCTACTATGTGAAACAACACAGATATTGGATTTCTGTTCCAAAAGTATTTAAATTTGCACACTTATATTCCCGGGTTGATTTCAGAAAAAACGATCAATACGCATTAGACACATAAAAGAGGACGTGTGTCACATTTCATACAATCGGACTCTGATAAATGATCTTTATAGGTTATGAGAAATAAGCACCGAGTGCGGTTGATAAGAAGTCAAACAATAACTTGCGTGCACACACTTGCAGAGTCAGAGCTCCCTTTTTGGACTTTGGGATTATGGGAGTCAAGTTTCTGTTTGAGAGCCTTCCTTTCAACACCTCCAACAAAAGCTCCTCACTTGTCAACTTACCCAACTCTCCAAACGGCGATTTCAATTTTCATGAATGAAAAAGTACATTTGTTTCGTTCTGCATTAATCTAAATTTTTAATCGTTTCCTTTAAAGTCAGCCTCCCTGCCTGTTTCCTGAGTGATTTGTGGTTGATCAGGAGTTGGATGGCGCTGCCAATTTTTAACACTGAGCCCTTGTGGATTCTCTAACAAGGCCAGGCCTGTCTAATATGAGAACACATCACAAATCCAGCTCGATTCTGCCAGATCTGCACTAATTCCACCAGCTCACATCACTTCCTCTCCTCAGATCTCGCACATACACAGCAGATGCATTCGAAACAACAATGCCTTTAAACAATTACTTTAGAAAACCAAACAAAAAGTGTCTTTCAAAAGGTCTCACAGTTGGATGATTTGGATCCCTCAGTACCCAGCTGTAATATTGTTAAAACGGACACTGAATCCCTTTCTATTGTTCCTGGGTTTGCAGCTCCAAACGCCACAAATGTTAGATTCTGTTCTGCAAAAAAAAAGAAAAGAAAAAGAAAGCGTTAGTGTGGCATTTTCATCAAATACAAGTGATGGCACTTTTTTTGTTCTTTGTTTAAATCCAGACTCTCAATAGACTCATAGTGTGCCCAAAAACGTTTTTGTTTTTTTTTAACACATTTTATTATATATATATATATATGATGTGTTAATTAGTGAGCTAGAAGTGGACAGATTTGTAATGAAAGAGGGGGGAGGAAGGAGAAATATTTTCTGGTGTCCAACCAATCAATGAACACCGCCACTGGGAAATACATACACATACACAAACACTGGTTTCCATGACTAAAGAGGACATTGCATTGACTTCCATTCATTTCCTGGAGACTTATTCCCATTTTAAAACACTTAAAATCTAGTAACTTACGTTACGGAGGCTTGATTTTTGTCTCCAAGTCTCGAAAATGTGACGGTCTAAACAGATGTCCCCACAACATAAGGAATACCAGGTGCACACACACACACACACACGTTTGCGCTTCATTCATAGTGAGGACACTCATAGTCGTAATGCAACCCTAGCCCCATACCTTAACCTTAACCATCACAACTAGTAAGTGCCGAACCCTAACCTTTACCCTAACCCTAACCTAAATTATAACCCTAACCCGAAAACCAGGTCTTAACCCCCCAAAAGTCCTTTAAAGAGGTGAGGACCAGGCAAAACGTCCTCACTCCGTATGGTTTCATTTTTTTCTTTTTGGTCCTTAAAAAGCCACAAATACAAGAACACACACACAGATATGCCTGGTGAATGCTAATGCCGTTGTAATGAGTGTAAGCTGGACTACACCCATGTAATGGGGTGAGTGGGTGCAACCAGTCTGGCAAACCCACAATTGATCAGCCCTCTAAACGACTGAGACATGTTTTTATACTCGTAGCATGTTTGAAGACATTTTCACATGAACTTTTTTTTTTCTTTTCTTTCCCTCTCTCCTGCTCTTGGTTTACAGCGAGGGGGAAAGTGCATTCTCACACATCCTCATATCACTCTCTGGCAAGCATCCACCTGTATAACTGAGGCCACACAGCAGCATCAGTGCAGCTCCCCAGCCTCTCTGTTCCCCCTTCTGCTCCATCCCATTTTTATCCCTTTTCTCGCCTCTCTCAATTAGTCTCTTTGCTACCTTGCTCAACTGATCCTTCTTAAAACTGATTTCGGACTTATAACCCAGACCCCCTCCCCTCACCTCTCTGATTCCCTGCCTCATGACTCAAGGATTTTTCCCAGTGTCACAATCTTAAGGAAACGGGGGCAAATATAGATCAGGAGCCTTACACATGTCGTACGTGTGAGTGAGCACATATCATGCAGACACGCCCTAAGGAGGGGTTTTCGCTGAGTTGTGATTTCCCCTGGCTTACCTCTGCAGCTCCTGGTGATTTACCTGCGTGTGAGCACGTTTGCCTGGGCTCACGTCATAAAAAGCTAAGTGTCTTTTAATCACCGGTTCTACTATTAAGCATTTTCACTTGATCCATCCTTAATGTGGTATCCTACGCTTTGGAGCGCAAGTATTTATTAAATATAAGCAGCTCTTTGAAGCTGTAAATACTGTAGGAAACAGCATGACACTGTCGATTTTTTCTTTTTTTTGTCCAAAAAAGAAAAGAAAAAACACAAGAACACACACACCTTTACTGGTCTTTTGTGTGAGTGTATACCTCAATGGAGATGGACAGCCTGGACAGCCCCAATGATGAGGTGGACAACACAGAATCAGACTCAGCGAGGGCTGAAGGTTCCAGGATGCAGACGGTGCAGCACCAAACACCTGTACCTTCACTTAAGTTTAACGTGTGCTTGGCAAATCTAACAAAACGGTGTAAAAAAGGAGCCAGAATCCTGCAAAAAAAAAAAGCAAAGTATACACACGAGGAGTGGATGGTTAATACTGTTCAATCAATTCAAAAAGAGGAGTTGTTGCCTTGCTTAAAGATTAAACTGTCTACCTTCTGGTAACAAGCACATTTCCTTTCCTCTTCAATAGCTGGCTCCGATACTGTGTTACTCCCCGTTTGTGTTGCCACATCAGCTGATTTTAATTTAGGTTGTTTATAACGATAATCTAGGATTGTCAGATTTTCTCAAAGTTGGGCAGACGCTGCATAACGATGGCTCCAGAAAAGCATTTTTCTCCAGAAAAAAGAAAATCAGAAGGAATGTACTCCAGCAAAAAAGACTCTCGGTGCTTAAAAACATTGTCTTTGGAAGTGAAGTTGATTACTGCCGTCAGCGTCCAAAGACAATAGCCTTCACAAGATGAATGCAAACAAGCTATTTCAGATCTTTTACAGGACAGCATGTTGTTATGACATATGAGATTATTTTCACACCGTGTCATAGTAACCCATGTTTATTTTTGAATTGAACTATTAAGGCACCACTTTACTTACCTTGCCATCTTCTGTGGGTTTTTTTTCTTTTTTTTTTTGTGTCCGAAACCTTTTGTCTGGCAGACGTTCACACTAGCCTTATCGAAAAATGCTTTATAATCACAAACGATATGATCGTAAATTTAAAAAAGAAAAAGGGAGAGAAGTTTGGAGGTGTGACGTGGTTGTTCTCGGAAGCGGAAACGCATCATTACCAGTAAATCACACATTACTCTTCTCAGATTACATGGAATTTTTTTTTTTTTTATCAAAACAGATACGAATATGTTTTTGATCAATCCCAAATCATGCTTGAACTCCCCTGATTTTTTGTAATATATGAATCATCAACTAAATCTATCAGACATAAGGGTCAACAGCTCTTTCTGCAAAAGTAAATGTAGCCACACACACACACTTTTGCACAGCAGTCAAAGGGAGGACCTTCACAGACATAATGCATTCCCTAGCCCCTTACCCTTACCTTAACTATCACAACTAAGTGTCTAACCCTAGCCCTTATCCTAACCCTAAAACCAAGTCTTAACCCTCAAAAAGGCCAATTTTAAGTTGTGCCAGAAAGTGAGGACAAGCCAAAATGATCCCAAAATGTACTCACTCCCATATGCATTTTGGCCCTCACAGAGACCCATACCTGACCCTTAAAATATAAAGCTCATCCCAAACTTAACCCTAACCTTAAAATGCACCATTTATTATGGCCCCCCATAAGAAAACCCCTTAATATGACTGCAGAGTGCACAGATTTCACTTCCCGCTAAATGAATAATACCTACACCATTAAGTTAGCCACGGGTGAACACTCTATGATTAAAAGGTGACATAAAACAAGCGTTAACTGACGTTTTCCATTTTCCCACAATAATATTCCACAATAGTCTGAGCTTGATGAATCACGTTATATGTTTATATATTAGAGAAATAACAGCGAAGGGACACAATCTCCCTGTTTAAAGAGTTAGAGGCTAATTCATTTATTATTTTGAACAAAAATCTTCAATATTATCTCTCCGGGCCTCTTTATATAAAGACAAAATAGTGCAGGCCAAGCTTTAATACAAAATGAATAATTATCTCACCTCCCAAGTGTCAAAAAAAACCTGGTCCAAAAATGATTGAAAATCAACACACTTTGCTAATGTGCCAGACGGGCAGCTGTATCTGGCTCGCTGGGTTCTGGGTCCCTGGAAAATCACAGATTAGATGGTTTATGACATTCTTCGGCTGTCTTACCCAGAGAAGGGGCCCTACAATTTCAAGGGGACGGGGTGGTGTGCTTTATATTTAGGTATGCACCCAAAGAGCATGAGTCAGGGGAGAGCAGCGCGGACACAGCATTAGCGCCATGCTGCAGATAATCCAACGGGGGAAGTAGCGAGCAATGGGGACTAAGACGGAGAGTGTTTCAAAACAAACATGGCCAAAGATCCAAAAAAAACATTCACTTAATCTACATTCATAAGGGATAGATTTGGCCCTGGGGGCCCCAGAGATCAGCTACCGCTAAAGTGTCACTGAGCAAGTCGCTAATCCCATGAAAACTGCTCTTTGTCCGCCCTGGTGGAAAGACAGGTGACCCGATAATCTGGTAGAGCACAGCAGAGTGGTCTGCGTTCAGTGGGAGGCGATAGGTGTCGGGTTTGCCGTGAGGTAGCAGCATTTTGCAGGAGACAAATGTCTCCAGATTTGTGTGGTTACAAAAAGTCAAGATGGGAGGTTCAGTCCATCGAAATGAAAAGAGGGGAGTTGCATTATCTCTCGATGAAGGTGGATTTAGTTATCTGCAAAATGACTGATTATTTCCCTCCACCACAGGAGGTTATGTTTTCGACTGTGTCAGTTCAGGTGATGTAGATTATGGCCCAAGGAAGAAAGGATTAGATTTTGGTGGTGATCCATTTACAGATCTGGATTAAGGATTTCTTTTAACCGTGTGGAACTGAGCAGCCTTGGTGGAGGATCGCATGTGCTCTCCAGATTAAGAGTGGCATGATATCAAACTGGCAAAACCACCGTGATGCCTGATGTTTTAGACGAACCAGTTCAAACCAGCGAACTCGGCCCCCTGATGGCCGTTCGAGAGAATAAAAGGCTTCAGGTGTTTCCAGATTCCAACGATTTAACGATCGACGGAGTGTTGAGTGATGATTTACTGTCTGTGTCGCGAATAAACGGAGCAAAGGGCAGACGAGATGGAACGCTGTGTGAAAATATGATCCAGGAAGTTTGAGATATGATAGTGACGACTCTGCTCTACACAAGGAAGGACTCACAGGTTTTACAGTCTCTCTTGACGAGAATCGTGACAACCGTGTTACTGTTCATGTCTCTGCATCGTATCCAGAACAAATAAATGACATTTGGTCGTCATCAATATCAGTTATCAATTACAAGTTTTTATGATTAGAGCGTAAATAGGAAAAGCTTTTTTGTCCAATGAATTTTCCTCATAAATGATGACGTCACCAGTTCTCAGAAAAGGTGTTATTTCCTCCAGCCCTTCCAGTTTAACACATGAACTTACAGCACACTACGTCAAAGTGCCATTTTATTCGTTGAAGGATGAATATTTTTGCCCGTCTGTCATGGAAAGCGTGCAGTGAACCTCCTCTCACGCCTTCCTCCGGTTCTCACTTGGATTACATTCTGCAGGGTTTGTTTGTTTTTTTTTCTCCCCGTAACTGTCAAAAGTCAACGCCCGACTCATTTTAAAACCTCTCTGAAAACACAGCATTCACAACACAGCAAACCTTTTCTTATTTTATATAAAAACAATATCATTTGAAAATAAATATGCTTTACTGTTTTACATAGACACAGAAAACATGTTAATAGTGAAGAGGAGACAAAGGAAAACTAAGAATAATAATAATAACGAGGGCTGTACGACCGACGGCAGTCTGTTATCCTTTTGTGTTGTAGTGTACGCTGAGCTGCTAGCAGTAGTTTACTTGTATTTGCATCTGGCAAGGACGGACAGAACACCGGTCCATTAACATACTTAAATACTTAAATACAACAAACTAACACCTACACATAGATGTGCACCTCGACAAGTGCACGCGGACACGCATCCACACACACACGCACGCAAACACACAAACACACACACACGTTAAAACTCTACACAGCACCCACACCCTTAGAATAGAGGGGTTGAATATCCAGAGATGTCATCAGTACATTAATACAAGTGATCCATTTAGGGAATGTTAACAAATCATTTTTGATTTTTTTTTTTTTTGGATTTTTTTTTCTTTCTTTCTTCCACAGAAAAGCATAAGAGTCTCAACGCTGATGAGTGACCTTAACAAATGTGGGGGAGATAGGACAGCCACATGTACATAACACTGCATATATATATAAATAGACCAAATTAAATATGGGTAGAAGACTGAATACTGAAAAATAACTCTATATAACATTATAAATTATCTAGAATGGACTATGGCATGAAAGGGATATTAAGTATGTACACGTTCAGAAAAGGAAGATATGTAATCAATAGATTATGTATTAAGTTCGACGACTAACAAAACTACTTTGACAATCCCCGTCCTGAAAAACAAAAATAATTTAAAAAGCACTCGAAAGATTTCTCAGTACATTTTGTGAGGCACAGTTTTTCAAATGGAATCTACAGTATAGGATGTTTTCAGTGGTTTTTTTCTCTTTTCATGAACGACATAGCAAAACATTACATGCTCTTACTGATAACCGTTATCCCTTTGAATATATATATATATATACACATATATATGTATATGTATATATATATATATACATATGTGTATGTGTATGGCACTGCAGAGTCAGACTCTCCTCGCCGCAGGCTGAGCACAATAGTGAAAATATTGTGTTTTTTTTTTTTTTGTGTCTCATGTCAGTCCTGCAAACGTCCGCGTGGGAGAGGAAGTGATATCGCACGGACGCCGATTCAAGATTTCCATCAGCTGTACCAGTGTCCTCCTGTTGTCGCCTACGAGCACAAGACGTAGACGCTTTTTTTTTCGCTCACGGAAAATCCGTCCACTATTTCCAAAAAAAGAGAGCGTGCCTGCCAGTGTCTTCTTCAGCCCCGCCCGCCGCCCGAGCGGGTAAATACATCTTAGGGTGAGAGGTTTTTCGCGACTCTGATCGACACACAACCACAGTAGACTCACATCCAGTGAAGCAATTGCATACAATGAATCGACAAGAAGACTACACCTGCACAGCAAGCCTGTTAGAAATGCAAAACCACGTGGCGGATAGTTGCGTCGTGTCAGATGACGGGTTTTTAGTTATTCGTTTCTGTAGCAGCATAACAATTCTGTACTCTTATTTTTCTTTTGTCGTGGTCTATGTACACAGAGATATACAGTGGGAGGAGACTTCAGTCCAGTCTTTCTTTTTTTTTTTTGTTCTCTCTCAGCCAGTCCAAGGGGAATGCTTTCCACAGAAAAGAAGAGCTTACGGTTCAAAAGGTCAAAGTGCTGTGCTGTGAAATATCGCTAGAATATTCCTTCATCTTGTACATCTGGTGATCCCACCTCTCTCATCTTCTGGGCTTGTCACATCTGAAACGAGAGGGAAAAGTCAAAGAAGTCAGTTGTTTGGTCTTTTTGTCACACACACGTGACATCATCACATCTAAGCTAACTAGGAATCATTCATTTACCACTGAGACTGAAAATGAGGATGAAACCACAGACTGTCGTTACATAATGAACACAGTCTTCTGGGTGGGCGAACCAAGTAAGAATATATTAAATAGCTAATAGGAGGCGACTCCACTGGCTGAGAGTTTGGAGTTTGGACGAGCCAAAAATGTCCTCACTTTCCCAAAAGGGAGGAGTTTCTAAGGAGTTTCTAACTCTAATCAAACAGTTAACATGAAAGTCTATGAGAAACTGAGCTTCTAAAATACCTTTAAAATCAGAATTTATTAAGTCAGTAAACATAAGTCAGGCATTAACGGCTCATCAATAGTTTTGGGTCTTCTTCAATAGCACATAATGTAAATTTTTTTTAATTATTTAGAGCAGGGGTGTCAAACATATGGCCCGGGGGCCAGATCCGGCCCGCCAGAGGGTCCAATCTGGCCCACAGGATGAATGTGTTAAAATTTCACACTACGATTACAATCTAAACGTAATGTCAAATACAATATTTTTCTCTTCCAGATACCTGTGACTAAATGTTTGTGCCATTTTAGATCCAGTGTGATGTGTTAATAGTACATTTAGGCACGATATTGTTGAAATTACACTTATATTTCTCAAGAAATGTCATGTTTTGTAAAAATATCCTTCATTGAATGTAAAACAAAGGAGAAAAAAAGCAAGGAGTTCTTGTTGTTCATAGGTTATTATGCTATTATTTTACTATTTTTACTGGTCTGGCCCACAAATTGTGGCCTGTGTCAAAATGAGTTTGACACAGGATTTCGAGGGATATAGACACACCCTCATGTCTACACCGTGTGTGAGAGCATTGACACCACTCCTATATGTTAATATGGAAAAAACCAACATCACACCTGGTGACTCAAAATCAACATACGTGTGTTTCTGTAACGTCAGGAGAAGTGAGAGTTAGTGTGAGATAAAGTTGCCGGCTGTAAAACTGAACAATGAGCTGAAACTGAAGCTTTGTCAAAGCCGAGTGGAGCTGCAGAATCAGGCGGCGATGCTTTAGCTCTGTTAAGCGACTCCTTTCACACCGTGTTTGTCAAGCCACTCTGTTGTACCGCTGTAAACATGCACCACATGTGAACTTAAACTCACTTGCAGGTCCTCTCGTTGAGCTCTTGCTGGCGTTCTTTGCAGTATGCGTCTGTGTGTTTGCAGGAGCACCGACAGGTCACGGGGTCCTGCACGAACAAGCGCCTCCTCCTCTCTGAGCAGTGATCGCAACACGGCTCACAAACACTGGACACACAAAGACAAGGCAAGACGAGAGATGGGGAGAGAGAGAGAGAGACAGGTGATTAGTATGTACTACTCCCCCAGCGACTTACAGATCAGTCCTCGTAAAAAAGCTCCGCTTTGCGTCTTCAAGTGCACGGGACAGAGTGGAAGCATTGCACACAGGCTCCCACAGAGCAAGCAAAAAATTCAAGCGGTAAATTTCCCCGCACATGTCCGCCCGCCAACCCCTCAGTCGTTGATTGGAGCGCTCACAAATCCCTTGAATATGTTAGACATGCAGACATGAGGCAAAGCTCTGGACCAGCTCTTGCGACACACAATGGCATTTTTTTTTGACAATCACTCGCACTGTTACAAACACCGGGCTCTTAATAAAGAAGACTCGAGGGTCTGCTTGGTTTAATTTTATTGAGTGAGCATTTTGGCCACAGAGAGACATTAGATTCAGAACAGCGGCTACTCATATGACAAGATGACGGTTCAGGTCCTCCACGGACACCTCAGTGTACAAATTACAAAAAGATCACAAAAAAAAAAAACATGATGTATCCTGTCACAGTGTATTGAGCAGTATTAGACCATCATTGTATAGATATATTACTTCTGTATAAAACACGGGTGCTTCTGTACCGGCTCAGAGACAAACGCAAGCAAAGAAAGACACAAAAACAGTGCTTTGCTCAACACTTTTCTGGTTTACAACCCCCATACAAGAAAAAGAAAAGAACAAGGCAATAGATGGCCATCACTTATCTTCACATTACATAAAAAAAGTACCAGCATTATGCATGGGACAGCAAAAAAACCTGTATGTAAAGATGAAAAGGGTACGAAAAGTAGAAGGAGACAGGTGCGAGACACAGACTCAACACTGAACACAGGACCATGATTACAATCCTGGTGATCCCAGAACAGATACCACAGCGGTATGGGCTGGTCTGCAAAGCCATGCTGGTGGAACTGTGATTTGATTCAGTAGAAGGTTCAAGTTACAGCTAACAAGTCAAACATCTCTGAGATCTGTTTATCCCAGCTTCTGTAAGCATGTCTGATATCAGCCATGATACGTGGTGTTGCGAGGAGCAACCTGTACTTTGGGCTCCTAATGTACATCACGATACACTGCATGGCCCCAGTCTCATCTACGGAGGGACATTCTTTGAGAACAATGTTCCGGTGAGGCCGGGAGGAGATTAGATGGTGTCTTTGTGGAGTGGAAATAGGTTATGCTACATTTCCTGCGGGATATGACGGGGACAAGTTTCCTCTGTGTCACTATAACGTAGAGTTTTGCTAAAGCGACTTTAGCAAAACATGTTAGGAGGCATAAGACAACTTTAGAGACGGACACTCTTGAGGATGTAGGACATGACTGACGAGACAGAGTTAGGAACAATTATGCGCGGAAGCAACATGCTAACTGGTGTGGCTAGAGTGAGCAAATTAGGTGGTGCAAAAATTAAAAGGGACAAAGGAGCTCCTCCCAGATTAGTTTAATTACGAGAAGCGCAACACTCAGGTGCAAGTAGGTGGAGAAGGCAGAGCTGACGTACGCGTCGTGAATTGTTTTGTCGCGGTTTTTCTTTCGTTTTCTCTTTAGGCCTTTACCCTTTTCTTTCCGGTATTTTCTGCAAGAGAAAAAGGACAACAGTGCAAAATGGACTGATGTGTTAGCTGTTGACGTGCTTGAACTGATGACTGCCAAACATCCAACAGTGATTAGTAGCAACCCGGCGTTCAGTCACATCATTCAGAACATGTTATTATATAATATTTAGAGTATGAGAAAAGCATCAGGTGGAGGTAACATGAGTGTCACTTTAAGCAATAACTGCATAAAATATCGGTTTCTCAGAGATCACTTCCATAAATAGAGGTTAAACGAGAAATACAATGTGCACACAGTGTTGAATTGTTTTTGGAAGCTGAACCACACACTCACACACACACAGTGTGTCCTGCTTAGTGGAGACGCAACCATGTAACTGCATTTTGTAACAGTGCAATGACTCAGTAGGGGCTGGAAATGTCTGAGGTTTGGCACCAGCAGCTATTCAGAAATTTCCCCCATGGACTGAGGACAAAACAACCTGGACTTCACCAAAATCATATCTCTCAACCTATCTGGGTCACCGTTTTATGGCCGATACCACTTGTTTAAGACCACAGCACAATGGGAGCAAACCGGCGTTTGATCCCATTGTCGGCAGCAGAGCTTCCCAGGTACAGCGTGGATTCAAATATTGCGGTGTGTGAACTCGGTTCGTTCCTACAGTGTAATGTATAAAACTCAACAATAAATAACAAATATGATTTCCTGAGGTTACGTCAGACCCATTCTGGCACAGAAGAGGATGCATCTGATGCATGGATTTCCGCTTAGCTGTGACAGCTTGCAAGTTTCACAATCTCAGTAGTGAGGAATTGCCCTGACAGAATCGCTGACCCCGCAGCACTCCGAGGTCAGCGGGCGACGTTAAACCTAACATGAAAGTATGGGAGCATCAGAAACAGGAGTTGAACAACCCCGCGGCCATATCCCGAGTCAGACTCGTAAAGAGCGAAGACAAGGTTAAAGAGGAGTCCTCAAAACGAACTCTTATCTATATGACAGACGGCCTGACATAAAAATCTAAATACAACAAACGGCTATCCTGCAACAGAGAGACATTAACACACGGTCATAGAGGGAGGATTAGAGAGTTTTACGGCTCTCTTCTGTCACATGGAAGGATCGTAAACAGAAAAGTTTCACAAATCCTCAAAAAGCTCTGTTATCTATATCAGAGGAGAAGACACAGGTGGGGGACAGAAGTTAAGTGGGACGTGAGCAGTAAAGAAGAAAGGAGAAGAACGAGAAGGTGAGATAGAAAAGAGTGGAAGGTGTAAAGGACGGGATTAAAGAGGTCAGTGACCCCATCGAGTGTCACTCATTCACATATGAGCAGCTTTGGCTGGTATTCCCTGTGTTTATCACCTGAGGGCTGCTGGATGCCAGTCTCAGCATAACATGATCTCATGAGGAAGTTTGTTGGCCGGGGTTTTAATTAAAGCGTGTAAAGGACAGGAAAAGGAGGCTGGGAAAATAACCAACAGGTCAATTAAACACAAAAAAGCCGAAACGCTAGGGTTTTAATTAAAGTGGGACAATGTTGAGTTGCTGACGGCTGAGTGTTTGTTTGCAGAGCAAAACTGGAGAGAAGAAAAAAAGGATCAAATCTCAAATCCCCATTGTCCCAAAAAAAGAGTGCTGTACTCACTTTTCTTTCTGTTCTTTCACTTCTTTCTTTAACCTGAAACGAGGGAACAAAACAAAAATGACATTAGAGCACAGCCCGCCATTGTCTCCAGGTAAACAGATACATATCGGGATCATCAGAGACCAGACGGCTCATTATCATCAAGGCTGAGCTCACATCAGTCTTTTCAAATCATGTTACATCACCGTCCTTTACCAGAAACTGTGATAAAACTGCCTTTCACTTTCAAACGGTAAAAAAAAATGCACACAGTGGCACACAACAGGGTGTGTTCACTAGCGGACGCGCACACATACACACACACACACACACACATAATGTAGCTCCAATGGCAGTTTGTCAGCTTTGTTTCATTATTCGTCCCCGTGCTGGCGCTCACAGATTGCTGAGTGTGGAGCAATGCATCTGCTTGCAGACTCCAGAGGACACGGCCAACAAAAGGTGTTAGGAAAGAGTGTTTCAGTCAATGAGGTCACAGACAGCAGCCAAGATTCTATTCGACAAACTGCTGCGACAATTAAAGCGTCCAGATAGAAGACGCCTGTAGAATCAATCTGTTTCTGGAGTGATTTGTGTTTATTACAGAGCCAAAAATAAGATTAACGGTGTTTTAGACACGGGGGCGAAAGACGGTGCACATGCTGGAGAGGTCGCCAGTCCATCGCAGGACCAACATACTGAGACAAACTGTCTCAGAACACTCTCATGTTCTCATTCCATTTAGAGTGGGAATGATCCTTTAAAGAATATTAAATTGCGTCAGGTATAACTGAAAGCAGATCCCGTCCTTTGATGCTATCTGATCTCGTCTGCAGCAGTTTTTTAATTGTCTAGCTTCTATTCTTGTCCTGATTTTACTTTTCTTGTGAGAGGACGCAATGACTTAAGGCGGTGATATTGATATCGGCCTCGTTCATCACCCTTGCAGAGCCTATTTTAAGTAACCGGCAACAAAAAGTCGTGGCCTGAAGTGAAAATTCACACTTGTCGTGTGGTGTTGTTGAATGCAGTGTGATACTTCATACCACTGGGTGCATGCCATTGCACATATTGATTGAGAAAACCTGGGACTTTGAATGTAATGTCACTATGGTGAAGCTCAGTATCAAAACAACGGTAAAACGATTACAGTTACTGTTTTTATAAAGGCGCTCTAAAAGTTTATAACCACATTTAAAGTGTTTTACACTAAAATATTGGGCCATGACAAATCGAAGTACGTCGTTAAAACAATTCACAGCTTTAACGGCCAGGGCTTTGGATAGTGTGCGGCAGCCAACCTGTCAAAGAGCAGGTCTCTTTTTTGATTTAGCAGCTCAGAGGGGAGGCACACAGTGACAACACAGCTTGACCCTCGGCCAACAGTCGTCCTCCCTGTGTTTGTTTGTCATTAGATTGCTCTTAGACGTGGGAGGATGATGCATGTACCCTCTGTGCCACTGTGTCACAGTTCATTTATGTCACGCAGCACAGAACACGAAACAAAACACTAAAAACACTCTGGCTGTGCTGAAAAACAAAACAATGCTTTACAAACCCAATAGTGACATTTATGAACCTTTCCTTGCCACTGAACACCGGGTCTAACGGTGGACTGTGAGGGGCGGGTGCAACAGCTCAATCACTAGATCTATCGTGACGTGTACATGCAACAAAGGGAGGGCAAGGGATTATGTAGTTCTGCACTTATGTGCACAAATCATGGACAGGATGGAATGAGAAAAAGACAAGGAAACGTGACATATGCTGTTTGCTTAAAACTGCTCAAGTCTTGTTGTGATGAAAAATACTGCATAATAAGTTCACACTTAACGCCAAAAAGTCAAGGATTAAAAAAAAAACACACACACCAACACGTTTCAGCGTATACCGTCACCTGGGTATCAATCGTCTTGATTAAATCTTTTCAATATTTACAGCCAAACGAGAACTTTACATGATGTATTTGGTCGACCGCTGCTCTGAGTCACAGCAGCACAGCAGCGTGTGTGTGTGTGAGTGTGTGTGTGTGTGTGAGTGTGTGTTCAGGGTTTCTTACCTACACTCACATGCGCTGTGCTCTGAGAAACTCATGAAAACATCATTTTGCTGTCTCTGGGATTTTATTCTTTTTATCTGTAGGGGGGAAAAAAAGAAAGAAGAGAAACGGTCACAGAGCTGAATAAAAAATACACGTTCATTCATGGTATTTCTGCCGATTCCCTTTTACTTTTGTGTCTGTGTAATAACGGTGGCAATGACAGAGCACGGACCAATAAAAGTACACACAGAACAGTTGCTATGCTCTGAAAAGCTCAGTGATTTACAACAAGTGGGATATTGGAAAAAAATAAAGAGACAGGGTTAAGAAACTCCAGAGTTT
Source organism: Solea senegalensis (assembly GCF_019176455.1). Classification (NCBI taxonomy): domain Eukaryota; kingdom Metazoa; phylum Chordata; class Actinopteri; order Pleuronectiformes; family Soleidae; genus Solea; species Solea senegalensis. The sequence continues at coordinate 8,647,367 of NC_058037.1, forward strand.
AAAATAAAGATGTTTAATGTGAAGTTATAGTTCCGTAGAGGGACAATAACAGATTTTCACTCAGATCGAGAGCAGGCAGTTATGAAGCATGCAGGTTTTCTCAGGGCTTTTACGACCTCTCCAGTGAGACTCCTCACACAGACTAAACCAGACACACTGACAGACTCTCAAAGGAGCTGAGGTGAAAAAAAAACAAAACAAAAAACCCAATGGCTTCATTTTTGCCCAAATGTCACGGCAGAGCAGCTTCTGGCTGAATTGCACTTGGACTGAGTTAAGAGGCTCTTGTGTGAGACAGAAGGGCACTTCGATGTTTCTGGACCAGTGAACTGTACCTGCTGTTCTTGCGTTAACATTTTGGGCAAAAATAAAAGTATTAAAAAGTGTTCACTTCAGAAACGTCCTGATTAAGTGAGTTCTTCAAAATGAAGTTGTAAATAACGCCGCTGACCTCCATTGTTACATTATAGATGGACGCTGGCATGCACTGCAGCATCTCGTCGTTGCAGTAGCCGGCACAGCGCGTCAACACCACGCAGGACGGGATGAACATGTGCTCCACCTCCTCCGGATACTCCTGCAGGATTTCGACCAGCAGCTCCCGCGGCTGGCACACACTCTTGTTGTACACCTCTATTAGAGGGATCACTGAGAGACAAGAGAGAGGCACAGGGCGCATGGTTATAAAATGGCAGAGGAGCTCCAGACTAAACCAGTGGCTCCTAAATACCACTGTGGTGTAACAGTAACAGACAACTACAAGAAGACGTGAGCTAAAAATGCTGGCAGGCCTGAGACGAAACACACTCCTGCATGCACACACACGTTTGACTTTCTATTACGGTGGAGCACTTGGTAACCTTAGTTTACACGTGTAAATAGAGATTTGCCTACTTATGCAATTTCCTTTTTGGAAATAATGCCCATCCTGCCCGTCTTAATGTTTACTTCACACCAAAATAACTGCACAAATTTAGTGTTGCTGCTAGGTATGAGACAATACCTGACATTATTACACACCATGATAAAAGGCACTCGTGTTAAGTTGCTTGCAGTGAATTTCCATCATCAGGATAATCGCAAATGGAGAACATCGCTAATGTTCCACTTAAATGACTTCAGCAGTTTCACCAACAATCATTCTGAAGTGCCACAAAATGGAGCCCACAGCTTTCCAGTCATTCCAAGAGCTTGTGATTTAGAAGTTATGAAAGATTTTTATGTTTTTTAAAGGTATGTATACCAGCCACATGTTTTCTAATATTACAACATTTTGCGGGAACACATTTTTCAACATCAGCAATGTTTTGTAAGATTATACTATTTCCTCTGTATCCGTATAATAGATTAATACCCAGTGGAGGTTTATTACGGACAAAAGCCTTTGTTTAAAGGATTTAAATAAATACAACTAATGCAATAATATTATGACTCATAATTATTTTGGTCAGGATAATAATGACAGGGTGTTTTCATCTTGTCACTGTGTTTTTAATAACCTTTTGTGTTTCAGCTACAGCTTTATAGGCTGTTCTTTCCCCTCCAGTCCCCTCCCCCCCCTCCTGCTTCTTGGGGGAAGATATTAGCACACGGACAGACATACACACCTCCAAAATATCACTCAGAACATGAGTGAGCCTAAAGCAAACCCGGCCTGACCGTCCTCTGGGACGCCAATCCAAACATACTGGGGCCTGAACAATATCATGAAGTTCAGCTCCCGATTCCCCAAATCAGATTGGGCAACACTGGGATTGTGCAAAAAATTCAACTGTGAGCCAAGAGGGTGAAATTCCATTCTATAAAAGAGTCTGGTCACCAAAACATTCCCCCCGCTTAACCTCGAACAACAGGGAATGCTGTATAAGGTGTTGAGATGCAGGGGTGAAACCGCTCTCATTTATTAAAAATCAAACTTGAATAAAAAATCTCTGTAGGCTCAAACTACACAGTTGACCACTAGGAGGCGATGACTATCCTTTAGTGCCAAGGTGAACCTCAGACCAGCCTTATTCAGTTTGGCAATGTGCCAAGCTGGGCCAGGGAGCCCAGTCTGTGCACACACTGTATTCCCACGCTGCCCTGTGGGACACCTACCATCATGTGGACCTCTTTCTGCTGCCTTCGGTATGTGGGCACTCTGCAAGGAGAAAAGACAGAGGATGTGAGGTACAGCAGATTGTGCAAAAGCTTAAAACATGTTGCCCTTTACTTATCCACAGTTTGGTTGCGCAAAAACATATTTGTATTTTGAAATGTTTCTTGTTGGCTTGTGTCAGAATATGAAAAAAGCTCAGTATGTGCCTTATCTTACACTGGCAGTCAGTGTTGACTGTTTATATGAGCATTGTTATTATTTTGTTTAAATAAGCACCAAGAAAACATCAAGAGCATGATTCTTAGTTTAAAGCACATTTGATTTCATGTTCTTGGATATCACAGTTCAAGTAACACCATTCTGAAATAATAATAATAACAATAATAATAACAACGTCAAAAATATGTTCCTTAATTAAGCTGCCTTTATGACACATATTATAAATATGTGTTCTGGATGAGGCCTTATATGGCCAAATATTTGACCAGAGGTACAAGGAGCCAGACAAATTCTGCCACATCACAACTACGTGGCAAAAAAACCCAAAAAGACAACAACTCGTGAAGTTATCGTGTCACTCTGTGTCATTTTGGCTGCCACGCACGTGCCGCTTCTGTGACAACACTGATTAATAACCGTCTCCTTTAAAACCGATAAGAATGTCTGCTTGCCCCTCTTCCTCACACCATGTCACCACACCGGATTTTGGCTACGTTCCATCCGTGCGCGCATTACGCACAGCTCAGCGCGCCCCCTCCCTCCTTTACCGTTTTTATTCACACACATGCGCGCGCAAATATCACGCAATTCCTCGCCAATATTGCGTGAGATCTGGATCCAGTAGCACCGGAATAACTTCCCGGAGTCGACTTTTTTTTTGTTTTTGTTTTGTTTATTCACAATTTCCCACTCCATGGATGAAATGTGAAAGAAGAAGAAGAAGAAAGCCTGGTAGTGTTTAGTCTCCGCCCCCTTCTGGTGGCGTGAGCCTTGAAAGCTGCGGGACCCCGGCGCTTCAAAACCCCATGCACTGTAATATTAATGGATGGGTGTCAAGCTGCGAACACCGGCCCTGAACGCGAGTGATGATAGGCTGAAAATGAGCAGATGAGTCCACATCCAGATACTGTTCCGCGTTGATTGGACGAATTATCTGTCATTAAATCAAACAGTTGGTCGAATAAACACTTTCATTGGAGCGCGGAGGGGGATGAATTCCATGATTTCTTTTTCTTTTTTAGAAGATGCTGGAGTGAGGAACTATGTTGCAACTTAAAACATCGTTGCTTCCGCTGAATAGGCAAATTCCTATAATAAATCATTTGAGTCCATTCATGAGTGACAACACGACGCTGCTGGCTGCTTTTGAAGTGCTGCGTTGCTTGACATTTTTTCCACCTTGAAACCTTCGCTCAAAGCCTCTTTGGGCACACCGCGCTTGATTAATGATTATATGACAAGCGATTTACAGTGCGCTCTCAAAGAGCCATTAAAATTCCCCATGCCAGAGCAATTAATCTGTCAAGTAATGCCTGTCTATATTTTTCTCCTGGAAGTGATTTTCTTTTTATTGAAATCAGCGTCAAGAATTCAGATAAAGCTCCTTGTTTTCGGTTCACCACGAGGGTCGCGTCGGTGCCAGGAGTGAACCTGTTCACATGCCCTAATTCAGAATGGAGCCACTGCGCCTTTAAAGAGTAATCGTATCTCCTGGAGCAGGCCTGCGATCACCCAGCGTCAAACTTCACAACATTATTGAAAAATAATCTCTTCTGTCACATTTGCGACACAAAAACGCACCACTCACGACTGCGCAGTGTAGGTTTTACTGTGTCGGCTCCGCGCAATGGCTGTTTAAATCTCCCCAAAAGCCTCGAAACAGTTCGGCTTGTTTAAACATGAGCGATGACCTCGCCAGACGAGAGACAAGGACGAGCTACACATTAATGACCAAAGTGAGGTAGTGTAATGTTTTTGTTTTCTTAGTTTTCTGTTTTCTGAGCGTTGTGGGACGTGCGAGACTCACCTTGACAGCTGACAGCGTCAAAAATAATAGTGTCAAACTGTCAATAAAATTCATGGTGTTGGAAATCCAATCCAAAGACAGGCGACGTTTTAAAATCCAAGCAGCCAAATGTGGCGATTTGTTCTCAAACATGAAGTTTACAACAAGTACAACACAAGTGAACCGGCTCAAACTTCTCTACACAGGGGGAAGGGGTTGTTGTAATCCATGGTGGTCCCGGGGGTTGAAGGGTACAATCCTTACAGTTGCGCGTAACTTCTTCTCTGCCTCTCTTTTCTCAACTGTTTCCAATGATTTTCAAGATATCCAGAAACACGAAAATCCAAGACGCACAACGTCTCACATTGTTCCGCAGCAGACCTTTATTTTCTTGCAAGGGAGTAGCGATCCACATTACAAAAATAATCCCATGCTTGTTGCGCCAGCCGTCTCCAAGTATCTGTCCATTGGAAACTTGTATGTGTGCAATTCGAACCCGCGGACCAGGAGGACGTTAAGTGAAAAATAAAACCGCACAGTGAAATTCCGCGTCCTGCAAAAACTTTGCCCGCTTGCTCTGACTGTTTTATTCCGTCGTCACTGCGCACTACATGCAGGTCAGCTCGCTCAGTGAACACTCACCGCGGTCTCTCCATACTGTGGGAGCGACTACACGCAAAGCCTCTGCGGATCATTAGGGCTGAGTAGGTGTGTCCTTTCTCTTTTTATTCAAAGTTTCATCTATCAAAACGACTCATGTGACCACACCATCACCAGTAAGCTATTAAAAACGCAGCGCTGCAGCTCTCGCGCGCGCCGCCGCTCTCATTCTCTGGTTTCTTTATTTCACAGCGGGAGGGAAAAAAAAAGAACTCGCGTTGTGACATTTTAGCCATATTTCGCCGGTCGAAACGCCACCCACTGTGCCCATGCTTTCACAAATCGATTTCATCATTCCCACATGTCAGTCATGTGCAGACCGCCTCTTTTCTCCGGAGGATGCGCGGTCTCTCTCCTTCTAAACAAACGCATGACTTTTTTGGATGCGACCCCTGTGATTTAAAACCCCCCTGAAATACATGTAGGCTCCGAGGACTAACGTTACAGTCGCCGTGTTGACATTAGGGAGTGAATGTGTCATGATCAGAGGAGGGAAAACCAAACTTGCTCAGAGTGAAGAGCGCGTGTGTGTCTGGCCACGTACGTCCCTGTGTGCGTGCGCCGTGCAACGTTGCCGGTTCGCCGCGAGCGCACACACTTCATGGAAAGTCTCGTGACTTCATTTCGCCGTCACTGCGGTGTAACGGAGACCGGTAGAGGCTGAAGCGCCGACTGGGCTCTTTTTCTTCCCTTCTCTTCCTCAGCAGCTGAGTAGAAGAGAGAAAAGAGAAACTGTCCACTGCTGATTGAAAAGTAAAGGAACAGTCTGCACGTACAGTGACGCTAAATGATGAGGATGAAGAAGATGATGAGGACAATGTAGTCCACTGTTGGCTCCTTTCACTGAATCTGTGTGGAAAAGATGGGAAAATAATACCAGACAAAAGTCAAAATAAAGAATTATTACAAAATGATTACCACTAATATTTCATAACACATTACTGAGTTGCTGGATTATCATTATGAATTATATGTAAAATGTATTCACTGTTTTAAATGGTATTAATCTTCAAATATTGTCCTTTTACTTAAGTTTGATTAAATAACACATTCATAGAAATGGTCACCTCTTAGAAATGGTTGGTTTACTTTTTAAAAACTAATATTAGATTATCTAGAACTTTAACTTTGCACTTATTTGCACAAGACACAATTTAAAGCAATAATTAGTTTTTTTCCAAAAAGTGGGGCCTCATATAAAATGACCTCATTTCCCCAGTGGTGTTTTCAGTTAGTTTGGTGAGATGAAGGGAAATTGTTGTTCATTTTCCCCCTTTTGTTTTGTCATTACATGCAGTTCCCTCATTATAAATACATGATAAATTCATAATAAATACATGAAAAATTAAAGAAAAGAAAGACATCTCAAGGGTCACTTCAGAGCCTTGCACATAAGTAATCAATCAACATCTCTAAACAATCTTTTGTAAAATGTCTCACAACCTGTTCTATAAAATTCCCCTTTTTATATATTTCTTGATAATATCTTTAATTCTAAAGTAGTGACATCTATGCACAGTTGTGATGCCCTCTGCTGGACTAACCGGCCGCTGCAGGACCACAAAAGTGTCCAGCTTCACTGACGGATTGATAGACACTAAGGAAGCAGGAAAAAAGAGCCGATAATAAGTATGTCATGACACAAGTTGGCAGCCATGTTCCCCGCATACTCGGCTTGCTTGCTACGACTCATACCTTACTCTGTGTTTAATACGAATGAGGGAGGGGAAGCAACAGAAAAAAAAAAGAAAAAAAAAAAAGGCTGGAGGGACAATGAGACTTTTACAGTGGAGGGAACTGAGACATGATGGAGCAAGAAAGCAGAGAGGCAGAGTGAGTGATAGAGAAGGAGAAAGGGAGCTTTTAGGAAGGAGAGTGGCATCGGCCTGTCATGTAACTGGAGCAGTCCTGAGAGGAGTCCCTTAGGCTCGGTACCCGTCCACAATTTAATTGAAGAATAACACTTGGGTTCATTAGCGGGGTCACCAAGCTCCTGTTTCTGCTGACTCAGAGACTGTGTGCATGTGTATGTGTGCACCCAAGTGGGCAAGGTTATAGCGGACACTGTGTGTGTGTGTGCATCTAAATTTGTGCTGACTAAACACACACAGATATGTAAACACACACACTTTAATGAAATGGTGCTTTCCCAAAAGTACAATAAACAGCCTCCCTTACATCGACGTACACACTGACGCACGTCTATAAATGTCATTGTGGTCAAAGGAAATCAGGGTGATTCCTGTTACTGCTGTGGACAAAGTAACTATCAAAGTCTAAGTTGCGTTTAAAGTCAGCCGGTATTTGGCCTTTTTCCAATGTGCCAGGAGCAATCGCAATCTGATTCCACGCACAGACGGCAGGAGTAGTTTTCCACACGACAGACAACGTAACTTTGTTGGGGAGTTGGAGAATGAAGGTGTGAGGCCTGTTGCCTGCGGCTGTTCATCTAACAACTCACTTTGGCAGCTCATATTTTATTCATCCCTCATACAAAAACCGATTTAAAAGATGCCAAAAATAACAATATTGAGTTACAGGTACACGTTAGGTGCTTAACTTGGTAACTTGGTGTTTACGGCAATGAAAGCAACCGTGGATCCCAATCTTTGGTTCACATTACCAAACGCATCACACAGCTCTGATGTGGCTGTAGGACAGGGAACAGTAAACGGTGATGTTGGATTATATGCATACACTGTTTGCAGTAAAGTATAAGCAATTATAATCCCGCACTAACCCTGCCAGGCTGCCACCAGCAATGAAAACTTCAGAAAAGCAACACATTGCATAGGCATAGCTAAGAAGATGCTGATGATGAAGAACATCAACATGAGTTTTCATTGAATAAAAGTGAAACTTTTAATTTTTTTTGTAGCCTGAACAAAGTATTATCCCTAACCATAGCCATACCAAGTTCATGCCTAACCCTAACCTTAACCATCAAAACTAAATGCCTAACCCTAACCTAAACCCAGTTAATGCCTAACCCTAAAATCAGGTCTTAACCCTCAAAAAGCAATTTTAAGAGATCCAATCCAAATTATTTATTATAAAGCACATTTTTAAACGACAGGGTGGACCAAAGTGCGGTACATACAATGCACATCGACAATAAGAGGACTAATGCGGGCTAACACATAAAAGCCAATAAAAGAAGCATTTAAAAACAATAATATAAAATAAGATAAAACACTCACTCTGGGTTAAATGGCAGGGAAAGAAAAGTGTTTTTAAAGGAGGTGTAGGGGCCTGCCTGATGTGGAGCGGGAGATCAATCTACAATTTAGGAGCTGAAACCGAGACAAGCTTGGTCCCCCACCTAAGCTTCAACCTTGACAACTAAGAGGAGCTGACCTGCAGATCTTAGTGACCTCAAGGGAACATAAGGCTGGAGCAGATCACAAAGATAGTGAGATTATGAGGCATTTAAAGGCAAATAAATGTTGTTGTCGTTTTTTGTTTTTTTTAAATCAATCCGGTAACGCACCGAGAGCCAGTGCAGGGAGGACAGAATCGGTGTAATGTGCTCATGCCTCTAAGCCCACGTCAGACAAGCGGCAGCGCTTTGAACGAGCTGGAGGCGATTAATTATTGCCTGATTTTATTAAATATTATAATAACTATCAATGATTTTCCTTTACAGAAAGGACAGTGAGCATGTGAAAGAGCACGCGAGGATGAAAGTCACATGGTGTAAATGTAACAGCGGCACATTCCACATGCAAAACCATAACGGCTGCGAGCCACGCTCTTTTTATCAGCTGGCACTGAATTAGCCATTCTTTGTCTCTCTCCCTTCTCCTTTCCAGTTTGGAGTCTTCGCCTCTTGGTGTGTGTTATCAGAGCTAATCTGCTCACAAATCTGGTATAATTTATCCAGGAATTAACCTTCACTACTTGTCCCGATAATGTGCTCCGATAACAAGCACGGTGAAACACCACGTGAGCGAGTTGTACGCGCATGTGCACATTCGCGCGCGGGTGGCAATGCCTGAAACGTTAATGTACAGTGTGTTTGTGAAGTCAGGTGTGTCAGGCCTTTTTAGGTCCATAATGTACGTGCAAATGTGTGTGTCTGCGAGATTAGGGCTTAGAAAAATGAACCATTCCTTGTTACAAGGATCAGGATCAGGAGAAATGACTATGATTTGCAGTTGTACACGTTCAATGATTTATAGAATTCCCCGGCAAAGTCAGCTTTTCCCTGTCACGCAAGAGAAGAAGAAAGAATCTTTGTATTCCGTTAAATCCCGGGGACAAAGCAACGCTTTCTGGTTTGACGACTATTCATCAAATGTCATTGCATTCCTCACAGAAAACTGACAGCCATTTGGCCCCGGTGTCGCGCAGATGACTCTGCTCACTCCTGATAGTGGTTTTTGTAAAGTATCAGCCAATCAGTTTTACAAACGCTGACCCTGCCCAGCTGTGAGGAGCGTGCCGGACAGCAGCAGTGCTCGTCCACCTGACCTCCATTAGCCTTCCAACGTCCTCCTCCTCCTCCTCCATCCTGCTCTCTTATTAGAATTAATAAATGAGCTGACACATTTGGACGAAGCGACAGCCTGTTGAAGCGCTTTAACAAGCAAGACAACGGCTTCCCCCTTCTCCTCTTTTTGCACATCGTCCCTTTTTCTTACGAGAAAACAGTGTTCTCCACTCCCCTATCGCTCTTCTCTTTCTCCCGTCTTCAGTTTATCTCATTTGGTCAGTTCCAGTAAGTTCTCTCCTCTAAGCACACTCAGTCAAGCAGTTCAACAAGGTCATAAGCCTGTATGGTCAGCGAAGGAGAAAAATGAGAGGAAAGAGCGAGAGAGTGAAGAATACTTTAACCGGACCAAAGGCCAGTCCTGTCAGCATTGATCATGTTGTACTATGTTGGGATGAAGACTAAATGAACACATGTTCAGGAAGTCGTGCAGCAGAAACAGACACATCTCAACCTTAAGGGCATTTTCTCAAATTAACGCTCTCTTCTTTGCAGTAACAGAGGACTGCTGACCAGCAAATACTGGGTTCAGGTTTGAAAGTGCTTCACATGATGAATTGAAATACTTTTGTCATCGTTGAACAGCGTGAGCCTTATACTGCCGCTGTTCTGAGACTTGAACCCAGCTCAACTCAGTGACTGGACGTGTTTGGGCACGTAAATATGATGCTACATTTCTTTTAAGATGGATAGATGGTGGTGTGATTAAAATTTTGCATGTCTAAAACTGAAATGCTGCAGAACCGCACATGCTCTTTTTTTTTTTTTATCTGCATCCATTCGTCTTCCTTGTCAAAACCTGGTGCTTACATTACCCACAATACAGTGCAACCACTCACCGTTCGACTGGAGATGCTTGCAAGTGAGTTGGCGATGATGTGGAATCACATTTGGCAAGATAAATTAGCAAGGTAGCAGGTGGGTAGCTTTTCTGCACGTGTTACTCAGCTCCAGAGGAAAACTCTGAACAACAAACATACCAGAGGCCTGAGGTCACGAATAACACAAGAAAGACGTCAATATGACTCATTAGCTGGTAAACGCGTCACCATGTTAATCGAGTGGGTTTAGTAAAACCTTTGAGCGGAAATTAGATTAATAAAAGTGGTTTTAGGGAAGTGACGCGCTAACATGAAACAAAACAATCGACAGAAAGAACGGAGTTTTCCCTCAATGTTAACATAAACTATGGTACAACTTCAGCTTTAAGGTAAGGGAATGAATAATGGAAGCTGTCGGTAGGAGACAGGAGAAAGCCTGCTCTCCAGTCTAATCTCATTGTTTAACATAATCTTCAAACTGCATCAATGAGTTTGTCTTAGTCTGTCTAAATAATACTCAGAGAGGTACAATTCCTCACTTTGAATACAAAGCAAAATCTTATCCAAACCTAAACGTCAAGCCATTTAATGAATGGTATTTGCTGCCGATGCTTTTAGAGCTTTTATCTCTGGTGAGAACATCTCTCCGGTGCGTTTGGGAATTCGCCGTTAGTCACTCTTCTTGCGCACGGCGTCTTATCTGTGTGTACCTTCCATTGTGGGCCTGTCACAACTCTCCCATCCGGGCCTGTTGAGGGCCACACAGGCATCCTTATAAGCACAAACACAAACACATGCACTTACTTATCAGCGTGCACTGCTCCTCACAAACACTGACCTCTGACCTCAGGTCTGACCTCACATTAATTAGCACAATGTAGGGCTTAGATAAATGCCAGCCGATTTAACGGCCTATACACCTGGACCATTTTAAGAACCCGAGATTCAGCAGATCACGGATGCTGTTGCTGGATTTCCACCAACGAAATAGTCCCTAGACTATGGAAACTGTTGACACCGCGCAGTTTGGATAATCCAGAGAAAAGGAAAAACTTGAAGGAAATGCTTATTTAGCCATGCTTGTCTCTGCATAGCTATGTAGTATGGTAGTGTTGGGTAATATTTGATAGACTGCCTTTATATGTTATAAATACACTGTTTTAATATTCCCCAGATGATAAATCCAAATGACTTCAGAGCCTCTAAATTTTTCCTCTTTGTGTTCAGTGCTAACTAGCCAATGGGAGGATTCAAGCACATGGAACCGTGATGGTAAACATTCGAAACATGTCGGTGGGTTAGCATTGTCCTTGTTAGCATGGCAACACTGGTATTTAGCTCACACCACCTTTGTTTTGGTAGGAACAAATACACGTGTTTCATTTTGTCTCATACAGTGGTTAATATTCAAGACAAGTTGACACTTGTGGTGACTTTTTCCAAGGACGCAGTTCAGCAGCACGGCTTGCGTCTTTGTCTGAAAATATTAGGAGATTATGCGGATTTTTATTACAGTTATGAATTAGTCTTTGTTTGTATCAATACCCCGAGTCTGAATCAACACAGAATACTGTTGAATACTGACCCGAATGAACTCACCGCACAAGTATTTACTCTCACATCAAAAGGGCCTTACCCATAAAATGCAACACGACTTACAATTGCATCACAAACCTCTTGATTCATAACTGGCTCTGTAAACACTGCAGTTTTTTTTCTTCTTCTTCTAAGGCTCCACCTAGAGCACTTAGTTAACTAATTGTGATGTTTACGTAGCACCAAGAGGAGATACCATGTATTTTGTTCAAACATGTTGACACAGCAGTCAATAGGTGTGTGTGTGTTTTGCTTCACTTATGTGATGTGGAATTTCAGGTAATCTAAAGCATGGAAATTAACCCACAAGGTAAGAGAGGCAGGTTCAATACAGCGACACACGCTCCTCCCCGTGGAGAACGCTATTCACTCACTACAAAGACCCATATACAGTCGCATTCAGTAAATTGGGCAAAGAGCAAAGCTGCCGACAATATAATCTACCGAGTGACATATTGGGCAGAGATGTATCAAAGCAGCAGTCCCCTTCACACATAAATATTCCCCACTCACCACTTTCCTTTACATATGCTGTAATGTTGCATCATAATGATATACCGCCTCTCCTTCCCAGCAGGAGGTTCAGCCCTAAACCATAATCACAGTGTGACACATCCTGCCAATAGGATTGTATATGTGGTTTTGTCAGAGAGAACCCTGCAATTAGCTATAATCACACAATTTGTCTGCCGGTCATATTGTATGCTCAGTGCCATGCGTCCTTTTGTGAAAAAGTGGGAACCAGGGAATACATGATCTTGTTCATGAGTTTAAATGTGTACAGCTCAGTTTGTGTGCGGTTGTATGAGGTGTTGACACATTATCAACACTGACATGCTGACGTTGAACACCGCGGCTTCTGTGGAGCCATTTGGGGAGATTATTTTGTGCGCACTCAGTACCCGCTTCGTTTAATCGAGCTAAGGACAGAGTCCCGACTAAGACAGAAAATCGGACAACTTGCCGAGCCAGAGTATACATGCGGAGGAGAAAATCTATTTATTTGCCGTGTACGTCTAACTCCTGTTGACCTTTACGTCACAGAAAAAACTACTAACGGCAGGATGGACCGTGCTGTGGATCTGCATGTTTCGTACCTGCTGTACACTCTTGTGGTTGCCGTGTTATCTGAAGAAAGACTTTTCTGGCAGGAAAATCTCTATAGCTCTCCCACATCAAAGTCCACAAAGAAAATGAAAATCCTGCCTTCATTGTCACTTAGGCAAGGTGGAATGATGAGATTTCAAAAAGTCACAAGACAACCTATTGGGACTTACTGATGGTGGAAACACCTCCCGTGTGCAGTGATCTCAGTGAATCGCTAATTTCGTCAATCGACTTTGGTGCGTGAATCATCAATACCTCGTGCAACCACACTTACAAAACCTGACCCACTTATTTAAAGGCAAGGTGGGAAGTTCAAGTAATAAGTCATCATGTGTGCTTTTGTTCAAGCTGATTGATGGGGCAACGCAACAACACACACGCACATGCACACAAAAGATAACTAAAGTGATTTCGTTTATTAGGGTGTTTACTTAGCAGATATTTTCATCCTCTGCACAAAACTGGAGCCACTATAGCTTTCACTCAAACGAGACCCGTGGGACATGATGTTATAGTAAGAAACTATACAATAATTGATCTTTACTCTGTTGAAACACTTCAGGTCAAAAAGATGATTTATTGCTGACATCTGTATCAACTGCAAGTGTGGTTGGCTAACAGAGCCTACAGTGAGTGGAAATCCTCCGAAAGCCAAGGGAAAGGAATACATGTCCTAGTTGCTATATGTGCCCTGTTTATATATTAATGATGAAGCTCCCTCCTGCTGTAACGTGTAAGAGGTGCCATTGTGGTTTGCAGTTAGAGGAGTCTGAATAATTCTAATGTAATCAATCTTTTCTATGAACACCCACAAACATCTGTTCCAGAAACCTTTCATTTTCTTAATAGATGATAAATGTCTGACTGTCTTTTCCTGGCTGGAATAAAGGACCCACCCAATGATGAGTAAATGATGAAGCTGGGAACCTGCTGTGTTTCATGTTCAAAAGCCATTTTACAGCAACATTTACCAATCTGAGTTTTTGTTAACAATCGTTGATAGGTTTGTCCTATAGAAAAATAATAGCCCCTCAGACACGCTTGCAAAACTGTGGCCTTTAATTTAATTAAAAACAAGATTTAATTCACTAAAATTTCCCCAGAGATGAGCGAGCGACACAGATAATTTCCTGACTCATTCCTGGACACAGAAGGCACAAGGTCCTAAATCTGAAAGAAAAAGACACACTGTCTTCAAATGGAGTTTGCGAAACACTAAAAAAACAATCCAGTCATAATTTTCTAATGCGATCATTTGGCGGGGGTGAAATAATTTCGGTTGAACAGGGATTGGAAGACATTTACTGCACAAAATATTTATAGTAGGTGTGGCTGTCTTAGAGTGCCCGATAGTTCCAGCAGAATTCCCATTCATGCTTCAAACAGTCAATCAAACATGAATCACAATTGGAGGCTGGTTGAATATCAGCCAAAAGATGAACTATCAGGTTGTGTGCAGAGGAATCTGGCAGGTTTGCTAATAATAACAAGTGAAGCTAAAAGTCAGTGTGTCAAGAAGACGGAATTAAAATAATTAAAACGTATGTTTAAAATACTGTAAAAACTACAGTATGAAGCTGAAAAGCTCATACACATTTTTTTTAAGTAAGACAGAATGATTTACTTTAGTTTATTTACTTAATTTGGATAAGGGACAATATACAAAGCACATTAATCTCAGACAGACCAATCATGCTTTGTACCAGATTTAGCTTCTAGCTAGTTTCCACCTGTACTGCTTTGACAAGTGAAACAATCTAGAACTAAAATGTATTCCTACCTAATCCGATAAACTGTGGTACCTATAACGTGACAGGTCCACAAAAACATGGCTGTAAAATCGTATGTATTCTTTATTTTATCCCAGTGATGATGGCACTTCTTGAAACTTGTCATCATTGCTGTAGGTGTAAATGTGCTCTTCTGGTTTATATTACTTGCATCACAGGAGGGAGTCTCATGAGAAGTCTGATGGGACTACAGATTTGCATTGTGTTCAGTGGAACATTAATTGAACCCCTATTGTCACTGGGCTGAGAAACCTGAACTTTTAAGTGTAATCATTTGTCTCCAGATAACAGTAACAGTGTACCATCATGCAAGCCATTCCCAACCCCCCAAAAAGCTTCAATAAGATGTTTTTGTATTGACACTTAAGAGCTAAGTGTCTTGAGATCTTGCAACAGTGTCCCTTATCTTAGTTAAACAGAACCCCAAGTAGAAAAAGATTGCTAATTAAGACAAGGTAAGGAACATTTCCTAGTAGACATTAAGGCAAACAAACTTGCAAATAACTAGATAATCCAATCCATTGTAAAAACAAGTCGGAGTGGATCTAAATGTTTTGTTGAAAGAGAAGTGGAAATTCTGGGAAAAAAGCAGTTCTGGAACCACCCCCCCTTTATTTACCAAAAATGTTAAGGTATTATTTGAATATGAACAATCCTAATTCTGATTTCGGATTCTTCTAATCAATTGAGGTTCAATTCCTAGTTTAGAGTCCCTGGCACATGTATCAACATCAAGTTGCAAGTATTTGTTTTCAGTGGGATGTGTCAATAATTTTTTTTTGACGTGTGAACTGTAGCTAATTTCCCTTTTCATTCTTACTCACTTTCTGCCGCCTTGGTTAAAGTCTGCTCTGTGTCTGATGACTCAGCGCTGCAGGTTAAGACTTGCCTCGTGAAAATCAGTTGAATACTAAATCAACAGTGATTCCAGTCCCTTCAAATATATTGTTACTGGAGGTAAGAGGATGCATTTGAAGGCAAAAGCACTTCAAAAAGGAGGCCGACATGTTTAGGCCTTCATCGGGTCAGAGGCCAGGATCACCTACAGAAAACTGCCTCTGGAGATGGTAGGAGTTGCTCAACATCAGTGGAGCAGATGCCTGCGGAGTGGAGAAACGAAAGAAACATGATCGCCACTCACACCTCTTGTGGTGCTCACAGAACAGGACACATAGGGTGAAATATTGTCATGTTTTTGGTTTTCCAAAGTAAGAACAAAGTGGTCAAAGTAAAGGGAACATTTTACTCAGTGATGTTTGTCCTTCTGGGATGAGTGCAATACAAGAAAGAACAGATGATGGCGTGGTGCTAGTGCATCCATTTAACCTGAGAAAAACCATGGTCCTCTGGCATTTCCACTCAAAGTTCAAACACAATAATATTCTGCACAATTGATGTGGTTAGCGTTCATGTTTGTGATGTTTGTGGTTTTCTCACAAGTGCCAGTATCTTGGAGGAGAAAAGCCCTCTGGGAAAACTTGCTGGGAAGTGTGTGTGTGAGAGAGAGCGAGAGAGGGAGTAAAGAAACATATGGGAATATCTTTGTGTGCTTAATGTTCATTTTTAAGACATATTAGCAGGCAAAAAAAAGAAAGAAAACCATACATGCCTTTCCAAGAAATGTATGTTTAAAATCCACATAAGTTCACAGTGACACTTATTTAACCTCGAAAATGTTTGAACTAAAGCAGCATGATCTCAAAGAGCAGATGTTGACTTAAAGAAAAAAGAAATACGCGAGACTAAATGCATGGAGTTTGCACAGAATGTGTGTGATTGAAAGCAGAGGAACATTGCAGTGTGTGTAGGGGTGTATGCACGGATGTGTGTGTGTGTGTGTGTGTATCCTCTTTCAGGTGGCCAAATTGCCCTGTCTTAGTTAGCACTGCTTGTTGTGCGGTGACTGAATCCACAGACTGGTAGTGAAACCCAACACTCACTCGGGGAAGAAAGCCTTTCTCAAAACTCTGGCTTGATTTCTTTACGAGGTGCAGTGTCACACTAGGTGGGCCTGCACACTGGGGAGTCTGCAAAACCTGACACTGAACACGCCAAACAAGCCCATGGCACTTAAAATTTACTCAAAGAAATTAAGACACTGTTTTTCTAGCGCAGGATGCCCGGCTTTTAATACAGTTGATGTAAATCAGCGACAGACAAAAGAGGCGTAAAGAGAGAGAGAGTGGAGTGGATCGGACAAAGTTGACCTCTGCTCTTGAGGCAGCGTTATTTATGTGAACGAGGTGAAAGATCGAGTCGAGGTTATGGGCAGGCTGATTCCTGGTGTTGACAAGAAACTTTGACATTT
Source organism: Solea senegalensis (assembly GCF_019176455.1). Taxonomy (NCBI): domain Eukaryota; kingdom Metazoa; phylum Chordata; class Actinopteri; order Pleuronectiformes; family Soleidae; genus Solea; species Solea senegalensis. The sequence goes on from NC_058037.1 coordinate 8,664,244, forward strand.
GGTGTAAAACTGGGGTTTGCTAATGACGTAGCGTTGCCGTATTTCAGAGTTTTTGTCGTTTCCCCGAGTGCATTTCACAGCCACACCGATGACGTGGTTTCGCTGATTGACGAGGTGAGGAGTGTACTTTTCATTGCCGAAACGGCAGCCGCACATTAATGTGACATATTCTGGACATAATATCCCTTGTTAAAACGGTTGGTTTTAAGATCTCCTTTTCACATTTCTACCTGTCTTGTTTTCTTCATCCTGCATCTGTTCTCACTCCATCCATCTCTTTTACCAGCCTCCCTGTATCACCTCTGGCCTTTCACTCTCACTCACAGCTGTCCAACCAATATCACTGCTGTCATCTACACACCCGGTCTCTCTTTATGTATCCTTTTTAAATCACTGATTGCTCTCAGTTTGTTCATCTGGCTGCCAGACATTAAACAATATGTGAACCCATATTCTCCCCAGTCCCCTTGTCCTCTCGCTCCCTGAGGCAGCAGCTGTAAATCTGAGCGAGCTGCTAACTGTCTTATCTGCTGTGTATATTGGCTGTCTCTGGTTTGCCCAGGCAGAGTTTTAATGAGGACACAGACACCCTTGTCGTCTCTGTGTGGTCTGCTCGCAGACTTAATGATATAACACTGTACTCAATAAACCTCAGGAGGCTGCATGATCAGTTAGTGGCAGCACATGGGAGACAGTGTGGAATGGATGCTAACTGGCTTGTGCTTTGTGACGCAGAAGTGAGATGGATTAGCAAGTGAACCCACACTTTTTACAAGAGCATTACAAATGGGAGGAGGGGGAAAGCAATTTCCCCGAGCCAAACTCCTGTTTTTGTTTTTCACATGTATGAGGTCACTGTCAAAACACTGTATGTCGCAAGAACATGTTGGGGATTCAGGTCCATTAGCTGATGTAAATATCACATCCCACTACCTCTGATTTAAGTCCAATAGCAACAGACAGGAGACATGACAGAGGATAAGAAGCGTGGGCTCCAGATGCATTCAAGCAGAGAAGGTAAGAAACAAGTATGACCCAAACTGTGGTTTTATTAAAGGATGTAATTACGAATGACATCACTTTTAGAGACCAAGACACTGGGAAATGCATTTGACGCGTTTGCTAGTCAGTGTCTGTTGAGGTGAATTGCCTGGAATTGGAAATGGCTCATGACTAGGACTAATGCAGTTTCCAAAGAATCAAGCGCTGACACATTATGTACGGACATAACCAGATGTTAAACTGAGTGGGATTGTTTTTGATCAATAAGCGGTTAAAATAAAAATAAATACAGTAGGCCCTAATCCCAGGTAACATGTGATACTTTGCTTGCTGTCATACCAAGGGTTTGATGGAATGGTTTTGTCTTTAAATAAACTGCAAATGTGGCTTAAGAAGAAACCTTGTATTTAACAATAGCCTTGATCTCCAACCAACATGTCAGTTCGACTATCCAGTCTTGCTTCTTCCGGCAGAAATTAGGTAATGTCTATCCAGGACAAACCTTGAAACTTTCATCTATACTTTCATTTCTTTACTTTTGGACTAAGTTAGCTCTGTGTTCCCCTGCCTGAACAGAGTCTTCTGAAATTACAGCTTGTCCAAAATGCAGCAGCTAGACTTATTACAGGGACCAGTAAAAGAGACTACATTTCTCCTATTCTAGCTTCACTACAGAGGCTTCAAGTACTTTTTAGAACTGATATTAAGTTTTTATTGTTGACCTTTAAGGCCCTGTACTGGACATGCACCAAACAATCTTTAAACACCATGTGCCCAGTCGTAACCTGGTGTTTGGTGACAACCAAAGACTTGCTTGTCATTCCTTAAACTCGGCTGAAGTCCAAGAGTGAGTGGGCCTTCTCTTTTAGGGCATCCACTCTATGGAACTTGAGGAAATCCACATTGGAGTGCTCTTTATCCACATTTAAGTACCTTTTAAAGACACACTTTGTGCCTAGTGTGCTTTCATAGGTCTAAGTGTACAGATTTTAGCATTCAACTCTTTTTACACTTAACTGTCTGCCTTTAATTGCTTTGTAACTGTATTTTTGTGAGTGTAAGTGCTACATAAATAAAGGAGTGCTGTCAAACGATTAAAATATCAATTAATCGCATTAATGTCATAGCAATTAATCGCACATTTTTATCTGTTCTAAATGTCCCTTGATTTCTTTTTGTCCCATTATTTTTTTCCTCATTTTAATGCTCTTATCAACATAGAAAAGTGGATTGGTTTGCTTTGTGCAAATGTTTTTTTTTATTGAGACAATATCTCGGTCACCCTGCATATTTTGAGTTATTCCAGTTATTGTGAGAGCTGCACAATAATGAGAGAGGCTGTGTATCACCCTGCAGTGCTGTGAATAAAGTGCCGTTCTTCAACACAGACGGAGTCCTGTGGTTTAATGTGCTGCTGCTGTAACGAGCTAATCCAAGCTAATGGAGCTAGCGGTCTTCGCTGGTCTCCTTACTAAGGTCCGGGGGTCTGCCAGCTTGGTTGGTAACACTGCATACATCATTACTTGGATGTGGGGAGTGTGTCGAGAAATCATCCAGGCTGCACTGGATACGGAGAAGCGTACAGTGCGCGCCATCCACTCAAAACGTAACGTTAGCCTATTACTCTTTGAGTAATAGGCTTTAAAGAACATTATTCTTGTGTTAAAAAATTGATGCTGTTAAAATGGGTTTGCATTAACGCCGTTAATAACGCGTTTAACTGACAGCACTAAAATAAAGTGCACTATTATTATTATTATTGTTATTATTATGAATGGTGAATAGGTAATCAGACACTTTATTATACAGTATGTTAGTAATACCTCTTAATAATAATAAACGCATAACGAATATTTTAACTGTTAAAGTAAATTCATAAACATTTGTATTTCAAGAAACACCTCACTTTCTTCAACTGTTTGACTGTTAAACAACTTTCAAACGGCTGCCAGAAATTGAAAGATGATTAAACCAAAACAATATGGACTGGGTTTCTTGCTCGATGTGTTCCAAATCACCCAAGTTGTTGTACTCGTAAAATATTTTTATGGGCTTTGTTAGAAATTTCAGACGTTGAGAACAAAACCAGCTGAAATTATTTGAGAACCATATGAACGAGTTTGTACTTCCTGTGCACATTAAAGAATGTGGCGTCATGCCGCCCAGTGCAGCTCCAAATGTGGTCTGATGTGATCGCCTATAAATGTGTCTTCAGTCACCTGCACTTAGAGGTTATTAAGTGTATAAGGGTAATGTCTCATTTGTAAGATATTTAGATGTGGAAACGGCAGAGTTGTTAAGGTTATGGTGATTAAATTATTACTTTTGACGATAAATTGTTGTTAGTAATTTTCAGTGATAGTTAGGTGATGAGTAAATAATTGCCTGTTTAATTAACTTGCCTGTAACTGACCTGCCATGACCTGTATCGCCACTAACTCATAAACAGTAGATAGTGCAACACTGACAGTTTACTGGCCAGACGCCTCCGATGAGTAATGGTGTCAAACAGATATAAATACTGTACATTACAGCAGCTTAAAATAGCATAAATTCACGTCGGAGGAAGTGTCTAAATCCTAAACTAAACACATTTCCTCACGCAACCATCCTTCACTGATTAATTAACTGAAAATTGTCAACAGCCTAAACACAGATCCAGTGCTGCCAGGGAAATGAGGACATGCATTCTTATGTACTGCCCTAATAATTAAATTCATACATTTGGGCGATTGGTAAAATACACCAGCTGAGCCAACGTTTAAAAACTGAGGTGTTTTTTGGTTGAATCCCTGGCCACAAATGGGAACTGAAAACATGCACAGAACTCATTTTCATAACACAAGACTTAGTCTGTAGTATGCAGTAAACATGCACAACCTACTTTCTTTCTGACCTGTTCTAAGTGAATACGTTTGGAGTTCCGTGTTGTAGTTGTAAACCACTGACCCTAATCAGCCACAGTTTTCCATGTTGGTCCTCCAACTCAAGCTGGAATTCACCCTACTGTTGCAGATGCTTTGTGTTGGAGGCTTATACTTTGGCCTCTTTGAAGATGACCCACATTCTACACATGGCTGAGGACACAGCAGGAGAAAGGACTACTTTCTGACCCTGCACTACTCTGACCCGTTCATGACCTCTGCTGAAAAAGTAAGGCAGGGATCCCTTCAGTGAACACCATCAACCAAAACACTGACCATTAACATTCTGCTCGAACTAATCAAAAAAGTTGGTCCATGAACAAAGGCCATGTCAAGCAAATGTGTCTTGAAATGTTTGCTAATTCAGCTAGACTTAACATTATCAGATCTTGATTTGTTTGGTTACGCAAACTGATGCCACTGTCTCTTTTTAAACCCCAAAATCATCTGTGTTACCAAAACATATGTAGGCTTCCTGCAGATGTATTTAAAAAAAACAATCAACTCACTGCTTTGATTAGACTTTCCTGTTTGGACAAAGAAAACATTTTGGGCAGGTTAACAATCCCAACCCAACAATCCCCCCCCGACCTCAAATATTCCTGCCAACCACCGGTGGTTTTGGAAATACTCAAACACAATGAAACCAACAGGCAGTCTGGTGGGATTGATGGATGCCTGTTTTCTGTGGTAGTTCAGCACACGTGGATGTTGACTCTACCACCTACAGCACACCAGAAAAACACATGAATTTGTGAGTGATTTTGCACTATCATGATAAACGTCTGTGGTAAGCCATAGAAGTTCCTCTACTCTTGGCCTCTTTAAGTGAAACCACAGAACCGTGAGAAATACCAAGCTGGTTTTTAGGCCACGGCTGCCTGTAAAACACTAAGTAAACTTACAACGGCAGTGATGGGTGCTCATAAACATCTAACCAGCGATAGATCATCATCATTAAGGCCAGTGCATACAACCGTTGATATAGAAACCCAAAATCTGCCTGAAGGTTTCTCTATTAACATAGCAACCAGTTTACCTTACTGTGGTCTCAATAACAGATAAGCATTATTTTCTTTTCCTAAGCATCACCCGAGTGTCTAATAAGTTCTACTGCAAGTTCTTGAATGTAAACCCTACCTTTAGTTATGACTGTCACAGGCTTACCAGCAAGAGTTTAACAGTCCCTTCTCATCATGAAAACAACAGACAAACATGCATTCTTGGATGAAACAACCCACACAGACAATTGTATTTTGTCCATCCATTCATCCACCTGGACTTCTTGAAATAGGGAATTTGTTGCCCTTTATACTGCATCACCTGTTCATCACCATTGCATCACCATTAGAGGTCACTTAAGAATAAAAAGTGACTATGGGTCATAACAATTTGCTTGCAGACAACTATAGGGGTTGTTTTGTGCTGGAGGAAAGTCTCTGCCATTTGGTTACCTTAGTTTTAAACAATTAAAATGCCTTAATTGTAATGGCATGGTCATTTGTAACCATTTCTAGAGAACCATTTCAGTAAAATATTTTGAACATTTGGAAGTCCCTTGATGGCAGCTTCAGGCCAAAATGCATCTGTCTTTTTGTTTTTCTTAAGGATTAAACATGAGCAGGCCATTACATTAAATGCATTGTTTAAAATTGTTTTCAATTTAAACACAAGTGCAAGACAGGAAAATGCCTCAAAGAGTGAGTGAGTGTGTGTGTGTGTGGTGTGTGTGTACACTTGTATTTGTAACCTCTTTATGACCTTTTCTGGAATAAACACTGAGCTTCAAAGGATCAGTAGTCCTCATGGAAACCAAAAACTGGTCCTAATGAGGCAGAAATTTTGTTTCTGGGAAGCTGGCTAAGATTTAGTGATGGTTCGGTTAAGGTTAGGGTTAGGCATTAACTGTTTTTTGGTTGAGGTAAGGGATAAGACTTTGCTTAGGCTGTCCAGTAAATGCCAGTGTAGACCTTAAAAGAATAGCTGTGTGAACCTGTGTGTGTGTTTGTGTGCGTAGTTTTGGTTGCCTGCACCTCTAAAAAGGCCCACTGAGGCCAGGTAGGGAAGTGAGGAATAGTTGTTTGTGCACAAAAGACTGCGCTTTTTGTCACCTAGAGGAAAACTGCGTGCCAAAACTCGTATGTGATGTAGATAGACGACAGGCCAGACAGCATATGGCCTCAGTGTGTGTGTGTGTGCTATTGTGTGTTTGAGTGTGCATGTGTGTGTGATTTAAGCATCTAGACGGCACTGTGGGCCTCAAGAGACAGATTTCTCCGTTTGATTAGTTTTCTTTCTCAGACCACAGCCCCCCTCCTCCAGAAGCTTGGAAAAGATTACAGTCCATTTCTGTCTACTTTTTAGTTCACATTTGCCATCAGTCAGTTTTCAATCTGTGCCACATGTAAATGCATATTTTAGCATTTACTTGTGTGATGTCTACATTGAAAACAAAAACAGAATGAAAGATGTTCTTTGACAACAGTGTAGGGGGAAAGCTATTTCTCAGAGTAAAGATTTCAACATGGCTGTGATATTCTCCTCACTAACTCTGACTTTGGCATCATGTTTTCTGCAGAGAATGATGCAGTGAAGCGGGGGTAGTTTGGAGGTTTTTCTTTGTTTGTACATAAACAAATGGAAGCAAAAAGCTTTTCTTCTGAGGGGGAGGAAAGTCTCTAAATTTGTTGACTTTGAGCACATGCCAGTTTCAGTGATGTTAAGTGAGGGGCACACAAACAAAAAGTGAAGCAGAAATCCCCAGAGAACACACTCACATCTCTTCTCTCTCCCACCTCCATCTTTCTCTGTGGCTGACTCTTTCTCTTTGCCTTTTTATCTCGCTTCCACCTTGCTGGTTTTGTAAAAAGTCAATATTGACCCTCTGTCATAAAGTAGGATGTCAGATCTAACGCAATTTATTGCACTGGCCTACAGTAAAACCAAGAGAGGTAAGCTAGAGAAACAAACCCGCTTCCCTTCCCCCACACATGTACTTAAAAAAAGCTACGACATGGACAAGGTGTGAGGAGAAGAAGAGGCAGATACATTTCTAGAGATGTGACGAAGGAGGAGTTTAAAGCCATTAGGTGCAAGTGGGGGGAGGCAGGGTGTCTTCAGAAAAATGGCAAAAGGCTTGAAAGTGGCAACGGAGGGCAGTGAAGGGGAAGAAAACGGGGAGACAGGAGGGGTGAGAAGAGTTTCAGGGTGGCAGTCAAGGCTACTGAAGCTCCACAGGAGTTTGGGAACCAGTGAACCTTGCTTTACCCCCTCCTTCTTCTTCTCTTCTCATCCCCCCCTTCATCAATGTGAGGAAAGCCTCCCAGGGCGTCGGCGATATATTTCCCATGAGCTTTAACATGCAGCCCATTAACCCTCCTCTATAACATCCCGCGCTGTTAACATGTGTCCCGTGAAATCTTTTCATGAAAAAGAAAATAGTATTTTTTAGAGAACTGAATAACATGTCCACACCTGTATGGCATGAACATGATGAAATGAAAGAAGAGGCAGTTGTACTTGTGGGGGAGGATGATGTGAGTCGGGAGGTGGATTTTGAACTTATGGTTTGGCCAGCACCGTGTCCACTGCATGTACACCGATACCTGCAACATGCACCGATTAGGCAATACTAGCTGTCAATCACACAATACCCATGCCACCAATAGATGATGTTTTATCCAAGTGGCAACCAGTCAACCACAAGACTCTGAACTCCTGTTCTGAAGAAATGGAAGCTCACAAATGTCCTATAACCAGACACCTCTTAATACCAGCTTGTATGTGCCATGATTCATCAGCGATTTTACTCGAAATGGGGACATAATTAACAAAATTGATTTCATATGCAACTGGAGAAGTAAGTAGTGACAGGCACCATTAACTCTCAGGAAAGTGTTTACTGATGCTGTAAATCATGGGCCAAAGTCGACTCATTTTCCCACAGACGTCCATTCAGACGAGTCATTTTTGTAACCAGCGATATATTCTTACTTCCTGGTTAGTGTCAGCTCGGAAACCAGAAGACTACGAGCAATTTTTTATATAAAGTTAATGTTTTTATCACCTATTTTACTTAAATGGGACCATGATTTACAAACTGGACATGCGATATTGAAGACCTGAAACTAAAGATAGAGGCCATAAACTCCCCAGGACAATATTTACTAGCGTTATAAATCATTTGGGAAGTAGGGTCATAGGGTCACTATTTAATACAGATCACTGAGATTAGAATCATTTTTTTTGTTCTTTACTGAAAAAGAAATTCTGATCTCAGTTATATGTCTTAGATAAACCAAAAAATAAACACAAATACAGTACATTGAACGATCGAGAAACACATTTAGTCGCAAATACATGAGTAAAAGCCTATAGAATGAGTTGAACAACATAGAACGCAATGCAGTTTTACCAGCTGGACTATCGCAAACACCAAACTTCCTCTCATAATTAAAACTCTTTAAATAGCCTCTAAATTAGTGAGTAGAATAAACTTCCAGACAATAAGTGATACACTTTTCTCTCTGTGTGTGTATGTGCATGTGTATGCATGTGTGTGTATACCAGTGGAAAAAGGCCCTATATCAAACACATCCAAACATGTAGACAGACAGCTCTAAGCTAATCCTGCAGAATATCAAAAGAAAGCCCTCACTCCTGAAAGAGATTGAAGGAGTGACTGCGGAAGAGAGATAGACAGAAGAGGGAGAGAGGTCAGGAAATGGGCAGGGGAGTTCAAAGAGGGGATGGAAAAAAGAGGAGAGAGGAGGAGGAGGACCTGGGAGAGAGTTAAGAGTGTTCAAGTGTAAAATGAGGAGAATAAAACCCTTTGTAGAGTGCTACTTACCCAGTGGCCACTGTTAAGCCATTTCTCGCTGAATCAATCCCTTAAATCAACTAATGCTCTGTAAACCTTTTCAGTATATATATACATATGTGTATATATATACATATATATCTAGTTTTATTATTGTTTCTAAATGGTGCATGCTCACAGCTTGTACTGATCTTAGTTTGCAACCTCTCTTCTCTCTCTGTGTCTGACTTTTAGTCATTTCTAAAGTACTGTACAGTAAGGAGGCCAGTGTGTGTGGAGTATGTTTTGTCTGAGCGTCCAAAGCGGCCCGGAGCTAGCCTGCCTTATCAGCCTCCTCTTGTCTCGTTGCCCTGGCGACACATCCCACCTGGAGGGAGGCCAGCACCCCATTAAGGAGATCAAAGCTGGGTAAAGTGGATGAAGCTCTGTCTCTCTGTCTGACTGTCTAAGAATCTCTTATTCACATGTGTTTATACCCAACTCACTTTTTCTGCTCCATGCATTCTGTATTAATCTAACGATCATTAAAAGATTGCGTTTGCTTTAACCACTATACAACATCCTTATTACTAATAATAATAACTAGACAATATTTCATAACTAACAATATTTGAAGAAACTGCAGTGGGATTCCTGCCTTCTGCCCAAAGTGAAGCCAATCTGGTATGTTACATAACATTGGTATGAATGAGATGTTGAAATGATGAGTTCAAGTTTCAAATGGAATGTCTGAATGTTTAGAAAGAAGTCAAAAAGTAGTGCAAAATAAGGGGATGGAGAGTAGGAAATGCATACAACTGTCTGAAACACAACTATGGCAGAGGAAGACAAGATACAGCACGACCGCATCTGACGTCAGCTCGTATTAAGAAACAATGGCACTGGCGGCTAAAACGATGCTTTGTTCCTTTAAGAGCACAGCAAAAAAGTATTGTGTCTCTGTGACTGGTGTCTACTACTTTTTTCTACCACAACTCAACTGACCTTTTGCTTTCTGGTTTATTTTATTCATCACAGCCCTAACAGTCTATTAGTGACACTCTTGCTCACTCATACGGTTATTATTCTAGCCTTGTGATTAGCTCTGCAGCAATGGCTACTCGCTCTAGAAGTCAAATACAACCGTGTAAGTAAATGACATTAACATCTAAAAGCCACCGTTACGCAATCACACTGAAGGAGAAGGTATTAGAGAGGGAAGCTAGAGGGAGAAAAAGGGACTCCGAGACAATCTTATTGTCCTAAATTAGCTGAATATTTGATGTGTGCAGTCTAATCAGCTGATCTGAATCAGCTGTGTGTGGCCCCTGCTGGTAGTAGTTGATATCGTGAGGACGCCAGATTTATTGTGTTTGTGCCCAAACAGTGGGAGAGCATATTGTGCTGTATGGACAAGAAGTTGAAGTTGAAGAGAAATGCAGAACAACCTCTGGTGTGTGTGATGTCATCCACACTAGCTCAGAATCTTGTAATTGAGCTGAATGTTTTGACATTTGAAGTTTGAACTAGTTAACAGGCAAATGACAGAAGTAGTAGAAGAACCCTTAGCAAAGTGCTTCACAATTTAGCGCATAAAGCAGATATGACATCAAATTTAATAATTAAACTTTAACACATAGTCATGTTATTTCTGCTACTAGAGTCTCGATATCAAAACAATAACAGAAGACTTGGGTTGAGGGAGTTGTGACGCAGCAAATACACACAATAAAATGCAAAAGCAAAAGACAACACACTGGCTAACGACTGTAAGAGTGCCAAACATTGATTTCCTCACTCTGATTCTTTTATAGGGAGTTTGCATGAAAGTTATGTAGTAAGTGGACGGTAAAGTGGAAAGGTTTTAAGATATTTTGATGCAAACATGTTGCACTTTATATTGTGAAATAGAGAGAGGTGGAACATTATGTGTAGATGGTTCATTCATCTATCTTATGAATTATTCCTGCAATTTATGTCTTTCACGTGACTAGCCATACCGTCAACTTACTCTTTCTTGAGAGTAAAAAAAAAGAGTCATTAATCAACACATGTGCTTCTTGTTTCCTCTTTAGTGCGGACACTAATTACTCTCAACTCTCCACACTTTGCTGAGTGAGCAGGAGTTGAAAGACTAAGTCATGTTTTTACTCCACAGGAACACCCACAGCCACTTTTTCATATTTTAGCAATGTTTGATTATTCTGACCATAAAAAAACAATCATTCTCCCTGTTTGTGTAAGTTTGAAATATAAAACATAAATAGTACACGAGTGACAAGGTCATCTCTAAAAACAGAGAGAGGGGAGACGACAGCCTGGCAACACAGAGAGCGCGAGTTACTCCCATATGTCTCCTCGCTCCGTTTGCTGTGTTTTAAGGAAAAGTAGCTAAACCGTGCGGCTGTATTCAACACCCCACTGTTCCCTGGATGAATGAAAAGTGGAAGTTGGCCGAGAAACGGCTAACTACCAAGAATGAGACGCTTCCGCCAATAACTCCACGTACATAAAACACCACTCTAATGTAATTGTAGAATGCAGTAAAATGAAATGGAACAGACTTGTAACTCTACCTCACATTTTAAGGTGAGTAGGGGAAGTGGCCTTGCGTAAATCCTATCATGTTTTTTTGTCTTTTCTTTTATTTCACTTTTAAAGAAAGCAAAGCAATGTCACCGAGGAGCGAATAACTCTGCAGCTTTTATGAGTGCTTTGTGTAATGTTATCCATACACATGTGACATACAGTCCATGCATAATCTTGCCATGTTTTGACACCTTTGTCAAACACTATGAAAGTATTCACAACTGGTTTAAACACTCACAGACACACGGCAAATGTCACAATCTGAATAGTGCCACTATTATGATTACATTTAACCCTTTCTTTCCTGTCCTCGGGAGGTTTTACAGTTCTGTGCATTACACCATTCCTCTGCTTTTTGCTGTATGTCTTAAAGCACCAGCTTTTGCCGTTTCATCCTAGATTTCAGTAGCCGCTTCCTTCCTCCCACAGAGTCTGGAAAGCCGGTTAAATATTTGTTTCTCTCTGTTAAAAGCTTTCGGTAAAATGGATATTTGCCCCACTGACTACACCTGGCCACTCTGGTAGGACATTTGTTGAATGAGAGGAGACAGGAGAGTCCTCCTCAGCTTTAAAATGGATGTGCTGTTTCTTAATTTTACATAACTTCAGTCAGTTGGAAAAAAAAAATACTGACTTCTTTCTTTTAACGCACCATTCATTTATGTCTTGTTAACGACATGGCCATTCTTCTGTGAGCTGCCTATTGTTTTATTGCGCCATTTAAAGGAGTATTTTACCCTAAAACCCCTAAAATAAAACAAAATAAACAAACAAACAAGACAATTCATGAGAACTGCTATTAAAACGCTATAAACCGCACTCCAAAACAGATTTCCCCGAGTGGATTCACTGTGCCGTCCATTTGTCAGATATACATGCCAAGGGTCATTAAAGCCATTTATGGTTTCAGAAAAAAAGAATGTTGTTGTATTTCAAGTCGTCTATTTCTTACATCACTGTGGAATAAGCAGAGAAATGTAGCCAAGGTTGAATGTGTTGTACTGAAATGTGGAGCAGAAAAAAACAAAAAGACATTGTGTTTAGCTATAAACATTTTGAAGCCTTTGTAACCGGATACTGTTAGAAATGGCACTGGAGCTGATTGTGTTGTAGTGTTTTGTCACAAAGGTTAAGAAAGTGACAGTTGATCGCGCCATGATCGCCATTTTAATAATAAATAATGAAGATGAGTCACTGATCTAGACTTCAAGTCAGTCCGAATGTGAACCCATCCCATGGTTACCGCAGCATCAACCTTAGATTTTCCATTACAGCACCAAACAGGTGCAGTGTTGTCTGTGTGGGAGAGGAATGCACAGATGCATCTGTGTGTATTCTACGGTATCAACAAACCTGCACACGAATGTGATGTCTCCAACAGCGGGAGTGTCTGGCCAAGAGTGTGAAGTAGTAACTGAAAAAGGCAATAATATTATGCTGCGCATAAGTGGACTGGACTTTATTTGCACTCTACACTGACGGTTCATCAGTGGGTGACGAGGTCAGTCTCGTGGTTCTGGGGAAGCAACCAGGAAGAAACAGCAGGTAAAACAACACAAAACAAATTACCTGACTTGACATGACAAAGCTGCAGTGCCTTAGGTCTTATTTTTATGAGATGAGATGAGTCCAGCTGCTGCCGACTCAATGTGTTTTGAATAACGATGACCTGGATGAATGAGAATCCACACGGACATGTTGATGATGGTGTCATTCTTACTTTGTCTGGTCTTTGTGAACAGAAACTATGTTATATTATTTGTAAACCGTGTCATTCACATGAAAACGGGCTCTGACAAGTCATACCTGACTGAGGGAGCGTTTGTGTGTATACACCAGCAGCACCATGGCAGGCAGGGACAAGAAGCATGCACTTATCCTGTCAAAGCGCTAAACAACCAAGAGTTTTGAGCAGTAGGGTTCATTTATGAAACTCTTCTGGTGTGTAGCGTGATGCATTTTATTGCCTTCATCTGTCCTAACATAAAACATCACTTCCTGTATGCAGTGCAGGAATGTTGCCAGGCGACATGAGATCTAAACACCAACTATACTGACAAATATAAAGAGTCATTTGAAGCTTATAGGCTTAATCAGTCTGAGGTTTTTGGATATTTAGTGATATATTTTTAATATGGTTCATAAAAACAACTGCTCAGATAAAAAAAGAAAAAAAAGAGCCTGTGGCAAAAGGTTAACATTTAGACTCTGTAAGCTTAGCATGCCAAAAGTCCTTTTGTTCCTCTTTTCAGCAATTGCTAGATAGAGTTACACTTTTTTTAGGCTTTTATGCTTTCAAATATAACACAAAATCACGTGCAGCACAAGCAATGTGTGTTTTCAGTTAGACATTTCATTGTGCTGCTGGATGACATGACATCGATCCATTCAAGCATTTGCTTCTGAGCCCAAACCAGAGGTTTTATTGAAAACAACACACAAGCAAAGTTTTTGGCTGCCATGCTGCTGTAACATTGGATAAGAATTAGGCTATTTAAAAGTTTTCATCAGTGGTTTTATGTTTAGGTTTAGTTTTTATGGTATCTGAGAACTTTTTCCATCCATGTGTAGTGGGAGTTTCTGGACAATATGCGTGCCAGGTTTGGCCTGGCTCAGGATCTGAGGAGTGCAACTTGTGAAACCGTGGTTGGTGGAAATCACTTAAGACAGCCCAACAACACTCCTCTGCACAAATAGACGGCTGGAGGTTATGCATACAATGGTTTATAAACATTAATACGGTGGTTTATTCAGAGCACCCGATGAACCTAAACACCGTGCAAGTACACGACTGCATACTGTACACACAGAAAAGAATGAAATGAAACTCACTCTCCCCCGCAAATCTACATTTGTGTTTCCTGTTCAGCCTTTGCTAGACAGCTACAGTGCCAAAACCAAACGCTCCAAAAAAAAGGAGAGGTATGTGATTAAATATATTCAATCAGTTTCCAAGGTTAACTCACAAACAGAGTCCCTGTAGAGAGAAGCACTCAAGCAGCGACTGGCAGGTCTTTAGGAAACACCAGCAAAAGCCATTTTCCACTTACAGAAAGTCTTGTCATCAGTCTTCTCAAGTGCCCTTGTGGCACCAGCTGTAAGCCACCTATGCTTCTCAGATCAAAGTGAGCCACAGAAATACGGGAACTTTGGCTTTTCAAGGAAATTGTTATTTATACCAACAAAGCTGTTATACTGCCAGGTCGGACACTAAAGATGGGTTTTTATTTTTGCATCAGAAGTATAATTTCTTCATTTTAAACGGCATCTCGAGTCAAGCGTTTTGTACAATGGTCCAATCTTAAATAACTGGCCAGGAAAAGGTCAAAAGTAAGTATAGTATAGAGATCTCTGATTATTCACCCCCAAAAAAGAATGGGCATCCCAGTGGCCTAGGGAGGAACATGGTGACCATGTAATCTCAAAGAAGCTAAATCAAGGCTCTCTCATACTAAATATCAGGGCAATCTATCCTGCCTGTGTTGAAGTACTGAGTGTTGACCAAAATGATGGACCGGCCATGGCTGCCTTTTCAATGAGCAAAGAGCAAACATGTCTAAAACGTTACAGCAAATGTCAGGGGACAGGACTAGATCTCACACTTGTTGAGTATAAATGAAAAGATCTGGCAACTGAATTTGTAACAAATGGCCGACGCATCACTTTACCAGTCTATAAAATTTCCTAGCGTAGGTGTGCGGAACCACCAGCATCCCGTTCAGTTTTACCTGAAGTCCAAGAACAATATCAGTCCTCAGCGAAGGATTGTGTTTTCCACAAACGAAGTTCCCACAGAATCTCTGCAGAGCTGTTTCGCTTCATTCAGCCAGGAAAGTTTTTCCTCCCTATCTACAACTCCATATGGGTTTGTCTGTGTCACTAATGTTTAGTACGAGGCTGCGGTTTTCAATGAATGGCTGTACTGCCGCACTGAATTCACATGTTTGAAACACATCATGTAAATGATGTTGCAAATCTGCGCCACTCAGAATATCCCTTCGCCCCACCTGCTTTCATTTCATTTTTGACACTCTTACACTGTTATCACATATTGATCGAAATAATGACTCAACTCTAAAGAAACAACACAAGAGCTGTAATGAACCTCAGTAACTTCTACATACAACAGCGTCACTTTTCACTGGCGTTAGAAGACATCGCAGCCCCCACCAATCAGCAAACGAGCGACCTCCGCCTGCCACTAAATGAGGGGGAGTAGAGGAGTGAGAATCAGAGGGAGGAGGAGAGGAATGTTAGATGGGGTGGGGCAGTTCAGTAGTCGTGCTTACTTTACTCTCTAGGTTAATTACCATACTGACAGATTGATTACTGAGAGTGACAGAGGAGGGGGGTCTGGCAGCAGCTCCCAGCTGTACTCCTTAACCTTCAAACTGTGTGTGTGTGACAAAATGAGACTGAAACAGGAATTGTAAAACATCTCTGTAATAGTTTCACTTTGTGTGTGTGTGTGTGTGCTACTGGACACCTGGAGTTTGAATAGACAGCGTTTGGGACGTCTGTATCTGTATACTTTTCATTTCAAGGGTCGCTGCAGAGGTCCTACGTGTCACCACAGTTGGAAAACAAACACACGGACAGACACGCACACAAACATGCAATCAT
The DNA here is from genome assembly GCF_019176455.1 of Solea senegalensis. Taxonomy (NCBI): domain Eukaryota; kingdom Metazoa; phylum Chordata; class Actinopteri; order Pleuronectiformes; family Soleidae; genus Solea; species Solea senegalensis. Next base: position 8,680,180 of record NC_058037.1, read on the forward strand.
TTTCCTGTCAGCAGGTTCTGGCACTGGTCACATGTGTTCATTATCATAACTCTGCGCTGTGGCAGATACAACATACACACAGGTCCAATGATGAAAAACTGCGAGTCTGACGCAAAACAGTGGACGCAAATGTGCACGTTAACACTTGATGATTCCCAAACACGTTCACATATCCACAACAGCAAATGTAAATAAGACACGTCGCCTGACCTCATGCACTCAACTGAAAGTGTTTGTGTGGACACTAGTTTCAACACAGCTGCTTTTTATTTAGTTTTAAGCTTCATTTGATACACAAAAACTACACCAAAGTGTAGTCTACTGCAAGCCTGCTGCTTTGGGTACTTAATGAATTAATGAAGATCTCAAGTGTATAAAATGTTTCAAATCTGATGATGCCGACTTCCAGGCCCAGTGTCACACATAAACTCATTGACCTTCATCCTTCGATATTATAGACGCTCAAGCAGCCAGGCAAGGGATGAGTAAAGAGATGAAGAAGGAAGTGAAAGAAAACGAAGGCTGTCTAAGTAGCTTAAGTGTTTTTTCTTTTTCTTTTTTGTCTTCATTTGTTGGGGATCAAAGCTGGCTCCTGCTTTAAGAGCTGTCTCTTTCATAAGGAGGATTAGAACCAAACGCAGCTCCAGCTCCCACTGAGGAGGAGGAGGAGGAGGGGTGCGCTCCATTTCCAGCACAGGTGGGTCGTTTTACAAGCACGAGGAGGCTAAAAGACACCTCATTTGAAAAAATATCCTGCAAAGTCTTTTTGGACAGCGCTGCGTACTGGATTGTGATATCCACACACAAACCAGCCTTTTGATACTGTGGAGGGCCAGTATGTTCGGGGAAGCCCTTGCTCAGCTAAACCTAACTCCAACTCCAGTCTGTCGGAGTAATTCAACAGGTAGGAGATGAAACACTGCAGAGTTGAACAAGTACACTGTAACCTGTGTGTGTCCTTGTGCAGAATCTGAGTTAAAATATGCCGAGTTGTCAAAACTTCATTTGTACTTATACTTAGATTATAAAGCTCTTAAGTTTGGCTGTTGATACATATCAGAAACGAAATCTTTATTATTATACAGGCACAGAAAAACAGCGTAGCAAGGACAAACGCTGTCTTCATGTCTATATTGGGCCGTCCTATTTCATATCGAACAAAAATAGATCCGTGCAGCTGTCAGTCCACCTAGCCAGCACCCTCACAACACAGGTGACTGTCATCCACACCAGAACAAACAACGCGACAGATAACGGCTTCTTTACAGTGTGCTTTTGTGTGTGTACCCAACAAGCATGGGGGTGGCCATGTAGGCTAAATGCCACAAGTAGTTTTCATTAATAGTGCTGGTCAAGCATTGTGACATTTGAGCGGCCCTTTGCCTCACAACGAGACGACGCAACTGCCAAAACCTGCACGGTCACACAGCAATAACCTTGTCGGACTATGACAAGCGTGTCCTCTGGCTGACAGTCGTTTTATGAAGACTGTGGATGTGTGGTCAAAAGATGTGTCATGGGACTGGGTGGTGGGGTGATCGCCATTGTTTTCAAATGAATTAAATATTTGTGTATTTTTGGCAGCCTGGTGTCTACGACAGTGTGTGTGTGTGTGAGAGACACACTATGGTGCTGCAGGCACCTGGATAGATACAGTGAATGTCTATGGTATCACATAACTGGGTCAACTGATTTTTATCAGCAGGGATCCACAGATAAGATACAGATAATATAACACGGACATGTTGTCTTTAATATATGTATCACAATGTTGTTTTATTGCTCCATTCAGCAATTTATGATAACAAACTTAAGCGGTTTGACATTTATGGACACACAGTTAGTTTGCATCGTTGCTCAGAGTTACTTAAACTAACTACATGAATTTTGTACATGTGCAAAAGAAATCCTGTATGGAAACACATGATAATCACATGAATGACTAACTAATACAAACTGTCATTTTGCATTTGAAACAATACATATACAGGAAAAGTAGATGTCCAGAACTACTAGGACAAGAGGAGGGCTCAAAAAACAGATATTTTATTCACAATCATAACAAAAATCTTAACTGATGCAGAGGGATTCCGTGGCATAGAGAACAATCAGAGTCGGGAAAACAGCTAGCCTCGCTCTGTCAAAATGTTTAATTTACAAGTGTAGTGCAAGTGTAAAACTGATAAGCTGTGCTTTCCTGTTTTGTGCTTTCCCTGTGATCCTCAGATACCCCTGTCTACTCCACCTGTCATCGAGTCAAGTTAAGCTCGGTCCTTATCATTTAGCCGTTTTTACCTGGATTACGCTCTGAATGGACCGTTCAGTGCTGCCACAGCAGCTACTCCCAACCAACTTCCCTTTGCGCCAGGTCCACTCCACTGAATCTTAAATCCACATGCCAATCTTCCCAGTCCCTTCCCCTTTTTACAAATCCATAAGCCTGCGAAAATAATACCATGTTAACCTCCAAGACGAGATCGGCACAGGTCAACGCACTAAAAGCAGTAAAGATTAAGTTTTTATATTACAAAATGCTTAGCTGGATGCCCTAAGCTCACAAGGGGTAGATCCAGCCTGTGTTTTGAGTGTAACCAAATAAAATGAAAACATATAGTACATTCAAACCCAGGACTAAAGGCAGTAAAATAACATATGTACAGCAGTTTCTTGTTTAGGGGTTACCAGACTTGCAGTTGTGCCGGGTCAACACACATTTCTTTGTAAGGTGACGAGCAGAGGAGGCTGACATGTTCAGAGCTGTTTCACTTTGTTTCCGCTTTATACACAAACAATGTCCCACTGTCATCACTCCATCCCTCAAATACCAAAGGGCCCCCTTAAGAGTGGGGCCCCCATGATTTCTCTTGTAGAGCAAGACGTCTCCAACGAAGGAACTTTTACTCCATGCAAGCTCAAAGTGCTTCTCTTCAAGAAGCCTTACATCCAAAATAGATCTGCTGATCTATCTAGCATTACTATACTTGTATATATACTAGTATACACACAATGATTTTCCACACTGATAATGTGTCTGGTCCCACTTCTCCCTTGTGACATTAGTATTGCATGACACTCTGAGTGACATATAACCACACGCTCCCTGACTTTACTTTGCAACTGGTAGTCGATCTCTCACCCTGTAAACCTGCCGGCTTGTGTTAGTGGGCGCTTTCTCACAGGTTATCGCTCTCACAGCTGTTTTTTCATGTTCTTCTGCTGTAATTTAAGCTACTCTGCGATGATAATGGATTTAGCAGTTCCCTTTTAACAGCTCTCTGACCAGATGTGCGCAGCAGCCTCAGGATAGACGGCTAAGTATCACTCTGTCTTCATTTCGTCTAAGGTGGTCTTCCATTTTCAACTAGGTAAGGCTCACCTGGAGGGTCCCCACCACGCCTCATAATTACGCTTAACATTTTCATCCTATACACTCATCTGATAGTTCTTACCCCGCCTCTGTGCATGGTCATAAAACCTCATCTGATCCACTCCAAAATCTTCGCTGATTATCCTGACAACTGTTAATTAACTTAACACTTCTTGCCTGTGGTAAAAAAAAGAAGTATTTTACTTGAAGCTAACTGTCTTAAAGGAATAGTAAGTCTTTGGGGAAATGCTTTCTTGCCATAAGGTAGCCAATTTACAGCTTGATATCCCAGTCTGTTAAATATCAGAACTACAGAAGCTGATTTGTGGAGAGATTCTTAGAGTTTCTCCCCACATCCCCCCACTGCTTGCTCCACAACACTGTTGGAAAACCACAAATTATAAACCACGGTATGCTCTTTCTTGTCATTCAACGTCAGTGGTCTGCAGGTGTCACACACAGGTCAACCTTTTCAGCCCAAAATGAATCTTTATTTTAGTTAATCTTAAGCAAACTTCAGAAAGCAGATATGACTACTTTCGTCATCAGTCATTATCACACTTTGCACTAACCAGTCTGCTTCAGCCACACTGTAAATGGTACAAAGGAAACCACATCGTCTTATCTCACTCCATATTCATTTACCTCCAAATTCCCGACCTGATGGTCACACTTCATTAAGCATTAACAGACAGATAAAGTCTTAAGAGGATTAAGGAGAAGATTATTTCTCAATCTGGCCTGACTCCACTAAAAGATATGATCAGTAATGAACTTTGTGGGTCACTTAATTAAAAGGGACATGATTTGAAAAAATTTAACAGGTGAATGAATCCTCCTATATCTTGTGAACAAGGACGGGATTAGAGTTGTTGCTCCTGCTTTATGAAGCATCCAAATCTAAATGACTGCAAAGCCAAGATTTCGACACTCCTAACCTTTCCCAGATGTGGGAGTCAACGGAGAGATGAGGGTGTGGATGAAGTAGGTGCAGCAGCGTGATGGGAAAGTAGAGCTGAAAAGAGAGAGTGGAGCACTGGGAGAAGGAGAATATTTTGGGGTGAGTGAGAAAGAGGCTGTCACGGCCTCCACGGGTGAGGTAGGGGGCCAGAGGTGAGAGAGATGTGATCTCTGCTGTCTCTGTGGTGGGACCACGGGGGAATGACAGAATAATGAGAACGAGCATCTGACAGGAAATAAAGACAGTGTGGGCAGGGTCGCCAAGAGGCAGTAAGCCAGACATTGTTGAAATCTACAATAAACTGTGCAGTACGGGTTAAGAAAACTTCTCATAACGTGCTGCACCGGAGACTTCATGACCTTTGCTGCTCAGACTGAACATAAATAATTGATTATTCCAGAGGGCATCAACTGTACTGTCATTTTAGATATTCCTGTAGGTTTCTTCATTTTATTTAATAACTGCACTGTTGACTTCATTTTAATAAAAAAAGAAAACTTATTTTATTTATTTAATTTTCATCAGTCCCGCTCTGATTTGGCGAGGTTGTTGGGATGTCACTGTGTACATCCCAACAATGTTCCATTTTGTTGTGTCTCCTGTTTTTGCAACGTGTTGATAAACTGATGGAGTGGGACGACTACCGGATACCTCAGTAGCTCCAGTGGTGAACACTCATCCATTCTGTCTGTCATTCTAACGTGGATACTTGAGAGGTAAGGAATGAACGGCATGAAGGGCACATGGAGAGGTGGGGGGGGTGGGGGGGCGGCGGCTTTGAAGTATCTTCTCCGTATATGTCATTGTCAAGAGTGTTCATTCAGAACGGACTCGGGACCCCTAAGCAACACAAACAAACAACCGAAACAGTCCTCAGCACTGCCTTCGACTCAAATGAGGCAGAGCGGGAAAGAGCATTTTTGTCATTCTGCTGAAGACAGAACTGATGTGGCGTTCATCAAGTCTGTGACCTCTGTTTTCGGACACTGTCGGTTTGTTTTCCAGCAATTTTCCCAAAGTAATGGGATAAAAATGAACAACAATCACGTAAACAAAATGGTAATTTAGCTTTCAACAGGGCAACTGTTCAACATTGGTTTGCAATTTAACTGGCATGAAAGTCTGGACCAAGAAATTCCTTTGTAGATGCGGCGTAACTGTAGCTTGCGTGTCTTGCCTTGATGTGGTTTTGACATCCTCAATAATGAAAGCAAATGACTGAGCAAATGCTTCCTGGCTGGGAGATCAGGATCACTCATATAATTTGTAATGCTTGCTCACTGAACACAAAGACAGCAGCTCTATGAGCAATGCATGAGTAAGGAAATTAGAATCAAAAGACTTAAGCGATGGAATGGAAAGAAAAGTAAGTTTGAGACCACAGGTGTCAAAACTCAAGGCCCGCGGGCCAAATCCGGCCCGCCCATGCAATTGTATTCGGCCCGCGAGATAATATGCTATGTCTTTCCAGCTTTTTTTTCCACAAAATTAAAATGTTTGATATCTGGCTTCCTACAGCAAATTATTGGTTAAAATAAATGTGACGACAGGACTGTTTGTGCTGTTCTACTGAAGAAGGAAACAGGCAAGACAGAAAGACAGGAAATGGACAATAGAATGGTTATTTGACCTCATCTGGCCCTCAACTTGGACATAGCTGACATAGTTTTTAATTTCGGCCCCCTCTATTATTGAGTTTGACACCCCTGTTTTAGACTGATGTAGCTCATTCATTCATTCATTTAGTTTTACTTTGTTTTCTTGTTTTGTTTTATCAGCCAATTTCCTCAAAGGTGGTTTGATGTCTGACTAAAACTTGAACTTGAATCTAAATCACTGGACCTTTCACATTTCATCCAAAGGCTAGTCTGGTTCCAGACCTCAAAGTCTCCACAGTCTGTCCAGATTTCTGTTTTCCTTTGTTTTCCTCTCCTTGCACTTTAAATGTGTCAGGTTCTAGCCTGGACTACCATCAGAGCTTTGCAGTCAGGATCAGGAATGAAGACATTTGAGCAAGAGGTGGAGGAAAAAAAGGTTTGAATCTGTTTTGGCAAAACTTGACAAAGTTACAACCAACTTGCGTAATGATAATTATAGGCTTTTTTGGGCGAAAAGCTGCTTTTTGACTTGCTGAAGTAATTGCTTGGCACTTACTTGCTTGGAGTTTTAAAACCAAACTAACCAAAGCTGAGAATAGAGAGCAAGTCATTAGTTTTTTAGGTATGTGGGCCAACCTATTAGATTTTACTGGAGGAAAATTCTGTCTAAGCCTCTAATCAATCTGTGGTAAATTTCACAACAATCCAATAAAGATTATTTGAAGTTGTGTTGGTGTTACTGAAAGGAAAAGTCAAACCAAAATTGTTAGAATTTGTCAATGCTAGACCTCGGGCTTGGTATCATTGCAGTCTGAGGTTCTGAAAGCTTTCATCTTGTAAATAAATAAAACCAATAACAAAACATCCAATTGTTTTTGGAAAAATGTCAGTCTTCTTCCAATGAGGTTGACTTTGCCACAGTGCACATGGTGACCATGGAAACACCAGGTTAATAAATGCATTTATTAATGTATAATTTGATGTAACTGGGTGTGTGTATGTATATAATTCAAAAAGAAAACGCATTGCCAGGAGAACGCAGTAGACAGCTTATGAATGTATAGATGCATGTTATAATAACAGCAATCAAAGTCTTAAAAAGAAAATAAATCAGGTTATACAGCAGTCCTTTAGTCCCTTAATAACCCCCAATTATATCAATAAAAAATTCCACTATCAGTTTTGACAATACAAATTGAGACACCCAATCCAAACTTGATGCATGGCTGCACACGTACTATACAGTACATGTGTTTAAGGAAAGACCAGAGTTTCTTGATTTAAAGTCTGTGTCTGCACGAGCAACAAGCATGAAATCGGAGCACTAACCATGAAAACTACATTTTCCGTTCCACATCATACCGACAAAATATCCATGTGTTTCCATTGAACTTGTAATAAAAACTGGTGTTGCCAAAAGAGAGTGTATTAATTAACATTATCTTTAGCTAACTAAAAAAGTAATATCGGTCTCCGTGTTTTTGTAAATGTGACCACTATGCTTCGATGGAAAAGAGGTAATTCAATTTCCAACTGGGCCCCTGCTCCACTGAGGCGTACTGTGCTTGGACCGGATCCACCAGGATCCCCTGCTAGCATGTTAAGATCACAGACGAATGGGGGCTCTCACCCTGCATACATGTCTTCAATAATGAAATGTCTTCCCTGTACCTGTAGAAGATGACAATCTTAATTTCATTTCCATGTTTAAAAGGTGGTTGTGAAGGCTGGGCCCCTGGCCATGGACCCTGAGGTCCTGCCAATTTTTTTTACTGTGCTCTTACCCATTTAATATGGATACAACAAAAACATTCTTGTGTGCACATCTTTATAAGTCAATGGGGATACATGGGAGTATTGTGATTTTCATTATCCTTCAGTTCACTGCTGGGATTCAGCCATATCTTGTGAGTGAGGTAAGGAAATTACACTCCTGAGTGCGATTTAAGATAACTGGTTGTAGTGCTTCCAATAGGCCATTGTATAAAAACAAATTACAAGGATTTTGGCTATTATAAAACTTCAGACCAATAAAATAAGCTGTTGTGCTTCAGTTTGTCAGACGAAAATTCAATATGGCTAAAAAAAAGTAGACCCCTCGGGTGTTTTATTTGATAGGCAGTCCATGTGATTGCAATCTGGCCAACGTCCCAGGGAAATGCTCTTAGACCTGTTTAATATACTGTACATTGTCAGGTCAGAGGTTGCCTAAGTACCGTAGAGCAGAATTAGTGCCTTACAACTTTCTACCGACTAAACCCTCTACCGATTTGTATAACAATAGATTTAAACACTGAATATAGCCATTCAGATATTACGGTGGAACCTAACAGAGCAAACACAAGTGTCCTAAACAAGCCAAAAGTTTGGTGTATTAAGTGTTGATTGAAAAAAGCAGATTTATGATGTTATAATACTAAACAAAACCGTAACACATGCTGACTCACAATTCCCAACTAAGAAAAGAAAAGCTTTATACCAGGGCTCATATACTGACATATAAGTAGAAGGAAAAGTTGAGATATATTAAACTGCACTTGTGTCCCACTGTGAATATATATTTTTAAATTGGTTAAAAGGTTAAAAAGAAAAGATCAAAGTGTCATCATAAGTCAAAAAACTATAAAAACAAACAAACAAACCACAAATTACATCATTTACAATTATATAAGTTACCTCTATTATTAAGCACTCTTTTGAAGGACACTGCAAAAATATTGATACGCACAGTATTTAATATTTGCAGTTTAAAACAGTAAAACTGACCAAATATACTGCAGAGCCTTCGCTTACCTGTAACAGAGTTGCAAATGTTTTGACAGTGCTTGAGGTTAATGATGTTGGACTATCTTATTACTAGTGGCATGCAACCTCTGTACTGCCTGTCAGTGAATGCTCCCTTGCCTCCGGCTAAGGAGATATTACTTCAGGGAGAAGAATCCCATTCAGCGGGCAGGTAATACTGTCTGTGTCCTGAGAGACTGTTGTCTGCTATCTGGATTTGAACAGCGGTGCTTACAGCCCAGAGCGCACGAATGTAATATGATTTTACGGATGATGACAGAGGTATGTCTTCCCTGTAAGTGTGGCCTATTGTGTTAAAGATATAGTCTGTCTGTTTCACATTATACTGTGTGCCTCCCAAGGTTTACCCTCACGCAAAAAAGACAGCTCCAATAATCAGACCCACATTTCTGCTGCAGGGAGGGAACCGTCTGAACTGCGATGTATGAGGTCTTGTAGTGATCATACTGGCAATTTGCAGTGTATGGTTGCTCTGTGTTAGTCTCCAGGGCCACAAGCACATGCACTTCAATGCATAGCAAGCGTACATGGATAAATGTTCTGCAGTTGTCTCTCAGATTTATAGCACATAGTTAGCTATTTTGGGAAATGTGCCTATTTGACTTTTTTTCTACTGCAAAAATATAACAAGATTTATATATTTTTTGCATCTGCACTGAAGCCTCTGTATGTAGCTGGATTATAAATAGTAGAAAAAAATGTTTGCTTAGCTCTGTCCAAAGATAACACGAAGCCGCCTTACATTGTCATTGTACATAAATTGTGAAAGTGATGGTGTGTGGCAATCATTAATTTTCACGGTTATGTGGTGGCCTTTTGTTTAATGACTGTGAACTGTTTTTTCTTAGCTTTAAAGGGATCCGTTTTCTAAGGCATGACAGTGTGAATGAGTACTACTCTAATTCACATTAAATACATTCGTAGCCATTCTTAACAATCTTAACCAACCTATAATGGTATGTTCTGAAAGGAACACAATGCATTTATACACATATAAGAGGACAAACAAGTGTCTAGTTACTGTCTCTAATTGTGATTAGTGGCAAAGATGTTGTCCATCTTTTATTTTATCTGGTGGCTCTGCGTGGAGCAGAGACAACAAGGTCTTGAGTTTTCAAAGAGATCCTCCTCAGATCAAATATCGGCAGATTTCCTGGGGATCAGTCGTAGATGAGCTGCAGTAGTGATTGAATCACGGCGAATACTTACACAAACAGCACAAAGATCTCCTTAACATGTAACAGGTGGCGTGGTCAACACAAAAAGATTTCCTCAATCAGTATTGTGGAAAATGCACTGTACATATACGTACATGTATGTGCAATGAGGCAGTTAAACCAAAGGCATGTACCCTAGGAGGAGGAAAATGAGCTGCACAGGGCTGCCAAACCACCATTTAATACCATTTTATCAGTCATAAAAACATTCTATAACAATGTTCGCAATGAGATATGAATGCGAGTATGAGACGCTTCAAAGTGGTATCTCTATTTAAAAATGAGATACAACAGACATTTTTCTAGGGAGTGCAGCCCTGACATGATCCAGATGTAGGCAAAGGGCAATTATTTTAAGAAAAGTCCTCCTAAACACGGACAATTGAGCAACGCTCAGATTAGATGATGGCAGCCGGCTATCATTCAGGTATGTTATGATTAGCCATTGCATTTCGCCTTCGTACAGTTTCACTTTCTACTGCTGCGATAACATAAATCACCTGCGATCACCTGTCATATCAAGTATTCACTTCAGTGGCACCAATGATGATGATGCTTAACACTCCTCTTTCACATAAACACACTCGTAAAAAGAATTGCGGCAGCATGTCGTTCTTTCTCTGCGATAAAAGTAAACAGCATTAAAAGTGTGGCCCGACACTACCTTCAGGGTGGTCTCTTCCGGCTGTGTGCCTGTCAATCCACGATCAGGATGAATGCAAAACACATGCAGTGGTTATGTGTCATCACTGGCATGCCTCATCTGTCGAGAAAAGCAGAAGCCAGGTTTAGCACTTTCCATGAGAGATTGATTTTTTTTTCTTTCACTAGGAAAATTAAATGGCTGTCAGCACAGTTTGGGTTCCACAACAAGCAGCTTTCTCAAGAACTCAGACCTGCCAGCCTGCCAGAGGCAATGTTATGCTGGCAAGGTTTGTGGTAAGCGAGCTAATAGCTAGGATGCTAAAAACCTACATCAGAAAAATGTGTTGTTTCTGTGGAGCTGCTAGAACTGGACAAGTGTTCACCTCAAGACGGACTGACCCAAACCAGCTTTGAGTATCATCATCATCATCATCATCACTACCACCTGACAACAGACGTATTGCCAGAGACGTCACAGAATATCATGTACGGTACTTGTTTCAAAGGTCCAGAGTGCATGGATTAGTGACACCTAATGGCGAAAATGCAGATTGTATCAAACAGACGACTCCTTTGCTCACCCCACCCTTTAACAAGGACATCAGAGAGCTACAGTGGCCTTTGTATAGCAGAAGTTATTTAGTTTTTCTTTGTTTGCATAATAAGCTTCTGCTTCAAAAGACCACGCACATGCTCTGGCTGGTTTGTCGGTTCAGGCTGGATGGCAGCAAAAGATGGCAGCCACTGTAAAGTATGGTGCTTGTCATATAAAAGGCTAAGTCTACCAACACCAAACACATTTTATTTAAGAGCGAATATACACTTACCCAAATGTGCTTATGGGTACTATATTCTATTTCTGATTACAAAACGTTCACATAGTTTATCTAGGAAAACCAACGCTGGATATGTCTTGCTTTTTAATGCACATCACTGAATATCTTAAAAGGTGTTTGTTACATTTCCGACATTAACAGTTAGCCCAAAGTACTAAAAGACCTAAACTATTTTCACTGTTGGCTGTGGAGAACATTTTATGGCCGCTCTCATGAAATACTGTTTATCGCTGATAGCGATAGATTCTGCTGATTATGCCTGCTAAAGAAAATACAGGTACAAGGTCTCACAACAGCTGCAGGGTCAAAAACATGAAAGAGCACACGATGCAGTGATCAAATGTAGGGCACATGAGGGACCACAGTCTTTGATGCTTTTGTGGTTATTTTTCTCCCAATATGAGCAAATGGGGAGACTCTTACAGCAGGGTGTTTATCAGATATAAAGAGACGTAAATCAGCTGAGAGCATTCTGTGTTTGTTCTTCGTGGTGCTCACTGAGTTTCCGTGTTTCTTTGCTGTTAACTGGTCTCTTTAATCCTTTTTTCTTTTCACCATCACAGCCCCATGAAGGTCCCCTGTGAGCTCCCGATGCTCGGGCTGATAATGCTTACCACAACAAAGAGAAAACATAACACATTTGTAAATGGGCTGCTGCCAGTTGGACGCGTTTTTGTAAAACAACAGTATTTTAACAGGGGAAAGGAAGTCTGCTCCACTGAATCTCAGCAGCCAACAGTGTAGGTTGAGGGTGAAATGTCTGATCTAATCACATGAAATTAGATTATAATTGTTTTAGTTTAACAGTTGACACCTTCCTCTTAGTCCATGAAAGTCTTCTGAGTGTATTTACAGATATTACAGTGTTGATTGAGATCCTAAAGATTTCATTTCTATTGCTGTGATTCAGTGTGATTCTCATGAGTTGTAGGGGATTTATTAATGAAAACATTGGCTTGTTTCTTTTCCAAGTGTCTCCCTTGGACTTATTGTTTGACTTGTCTTTCCTTTGTGGGAATTAATGTATTACTTCTGTCAGCCAGATGTTTAACACTGAGCCTTTTTCTAAGAGCAGATAAATTCAGCTACTACAAAAATTAAAAAAGTCAGAAAATGTATTGATCCAAAAAAAGATTTGGTCTGTAGAACCAGCTCCAATACTCCAACACAAACAAGAAATGTATAGCATATCTTTAAATAGCCATATTTATTTAAACAATCTGGAGCACAGTTTGGAAACTTGTGTTCAAGAAATACTGCACCCAAATCTCAGCTAAAATGCCAGAGAAAATAGGAGTTGTAGTTCATTCTTCAACCATATGTTAACTATATATTCAATCCATCAAGGTCAAGGTAAAATAGCTTTAAAATATTTGAAATTGCCCATTAAATTTGCCTGACAGCAGTTTTTAAGTTAACTTTTTCAAAGCCAATTCAAAAATTGACAGCTAGGCATCTGAAGCGTCATCGCAAGGAAATTGAAAGCTATGCTAACTGGCTAACCTGTTCACACAACATGGAGTTGTGTGAACAGGTCTATATATAGATATATAGGTTTATATATAGATATATTTATCTATATATATATATATATATATATATATATATATATATATATATATATATATATATACATATATAACAAAGGCATATAAAGGCTTATAATGAGTTGTATGACAGGCTGGACAGTAAGGAAGGAAATTACTGTCAGTGAGCAGCATTATGGTTTTATGCCAAGAAAGAATACCACAGATGCAGTATTTGCTTTGAGAGAGCCGATGTAGAGTGCTGAAGGATAGAGAAGACCAGAAGGAGTTGCACTATGTCTTTGTGGATTTAGGAAAAGCTCATGAGCAGGTGCCAAGGGAGGAACTGTGGTATTATACTGTATAAGGACATGGGGGTGGCAGAGAATTATGTGAAGGTGGTGCAGGACATGTATGAGGAGAGTGAGACAGTGGTGAGGTGTACAGTTGGAGTGATGGATGGGTTCAAGGTGACGTTGGGATTACATCAGGGTTAAGCTCTGAACCCCTTCTTGTTTGCAATCGTGATGGACAGGTTGACAGATAAGGCTAGACAGGAGTCCTCGTGGACTATGTTGTTTGCAGATGATGGAATAATCTGTAGTGGAAGAGAGCCTGGAGAGGTGGAGGGATTCACTTAAGAGAAGAAGAATGAAGGTGAACACAACAGTGAAGATGCAAGGAGTAGAGGTAGCAAAAGTGGATGAGTTTAAAGTGGGTGGAGTGGGTGGAGGCGTCTGGGTTCATGTGTGACAAAAGGATAGCAGCAAAAGTGAAAGGGAAGGTCTACAAGATGGTAGGGAGACCTTCTATGATGTATGGCTTGGAGACAGTGGCACTGTCTAAAAGACAGGAGGAGATGGAGGACTGCAGAACTGAAGATGACCAGGATGGACAGGATCAGAAATTAGCATATTAGAGGCTCAGGTTGCACGGTTTGGAAATAAAGTTAAAGAGGCAAGGTTGAGATGGTTTGGTCATGTGCAGAGGAGGAATAGTGATTATATTGGACAAAGGATGTTGAAGATGGGGCAGCAAGGCAGGAGGAAAAGAGGTATACAACAGAGAAGGTCCATAAATGTTTGAAGGAGGAAATTAGGACAGGTGCTGTAACAGAAGAGGACACAAGGGATCAGGCAAGATGAAGGCAGATGATGATGTTTGTTTAAGACACGGTGACAGGAAAAGCTTCTGCAAAATGAACGATGCCAAAGCCAGTTTCAAGCCGTCAGAGTTCACTCTGTCTACAGGGATTGAGCAATATAATGCAGAACTTGACAGACTGAGCCTTACAATGCCCCTGGGTGCTTTTCATAAGTATGGAAACAGCTAGAGCGGACATTATTTGACACCTACAGAAACCTGACACCTTCAGCTTTCTGATAAAGTTTCACTCATCCTACGCCAGAGAATGTTTAGACATTGCAATAAAATCATGTAAACAAGATATTAAAGTAAATTAGCGTTAGTTAGTTAGTTAGTTAGTTAGTGTTCCTGATATGAAGTGATCACTACACAAGCAGAATCTGTGGATTCCCATAGCTCCCTTGCCTCTCAGGAACTTTGGTGGTCCAGTAAAATGCTCCATGATCCAGCATGATCCAGTAAAATGCTTGGGGACAAACATTTTGTGCTGGCATCCTGAGACACAACAGCTGTCCACCATCTTCACTTTTTATGAATGCAGCTGGCTAAGAGTTGCCTGAGATATTGCCTGGCAAACAGTGCTGTGCAGAAGTCTTCGAGCACCACCAGTTTTGTTGTTTTAATTTCTTTCAAATCCTGTGATCTTTGGCATTTGAATTGGAATGGCGTGACAGAAACGTCTTGGTCTTATATATTCAATGAGTTTAACTAACAACACGTGTATGTGATGCTCAAGCATGTCTTGACTTAACCTGGTGGAGTAGACTTTTTTCACAGAGGATATTTCCCAACATGAAATAGTAGGGCAAACACAGGTTTTACCAGTAACATTAATTAGGGTTCCACTCCAGTTTTATGAGAGGCAGGGTTGTGCTATGGTTCAAGTGTAAGGGTAGGTCACACTAAATTCTCGACACTTTAACCTACAGAAGCAAACGTTTGGAAAAAAAAGAAGAAGAAGATGCATGTATTCTGTATTTTCTGGATGTCTTTCAAGCAAGTGACTGAGAAATAATTATATTGTATTCATAGCATTGCTGAGCACACCAATGTATATGCTCCTGGTGACCTGGTTACATTAGCTTTGGAATTGAACAGCGTGATTTCCTTCCCAAATGGCACTGTTTTGGGTGTTGCATGAGCGATTGCGTGACATCAGTTACCTGAGCTCTATAAAAAAAAGTTGTTGGTTGATTAGCTCCCTCGTGGATTTGCTACAGATGTCACGAGGCACAATGACTCATAATGGGCCTGTAAATGTATCCCTGTGCCAACCGATTAAAGAGAATTATGGGACAAGTGGGCATATTCATTGTGTAGGGCACTTTGAACTGTACTTGTTGCCACAATGGACATGACAAGGTTCCGCCAAGCTGTCAGCAAATGCCAGTCCTAAAATCTGAAAAATGGTACTTGTTAACTTGAAACTTGACCACAAAGCATACAGTTGGTCAGTACTTTGAGATGTCACTATTTAGTGTAAATGGAAAGCATTAAACATAACCAACAAGCAGCTCTGGGAAAAAAGTTGTTTGTCCTTTTTCAAGTTCTCAGTGCTGGAATTTTACTGGAGAGTTTGCCTTGTGTTTGACTGCCCAGTCCTTAAAGGCGTACATGCGAGTGAATGGGAGATGGAAGGACTTCAGGTTTGCTTCTTTTCAGCGTCCACTCTTTTGTTGCATCATGTCTCTTTGTGCGATGAATGTCTCCTAATTAAGCCTGATGCATAAGGACTGGAGGAACACTTGACTGATTGCCGTTGACTGTACGACTTCTCCCCACCAGGGCAAGGCACACACACACACACACACACACACAGGGGGAAACGGAGAGAGAACATAGGGTTTTTACGTTCTCATTCAGGGGATAAGATGTATTGGACATGGTGTTAAAAATACAACAAAAAAGACGGCAGTAAAAACAAGAAAAAAAAGCAGGTCTCAAGTTGTTTCCATGAATGACCCCCAACCGGGAAAGGAAGAGGAAGAGGGACAAAGATCATGTTCCCCATGGCGGGTTAGAGAAGTTTCTTTGGTTTGAAAACACATTGCTCTGAAGGAAAAATCATTTACTGATAAAGTATTTTCATTTCAGTTGCAAACAGGAGATTATTTATTCTTTCCTATAGTATAACTGTCACTTTACATTTGTGCAACATAATCATATAAGGGTTTATAGACTGGTATCTTAATGATTGAGAGGTGTGGCAACAAAGGAAACATACTGTGCTGTAAAAGTTCTGAAAATCTTGGGTTTTGCTTTGGAGATAACTTCCACTTGAATGAGCTTTATTATTTAATCCTCAAGGTCTTGATGACTTTGCTGCTGCAGGGACAAGACAGCTCTACTGAAGCAGCAGTCTGCTTCCCTTGACAATCACTACTGCCCCCTGCTGGGCTAAACCTTGCAAACAACATTATTGAACTATCAGCATATCATTCTTTTTCGGAAATGCAGTGTACCTGGATTCAAACGGTCACTATATCGTTCATCTCAAATCAGAGGACCCACTCCTGTCAACCTTAAGTGTGGGCTTTGCTAAATAGTTTGGTCATATACATCTACAGTACCTTTTTAAACCCCTTGCAATGTTATAGCCAAACTAGTAGTATCACTGGGGGCTCAAAAACACTCAACCCCTCCGCTTGGCCTACAATTTTATCATGTGCCAGATGACCTTGGGAAAGAAGAGCCTGCATAGGTGTATTTAAATAAATACCCAACTTGTCTGTAACATGTTATAAAGCATTGTAAGGGGCATGGCAAGGTATAACTGCGGCAACCAGCACATGAAATAATGGAATTGTTGAAGGAGAGACATTACCACACCTACACCGCACATATTTGTGGACATACTTGAATTTATAGTGGTATCTCTATTTAGAAAACATTTAAACCATTGGATTGGATTTCAGAAACACTCACTAATCATGTTAATGTCAGTGGAGATTATGCTATAAACTGCAAATGCTTCATTGGTTTTATTTGACAGTTAAAATAAACACAAAGGCATACTTTTGCAGATACAGATGACAGATTATGTGTAATTGACACAATAAAAACTGGGCAATAACCCGTTTTTGGTGGATGACGATCACCAAATGATTTTGTTATGGAAATGGCCCTGATGAGACATGGATTTGCAATGTCAACAATTCAGTTTGTATGTAGGTCAATGGACAGAAATAACCCTGACATGAAGGGACAACATTTTTTGAAGAAGCGAGGTTGATCGACCAAGAACTGGTTCGTTAAGGTGTTCACTCACTGGCACAATAGCAGCATATCTCATGAATAAAATAATTTACATTTTGAAAAAATTGTCAAAACATTCCTTCGTCACAGATGTCAAAGATTAGGATAGAGAGAGCAAATGAGACTTAATATTTACCATTGATTTGAGTTGTTTTTACAGCATCTTGTGCTGCCTCCATGTGGTCAAAATTGCCAGCAATACTTTCAGAGTCAAATTAACCAAACAGGACGACCAGTTTTCCAAATAATTCCAATTTTGTTCAGTGGACTTCCTTCAATGCAACATTGTTGTAATTACTTTTTGTGTGTGTGACATCATGTGAAGCACTTGGTACTGCAATTTTCCACAAACAGGACTGATTTGATGAGACTTGAATTGGCAGCTCTGTAAACATAAATGGTCACTGCATATGTCACATGACATGACCACCGGAGGATGCTCTTTTAGTAGAGAGGACTGCAGCTGGCTGGAAACCATCTGGTCCATGTGAGAATCCTGCTGCAGGCATCATAGCAACATGCACAAGGAGGAAGTTAAAAGCAGGGGCAGCTACAGTGGGAAACTCATCTGGACAATACTACAATATCAGCATGAGAAATCCCTGCATCACATTAAAAACATCCCTGTGAGCTTATATTAATCACAGTTTATATTTCTGGTTGTTCTTCCTACAGGTGAAAAATGATTCTTTAATCCACAGCAGATGGAGCAGAGAACTCCTGATCAGTGACAGTGACCCTGGTGAAAACTAATTAGCCGTCTCTTTGTACTATTTTAGATCTTACTCGCTCTCTGCTTTAATTGACTTCCTTGTTTTTAGTCTTCGAGTTTGAACCTCTAAAGGGTCAGAAAAACACAGCTCAGCCAAAGGAGACTGGACCGGACCTCGGGAGGTGCAGCGCCAGTTCCAAACTAAAACAAAAACTCCATCCCAGCAGGAAGGAAAACGCAGAGAATGAATACAAAAATGTTTTCAAACATCTGAAGAGGTTGGTGTTTTATTGAGCATGTGTGTGTACTTATACAGGCAGGCTGTGTGTGTGTGTGTATGTGTATGTGTGACAAGGAGAATACAGAGGCTGCCACTCTCTGGGGGCCAAGTTGAGAGAAAGTGGGAATAAGAGCCTATTTAAAGAGCAGTGAATTCATTGGAGAAGCTAGTGCCATTTAGCACGTACGCCCAAACAGTGAGTGATTGAGGTGAGAAACGGAAGATAAGGGGCTCACTGACACCTGTACGGATAAAGAATCACGTCACTTGCGGGAAAACTTTACCCACCATGAAAAGAAACTCTGAATGTCACTCTGGACGATGTGGTTCACTCCCTGGCCGATTAAAGCTGTGTCCTGATTTCTAGTTGTCTGCTTCAGTGAAACGTCTTTCTTCTTTTTAAATGCGAGGGCCTTAAACTAAAACCCATTCCTTAAAAATAGGCTAATTGTGTTCAGTTGACTTCCTTGGACGCAAAAGCCCTTACAAGTTAATCACCCAGGAAAGCCTCTTAGTGACAGCTATGCCTTAATTGCATACCAGACATTGCCCATCAATTTCATTGAAGCGAAGCCTCACATTCCACCTGCAAGGGAATGAGATATTCTGACAAAAACCTTTTGGTTCTCACTATTAAAAATCTTCTCCTAAGGAAACATACTGTACAACAGAAAGAGATATTAAACAGCTATGGTATATCGATGAGATTGTTTAATTGGTGGTTTTAAATATAGTTCCTGCCCTAAATAGAACTACTCTGATCTCACATTATTCTGGCCCTCTTGCAGGTCTTTTTGTACTCCGATCACCGGGGGCTCTTCAGTCTACACCAAAACATTAAAGGCCAAACAAACTGACCAGTGTGACAATAAAAGAGGAATGCAGCAGGGTGGTTTGGATTTGTTTTGTGTTATGAGACTGTGCCCACTCATCTTCCCTCCAGCCTCAGCTCATCTGCTCATTCCACGCTGCGTTTCAGCAGTTTATCCAGGGAGGCAGGGGTGAAAATGCTAACCTTTTCCACACAGCAATAACTTCCCACCATGACATCGAACCAACATTTCTTCAGTGTCCCTCAGTGCTTGCTGTGAAAATGTCAGACGAGCTCTTTTCATCTCGGGGAAATCCTATCTGATTTACTCTCCCCCTGTTTTCCTCAGCTGAGGCGGTCAGTTTGTACAGAGCCATGTTTCATTGAATATCAAAGCCTGTGAGGTGGTGGCCAGACACTTTAAATGCTATTTTTCGGGCTCCTCTAAAAGAATGTGACAGCAAAGTGTCCTTGACGAAGGAACCCAATCACTGAGACTATGTCTCCTTTGTGGAAGCAGGCAGGCAGTGGTAATTTCTATCTCCACTTTGATCTGTAGACAAGCCCATTTGCATCTCAGTGTGTAGCACATTTGGTTTTCACACTTAAGACGGCCATGATGGTGAAGTGCACAACATGTATTTACAATGCCCCATCCACAATTTAGTCAGTCCCAGATGTGTTTTAAATTCACCAATACACAGGGAATGAATTACTCTTGAGTGAAGTTGGTTTTAGGGTATTTAAAAAAAAAATGCATTTTTTACATCCATGTTTACCTGTTTGAAGTTTTCTTTGCCACTGCCTTGTCGGTGTTTTCACACGTTCTTGTGCAGGTGTACCTCCTGAAAAAGTGCAAAAAAAACAGGAACAACAACAATGTTACTGTCATATTAGGTGTCACTTTTAAGTTGTTCTATAAATGTTCCGAACTGTTGATGGAACTTAATCTTTACTTAGGCAACAACATCAGGGATATAACAAAGCATAACTAATCCGGACTTAAAGTGTCTACATTGTGTACAAAAATAATACAAAAACATACTTGATGTGGAAAACTTTGTTGAGTTGAGTCTTTTGGTATATAAACACAAGTTTCTGTTTCAGTGCATTGGTGGCTTCAAACATACTGAATACATTTCCTCTATTATTAAACATTTTTCAAAGCCACTTTTTGAACATCGTGTATTGTTTACATGCACGTTTGAACAGCTTCTTCTGCATCATTACTCATGTTTGTTGCACGTCAACACCAACGGTCAACGTTTTGCAGGTGTGTGTCACATTGTTCAAGCTGCTTGTGTATTTGCACTCATGTATATGTATCCTCTTGCACAGGCATGACAAACAAAACATTTCTTCTGTAAAAAAAAAAAACTTTACTCCATAGCACAAAGGGTCAAAATCTCCACAGGATGCCTTTTATTATCAGGTCTAATTTCTATCATCAATTTGTAATTTATTGTGTTATTTTGACCCCCTTTTAATAGAAGGAAATCATTTGTAAACTAGAGAATGTGACATTCTCATCGAAGGTTATGTTTCACATAACTAATTGTATGTATTAATTTATTTTGAAAATTGAGACCTACAACAAAACGGAAAATAGTTGTAAGGTAGCAAACTTATGAAGATGAAGATCCTCCCATTATGTCTATTGTGTGTTTCTCTAGTTTTATTATTTTCCTGTTCTCCAAATGTTTTTCCAGCCTACCTTGTCTTTTTTTTATGCCCCCTTCATTCAAACTGATAAACCCTTGAGGTAAATACTGAAAACCAGCAAACAAAACCATGACAGGCAGACAATGGCATAGTGTTTTCATGACAACACTATCAAAAATCAAGCTCTTTATCTTCTGCAAGCCTCTTTATCAGAACATGAAGAATCTAGTCTACCTGTATTGTTTGCCTTGTGCAACAAAAGTTTGCTATGTCCCTGCACTGCTCCTTTAGATAATACCTCTCCTATTTCCATCTGATGATCCAAGAATGAATACAGATACAAACAGTGATGCTGTATTTGTTATGAATTTACGGCATCTAAACAAAGCAAAAGAGGAAGAAAACATCTCCTAGTAATCTCTAGGATCGAAGGATACTGTACATCCTGCACTCTGTTGTGTTGACTCCATTTATTTTCATCTGCCGACACATTGTTTGGAGACAAGCACATGGAAAAGTATCCATCTTTCATGGAGCTGCTTTAGCTTTATCAAGATGTAATTCTTGCTTTTGTTGGAAGTCCTCGCTTGTCTTATACGGGCTAGCTAAGATGTCTTTTAAGCATTTCTTGGCGTAGCCTCATACTCCATGGAGGCAAAAGTTAATGTATTTATCTGGATCTATTTCATGTTCATATATAACAAACACATTTCACTAACAAACATGGTTGCGCTAGATATTGGTTTGTGTCCATTTATAACTCACTTTCTGTTGACTGTATTGAGACTATTGAGGTTTTCTCCACCATTGATGTCAGAGGGAACTCTTCGCCGAGGGGGCCGCTGTTTGTATTCTCGCGAGACTATGAGACAGGAAGCGACGAAGGGGAAGGTCAAAAAGTAAACATGGCGCTTCGCAGTGTGTTGAGGTCGGTTTGGACCTCGTTTACGGGATTAAAATGTGGGACTACAGCCTCAACACTGGGCTCCTTTCAACCCATACATGTTCCTCAGCTGTCCGCTCTGACTATCCAGAGCAGGGGTATTCGCCACGGTAAGTCTTTTCTGCAAATGTAACGGTTTTAGCATATCCGGGTATTAGCTATAATGCTAACATGAGGATAGTGACAGGCAGCAGGCATCCGAGTGCAGATAAGTCTGCTGCTGCTGACACAATCTCCGGGGAGAACTGTCTCCTCTTAGATTTATCTCAAATGCAATCTAGAAAACTAGAGATGAATTTCAGTCGTGTAAATACAGTCCTACATCCTGTATTTAATGTGCTGTGAACGCAAGAGTAGGTGATGCCTCACACGTTATATTTAGGATTAATTTGGACAATATTATAGTGATTTTACACAGAAGAAATTTTCTTGTGATCGCATTCAAATTGAGCAGTAAAATAATATAAAAGAAGAATATTCACAGATAATATTACCCTTATTTCGATCCATCCATCAGGCAAAAGCTTGATAATGACCCATTAATTTGAATCAGATGTTTTGTACCAAGGCAACATTTACAACATGCAGGGCATGGAGTCCCACATGTTTTACAATTAAATACATTTGCTTAAAAAGTGCAGTGTCACAGATTTATATTAATACTGATGACGTTTTATTGGAATCATTTGAGAAATGACAAAATTATGAAAGAAACAGTAGTAGCTTGACAGCATAACAATGATGGTGCTCTGAAGTGTAATAAATTACTCCTGGTAGTGGTGTATCAGAGTCTGATTGCAGTAGGTATGAAGGATGTTCAACAGTCTGCTGCTGAAGTAGCCATTTAAAGTTTCCAGTGTTGTGTTGAGGTTGAGAGATGTTGTCAATGATGGATTATAGTTTCACCAGCATCCTCCTCTTATCTAATGACATCATGAAGTCATGAGGGCAGTTTAGGATGAAGCTGGCTTTAGTCTTTTCCTGTCACACTCTGTGAATCCACCCCTCCAGCAGACCATGGCATATAACACTGTTAACTTTACCAATGTCATAGAAAGTCCTTCATACACTTTGGCCCTGCTTGTACAAGACATCTGTACAAAATATATCTTCCTTATCGAAGATACTAATAAAATACAAATTGTTGCCTCAATGAGTTGATGTTTACTGTTCATTGACACATGTTATCTTGTTAAATATAGGAAGAGCTGGAGATTTAAGTAAAATTATATATTATTTGCTGTCAAATTCATTGTTTCATTACTTGCAACTGACATTTTCAAAACTGTCTTTTATAGATAAGGAAGGTGGTTTAAAAATGGTGCTGCAAGATTTGTTTGTGATTAATTTTTATTATTTTACTCTGTGATTTTTTGACAGTGGTCGAGAAGCAAGAGAATAAAATAACAATGGTGAGTAAAAGGAGGCTGGGAGATGAAAATGACAATTACACTTGAATGTTTGATTTTCTGTTGCATTTTGGTTGCGTTTGTCTTATACCCCAAGTGTACCCACACAAAATACTTAAAGGTAATGAGGCCTGTACCTGTTTAACAAGCAGTAGATAATATAACAATGGACTCGGGAATAAACAAGTAAAGCTTTTATGATAGTGAGTCATGGTACTCTGACTACATAAAGCTGAGAGAAGTCACCATGCTTACTGTTGTAACACCTTTTGTCAGATTGAGGGACAAATCGTGGATGTTCCGTCAGGACCACAACCCCCAAACCCCACAGCCAAGTGTCCTATCTACAGGTGGAACCTACAGCACAAATACAACTACATGGTAAATGCATACAAAGGCATGCAAACTCTGAATAATCATCGAATTATTGAGAAAATGTTACCGTCTGTTAAAAGAGCGTGATTTTGCTTTATTGACTGTCCTAGGATGTCTTGCTGCTCCGTCAGTTCATCAGGTCAGATGGAGGAATGTTGCCCAGGAGAATCACTGGCCTCTGCCCAGAGGAGCATCGCAAGATAACCATCTGTGTGCAGATGGCTCACAGAGCCGGTGTGTGTTCCCGCATTTTTTTTCTTTCTTTTTTTCTCCGTTCCGAATAGTTTCAGATACATTTCTTTGCACTCTGATCTCACAAAGTACAGTATACCAGGGTTCCATTGCAGGGTTGAGGCAAATTCAGAAAGATTTTGGTGTTGGAGACAAACAAACACATGAAATTATTCAATCTGACACTGCTAATGACAGTACATGAATTCAGGTTGAGGCATTAATTATTGAAGCTTAATATCTGCTTATCATTATAGTTATAGTTCACACTGGTTTGTAACACATCACCACCTTTTTTCATGGCACTTTCCTGTAGTTCTTAATATGTAACGTAAATCTAATCAAGCTGAACTTTAACTTGCCTGATTTTCCTCTGTGTTCAAGGTCTGTTCCCTGACCACAGACCCAAACTTCCAGAAGGCCATGTCCCAACGAGGCCGAAGCCACAGCTTAACAGGTGGTGTAGGCATTTGTGACTGTATGTTTTCAACCATCATCTACTAATGCTCAGTATGTATTGTGTGTCCACTGTAGTTAAAATGAAAAAGGTGTTTTACACCTCTCTTCTTTTCTTACAGATATTTGACTCGCTGGTCCGTCAAAACGGTGAAACCCATCTACAAAACAGGACTGAAATGGTGTAAGAAGCGTATGCCTGTTGGCCACCCAGCACTCAAGGACAATGTGCGTTATGGTGCCAGGCCTCTTTACATGAAACACTGAAGGACTGAAAGCCTGAAGAATAAGTGCAGCAACTGTAAATGGCCCACGACGCAAGGACGAAGTGGACTTTCACATCTTTTCATTAGCTCTGCAGTTTCCTGTGACTTTTGAGTGACTAAAGCCTTCACCCATCTGTCATTCTACCTTTTGTTTATTACGCTGAGTCACACTTTGAATGAATCACGCTTGATACCACCCAGAGCCATCTATTTTGTCTCTGTGGCTTTTTCCAACAAGCCCTTGAAGTGAACTCGCTGACAACCGTGTGAGCAACAACTGGGTTAGTGTAACACTTTCAAAGTAGGTGGTATGTTGACTCTGTAAACTCAAGGCAACACAGATGTACAAATAAAATGTCTGTTTATTCTGCCTCCCAACATTTGTTTACTGTATAGGAATGAGAACTAAATGGCTGCACATTATTTAGTCTAGGCATTGATACACACATCATGGGGATATGCAAAGTTAAGTAATGCCATTAGATCAGTTTTTGCTGCTTTCACTTTCATGACTAATGGACACAAACCAAAACTTAAATCCTATGCATTTGTAATCAGTTTTACTTTCACAATGAGGCTTATTTAGTTTAATCCTCTTTTGGCCATTTTAAGTTAATTAAAGGAGAGTTTAATCTAATTTTCCAGCTTTTTTTTTTCATGATTTCTATTTTCTTAACAGATTCACTTCCCTGCACAATTGGCTCCATGTAAGTATATCAGGATGCAACTATTCAAGTAATTTGGTGAAAGGTTCTTTATTTTTTATCCTATCACAACCATGTCACAGTCAGACTTATCGTGCAACTCTATTATAAACATAAACTGCATGACTTTAACTCATATGACTTACGAAGATAAAATGTCAACAAAGTTTCAAGATGTCTCTTTACAGCATGAAATTAAGGTCCAAATTCCTGTACCCGTTGCCGATGTAGATGTATCCGTTATGTGGTGTCACTGGTACATGGTAGAAGGTCAGGCCGAGCCACAACAGACTGCGGAGCACGCAGACTTTTCTGGCACATTCAAACTGCAGACTCCATGATCCTGCAAGCAGGATCACAGTACGCGTAAACAAAGGCTGCCACGTCATTACTGCAAAGTCTTAGTAGAAGAATAATTGGTAAAATTTTCCAAGACAAGAATACTATTCACATGTTGTGGCAGCTGAGGGATACTCCAATAAATTAGCCCTTTGTGCCTTTGATACTTGGGAGTCAAACCTGTTTCTCAGTATGTTTGGGTGTGACATGATCTCGGCGATTGAGAACTAGAACTGGAATTTCAATGTAAGCATTAAAACCCTCTGAGGATTATGATTTCGTTGCACAAAGAGGAATAATATGACTAAAAATGACACAGTACATGTTTGTATTGAGGAGGTTTTTTGTGCCGCAGAATGTGAGACCTGCAGCTGTAAATCAAGAGCTGGACACAGGTTGTGGAAAGCTGTGGAGCCACGGCTTCAGGGTTTCAGAGAAAAGCACTTGTGTTCTAGTTTTAAGCTGTATCACACCGCTCTCTCCCGAGAGGTCCCGTTTGACAAATGTTAACTGTTTTTCCTGCAGTGACTGCAGCGAGTGTGGCATTGAGACAGCTGTGCAGTATCTGCTGCAGCGATGA
The DNA here is from genome assembly GCF_019176455.1 of Solea senegalensis. NCBI lineage: Eukaryota > Metazoa > Chordata > Actinopteri > Pleuronectiformes > Soleidae > Solea > Solea senegalensis. The sequence goes on from NC_058037.1 coordinate 8,706,304, forward strand.
CACTGTTGACGTCCGCATCTACTCCAAGAACACGCAAACGTACACAACACGTGTGGAAACTCTCTCATGTCAGACATCTGTTGCATGTTTGGTCGCAGACGTTTGTATCGTGTCCACGTACACAGAATGGAGCGACCCAGCTTATCACAGCTGCATTTATATGAATCTTTTTCTAGCAATGTTTGTTAAGCATTGGCCTCCAGATTGTGATTTTTTACAACAGCTTGAATGCCTGTAGCTGCCGACCACACATGTCCAACACTCATAATCATCAGTTCATGCTTTAAACTGCACAATAAGTGAGTATTAATTCAATTATTTATGGTATACTTAACATCTTGTCGTGTGTTTAGAATAATTTTTTATTTGAATGTCACCTTTTGCTTCATGATTATTGTTGCAAATGACAAAGCGGCACGGTGGCACGGTTTTGGTGTCATATTAACCCATATTACCTTTAGGAATGTCATCGCTCAAGACATCCAGAAAGTCAATGGTTTGGTTCAGTTCACACATCCCCAGGATGGATTCCTTCTGATTCCTTGGTTCCCTGAAGTGAAGGAAACTGTCAAGCTTCCGAGCCTCCGAGTCCGACAGACCTGAGAAAAAAGGTACACGTGAAGTACGTTCAAACATTTACACAGGAAACTGAACAAAACCATGTTCATGCAATACTTTAATTAGGCATCTCAGGATAATTTCACGTGCAGTTACAAATGTTAATGCTTCACAGTGAGACACAGGCTCACAGTAATTTGTATAATTTACCACAAAAACTGCGGTTCATCTGGACAATGCCATGCGGGTTCTTGATGAATGCGCCACGTGGTACCACAGAGGCTTCCTCATCGATCCAGTGAATTGTCACCGCCAGCCTGTTCTCCTCACTAACTTTGACCTGAAACACATAACAGTCCAGTTACTGTTATAACAAACAGAAAAATTAACACAAAATACCACACCTAGTCTTTTGCACTTCATGAATAAAAACACTTAGTTGCTGGAAGCTGACCAGAGACCCTACTGTAAACTAGGACACATACTGTACTCTCTTTTACTACTGTATATGTTTATTTGTGGCCACACAACTATCTTCTTAATAGTTCTGATACCTAATGCTGAGCTAAAACATATACAGTATGTAGGAGTATGTATATATATATATATATATATATATATATATATACACATATACATATGTTTTGCCATTCAGTACGGCTGTGTTCTACACAGTCAGTAACTCATACTTGCCCCAAGGGCGGGTCAAAATATCGATTTGGTGATATATCGTCGTCCTTCCTTGGCAATACGATAATCAATACGCCACGGTAACTATCAATATTTTAATGAACAAATTAAGGCACTCTAAAGTAAAACATATGACTGTCTTGCAATATATTCATTATCACAGAATTGTATGTATGATATTATTGGTATCATAAACCACTACTTACCACTTCCTCGTGCTCTTCATCATCCTCTAAATGAATGCGGAGGACACGCTCATACACATGTGAGGGGTCTCCAATGAAGCGACCTCTGGCAGCTTTGGACACTTCGTTGATCAAGCAGTTGGTGGCAGGGGGCAGAAGGAACCAATCCATGCAGTTGAAGCTACAGATGACAGGTAAGAACCATTCATTCTAAGGTATTTCACCTAAGGATGAGCAGAGCTGACACTCTGTTGGCATCGGTCTGCTACTAGTCAAAATAACAAGGATGCCAAAGGAAAAAAGAGAAATCTGATATAATCTGTAAACTACAGGAAATGTGTGGTTTGGGGGAAACATGTGACCAGGACTTGAGTGAAGGCTGTTTTTGAAATGGCTGGCTATAGCTGGTGGTACATGTATTAATATATTATGTTATTAATAACAGCATAGTTGTTTAAAGAGGGTAAGAAAAATGAATCAAACTGATATTCCGGTATCGGCAGATACCCAGTTATGATATCAGTATCAGACACAAAACAGATTTATCGTGCCAATAGGTAGATAGTGAAATTGACTTTTACCTGTACAGGTTCTTTTTATCCTTCAGCTCGTCCTCTCCTCTTCCTTGGGCAATAAAATAATCCTCCTTTAATCCCAGTATTTTTCCCCAAAACAAGACACGTCCGAATTTGTAGTTTTTCCTCAGAATCATGAGTGAAGTCTGCAGAGCAGTTCTCTGCTCAATGTTCAAAATGTGGCCGCTTCCGGCAACAAGTTCCAACGAAAAGTACAACGTCTGCGAGTCCATTTTTTTTACTCTAGTTACTCGAATTTCCGTGAATTGTAGCACATGAATATATAACAGCCAACACAAACGAGTCTGAACGCTCCTACGGTGGTTGCTAATGTCAACAAACCGTGTCAAAAGTTTGACGTATTAAACATATGAAAGTGTTCGACTCTCTCCTTTCATGTGGCCGCAAATGCAGAATATTCTTATGTCGGCGACACCGTCCAATTCTGTGATTAGAACAGAATATTAATTTATCGGTAAGAACAATACAAAGTGGCAACTAAGCGTGACGTCATTTTGAGGATCGTGTGTGCGTGCGCGCGCGTGGTTACCATGGATACGGTTACACAGTTCGCTTGAAAGTGTCGCGTTAAATTAAATCGTGTTTTCATAATGTTTCTCGCATATAAAACTGAATTATTATCATGTATGAGAGTCTGGTTAGCCTCTTTTTGTTAAATAGAAATGTAATGAATTAATTGTTTAATTTTATTGCATTTATATTTACTTTTTTCTTTTTAATCTTATGTTTATTTACCTATGTCTGTGGTTTGACTGGCTGGGCCTTTCAAGTGTGTGCAGGCAGTAGAGAGCAACCATTATTTTATATTATTTATTTATGTATTTATTTATTTAAACTTGTCATTTACAACACTGTGAGGCATTTGAACATATTATGAGATAAACAAAGAATATAAATAACACTACACCAGAAAATTAGGTAAAAAAAAGAAAAATGGAAACATGCACAACAACATAAAATAGTTTAATGAATGGAAAACAAAAAAGACTTAAAGTTCTCCGTTTGTGAGATAATTCTTTAGTAATGCATTAAGGTCTGGCACATTTTGATTTCAATAATTTTAGATACTTTATATAGAGTCAGATCTCATAAAAGCACATAAATATGGATGGGCTCCATAAATTGTACCTTGTGGATGGAAGATTTGGCAAAATAAGCAAAAATATTAATTCATCATCACTTATTTGGCTGAAAAAAAAATTATCCCCTTGCATTTATAATTGTAACATGACCTTATTGATATGATTTACCACTCTTTGTCAAATGCTCATTTTATTCACACAGCACTGAAATCAACAGTTGCTGTGAGTCGTGTATCCTGTAAGTCGTGTGAGGAAGCAAATACTGGAAATCCTATTTAAAAGACACTGAACAGACACTGTTTTGGTGGTTTTATCCTGGAGCAGATCCACCGATTCTGGTCGGTGTTGTGAAGCTGGCTGGAGTTAAACATAGTGGAAACATGATTGGCTTTTGTTCAACAAGTGATTTTGAACTGTCTGCCAGTGTTGGGCTCATATTGTGGTTCCTGATCCTGTTTTTGGTCGCCCCACCTTGTTGGATGGTCTCAGTTTCAACCACTGCTAATGTTTTCCAGAAGCCTTACAGTATATGACTCTGAGATCCTTGCTGGAAGAGCGTCACTTTTCTTCATACAGTCATTTCCTCACTGTCTAAATTTATAGCCCAGTATTTAGTACCAATCACATTTGTGTTTTCTCACTATAAAATTCTGACCACTTTTACAGCTGAATCAGAGCTAGTTTTTTTTTTTTTGCTGCCACTGCTTTCAGCTCGATGTGCACCGACAGAACATTCATCAGTTCTACAGAAAACCTTTGGTGCGTGTAAGCACTTTGACGTCACCGGTTGAATGGCGAACCCAGCCACAGACGTTAAAATATGTAAATAAGTTGGATGCTGTCTACAAAACAAAGTCTGACCAAATGTTGTATTGCATTTCATGTAAAACCATCTTTTTCTCAAGTCGAGCAATCTGACAAACTTTCAACACAAGCCAACTTTTAGTAATTCTTAATGTCTATTCATTCCCATGCTTGCTTATTCCCATGCCACACTGCAGTCGCAAGAGAGCGAGTGTGTGTGTGTGTTGGCTGTAATTGTCCAAACAAAAGGGCTCGGTCTGGAGTCACATGCTTGATCAGCAGTGGTGATTTCAGCTGCCTGGCCCTCTGCCCTTCTGGCTAATGTAGTCCACCACCAGAAAAGGGAGGGAGAGTGGGGTGACTTCACCACAAAGTAACCCACACAGAAGAGAATACACAAGGACAGCCCCTCACCAGCCCTTCCACTCACTCACACAGACAAACACACTTTGAGCTTGTTGCTCAGGATGGCACCTCATTAGAGTTGGCAGTAAGGTGGAAGTTTTGGAGTTGCAAGCCACAGACTGACACACACACACACACACACACACACATGAACACACACACTTCATTTGTGTTTCCCAATTGGCTGGGAAGGAAGTAATAGTTGGAATGAAGCAGTCTGTTTCTGTCCTTGTCCTGCTGCTCTGGGAAACTCACCTCCCGGGCGACTAGCGTTGCCACGGCACTAATCCTGATGGACAAAAGATGGGAGTGTCCACAGAGCACGATGTAGCCGGGTGTCCTCATTGGCTGGCAAGATCCCATGCAACGCCGCCATTGGCCGGTGCTATGTTTGTATACAAATTGGGGCAGTGAGAGGTCACATCCATCGATCTTGGTGGCGACACGAAGGAAACCTGACCCTAAAACTTCAGAACTCTAAATGGGTTTAATTCCCATTTGATACGTACACACGTTCAAAAGTACACGCACATGCACACACACACACAGAAACACACAACAGCTCTTTCTTGAGTCCAGTGGCCTGGGAGTGCAGAATTAAGTGAACGCTGAAAGAGAAGGAGTGAAGTGACTAAATAATAGTGTCTGAAGTGCACAAAAGCACGGATGGAAACAATACCGAGAATGCTTCGAGAGCACTGGGTTCCGCGGGTTGCACACCTCCATAAAAGACACAATCAGAGAGGTTTTTGGATTAAGACTCGATAAATGTTTTGATCTGGAGAAGAGAGTAGTAGCTTTCAGACTAAATCACTACGGTTTCATTTCACAACACGTACTATAATCCGTATTATCGGTTTCCATTCATTAGTATTTGTCCGTATCCTTGAAAGTATAAACACGTTATTTATTTTTGTCCCCTCAGCTAATATGTTACATGCAGTGTATTAATGTACATAATTCACCTATCTATACTTTACTTACTGTTATGTATATTTCTTGAAACTTTTACTCCACTACATCTCCTCTCACTATCTTTGTTACTCGTTACTACCAAGTAACATCAGAAGAAGAAGAGTTGGTAATGGTCTTTATTTTTATAGAGCTTTTCTAGTCTTGATGAGCTGCTTTACACTATAGTTTGTATATAAGTGTCTTGCTCAAGAACACACATAGACTAAAAGTGCCAGGAATTGAACCCACAGCCTTCCAGTTACTCCTACCACTGAGCCACCATGGCTCAATCTCAACACTTAATTTCTTAAATACCTATACTAAAAATACTACTAAAATAAAAATACTATTAAGTACTACTTCTAAAACTTAAGTATCCAAAGTAATTTTATGATATAAAATGTACTTTTTAAATGTATATACTTTAAGACTTTTACTTACTACTTAATATTATAAGCGGTGACTTCAAAGTAATTTTCTACTTGTACTTTTACCCACGTATCCCTTTAAGGTACTTTATACAAAACTGGTTAGACGATACTAATATTTGCTCACAGCATATAAACTATACATGGTATATATTGTTGTATGAGTCATCTAACAAGTGACCGTGACCCTTGTAAAGCGATGTTTTTCACACGCAGGAAAAGCTCAGGCTTTACTGAACTTGTCAACGATGAATCTGTTCAGTACATGGAAGTCAGAGCCAGCATGCACACTGAAACTGAGGAAGCTAAATGGAACTCAGCCGTCATTAACTTGATGATTTACACCTGTGAATCTCCAACCACGGCACTGTCAAAGGGCCACTTCCCGTACATAAATGAAAGAAAGAAAGAAAGAAAAGATATTTAAAGGCATTTTAAATGGTTTCTCGTTTGATAAGTTGGCCACCAGATGGCACTGACACCTAATTTTCTTTAAATGTGAAAGATTCTTATCACTACGTGCTGTTTATATTGAGCTACAATCAGCTGAATCGGTGTTTGAAGATCATCTCACTGACAACTCAGATGCTCAGAAATTGACTGATGGTATCAATGGTCGGAGAGTCACATCATATTTCTCTTCCAACAAGTAATGCGACTTTGAAGACTAATGGCACTGCCTATTTTACAGGTCTCTGTCCTAGTTGTTGACATTGTCGGCATCAGCATTATGAACAAATAAACAAGCTCTGCAAGCAGGGCATTTTTTATATTTAGAAATATTTCAGATTAGACTTTCCCACGTCCATTAGCAGAGGTCAAAATCCATGTGTGTCGGAAACGAAGCCAGGGAATTTTTGGTGTTTGACAACAGGTCAAAGTTTAGCGAGTGGTCTTTTTTTTACACACGTGTTCACTGTAGTTTCAGTTGCTGCTGTTGGGACTCTGCTTCCCAGACCTGAGCAGCCTAACGTCATGTTTCTGGTGCTCCACTGAGCCAACATAAGACAGTCTCCAGCTGTGAGCATTTATTGAAACTGCATTAAACGGACTCAACCATCAGGGCTCAAGTGTCTAATATCAAAAATCTTCATCTCATTCTCAAGTCATGCTTGGAGCCACATGAGGATATCTGCGAGTTATTAGTGCCCCTGCATCCTGACCCCGCACAGCTTTCTCACTGCATTTGTTGAAGCACTGGCTGTTTTTAATTCTCTTTGCTTAAGAGGTTTGTGATTTTTATCAACAATCCAAAGGGATATTGAGAGTTTCACTATCATGTCCGGCATACTGGGGATCATTTTACATAGAATCGGGCTTGTTTGGGTAGGATACAGGAAGCACCCAGCTGTTGTTAAGCTGCTTCTCATTTTTGTTGTCCAGTTCAAGAACGACAGTGAGGCTTTATTAGAAGTTACATAGACCCTCATCCAGCAGGCAAACCCCCGTTTTCATAACCTACACTCACAAGCCAAAGACACAAAGTTAAGAGCAAACGTAGCACCTGGTGTGTTCTTCTGCTGCTGTAGCCCTTCTGCTTTAAGTTAAGATGGTTTTCTGCATACCTCGTTATCAAGTGTGGTTATTTCAGTTACAGTTACCTGTCTACCGTGTCTACATGTTATATGTGTGCATTAAGCAGTAGTAGAGCAGGTGTACCTAATAAAGTGGTGAGTGCAGATATGTTGTCACATTAGTACTCCTTTAACTGTGTTAATTAGCATGCCCAAAGCCCTTAAATGACAACAGAGGTCTTTCTTCTGCAGAGGCAGGTACCGTACTGTGAAAGGGGAAAAGGGCACAACAAGTGGGAGCCAAAGGAAAACAGAAGGGGAGACAGCAGTAAAAGATCAGGTGAGGAGGCGGAGCTACTGGGATTGTCGCTCAGTTAACTGGCTCATACAGTGTCGGACCCGAGTTAGAAAATCCTCAGTGCAACACTGTGCATTTGTCCTTCTCTCCTTCATGAATATTGCAGAGGTTAAGTTGCCCAACCGCTGCTCAACAGTGCCCCCAAGTGACGAGAAGCCCTGACAGCAGTACAGTTGTTCCTGCATGTATTTTATTTATTTAACAGCACAGTGTTTCAACAGTCCATATTATTAGTTCCAACTAATGAACGCATTGCTTTAAAGATGTAGCTCCTTTTGTTGAATTACACATTAAAAAAAAAGATAAGATTGGCATAGATTAAATTATATACATTATTTCAAAATACATTACAGAGGGGGGGAGTCGGTACAATTGTACCCCCGTAATTGTAATAGCATGTACAGTATGTTTCAGGTTCACCACCAACATGTAATCATAAATGTAAATTCTCTCGAAAATAAAGTGTGGGTGAAATCCAGTGTTACCGCGGAACCACAAATTGTCACATGACTAAAACCATTGTATAAAATGTCAAAGTGTACCGACCCCTACATTTAAAGGCTGACCTAGTCAAAACATTCATTCATCATTTGTAGAAATCTTCATACCAAAGTTTTTGTTTGCAAAACTCCTGCAATACTGTTGCATATACGTTTGTTCTCTTTGTTGATATTTACTAATACATAAATATCTTATCTTATATTACTCGATATAAATAGTGCATTGTTACCATCAAGCAACACATTATTCCCTTGGCAGGCGATGTCCGCTCAAACCAAAGCACTCTGCCCGTTTGTCATTGGTTTAGCTCAGTCCGTCGTCAGAGGAATCAAGAATCTTTGCCTTTGCCTCCACTGTTAAAACACACTTCTTCCACTGGACTGAAGCTGCTGTTGAGGCTACTTTCTGTGGCGCCATAAGACTGATCATTTTTAGACCCCAGTGTGGTGCTGGCTGGTGATTTTGGATTAAGCACTCTGGGCAGGTAGACCTGCAATTATTCAAAAACAAAAGAGGAAAAATGAGGAATAAACACAACAGAAACACATACTGTACCTTTGATAATATAGTGCGTATCAGTATGACTTTGACGCAAGAGCATGGTAAAGGTTAGCAAAGGATAAACCTCTAGTAGGTTTGTTAGGCAAACTAGGCTGCAGTGGATATGAGCTCGGCCTGGAAGAAAACTGGAACGAGGAAAGCCTTGGTTGAGCAACTCAGAATCAAGTCTAGTGTGAAATCACACAAACAAGAGTTTGATTGCCTGGCACTCCCTAAGAAGTGAGAAAGCCTGGAGAGCAGTTAAACTTGTTCAACAATCTCACGCAAGTCTAGATGCCGTCACAACTTAGAAATACTCGGAAGGATCTGTGTTATATATATTTATATCTCTCAACCACAAAATCCCCTAATTTGGTATTTCACTGTGATTGAGATAATAATAATAAAAAAACTTTAAAACATCAATGACATAATAAGAGGACAGCAAGTGCATGAATATACCACAACCTAATATCAAAGTTGTGATTTAATGATGTTGGAATTTGTTGCATAATAAGAGCAATACCTCTGTGTCTTCTTCTGCTGTTTCCTCGCCCTTGTCTTTCACCTGCAAAATAAAACAAACCACATTAGGGCTTGGTCATTCTGAGAGACGGCAAACATGTGAACACAGAGGCGAACACTCACCTTATAGTTGAGTGGACTGAGGTATTTAAAGTGACCGAAGCAGGTGTAGCTGATGCCAATAAAGACGGTGATACACAGGACAACCAGGGTGAAAAGAGATGTGGGAGCCCAGAAACCTAACACATGAACAAAGTCTTTTATTTTGCAGCTGCATGTCATGGGACACTTACACAAGGGCAATAATGGCATTGTTATTACACTGTAGACATACTTCACTTAAGGAATCATGGATGGGAATGTTAAGAGAGTTTGTGATATTAACACTTAATTTTTAAACAGATCCAGAGAGACAGGGGAGGTGAATCACTGCTGTGAAACGAGCTTGTGCAGAGTGTAATGTAAATAATTGCCCTGTTAACGTTGCTGTGCAGACTTGTATGTCAGTTGTATGTCAGTCCATGATTTACTGAGAATTAAGCACAAAATCTGTTGCTTGTGTTTGTTCCCATCGCTCCCTCTTCTGCTCGCTGTGAGCGCGTTTCATAGCAGTCACGTGACGTCCGCAACTCTATACCACTACTACTGCAGTGTGTAATTTTAGGTGATTTTTGGGTGTCGTTTTTGATGTTATTATTCTGCCTCCGTTTAGTTTAGAGCATAAATGATGGAGCATCATTTGTATGCTGCAGCCTTCATCTAAAAACAGGCTCTGTCAAGCAATACTATGAGGCAGCGTTTGTGTGTGTACACCAGTTTTTTTGAGCATTAGAATTCACATTTCTTTACGTTTTCATCATACACCTGATAGGCTTAAATCAGTGTTGTGTGAACTCATCTGAAAATGAATCTAACGTGTAAAAGTTCCGCAATACAGCTTTCCCCTTTTGGCGAGTTAAGCCGACGCTTGTCTCTTACCTGTTCTGAGGACGGAAAAGAAGTAGAGCCATATAAGGGAGATGATGGGTGCGGCCAGAGCTTGATTGACAGCTCCCAGGTGGACATGGACGTCAAGGCGGGCGGGCAGGTAGGCAAAGTACAGGTTGTATTTGTCCACCAGCTGTTTCAGGAGCATGTACACGAGACCTGATGGAGTCAGACACACAAGACAGCCATTAAGAGCCACAACACAACATGTGACTTTACATATATGGCTCGAGTAAAGACTGATATACTCACCAAATGGCACGATGATAGGGCAAATGATGCTGTAAGCCATGATGACGGTGAACACGCAGAGGGTCCATCCATACATGGCTCCGTATTGAAATTCATAAGCCTGGTTCTGTAAGACAGGAGACTTATCCTTATATGGTTTGTGAGTTTAGAAGCAAACATGAGATCTCATTTATCGATCTTGTTAATATAAATAACATATTTTTATAATACACATTCTGATAACACAATACAAGTTATAGTTAAACAGAATATTACAGACCTGTTTGACATATTTCCTTTCAGCGGCAGAGCTCGCAAATATCAAACGAATGCAGTAAAGCAGTAACGCAGGCAACCGCAGCAGTTCCATCCCACAGCCGACCAGGGCCGCTGCGATCACATAGTTGACAAAAAAGGCCCCTTGGTCAGGTAGAAACACACACCTGGTGTAGAGAAGAAAGGGAAAACAAACAGATAAAAGAAAAGAGGACAATAAAGTACAATTGATTAGTAAAATACATTTAGGACAAGACAAGGAACTTGATTCAGGAAGGACTGAAACAGTGAGACAAACTCTTGTTGAATCTGTGAAATTAAATTAGAACATTGTTGATTAACGCACGGATCAGTAAAGAGGAAATACTTACTCAAACCTTAGTTTTCCATCTGCTAGAAACTCTTTATCAAACAGCCAGCGGAAAAATACAGCAAGACTGAAAAGACAAAGGAAAAATACAATAACTAGCTTGAAAGGAAGATAACACTTGCATGTGACGTTTACGTATATACTGCGCATTTTACTGTGGACACACACAAGCATGTCTAACTTAAATCTTAAGTTTATTGCATGTGAATTACTAGTGCAAATATAAAATCATCATGGATCCTGGAAACCTGATTATTGAAAGTGACGGTTACACAAATTACCTGGTGAGTCCGAGTGACGGGAGGATCAGCACCATGAAGAGCAGGAAGAAGTAGAGTTTACCCATCATGCTCAGCTGTTCACTGGACCTGAGAGACACAGGCAATATGATCAAACCTATTTCCTCAGTGTGTGTGTCTGTGCGTGTTCTTCATTTGTTAGCTTTTTATAACCAATTAAGGCATAAACTTTGACCTTGTCAGGACCAGAAACCTGATACTAATAAGGCAAAACCTAATGTCTGAAGAACTGGTTGTTTAGAGCTTTGAAATATGATCGGGTTAAGTATGAACTGGTTTGACGATAAGGCTTTGTTTTGGCTGACTAGATAAATGGAAGTCCATGCAGTGTACAAAGAAGCACAACTACACAAACCTGTGTCTGTGTGTATGTGAGAAAGAGATAGTGATACCTGCTCCAGTGTGCTTCTCCTAGTGTGGAATAGTAGACTATGGTTGGCAGTAATGCAGAGAAGGACCACAGCAGCAGAGTGGGGAAGAACTGACTGATAATAGGGCTCTAAGGTTTAAAAAAGAGAGAAAAGATCACTTAAATACACTTGAAAGTAAACTTGACTTGAAAGTTTATGAGACTCACGTTGAGATAGTCAATGGGCTTTGTCACGCTAAACTTGTCCATGGTGTTGATAATGATAGTCGGAGTGGTGAGGAAGGTGAGCAGGAAGAAAAGGGCGACGTTGAGCACCAGATAGCGCATGAACCAGGGAAATCCCTGCACTGACAGATTGTCCCTGTGGCACAAGGAGGAACAGGGAAGAAGTAAGGAAGAGAGAGAAAAACGTGTATTCTCAATAATTCGACAATATGACAAATGATCCAAATGACGTTTGACGTAATGACTTGTTTGGTGGTTTGGTGCCGTAGGTCTTACCAGAACACATTTTCTGGGTGAGGGGCGAACTTGATGCTCCACTTATTCACTTTCAGGTCTCTGCTATTAAATGAAGGCTGGGGCTCTTTCCCACAACAGCTGCCACACTCGACTGCATTGAAGTCTTTCAGAATGCTGACGTGAGAGTCAATGACAGCAGTTAGTGATAAACATTAACATGCGACAATGACCTGTTCCCAGTAAAAAAAAACAAGTCATGTGTTGACAATAAAAGAGAGTAAATGTCTTGATTAAACCAGATGACACACACTGTCACCTTATGTCATCCTGCTGATTTCAGACTCATCATAGTTGAGAACAAATATTATATATATATATTTTCAACTGTCACGTGTCACTCTGTGTTCTGTTGCTCTTTGTGTCTTCTCTGTCCTCTGTCCACGTGTTAAAGGTGTGGGCTGGATCTACCACATTATTGTGAGTATTACTCTTGGACAGGGTTTCACATGTTCTGTCACATGCTTCAGATTTAACAGTGGTTTCTTCACCGTATAATTACAGACACAAGCGCTCAGAAAAAGCTACTCACTGCTTAGCCATAGCCTCGTTCTGCAGGGTCACAAAAGCCATCCCCAGGGGGCGCTGTGGCACAAGTTCCACCTGGTTGCTCACCTCTTCCAGCAGGTCCTTTTCTTTAGCACGGTAATACTCTATGGCGTCAACCTAAAGAAAAAAAAAAAAAAAGCATACAGACACAACATATTTAAAACTTTAAATCATTATTTGAACCTTGCAGTAAAAGTAACTCCTTAATACTGTAGTGTGTGTAACGTTTAAGTATAAACAATAGTCTATAACATTCAAAACATAGTCAAATGCAGTGTTGATTGCTCTAAGAATGTTGTCAAATAACCTCGTTTCTGTTTTACTTATACAGTGGCAGAATGTATAAAATGAAATCATACAACATTACGCACAGCAGCTTTAAACCCTTGCCCATGTGAGTGAAATGAATTACAACCTTGGATTTGCTGTATTTAGTTCAATTATCTTTTCCAATAAATCCTTACATAAATGACACATGATGAAAGCATTCATCTCACCTTCTCAGAGTTGGCGCAGCAACAGAGGCTCCCACACACGCGCGGGTTTATCAACTCACGGTTTCCTGTTCTCTGGAAGACGAGCTCGTAGTAGCGTAGATTTTTCCCTGCTCGAACCCTGGGGGTTAAAAAACACAATTTGGTTTAAATGAAGTAACAATGTTTAATGTGGAATATGCTTCACATGCTGCTTGCACCTTCATTCAGAGGGAATAGAGAGAATAGACATTCATGTAATATGCAAAACAATAAGCGTGAAATACACAGTGAATTTCTGGATTTGTAGCAATGGACAACTGTCACGCTGCAGAGAAATCTATTCAGTGTAAAACTAAAATTTTAAGGAAGATTAACTCCACACAACTTAAATGCAACATGTGATTTCTCACCTTTCTTTATGAAGCTGCATGAGCTTGGCCACATCATAGCCCAGAGTCACAGCAGTGACTTGACAGGAAGGATAGGCCTCTCTGTACAAAAACAATAACAACAGTGAGGAATGCGGCAGGTGGCTACTATTTATGGTGAGATGCGAGTACAATGCATCAAGACTGAGAGCCAACTTGCTGAGGACGGTGGATGCACTTTAACAGTTAAGTCCACTCACGTGAAATGGGTCTTCACAGCTTCCTCTGTTGCCGTTTTGGGAATCCAGGACACAAACAGGGTGTTTCTGGTCTACGAAGGGAAACGGTAGTGACATCTAGTTAGTGAGATTGACCCATGATCTGCTGCGGCTTTCGTTATACATGTATCTCCCTATAGAGAGGTGTAATTCAGCGTAAGATGAATAGAAGAAAGAAATAGTGTGAATTAAGTTCCTTATGTCAAGTAACATCAAAACTCTCACTGTCTCGCTGTATATGTCTTTCATCTGCGATGTGTGACGTCGCAGCAGGACAACTGTCAGGGCCAGGTAGATCACGGCAAACACTGTGTGCAACCACAGCAGATTGTCCCTGGGAGCAGAGATGACAAACATTTTGGCACGATTAAAATCACAAAACCCCTCCGCAATCGAAGCTTTTTTAATAGGTTCATAGTCTCATTCAATAGTTACCCCTTTTGAAGATTCCCAATAGTCGTCCTTCCAAAATCTTTGGCATCATTGCCTAAAAGAGGAAACCAGACAGTTTTTAATTAAAATGTGAGTGCGTAGAGTCAAGAAAATTAAGCTCCATGAACACACCATAAAATATAAATTAAATACACACCTGACTAAATTAGATTGGATTAAATTGACTTTTTTAAAAAAAAAAAGAATTTAATTAATGGGTGAAAATACAGTGTAAAGTATGTAAGTATGCGTTTCAGACACTAACAGACAGTAGTGGATATTAGTATTTTAGTTTGTAGAATGTTGTGAGACCGTGAGACAGTTAGTAATAACACTGAACTCACCGAGTAGGTCTCCAGTCAAGTTGACAGGCAGTATGACCGCAAGGGAGGTGACGGTCATAACTACCAGCAAGATGATCACATGACGCTGAAAGGACAGGTAGTGAATGGCATCCATGCCGCATTTGGCTTTGATTCTCTCCTCACTGACGCACACACAGCACACAAATGAGAAAAACCAACACATGACTTGTTTACGCAGCATGAAATGCATACGACACAAGATAAGAAACAATGGGCGTTATTAAATTAGGGGTCAAACCACGGACACTTACTCCATTGTGAGGATGTATGGCAGCCAGGAGCAAAATCCCTGAAGACAAAGAGAGCAACCAATATTTAGGTTAGGGTGAGTTAGGGTTCTATATCAGTAAAAACAAGTTTAAACAAGTTTAATATGCATCAATGACTTTAATATTTTACCACAGATTTGTAAAAATATTAAGATAATCTTTGCTCAGTCAGCCATAAATTATATTGATGACGTATCACTGTACTGTAATGTTTAGTCAAAAGCATAC
Source organism: Solea senegalensis (assembly GCF_019176455.1). NCBI lineage: Eukaryota > Metazoa > Chordata > Actinopteri > Pleuronectiformes > Soleidae > Solea > Solea senegalensis. Next base: position 8,721,461 of record NC_058037.1, read on the forward strand.
AAGAGTAAAGTAGTGGCTTAGTAATGGATAGGATAGGATGTCACGCCAGTTATCGTAAAGCTTGGCTATGTCTTGATCTACTCTATAATGACTAAAACAATATTTAAATAGCCGTGTTGATTTGTCATAACGTGACTAGAGGTGCAGTTTAATGGTTTTACATACCTGTTCATATTCTAAGTTATCGTCTGTAGACACAAAGGATAAAAAGCGCTTATTGCGATGGTTTCCTGCTTCGGGGAACCTGAAATGCAAATTCAAGTGTCAGTAATAATTACAGTTTACTACTTAGCTCTCGTCTTCTGATCAGTATGTGTACTACTACCAGCTTAAGTTTGTTCGTTTACCATTCAGTGTCTGCATCTGCTATCAGCGCTATACGCCCATGGTCCCAAAACTTCTTCCTGATAATAGAGAAGATGAGGAGCAGCACCTGTAGATGAAAAGAAAAACCCATTATAGCTCATTACAGCGCAGTGGAAAGACCTGTACTGAGTAATATTTACACTTGAAGACATATTTACTGGGAGAAAGAACGGCAAGGCAGTTTTATTTGCAGAGCACCTTACAAACACAGATCCACGGTGCTGCACGCAAACTTTTCAAAACAACACAGACAACTTTGAGATATGACTACAAAGATAAAAAAGTGCAATCGATAACAACTTTTTTAAAAGGGTGTATTATAATTGTAAGCCCAAAAATGTAAAGGTAAAAAAGATAATTGTAATAATAAATAAGTTAAGGAGAAACTATTTTAAAAAGAAAATATATAACATGAATAAGTAAATAAAAGTTTAAGAAATGTTAAAACATCTGAAAACATCATCTTTTCGCAGTTTGGGAACAACAATCAACTTTTTTCTGACAAATACTTCATTCATTGACGAAAATAATCGACAGATGAATTGTTTAAGAAAATAATCTTTAGTTGCAGCTCACAATCGCAGATTGTTAAGATTCCTTTAGTTAAATAATACGCTTAAAATAAAAGATTGTAGTCTAGGGAGGAGCAAGTATTTTCCTTCCTCTGAAGACACAACAGAAAGAACATGATATAATTGACATAATTGGCGTCACAGGACATTCATTTGATCGGGAATCACATCTGAGGCAAACGAGAGAGACACTTACCAGGAAGACAGCAAAATCGAGAAGCAGTACAACCGGCACTCCTCCAAATGGGACTCCAGTCAGTACGGTGCTGTGTGCCGAGCTGATGCAGGTTTCGTTGTCTGAAAAGTGAGTGGTGAGGTTCGAGTTCAGCCACCACAGGGAAGCCATCGCTGGTGTGGAACCGGCAGTTTGTCTTCAGAGACTGACAGTAGCAGCCTGTATGTGCAGAAGTAACAGTTTCCAAAAGGACGTCTTCAAATGCCTTGCTCAGTTTTAATAATACTACTATTTTTGATGATCTGAAATAAAAATAACTGTGAATCTAAGCACATTTTAACTTAATACAGAGGAACGCCATTTTATATAAAGGCAGCACTTTCAGATTTGGGATTTTTGCTTGAATTTACACTGATTTGTCAATTTTCATTGAAAATAATGTAATTGAGTGACTACTAGTCAAATTATACTTTCTATATCGGTTGTGATGAGCTTGTTAAAACAGAGGATGTCATTAGTATTGCTCTGTTTATGAATACTTAATTAATTACATGTTTTGTACAGGGAATCTAGTTGTCAAAGTGGACTAAACAACACATTTATACACACAATATTGAATGTTATATGTGAAGAACCATGAAACGTATGTCCTGAATAAGTTACTGGAGTGTTTTTAGATTCAGAAAACCTTCTGTGTTTACGCTCGTGTATCCAGAAGCATCTACATTATAGTTGCATTTTTAATTATTCTAAAACTGGACAGCAGCAGTAGTAAGACATTTCTCGTGTCACGGAGACATGGACGTCAGTTAAATAACGCTCCAACTACAGCCAGTGACTGAGTGACTCTGCGGTTTCACTGCTGGAAACCAAGTCAAATCCTGCTGTCACGGACACAAACAGAGCACTCACGCCCCACCTCAGAAAATTGATGGAACACGCTCGCGGAGTCACGAGGACGCGGCTGTGAGTCATAATTCATAAGCCAGCAATAAAACCAAAAACACATTTTACTGTTAACCCGAGACATTAAAATTACCGAGTGATAGATTTGACGAGATGAGAGTCAGATAATGTTGTCTTTCTAGTTTTAAGAGAGTGCGGGCATTTCTCGTCAGAGTGAAACCTCTTCGCACTCTTAACAGTTGACTCACTTCACAGAGACAGAGAAGTTCCTTGTTTTCTAACCCAACTTCCCAAAGTTACACACTTTGCTGCGGTTAATGTTGCGCCATTTAGGTGACAGCTACAGTCGAGAAAAAGTTACAGAAAACTCAAACCGCCACACAAATATGTCAACAAACGCTTACAAAACTCCCCAAACTCTTCTGGAGAGACTAACACTCGCTGTTCTATACAGTAACAGAAGTTATGTGCTTTTACCTGAGAGTCGTGTTTTCTACGCAGATGGAAACTTGTTTCTTTACCGCAAATAATACCTGAAATATGCTCCGTCGTCATCGCTTTCGTTCTCTTTATGTCGCTCTTGTGCGCATGCGCACTCGTGCGGGAGCCTCCCTTAGACTTAAGCAAATCAAACGTGTTAAGCTGTTTCCACTGCTGGAGTGACGATAAGTCACTTTACTCCACAGTTCACACTTGTGAACAATGACAATGAATGTAGCCCAGATATCTCCAATTTAGGAAGTATAAGAGGCATTTATGCAAGGTTTATTTGTTTATTTATTAGTTTAGACATTTATATGGAAGCCTGTTTTTCATCTACTTGAAAAATAATAATATATATTAATAAGTCATAATAATGAGATACTTTCTCATAATTATGACTTATCTTGTAATATGACTTACTATCTCATAATAATTACTTATTATCTCGTAATTATGACTTACTTTCTGTGAAAACTAGTTATTATCTCATAATAATCAGATACTTTCTCATAATTATGACTTACTGTCTCATAATAATGACTCATTATGTCATTATAATGACTCATTATGTCATTATAATGACTTTTTATCTCATAATAATGACTTATTATCTCATAATTATGACATATCTCATAATAATGACTTATTATCTCATCATAATGACTGATTACTTCATAATAATTCAATTCTTTCTCATAATTATGACTTAATATCTCATAATAATAAGTTACTGCAATATTACATTACATTACATGTTGCATATTTTTCTTTTCTTTTCTCTGTCTTTAACTATTATTTGTTAAGAGAAGTAGGGCACCAATGTGCAGATTTATGTTCATATATTGTTTTTGTTTGTGGTCGTCTGGCACCCCTCCAGTAGATGGCGCCCTAGGCGACCACCTATATGGCCTTCCCTAGAGCCGGCCCTGCTTAATAGAGCCCCTCAGCCCTCAGTCAACTAACGAAGGTTATTATTCGCCAGGTGTTGCTTGACAAAAAACATGTTTAAGTCGTGGGAGGAGGAGAATCAGGGAGATTCTTTACATGATAAAATCAAAATATTTATAACTTTCTTTTGCACGATATTTGTACCGCAGCTAATTTGTGTGTCTGTGTGGCAACGACAGGGGCTGTAGTGCCTTTTCCAGTCTGTGCCCAGGGGCCAGCTGCCTCATACTCCACCCCAGGCCATACTAACATACAGTTGATGTGTGATTGTGTGTTGTTCTGACCTACTGAGTGCTACCAGAACAGGAGGGTCCCTATCTCTCTTCAAGAAGCTCTTGAAGACCCAGCTCTTTCTAGAGCATCTTCTGCCCTAGCACTTACCTTTTACCCCCTCCCCTGCACGATCTCCTACTGCACTTGGATCCACTTCTGCACTCTCACCCTCTGTCAGTCCACTGATCCTATCTAGTGGAGTTCTTTCCAGGACTTCTTCTATGTAGCTTATTCCTCTTTTGTAAGTCTCTATGCAACATGCATAACCACATTAATACTGTAAAACGTAAAAAGCTAGAATTAATTGTAACCTGTGACGAACAAAAATATGAACCATTCTTAACAAAACAGAGCGATGTCAAAAGAGCCGCATGAAGCAAAGCATGTGTGCAGTTGCAGGGTAACGTTTCAACACTGTAGCTTTCTTTAATGCTAACTGGTAAACCCACTGATGCACTGCATTAACTCAGAGTAAAAGCTTTGTTTCATATGTTACAGCTAGTGATGTATTTTCATACTCCACATACTGAGAGTATTGTCTAATGTCTGATGTGATTAATCCTAGAAATAACCAGGATTACATAGTAAAAAAACAACAACAAAACAGTGGTTACCAGTCAGAATTCCAAACACTTTCTGGAGAATCAAGGGTGCTACAAACTGTATGGAAGATTATTGGGTACAATAACAGTCAAGATTTTGTCAGATATAAACATCATTCCTCTCACCAGTGTTCACTTCTGTACTGCAGTGAGTTACTTCTATAGTCTGACCTGAAGATAGAGTCTAGAGTACATGTCATGACCTTTTGTCTTGTGGCAGAGGAAACTTCCAGCTCCTTTAAATCTTCTTGGCAACTGTTACTATGCAATTTTTGTATGGACAACAGCATTTTATCCAGATTCCACAGTGTCTCAGCATCATCAGCGCGAGGCTGAGACTGATTACTCCGCCGTGGATCATGACAGGTGTTTGAGAGACAGAGTTTGAATGATAAGTATCATAATGCGTTGCTGACATTTACTGCTCCAGGCCAGAGCTGATTACTATTGTTGTTGGGGTCTTGTTCCTTCCCGTGGGCTCCATCTGCATCCTCCCCCTCTCGGGCCCCGGCCCGGCATGTGAATTTATTTGCTGCTGGTAAACTCACTCACTAGCAGTGTCAAGTATTTGTCTCATGTTTTGAGCAGATATACAGTAAATACTTAATTTTTGTATTCTTTGTAGAAGAAGAAAAGAAACGGAGAGAAAGTGTAGCATGTTGTGTCAGACAGGGCCATTAAAAGGTCATATCACAAGAAAACGGTGACACTGTTGCCATGGAACCCATTTCACTTTGTTTTAATGCCAGGGCTTTTAGAAAATAAAAATACTTGAAGCAAGTTGCTCTTACGTGTAACAAATATATCCAAGTGAGAACAGACCTACTGTACACTATCCTCCTGCAGCTGCAGGCGTCGTAATCAGATCACAGAGCTTTTCCACTGTCAGCCCAATGAAACAGAGGTTTAAAATGTGCTTTTTGTGACCTCTCTTGTTCCATCCGATCTGCAAATTGGTCAGTGTTGTACTTTTTATCTGGGGAATGAATGAGAATCAGCAGAACACGAGACATAGATGTTTTACTGTGGCTCGCAGGACAGGGCATAGATAACCAACGTCACGGGCCTCTATCAGATGTGCCAGTGGTTAAATTAACGAATCCAATGCAATTAGTCATTCAATTTAGTGTGAGATTCTGTGGTTGCTTTGAGCACATCTCTCTCTCTTTCTCTCTCTCCCCCCTTTCTCTTTACTCTGGCTTTCCATTATGAGATTTTCTGTTTATCTGTTGTGGTCCTGACTGTTCATTTCTGCTCTCTGTGTCTCACTGCGTGTATTTGTCTGTGTTTCTTGTCTCCGTGTGAAAGTGTGCACACTGTGATGTCCATGATGTCAGTGTGTGTATGCCAACATCAATCTGCTGTGTGTGTGCATGTGTGTGTGTGTGTGTGCATTTATATGCGTGTGTGTGTGCTGACTGTTCATGCCTCACCGTGGGATGCGTTGATTAGTGTTCACTGCAGCTCAGCTCCCAGCTGTCCTTGCGACCGGCCGCTGATTGAAACCAATCAGGCTTGCGATGGCCTCATCGCGGTGACCCCTCACCCCTCCCACCCCAGGCCTAATCACCTGCTGATTGGCCCACGCAGGGCCCCCTCCCGTTGGCACGGAAGGTTAATTTGACCAGCGGATGAAGGCTCCAGGAGGGAATAGGAACGTGCGCTGGGTGATATTGCATGGATATAGCCCACCTGTCAATCCCAGCCACTTAAATGGGAGTTGAGGGAAACACTGACAACCAGGCAGGAAGACGGGGAGGAAGATGGGGAAGGATAAGACGGAATGAATGGTAATGTTGGTTAGCAAACATCTAGTTTACCTCTGGATACACTATTTTTTTATTTTTTTTTTAAACTTTAAAATCCCATTCACTGACACTGTAAACTATAACATATCATTTATTTTGGTCAAACTACTGATCTGGTGTTGAGAAATAAATAGCATTCTAATGATTGTTTTTTATTATTCACATGAATAATGCACCTTTTTTTCACCTAAAGAATGGCATCAGTGCAGGTATTTAAAAAACCTACAGTACATTACAGTACATACACAAATGGAGCTGATGTATATCCTTTATTGTTTTTTGACCCTTTACAGGGCTGTGTTTCACTTTCCAGTTTCCACAATGTCTCTATTGAATGTAAATTTAACTAATGTAGCTGCTGTATTTTATATTTTACCCAAATAGCTTTTAGAAAAGCCTAAAACCAGGGACAGGGATTGCAAATTAGCCTTGACTAGAAATCACATCTTCTCCATATTATAATACTAATAATAATAATAATATGTGACATTAATAACGAATAATTAAAACTGATGTTTTGAACAACGAACAATTAACTAACTAATTATAAGTTATAATGATTTGTCAGTTACATATCTTTATGAGTTATATTATCGCAAAAAATATATACAATTCTTTTAATTTTCTTCCCTGAATTATACTGAAGTGCAGTATTACCATTTATCCAGCGGGTGGCAGTGTTGTATTCAGCGTAGAAAGTTCTGACCTGTGCAATAAAAGGTCTATTAATAGTCCAGTACTTTATGGTCTGCTTTACTCTGATGCTTAAGGTCTGTTATTATGTTTATTCCGACTTCATCTGCAATGTACAACAAAGACTGTACATGTAGATGCAGTTTGGTTTAACTACTTACAACAATCCAAAATAATTAAAAAGCTCTGTAAAAAAGAAGAGAAAAGTGGACATTGAGGTAATAATTATTCGGCATGGTATTTATATTTAATTTTGGTGTGCGTGTGTGTACTTGTATCTGTGTAATTATTTGTTACTTTTTACTTTTTAGGACCTTTCCTGGAATGAACACAGACCTTGTTAGGACGAGTATTCCTCATTGAGACCAAAACCTGGACTTAATCAGAACCTAATTTCATTGGAACTAAGAATTAAATTGTGGTTAGGGTTAAGGTTCGGGTTAGGTATTAACTAGTTATGGTTAAGGTTAGGGATAATGCTTTGTTTAGTACAGTGTCCTAAGAAGAATAGATAAACAACACACTGTGTGTGTGTGTAAGCAAAGATTTTCTCCTCTCATCGTCAACATTTTGACATTAACACTGAATCCCCTCCGATACTGCTGTAACTTTTCTTAGCCATGTCACTACATAGTTTTCACCTTATCCCTGTGTGTGTGTGTGTGTGTGTGAGTAGTTTGTGGTGGGTTCTTCTCCCTCCCAGTCTTTGGTGGGTAGAATAATGTTGCCAGATTACCATATCATTACCATATCATTTCCATGTCATTATCTTGCTGCAGTCTGCAATACGTGTCTGTCTGTGTGTGTGCACACGTATGTGCGTGTCTCAACTTTGCATCAGATCTTCAACTGTTTCTGTTTCTGTTGCATGCACACACACACACACACACGCACACACATACACAATCCCCCACAGGAATACACACACATCCCTCTTCCATGCTCCCCCTGTTTTTCTCTGTCATAGACCCTATCTCTCTATCTCTGTCCCACATCCATGTAAGCACATCATAATTCTCAATAATCCACCACTCTCGTAATCTTCGCTCGCTTATTTGCTTGTGTTAATCTAAATGCCAATTCAATTAACCTGTTGATTCAAAGCCCACTATAGCTTTATTTTAGGACAAAGAAGTGAACCCTGTTGTGTTTTCTGAACTCACAGTAAAAAAAATAGTGTTTTGTTTAGTGATATCATTGTGTATCACAGCACGTTAGCTGAACTGTAAGAGCTATATCTAATTGTTAAATAATCAACAGTGTAATCATAATAAATAGTAATGTTTCATGCTTCATCGAAATGCTTATGTCCTGCTAGAACTTAAAAAATAGTCCGTTTCACCACCAGACTGCATAAACGTCTAAGATTTCACTCTACATCATATTAAGTTGATGTTTACGAACATTATGTCCGTACACATTCTGCATTACGGAAAAGTGACTCGCTGATGAGCCAGCACATCTGTCATTATCTCATCTGTCCGTCTACACGCGGGAACAAATGTAAAAATTCAACTGAAGCAGACGTCGTGCATCCGGTTTTTCCCTCAAAGTCATCAGTTGTGGTGGATGTAGAAGCGCTGAACTCACTTCCACCGACTCACTTTGGATGAGCGACAATTCGACATCTTTTGTACACAGTCAGAAATGCTGCAGTTAATGAGGAACAGAATGGCCTTCCCTGTAATACGGTCGGTCAGCCATTCTGGCTCCAATTCTCGACCCACAAAGTCAGCCATTTTGGGGTCTGCAGCTGCCAGAAAAAGCCCATTTAGTGAGGGGAGCATGTTTGGGGTCGCGCCCTTGTTTACATGGGGAGCCAGAGCTGATGGTTTTAAAATGGCGTCCAGATGGTGACAGAGGCTTGATTGCAGCAGAGGGGGCTCCTGTGTCCCGCCCACTCCTGCTGTCCAGCTACTTTAGCTACAAAGCTGCATCTCTCTCTATCTACTCCCTCTACTGCTTATTATCAAGCTTCCACTCCTGTTTTTATCACTCCCTGCTCTGTCAAACACTGCTCAGAGCCATTATTGTGCATTTCCTCTGTGGATACTTGTCTTTATATCAAACTCTGTGCTATCTCTGCCATCGTTTCCCCTCCCCTTTTTTTTTTGGTCCATTTTCTTTCCTTTGCACCCCACCGCCCCCCTTTCCCAACTCACTGATTTACTAACTCTCACAGACACAAATGCACACACTCGCCTGCAGGTGTTTCAGGGCAGCAGTGTGTGTACATTCTGATGGATTGGACTGCCCGTTGTTAAATTACAGTGTAGCCGCCAACCAGCTCAAAGCACAGGCTTAAATAAGAGTGCACGGTCTTATTAGGGTGGAAAAGAGAAAGGGAGAAGTAGAAGGAGAGAGATACATATTTAAATGAAGGGAGCCAGAGAGAGTAGGTTGAGACGGGTGTCAGCCTCAAGCTTTCAGCATTCTCGCTGCATTCAGCGTGTGCTTGATCACTTCAGAGGGGAGAAAGGGAAAGAGACAGAGCAGAGTGATGGGGAGGAAAAGAGAGTGATAGAAAGCTGGAAAGACATGGACGTGATCGAAAAGATGGCTAGGAAGCAGGGGTTTGAGGTGAAGGACATGAGGAAGGAGGAGAAAGCTACTGCGTTGGAGGAGAAAGGGGGAGACGGTGGGCCACAGTAGATACAGATGTTGAGATTGTGTGTTTGTCAGTGTGAAATATGATTAGTGTTCTCTCGCTCATTAAGGAGCTGATCACCCCCACGCCTGCCACACACACAGACACACACACACACACACACATGCTAGTTCGCACAGCCATTCTTCTTTAGATTCATTTGGACGGCCTACACGAAGCGTTATCCACAACCATAGCCAGTTAATCCTAATCTTAACCTACTCACGATTCAAATCTTAGACCTAAACTTAACCAGTCCTGCCTCATTTGGACCAGGCCATGGTTTCCTACTTACTGGTCCTGACAAGGTCAGTACTTGTGCCAGAAAAGATCCTAAAGAGGTGACAGATACAAGTACACACACACATGCTGTGAATTAAACGCTTGAGCACAAGTGTGTCAGGATGATGAGCGTGACTCGTGTGTGTGCGCGCGTGTGTGTGTGTGTGTGTGTGTGTGTTTGTGTCTGCATTTAGCACTCTTTGACTCGTGATGCTCCTCTGCATCTGTGCCTGCACACATTTGTGCCAAAGTGTCTGCATGCATGTGATTCCTCACGTTTGTTTGTGTGGCTCCAACAAGCACACGTTCTCTCCCCCGTCGTGGAAGCTGGTAAGTGATTCCACAGGCGGTTGGCAGAACTCCAGTTCAGCTCAGGGAGACTGAGGAACGGAGAGAAACAAGCAAACAGACGAGAGGAGAGAGAGAGAGAGCGAGAGAGAGAGGCAGCGGCTGTGTAATTAGTAGCAGGTTTTTGCAGCCCCCTGCTTCTGTTTAATTAAAAACTGAAAGAGGGAAAGAGGAAACAAGGAAGGAGAGGGAGCCTGTGCGAGTCAAAGAGAGTTTTGCATAGTTATTCTGTTTTTGCCAGAGGCAGGTGCGAGGCTGCCACTGGGAAAGATGCCCAACAGCTCCAGCGTTTCCCACTAGGCTTTGGGAGGAATAGCTGAGGGGGATAAACTCCACCAACAGTTTGAATGATTGAACGTGAATTAAATGTGACCATATCTGCATTTTCCTTTAGATACAAATGACTTTTATCTTGTGTAGTGATAATGACAAGGCTGATGAGTGATAATGGAGGTGGTGATGTTGAAGGTCTTTCTTTTTTCTTTTTTTTTAAATCCTGCAGCTGTGTATCAGGGTGATGATGACTCAGCGATATCGGCAGCAGTCGAGGTGCTGATGAAGAGTTCTCTCTGTCTTCTCTAACCCAGGGCTATGGATCCATAATGCTGAGCACGCACTTTCACCACCACAAACTCCTTCCTTTGTCTCTTTACTCCTCCCCAGCCTTATCGCCAACTTTGTTGCTGTCATTTGTCTGGCCTTGCTGGGGATCACAGCTCGATTTCTTCTCCCCCCAATTCTTACTTGTCCTCGGTTTTCCTGCCTCTGTCCCACTGCAACTTTATCTTCCTCGCCCAAGTCCACGACACAGAGAAGCTTCCACTATCCTGATTGTTTTGTCACCTACTGTTCTCTCACTGTGACACAATCATTAACTTAAGGAAACACTCTGGTGGAAGCTGTTATTGTGTTGATTTCCCAGGCTCCCTTCTGTCAGTTGTACCTTTTTATCCCCTTAATACATTAATTGATTTGTCCGGCCACTTGGGGCAGTAGACTACAACAAGATGTAAACAGATTATACGAATTCACATACAGTTTTAAACATTTTATGGTCATGGTCAAGACTGTCATGTGTAACTTACATGTAAACCATTGTCATTGAGTCATTGATCAGCTGCATACGACTCTCTCAAGCCTTTTTTTTTTTTACACTAAAAGTCACAGATATACCTGGTAAAGATTCCCAATTTGCATTGTTGTACCAGTTATACAATTAATAAGTAGTAGATAAATAAGATGATAGATGATACTGACCGCTCTTGTAAGTCTAAAAAACTAAGGGTCGTTGCCAGCATTAATGCTCACAGCTATGCTAAAGGTCTGGAAAATTAATGTACGTTGTAGTATTGCCCCAGAAATGTCACATCTCTGTCCAAAATGAAATGGAAAAGAACAAAAAATGAGCATGTTCACTCTGGTCTTACATTCTTTCTGCTGCTAAATGGAAGCTGCAGCTGATACAAATCGCAGAGTCAAATTGCAGAGTCATTTGACCGTGGAGTGAATGCTGATCAAACTCCAACTGGTGGAAAAACCCACTCAAAAACGACTCAAGGTATAAGTGAACTAAGCGTGTGGGAGGAGAAAAAACCAAACTTTTTTATCTCTTTTATTTTGGAGTTGAATGTTTGCTCATTTAGTGCCCATTTGCACATGTGTTTTATTTGTATGTGACATTTTAAAAGCCAGTGTCATTAAACTGGTTTATTTGTTTAATTTGTTGTTCAGTATCACCACAATTAGTGCTTCACTTTGAATACGAAAGTGCAAATTAATACCAGGCCACTTCTTGGATTCAACTGGTTAAATGTGTAAATAACACAACTACAATTAATGCAATTTATAGTATTAAATGTGTATTAATCATAGCCAAGCACTGGCTTCTCCCTAAATCAAATTCCGCTTAGGGCCCCATAAAGGCTTGGGCCGGCCCTGGGCATCTTCCTCTCAGTGTAGCAGTGTTGAGATCTCTTGTCATCTTGTGACATTCCCTATTGACACATCCAGCTAAAATAGAGGAACACTACTTATCTAGATTTTTTGTTGTTGTTGTTTTTGTTGTTGTTTACTACCAACCCCTGTAGGAAATATGTAGATTTTAGCTGCAGAATGCTCTGCTGTTTGGTGTCGGACATGTAGTGTACAGTGACATCTTTTACACTCAAAACAAGTTGTTAAAGCAGTCAAGCGTGCTTCAAAAATCAAAACTATTAGCTGAGAGAGGCTAAAATGCATCTAATGCTACCGATATCAGCCTGACAATCATTTTCAACTATGCTGTTAGACATTCTCTGTGTAACATAATTCTGCATGTGCACGATATAGAGGATGTTTGCATTTCTATATTTTTCATTTTTATCTGTCCGATCCAGGGATTTTGACCAGTATCAGACCGATATCGTTACTGACTGATACCGATACCCATCCCTAGTTATTCCATAGTTTTGGATTCATCCTCACTATGGTCAGTCTTCATTTGACAGTACAATAGTGTCAAGATAATGCAGTAAAAGTTTAAACTTTTTTCTTTTTTTTAAACTAAATTCTATTCACATAATCTTTGAAGGAGGTAGAAACAGAACAAAAACAGATAACTCTAACCATGGCCAAATTAAACCTAATCTACAGCAAGGATAATTAAAAAGCATGAAAACCAGAAAACGCATTAGGCTATTTCATTATTTGGGTGACCCAATCCTTTAAAAATGTGTTCACTTGGTTTCCTCATAATTGACTTTATGTACGGTGTTTCTGGAGAGCGCTACAGTATGAGCTGCAGCTCATGGAATATTACTGTTAGTTGCATCCCAGTGATACAGCATGCACTCATAAAACATGTGCAGATATGAGCAGCGCTCTTCCTCCCTGCCTTCACCTTCACCATCACCATACATTCAGTGCTGCAGTTCCTCTCCAACCCTCTCTCGTCTATACAGTAGACTCTTCCTTTGTGTGGAGACGTCTTTGCAGATGTCTTCATGACATGCTCTGCCTCTCTCTCTCTCTCTTCCCCATTCCCTTTGCTTTTTTCCCCCCGCTTTCATCTTTTGCTAAGTCTCACTGTCGAGAGAAGTAAATGAGAGGCAGACGAACTGACATTCAGTCAGGTAGAAAAATAAAGACGGGAGGAAACAGGGATGGGGCAGTGAGAGAGTGGGAGGGTGGCGGGGGGGGAGGCAGTGGGGTGTTGGGTTGGGGAGTGAAGAGCAGCTGCCAAAGCCGGTCAGTTGGAGGAGAGTGAGGAGTAGGGAGATAAGGAGACAGCCAGAGAGCGAGAGCTAGCAGGCACCCTTAAGAAAGACACTGATACCCCCTCTCTCTCTCTCCCCTCCTCACTACACCACCTCTTCCTCCCCCCTTTCTTCCTCCCTCCACTCCCAGCCTCCTCTTCTCCTTTGTGCTGTGTCTCAACAGAGCTGCATTTTGAGTGGCAGGCCGTCACAGATCAGCTAGCAGCTAAAGCAGAGAGCTGTGCACGTGTGTGTGTGTGCGCTTGTGTGTGTGTGTGTCCGTGTGTGTGCATGTACATGTGTGTGTGGTGTGTGTGTGTGTGTGTGTGTGAGTGTGAGGCAAGGCAGGAGGTTACCAGCCCAGAGCGAAGAGATCATGGAAGAGTCTAAGTGGGTTTATCAGTTCTGCCGAGAGCCAACACACACACGCGCACACACAGTATGAACATCACACAACTGTCACACACAAACTGAAAGTGAAGAGACAAAGAAGTGGGGCATTAGCTACACATGGAGTCAGATTTAGGCATGTGCACACACACACACACACACAGGTTTGTGTTACTGTTCTTCTTAGGATACTGCATTGACAATTCAAATCTTTAACCCTAAACTTAACCAGTTTCTGCCTTGTTAGGACCCAGTGTTGGTCTCCATGTGGACTACGTGGTCCTGACAAGGTCAGGGTTTGTGCCTGAAGAGGTGACAAATACAAGAACACACACATACAGAGGGAGCGAGGGAGACAAACACACATATATAGAGAGAGAAAGGGGTATTAGACCCAACCAAAGCAAACCTGTGAGCGTGAAAGCGCCTTACTGCCTGCCTGCTAGCAAGAGATGTGACTGGATTCTTAAGCAGCCAGCTAGAGAGTGAGTGCTGCTACACACACACACACACACACACACCAACAAACTGTTCATATCTCAAGGTTCAGAGGAAGGCTTGTGCCTCATTCCTCTTGTAGCTCAGCGCCTCAGAGCCCCGGCATGCTTGTTAAGGTAACGATTAGGTGTGCGTGTGTTCACTCGTGTCTGTGATCTCCAAGGACATCATATCTATATTTTGATCACATTCGTTGGCATTTTTGTGGGTTGCTTTTTGAGGTGGTGACATTTTTATTGTGTTGCATAGTTTAGACAGAGGGAACGGGGGGTGCTTCGTGGCCAGATGTTGGAAACAAAAAAGTACTTTTAGCTCAGTGCAGGCAAGGACATCCTGATTGATAGAGTTTGTTTGAAATGAAAGTGCCGCAAAGATCCGAGCACACTGCGCTTTGAAAGTGCCTCAATCAATATTTTTGGATGTACAATGGCTGAAATTACCGCGCATTGTGTAGAAGTGGTCGTTTGCCGTGATGAACTCTCCAGTTCACCTTAGGTCCACAGCAGGTTTTTTTTTCTTTTTTAGCCACTTGGCCATTGTCTTGGTTTAATGAGCCACAGATAAACCACATGTGTCACTCACGGTTGCACTTTGTTCAGACACAGTCGGCAGCTGTTTTCAGCAGGGGAGAAAGGCACACACAGACGAGAATAACAACGGAAATATAACACAATACCTTCCGCAGAACGTGAAGAATGTGTTTTTGATTTGCATTTAGCTTTGTATGACTAGAATAGGGGTAATATTTTTGAAAAATTGTGCTTCCCAACCTCAGTTTCCCCTGAGTCGAGAAATATCTTCATTCTTTTCTTTGTATCGTGCTCACCAGTGACACTTGGTCCTGTTAGCGGAACTGTTAGCAAAGATGGCGGACACTGTTTACATTCTGGGATTGAAGTCCGGTCTAAAAAGCGAGTTAGCGTTGCAATTTGAAGCCTCGGACCAAGCGTCACTAGTGGGCACGTTACATAAAAAACAATGAAGATATTTCTCGACTCAGGGGAAACTGAGGTTGGGAAGAAAGAATACTTTTTCAAAAATACTACCCATATTCTATAGTAATACAAGGCTAAATGCAAATCGGTGAAGTATTCCTTTAAGACACATTGAGATTAAAACTAGTCAAGACAGAGTCTGTTAGCAGCACCACATACACAACCACAACAATAACAACATTAAAAAAACAATAAATATACAATACAGATATAGAGCACTGCATAAAGCACAATATTTGGGCATCGATTACTGATTAAAGCAACTACAATTCAAAGCTAGTTGTTATATCCTTTATATATTAATATTATAAATGAGGATTTCAAGCCTGTTTATGGTTCCATGATCAGGGATCTTTGTAGAAAAAGGCTTAATTTGCTCGTCTCGCACTTTAAGCTGAAGCCCATTGAATGAAATATCTCTCTCCAGAACAGTTCTATAGGAAATGTGGCTGGGATAACTTAATCTAATCTCATGACAGAAAGGAACAACTGTAGGGCTGAACCATTTGGGGAAAATATCTGTTTGTGAGTTTTCTGACCGACATCACTATTACAATTTGTTTTGTGATCATTTTTTGTTCAACATTCCCACTTTAGTAGATGTAAAACATGACAAAGCATCACCACATGATGTAACATCAAATATTAACTCGTCTGCTGTAAATCCGAGAGTGTAAGGACGACAGCTTAAAGGCATGGTTTAGCATAAATCAAATCACAAAGAGTGAAACCAAACATGCTGCATTATTTTCTGATTGCATTATTAAAACAATATATCGTTGAGCCTTAAACACGAGTATAGCTGATGACTGGATATTTATTTACAAATATGACATAACTTATGATGTTTTACTGTATTTTTTTCATTTGCGGCTAGTTTCTCAACCTGCAGCACGAGCTCTCTCAACCTGTGCTACATAAATCCATTAACAGCCATTTATGTTTGCTCCCCAGTTGTCTTGCCTATATGTAAAGTGTGCACGATTAATGTGTTAATTAAAATGCATGTATGCGCGCTTGGCTTTCCATGGGTGAACCTTCTCCCAGCACACAGTGTCTCGGTTGTGCCGCGTGATATCACTTTGTGTAGCAATGGAACAGACAGGCCTAATTACGTCTTTAAGTGTGTAATTAGGTGCGAGCGTAATTGGTGGTTTGTACACACAACACACTCCTGGTTGGAAAACACAAATTATGTCTGACACAATGTCCAACATGGCTGTTCACTGCAGGAACGACAGGAGGTCTCAGCACTCGTGTGGAAGTTCTTTAAACGCACGTATAAAGGCTCACAAAGGCGCGCACACACACACACACATTTGCATATGCAGTGTTTGGGGTTTATATAGGGGCCCGGAAATAATAATTATTTCCATTATTGATTCAAGCGTTGACAGGTCGGGACACATCAGGACAAAAGACATGGGACCAATGTCTTCATCACTACAGCATCACGACACGGCAACTTTGATTCATTAAAGGTTTGGTTTGTAACTTTTTTCACAAAGCACGGTCACATTTAAAGTGCTTCTTCTACACCTGATGATTAAAGACGTCATTGCTGTGATTATTCTAAATGAGACAGCGAAAAATGTCACACACAGTAATCTCCTGAAGAACAGGGTTTGCCTGTATTTGAGAATGTTGTTACTGTGATTTAATGTTTTGCCTCCAAGGAAATGGGAGATGTGTCAGATAATTAAAAAAAAAACCCACACACAATAGCGACAGAGATATTCTTTTTTTAATGCTTAAAAAATGCACACGTTTGACATTTTTGTCCTGTTCTAATTTGATTTAACTTCACATTGTAAAAGTGTTTGTTTTGACATGGAACGACAAATTGATCACAATACAAATGTGTTTATGATGCAAAATGAATGCAGGAATAGATATAACAGAAATAGCCCATTGTGACTTATAATGAAGTGGCGGGCCGCGGGTTTGAGACCTCTGCTTTAGAGGCAGGACATTACCTGTTTAGCATTCAACTCCTCAGGCTGAGTCTGAGAAAAAAAAACTCTCTGACGACATCACCATGACATCACCAGGTGTTCATTTCTCAGAGGACAACTCCAGATCCACTCAAAAATACACACCTGTTTTCAGGTGATGAGTACAGAACAAGTACAGTACTTATTGATGAATGTTATATTTCTACCTTCAGCTTGAAGGATAAAATAGATTATGTTTATGGTTTAAAACAAATCGCAGTACTTACTACTTACGTCTGTGGTTTTCCTATAGGCACACACAGCATATACAGGCTCACAGAGGAGACAGAGGACGGAGGGAGCTGGAGGTGAGGAGGGAGGGTGATTGACGGGCCAGGTCTCCTGCCTCTCCTGTTCACAGAAGAGCTGTTTGTTTAGAGGAAATGACACGTGCTGCCGAGGAGGAAATGATCTGCTTGGCCCCATGTAAGATCCTCTCTGGCACCAAGACCACTGCACTCAGCCTTTTTTCCCTCTCCTCCAACACACACACAAACACACACACCTCCATCCTTTTCTTGCCTTCATCTTCTCAGCTCTCCATCCATCGCTCGTCTGTCACTGTGGGAGTGCAGCCAATCCATCAGGGGTCGCAGCTAGGCAAGCCGTGAGGGCGCGCGTGTGCGTGTGTGTGTGAATGACTGAATATGTGAGTCTCTGCTGTGTTGCGTATCAAAGCACCGCTCCAGCACACATTAAACACCAGGTCTGTTTTAAGGTTTGTGTGCACACACACACACACACACACACACACAGACACACACATCCTCATTCCTTCACCGTTAATACACAGTGTGACTGTTGTGTGTGTGACACCAACAAGGAAGTGGATATTGGTCCTGCCTTCCTTCCCCGTGTGCACTGCCGACAAACCACTGGACCATGTCAGGCTGCTGAGAGCCACACCATGCTCTGCTGGGATAGAAACTTATGATGGAACGTCAAATTATGTCGCAAAGGCGCGGGACTGTGTGGGATTTTGAACACACACACAAACACACATAAACACATCTAATCGAACTGTTGCTGTATGCCACTAAAAGTCTCCCACTGAGCCATTATGATCTGGTGGCAAGCCAGTATTACTGATGATGGCGTGTTGTTTTATTTACATAATACATCTCCTTTAGGCCACTGATGTGGTCTCTGTAAAACCACTTTGGATTTATGAGGCCATTTTCACGCTTGTTACCACAGGAAATATGAGCGTCTATCAGCATGTGTTAGAGCAAGAAAGAGTGAGTGTCCCAGCCAGAGCTGCACTGACAGCTTCTCACACACACACACACTTACACACAGTATATGTGGAAACACACACAGGTCACTGTGCTTTGTTTTGTGGTGACAGTGAATTGCAGCTGTGGGCTGAAAGCCAAATTCAGCCTCATGAAATATAGGGGAGTGTGTGTGTGTGTGTGTGTGTTTCTTGTATTCATTACCTCTTTGAGACCTTTTCTCAGCATAAACACTGGCCTTGTCAGGACCGGTAGTCCTCATGAAGACCAAAACCTGGCTCCATTAAAGGTAGATTTGGAGATCATTGATCATGGAGTTTTTTTTTACTGTATTGCTTAAAATCCTCTTCACACCCCGATTGTAACCCATGAATGAATGCCTTGCCACAAAAATGAAAAAATGTCAGTGTCACCTGTGGAACGGACCGGTCTGTAAAAACACCATCCAATCATAGTGAACGGCCTGATGAATTTAATTGGATCGTGATGCAAACTGCTATCTGCACTTCCGCCTATGCACGTACCCCTCTTTGTGTACTAATAGTGCATGTCCAGAAGACAACGCCCGAGCTTGTGCTAGCTTGCTAAATATTCAACGAGACACAAGACAGATGCAGCTTTTTGGAAAAGCTACTGGCAAGAAAAGGGCTGATGCAGAGCGATCCAAGACCAGAGGGAACATCGGTGCTGCTGCGTTTGGACGGTGGCGACAACTGAAAGCCTGTTTCTACTGGACAGGTAGGCTAACTTTATGTCTTTGTGATCTTTTGAGAGTATTTGTTGTTTTTAAGTATCAAAAAAAAGCATAACGTCAAGTACCGCTTGTGAACCCGTTTTTTTTGCTGAGCGCTCCTGTGCTCTGGAGGCGTAGCTTCGGAAGGAAAGTTTATCCAGGATCTGCAACCCTACCTTTAAAACACAAACCCGTGTGTGTGTGTGTGTGTGTGTGTGTGTGTGTGTGTGTGTCAGTTAACCACTGAAGAGATCTCCAGAGTTGCAAAGCCATCTAGGGGAGCATCGGGATCAAGTTAAGCCCAGCAGGGAGCTCTTGGCTGGGCATCAGTATGCACCACCGCAGCCTCCCCACACTGGATTTCATCAGTCAACTGAGAGTGTATGAGAGTGTGCTGGTAGCACCTGAGGTCACAGAGCATGTGTGTGTGTGTGTGTGTGTGTGTATATGGAATTATGGGGTGTGGGGGTATTTTTGTTTGCCGTCAGGTGTGATTCCCAGAGACACACGTTTCATACGGTATGTAACCATGCAACAGTGATACAAGCAAGTGTGAGTATAAGGAAAATAAAATTAAAATGTGTAATTAGCGAGATG
The DNA here is from genome assembly GCF_019176455.1 of Solea senegalensis. NCBI lineage: Eukaryota > Metazoa > Chordata > Actinopteri > Pleuronectiformes > Soleidae > Solea > Solea senegalensis. Next base: position 8,741,239 of record NC_058037.1, read on the forward strand.
CAATTATAAATTCATATTCATAACATATGTTATAAAAACACGTAGTAATATAATGTTTTTTCAAAGCATTAACATTGAAGACAAGTTGTAACAATCAAGTCATTTAATTTGGCAGTGTTATAACAGTAACTGTTTATATAAAAACAACCAAATACATCTGCAGATGATAACTTGAGACACGAAGATATTTTTTTAAACAGCCTAACCTTTGTTCTGCCATCTGTTGTCAGAATGCCCCAGAATGGAAATGAGAAGATTTACAAATCTATGTCTGTTATTGAAGAAATTCTTTTTATTTTTGAGTGCTATCAGCTGCTGTTTCCATTGTCAAGAAATTAACTTTGCAACCCAATTTTGTTTGGAAATTTAATAAAGGGGCAAATTAATCTGTTGACCAAAAATAAATAATTACACAGCCTCTAAATATTATCCTTAATATCCCAAATTCCATTTTAGATTCTTTCGCATAATAGCTTTTTCACCCCGGATCCCAGGCCAATTTAATTTTTTGTGAATATCTGATTGTAATTTGTATAAAGTGAAATTGTTTCCCGAGTGTAATTTGTGAGGTATGAGGTTTATTAGCGAGTAAGAGTGCCACAACTCGAATTATGACCAGGAGATGACCGACGTGACAATCACTGTGCCGCTCAGTGGGGGGGAAACAAACACGCGGACGCACAAACACAGACGCAAATCAAAAGCAATTTCAGTATCGATGGCTCAAGTTTCAATAAAAATCAATGGCGCTTGCCTCGTGTCAGTTGGGGTCAACTCAGCAATGCAATTTCATCCTGAGGTAGAGACACTGACAGAGGTGAGAGGGAGGAAGGTGTGCACGTCTACACGTGTGTGTGTGCAGCAAAAACACACACTTGTATGTTGCTTCAATACGTTCAAACGATTCCCCGATCAACAAAAAGTGTTTTCACAGTCACATAGAAGTATTTTCACCCTCTGAATCATTTCCTCAATGATTTATTGTAGGATTTTAGCGTTAAGAATTTTAAGGATATTGCACGGAGCCATCAGTGTTCTATTAATTTTCACTTGGTTCAGTAATAATTTGAGTTTACGAGTACTTTGGCAGAAGTTGTTTTAGGCCCCTAAAATTTTAATAATCTTCTCATAAATTCTCAAGCCCAACATCTCCTTCCTCCTTTGTGACATCGATTTGCAAAACGGAAAAGTATAACCCGTTTTTTTCTCTCTCTATCACAACCCATCTCTGCTTGCAAGGCATGGGGGGGGTTGGCAGCATATTTGATTTTCATTCATTTGCCAAAAAAAAAAGACTAAAATACATGTGAAGACAGAATATCAACTTCATTAGTTAATGGTTAATTGAATGGGGTGAAGGTTAAGCTAATTTACACCTAACAAATTCATAGTTTTATTAAAAAAACATGGTTATGGCAACAACAATAATAGCAACAATAAACGACAGTACTAGTATGTTAAATGAGTTATTTGCTACTGCGTGTTTTAGGCTTAGAACCCTAAAGTCAGATAATGATTCATTTTCAAATATAATATGAATGTCCCTCTTATCATCAAGGTCAAAATCATGTATGGCACAGTAGAGCCCCAACCTACCCCTGAAAATAACAGCGTTGCAGTGTGAAACTTTGCACTCGAGTAGATTTGGTGTGAAGACGAGAACGTTCTCCTTTTCTTTCTCTTGACGCCGCCGCCCTGGAAAAAAAACAATTAATATTCTCCCACAACTTGAGGAATATTGGCAAACGTTTTCCAACTGTCCCTGGACTCTGTCATTCACACACACACACACACACACACACACTGTTGCAGATTGGGATGATGTGCACAACTCTCACGGGCTCCAGATACACACACACACACACAATACATCACAGATGAAATACAGCTCTTCAGAGGGAGGAACACCTCCCATCTCCATTCATCCCTCTCTCTCTCTCTCTCTCCCTCACACACACACACACACACACACACAGCCTTCACACTGGCTACGTGCTGATTGGACATGGGCAGGGGTTTACAAACAGAACTGCTTTAGTGACTGGAAATACACTGAGAGCGAGGGAGAGATGAGAGGAGCCCCTGCAGTGCCGAGGATTGGGTCATAGTCCTTCATATTCTAAACGATAAAAACATCAAAAAAAAAGCAAAGCGGGACACGTCGGCGAGGACACAGTGAGAGCGCAAACGTCTTCATGCACACCTAAAGAATTATCGTCATTGGCCTTGAGGCCTGCAGGGTTTGTGTCTATCTTCACAAACAGAAGCACTTGTGCGTGTGGCCGTGTTGTGTTAGTGCTGCGTTTATCAGTGTTCAGGTGTGTGTGTGTGTGTGAACAGGGGAAGACAGAAAGAAAAGGAGCATGGACCATTGACCTCCGACTATCCCATTCCATTTAGATTGTGTTGCTATTTCCCCGACTGATCTATGCCATCTGGCTGCGGATCTAAATTTTGGCACCCCATCCATGTGGAATGCCCCAGCACACGGCTCAGCTCGCAGTGAAATGAAGGGAAAATGAAAATGAAATGAGCTGAGCTTCTCTCCTGATCCTGGTCTCAGCTCTGTCCTCTGCTCAATCTCATCACCCGCTCCCTCTCCTCCATCCCTCCCTCCCTCGCTCCCTCCCCTGCTGTATCATCATCCTCTTCCTCCATCCTCTCATCCCTCCCATTGCCCCTCTCTTCCTCCTCCTCCTCCTCCTCCTCCTTCCTCCCGCCACCCCTGGGTAATCAGTGTGCTCTCTCATTCCGTGGCACACGGAGACACATTGATCTGGCAGCACGCGTTCACACTCGCGGGTGCACGCACACACACACACACACACACACACACGCACCAGGGATTATTTCTCACACACATAAACACTAACACATACATTGATCTGGCCCAGGTCAAGTTCAATAGGAACAGCCATTACACCCAACCCCCTCCCTCTTCTTTCTTTTTATTTTTTTAAGACCAGCTCTGCAGTATACTGCAAGCAGCTCTCACTCCTTGTCTCTCTTTCACACACGCACGCACACACATGCACGGACACAAATCTCTCTCTATTGCTCTTAAATTCACTGAATCTGACATGAAATAATCAAGAAATACACTCATACACGTTCAGCTCTAACTGGAGATAATATCTCTTCCTGTTGTCTGCATTAATACAGCACTTATGTGGTCTTGATGAGCCCCTACAAGCACTTTACCCTCACAGGTTTGCCATTCACCCATCAATCACTCGTTACCTAATTCCCCTTGAGGATTACAAAAGTATTTGTGATTCTGATTTGTACATATAGATGTGTGCGTCTATGTGCAGCAGCAGCAGCAGCAGCAGCTTCTTGTATCACACATTCATAAGTGTTCACATGTTGCCACCAGGAGCAACTTTGCTCAGGGACACCTCAGCCTTGTAGACTAATGTAGTGGGGGATTGAACCCCCCCCCACAAAGCCCATGCAGTCTCAGCAATGTGGCAAATGCTGTTTGTCTTGGGTCTGCCGGAGGAGGAGGAGGAGGTTTTGGTGCAAACACGTTGAAAATATTCCTGTGAGATCGAAACACGCGAAATATTATAAATCCGTGCGTCGTACAAACCAAAGACAGAGAGAAACACGCTCAGACAGACACATACATCAACGTCTCAGTACGCCAGAGCATGCTGGGATTGTTTGGGAGGGGGAATCCCACTTGACTAAAATCTCTCTTTTCCTCTCTCTCTCTCTCTCTCTCTCTGTGTAATGTTTTTTTTTGCACTCTTTTATGATTCTGGAGTAATTTATCCCTCAGAGAGAGAGAACAAGACAGACGGCTGGACATACAGAGAGGGAGAGACAGCGGGGGAGAGAGAAAGAGAGAGGGATAGAGAGAGTCCCAATTTGGCTGTAGACTTTGATTTAGCAAAGCAAATTTAATTTTGTTTGCTTTATGCAAAAGAAATAATAAAAAGAAAAAAGCGGCATTGCCCTCGACTTCTGTTGATTTCCACTGGAGGCAGAGACACCGCTAATGGGAGCTAGCGCTGCGCTCACCACAGCTACGGGGGCTACGGCACTAACTGAATTAGCTTCATGCATATATTTAATACGGACCTGCTACACAAATTAGCCGACTGGTATGTAGCCTAGCACCTCACCAGTGAGGCTTTGAGATCCGTGGCAGCAAATTAATTGGCGAGGCTGCCTCCAAGAGTAGTTCCTCTGTTTTTCCCTCCGCCCTGAATTATGCTCTTCAATTGCAGAAACACATTCAATATGCATGAAAGAAAGAGTGTAAAAGCAGTCTTCCTTTTTTTTTTTTATGAAAGCAGCATTTGCATGTGTCATTCATATAATTAGAGAAGGGGAATATACTGTATATATCTATATATATATGTGTGTGTGTGTGTATAACTGTCTTTATGTATAGGCTAATAACACACACAGCTGTAGAAATGTCTGCTTTTTGGCACATTATACTCCACCTTCTGTGGTTTTGTATTTGAAGGTGAATGTGTTTGTTCATTACGAGGAACACAGATTCCACATACTGAGAGACACTGTAATGAACTTGTGCACATCTGTATCCCATAGTAACGACAGGAAAGACTCTCTAATGTCCCAAAAGCTGTCACCGCTAAGTGAGAACAAATTTCAAGAAGGTGGAAAAAAAAAGTCTTGATAAGAAAGACAGACTTGTGCTTGTTTGTTGGAGACATAAAACAAGTAAGAGAACAAGACAGAGATTAGTTTGATTACTACACTGAAAACAACCGCTATTGCTCCCTCGGGTCTCTGCCTCATCCATCTTGGTTCGATCCCTGGACGTTCATCTTGGCTCCGTTTCAGGACTAGATTTTTTTGAATGCCGTCATGGCTTTTGAGTCGAGCCGTGCAGCGTCTCTGCTGTGACCTTGACCTTGATGTTTGATAAAGTTAGAGAGTGAGTTTTGATATGTAAAACGGAATTAATTGAACGGGCATTTAGGAAACTGTTTCCCATTTTCTCCAGCTTACGTCTTCATCAGTGTCAACTCTCATTCACTCGTCAGCGTGTGTAGACTTGCGTGTGTGATTTGTGAATGATCTAAAATGAACATCTAAAAGTATGCACTGTGGGATGTTTAAAGCAGTCATAAAAGAAAGAAATATACATGTAAATGAAATAATATTGGATGTAGTTATAGGACGATGCGTATTCTTATTTAATCTGTGTGTTTAAATATCAGTGTTTAACAAGATGTCAATTTATAAAGTAGAATATGGGCAGTAAAATAAAATAAAAGTGAGCAGTAGCTTGTCTGCATATTCTTTGTAAAATTATTATAAGAGTAACAGGAAGTACTCGGCAGTTTCACACTAACAAATGTTTTCACTGTCCTCCTCGTCTCCCTAAATACCTTCATTGTCTCTTGTCTTCGTTTCAGGTCGTGTCCAGAACAGGTGAATCCACCTTTTGCCCCCTGCTCTGATTCGTAATTGACCAATTTAACAACTAGTGTTTACACCACAGTGAGTCATCAGCGTGGCCAATTGATCGCTTTGCTTCTTCATTTCACCACAAGGACAACGCTGTGCACACAAACATGAGAGACTGTAGTGAGGAGGCTTGTGGAGCTGAAAGGTGAAAACAAAAATGTGGTTTTTTGACATCCAGGTAAAGGCAAATGGAGAGGATTTTGGCTGAGGCAGAGTTGTTGTAAAGAGATTAAGTGTATTAAAAATGTATTGAAAACAACCATTTATTATTACTGTATTATTGTTAAATATTGGCACGATATGCAGCCAACAGCTGAAGTACAGTGCATATGCATATCTATGCATATTTACATTCTCACCAGGAGCCAGCTGTTTCCTCATTTCTAATCGCTGTGCTGCTACGACGACTTAAGGTAACTGCGTATTCACTGCACAGCCACAGGAGCGCCGTTGATATTTTCCATTTAACACTGCAAATGGTCATGTTTCCCAAAAATGTAAAACTGCTCCTGTAGCATTATCCCTTTCACCTCAGACCTGTTCTGTGCTCAGAAATCTGTCCCCGACGATTAGAGGAAACAGATAACCATTCAAGAAAGAGACGTGAACCTCCATACTGGAGGAATTAGCTGACCAGGATATAGATGTGCAACAGTTTTGTCTCCCCCTCCTGCTCTTGTCTTTCCATGGCTTCACTGATCAGTATTGGTAATTGATACGCAAGACGTGAGTTTGTAAAATCAATCCAAGTGGAGAAGAAGGCTTCCGGCATTAAGGTGTGAGACAGTCAATCATGTGTGTCAGCTCTCTGTTGTTCTCTCGTCCTTCATTTGCAGACACTTTTTAATTTTATATATATGTACTGTCACTTAACTGCTACATCTATCTATCTATCTATCTATCTATCTATCTATCTATCTATCTATCTATCTATCTATCTATCTATCTATCTATCTATCTATCTATCTACCTATCTATCTATCTATCCCGACTGTTTACTTCTCTCACACATAAAATACACACTCAAACACACATTTTATGAGCGCTTTACACTCTCTGGTCATCTCCATTGATGAGTCTAAATTTACTGCCTCCTTCTCTACACTGGACACCAGAGTGTATATTCATATAGATACAGCTAAATTCGCTGCCGGTGAAGGCCTGTGCCGCACTCATTCATATCGACTGTGTGCGCATGCAAGCCATTGTGTGTCCATATGCATGGATAGCTGCAGATTTATCTGTACTGTAGGCCATAGTGCAGACTTGTATATGGACATATGGAGATTTACACCAGTTTTAACCCCGGGGTTAGCCATCAGTATTGATTAGAACAGACTTAGACTGATTTTAATCCCTCCTCGGCCCAACACTATCGATCAGGGCGCTGAGCTTTCAAGTGGGTTTAACGACCTACCTGCCCCTCCTCCTGTCCCTCGCTCCCCTGCCTCAGATGTGCTTTTTTTCCACTTGGTTAAAAAAAAGGCAGGCAGTGGTTTGTTATTACACCCCAAAGCAAAAGTGACGTGAGGTGTTAAGCCGGGGACCCACAAGCTCAAACACCCCTCTTCCACACTCCTTTTTCAACAGCAAACCAGGATGTGACAGCAAGCCGCCTTTAAAATATGACTGCACTCAGGCTTCTCCTATCTGGAGTTTGTGTAGGACATAATAAAGCAGGAGACAAGATGAATCTGTGCACCTCAACAGCAATGTCACAGTAAAAACACCTGGTAATGAATTATGACCACTCACCTAGAGGTAGCAGCGTCCCCTCATGTCTTTATGGGTCCTCTGAAGACAGTTATATGGGACAACATGGGAAGTCTTATAGGAGCAATGGTGCCTTGGGACTTCGGTAGAGTTGTGAATTTATAGTTCCACAGAATGGCCACCTTTCTGATTGGGCCAGCACAATAACCCTGCAAACTGAGAACCTGGCTGTTTGAGGCATTTGGAGGTATCCGAGTATGTGTTTGTGCACCCGTTTGCTCGCCAGTTCTGTGCAGAAAAAAAATGAATTTGACTGCATTTCCTGGTGGAAACATTTGTCACTGCTTGTGCGAGTGCTTATGTATGTGAGGGATGGATAGTGGGCTCGCCATTTCTCCTCCATTTGTCCTCCTGGAGGCAGATGGGGGCGAAAAGGGAAATAAATTGGAGAAAGAGAATAAATCAACACTAAACTGAGCACCAGTGAGACCTCCTAACCCTGACACTGTCACACTCGCAAAATGTAAAACGTGTCCAGGGAAAATGGTATTTAAGTCCATATATCTTGAGAAACCTCAGTGCTGCACGGGTTTGGCTTTATCACTCCGTTTAAAGAAGTATTTTGTGCTTTGGTTTTTAAGTGTGATTGTATGAGATACTGCCACCAGGGTGCTGTCATTGCTGAGAACCAGCCTGAGAAACAGATGCTTGTTCACACCATAAACGCGGCTGCGAGAAGGGAAACGAAGCAACACAGGTTTTAGCTACTCAACAGAAGACTCATTTGGTCACATCTATGCCTGCTTAAGTCTAGGGTATCAGGAGAATATGTGCACTGTTTTATCTTGTTGTTTAATAGCCTTTTACTACTAGAAACTGACGTTGGTGTCACTCTGTAAACTGCTCACTTCGCACACTAAAGTCCAGAGAGGAATTCATCAATTTTACATCACGGCACACAGGAGTTGTTGATCATCAGTTAGGTCAAATGTGTTGTTTTGTGACTTCAGTGTTTTGTTACCACAGTGACAAAAACTTACCAAATGACGCAGTAGTATGTGTGTAACTGCAGGCTAAAAACATTCTAATCGAGCTCCAGAGTGTACGTCTGACTCCGTAGGTGGTGCCGTATCTCTCTATAAGCTGGGTGTATAGGTTCAGTTTTCTGTTTATCTTTACGTCAGAAACGGTGAAATTGATGGCGAGATGGATCGCGCTGTGATTCTCTATGTTTCGCATAAATCTCATTGTGTTGTTCTTTGTTCTTTTCCGGCAACAGCACTGCAGTTTACACGGCATCTCCTTCTACGTCCGGGTCAAAGACAGGGGAGGACATTTTGGTGCAGGCACAGAACACCAAGTCTGACTCAAGCATGCAGAAGTCATCGGACTATGAATCGCATTATCCAGGTATGTTAGTCTGACTAAGCTCAATATGGACTATGAACACTTTACAAAATTCACTTCCCTGCCCTGGAAGGCAGCAAACACTGTGGGTTAAGTAGGTGGAACAATGTGAGTCTTTACTTAAGTGGATAAAAAGTGTTTTTTGACATGCTGACAGTCATGTTTTCAGGGAGAGCAGGCATCCAGGTATCAGACTGTTTCTGGGAGACAGTGGCACGCTCGGTGGAGTCAGCGCTGACAGTGTGTCAACGCCTCAAAAACGTAAACTGCACCTTAAAGCCCCCTAATCCATCAATCACTTACAGTGTGCAAACATCAACTATCACAAACTCCAGCAGAAATTTCTGTTCACTTTCCAGCCTGCACACAGTATGTATATGTATATATATATATATATTTTACTTTTCAACACAACAGTCACTTCTTTTCTACCAACTCACTTCCACTCTCCTTGTTGCCCTCACACCATCTCTGGTGCTTCAACTCCGGCTGACATTTCAACTGCTTTCATCTCCTACTCTGCAAACGACAGTTCAACCGCTTTCATCATTCACACTTCAACGGTCGGTTCACCACTGTCTTTAAATTCCTTACCGCTCTCGGCAAATGCTCTCCAAAACATATACTTCAAACCCCTATCCGTGCTCCGGGTTCACCTTGTGTTCAGACTGCGGCGTGCGTTCAACACCTTAGATGCAAACAATTTACATTTTGGCCCATGAGCCGTGTTTGCACCTGCGATATTCAGCACGAGCGAGTGCCTCAAAGAGATCGTTCTATATCACACGCACATGCACAGACAAAACACGCACACAACATAACCAGAAGAAATCAATGCATCAGCATGTGGGTGCAGAAACAAACAGAATATTGTGAAACCATATCGTCAGGACATTTTGACATGTGCTCTGCTCACATTGGCCTGCACCTTGTAGGCATGAGCCATTCCGATATTGTTATTGATTTGTTATTGATCAAAAGTTATGATTCATTTTCTATTGCATTTTTAGTAGTGATATAAAGAAGCAATAATTGTGCAGAAGTCACAGAATTAAACCTTTTTTCATTACTTCTTTAAAAACGAGCCGATTTTAAACTTTTTGCTCACTTTTTGCTCAGGTGTGTTTATATAGTTTTATTTTTTATTTTTTCCATCAGATTGTCTAGTTTGTGCTGAAAAAAAGAATATAAGACACTCTATATTGCGCATTCTTATAGCCTCTGTATACATTTAAACATAGTAATGTAAATGTAATGTAAAGTGTTCTGAGGGTTGAAATAAGTTTAGTTAGTAAAAAAGTACTGTATCAGACTGATACTAATATTAGTAGATTCCTAAGGCTGTGATATAGGTATCGCACATGAAAACGTGGACTCAAGCATCGTACCGAGCCACGCCTTTATAGTTCTTGCTACAGATGGAGCCGAGCGGTGGCGGTTCGGGGCAGAAGGAGTGTATAGATTGGGATTATGTTGGAACACTGGGGAAAGGCTCTTCAGCGTGTTTTCTATTCAACCTAAGTCCTCTAAGACCTCCTCATCTCTTCTGAGAGCAGCAAGCTGAGATCTGATCTAATGCTGAGTGCCACATATGACTGTGAGGGAGAGAGAGGGAGAGAGAGAGAGAGAGAGAACACTTTGATGAGAGCCTGCTGGGGATGAGAGTGTGTATGGCTAATGAACAAGTGTGTGAGAAAGAGTGTGTCTGCTTGTGTGCTTATGTTTAGGGGTAATGAAGGAGTCCGGGGTTTATATATTTCTTTCTCTCACTCTGCGTTCCTGTGTGTGTACACCCCATGTCCGTGCACTCTGCCCCATCCCTAAAGGGTTGTTTGGGGTATTCGGTGCAGATTCTGGTCAGGGGGGAGGTGGGTTCTTGGGGTCTTGCATTCAGATGTAATTAGCCCAGACAATGGCCTGGTTAAAGCTGGAATCCTCTGAGCCCCCTCACTCTTTGATTGTGTGGGCCAGCTGTGGAGGAATGGCCATTATCTCCCTGTGTCCGGCAGCATAAAGAAGCCCCCCCCACACACACACACACCATCCACAATCCCTCACCCTAGTTTCCCCCAGCATAGGGTTCCCACAGGGGGAGGGACGTGGGCTGATCACACACTATAATAGTCTAGAGAAAGTGAAAGGGCCCAGAATTCAGTTTTGCACTCGTTCACATAAATGGCTTCAACTCACACTTGACTGACTCTTTGCTAAATGAAGCTATGTTGTTCACATGACTTGGCTAAAGTTACTCATATTGAATAATTTTTTTCGGTTGATGTGACTCAGATTTGTTTTTTTTCCTGGTCTGTGTGGACACAGAAGTCCTAAATCCGAGTGTAAATGTAAAATGTATGCTGAATTATGTTTATTTGGTGAGAATAGAATAGAATAGAAGTGTACAATCACCCAATTGCATGAACTGTTGTCGTTACTCCTGAGTGAATTTTGCTCAGCTCCGCAAAGGCCGCCATTTTGGACCTCTATGTTTTTACAATAGCTCAGAATGGACAAACTTAACTAACTTAAAACTTCGAGTTTTGACTTCAGCAATAAATGTTGGCCATTTTACACACTGTACTCTTCATCCCTACACGACGTTCTGTACTTATACTCCGGTGGAAATCACTTCTTCAGATAAGACGATATTTCTGGTTGTTTTTCTTGAAAGCCAGTTGTTGTTTTTGCTCTTCCTTTTGTCGGCTGGATCAGTAACTCTTGGTTGTAAAGTGATAAGAATGGTACTGTTGGGCTCTGTGGAGATGTTTTTTTTTTCTTTGTTTTGATGTTCAGGCTGACTCTCCGGTGACATTTATCAATGTTTACACTGTTACGGTGCTTTCCACACCTGCTGCTTTGATTGACTGGTGTTTTCACTGTGTTTGGTCATCACATGAATAGTTTCTGACCTTTCTGTGGGTATGCAGCATGTCTGTGTTTATAAAAGTTTCTTGCTACGTGCTATCTAGTTAATTAATTTAACAAGGGCCAGCCTTTCAAAGCACAACACAGACAGAAACGCCTCGAGACAGCCGGTCATGTACACTGTTAGATATTGGTCCAACAGCATGCTGCATGCTTACTGGCTGAACAACGCTCAAATCTGATGCTGAAAACTTTTTTGATTTTAGGTTATACAGAGGAAGTTCGATACACAAAAACGCTAGAACTAGACATGAGTGAGACTGGTCATATCAGAACGCACGTGTCCTCGTGGACCTGCACTGGCCAAAGCCAAACAACACTAGAGGAGAATGTTGTCCTGTAGAGTCGAAACTCACCACCAAATGTGCTGCCATGGTTTCCATGTCTGACCCTCGCTCCCACTTCAGCACTGAGTGTCCACAAAAATAAGGCATCATCGTGCGCTTGTGTGACATTTCAGAGGACAGTCACATTCACATGGAACTCTTTGACACTCTGAATCTGATTTTTAACAATGTGGCTGGTGAGAATCCATTGGCGCCCGACGACGTGTTTCCACACGTGTGTGTTGTTTTTGTTTCGTCTGTGTGCCTTTCAATCATAAACATCTCACAGAGAGTTCTGCCTGCACACAGGGACACTTAGGTCCATTAGACTTGCGAAGAAATTGAATCTTTACAGCACTGGGGCCATATAATTACTGTTAATTTAACGCTCAGATTCTCCATCATTAACTCTCACTCTTGAATACTGAATGAGTCACAGGGAAACAGAGACAGTATGTGCGCGTAGCCTCTGCCTGTGTTGACAGCAAACCCGGCCCTTTGACTGAATTAACAGCGACCTCTTCCTCTTGTAAGAACAGGACTCGCATCGTTTATGCGTTATTAGGTCCTGTAATTGGGCAGCCAGTAGTTTGCATATTAGTCTATTAGGATAATATGTTTTGCCTCTCTCAACACACGGTTTGCCAGAGCCCCTGGCGACACATTTGGTAATTCTAAGAATTACAACCTAATCATAAGCCACTGTTCTTTCGATCTCTGTAAGTCAATGCGTGTTAGTCTATATGAATCTTCAGCTTGATAAGATTTACTGATTAACCTATAGCACGGACTATGCCTTTACTGGTGGCAACATACATGTATTAGCAAAGGTTTTCACATCGGTGCGCTGCACATGTGGCACAGCCCAATGTTTGAAGGTGAAACTTGTGTTTTTGTTGTCTTTTGAAGGTTTTTTTTTTTTTTAAACGTCTGAATAGCTGGGTAGTTTTACAGCCAGTGTCCCACTTTGAGCCAATAAATCCTTGGGTTTCAGAGAGGGCTCAAAAGAATGAGGATTCTTTTCATTGCGGTATCATCAATCAGTTTGGTGTTGTACTGATTGGAGACATACTGTCATGCAAGATGAACACCAGATGAAAAAAAGCAACAGTAGTGCTCACACACACACATACATATATATAAATATATATATATATACACATATATATATATATATATATATATATATATATATACATTTAATTGTTCATATGTATATATGAGCATATATATGAGATAACAACAATGTCAAATTTCCAAAGTTAGAAATACTCTTCTTTCCACCACTTCTGTATTAGTGGGAAAGATATTTATAGAGTGGCGTTTGTCATGGAAAATGAATTCTTAATTCTTGGCGTGTTTTTTTGTTTTGTTTTGTCTCTGCACCTAAAGCTAAGAATTCTCTCTGGTGAAAACGACTGAATTAAAACCGACCCTCGCGTGCCACTGGGAATGCATCCATCTCAAAGTTTACCCAACAAGCAGGTGGAAGGGGGCGCGGCGGGCGCAGAGCGGGCTGAAGCATCCATTCTTACAGCCTCCTCTCTTTGGCCCTGAGCTGCCCTCTCTGGTCGCCCCATTATTTGTCCCGACGGCCGAGCGCGCGGCCCCAATGAGCCCTTTGGAACGGAACGAAAAGAAGGAGCGAACTGCAGCTGTGACGTGGGCGTTGTTGTTCCATTCACCGGGTTCGCCATGGCAACGGGGCACAGGCCCTAGAAGCACGCAGCCCCTCTCCCTATACAGCGTCCTGAGGGTAAAGAGGCAGCTGGAAGTTTCTCCTCACGATCACACTGTGTCATTTGGCACAACATTTCCATAGCACTCTGACCCACTTTAAATGCACGGAAACAAGGATTAAACCAAAGTTTAACACTTGTGAAAATGTGGACCCCGAAGGTTCTGTTCTTGGGAACAGACGTGTGGTCACTACATCAATGAATGTACGAATTCTGTGCGCCATATGCAACTTTTACGCACGCTTGACGCACACAATTTGACCCACTGACCTGGATAGTGGTTCATAAAGTGTTTTCAAACATGAAGAAACTTGTTTATTTCTTATTTCAGTATTTCTGTGTTTACTCTCGGCAGCAGATTTCTCCTTGCACTTTGTACTCTAGCATGCTGCAGGACTGCTAGTATTGTTGGGCAGAGTGATTGGGGTTTCTGTACAATCTCCCGTGACCAATGAGCGGGGTGCTGTCAGGGGTAACCACATCTGTCAACCGTTCTTGGCCAATAAAGAGCGGAGCGAGGCGGACCACAGGTGCGCGCCTCTGCGTCCCCTTGGCACAGCGCCCGGGAGATGCTGGAGAGAGACGCCTTGCTGCCCCGTGGCGCAAAAGAGTTACTGTCAAAGGCAGCATCCTTTTAACTCCAGCTATCACTCTGGCTCCGATAGTTATGGCGACCGCAACGTCTAACCACTACAGCGTCCTCACCACCCCCAGCAGCGCGCCGCCGCCGCACTCCGAGTCCGGGAGCATGCAGCAGGCGGTAGCGTACAGGGACGCGCACAGCCTGCTCCAGAACGACTACAGCACGTTACCGGGAGGTGGACATCCGCTCAGCCACGCGCACCAGTGGATAACGGCGCTGTCTCACAGTGACAGCGGGGCGCCTTGGCCGTCCAGTCCCATCGGAGAACAGGACGTGAAGCCCGTACTGCACGACAGTGACCGAGAGGAGCTGCAGAACTCCAACAATCTGCAGCAACAGCAACAGCAGCAGCAGCAGCAGCAACAGCAACAACAGCGACACCCTCACCTCGCGCACCAGCAGGCGCATCACGACGCCAGAGCATGGAGAACCAGCACCGCCACCACGCTCATCCCCGGTATGGCGACATCTGAGAGCCAGAGCCTGGTGTACTCCCAGTCCGGCTTCGGTCTGATGCCTGGGGGAGAGCAAGGGGGGATGCACCACCACCCCCTCCGGGATGACGACCACCACAGCCACAGTCCACATCTGAGTGATCACGGCGGCGGCCCTGGGGCCCACCAGCAGTCTCTCTCGCACCATCACCAGCACGGGGGCCACCAGGACCAGTCAGACGAAGACACGCCGACCTCCGACGAGTTGGAGCAGTTTGCCAAGCAGTTTAAGCAGCGGCGCATCAAGCTGGGCTTCACCCAGGCGGACGTGGGGCTCGCTCTTGGGACGCTGTATGGGAACGTGTTTTCTCAGACCACCATTTGCAGGTTCGAGGCGCTTCAGCTGAGCTTCAAAAACATGTGTAAACTCAAGCCCTTGTTGAACAAGTGGCTGGAGGAGGCGGACTCCACATCGGGGAGCCCCACCAGCTTGGACAAAATCGCAGCACAGGGGAGAAAGAGGAAAAAGAGGACCTCCATCGAGGTGGGCGTCAAAGGGGCTCTGGAGAGCCATTTTCTCAAATGTCCAAAACCAGGAGCAGCGGAGATCAACTCCCTAGCGGACAGCCTGCAGCTGGAGAAGGAGGTGGTGAGGGTTTGGTTTTGTAACCGGCGGCAGAAGGAGAAGAGGATGACACCCGCTGGGGGACAGATGCCAGGAGGCGAGGACATGTACGGGGACACCCCTCCTCACCACGGAGGACAGACTCCTGTGCAGTGACCTCGGACACGGACCATTTAACGGAGGAATGATTCCTTCCTTATTTCTTTGATTCTCTGTGCTGGACCCGCTCGGACCTCATCCGGTTTAAATGTTGGACCCACGGACACGCAGAGTGGGGGGATATACAGTGGCACTCAAGCACTAAAAAATACGCATAGCTGTATGGAGCTGTTTCATGCCGCGGAACTGCCAAGCATATTGGGATACGGTGGAAGGTGTGTGTTTGTGTGTGTGTTTGTGTGAGTGTGTGTGTGTGTGAGTGTGCGCGCGTGTGTGTGCTAACCAAAAAAAAAAAAAAAGACCACAGCGACATTGATACAATATGCCATTTCTACAGCAGGACGCCAGCGCGTGTCGTGATGTATGTGTCATTAAAGAAAGGCAGAGTGTGATGTGGACACGAGGTGTCCGCGGGGGGACAGACACGAGAACACGCTGCAGTCAGAGGGTAAATAAACGCCATCTTTCCATCATAACAAAAGCAACAGGGGTTCTGAAATGGCAGACACCTGCTGTACAATGTTAACAATGAAAAGCCAATATACCAGCCCATTATTAGCAGTATTATTATTGTTATTATTATCATTATTAGTATTATAATTATAATACTTATTAAAACGATGTTTTGACTGTAATGTCAAACACTTCCATATTAATTATAAATATTTATCTTGCTTTAATATGGTAAAGTATACAGTTCTCACATCACAAAATAATAATAATAATAATATTAATAATGATATTTGATAAAACTACTCACTATTTATGTTCACCTTTAATGCTTTTCTTTCTGTGCAGACATCAAGGGCGCCTGTACAGATGTTTATACTGAATTATTATTATTATTATTATTATTATTATTGTTATTATTATTATAATTATTATTTCTCTAGTTTTTTTTTCTCCAAAAATGCTGTGACGATAAAGACCGAGACTGTCCGGCTGGAACACTCAAAGCAATCCAGCCCATTTTGCCTTCCTTTCCTAAGAAGAAAAAAAAACAAAACACACACATAAAAACAAACAAAAATACATAAATAAATAAAAATAAAAAAATAAGTTAAAAAAAATATTTCAAAAGGGAACATGGGGGAAACTAAATATATCCCTGGTACCAGCTCTGGCCGCAGTGGCTACTATACTGTATGACTCATTCATTCACAATGAAGACAATTTGTGGGATGTATCTCCATTCGTTTTTGTATGGCTTTGTTTGTTTGTTTGTTTGTTTGTTTGTTCCGTTTCCTCTGTCAGTCTGTGCCAAAGCACAAACACAAACACGTGTTCTTGTGCCACTTAAATCCTGTGAATTAATAATAAACCTGATCTGGTTTGGGGTGGATGAACAAGGGGAGGGGTGGCAAATAAATCCACCAAGTATTTGGGGATTGATTCTCCCAAAATTGAAAGGAAATAATTCCAGAAACTCAAATCCAACTGAAGGCTGTAAGATGGCTGAGGAGAAAATGTAGCATTTCAGCAAAACAGAAAACAGAATCTGAATTTTTGCACCAAAACCTTCTGTATGTATAGGCCCAGTGTTACAGTGAATCTATAACCAAATAATACACTCAATTTGTATGAATTTCCCATTGCCAATTAATTAACATTATGTACATTTTTGGGTTACAGTTTTACACGCATTTAAATATCACATTATAATTAATGTTTCATTTAAATGAACCAGTTTAATCCTTCAGCTGAATTTGAGTTTCTGAGGTGGATGAAAAAAAATAAATGAAACATAAATAATCAACAAAACCAAAAGGAAATAGCATTGACCTGAAATCTGTGATCAATCCAAACGGAGGAGAGGGAAAAAGAAATCAACGATTGCACAATTTCTACATGCTTTTTGTCATTAAATCGTAATTGTTTTCTACAACACTGCAGTCTATGCACGTTTATTATTGAGCTGGGGGAGAAAAGGACGCATCTCTGGCAACAAGCTGTTTTTTTATTCCCCCGTGCGAGGCCTTGCATTGTAATTAGGGGGTTTTGTCAATCTGTCTCGGTGGCTTAAAACGGTCCTTCAGCTGTTTCTGTAAAGTGTTTATTAGCGCTGATGTGCTCTGATATTGTTGGGTGACGAGATAATCCACGAGGCCGCTCACACACTCACACTCAGTCTGTGAGTTGTACACCTGCAAATACAGGGTATTTATTCATATGTTCATAACAATCGACAATCATATCATATTGAGACAACTTTTGTTAGTAAACATACAATACAGGTGGTGACACGTTAATCCATTACACTCCAGAATCAGACCTTTATTTTACATATGCTACATTCATTATAAAAGTACAATTTCATACATGTATGACTGCTTACAGACACATAAAAAACACGTAAAATTGGGTTAAAATTAAAATATTCACCAGTGAATTATGATTTTCTTTTGTATTTTTTTGTTTTACACATGAAGCTGAAGTTTACTTGTTTTTTATGCAGTTTTGTTGCAGAGGGATTTACTGTATGATTTCACCTGTTCATATTGAAGGTTTCTCTCCTTTTTTTTGGTTCATCACCTCATGTTTAATTTTTTCCCTTTTCCATTATGAGCTGATCAATGAGTAGAGAAAAAGTAGGAGCCAACAGCGTGCTCGTGCCACCTAGTGGTGGGTTTCTGAGTTGAATTCAGGGGAAAGATTCAATGATCAGAGACAGGGAACCAGACCAGGTCTATAGAATGTGGACAGTATGGTAAAACCTTCTATATTATAGTATATCCAGAGTTTATTCAACCAAGTCAGAGTTTCATTTAAACATTTTAAAACATACACAATGGTATTTGGAGTTTGAGTGTTTTCTTTAAATCAAAACATAAAATTGTACATGAGTTTTCCTGATAATTTGATTAGATAGATAGATAGACAGACAGACAGACAGATAGGCAGATAGATAGATACTCTATTTATAGACTACTTTATCCCATATTTACAGTATTTTATACAATGTTCTTAATGTTCTCAGTACAACACAACCACTTCAATTACCTCCCTGGATTAAACTGCTGTTCTTCATCCTTATATTTATTTAAAATTTGATTTAGAGTAGCCACTACTGCAAAAAAGAACACTTCAGTTGGTAAGACCAGAATCAACGAAGGGTCACATCTTTACATTTTTCATTTGTTTTCAGTCAGTGTGTGTAAAAAAACCTGGGATATGGTGATGACAGGATTTAGGTTATTTCCTTTCATATTGGTTCTCAGCTTTTATGTTGAAATATGAGGCTGTGTGTGTGGTTTTAAGACTGAAAGACAGTGATTTGACAAAGAAAAAACACAGAGAGAGACTGTGTGCGTGTGTGTGTGTGTGTGTGTGTGTGTGTGTGAGAGAGAGAGAGAGGTGCCAGCTCTCTGGTGGACCCTATTACCTTGGATTCTGTCCTATCAGCAGGCAACCATCTGCCCTCCTCCTGGCCCTCACACTCCTACAGGCATCCTCTGCATTATTCATATTTTTACACACACACAAACACACACTGTAGCCCGTGCACCATCTCATTCATTCACCACCATCACCACCAGAGAGATATGCTTTATTCTCCAATGTCACTGTTAGTTCTGCATTTTCTTTTCTCCTCTGTCTTCTGTGGACATGAATCTCCCAGGGATTCTTCACAATGGCGTCAGAAACACAAGCCGGGCAAAGTCATCAAATATCAGTCATCTCTCCGTGATGTGTTGTCTGTCTCCTTCCCCTTTTCCCTCACCCAGACCCACGTTCCGGCCCTACACTGATGCTCCCACGACTTGCCTTTTTCTCTTCCTCTCCCTCTGCCCTCCTTCTTCTTCTCTGTTTCTCCAAAGCTCCAGCACAGGCACAAAGAAAAGGGCAGAGAGCTAATCCTCCAGCATTGTTGGGTGGGCTTAGTATTGTCATATTGTAGCAAGCACAGAGGGAGAGGGATTATGAGACAGATACATGCCAGTGAATACCCACCTCTAAGTGTTGATACAGAGCAGTTTCTGCTGTAAGACTTATCTTTTTTATCCAATGGATGTGCACACACAGACTCCAGGTGTTGAAGCATCTGCCCCCTTTTGCCCTCTGACAAGGTAAGGGCCGTGTTTTGAAAGACATTTTTATACATTTCAAAATGTAGCCCATAGCACCAATTATCAGTTAAAAGTATTTAATAATGTGAAAATTACATTTGAATTCGTATTTTTCAAATTGCATGATCATTTTGTAGAAACGTGTTGAGTTGGTCTATTGAACACACAACATGAGTTTTAATGCATGTTTTAAACACCTGGATTAAAACACATAAAAAATGTAAAAAGTCTTCTAGTATTGTATTTAAATTTTTAAATACAATGACAGAGATGGAAAAGTTAGCACTGATAAAAGGTACATGTGAAAGTACGGAAGAGTATTAGTGCCACGTGTAAAACATTTTTTTTCAAAACAAACAAAAACAGCCTGACTTCTGAGATTTAAAGTCAGAATTCTGAGGCTTTCTTATTTCTTATTCCTTATTTCTTATTTCTTATTTCTTATTTCTAATTCTAATTTCTAATTGTGTTACTCCAAAAAAAAAATCACATGTGGCCCTCATCCTCTTCCATATGGAATGCAATGCAAATTGCATTTTTTGCGTATAAAACAGGACTTTAGAAACATTGCTTCTGCTGCATTCCCTGTCCTGGGAAAATAGCGGAAATAGTGGAAAAAGCAATCTAGTTATGTGTGTAGATTAATAAGGAAACTATAGCTTTGCTACCCTTATTACAAGAACCAAATCGACCAATGAAACTGTCAGAATCTGAGCATAAATCTCAGTGAGAATTCAGTTGAACTGTGCGATGCATTTGAATGGATAACCTGATTTCATATAAAAATTGACGCAATCTTTCAAATGCAAAACATGCTCCCTTTATGAAGCCAGGAGATTTACATTGTGACCAGCAGAGATTCACCTCCATCTAGCTCGATTTGGATGATACCAGCTGTCAGTCACACTGGATTCCACTCATATGGCATGCTTTATCGTCTGTTTTCCTCTAAATGGTAACAAAGTTCATTCTAGACTTGAGGAAACATTTTCCTCACTTTATGAATACAGTGTGAAATAGAAGCAAATTTTCCTATAGACTTCCTTATGAATTGACTTCTCTTTTTCAACCAACACTGTATTTCTGAAAATTGAAATGATGCACAATAAATATTAGAAAATTCAACAGCGAAAATTTGATCGTGCTTGCTTCTGGCTATCGATTCGGTGGATTGAACCTTTAAAACTTGAAGTATTGAGACAAAGTGGTATTTTGGTGGAATCAACCTTTAAAACTTTAGTAAAAAGTTTAGTATGTCATCCAAAAAGTCATAGTTTAGTATGTTGTCCAAAATGTGAAAAAAAGTCATAGGTTAGTATCTCGTCCAAAATGTGAAAAAAAAGTCATACGTTAGTATGACATCCAAAATTTGAGAAAAAAGTCATAGGTTAGTAAGTCGCCCAAAATTTGACAAATAAAAGTCATAGGTTAGTATGTCATCCAAAATTTGACAAAAAAGTCATAGGTATAGTATGTCGTCCAAAATTTCACAAAAAAGTCATAGGTTAGTATGTCATCCAAAATTTGACAAAAGAGTCATAGGTTAGTATGTCGTCCAAAATTTGACAAAAAAGTCATAGGTTAGTATGTTGTCCAAATTTGGACAAAAAAGTCATACTATAGTATGTCGTCCAAAATTTGACAAAAAAGTCATACTATAGTATGTCATCCAAATTTTGACAAAAAAGTCATACTATAGCATGTCGTCTAAAATGTTGACAAAAATGTCATACTATAGTATGTCTTCCAAAATTTGACAAAAAAGTCATAGGTTACTATGTCGTCCAAAATTTGACAAAAAATAGGTTATTATTATGTCGTCCAAAATTTGCCAAAAAAGTAATAGGTTAGTATGTCATCCAAAATTTGACAAAAAAAGTCAATCTTTAGTATGTCGTCCAAAATTTGACAAAAAAGTCATACTTTAGTATGTCATTCAAAACCTGACAAAAAAGTTATAGTTTAGTACAGAGGTTCTTAATTATTTTCTGTAATGCCCCACCTGAAAAAAATTCTGTCCTCTTGAATTGAAATAATATTGAGAACCATATAATATGTATTTAGTTATCTGTATAAACCACTGTATGAGTTGTCCCACCCTGCCTCTCACGCCCCCCGACACCTTTCATCTCTATTATTTGAAGAAACTCACCTGCTGGAAGTTCACCTTTTGTTGCACTTTATATTTGTGACAAGTTTGATGTGCTCGACAGTTAGATGAAAACATTGCTTTTTCCACCACCCTCTCCCTCTTTCCCCCTTAGGTGGGTGTTTGTCTTCCACCACTACTCCACTTTCACAGCCTCACCCTCCACTGGCAAAAGGCTACAAATACACCCATCAGTCGGACTATGTCTGTCTCATGCTCAGACAGTAAAAAAAAAAATGGCACGAGGAAAAGGGACAGACAGCAACAGCCTGGAGGGGTGAGACAGCAGGACAATGGTGAAGGGGGTCATTTTAATAAAGCAATGGAAAAGATGATGAGGGACAAGAAACATTTTTTTCATGTTCTCTTTATAGAAAGACACATGGGGACACATATGGTAAAGTAAATGTACTGAGACACACATACACACACACACACCTACTTTGTTTGTTTTGTAAGCATCTCAGAGAGAAGATATCAACAAAAAAAAACGCAGGTGTTTCCCGGGTGATGTTTTGGGTTAGGACAACCATCATGGTTGATAAAGCGATCAGTTCTTCAGTGAAAGCAAAAACATGAAGATAATACATCACTGCTCAGCTAAATTATCAGTGTTTTTTCATTTTTTTCAGTTCAGTGTTTTAACTTCTAAACATTCAGCTTTTTTGAATGATTCAAAGTTTTGTGAATGTGAGCAATGTGTGCCAGCTTTGTATGATGACTGCTTCAAAACTCAAATACATGATTCATAATGATATAAATTAGAGAAAGATTGGAGATTGATGGGCTGATTTTTTAATTGATAAATAATTAATGCTGAAAAAATTGCTGAAAAAATTTACAAAAATGTCACTGTTTCCACTGTCCCTGTTTAAGTCCTTTAATTTAAGTGCTTTTATCAGCTTAAGAACATTTCAAACAAGGCATCTTTGTGTTGGTGGAATAAAACCTGGCATTTTTATTGTTTATGGAAACAAATGGCAGATGAACCAGTTGTGATGTAAATAACCAATCTGTTCAGCAACATAAATTCAACACGAGGATTTATTCTATCTTTCATTTATTAACTAATATCAGTTCCCCATAAATATTTTTTTAAGTCATGATCAAATTGTTGCTTTGAGAGAAATTAAATTTGATTCCAGAAATGACTCTGAATTTAATCTGTGAGTGTTTTTTTCAAGCAGACCCTCTGCGACCGCTGCCAACCACGGTCAACATTGCTGCATAGCAGCATTTTAATCCCCCTAAGATGTCAGAACACACTTCACCTCAGCTTTCCACTCTCTCATCCAAAAGGGGGGGAAAAAGAAGCTCTGAACATCCCCTCTGCTGTTCCCGTGTCCAAGGAGAAACTAAAGTGTGTTCCAAGTGTCAGAAGGATTTCTGTAATTCAGACAACACAGGGAGATGGCTGCTGCCCAGGAAATGAATTAAAAGCTCCAGGTGGCCACTGGTCATCTGGTTGATATATTAGGAGCACACTCCTTGGCAAGGGCATGGCACGCACACACACACACACACACACATACACACACACACACACAAAAAGGCAGAGGATGACTGACAGATAACACCAAGCAGCACAAACATGACCTCCTCTGAGCATCCAGTGAGCATCTTGGCAACCACTCGTAGCAACAATCTCTTCCTCTGGTCTGATTATAGACTTAATGTCAGCTAATGTGTGTGATGGATTGTGAGCGTGAACTGAGTGAGATGTGTGAGATTGTGGTCCGAATCGTACCTGGGATGTGTTTGGCCCAGCCGATGTTGACCACCAGCTCCCTGTCAGCCAGGTCACACAGTGTGGTCAGAGCCTTGATGTCGCTCTCGGGGACAGTGGGGTCCGGCATGGCGAAGATGCCCTCGGGCTCTGCCACCAGCAACAGAGACACCACCTTGTTCTCCACCATGCCACCGATAAAGACTACAGAGAGAGAGATAAATTATAATATTTATAAGAACAGTTTCAGTAGTGATTGCGGTAACCGTTTGAAACCCTAAAAGGTCACACGTTTTCCATACACCACCCTTTTTTTGCCAGGCCTTTTGTGACCTTAACCTTTCACCTTTGGCTTTGGTGAGTTCAAGTGCAGACATAATGATAATAATGATACATGATAAAGCACAGCAGGCATTTAAATCACAGATCTCGAGGCTTCAGAGCCAGAGTTTGCTTGGCATTCAGGAGACAATGTCCATTTTTACACACTGCCTCTGGTCCAAGTCAATGTCTGTGTCAAATTTGAAAGAATTTAATTGAAATTTATAGAACCTGAATGCCTCATCCAAGCGGGATGATGTAACTCCAGTTTAGGTGATTTTAGAATTTTAAGCGTTCCTTTAAGAGAAAATCGCCCCACTTTCAGCGCTACACAAACTGTTTGAAACCCCCACAGGATTTTTCCAAAAAGATGGATTTCATCATCTACTGTAGCAAAGCTGAAAGTGGGACAGTTTTTTTTGTTTTCACTCAAGAAGAAGAAGTTGATGCGCTGGAGATACAGGTCGAATCGGCTGGGTTTCCGCCGTACGGCAATGTTGTTTTATGTTTTCCGAGTGCAAAGTAGACTAGGAGTTCATCACAGCCATTCAGAGTGTCCCACTTTTCACTTCAAATGTTGCAGCAGGCAGTGATTAATGCCAACTCATTAGCAAACCCCAGCTATAAAAGTGATTAAGTGCGCTGATGGACAACGGTACAGAAAACATTATTGAACTGTTCTGAACTCACAGGCCACAATGCAGATAAAATAAGAGCCTGTCATAGCAACAATACACTCATCTGTTAATGTAGGTGTTATGTATTGTAGTCATGTTCATATTTGCCACAGTTAATAAAAGTGTTTTAATGATATAAAGTCCCATCTCTTGTGTATACCTACATGTTTTTTTCTGGGGCAGGACATTCTGTGGGTGCAGATAAGGGCTGTTTTCTGCATCTATTCTCCTCTTGTACTTCTGCCGGCCGCCTCGCACTCGGTCCAAACGCACACCTATGGAAACACAAACACAGGATATTAATGACGCACGACCGTCGTGATGTAAATGTACACAAGCGTGTGTTGTTGTATAACAGGGTGAAGCGCTGAATTCATATTCAATAGCATGTAAAACAGGGATCAAACGCACAGTAACAGGTTTTGAATTTCCCTTTGACAGTAACTGGTAACTCAAGTAGACGGTGACATGAAAGATATAATATTGTACTTTTTGAAATACAAATCTTCAAAATCAAAATCTTTTTTTAATTAATTGTTTTTAATTAAAGGCAAAACTTTACAAATAATGTATCAGTCAAAATGGGTCAAAGGTCACAAATGCTTTAACTTTCTCACTCACTCAGGCACCTTAATTAATGACAATTCACCCCATCATCATTCACCTGTCCTCATCATTCACCTGTCCTCGTCATTCGCCTGTCCTCATCATTCACCTGTCCTCATCATTCACCTGTCCTCACATTCACCTGTCCACCTGACCTCATCATTCACCTGTCCTCATCATTCACCTGTCCTCACCTGACCTCATCATTCATCTGTCCTCATCATTCACCTGTCCTCACCTGTCCTCATCATTCACTGCCAATGTTTCCAGCGCATGAATTTTCTTTCTTTCTTTTTTTTATTCAGGCCACCATTTTTTACCTTTTCTTTTACTCAGAATCAGATGTGATTTACAACGTAGGGAAGTACAGTACTTCCAAAAAAACATACTTAAGTAAAAGCAACATTACAAATTTTAGTACAAGTACAAGTACACAAAAAACCTACTCAGTTACAGTAACGCGAGTCAATGTAATTCATTACTTTCCACCTCTGCTTAACAGATCATTTCACTTCATCTTGGATGTTCCTGAGGTCAGTGAAGTAAACTGAGGCGTGGACATTGCTTATTTTAATCAGTAAAGACCCTGATGACAGATTTAAATAAGCCATCAGTTATTAGAAATCCAAAAAGCATTGGTCACTCATCTGACCACACGTCTTGATGATCCCACGGAGACTGAACAGGACATGTCTGACCGGGGACGCTGTAACACGACGCCCAACTGATGACAACTGCTAATCTCAATAAGCATTGTGGCAACCTCATCACCAAGGCAATGGGGATTTAAGTCTCTCTCTCTCTCTCACTGTGTGTGTGTCATTGCAAGACTGAAAGTCACAGTCACCCAGTAAATCTCCAAAGAAAACACATGTGTCCAGTGAGTGTGAACGTGACTCAGGAAGCCTTCAGTAGTGGCGTTGGGTTACCTGATCTACACGGTGTAAATGGCCATAGTGGCCCTGAATAGATCTATAATGGCACTTGTGACTGTAAGAGACACTCTGAGAGTATTATTATTTGTCCACTTGACACCTTGCAATGATCCGCCCATTCCTTTGAGACTGCGGCCTCCTGTGCTTATTCTCACTAATGCAGATATTTATGGAGAGCCTGCATCTGCTTCCACGGCATGGAATAACATAATGTCCTTTTAATCAGGCATGTTAATTGTGCTCCGGTGTCACATCAGTTTATGGGCAGGTCCTTCGTTTTTTGCATCGTTGGTTTGTCAAGCTATTTTCCTCGTTTTATAGTTGTGCTATTAACATTACAACAATTTCACACAACTCCGGCTTTATTAATTTATGGTTTGTGAACAGGAATGAGAGAAAAGGTAAGGTGGGGGAGAAAAAGAGAAGCCTGCTAAAAACAATGTAATGATGTGAGAATGTGGCTTATGACCTTTGCTGTAAGCCAGTGTGGTCATCCATAAGACTACCTGTAAATGTCATGCTCAGATGTTGTGTGAGAGTGCGCTTCCATTGAGACTCCCACTGATCTACATTTACATTTAATATAGTTTTCAAAGTAAGTAAAGACGTACAAAGTACACACACCTGTACTTTACTATTTATATTCCTAGCAACTTTTACTCCACTACATTTATAGTATTTATATAGAGCTTTTCTAGTCTTGATAAGCTGCTTTATACTATAGTTTTCACCCATTCACACATTTCAACATGGGGTTAAGTGTTTTGCTCAAGGACACATATAGACTAGCAGAGCCAGGAATTGAACCCACACAACTCGCTCTACCACTGAGCCACAATGGCTTCACACTTTTTAATACTTTTACTTTTACTTCAAAAAAACCAAAGTACATTTTATATCAGAAAATTACTTTTGATACTTAAGTATAGTAAATGTCATAGACTTTTCCTTAAGTAATATTATAAAAAGTGACTTCAACTTCTACCAAAGTCAATTTTTGGTGAGATACTTTTACTCAAGTATCCCTTTAAAGTAATTAATACAAAACAGCGTCCTGTTAAATAATTAAGGACGCTCGTAAGAGGACCTTGAGCTGAGATATTTTGGGGCCAAATAAGCTTAAAACCACATTAAATGATCAGCCCAAAGGTCATATTGCAATTAATCCAGGGAAAAATATACCTTTAAAGACAGAAAATACTACTACATTGTCAATCTACCCATCACTTTTGGGCACTTTTGTATTAAGTACCTCAAAGGGAAAGTATCCTACCAGCTGATTTTATTTGATAGTAGCGAGTAACAAAGATAGTTAGATGAAATGTAGTGGAGTAAAAGTAAAAGTTGCTAGAAATATAGATAACAAAGTAAAGCACAGATATGTGAATTTTGTACTTAAGTACAGTGACAAAGTATTTGTACTGTGTTACATACACTGGTGGGTAGAAGGAGGAAGGAGTGAGTTTGCATCTTTGGGAGTTAAGTGGGAAAACAGAAGAGTTAGCACTGGAGAAATCTGGTGTGGTATTAAGGGAGAGATTTGGCAGGTAAGACCTCCCTCACACTTTGGCTTTTCACAAGGGGCAAAGAGTAAGAGTTGATTAGCACAGGCACTTGACAGGTGCCACTCTAAGGTGTGTAATGAGGGATGAGGGACTTTTTTTTTACTTGTGTGTCATCAGATTCAACACCAACTGTTGGCAAACACTGGATTAAATCAAACTCTGGTTGTCAATGATTAGAGGAAGTGTGCTTTATATGGGCATATTTGTGTGCATTTGGATCTGACATTCACACACACACACACACGCACACACACACATAAGTGTAACTCTTCACAGTGAAATGTGCTGACAACCAAAAGGCCAAGAATAGCTTTGGTGGATAACAAAACAGACACACACACACACACACACACACACACACACCTCCTCCCTGTTCTTCAATACAGCCCATCAGAGGTCGATAAACACAGACTACTAAGATGTCGATCTATTTTTCCCCCCCCTTTCATCATACAGCTTTCTTTTGAGGGTGTCTGGGTGTTCACATGAGGAGCTTTACAGGTTCCCAAAATGCACATAGTGCAGCAGGAGGAGGAACATTGCACATCCACACGCTGATCCTGACTCATCCAGGCTACCGTGTCCAGTATCGTCCATTACTGCTTCCGCCCGCCGACCAGCATGTGTCCACTGTAAACAATCTCACGCTTCTCATATATTGTGTCAAACGTACACATGGCTGCAAACCAGCACCGGTGTGGCGAAACTTTCCCTGCACACACACGCACACACACACACACACACACACACACTCCCTCTGGTTAGCACATGAGAAGAGATTTGGAAAGTTGGCAGCGAAAAAGAGCACAGGAAATCTTTTCTCAGAATGTAGAGAACAGTGTGATTAACGCACCGGAGACTGAATAACGTACGCTTAAGCGGATGTGGGGATGAGACAGTACAATAGATGGGAAGAGAGGAGGTTATTAATAAAGGTATTGATTAGGGCTGTGTGTATTGGCAGGAATCAGGTTATATGATGGGGGTAGCTATCATAGAACATATATATACTGTATATACAGTATACATATAACTAATTGATGCAGTCTTCCAGTTTCCTCACTGAAGGGAATCAACAATATATTGTATAGGAACCCAGGGCGACACCAGTGGTTGTTTGTTAATATTTGTTAATACACTCTTTTCACATGCAGTAAATTGTAAATAACTGCCAGGTATTGAGTGCAAAAATGGGCAGAAGCCCTTTGTCACAGGACAATTTCTGGTCCTTTTATTGCTATAATTAGCAACAAAATGACATTTTGAGGCTTAGGTGTGAAAGGGTTAATACCAATACATTTGAATAAAAGTCCATGGTAAAATAAGTTTACTTCTCCTTAGATTCTACAATATCAGTAAACATTTTTGTGAGGCGTTAATGGTCTCAATTGCTAGTTTCAGGTTTTCTCCAATAGAAGTGATGATGTCAGTTTTGTAAATTTAAAAAAAAAAGACAATAAAGTAAAGACACTTAGCCTGGCAGATAGCCTGGTTGCAGGCGTCGTCTGTGAAGTCTTTCATTTGCAAAACGGCAACTTTGTGGCGGCCCAATCGTGAATCTCAATGCTTCAGATACTTGTGGGTGATGTCACAACCGATAATCATTTGGTGATGATACAATATATTGGGCAAACTATGGAATGTGATATATTACAATCTATGTCTAGTGAGAATAGTGGAAGAATAGAGTCAAATGGCCAAAAAACCTGCTCCCAACTAGTGGTCGGAGGCTTAAATATAATAATATTTGCATCATGTATTCGCAGCACTTGAAAGAATCAATACTGAATAGGAAATTGCAATATTTTATTGTATCTATACTCCCTTATAACCCTGATAGTGATAGAATTTCTTGGCATTAGAAAAGGTGACATCACAAAGCTATATACAGTAAAGTTATGCACTTAAAATATTGCACACCCTTTTGTTTAAACGCACGTTTTTACAGCCCTAAGAAGCAACAGCAACAGCAGAAATGGACACTAAACAGGGTTTAATCAAATCCTGCCCGGGGTCTACATGTCCTTTAGCCATGTATTTAATATGGCTCTGACTCTCCCCCCATTAAACCTCACATCTCCTCTGTCTCAGCCTTTACTGCCACCTCTCTCCGGGGAAGAGGGGCATTACGAGACACGATGAAGCGCGTTAGGAGGGCGCTTACGATGCGAGTTATGAGGGGCAGTTCGCATTTCACGGAGGTCTAGGAATCCAAAAAGGCATCTGGAGGAATTTACGAGGGGGGAGGGAAAGCAAAGAGGGTGTCTATGGAGGTGGGGGTGAGAGGGGACTGGGATGCTATTGATGCCCCTGCCCTATTAAAAGCAGCTACTTTAGAAAAAAGGCAGACAAACACGCACACTTAGGAAAACACAGCGAGATGTGTGCATAAATGTGAGTGTAGCACATGTAAAAATGCTATAACTCCACGCATGCATAACACACACACAGACACACAGCTGCAGTAAACAGATGCTCCTATGTGTTTAGAAATTTGAAGGTGGCATTAAAGGATCATTCCGGTTTATTGCAGCCCCAGATTTCCATTTCTGTTGGTTATGATCCATTTCATGAAAGTCATTGTTGAGAAGTGGATTTCTCGGAGGATTTTCAGTGTCTTGTTCTGTATCCGTAATCCATTGTGTCAGACAACGGGACACCTTACAAACATTTCACTTTGTCCATGTTCTCGCAGCTTTGCGGCAACAACAACCAAACACTCCTGTCACAAATTCTCCAACTCAACACTTCCCTACAAACTGCAACTACACTGGTTCGTCTAAATTGTTGTTGGTGTCTTGTGCACATGCACGATATTCCACGTACAGTGACAGCTACTTTCAGTGTGTGTTGTTTTCACAGGGTACACAGCCGACCAATGCTGTAGACATGATAATAAATAAATAAATCATTTTCTGCAGTTAGCCCATCCTCTACCAGAAACCTTTCTAGAATTAGGGAAGCAATGGGGGTTGGGTACCTTGCTCAGGGGTACCCCAACCCTCCAATTACAAGTCAAGTTCCCTTTCCACTTGGCCTTGTGCTGCCATGATAGTAAACTAACACTGTTGTTTTATTTTAGTGTAAAAATATTATTATTATATTACTATATTTTTGAATTAGCTGTGATCTAGAGCACTTTTAAAAGATGAGGAACTACCACAACCCAGGCCCTGACAAGTCTCCTATGACCCACCTGTTAGTCCTGACTCTGGGAATCACTGGTCTAGAGTTTACCCATCCTGGTTTTCAAGGATCACACAATACTGAAAGATCAGCTTTTAACCTTTAATTAAATGGAGAGCCTAATAGAATAGAATAGAAGAAGCCAACTTTGGATTTTGTATTGATTTGAGTATAAATGAGTCCAAAAAGAGTCATGGTTTGCATACCACCATCAATCAATCAAGTGCCATGTTTTAAAATGAATCGTGCCATCCTCTTTAAGAGCAGCATTCTCTACCCTCTTAAAAAATGATGTATGATTCTGAATAAAAATGTTAAACTCTTCGTCTTTACATGTACTATCCTTCAGTCCCACCACACACACGCACATTTTTTATCCCCCCCGTTCTTTCCTTCTTTATTATCATCTCTTGGCCTCGCACACCAGGCAGCCAGTGGCCGATACAGTAGCAGGGGGCTAATGTTTTCCTTTTTGAGTCACTTCTAAATCTGGACAACAATATGTCAGCAGAGAGGCACACGGTCAAACTAAAGGAGCATCTGACCACTGCTGCTGACTCTGTGGAATGTATACATGCCATTGTCATTTCGTTTTATAAGTTAAATACTGGAGAACTCAAACTAATTTGTATGTTCCATTATTAGGCGGTTGGGTGTAGTCTATGTTTTTGATTTATTTGTCTCTAAAATGTTCCAGACTGGGTCGGTTTAGCAGCAGAATATAAAACTTACATTTGAATATTTGTTACAATTCCCCTAGCAACAACGTCCTGGCTGCTGAAGTGTTGCGCACACACACACACACGCAGACACACACACGCAGACACACACACTCTCACTGGCACATTTCCAGAAGTTATTTCTGAGGAACACTGGCGAAGCGATGAGCACTTTCTTTCTCTCCTCTCTCTCCTCCCTCTCAAAGACACGGCGAGGCATTGTTCCGCCGTGTTTACAACACACACACACACACACACCTACACACACACAAATCACAGCTGGCATGAAGGGCCTGCAGTTTAACTGTCACAAGGTTTAGGTTTCGCTGGAGTTTACAGTACATGCCATCAGCAGCTCATCAGGTGGGACAAATCTCAGCTGGTGCTGTTATCAGGAATGAACCACAGAGAAACGGCTGTCAAACATGTTACTCTTCACTCACTGGCTGCTTCTTTTTGTTGTTGTTGTTGTTGTTGTTGTTGTCTAAAGTTTCATGTGATCACTCCCCAAACTATACTTTAACTGAGGTGTAACAGTGATTACACAGTATAGGACTGACCTTCTCTCAACATGCCCACGGCCAGACACTTGACAAATCGACAGGCCTGGCAGGACTTCCTTCTTCTCTTGGTGATTTCACATTCGTTGGACGCAGGGCAGCTGTATTCAATGTTACCTGGAGGAGGAAAAAGAATAAAGAAACACATATTTAGACCTTTTTTTTTTTTTCCTGTGCAGCAATAATGTAGTTCTCCCCTGAAACTTGACAGATGCGTGGTGAAGAGCATGGAATTTACAGCGGTACACTATACTTCTTTGTTTTGAATGCACCTTAACCTGTAGCCCTGACATAATGTTAGCTGTAGTGTCAGGCTTATAGGGATGTCATCAGGTATATCACGGCCGTCATCACTTTGTGTTCATAAGAATTAGATTATATTATTGAAAGGTTTTAACAACTCCTCAAGGCATATCAGCTGAACTCCATGTGTAAAATAACAGAGGTGGAAAGAGGACTTAAATATTCAAACTCAAGTAAAAGCACCACTATTTTTGATACAATTAAAAGGTACTGGTCTTAAAATGTACTCCAGTTGAAGTAAAAAAAAAATACTTTCATAACAACACATAATGTATCAGTCAAATGGGTCAAAGGTCACAAATAGTTTCTAACTTTCTCACTCACTCAGGGATCTTAATTAACACCAATTCACCTGTCCTCATCATTCACCTGTCAAAATATTTTCTTACTCAGTAACGGATGTGACTAAAAATTTTGTAGTATATATTGTAGTAAGTATATATATATGTGTATATATATACACATATATACACGTAGATAGATAGATAGATAGATAGATAGTAAATAAGTAAATAAAATAAATAAAGATGTGAAGTGAATGTTAAGCTCCGTGGCGTTCAGCCAGGTGCCGACACTCTCAGCTGCCACCCTCCATCAGAAGCAGGAAGTATCTGAGCCAGACATTAGATTTTCCTGTTTGATCTCGTCTAGCCGCTCATCCCTGTTCCACCTTTGAACCCACCTACAATAGCCAACCTCTGGCAGCCTAAAGGCACCGCACTATGCCAGGACCTTGACCCGGGCTTTGGGCCAATCCACTCAAAACACGACTTCCAGCGCCGAAGCAAACGCGCACACACACACACACCTTTAACACCATATGTTATCTGTGGCGTTAAGGTCTAAACTCAAACATGTTGACTATATACACGACGCACCGCAAGTTGAACTGCATATCAGCTGTTTGCAAACAGGACTTTACTTAAAGCTTATCTGCGGTTTGGGCGGCAGAAGCTGCGAGCAAACTGATCAGGAGTGTTTATACCAAAACAGACGCTCACGGTTCCGGCTGCATCTGTTCAATGAAACTGGTTTATATAAAACAGGAGAGTATTATCAGTCATGTGTAAATAAAAAACACGTATAAGGTGCCTATACATTCACATGCCATTTTATTAGGTACACGGGGCACCTAATAAAGTGGCAGGAGTGGAACCCTGTGGATTCCCTGCTGCTGAAGCCCATCTGCTTCAACGGGCAATGTTTATTTGTGGTTTTCTGCAAACCTTATTTGTAGGCATGGGACGAGTTTAAAGGTTTATGTCACGATTATCCTGACCAAAATAACTGAGATTAACGATATTATTGCTTTTTAGATTCTTAGACAGGTGCGGCCTTCTGTCTGCACTTACAGATAGTCAGGATACATATCTTTTAGTGAAAAATGATTTAATAAGAACATAGATGACTAATGAATGAATAATAAGTGATGAGGAAAGATGTAGCACCCCATAGACAGATTAAGAAGTAGATTATAAGCACTGGATTTTCAAGTCACTCACGTTTTCCTTCTATTATGATTAACATGGTGATAGACCACAGCTCGACAAAACCATGGCATGTTCATAGTCATTTCAAATGTTCTCAAATCAGTTTCTCAGTTTGAACTTCAGTGAGTCATCTGCACCACGTCAACATGCCGGAATGCATTGACATGTGGTTTGATAATTAGATGTTTGAGATGTGATATGTGTGTGTGTGTGTGTGTGTGTCTCTGTCTTACCCTGGATGGTTCTCTTGAAAAAGGCCTTACAGGCCTCACAGGAGGCCACACCGTAGTGATAACCTGAGGCCACATCGCCGCACACCAGACACAGCCGCTTGGCCACCGAGCCCAGCATGAACTCACACTTCACTTGGCCTTCTTCCTCGCCAAACCTCCTGGACCGATATGGAAAGAATAAACCAGATGAAACAACAGAAGGAGAGGCTTGTGCCATTATTGTGGTACCACTTCCACTCCAAGAGCTTAAATGGAGTGAAACACCACAAAATATGGGATGTCATGCTGTAAACACAAACCTGTTGGTCGTTCCGTTGTTGGCCACGGTGTGACCACAGAGTCCTGGGGAGTCCAGGCCATTGCTGAGGCTGTGGCCCTTTATCAGGGGCCCATAGCTTGAGTTTGTGTCCGAGGAGGAGCTTCCTGGGCTGGGCTGCGCCGGGCTGACGTCTCCTTGGGAGCTGGGGCTGGGACTGGAGGGCTCACACTTTATAGAAGAGGGACAGGTGGGGTCCAAGCCCCTCACTGACATCCTGCCGAGGTGACTGAAAGAAAAATGAAGAGATGTTAAGACATAACGTTATTGTGTATACACATTATTTTAATACGTATTCCTGATCGTGAGAGATGAACACTCCGGTGCTCTTCATGGAGTGACTCTCCTTGGTATTGTCTTTACATAAATATTAATCACTAGAAGTTCAGATCTGAGGGCTGTGATTAGTTTTATTAAACCAAGCATCATTTAAACAGATAGTAATCATGGGAAGTAATAAGCAGCTTGGGGAAAACAGGTTATTATTAAAAAATATGGTTTCCTATGTATTTTCAAAGCAAAAAAAAAAGCTCATATCAGCTTTTCTCCTTTTTGGACGACCTCCATACCTTTATCTACGCATCCATCCATGCCTTGAGTCTTTTCTAAACCAGCCGTTTGTGATTTTCCCACATATGCAAAGCTGCTGTCTATTACACTGCTTTGTTTTCACAGAAGGGGATTGCTTAAGCAAACCTATGGAAATACCCAAAGCCACCAATCATCAGCAGTACTGTCGCCACTATATTCAATCCAAACACGCTAATCTTTCTATTGTTTCTCCGTGTTTTTCAGTTACCCACCTCTTACCTGTCAAACACTGCAGTCTATGACAGTTAAGCGTTCACTCTATGTGGGGAAAATGTGACAAAGGGACAAATGCTGGGTAATGTAAAGATAAAAAATGTAATTTTCTGTGTACTATACACTGGAAAACCAATCCCAAACTCACAAATTCACACTCTGTCACTTCACCAAAAGAGAAAACATATCTGAGACCAGCTGAGGTTTCACAGTCGGCTCCCAGGCATGTGTATCTGCCCTCACACACATACTAAAAAAACACACGCACGCACACACGCGTCGTGGCGTCAGACACTGTGAATGTAAAAATAAAAAAAATCATAGACAGTCTCCTACTTCCTCACATGCGCTTCACATTCACATGACCAGGAACATGTCAAAGTTCCCTGCACACACACACACACACACACACACACACTCACACTCACACTCTTATAGACACATTTTAAAGCATGTGTCTTCATAAACACCCCGATACATACTTGTAGTCGCCAGGCCAACCCTCTGCTGAGACACACACACACACGCACGCATACATACGCACGGTGCATACACACATCACATATGTCTCTCCCAGTCTTATCTTGGTGTGGTGAGGGTGATGTCCACGCTGGTCTGTTTCCTGCCATGTAAATCTGCGTGCTCTCAGCCACAAGTCATTTGGTAGGCAAAGAAGCTGGCTTGTTTTAACCACCCCCAGAGTAAACCATGGTCATGCGCTGCTGACCCCTCTACAAGCCCACAATCACAGACATGCAGTGATTAACACATGTATTTATTATGAGATTATTATTATTATTATTAATATTATTATTATTTTAAATCTTTCGAAACCTGTTTAAAACTAAAAAATAATTAACTGAATTCAACTTTTTTTATAGCCAAATTTGACTGAGCTTCTCTGAGACGTCAGAAATAAACCAATTATAATATTAAACCACTAAAACAAAAACTTTCTGTCCAGGAATGCAAGTAAATAACTATAATTTAACATCTTAATCAAGAGATAATAATGTGCTTCACTATTATTTTGCATTTCGGTTAAAGAGCTTCTACATAACTGGTGTATTAACCATTACAGAAACATAAAAAATGATCTTAGTCTAATATATTTGTTACGCATTGTACACACACACACACACACACACACAGTAAGAGTAAGTAAGAAACAGATTTTCATATTGAATGGTCACCATCTTGCCCACATAGTGGAAACGCCCTGTTAAAAGTCATGTAAGAACATATTGTACTCTGTATTCTGAAGGCGTAAGATAGTTTCATTCACACACTCCAATATAGCCTCGACTGTCTTGGTGTCCAACACCTTCTCAAGGAAACCTGTCTCTTAAAATGCGGCACTATGTGGCTGCGACAGCTTCAGTTTTGGTGCTTTTTTTAGTGAGAAGAACAGCAGCCAATGAAAGTTCATTAAGAAAAATATGCTAAAAGAAAAAGTGTTGTGTGGCGCTGTGTCATTGATTTTTATTGATCGGTTGCAGAAGAAACTCCCATTCTGAAGATTCTCAAGATTCAAAGTTTGACCGGGTGTCCATGCATATTATGTGTCGTCTCCTCTGGATATGAACATGTTTTACAAAACCAGGAAAATGTTTACTGATAATGTTTAAGTCAAGTCAATTTTAATTATATAGCCCAACATCACAAACACAATTTGAACAGAGGAAAAATAGCAGAAAACCTGTGTAAGTTGTTGACGTCATTTCATTTTTAATTGATTTATTTTCATATTTGATCATTTTTTTATGTCTTCTATTTCAGTTGTTTCTGATGTATCTTGTCGCCTCCTGTGAGCTTCTGTGCCCTGTATTTATTGTGTCTTTAATTTGTTATTCTGTGCGGCACTTTGGTTCCCTGTGGTTGTTTTAAAGTGCTTTACAAATAAAGTCGGATTGGATTGGAGTGGACATACTAATGTGTTCACTAATGAATCGTATGAGAGATAGACTCATTTTTACTTCCAGGCTTCCATTCAAACAGATCCGCCCCCCTGGTGGTTAACCGTTACTACGTCCATTTTTATGTACAGTTTATGAGCTGCTGGAGTTATTTTCATCAAAATAAAGAATCACAAAGTATAATGTGTACCGTAATTAGCACAACTCGTCCAACCTGTCCCACCTCCATTTACTCCAATCCACTTTCGAGACCATAAAAACAGTACAGCGGTGAAGAGATTTCAGTTTCCTTTTAAAGTGTTGCTGGTGGCCTTATTGGCTATCAATCACAGGCATCAATATCACAGTGTCAAGTCTGACAGGCGCTGAGTGAGATACGCTTTGTGTTCACCCGTTATACTGCATCACGAGGAGAGAGGGGAGGGGCTGACGTTTTGCTCTCATAATGAAATGGCATTAAGAGTGAGGTGATCACATGTGATGTGATATTCCCTCTGACAGATTACTCATCCACAACTGTACATGAAAGGCCATCACAGGACAGTTGCTGCGTCTTCTAAAGGCCCATACAATGGGGATAAACCAGAGCTTGCGTGTGTGTGTGTGTGTGTGTGTGTGTGTGTGTCAGTGGTTGTTCAAAATTATCAAACCTTCCTCCCTTTGTGTCCCAGACAGTATCCAAAACAACTCTTAATTGCACCCTGGCAACAAAGGCCAAAATGCAGTGTGAAACGACAAGGAAGGAGAAGAGGAAGGAGGAAGGCGGGAGGAAATTACAAGAGAGAGGCAGACAGATAGAGGGAGTGTCGAGCGGGGAAGGGAGGGAGAGAGAGAAAGAAAGAAAGAAAGAAAGAAGCAGCCCAGCGGCTCATTAACCTGAGGGTGTTGAAGAAAACAGCCAAGGCAACACTCACTTTCAAATGAGCAGAGTCATAATGCAGACAATGACCCACTGGGAGGGAATGAGGGAGGGAGGGAGGGAGGTTCGAGTGAGAAAGGAAGAAAACAGTGAGGAAATAAAAGACAAAAAGAAGACACTGACGGAAAGATATATATATATATAAAAAAAGACAAAACAAGACCACAGGGACATAAGAAAATGAAACACAAGGTGACAAATATTCCCTCTGCAGTGTCCTAAAAGCATTTGTGAGGTTATTCTAACTAACCCTTGGGCTCTATCTACAGTCCAACCCCAAGGAGCAGTTATTGAGGTCAGTGAGGTCTCAGTGGAGGTTTTTTTTCATCTTTTCTTTACTTCTTCCTTTCTTCCTTTCTTTCTATTTTTTTTGCACTAATGAGCTAGCAGGAGATGAGCAGGGATCAGTGGCACCCCCAGCCAGCAGTAAGAGTCTTAGTCAGGCTTTGGACGAAGCTGTTAGCTGGGAGATGAGGTGCCTGTGACTGGAGCTTGAACCTGCAGGCTGTGGAAACATGGATCGCGTGCCTCACGGGGGGGATCATCTGCAGCCGTCACCTCCTTTTCTACTGTTCTTTATCTGGTCGCATCTGTCACCGGCAATCAGCTGACGTGTACGTCCACATGTCTGCTCAGCTTGTGCCTCAGTTTTCCTATCTGATCAGTTCATGTTATCCTTCTCTATCTCCTTCTCTGTTCATTTCAACCCTAAAATGCTCAGTGAGATTTGTTCTCACGTCTTTTCACGGGCCTTTATTGTCTCTGTTTGAGTGGACGCATGTCCCACACCAGGACAGGCTTCCACCGAGCTGGTTTTACCCACTTACCATCACTATCAACAAACAAACAAGGCTGAACAATGACTACTGTAAGCAGAGCATGCAAACATCCACACCTGGGAAAAATGTCACCTTAATTAAACTCCCTAAAGCATGGAGGGGAAAAATAGTTTCTATTTTAAGTTTTATTTATTACATTGCAGTAGAAGTTTTGCAGAAACCCATGCAGCAGCTGCCTAATTTGACGGCAAATAATGTAAATATTCTGTAGTTTCAGTTGTTGTGTGAGACTGAAATGCTTTTCTACCAGGTTTGAACTGAATATTTTGGAGGGTTTGGGCTCATAGTTGGATAAAAGATTCATTTTTAAGACATCTTCTTGCTGTGGCTGACAGCGGTGACACTGAGTGAATAATTAGATAAGACTTATTAATCACGATAAATGCCAAATAAGGAAACTATGAGCAACTCCAAATGAACGAGACTGAAAAATATATGCTCCTGTGCAATGTTCCTCCTCCACACAGATATGATAATGATGCATTAAGAAAGACAGGAGCTGAAAAGTCTGCCGTGCAACACTTTTGTGATTTGTGTTCTTTTTCCCCCCACCGCACTCCGGATGAACCTGAATCTCTCTCACACTTCCCCTCTCGTGCGTGATACGATATTTATAGGGAGAGTTTACACGCATATGTGATTACAATCTGTGGCAGAAGACGATCATAAGCAATCACAGGCAGTGTGCTGTGTAATGAGGCTCACAGCACACACACACACACAGCACAAATAAATAAATATAGACAGCAACAAAATAACCTGTGTGATACAGGCACTTGTGTTGTAACGTAAAAAAACACACTCAAAAGACAATGTTCCATGACGCTGTCATTGTTTCACACTGAACCTTTCGCACATAATACAATTCACAGCTGAGTGGCACCTCTTCACTTTTGAGTCATGCACCAGGGTGTCACTGTTCTATGAGAAAGTACTTACTCTGTGCCAGAGTGGTAGGTGAAACACTCTGGGAGGTAGAGGTCGACTAAATCCATGTGCTCTCTGCCACCATGCTCCAGGGGAAAGAGGGGAAATGACGCCTTCTCTGTCTCCCTAAACAGCTTTTCTGGTCTCAGTTGTGTCACTTTCTCTCTGCTCTGCCTCCAAACTTTGTGTCCATGTACTGGCCTCTGCTCTGCTCTGCTCTGCTCTGCTCTGTCACACTCTCTCCACTCCGCTCATTGTCCCACTGTCTGTCCTCTTGCCACTCACACTCCTCACCCACAGCCCCAGGCCAGCTGGCTTGCCTTTGAAGTCCTGACTGTTGTGACAAGGGTCTCCAAGCAAACACCCAAGCTGCACCATTTGAATGGCCTTCCTCTCAGAAGGCTGAGCTGACTGCTGATTGGCTGTCAGCTGAGCCAATGAGTGCCGGACTGTCACTGGGGCAGGTGGATATGAGGAGTGAGGATGTGGGTTATGGGATATGTTTTATTTCTCAGCACACAAGAGAGAAGACGATGGTGAATTCTCCCTGATTAGCTACAGGGTTTGCTTTTGCTTTCCAGGAGTACACACACAGTGGAAATGATTTGAAATAAGATGTCAGAAACAGCTGCAAAATGTCAACTTTGATCACAATTTCATGTTATGCTAACTGTGTATGAACTGCCATACTGTACAAATGTGTTTTTATGGTTAAAATCTCTCACTTAATTCATTAAAAATGATTTGACCTCACCCTGGGTTCATTTAATTGCGTCTCGACATTTGCACACCATAGGGACTTTTCCTGTGTGTGTGCAAATGTGTGTTTGTGTGCAAAATATGTGTCTGCATGTAGAGGATTTTTGACCACTTGTTGGACGAATCATGTGTGGATCTGTCTTTTAGTGGATTAGAGTCCGGTGTGCATGGGTTAGCACAAGACTCGTGTAACTCTGGGCAAGTTTATTGTTACTTCACTCTCAACAGAAATTACATTGTTAATAATAATGGCAATAAACGTATTGCATGCAGAATTACTAATTGCAGATCATTTAAAACCAAATATCTGTAGTAAATTCCATGTAATGAATAAAAGATCCTTATTAAAGTGCTCTGTTAAGCACTGGCATAGCAGAAAATACAGCCAGATATATTGATATCACAGTTCTTCGGTCATTTATACCCCATTACACCTGTAAACCTTTTTGTTTTTTGCACCACAGGCACGACTTACTATGCTTCTAATTCCGTGTGCACGTGTGGCTCGTAAGTGAAAAGCAAAAGGCATCACATTAGGCAGAGAGCCCACACAGGTCATTAGATCAGATAAATGTCAAAAAACTGGACGTCACTTAAGGTTTCTAACTGTGAGTGTGTTCGCCAATCAAAATGTGTAACACGCTGGGCTGGATTGGATAAATTAGGCTTATGTTGCAGGATTATATTTAACACAATGTTAAGTACCAGTGTCTGAATGGAGCATTTTCCCCTGAGCTTGTGAAATATGTTCTCTTTTCAAGCTCATCATGCTGCGAATGCACCCTGCAGCTTTTCAACATATGGTGATGGAAGATTTTCAGTCAAAACACCTTCCAGATGATCACAGTTTGAATTCATATATCAGTTGCACCTGTGGCAAAGGGAGTTTGATGCCCCCTTCTTTTTTCTTTTTTTTTCCCCATCTCCGTCTCAACCTGTCGCTTCCTCTGCTGTCGTCATGACGTCGTGACCCCCACTGAAGCAGTCTCCTCAGGAATGAAAGCACCTGCACTAATCTGCTGCTCAGATAAAAGCCAGACAGCAGACTGTGTGGAGTGGGGCCTTATCTCATTATGCACCGCATGAAACGCCCAGCCAAGAGACATACACACCGCATTCAGGCAGCCACACAAGCACAGCAGACCGTGCTGCATGTGCGGAACCAACGCAACGCAAAAAGCACGTGCAGACAGAAAGGAGAAAGCACATAGATTACAATGGGAAAAAAAAGTGTGATTTGCAACGGCAGATCATTTTTATCTCATCTGTGAAACACAAAAAGCCAGACAGAGTGCTGCTATCATATCAGAGTAAACGTTAATACAACATGTAAGAAATGATCTACACAGAGAAGTTATCTTCTATAAAGCATTTAGGAAACTGAATGTTGATGTTAAAGTGAAGTGGCTCTTATCTTCCTCAGAGGTTTTTCTTTTTTTACTTAGCCGGTTCCTATCAGTGTATTTATTATTTGCTCAAACAAATGTGAAATGTTTTTCACATCATCATAAAGAGGGAAATGTGTGTGTGTTGAAATTAAAACATCAGCGATAAGTGATTTTTATCGGCGCCTGATATTTTCCTTGGCACCAGCTGAGTGGTCCTGAGGCGCTGCATGACAACAGTGGCGTCGAGTGAAACACTTGAAGGAAACAACGCGCCTGCACCGGTTATTTATTCTGATCATTTCCTGATTACTGTGAGCAGAATTTTCTTTCGACGGCTTTCTGTGTCACTCTGCAGTGGCTCTCTGTCAGAGTTTGATCTATAAACTATTCAGTAACAAGTAGGAGAGTTGGGGGGGGGGAGTGTTTCACTTATTGAATTCCACATGATTTATCGTTTAATAAATCCAGAATGAATATAGATTACAGATAATTTCCCTATCAGACTTTTGGCTCCTGGCATTAATTGCCGTAAAATCTGATGCAGACGTTCAGTGTGTGTCCTGAGGATGAAGCCTACGGACCTTAGTGATTCTCTGACTTCAACTCTAGCACCACCATGAGGTGAACAATAAGGATTTAATATGGGATTGTTCCTGCAGGATAAATTTCAATGCCTCTGGAGAGACCTTATAAAATTAAACCAGTGAGAAATACATAATATCTCAGTGTTAATCAATTAATCAACAGGGGCCACATTTGATCTCAAGTGGGCCGGACCAGTAAAATAACAGCATAATAATCTATAAACAACAAGACAACTCCTGATTTTTCCTTTTTTTTAGTTTTACAAAACACACTATGGACAACCAGACATTTGCTGAGAAAAATAAGTGCAATTTCAAGAATATTGTGCTTAATTTACCATGTGCACATGCGCATTACAACGTACAGAGCACAGTGGATCTGTAAAGGCACAGAGCATTTAGTCGCAGGTATCTGGAACTGAGAAATATTTTCACAAATTCATCTTGCGGGCCAGATTGGACCATCTGGTGGGCCAGTTCTGGCCCACGGGCCGAACGTTTGCCACCATCTGCTTTTACATTTAAAGAGATATTAACATCCTAAAGGCCCCACTTAAAAAAGTGACACCTTCAAACACACACACACACACAAACAAATCCAGTACAGAGGACAACAACACGGACCAAAGCAAAAAACACTCAAATGAAAAGTACGAGGAACAAACCGAATGCATCACTTCACACGGCATCAAACCTATTTTTACCCTGCAGAGACCGTGTAAAAATGCAGAGGCTAAAATAAAGACAGGAGTTCAATAACAGCTCGCAGCTGCCAGCTATTGACCCGACACCAGATGCAACCAGTTTTCTTTGAAGAAAAGGAAAGATGCGAATGAAGAGGGACCGTACACACACACACACACACACACACGTCCAGTTTTGGTAGTCAATTCGACAGCTGTCCCTGAAGGCCCAGATTTGGTGGTTGTGAGGAGAACACACATTAGCATCAGCCCCTCAGATCTAGTGAGTGTAATCTGCTTAGTTCATGCCTGAACTCACAGTCATCCATCAATTACTGAGACAGAGCAAAAGACTATTGACACTGTGTGCAAACACCACTGTCTCGCCGCTCCGACACACGACGCCTCGCGCACAAAAAATGGTTTGCAAAAAGGGCGGAGACAGAAGGGAGCGAGAGGTTTTACACTTAAAAGTCCCTTATATAGGCTACTGTGGATGAGAGGGATGTCATACATCAAATGATACGCCAGACAGATGAGCACACGGAATCAGATCGGTTTCACTCTATTGATCTGTAACGCACAGTGGTGGGATCAGAGGTCAGACGCACACATCCACGCTGGAAACCTGAGAAATCCTTCGGGAGCAGCTTAAAGCAACATAACCGTAGTAGTGTCACATAGAGACACTGGGGCCTCCTGCTGCTGCTGCTGCTGCTATTCTCAGAGGGTCAATGGTCATCAAATGGTTTTCACTTATCTTTGGAGCCTATACGGTCCCACTGCGGAGGAAGTGAGTCACTGCAACGGGAAATGTACACGCACAGGAAAGCGCTCAGGCAGCCAGGGTTTCATTACAACTAATTTGGGATTTTGTTTTATGACTATTTGAAACGCAGAAAGAATAACTGTGACTAACAGTTGTGTGGGCTCCCACAGCTGGTCTGCAGACTTTTATATCACTCGC
This sequence comes from Solea senegalensis, assembly GCF_019176455.1. NCBI lineage: Eukaryota > Metazoa > Chordata > Actinopteri > Pleuronectiformes > Soleidae > Solea > Solea senegalensis. The sequence goes on from NC_058037.1 coordinate 8,785,297, forward strand.
CTGCACTGCCGCCTAGTGGAGGACTTTCCTTGAGCTGATACATTTCAAAAGCACCGTAAATGGAAAGAGTTTGAGACTGCGGGCTCAAAAGCGAGGTCTGAATGGACTTAACGTGGTTGGGTAATCAAGCCTCTTCCTACAACATAAGGTGGATAACCATAGTAACAAGCATCCTCAGATTATCTGGTCAGCTCTGGACAACAACATAAGCACCAGATCACCAAGCTCTCAACGATCCTAGCAGAATGTTGCACGGATAATTGAATTTAAATTTGCAAAAAATATATTTAATTTAAACACTTTGAGGCACATATACTGTATATTCCACATAATCCATACCGCTCATTGTTTAAGGTTCACACTTGGAGCTGAAGATAATCGCAACTAAATCCCAAATAATCCAAACCATTAATCTCCTGTGGGATTCCTCAGATTTATTCTGTGAACGTTTGCTTTATCTCTGACCTTAGGGATGAGAACCACCGACTAATCCACCAAACTGTAAACACGGGGGTTAAAATTAGCTCAACCTGGAGTTACGACAACAGTAAAACACTTGTGCTCGTGCTCTGATAAAACCAGAATTAGTCTGTCTGTATGTGAACATCATGACTTAAAAACAAAGGACTTTCATGAAGTTTTCGGGGGAATGAGGGTTATGGACCAAAGAAGACATAATAAGATTTTAATTGGTGATGTGGGAGACTATTGTATTAGTCGCTGGGTGAGGGCCATTACTTTACAGGACAGTTTTTATTTTCTTTCACTTTACATCACAAACACAGACCTTGTTGGTGTTAACCTTAACCTAACCGCAATTCAAACAGTCCAGTTAAAATAAAGAAATTGTTTTCAGAGAGACACGTACCTATCTATGTATCTATCTATCTATTGTATCTATCTGTTCCTCAGAAATGAGATTCTTCCTCCTTAGGAACAGGTTTTGGTCTCGATTAAGACTACTGGTCCTGCCAGAAAAGGCCCTTAAGAGGTAAAAAGTATCCCTAACCCTCACCAACATGTTTTTTATACACATATACAGGCCTAATGCATTACCTAGCCTCTTACCTAGAACTGTCTTTTACACACACACACACACACACAGACAGACACACACACACACACACACCTGCGCCTAGACATATCTCAGGTGAGGATCCCCAGTATGGGTAAAATACAGTAAAGCTGGGAGTCAGCACACACACACACACACACACACACACTTACTGCTGATGTCAGGAACTATTTAAACCTCCAAACACACACACACACACACACACACACACACACACACACCAACTAAACACAGTCTATCTCATCATATTACTTTTATCTCCACAGGTGGTAAATGTATCCCTGTGGCTGATTGTCAGCATGTCTACACTAAACAAATCAACACAGACACACACAAACAGACAAAAACAGCTCCTCTGTCAGGGTTTTTGTTTGTTTGTTTTTTTTAAAGTGCGCCTCATTCAGCTTCCAGCTTTCTTTATATCTTCCCGTCCATCTTGGCACCCCTCTAACGTGGCCTAACACATTCTGTCAGCAGCTCCACAGGTGAGCCAGTCTCATCTCACAACACCATGCCTCACCACAGAGAGAGAGAGCGAGAGACAGCCGACACCAGTCTGTCTTTCTCTCATTTCGTCATCTCCTTTTCTTTTTTTTTGTTCCCCCTGTTTCTTTCATGAAAATGCTGTCATAATTCACTCCTGTCTTTCCTCATCTTATAGCTGCACCCGCGGGTGACGCCAAGAACAAATAAGCCCTCTTCATGGTTCCATTCATTCCATTCAACCCCACCCCAGCTCCAGGTTTTAGGGTGTCCCCTCGCAGTAACCTCGCCCTCAGCCACAGTCCAGCGATTCCTGGCCCTGCCAAGGTACACCAGTCCAAATGTAATTTTCTGCAAGATTACACATGATAATGACTCGCTTTGGAGGGTGGCCACAAACGATGACGTCCAATTATAGATGCATAACTATCGATCTGTCAACAAATGATGGAACGGAAGAGAGAAGAGGGAAGAGGGAAGAGAGAGGGGGACAAGGGCAGACACCGAGCTGCTAAGACGTACAGTAGATGTTGTCCGGCGACATATTTCTCTAAAACAACACACTTATGCACTCACAAGAGAACACGGTGGACCCTGTCACAGACAAACTGGAGGAGCTGATGGAAATGTTGCCAAACTGCTTACAAAGTCCTGTATGAAGGCTTGAAAGCAAGTCCTGGTGGGAGTCAATAAAAAGCCTCACTGATGAGTTCACCTGGGAGCAGTGTAGACCTTCACCTGGTCAGGAACACACACACACACACAGACGCTGCACACTGGACTGTTTCTAAGCAGACAAGAACAGAGACACATTGGTCCATTTGCTGCAATTAAAACAAACTGTCTCTTCTTCGTCTTCTCACCATCATCCGCTCATCTTTCCTTTTTTTCTTTCTTTTTTTTAAATGTTGCTTTTGCTCAGTACTCACTGTCAGTTTCATCCACTGGCTCGTGCTGCCTGCCTGCTCTCTCTCTCCGCTCTACAGCTGCAGTCAGTCAGTCAGTCAGTCTCAAGGACAAACGCTCCAGCTCTCCTCGCCTCCGGTCTCTGTAGCTCAGCGATGCAGCAGCAGCAGCAGCAGCAGCAGCAGCAGCAGCAGCACACACATACTCACTCACTCACTCACACAAACACAACACACACACGCGCTCCTCGCTCCGTTCTCTCCCTTCAGCAGCTCACTCTGATCCACTGCTGACTTCACCTACCTACCTGCCTCGCTTGCACATAGGAGGTAGTGGTAGTGATGGTGGTGATGGGGGTCCTGAGAGAGACAGAAAAGTGTGTCTCAGGGCTGGGGGTGGTGGTGGTGGGGAGGTAGGAGGGTGGTGTGTGTGGAGGACACAGCCAGCATTCCCTCACATGCAGAGGGATGTTGGAGAGAGAGAGAGTAGAGGGCACACAGTGCATCCTGTATTCCTATGGACACAGTTTGCTGTTACAGCCTTGCAAAGATGGGGGCGGTGTCATATTTCCGCGATGTTGAGTCAGCGCGTGAATGTGATGAGTGTGTTGACAGAGTGGGAAATGTTTAAGGACATGTTCCTCAGAGCGGTTATGACTGGGAGCTCTCGCTGTCAACGCACGTGTTGCCTCGGGAAACACTTGAGACGACAGAGTTGTTGTGTATGTAACGGACGGAGGCTGCAAATGACACTGGACATGAAATGAATTTCAATAGGGCTCATTTTTACAGTCTTTTGTTTCTGTGACAGTGAAGTAATCAACAGGGGCGGGTTTTGCTCTCAAGTTTTTCAATCTGGCGAGTTCATGTTAGAACTCAGACTTGGGCAAAATTAAAACATGATGATAAAGGCAGCTGTTTTTGGTACAGTATTCAGTTTTGGTGAAAATATTGTCCAATAACAACACATTACAGTTCAGACACTAACTTGGAAATAAGGATTATGATACAGTTAACAAAAAAACGTTTTAAAAATACACATTTAGGCGATAATGATAAAATTCTTATAATAATATTATTATTCTTTTATTCGTAGGTTGTAAAAATAAGTTATTTAACAACTAAATTCTTCATTTTCTTACTTTTATATTTACCTGATTTACCTTTTTCAATCAAAGCCAATTGGTGTTCTTTGGTGGTAAATATTCAATATAACCCTAACATCTGTACTTTTCCTGTCGCATCAAAATGTTTGCTGTGAAAAGGCCAAACACAGTTAACAACACGTACAAACAAGACTTCATGACAATATCAGAGTGAAAAGTGATAGAATTAAGAAAAAAAAATCTTAGTAGTAGTACTTCAGTTGCTTTAATTGTAATTACGTTCTGCACATCATTTGTGTTCATTTGCATCAGATTAGATGCCATTCACAGTCTGTTTGTGCCCACAGTCCTGACAAAAGGTCTAATAATCAAGCAAATCAAGTGAAAACACCAGTAAACTAATAATTGTGTGTATGTCGGGCTTTTTGATGCATCTTATGACAGCAATTATACATTTGCCCCCCATTTGCAAACCTGGAGGGGAGGAAACCCTCCGAAGTCTGAACTACATAATCTGACAGTCATAGCTATTTGTTACATTAGTGTGTGTACACTCACTAATACTGCAGTCTGCAGTACAAACATTGGTTGGGGATAAAATACCAGACAACAATCGAGAAAACTGTTGGCAAAACATTCCCTCGCATATCCACGTGTGTTTTCTCCGTAAACATGAGCAGAGACCTGCAGCAGCCGCAGCTGCACATGCTTACATAGTGGTGGGACATGATGGGCGGGTTGTGGTTTTGATTTTTATCTTTTTGTTTTGGGGTAGATAAAGTGTTTCTGATGACATTACATCAATCATTAAACAAACAATAAAAATGGATGGGAAAACTATATCCCCAACACACATCCATACAGTGTGCCCTAATTTCATGACAATAAAAAGGAACCTAAAATACATCTTGAGGTACGTCTGAAACAAAACAGCCTTTCAGTTTCGAAAAAATTCTTGCATCAATATTGGACACAACCATTTATCATGAAATCGATAACAAATACCGCCGCCGGAAAAACAAACCGATCTGTCATCGCGGCTGCTCTCACTACAGGATCAACAACAAAACTCTCAAGTCTGAAATCTGAAATGCTGTGACGTTGGTGTGTGAGGTAACAGGTCTGAGGCAGCATGCCAGCTTAACACACTAACAATGAGCCATCAATGTCATTCATTTCCTCCAACATGGAGTTTCTCAACAGGACGTGTTTGCAAGAAGTATTTTCTCCACCTCAGCTGCAGTCACTCACTCCCGTGTGTGTGTGTGTGTGTGTGTGTGTGTGTGTGTGTGTGTGTGTGTGTGTGTGTGTGTGTGTGTGTGTGTGTGTATGTGTGTGTGGATATCAAGAGCTTCTTGCATTTTCCCCAATATGGGAAGGTTTCTGTTTCAGGTCAGACTATGTTGCTAGGACAAGCCCCATTCGCAGATTTCTAGTTCTGATTCTTCATCGTCATCATCTAAGCAGCATTATATCTCTGTTACTCCTTGTCGATGAAGTCTGCTTTAGGTTCAAGATCCAGAAGCTGGGCGTTCAGTTGAAGCCTAAACCTGTGCCTTTGGGTCTTTGTGTGGCTCGGATGGGCTCCGTGATGCCCCTTCCCTCTGGACCCAAGCCCATCCCCGGGCTCCAGCCCATGCTCTGCAACATGCGGCTCCCCATGTTCGTGTCCGGGATGGGAGGAGCGGTCTCCCCAACCACACCTGAAAACAGAAAATAGCCTCGGGTTAGATAATATGCAACATCACTGTATTTAAACATCTAAAAATCTTTTTTTTTGGTGTTTTGAATGAGTACATACCATACTTTAAATTAAGAATCTATTTTTCAACAATATTCTATAAGCATGACAGCAAATGTTATGGCTGCCTCAGCATTTGAAGGAGTCAATTTAGCTCATGGTTTATTTAATGATTGAGACATTATAAACACAAAATGCTTCTTCACATTTCACACACTTGTGACTGTGCGGCCTCAGCAAACTTGCTGCACTAACAACTTTTGTCCCAGTGACCTCATCATTCACATTAAAACTGTTAAGGTCCCCCGAAGGCAATAAATCCCTGTAATAAGTGACACCAATGCCCATCTGAGAAAGACAGTGGTCGCTTTGTCCTCTCCCTTTGACTTTCTTCCTATTAAATTCAAGCGGCCCGTTCACACACACACACACACACACACACAACAATGGGTCCCTGGTGAGTTGATGCCAAATTGGCACAACGTAAATCTCCCATCTGACGAGCTTGATACTGAATATGTCACTCAAGACGACGCAGTTTTTTTAGACAACACACTCAAACAGGGACCAAATCTTTTGTGTTTCAGTTAGTGTTTGTTTTGCTGACAAATTTCTATTTCTCATTTTACTATTGACTGATTTATTTGTGTGTGTGCGTGTGTGTGACGATGAATAAACTGAAAAAATTCTGCCGTCAGGTTGTAAATTATGATCAAAGCTGGGAGAAGAATTGACTTACCAAACCAAACCGCATTAGGCTTTGCTGCCTTAACCTTCCTCTTCGAAAAGCATCAACAAGCCCAGGAAAGTGGTTTATGGGAGGGGGTGGTGATACATTAGTGTAACTGGCTAAGAGCTAATCCAGCATCTCTGCTATGACAGCTGACACATGTCCAACAAAGCTTAACGGGAAAGGGGGTTTGGAGCTAAAGCTGGGTTTAATAACAGGAAAACAGAAGGGCATTATAAATATTTACTCTTAATTAAGCCCTTAGAAAATATAAACTGAAACTTTCACTTCTAATCCAAGTCCCTTGTCCTTCAGCTTATGTGTGATGCAGTCAAAGAGCAGGAATGTAGGCTGGCGAAAAATAGCGAGTTTGACCAAGAGGGGGGATGGGAACAAGACAGAAAACGAGAGCCAAAAATACAATAACGGGGCAGTTGGCGAAATGTGCCAGATGGTGTGTTAGGTGTATCGAGGTGTGCATCCAATACCTGGGGGGGCAGTGGAACCGAGGGGGGCTGCTTTTCGCCTCCGCTTGACATCTCCCGTACATAGAGAGCCCAGGTGCCCGCTGGTCTGTCTGCAAAACCAGCCAGGCAGGACAAAAATATGCCAGCATTAATGTGTGATCTCACATAACACTTTGCACAGTATCCATGTCCATTTTAAACACAAACCTATAAAAGGAGGCGTAACAATGAGAATGCAACAGAGAATAAAAATAAAAAAAGTTAGTGACGCAAATGAATCAGAGGTGTTTTAAGTTACATGTGGTTCTCACCTGCTGGCTGTTTTTACTGAACAGCTTCTCCGGTGCCCTCTGTCAGCCCGTGGGTCCCAGTGCAGCTTATGTGAAAAAACATGAGATAATGTTTAAGCTGTTAGAATTGTAACCTTTCAAATCGCACTTGTTTCACACTTTTGAACCAATTAATGCACAAACACATGCCTTACCTGTCCATGATCTCTCCTTGGGCCTGAGCTAAACCACGGCCTGCTGAAAAGATAACAGTGCTAGTGAGGACTAGAATTGTCATCAATACAGCATTTCAGAGACAAAAAAACAAAACACCTCTATTCCAATATTTACCCTATCATTGACCCCCTTACCTCTTCCTTTTAAACAAAGTGTTTAGAATACCTCTAAAACCAAAGATGGCTATAATGAGGGTGATAGCAGCTCTGCTAGTCCTGGGAGTAAAGCTGCTCCTGACAGAGCACTCCTGCTGTTACAGTTGCACCCCCACAATAAGCAGACTGGCAAAGTTAAGTAATGTACACTCAATTCAGCTCTATACAATCTCTATTTGGAAACACCCTTAGACATAACCTAATTTAAATTATATCAACCACTTTAGAGCAGATTAAAAAGAGCTAAGAAAAAAAACAGAATATACAAGTCAGAATCAACTACTTATAGAAAGACAGGGACACACTCATGGGAGTCGTGGGTTTGTCTACCCAGACGGTCATTGAAACCCTGGCCAGAGCTGCCCTGCATTCCGACATCAGACGCCTGCTGGTTTCCATGGAGACGGCTCAGTCTGGCGTGGAAACCTGACAAAAATAATATAGGAACATAACATAATAGAACTTGTGTTTTATGGAAAATAATAGTTGATTCAGAACAATTGTTTCTTTTTGAATGTTTCAAAAATCCAACACTTCACATACTACAATGCTTTATCTCTCTGTATGTACAGTAAAACTACCCTAACCCTTTGTTACTAAAATGCTGATCATTGCCTTGTTTGTCTCTGTGTGAAGGCGTTGCCTCCTACTGGTCAGGGGTGAAAGTGCAATAACATAATAACAGTCATGAGTGTACGACTCCACTTGCTCTTCAAATAATAATTATAATGTAAATATTAACCATATATACATAATACTTCAGCTTCCACTCTACCTCTCTGTTGTCCAGGGCTCATGAGCGGGAAGGATCCCGTGAGAATACTATTGAATACTGGGTCAGCGAGGTCCAGCTCCTCTGACCCCGTCTCCCTCTCCCACCACGGAATCACTCCTGCAATCCCACAGGCGCCTCCGGCTGCTGTCGCTGAGCCTGGGTCACCTTCATAGAACCAGTCGCTCTGCTCGTCGTCACCTAAGAGACCCGGGAGAGACCTCTGGTTAGTACATTGCTGTTAAAATGCGCAACCCCTAATTTACATATACCATTACACCAAATACAACATACATATGAGCTGGGTTTTCAATTTAACCTATAATCATTAATTTTTAATATTATCAGAACTCATTAGAAAGCACCTTGTCTCCCCTCATCATTAGTGTAGAGGCCACCGTCACTGCTGTTACTGACACTGCTAGTTTCACTGCAAAGGAAAAACAGAAATAAGAAAATAATTATTTCTATTCTGAGAAAAACATGCAAACATTGGGCTGAATATTACTAAAGACACTTCGTATTTCATTTGACCCAGGAACGACCTGATTCTAACTTCAAATATTTGTGTTTTTGTCTCAAACAACCTTACCTGCTGTCCAACAGAATCGCACACATACTTGTACATACAAATGTGGAAATAGAGGAATTACAACCTCTGGAAGCACATGGCACGAAAAGAAAACAAAAGTCAAAACACTAACCACCTGTCACTCATCTCCTCATCTGAGCCCTTCTGCTCCTCCAGCTCCATTTTGTCTTTGGACCCTTCCACCGGGGAGGAGATGGGGTCCTCACTTTCCACCACCACCCCTTCATCCGCAGCCTCCACTCCCAGCCTGATGGTGGCAAGTTTCCTCTTCTTCACCCTGTTCTTCCCTCCCATGCCTCCTCCACACAGCTCCATGGCAACCCTGTCCTCATTCAAACCAAGTCTATGAGGCCTTACACCAACACGGGCTTTGGGGACAGGTGGCGGCCCGAGCATATTGGAGGAGGAGGGTTCTGGTTCCACAGGTGGATCTACAGCCATTCGTTTGACCTTACGTCGCCTTCTGAGGCTGCGAGTTCCCTCTGCAGAACCATGGACACCCATGTCATCCGGCCAAAGCGGTCTCTTGTTTCGGCCCACATCAGAAGTGAGGGGGGTACGCCTTTTGGGGCCAAGCTGTTCATCTGAGTCACTGTTGTCACGGCCATGACTGTTGGCAGCAGAAACACCTCCTGTACTTGCACGGTAGTCCTGCAACAGTATTGTTAATACTATTATTACTATATTATTGTTAATAAGCCCTGTTTATTAAACTCTACTTAAGAAACTTGGATACATTTGCGCCACTTACTGTTGATTAAACAACAAAGAAAGACCAGTGAGTGGGCAACTGCAACTTATCCACAAAAAGTTTAATGTTTATCAGTTTATAAAAATTATAGTTTGAAAAAAAGTCCATGGAAAATTAGCCCACGTTCCACTTGATTGATAATGTAGTTTTCCTCAAGCTATGGTATTTATTGCTAGTTTCAGGTGTTCTTAAATGGTACATGAGGTAATTTTTGTGATTTATATTCCCATTTAGAGGAAAATAGACAATAAAGAATGGCACGCATGCGTCTGACTGACAGCTGGGTAAATACAATAGGCACCAGACAGCTGGTGATGCCTTTGAACTTCATTGTGCAAAAACTCAAAATGGGAGGCCACATTCTTTTTGGGTGACGTCATGACCAGTTGCCACTTCAATGTAAGAAATGTAATAAATAAACAGAAGAAATCAGTGTCTGTCAGCTCCAGTGAGACATTAAACCATGAAAAACAATTTATCTTGAAAAACATTGATTAGATCTACTTTTTATTTCAAAGGCACAACACCTATGTCGCTCCTCTTACAGCAAATTGTCCATTACTTGTCCTTCTCAAAAGAGCATAGTGACTTAGACTTGACTTGTTATTTTGCTCGAGGGCCCCTCAGTTGACACAGAGGGTTAAAGTGAAAGGAATTATTATCATCATCATCATCCTATCTCACCTTATGTTCTTCCACACTGGATTCTGAACCTTCACTGAGGTGGCCCGTCTCCCAAGGTGGATGTGGATTGTCTGATCGCCTCTTCCTACCCCTCCTCTTCCGAGCCTGCCTCTTCAGCAGACAGCCCACTGCCAGTGCATGGTCTCCTCCATCTCCAAATCCACCACGAGCAGCTTGCTCCGAGCTCTCCTCCAGTGCTGACACCAGGTCATGGACCAGCTCGTCCATCGTCCGGCGAAAGTGCCTGAAATGTAAGAATTAAAGGGGTGATGCTCAAAGCCTGGCGTATGCCCAAAGAAATCTGACTGTTTAGGATGACCTTATCTATACTAACATGTATTAACGTAAGATTGAAGAAGCATGATCAAACTTAAAGTCATACATAAGTTTATTACACCTACATACTGTGTAAATTTCAGGAATTTAGTTGAAGTTGCAGTTTGACAGAAGCGTCATACAAGCACATAAAGATAAACTTTTGATTTAATGACTAAATAGCTATGTGTTCAAGACGCCACTGGGATTGATTATTACAAATAGTACAAATGTAAGTAGACATGAAATCTGTGTTAAAACTGGTGGAAGTAGCAACGGACAGGAGTGAGTTTACCTTCCTAAGCATTAGAGCTGGCAAAAGTGATATTAACCGATTTACATGAACGAAAACCGGCTGTCAAACTAACCATTTACACAATTAGTAAATGATAACGTATTACACATTAAGAAATTATTGTCCGAGTCGAAACTAAATGAGGCCACTCCTATTACTCACACAAATAAATCCCTTAAGAGGTCTCGACTCTATTATAGTTAGCGACTTTTGTTATTAGCTTTACATGCTAACTTTTGTTCGCTAGCTAGCCAAGTCCTCAACAAAACACGGTCAACTGTAGTGTCATAGAAGATAAACAGCTGATAAAGCTACATACAGTAGACAAGTACCGATAGTCGCCGTGTTATTGAGGTTTGACAAGTGTCGCCGGTTAATATACAACAAAGAAACACTCTGATTTTCAGAGTACCCTAGCTAGTACCCCGGCTAACACCGTTAGCTTCATTTCCTCAGCCGGCAGATTCACGAGAGTGGAGTGGACGTGAACAATATGTTACGTCTCCGTGATTTCAAAGACCACCTACCAGCCGGTTCCCGCTTTGCCGATGGTTTTTAAATTAGCTGCACGGGACATTAAAGCCGCAAAATGCCAGATACCTTTAGCCAGAAACAACCGACAAACAGTTACACACCACGGACACCATCCTGACTCAAAAGCTACAAAACAACTGACTGCTGGATCAATACGCGACAAGAGAACACCGTGAAGGCAGCGCAGGATACTATGTTGCGTTCAGGAACTGTAGGAATTTCTAAAAAACTCGACAGAATGACATAGCCAAGTATAAATAATGTGTCAGTGTTGTATGTATTTGTTTTTTCTGTTTTGTAATTTTGTGATTGTTACTATATTTTACACATTCATTTTATTGCTTTATAACAGTTTTCTTGTCAAACACAATTGGGTAATTGCTGTGTTATCACTACCCCAAACCTAAAGTAGATGTGCATGTTAGTATACAGTGAATTTAAGCTAGACCAAACTTTACATTGGACATTTGCCAAGACCACTGAGCAAAGTCTGTTCCCTAATAAAGACTCATTATTACCTTGTGATCAATTAAACACAAACAAAATTTTAGAAAGCACTCAGAGAACATAAACCTAATGTCATCACGACAGTTTTTTTCCAATACTATCCTACTGTAAAAAAGTTTTGATGCTACAAGTGAAGGCAACTCTGTGCCCTTTATTAGTTTCAACTCTGCTGTATTTACTGTTTCAGAACACTAGAGGGCGGTGTAGTCTAAAATTGAACAGACTCCATATCACAGATAGGATGACATGTACTTACAAGCAATCAGCTGCTATGTCAAATAAATACAAAATGTCAGCAGTTCAAACGCATCAGTAACAACAGGGTTCATATTAATTGCAGTGGTCGTTGGAAGCATCACTGGGCTCAAGTGAGACTTGGACTTTAACCCGATGTAACAGGTGTTTTGGTGTTTTCTGAATGTCAGTGACTGGTCACACACTGACCGGTCACACATTGAGAGAAATTACACTGTGGAAACACAAGATTTGTGCCAGGGTAATTCTCCATCTTATTGGCGAGTGGCGTGTGATCCCATGTAACTGAGGAAAACTAACATTCAAACCATTATTCTACCAGATGTCCCCTCCTTAAATACCTTAGAAGTCACGGGGTCTGGTGGTGACCTCCCCAGGACCGTCTCAGGTTTCTGACCCAGAGGCCCAGGTAAATTTAGTAAGACGCTGTCCACTTGTCCATGGCAGTTAGACACTTGACATGCTTCGAGAGTGGAGACCTACTTAACTAGAGAGGATTTGTCAAGTTTTATAGAGAGAGGTCGCAAAAGTCCATAGATCTACAGCTGGGATCGAACACATTATGGAATCATGACATCAGTAGAAGATGATGACGAATTAGAGACTGTGAATGAGACTGTTGAACACTATGGCAATGACACCACCTGGAGTTGGGTAAAGTGGATCTTAAATCATCTGCATGCAGGAAAGAAAAACAGATGCATGTCCTTTGGTGTAAAAGATTAATCTCAATGGGTTTAATCAATGTGTACTGTAAAAGGTTAACAGCATAAATAGGGGGAAATGAGGAAAACTAGTCTACATGCAAACTCATTTGCTCAGGTGCTGTCTTTTGAAAGACGAAAGGACTTAAGGATTTAAGTTTGTGTCATTTAATATGTATCCATTAGTTTTCAGTCAAGCTTAACTTGAGCAAAAAACGAGGGACAACTTATTTACCCTTAATTACCCTGCAAGACAATCTGTCTCAACTGAAATTGGGAAGGAAGTGAAGTGGAACAACATGGGTGTGCTTTTACTGGAACAATACCTTTTGTCATATAAAATTACAGCTTGCAATATTAACACCTGATAACTACGTGACAAACATGTATCTCATGACCGATAACTCCATGTATTTGTAAGGCTAATGTTCATTTATCGGGGTCATTTATTTTTAAGGATTTTTTTTAATGTGTTATGAAGTAGAAACCATTATGGACGGACGTTTTAATTTGTAGTTCTCGATCATGTGGCCATTTGCAGAAATAGATTTTTTCCTTTTCATATCACTACAGCTACAAAGCCACTGATTCTGCTTATGGTTTAAACCCGTCACACATTTTTTAAATCAGGTTTCATGATTCTCAGGCCAGAATGGTGTGAGCCTGCGATACCAGAGGCCTTGATATCAACCCACCGTGTAAAAGAGATTATTATGCAATGAATTTGCAACATTCTGTCGCTGAGTCAACTCACATGACGTCCATACACAATGTCAAGTACTTACACATCCTGTTTTTGATAGCAAGTTCTGTGGAGTTAGTAAAATTTGATGTGAAACTGGTTCCTAAATCTGATTGTCAGGGTCATGTTGTTCCTTTTTTTAGTCCTTTTAAAGTGCATTCACTTTTTCATGACAATGCAAGCAGGGATTTAACTTGGGAAAAAGACAAAGAAGGACAAATGTTTAAATAAATAACAAGTTGCTGGCTGGCTGAATTGTGCGGTTGTTTCTCTAAAAGGGTACTTTTATCTAAAATGGAATTTGTGTAATTAGTGCTAAAGTTCTGGACTCAAATTTGAGTAAGTGAAAACATTTTTTTCATCATTTCCATGCTGATAAATGCTGTTGAGTGGCGTAAATGATATCAGCTTGTTTATTGTAGTCTGATACCGCCTGTTAATGCACTCGCCATGTGTGTGAGAAGTGAAATTGCCATCATGTGCTGTTTTGTGTACAGAGAATATCGGCTGAGTTTACATCTTCCTGGCAAAACAGTGTGTCCTTAGAAACATGTCAGGAGGGCAGCTGTGTGGCTCATGTATCTGTGAAGAATTCTGTGACGCTGAAGAGTGATATGGGGACATGCTGTATGTGGCAATGCCTGAGTGGGCTGACCACTGGAAGTACTTTGATATTATGGTATGCTTCATGCTTACTGTTGAATCATTGCTGCTGGAGTTGCGCAATTATTTGCAAAAAAAACCGAATAGCATTTTGTTTTGAGTCAAAACTGCACTGTCGTGAAATTCACTGGAGCTAAGTTTTGTTTGACCCCAGACTCCAGAAAAGTCGAGTCATTAGGATTTAGATTTTTCTTTTTTAGTGAAAATGAAAGGCAAGATGCAAACATTATCAATCATAGCAAATTTGAATCATATCACAATCACTGCATCTGTCAAAAATGAGTGGTGAGGGATGATTTTTCACTTCACACAGTATGTCTCACGGAAAAGATCAAATTGAAACCCAGGTGATTTTATTTGTCTTTTGTGGAGTCAAATGAAGAACAATTTCCTCATTCATAAAAAGGTCAGCCGAGGCTGCACGCTACACCAAGCTTTATATGTGTAGTGGTGAACTTAAACTTTATGCAAGAGTGATCAAGTAAAGGCTTTGCACATTTATTTCCACTCGCCATCCATCCTAGTTACATCTCCATCCAAATATATCCCAGTGTCTCTTGGATCAGCAATACATGAAAATATGATTGATTAATGATGTTCCAAACTGTAGAAGACTGCTTCATAGCTTTAACAGTAACATAACAGTCAACAAAAGCTTTTTCAAGCATATATCTACCTATCTATTTATCCGTCTATCATAGCTATCAAAGATGTTTCTATTCCTCTATTCCTTCGCATGTAAAGGCTTTGCCACATTTATTTCCACTTGCCATCCATCCAAGTTCCATTTCCATCCAAATATATTCAAATACCAAAGGCCCACAAGACAAATTCCTTTGGCTTTAAATGCAACTGCTCACATATTACACTGTAACATATAAACCTACATTGATTAAACTAAATCTAAACTAAATTAACACAATATTGGCTCCTACAATAGGGTTGAGACAGCAGCTGTCACTCAGTGCAGTGTGACTTGCTGACAGACACTTCCTGTAACACAACCTTTGGTTTTATTTCATGAATGAAACGTGCTCTTCTTGGTATCTCTCTCTCTCTCTCACACACACACACACACACACACAGACAGACACACACGTCATTCATGATAGTGTCAACCACAGACAGAGCAGCATGAACAGTTCACAGTTACACAACAATCCAGAAATGTAACAGATCACATAGCTCACCTTTGACATACAGTAATGGGGAAACTCATCAAACACAAGGACTCACATTCTTTCTCTTCTGGTTTTGCACAGAAAGTCTGGAAACACAATGACCCCCTGCACACACACAGCAAATTGACACATGTTAAGTAAGCCTATCAATCTATCAAATGTTTGGTCTGTTGCATGAAAAAATGATTTAGTGTCAACTTTTTTTCTGGCTTCACTTTCATACATTAAGGACACGTGTCTTATGTCATCTTTTTTTATATGGCAGTGTGTATTTGCACTACGTCTGTGCAGTGCTTCCTCAGGTCACAGAAAACCTGCAAATACAGTCATCAGTCAGGGTATTTCCTCTGCATGGTCTCAGGCTACAACTGCTTACATCGCATGTGCCATCAGTCTGGCCGGTGATTGGCCAGAAAGATCACCTCACTGCACCAGCCTGACTCCGGTGAAGCTGCTGACGTGCTGGAGCAGCCACGCGACTTCCCGATGTGATGTATCCGCTGCTGGTGCTTGCTGTTTTCCTGGCTACTGTTCCTTTAAATTGACTCTTTAACTAAACAGCGAGGCTGTCGCGCCATACTGTATTTCTGTTTTTGTCTGCTTCATTTTGTGTCCAGTGAAACCAAAACAGCATTGGTGATTAAAAAAATAAAAATATTACGAATATAAGTCATGAAAACGGCCACTTTAGAGTGAGAAGTGAAGTAGTAATGTGCCGCTGAAGCGACGTGTTTGGCAACGCAACAGCTCGACGCTGATTGGTCAGGAGGCGGGATTGTGCTGCAGGTGACGTCAGACACCGACGAGACTGACATACACAGAGAGAGAGGGAGAGAGAGAGAGAGAGAGAGAGAGAGGGAGGGAGGGACAGAGTATTGCGTTCTCTCCGCTTGTCTTTTCATATTTAACTCTTTAAGTCGTTGTTGTTATCACAGTCCCAGACGTCACCGCTAACTGGAAACACCAACAACTCGTCTACAATGCCTTGTTGTGCTGTAATACGCCACTGAAGAGACGCCTGCCTCTAATTGTATTCGGCTTTAAAAGGTAGGAATTGCCACTGTATTATTGTGCATTATTGACAGCGCTGTAGTGCGATTTATCTGTTCCATGTTACATGATCAATACTCGTGTCCCGTAGTCACCAATCATTCATTTCTAAAACAGTATCAACCATTTTCATTGAAATAGGAATTTGCTTCTGTTATACGTGTGCTACTGTACGTGTCACACAAACCTTTTAGTTTCAAACTAATCACTTAGGTTAAGGTTTTTATGTTGATGTATGGGCATTTAGAGGATGTGTTGATTGCATTTTGTGAAGCATATAGGTTTTGCATGTAGGAGTGAAGATTTTCTGCATGACCAAGACAAGTGGCTCAGAGCCAGATTCCATTCTGCAAGAACATCTTCACAAGTGCAGCTTGTAAAGCCAATTTAACTAATGAGCATACACCTCAGTCAAGCACCTTTTCCTAATGTTGGACTTTTAATAAAAGATCTTTTTCTTTCGGAAACAGTAACATGGCTCTCTGTGTTTTGAGCCTTTTTTCCCCTCTTTGTTTAATCTCATCTGTAAATCAAGTCTATTTTTGGAGGCGCCTCTTCAGCATGCAGCAGTGTTTTACAACAGAAGTCATCTGCTTTGAAAGAGTTGTCGGGCATTTTCTGTTACTCAGTGAATACAGTGAGCGCCACCTACAAGAGGCAGATCAAATTTTCAGACATGGTCGTGTCTTCTCAAATTCACCTGCAGCTCTAAAATTAGTGTATTCTGTTAGGGGGGCCTCTTCTCAAGGGGCTGGTGTCTGTTTCCGGGTGCTGCATTCATTTTGGAGGGGCCCACTGCCAACTGAGTCAAGGTCAGAGTCAGAACACCTTCCCTATTTCAGACTGCCATTGTGAAAACTGTAAACATGGGATGGATTGGAAGTGGGTTGCGTCACCAGGAGAGAGCTACATTGCCAGGCCAATGTCTGACTCAATAACTGAGGAAATAACATAAAAAACAAGGACTTAATTCTTACATTCTTACATTTACATGCCCCAGAAAACCCAGGACAAGTGGAAGTATGACTCCTCTCGGGACAGCGTGGATGTTCTTTGATTAGATCTCCGTTTCAGTGACCAAACAACAACTGTCATCAGCGCCTGATTCAAGTGTTGCTTAATCCCAATTGCGGCCTGTAAACAGATGACATCACATTTGTCCTATTGTGTCCACCTCCACAAAAAGGCACTTCCAGAATGCTCTTACCATGAAACAACCAGAACTTAAGCAAAAACAATTGTGTGTTCATTTAGGATCCCACCACTGTTACTATGTTGCTATCACCCACCCAGAAACAAATATCCAGTCCAGTGTTTTAATAAGAGAACAATCATCATACACTTAAAAAATGCTAGGTCATTTTAATCACCCAGCAATTTCCTTGATGTTCTTGATCTGATGCTCTGCTGTTCTCAGCTCGGAATAACCATCAAGCGCAGACTGGTCTAACTTGGTATGTCCTTTGACCTCTGGTGTCTGGATTAGCTGAATGGAAAACACTTCCAGACCTGTCAGGAAGTGTAAAGGAAGGTGGGAAGGTCAAAGTGCAAATATGTGCACTTTTTTTTTTTTTACAGTATGTAGGCCGCAGACAGTTAGAGGAGAAATGACATAAGCACTGAACAGGAACCGGCCTCCATGTCCTCTCTTCCTCGCCATACCAGTCATAGTGCTGCTCATTTCACCTTTCTCCACTGAAGTTACTGTTACTGTATATATCCTCAGTGGTGACAAACAGAGGGATTGAGGTCACAACAGGTGCTGGATAATTAACACCTTCAACTTTAAAGGTGGCCTAAATTTGAGATATAGTTATGGCCGCTGAATGATTTAAAGCTTTAGTGCCTATGGTGATTTTTGTTGTTGTCGCTTCTGTGATGATTTAACATGATTTGCATGCTGCATCCTTCATCTTTGTCCTTATTTCTCTTTCCCCTCCCTCAGACCCTTCAGACCATGAACTACGTGGGGCAGTTGGCGGGCCAGGTGTTCGTTCAGGTCAAAGAGCTGTACCGAGGCCTCAATCCTGCCACCCTCTCAGGCTGCATCGATGTCATTGTAGTGAAGCAGCCCGATGGCTCCTTGCAGTGCTCGCCCTTCCATGTCCGCTTTGGCAAAATGGGCGTCCTCCGCTCCCGGGAAAAACTGGTAAAGAGATAACAAACAAACAAGTAATATGGCTTTTAGGTTAAATTTTAAACGTTCAATTTATTCACCTCTGTCTCTCTCTCTTCTCCCTCCTCCAGGTGGACATGACGATCAATGGAGAAGCGGTGGATCTGCACATGAAGCTCGGGGACAATGGAGAGGCATTCTTTGTGCAAGAAATGGAAAATAATCAGGTATGGCAGGAATTATTTTAGGGTAACAAGAGCTGTAATTGCATCCGCATGGCAATGTAGCTCAGATGTTGAACAACAGCATTTCTGTTGTTGTTGACTGAGGAGAGAGGAAAACATTTTTTTTTTTTAATGTGTGATAAGGGTTTATTGAAATTATTTGTCACGTAAGTGGAGCCCTTTGTTTATTATCCGCATTGCTTATTATCTTATTATCTTCATTTTAGAGTGGCAACACTGGAAAAAAGTCAACTATTATAGCCATTTGTAATTCATAGCCACAAAAGACTTGAGGTGTTTTACACAGTGAAAATTGTTGCCCCCTGGGCACAATTAAGTACTGCTACTACACATGCTAGTACAAAGAGATTCAAATAAAAACAAGATTCAAATGAAAACACACATTATTCTCCACCTCATGATGCCTTAAAACCCAGACACACCCATGTTTACAACCAAGAAGCCTTATCCAAACTGTCTTTCTCCTCCCACTCTGTCATAGTATTTCAAACAAGGTCATGCTGTGTGCAGAGTTGGCACAGCAGCCAGGAATTTCTTCCTTTCCTTTTTGTCTGAACAGCAGTCCTCTGTTCGTCAGCAAGTGAGAGTCCTCTCAGTGTAGTGCTTTGACATCTAAGTCAGACAGTCTGCCCTATATCAAGTGTTGTGGGTGTGGAGGATACACTAAATGTATGTAAAGCTTATTGTGTTTATGAATTAGAAATGACAAAAGGTTAAGTTAAGTACAATGGGTCAATCTGAAAATATTCATTTCTTTCTTGTTTCACAAAGCCATGAAATAATGTTTTACTTTTCTGGAAAACTATGTAAAACAGAGCCATTCAAATTAGTTATGAGCAACCTGGTGTCTCCAGTGTTTTCGTTTGGTCGAGGTCTTGAGTAGCACATTTAAACAGCCACGTCATGTGGTGCTGTTAAACTGCAGGATACTGTTGTGGTTTCTTCTGCTGTTGTACGCATGTTAGGATGTGTGTGCGGCAAAAAGGCATAAACAAAACGGCGAGCTACTCGGGCTGGGGCTCCAACAAGGGAAATGGCTGATTTATATTCCCCAGAGTGGTGTCAAATTATTCCCAGGCCTGGAAGATAAAAGGAGGGGGGGGAAGAATGCTGCGTCTTTTGAAAAAGACTTGGCACAGATGAGAAGAAAAACGTGAGGAAGTATATGTTCGTCATAGGATTATAGTTTTTCCTCCATGCTGCCTCCGTGTTTTTCTCTCTTTCCATACGTCTGGTGCACACACACATACACACAGAGAGAGAGAGAGCGAGAGAGAGAGATTTATACTCCCTGCTCTGACAGCAGGAGCTTCTCCTGGAAAGCATTTTCTTTTCCTAGAAGGAGGGAAAATAAAAAAAGAACTAGTGTGGAAGGGTTGAGAGGAGTTGTTTGGGGCTCTACAGAGAGTCTTTCTGCAAACTGTTTGGCAGCGATGATACATTTTTGACTCTGACAACAACAAAAACAACAAGAGCAGAGTTGTATTTCAGGTTTCACTGCCTTGCATACGTTGTTTGCTTAAATAGTCAGAAAGACAGTTAATGCTAAAGGTAACGTCCTGTAGATGCTATATCAGCTGGGTTGGACTCCAGCTTCCTCCACAGACTTAGACCAAGTCTATTCTTCATATCATACTTTATGAATTTTAAAAAGGTTCCTCTTCTTAACAGGAAGTGGTTCCATCCTACCTGGCCACCTCACCCATCATGTCAGACGGAGCTTCACTCATGTGCGCCGGCCTTCGAGCCTCGAGCTCCGGGCCACAGGTACAGACTCTGGGCTCCACCGGAGTCCACGGAGAGAATGGCGGAGGAATGATGAAGAAGAGGAGGAAGAGGAGGAGGAAGGTTCGGGCGGACAGCTTGTGGCGGGAGGAGAGCGGAGACTACTCCGGAGACGATGACATGTTCACCATAGACATCAGCTCGGATGAAGGCGCGGAGATGGAGAGCAACAGGTGAGAAGCGACGGAGAAATAAGTGTTGGGAAGAAAACGGGTGCTGTGGTGGGGGGTATATAATGTAAAAGCAATAAAATACATGTTAGTTAGTTAGTTAGTTAGTTTAAAGTTAGTTAGTTTTAAAGTTAGTTTTTTTATTAATCCCCTTAGGGAAAGTATTCCTCTGCATTTTGACCCATCCTAGAATTAGGAGCAGTGGGCTGCCACACTGAGTAGTAAAATACATGTGAGGTGATTGTAAAGAGAAACAGTGATACACGTGACAGAGGAGGACAGTGAGGTCAAACGAAATGAGCCCTGAGAGCAGTTGTAATGGAGCAGGAATTTGTCTGGCATAAATAAGAGGCCTCCAGCCGTGGCGCTGGCATTTATCGTTTCACCATATGGAAAGCAGCTCGATGATTTTCACTGGATAAGAAAGTTTTACAACTGTCTTCACCGAGTGGTTCTGTGAATTTTTACTTTTGTTGACAGCCATGAAATGTGGCGTGCACAGGTCACGCCTGCAGCTGCAGTCATTTCAAATGTTGTCTGTTTTGAAGTTCATTCATCATGCTTGAAAGCAGCAGCAGTTGTTGATATGTGCCCAATGACCATGCCTGTGCTTGTGAGTTTCAATCACATCAAACTCTCATCTCAACTGCACATTTTTTGTGCAACATCAATCCATATAGTTGTTTTTGTTGTGTAGTGGGGATGTTTATGTTGTTTTGTGCTCCTTTGGGATGAATAAGGCTGCAGGCCACATTTTGCTGCAGACTTAACAGTGAGAAGACGACACGTTGCGTTTGGAAACAGACAAGTTCAAGCTTGAGCTCCTGGGGGGTCTTAAAAGATACATACCAACATAGCGTACAGTTGTATGATGTAGCTTTTTGTCTGTGTTTCAGGTCTCGAGACGTCTTAAGAGATGAGACAACCGCTTGTTCAACCAGTGATTCCTACAAACAGGCTGGCATCTACACTCGCTCAGATGGTGACTGGAGTCCAGTGCAGAGGTGACCAAAAAAAGAGCAAAGATCTACATCGATACGTGCCTACGTGATACAGTAAACAGAATTTAAGCAGATTTACTCTGATATAATGGTTGTTTATTTTCTCGTCTTTCTCAGCCCAGGAAACTCGCGTCCCACCTCCCCAAAGAGTGACTCGGAACTAATGAACAAGCCGTCCGACAACCAGAATCCAGCTATGCACTGGGCGTGGGGAGAGCTGCCACAGGCTGCCAGGGTAACCAAACAGTCAACCGTGCACACACAGAATGACTCTGAATACATTTGTAGCAGTTTTAGATCTTATCTTTCATTGCATATCATCATCACCCTCGTTTTCCTCATCTCTGCAGCCGTCCTTCCTCCCCGTGAATCCTGACCCTCCGCCAGTCTGTCCTGTGTCCATCCCTGTGTCTGAAAGCACACATTTCCGTGTGATTACCCGCGAGACATCCTCTGAGATACCAGCCCTCAGACTGCTGATGTCAGGGGAGACCACAGTCACGGAGGAGACGGTCATCGCAGACGGGATGGAGTCAGAATCCACGAGGCTCGAGTCACACGCGGTAACCTCACAGACGCAGGTCATGGCTGCGGAGAGCGTGGCTGCTCGTATGATGGCTGACATGGAGGAGACACTGCAGCGCCCTATTAGCAAGACGGACTCTCCGTCCAAGAGAAAAGGTGACACAGCAGTCAAGTGCATAGGGTTGGGGGGCTTTCAGTTGTAGTTGGTTTTAAAATCACCAAAAAATTAAGAGTTGCTGCTCAAAGCAGTGCGGTATCACTGAGTCAAAAGAAAAGAATAATGTTTTTGATTCTCCATGAACCAGCTGCAACTCCTAACAAGCAAACCAGAGCATTGTTATTAGTTAAGTCGTACATATTGCAAGCAATTATTTTGTATTTTTCCTTCTTTCTTTTTTTTTGAAACAAGACTAACGTCTCATAAAAAGAATGTGAGAATTTCACTGAGTCTCACTGGTCTCACTGGGCTGTTGCAGACAAGAGGAGCCGCCATCTTGGTTCTGACGGCGTTTACCTGGATGACATCACAGAGCTGGAGCCTGAGGTGGCAGCTCTTTACTTCCCCAAGAGGTACTTGGGCACAAATACAGGCACAGAGTCTTAACATTCTTTTCAACACAGTCGTAACATAGTGAAAGCAACCTGCCTCTTTTCCCTCGCTTTTATAGCGACGGCGGTGCAACAGTGAGGAGCATGTCCGACCTGGGCTTCCACAGCACCAGTCTGTCCCCACAGTCGCTCAGCTCCGGAGGAGACAGCGAAGTGGACAGCTCCTGTGACCCCATGTCTGACCTGCCGTCTATCGCCATCTCTCTGTGTGGAGGACTCAGTGAAAATAGGGAAATCACTAAAGGTAAGACAGGATATAACTTTAGTCTATATACATATACACATATATATGTAATGTATGTATGTAAATATAAGTTGTAGCAAGGGGACAACCAGTGTGACGTGTGTGTGTCTTTACAGAGCAGTTTCATGAGAAGATCATCTCCTATCAGCAGTTCATAGAGAACCCCTCCATCATCGACGACCCCAACCTAGTTGTTAAAATGGGCTCCAAGTAAGTTGTGACGATGTGAAGTTTTGTTGTGTTTTTTTTTTTATGACTTTGCTATAAATACATTTTATTTTGTCCCTCAGGTATTATAACTGGAGCACTGCAGCTCCACTTATGCTGGCTATGCAGGCCTTTCAGAAACCTCTGCCAAAGGTAAGACATCAATACACACACACACACAGACCACAAGTATTTATGACTAAAGGGTGAATGAGGTACTTGAGTACCGTCTCCCCCTTTTGGCTGTAAACGGTACTGCACTCTGTATGCACACGCAGTGCTGTTATGTGATCTAGACCCGTCATTCCTAGAAAGGTGTGACCGGCAGATATTTTTGGGATTGACAAATAAGCATGCGGAATATTTAAGAAATATTGAATAACACATGTATAAATGATGTTGTGATTGATTTATGAAACACATACCTGTAAGGAATTGCTGGTAAAGCTGTTTAAATTAAAATAAGGCATTGTAGAAATACCAGTAGTCAGAACTAGACTACAGCCTAACAAATAACAAAAATCTTCTGTTCCTCTTGGGAACTCATGTTGAACTTTTTCTCCCTCTCTGCTCCCCGTCCTTGTTATTTTATCACCCACTCCTTATTTACTCCATTGCTACATCCATTCATCCTCTCATTAGTCCTCCTGGCTCACTTATTTTCACTCAGCCTTGGAGTTTCTTCTCTGTTGTTTGACTGGCGTGCTGCGCTACAGCTCAGTATGTCAGAAACAATCCTCTCAAACACGATCAACTCACTCCCATGTTGTTGTTTTTTTGCTCCTCTTTCAATGTTCTTCCTTTTCTCAATTTCTGCAGTTTTATTGTTGTTTCTGAGTTATAGTACATTGCTTTGTGGTCGTGCTTCAGTTTTTTTAAAGTGTGTTTTTATTGTGTTGTGGCTGTGTGGGAATTGTGTGCGCTTCACTCCAGGCTACAGTGGAAAACATCATGCAGGAGAAGATGCCCAAAAAAGGAGGGAGGTGGTGGTTCTCCTGGAGAGGCAGAAACAGCAGCACCAAATCGGTATTTCATACATTTCTGTTGATAGAGTGAAACGTTTCTCTGGTTGACATTATTTCTGTGTGTGTGTGTGTGTGTGTGTGTGTGGCAGGGGAGTAAACCACAAAAAATACACCTGACATATTTAAGAAAGTCAATGAACTTCTGTTTCTACTGTTGTAGAATTCGATGTCTGAATGTGGGGCCTGTGGCTCCGTTGAGCAGGCTGTGAATATGACGAGCAGGTAAGAAGCAAAAGATCCCTGCCTAAAAAGAGTATCACAGCAAGGACTGGACAGCACTGGCCTATAAATATCCCCCTCTCACTCTGAAAATAGGCATAAAGAAGAGACGTCCTCAAGTGATGAAGACCACAGAGCCACCAGCCAGTCTTCTCCCGCTGTCCAATCAGAGCCCGGGATCGCACAAGGAGGCGTGTCTTATAAGAAAACCCTGCGACTCACGTCAGAGCAGCTGGTGAGAAGTTTCAGTGTTTCCCACAAATTTTGTCCAGTCAGAGTTTAATAATGAACTATACTGTTTTCTTAAATTATTTAAATATAGTATATGATTTTAAGTTATATGAATAGATCATTATAACCTTTCCTCGGCCATAGCTGCAGTACAGGCAGATGACAGAGGAGTCTTCACTACTTTTCTTCTAAACTTCACTGAGGAATATCATTTATTTTATTTGCATGTCACGTTTGTTTCCAGTGGCACTGTTTAAATGTGACTTTACTGCCGCTACTTTAGAGACAATAGTAAGTAAAGAAACTTTTTTGTCTGTCTCACTCTCTGTCTCTCTCTCACTTTCTTTCACACACACACAGATGTCTCTCCAGCTGCAGGACGGTCCTAACGAGGTTGTGTTCAGTGTGACGACTCAGTACCAGGGAACGTGTCGCTGTCAGGGAACCATCTACCTCTGGAACTGGGACGACCGGATCATTATCTCGGACATAGATGGAACCATCACCAGGTGAGAGATCTGCTTTGACAACTCCGTTACAGATGATACATGTTCCAATGGCCCCCGAGAGTCGGCGGCAAACTGTGAACCGCTGTGGCCCAAATGACTTTTTAATGGATACAAGGATTAATCAGAACGAATCAATCTTTTCACAGCGGGGTCATCTGTCACTTTCATTCACTGCTGATAGAGAGGATTTTCATCGAAAGATTAAATAGGCAGATTCCTGCATGTCGAGATTTTCTCCAGTTTAATAAATGCTCCTCATCTAACATTTACTGTAAACTTTTATGCATGTTTGTTATGATCAGGACAGAAAGCTTCATATTAGTCTATTTGTTAATTACTTGTGTTTTTTCTCTCCAGGTCAGACACACTTGGTCACATCCTGCCCACGCTCGGGAAAGACTGGACCCACCAGGGTATTGCACACCTTTATCACAAAGTCAGCCAGTAAGCACCCATTTAATCTATCGCAGCAACATTTTCTGAGCAAATTGTAAGAGAAGTTTAACATATTTCAAAGCAGACACTCAAATTCTGAACATGGAAGAAATTATTCACAACTGTACCTATAGTTATTGCCACCAAAAGGTCGATATTAATATCAATATGAATGCCTCGCTCTCTTTCTTGTTGTCAGAAATGGCTACAAGTTCCTGTACTGCTCCGCTCGAGCTATCGGCATGGCCGACATGACCAGAGGTTACCTGCACTGGGTGAATGAGAGAGGCACCATGCTTCCTATGGGCCCTGTGCTTCTGAGCCCCAGCAGCCTGTTCTCAGCTCTGCACAGGTTTGACATCTTTGACATCTTTTATTCAAAGCAGACTTCTCCCTCCTAAATGTCTTCACCCTTTAACAACTAAGGGGGCCAGAAAATGTCCTGTAAGAAGGTGCTTTTTTAACTGGCAGTTATTTACGGCATGTTTGCATGTCCAATTTGAAATTTGAACGGTATGAAACATATTTGAAATAACATTTGTTTGAGTCTTTGACTCAGTGTCCAAAAACAGACCAAAAAATGGAAACTATGTACAGACGTTTTTCAAACTCTCCTCTCTGGTGACAAAGACACTGAATCTCCAGCTTCCTGCAACAGCGCGAGTGACATTACTGTAATAGTCTACGCTCAGTGTTAAAAGGTTAAATGTTACACTCTCCACCTTTAAGGGTTGTTTTTCTATTCTGATTGTCATAACATCCATTCTTTGTGTGTGTGTGTGTGTGTGTAACAGGGAGGTAATTGAGAAGAAACCAGAGAAGTTCAAGGTGGAGTGTCTCAATGATATCAAGAACCTCTTCTACCCCAACACGGAGCCTTTCTATGCAGCATTTGGCAACAGACCAACGGTATATCACACCCACTGTGCACGGTTATTGAGCGCTATGTATTTGTATATAAATCTCCATCTCGTTAGATCAGATCGCTGTAAGGGAAGATCATTTTCAGCAAAAGTAATTATTTCTAACACTGCATCGTCTTCTCTTACATGGTCATAGGACGTGTACGCCTACAAAGAAGTAGGCGTGCCGCTGAACAGGATTTTTACTGTCAACCCCAAAGGCGAGCTGGTGCAGGAGCACGCCAAGACCAACATCTCATCGTAAGTGTTGTATCTAGGTGACATGTATATTTGGGGAAATATGCTCACAGTTTAGTTTGATGTGTCCTCCTCTCATGTCCTCAGCTACGCACGCCTCGGCGAGGTGGTCGACCACGTGTTCCCTCTGAAGATGCGAGCCTCGTCCTCAGATTTCCCCTGCTCCGACACTTACAGCCACTTCACGTACTGGAGGGATCAGCTCCCCCGGGTGGCTCATCAGGGAACTACACCTCCACACACTCCCGGCTCCAGGAGCTGACGACCTGTGAACCTGCTGAATGACTGAGTGATGGACACATGAGTGTGATTTATGAATGTTTGTGACAGACGGAGCACTTTTGTAGCGCACAGTAGAGAGTCACCGCAGTCGGCCATTCTGCTGTGAATAGTCTTATCATGCACAATATAATATATAAGAGCACTTTTAATCGAAAAAGATGGCCCCGCTGTCATCTGTTTGTATATGAGAGATAATCATGAGAATATATTCAGGCAGCTTAGCACGTATATATTTTTTTTTTTGTGAGAGATTGAGTGCACATTTCAGTAGCTAGACTTAAAATTGACATACGCTCATAGTTTCATACTTATATGTAAGAGTGTAAGAGAGAGAGAACACGAT
This sequence comes from Solea senegalensis, assembly GCF_019176455.1. Classification (NCBI taxonomy): domain Eukaryota; kingdom Metazoa; phylum Chordata; class Actinopteri; order Pleuronectiformes; family Soleidae; genus Solea; species Solea senegalensis. The sequence goes on from NC_058037.1 coordinate 8,812,616, forward strand.
CATACTGTGCAGACTGTGCCAAATACAGAATTTATTTTCTTACTCATAACCTTTGTCATTAAAGACTGTTACAGATTATCGTCAATCAGCACGAAAATGCAAGCGAATAAATGCAAGATAGTTTGACTTTGTAGCGACGTACAGTACTGTATATATTCTGTCTGACAGAAATGAGTCAAGTCAGTATTTATTATTTAGAGTAGCAGTAAAAATGTATCAAATAAACAAGTATCTATGTAGTTTTGTTAGTTGACAGTTGTGAAGGATTACACTGACAATAAGAAGGCGCAGTCTTTCTAACGGTTATCAAATCAAGTTTTCATCAGAATGGAAACCTCTGCGGTGCGCTGCATTCCTATAATTTATTTATACGGAAAAACAAGCCGATCGTCTCACCTGTGTCACGTGATGAGCAACTGACTGATGGGGAAAATGTAGCTCAGCACTGGTTCTTTTCACCGCGTTGTAACTGCCGTCCTCTGCAGAATACGACATCATTATCAGACTGACAGTGCAAGTTACAATATCACAGACAGTGTGAGGTCATTAATGTTCACTGCTATCATGACGGCCTGTGTCACTGGCTTTATATTGAAAAAAAAAAACATCATACAAATACAGTAGCTGTGAGTAAACCTATAGTTCATATGAAGATGTGTTGTATAATTGTTATTCTTTCCATGAAAGAGATTGAACAATGTGCCATTCTTCTGTCTTAACTGTGAGCACGATCAATAATTTGCTCTTTTGCTTATACTCCTCATCCTCTGTTGACCAGTTCACTGTTAAATTATTACAAATCATTAAAGAAAATACCCTGAAAGAGCAACAAGTGTGTGTCTGTGTGTGTTTACTTTTATAGCATCTGTGCATCTCCAGCAATATCCATCTCTACATTGGATCCTTTTTTCATGTTCCATGAATGCTCAATGCATGGAGCTAGTCCTTTCTTAATCTTGCCAATTGTACACATTTCTATCAAGGCTGCAATTAATTTGATTGCCATTAGATTTTCTTAACACTGCAACATTTATTACCAACGTAAAATACAATTAATGTTTTATTCCAGCCTGTGATTGATGCACAGTTCAAGACGTTTATTGTCATGTGCACAGCAAGTGGTTGGGCAAACAAATTCTTTCTTTGGAGTTTCCTTCACACTTCAACTAAAATAAAGGACTGACTGTAACTGTAAGCATAGAAAAATAAATCAATTAGAGTGAGTACTGTGTACAAAATGGAGTGTAGTCTGAATTTAAGGTGCAATCAGTTGTGCAATACACACATATGTACACACATATGCGCAGTACTATTAGTACATGCATAGCTGGTTACATGTTGCATGTATGGTATAGTTACGCATGCATGCACAGCACATACTAACACCTCTGTAAGTAATAATCATCATTATTATTATTATTATAGCACTTTTTCCAAAAACAAAACTACTGAAACGACAAAAATAGAACTTAAATCATTTAAGCAATCAAATTAAATGGGGGCATCTAAGAATTCCACTGTCTATGAGTTTTAATAACACTGTACATTCTGTATGTTATTATCTATACTATGGGAAAAGTACATGAGTGTACTGCAGGCAGCTGCTTCTCATGCACCTCACTACATAAACACCATCATGAGCACCAGTGTGATGTGTGGGGGTTATTACAGGACAAAAAAAACGGGCTGCACATTATAATATGCGGGAGGAGTTTCCAAAACGCAGCGACGCCATTGGCTCAGGCCACACACACACGCACACGCGCACTCACACGCGGACTGGACGTGGATGGAATCGAAAGAGACCCGCATGCATGAGGCGCAGCTCCTGCACCTGACTGGAGCAGCTGAGTGCGTGGTCTCTGTGAAGAATGACGCACACGGTAAGGGACATGTCAGCCTCTCTGTCTGTACTGTAGACCTCACTTGTTGCTTCTTTGTATAAAGCGGTTATGCGCGAGGAAAGCGCGAACTAAAAAAAAAGTTATTTTCAAACTCAGGACTTTTGAGTAGATGATACAAACTACCAAGCATGAGGCGGTCATAGTACAAAACAGACAGATAACGAATCAGTCTTTCTTTTCCACATGTTGTTGCAAGAACAACCATATCTCACGTGGTTTCTATGCTGGTTTTAATTTCTTATTTTATAACTTTAAAGTTACATAAAAACTGTTAAATCATTTTAAAAAACTATTATAAAATTATTGTTTGTTTTATGCCTCCCACTCATTTTGAAACGTCACAGGTGTAAATAAATAAAATAAAAAATGTTTGAGTTATATTTAGCTGCCTCAGGTTTAGTGTGTATTCTGTCCTGACACACATTCCTATGTCGGGCTGTGCCTACATGTCTCAGGCTCTGATTTAAGTGTTTGTGTTGTTTTTTTTTTTTACTGCAGATTCATGTGAAATAATCTTTTCCCACTGTCTTTTAAACTATTCTAAAGCTTGTAATATAGGCCTGCAACTAACGATTATCTTCATAATCAATTCATCTGATGATTATTTGTTACATGTTTGGTCTGTAAAATGTCATAACATGTTGAAAAATGTTGATCTCTCATTCCCTCACCTCCAAATGAAGGCGTTCTCAAACGTCTTGTTTTGTCCACGAACCAAAATGATTCCGTTTTACTGATTTCTGTGTTATACGGAGCAAAAAAACATATTGATATAGACAGAATTGTTATATTCCATCCCATAGTTTTCCTTTCCATCAAAGGCGTCACTTGTCAAGCATGAACTTTCACTTCAACATTAGCTTGGCTCCTCTTTCCAGTACAGAGGTTCAGGCAGAGCAGGCCTGTATCAGGATGAGGAGTTTATGGACATATTGGAGGAGAGGAGGCGCACCAGTGACCTTGGCCATGCCCTCAGGAGCTTTAAGCCCCTCCCCTACCTAGGAGCTCCGCCCTGCTCTGTGGCTGAACTCAACCAAGCAGTGCTGGACTCCCACTTTCTACGCCATGTGGCCAGAGAGGTGGGCACTGTAATGAATCTGTAAAGCAAGAAGTTTCCAACACTTTAACAACATGGAATCAGGCCTCCTGTTGCATCCCTCCTTAGGTCGCCATGGAGACAGGGTCGTCCGTGGAGGAGGTGAGAGAGGAGGCTTGTGGGATTTTGGAGGAAATGTCTCAAAATTTGCAGCTGGGGTTCATCAGGCTGATGGGCTACGCCCTCACCAAGGTGTTAAAGAGACTCTTCACCAGCGTCTTCGTCAACATGGAGGGCCTCAGCACGGTCAGGAACACCAAACATATAAGAAGACTGTATTCTGAAGTTGTTATTGTCATATTTATGCATTATAAAGGCTGATATCTGTTCTTATGTTGTTGTACGTAATATTTTCTTACCGACATCTTCTACTCGTCCTCTTCTTCTCATCACATTCAGGCTAATTTTTTTTTTTATTATTTGTAAAATAGTTTGAAATTAACACCTTAATGCCTATGATATTTTCTACTACCCTTCAACTTATATAACAGATATGAATGTTGTATCAATCAGTCAAGAAACTGTTGCTTTAAGAAAGCCTGCTGTTACTATTAAAATGGAGTCACTTATTTTATCAGTAAAACATGGAGAAACGCACATTGAAATATGTGCTTCAGTATTTTTTTTTTTTTTCTGTTTTCACAGCTACAACAGGCCATGCAGCAGACTCGTGTCATCCTGATGCCCAATCACAGGAGCTACGTGGACTTCCTCGTTATCTCCTACATCATGTTCACCTACGACCTCCCTGTACCTGTTATTGCTGCAGGAATTCGCAAGTATCTATTTGGATTAGAACAACACCATATCATTATAGATAAAGACTATTGTACTTGATGTAAACATCTCTTCTATTTGTTTATTTATATGTTTTTTTCCTCTCCTCTGTATAGCTCTCGCAGGGATGAAGTTGATCGGGGAGATACTGCGTCGCTCTGGAGCGTTCTTCATCCGACGTGCCATCGGCTCTGACAAACTGTACTGGGCAGTGCTTTCAGAATACGTGAAAACCATTGTCAGGGTGAGATAATCGATTAAACTTGTTCGCAATTGGAATTTCGTAAATCTGTTTTTTTATCTGACCAACTATAAAGGGCACTGCCAACACTGTTTGGTGTGTTTTCTGTAGAAAGAATTCGCTCCCATGGAGTTTTATGTGGAGGGTTTGAGGAGTCGCACGCTGAAGTCTGTGACGCCAAAGTTGGGTGAGTGTCCACATGTTAACACAGACTTTCACAGACTGTTTGTGTGTCACAGTGTAGTTTCTTTGTTGCCTCAGTCTCAGTGTAAGTATTGTTATTTTAAATAATTGAGGAAGAAACATTGGTGAATACAAATGGTGTCCTTTTTCACGCCCACTGGGTTAAATCACCCCTATAGTTGCCCCTAAAGCTGCATTCATTTATTAAATAACATGATATAAAATGTAAAAACCACTATAGTACTTTTCATTTCATATTATCTGTATGATCTTTTTTGTTGTTATTGATAGAAAAGATGTCACATAACTTGTGTGCTGTGTCCTTCAACTGAAAATGGGCCTTTTCGGCACTTTTTCGCGGGTGCATCTTTCGTGTTTTCAGTGTCTTGCTTTATTATTAGCACAATGCGGCTGTTGCACCCATCTGTATTGACTTAAAACAAATCACTTTCTGTTTGCAGTGTGGGACAGTACTGAGAAATAAATAGTTTGAACTCATTTAAGAACAGTTTTACATCCATTTCTTTATTACTACAATCCCATATTTTAGTGAAGATGTGCATGCACAGTATATGCTTCTCTATGTCTCTCTGTTTCTACAGTATCTGTATATGTGTCTGCAGGGATGATGCACATGGTGCTGGAGCCCTACTTTAAAGGTGAGGTCTTTGACATCACACTGGTTCCGGTTAGCATCAGCTACGACCGAGTGCTGGAGGAGTCGCTGCTTGCCCATGAGTTACTGGGCGTCCCCAAGCCTAAAGAAAGCACCACGGTAAGTCCTGGTCACATGATTTCACTGCAGCAATAATTCATAATCAGCTCATTGTTAGAGGCCTGACCACCCTCTGGCATTCACTGACATGTAAAGTTCTTTATACTGAAGGTAAATGGGGTTATTCCTGCCAGTTCTCAGTCTTTATTACTGTTATATAAAACAAATCTGTCCATTTGTTGTTTTGGCAAGTAACACGTCCACATCACTGTGAATAAGAGCAGATTGTTCTTCCTTGTGATTCTGCAGGGTCTGCTGAAGGCCAGCAAACTGCTTCAGGACAATTATGGTTCCATGCATGTGAACTTTGGCCAGCCTGTGTCAGTCAGACAGCTATGTGAGGGCAAGATAAACCGCTGCCAGTACAACCTCATCCCCAGGTCGAAAGGTTCCTCACACATCTGTTCACATCTGTTTTTTTTTTCTTTCTCACGCACCACACTCATCGTCCTACATGCAGGGTTAAGCCGGGGATTTTTTTTAGAATTGCTGATGAGGTCACATTCCTCTATTAGCTAACAATCGAAGTGTCAAATGAGTTCACATTATGGTGATGAAGTCTATCAACTTCACGCAAATCTCTCTGTGTTTAGATCTCAGGTCCCCCTGGTGACATTGGTACTCTCCACGCTCAAGTATTACTTGACACAACCAATTTTCAGATGAAGGAAGCAGCACACAAATAATCGGTCACAAAATTAAACATTCTACTCTTCAATTTGTTTGAATAATTTATAATTATTGTTTGTGTAAATTATACTTTTCTTTCATTTTGGTTTCATTTCAATATATTAAAGTAATATTACCAAAGGACTCTCCTCCTCTGTAGCTCTTACAGCCTCACTGACTGCAGTAGAGTCTATCTGACAGCGTCCCCTTCCTCCTCTTTCTACTCACGCCCTCTTCTTCTTCTTCTTCTCCTTATCTGCCTTTTATTTCTATTCACAGAGATCTCCCTCAAAAGCCCACTCCAGAGGCTCAGGCCTGTGTGAGTTGGCTTGCTCATCTCATAGTGCGGATCCAAGAAGAGGGCTCTGTGATCAGCCCGTGGTCTCTGATGGCGTGCCTGTTGCTCCAGGCTCCCGTTGCGGTCTTGACAGAGGATGGGCTGCCATGGCAACAGCTCACAGAGAGAACCCTCTGGCTTAAGAGGCTGGCGCTGGACTTTGGGGGACATTTGAAGTGGCCTGGTGAGTGAGGATCACTGTGCAAAGCAGTTATCAAAAGCGCTACTAGAACTTTACTTTTGGCAGCTCTGTTCAACAATAATTGAAGAAAGTGATTTATGACAATGTTGAAAACAAACCTGAATCCATTCAGTGGATGCCATAACTTCCTGTCCATCCATATCTGCTGTTATCTTTTTGTCTTAATTTTTGTTTTTAGTTTTTGAATTCAGTGCAGTTGATGCAGTTGCGTCAGCTTGAGCACATGAGTGGGATAAATGTTCAGCTCTGCTCACACTGGCCATTTGAAAAGGATCACTTCTTACACATCCATTGAATGGCCAGTAGGTGGCCTCTTCAAGTCAGGCAGACACTTGAAAGGAGGAAAAAAGGTGTTTCGCCTCAGCGTGTCATCTGGACTCTCTAAAGGCGTCTTCAGTTTGCTCCGAGGTAGATCACAACAGATTAAGTGAATGTGAGTTGGCACAAGTGTCTGGATTCACTTAGGAGATGTTCACTGGATTAATGCACTTTAAGTAACTTAACCTAAGAGGACTGCAGTGAACTCTCTCACTTTACAGGTGTCGAGTGTTTGCAGACTAACACACATACACACAAACTATTCCGAAGCCTTACCAACCATCAGGAATAAAAGACCAATGGAATACTTGTATAGTAAAAGATCCCTAACCTTAAAAACTCTTTAAAAAAATACCTGGACACTGGGAACATGTTTCCAAAAATACAAATACAAAACTGGTTTAGTCCATAGGAGACAGTATGAGACAGGCAGAAGTTTCAAAAAATGCTATATCTAAGGTCAAAAATAGGATAATAATAATAATAATGTGTGTGTGTGTATACATATACATATACATATACACATACATGTGTGTGTATATATACTGTAAATATATATATATACATATAAATAAATACACAGGGAGGGAAGACACAACAAGACACAGGTGCAAGTCATTAGCAATCACACGAGCGTAAAACATGACAGGATGTGGGGAATGAAAATAGACTACCAAAATAAAACAGGAAATAACCAAAAGACCCAAAAACCAACAGAAACAAACCATGGTTTTGTTGACACAAGAGTGTTCTGAAAGGCACAGTGGATTATTAAAAGACAGCGTCTAACATGAAAAAACATTTTTTTAATCCCCGTATGTGACTTCGAATGAACACTAACGTAAAGTAGATTAACGACGTTGATGAAAACTCACCCCATAAGAAGATAGAAGGTTAATACGAGGTTCTGGGTGCTTTATTTTCATCGCTGGCGTCATGTCGTCATCTCAGGAGGTGTCCAATTATTCTCAGGTCCTCCGCTGAATAATAATCCATCAGTTTGTGTATAAACTCTGGAGAAAGTCCGCTATCTTAAATGCTAATGCGTTAGCATAAAGTCAGCTAGCTTAAATGCTAACGCGTTAGCATAACATGAGATCGGCTACGGCATGACCAGAAGCCTCTGTCTTCGTTGCCACGGTTTAGTTCTTCTGCAATGTGTTTTTCTTGTCCATCTTCATTCAACAGTGAAAACACACGCAGCTTCTCGAAGCAGCAGTAACAGTGAGGAGCGCAGCAGCTGCAGCTGCATATTAAGTAGCCATGTGTTTCCTCTGTGACAAGCAGCTGATTGGCCGAAAAAAACCCAACCCTAATTCAAATACAATGTTTATGGCGTTAAGACCCACAATACTATGATTTGAAGCATGTAGTGGCTTCTTGGAAACTTCAACTTGCATAATTTGGAAAAAAAACAAAACTTGTTGATACTTTTACAGTGGCGGGTCACTATTGTTTCATTGTCATATTTTCCTTTTTTTTTATAGTAAAAACAATATACTGTATGAAACAATAACCTATAATGAATACATTATAGGTTGACCCTATATATATAGTATATATGTATATATATATATATATATATATACTATATATATACTAATATATATATAGTATTAAGACAATTCACAGGTCACTGTCTGCAGGACAAGTCTCTGACTCAGACGTGATGTCATCCAGTGCGGCCATCCATCACTCCGTCGTTCATCAGAAAGCCGGACGTGTCTACCTGGTTCAGGAAGAAGAGCCGGAGAGAAGACGTGCAGTCAGCGCAGAGCAATCTGTGATGAGGACAGGGACATCAGTGCTGATGTTGGCCTCGTACAGGAACCAATCTCTTCATGTTTTTGTGCGTCCTGCTCTGCTCACCACGGCCTTGGACGTCACAAATAGCACACACAAAGGTGAGGGATACACACGTTTAGTCTTGTATAAAGTGGTTACTTCAGTAAAAGTACAAGTATGTTACCAGAAAATGACTTTGGTAGAAGTTGAAGTAATATTACTTAAGTAAAAATCTTAAAGTATATGATATTTACTGTACATAAGTATCAAAAGTAATTTTCTGATATAAAATGTACTTAAATTTGAGTAAAGGTATTAAAAAAAATGAGGAGTAAGGATTGAGCAGTGGTCTTTCAACTGGATAAAAAAAAAATCTGTGGCATTTTGTTATATTTTCATTGTGATCTCTTCACAGACGAGCTCTTCGCCTTCTTCTCCTTCCTACAAGACCTCTTCTCCTCCGAGTTCATCTTCATCCCTGGCAAATTGTCCGAGGTAATGTACAGTATATAGTACATTACATGTGGATGATGGCTCCTTGAATTACTTGCAGACCCTGGCATTGTTGTTACTGATATTCTGTCTGTCCCTCAATCAATCAGGACTTTGAGGAGGCGTGCTCTCTCTTGAAGAAATGTGGTGCGGTCCACATCGACCAACAGGAAGTGACCCTTTCCCATATGGGACGCGAGACGCTGTCCTTCCTGAAGGCTCTAATACAACCCTTCATAGACTCCTATCAGGTTTGGCATCTCCCGTCATGGTGCACAGACATGAAATCTCTCAATTCCTGTGTTTTTGGATGGTTTATTGAAATTTGTTTCAGGTCAACAAAAAAATTGAATAATAGATTTAAGTTTTATGTTGGGTGTTTTGTAATTTGTATGTAATTTATATGGACAAAAGGGTAAAACAACTACTACTATATTCTCAGTAATTGACATAAACAACATGAATAGAAGAAGAAGAATATATTAACTGCTCTGATTGATTGTGTTTTTATGTCCAGATGATGTTCAGGTACTTTTGTGAACAAGGAGCTCAGGTGATCACAGAGAAACAGTTCCTACCTGCTGTGAGAACCCTGGCTACAAAGCTCCTTCTCTCAGGTAAAACAGAACGTGTGAAAACCTCCTCCACTTGTTCACAAAAATAATTGTTGTTTTTTGTGTGTGTTGTGCGCAGGTGAGCTTCACACCTATGAAGCCCTTTCATCGGACACGCAGAAAAACGTTTTGTCGGCTCTGCAGAGACTGGAGGCTGTGACAAAGATGAGGTTGGAGTGACGAGATTAGTTCCTGCAAAGCTGTTGCGGTTTTAAGCCGTGGTGGTTCAGAAGCTGTTTGCATTCGTACTGTTTGATTCTCCCGTTTTCTGATCACAGGTCCATGCAGTGTGAGTACAAAGTGAACAAACCTGCTGTGAGAAGAATTGCTGATATACTTTGTAAGTCTGTGCATTTTTTTAAAAAAGTTAAGTGAATTTCATTTAAAAAGGTTTTGCATTAGAATATTTTAATCTACTTTGTTGTGGCTTAAAAACACATTTTATGTTAATTTGCCACTATAACAAACAGCTGCCTGAGGGAAATTTATTTTTCTCTAGCTGGGAAAATCCCTGTCCAGATGCTTCGGACTCCACCTGATGCCAGACTTTAGTCTCCACTGGAACGGATCCAACTTCACAATCGGCCCACAGTCCTGTTTACCCACACTTGACCTTTTCCTCTATTCCCTCTGTGCATGTTCTTTCTTCCTCCTCCTCCTCCTCTTTACGCTGTGCCTTTATATGCAGCCATGAGTAGTAGATCCACACCTGATCTCTGACTTTATCCTGAACCTGGCTGCTTTCCCCTCTCACATATTCAGTACTTCCAGCTCTCAGAAACCCGAATCATGTCAGGATAACTGAAAATTATATTTTTTAAATCACAATTAGTTATTCAGGAAAGAAAGTTGATAAACAAAGATGTTTAACTGTGCTTCTCTGTAGGACTGAAGCATTGCTGTGATTATGATACTAAACTATACATTTTAATAAATAACTTAATGTGATTGTTCCGGTTTTTGAGGTCTGGGTGTAAAAGGCTCTTATGCGGAGTCAAGTGGGTTACATACATACGACAGTGTTCACTGTCAGACAGGGATTTGAGGACTTGAGACTACTGTTGATAAAAGACTCGACTTAACTTAGACTTGTATAAAACGACTCGAAATGACTTGACTTATGGAATATTTAAATCTTCTCAAATAGTGAGTGGTTACAAAACGTTTTTGAAGACACTGGGTGTCTGCTTTTGCGGCCTTGCTTACAAACCTGGCAACCAAGCAACATTAACACCACCACATTAAATTTCATTCAATACTTCAAATCCTGCAAAGGAAGGTAAGACAGGAAGTCACTTAACTGCTATCTGAAGCTAACGCTAGTTAACTTCTTGGTGGGTCAAAAGCTGGTTATGATAAGTGCGCGACACCTGCCATTTTTTATATATTGTATATTTTATATGTATACCATTTGGAATGCATTTCCATGGTTTAATGTAAGCCTAATATCAGTATTCTTTACATTTTAGGCTCTGCAGTTTTATTTATTTTCATTTTTCATTGTTAATTATACCGGTGTTTTTTTTATATATATATATATAAGCAATTAAGTTGTATGGGACCATGAAGCAGTCCTTACATTGTATGGGTAATACAGTGTTTCTGTTACAGATAAAACTCTTAGCAGTTCAAGCTGACTTGATGTATATATACATACATAAAAATGTATATATATAAATATTTAAAGCATATTTAAATGTGGAATATATGGGAAATCATCTTCATCTTCTATATTCATATGACTTGACTTCAGATCTGCTTGAGACTTGGAGGTTAAGACTTAAGACTTTCTGGTGTATAACAATAGTGACAGCATCAAAACAACATGTAAATCGTGTTTTGGTTCTTCGGTCCCTAAACATCTCCACTTAAAAAACCTAAACTATTCCTTTATTGGTTATATTTTAAACATTAATATACTTACACTTTTTTATTGATTGACTTGACTGACCAAATAAGTGCCGTTATAATGTGTAATAAAAACACATTGAATCTGCATTCATTCAATAGTTTGTGACATGTTTATTTTTACCTCTGTGCAACTCAACACATGTAAAACAAGAGTAACAAAATGCACCATAGCTTTTTTAAATTTACGTATCATTTCTCCTCTTATTCTGTTTTAATTATTCGCTCTGCAACCGTGAATTAACCCAGATTAGCCAATACATTTCAATCTCAATTTGGTATTGGTCCGATACAAAGGAACCCTACATATCAGATAAAAGTTCATGAAGCACAAGCAGTAAAGAGAAGCTGTTTGTGAGAATGTGAGTAGCCTGTTTTTTTTTTTTTTTTAGGAAAAATCAAGTGTAATTTTGTCTGTAAACAGGTTTTGAATTTACTGAATGTGGCTGGATGGTAAATGCATCAGCATAACATCATTATTTTACACTCTGCATTCACAGAGAGCTGCTTTGCATTTCTGCATATTGTTTCATTCATTCATTCATTCATCAAGGGTTTGAATCAGTGTTACATTCCTCACATACTGATCACATACTTGATCACAGGAGTTTGTCTCCATTTGTGTGTCATTAAATTCTTTGAGTGCCGAGTTGTGCATGTGTTGGTACATGAGTTTCTATGGTTACCTTTGTCTTTCAACTGAACTGGAAAGTGTCAGTGGACACAAAGACAAGGAAAGTGTCACCTGGGCCCTAGTAGTGTAAAATATGTAAATTATTGGACTAATATCTGTATCAGTTGGGTTTAAATATTCGTATTGGACACCAAAAACGTGGTATAGAGCCATCCCATCCATCAGCTCTCAGCCTGCTCCTGTAAACCCCTCAGCAGTAAGAAGGCCTCTTATGTGCCAATTAACAGGTGAATTGCTTTACATTGACGTGGAGATTATCTGTACACTGGCGGCGCGTCGACCTTGATGCGTAAAGCGCTGACTGGGTCTTGGCAAAACACAGAGATGTATTCCAACACTTTGGAGCTGAGCTTTTTCTCGCTCTCTCTGGCTCTGTGTCGCTCTCGGTCCCATCTCTCCCTCTCGCCGTTCATCTGGGAGAACAGGTTGACCTGGATGGTGCGCAGGGTCTCTGCAACTATGTAGAAATATCCCTGCAGCGCGTGACAAAAGGCGGCGCCTAAACTCAGCGCGGCGCCCGTCAGGTTGGGCACCGTCTCGCACACGACACACAAGCCCTCCAGCGCGTGCAGCATGGCTCTCTTGTCCGGAGACTGCTGACCGTGGGGGTGGCCGTGGGAGGTGCTTGGTTGCTGGGCATGGTTGATCAGGTACCTCACGCTGTCGGTGAAGTGGGCGGCGGCGCGGCGCAGTGGGAGCAGAGCCAGGTACAGGTGACAAGCCGCTTTAGTCAGAGCATGGAAGAGCAGCCGCAGCTCAAGCACGGCGTTGCCTGGGGATAAGAGGGCAACGGGGTCAAGTGGAGTCGAATTTAACACTGTGGCTAATGTCAGCAACACTATCAAACAGCGTCTGCTACTGGATTAAAGTCTGTTCTCCATTCACGTGGGCGGAAGTCATCACCTGGGCACACTAAGCGAGTGACACGGTGCGTAATTACGCGTCTGAGCTGCACGGTATCCACCCTATTATTAAACAGAGACATGTTTCGTTTCTCTGGAAGAGGAATTCACAAATCTCAGGATCATGACCTGAAGAGATTATGAGCACACGGACAAGTAGTGTTAACTAAAAGCAAACTAAAAGAAGAAAGAATTTAAATATTTGAATATAAGACATTTAAGAGCCAAATGTTAAAGTTTTGTGTATATGTATATATATATACGTATATATTGTTTTATGTATATATGTATGTATGTATATATATATATATATATATATATATATATATATATATATATACACACATATATACATATATGTATATATATATATATATACACACACATATATACATATATGTATACATATATGTATATATATACACACACATATATATATATATACATACATAAAAAAGGTAAACTTCCAAACGTTTTGTGGGTGATATGTTTCTGGTCTAAGTCACTGATAAACTGTGCGTAAAATAAGAACAATGTCTAAAATACCCACTGCGCAATGGAACATAAACATAATTTGTATAACATTTTGTCTTACCGTCTATAAAGCAGAAAATCCAGAGCAGGAAAAGACTCACTACCAACCAACTACACCAATCCATGTAGTCTCCCAGTGTGTGTGTGTCCTGTCCTGGACCAGGCAACAACAAGCGAGGCAGCGGTGAAATCCCTGCGTTACGTCCTGACAAAGACTTGTCCATCTGCCTTTACGCACTTAATACCTAAGAGAGTCTCATTCTCGTCCGCAGGTGTCAGGACTGTTATAGCCTGTGCGGAAACACCTTGGAAGTGCGCACGGGGCGTCACCACTCGCAGTAAAAGCAGAACTCACTGCACTCTTTGTAGCAGCAGATTTTTCAGGCCCGACGAAACTCGTCAGAGAGAGACACGAACCGAGAAAGCACACGGTTTCATTGGGAGCAATTCGTAAAAAAGGAGCAAATATTCAGACAAAGAAAGGCTTTGGAAATTATAATAAAAAAAAAATCGCTTAATCTAAATAAAGTTGCCACAATTAATTGATTATTAATCGGTTACTATCATCAACTTTTTTGATTATCAATTAATCGGAAAATCACACACTCAGTGTGAAGAAATAAAAAAGAAACTGAACTGTATCTGTGTCCAGCTTTGAGTAAGAAGTAATTTCTTTGTTTTAAAAAGATAAAACAGTCGTGAAAATTGAGCATTCACTAATATATAACCCATGAATATAATGAAATAAATTAACACTTGTTTATACATTTTTTTAGGAGCGAGTAAACAATTAGAAGGATTATCAGTGGTGCTTAATTTAAAATATACTCTATGCATTAACTTTGTACGGATCAAATGTAGTGATTCATTAAATCCATTTTGAATTAAATTTGAAATAATAAAACTTTTTTTTAATCAAATTAAACTCCCACACACATTCTTGCGTTTCTTGTATTTCCACAGTTGTGTAATGTAAAATTGATCATAAATATAAGATTATTTGAAGTTCAATTAAAGAAAAACTTCATTCATCTTTTAAAAGTCCTTTCATGGCCAAATTGCAGTACCACCACAGCTCACTAGGAGGAGCCGGTACACTCTTTGGGAATCATTGCAGTACAGTCTGAATGCACAGTGCTGGAATCTAAGGTGATCATATTTTGATATATATGGTCCACATGCTGTTGTTATCCTCACTGATATTTTGACTTCAGAAAATAAATGCATGGTAAAGGATCAGGTAAGAATAAACCAACCAACCAACAAATCCCCTATGAGGTGCTGCACATGAAATTACTGATAGGATCTGATTCAGTGACAAAGCAAAGCAGTGAGATGATGAGGGTGATGTATAAACAAACACGTGATATCTTTAAGAAATAAGACTAAGCAAAGGGATGAAAACCAAATCAGAGATCAAAAGGTCACAGCACAGCACGGCGCAGGAGCATCCTGAGAAAAAGCCCCTGAGGCTGTCACATTATTTCAGAGAAGCACAAGAAAAAGCACAGAGAGGAAGGGAGATGCCATCTTCACACCGATAACCTGCATCATGACAAATAATCTCCATAACCCTCTGTGACAACACTGTGCAAAATCTACAGAGTGAATAACCATGTGCTTCTAGAGCTGCATCCACAGCGGGTAACATTCAGCGATATAAACCAGGAGGTATTTAATAGTTTGTTTGACAATCGTGAAATTCCAGCTGAACGTCATGTATAATCTCTTAAAGTGGAACTGTGTGCTCTGCAGACTGTTACAGTGGCAAGTTAACACAGAAGTACAGGAGTGCTACTGTATCTGGAAACACTAAAGTCGACGAGCACCAGTTCAAATGTAAGGGCAGGAAAAAGGCCCTGAGCCACAGTCAGGCTGCAGACGAGACACAACCTCTCACACCTCCTAACCCTAACCCTGCAGGCAAGAGAAAATCCAAACCATTGCTGTCAATGGAGAAGGGAGTTGTGTGAATAGTAGCTTATCACTCAACTGTGTGGTTTTTGTGACATTCTCCTACTTACATTGCATTTTAACACAACATATGTGTGTTGTCATTGAGGAGATGAGAGGTTTTGAGCCACAGGCTGTCACAGAGCTGAAGAGGAAGAGGAGGAGGAGGAGGAGAGAGGCAGCTGGACAGAGCACTTGTGACTAAGCCACTGCAGAGTGTTCATCCTCTCAGTGAGTCTGTGACACCTGAGGCCAGCACATCGGTGAAGGCCTCCTGCAAGATGGTCACGGGAAAAACAACACGGACTGCACTGCAGAGCTTTGATAGTTTTGCATGCCTTATATTGATATTTGTTTTTATATATATATAAAGTGTTATATATAAAGATCTGGCTCCTGCTCCTTTAATAGAGTTCACATTATTACGTCCAAGACTATGGGGGAACAGCTGAGGCCACCAACAGACATGACCAAGTGACTCAGTGTACGTGCCAACTTTGGCACTGTCCGTGTCAACTAAACAAATAAATACTCATACTCATAAAAAAAAGTAATTTCTTTCACTCAATACCACACAGTATGTGACCCCACCAGTTCCACTTACCTATTTATTTAACCCAAATCTTCCCCTCTAATCAATTCTAACGAGCTCACAGCACCACACCTTCACAGGCATTCAGAAAACCAGGAAGAAAAAGTCTTACTCTATGTACATTTTATTATATTCATGCCATTTTCAGGATTTCATGGCACTCTTGCGTACACCATAAGGGTAACCTCTGACATTACATCGTAACAGTAGTGTGCAACATGGGAATGTTTAAAGTGTAAAGTGTGTAAAGTGTATGAGTATACATGTGGCAGGGCGAACGCATGTTGGAAAAGCCGCATTCCCTCGTTTAGATTGAATTAGAATACAGATTTTGCATGTGTGATATAAAAATAATGCAATTTTGTATAGGAAAATGACTTGGTTGCATTTTAAGGCTATTAAACATTCAAGTATTGGCAATTATAATCAGGTTTTGTTTTGCTGATTTGTTTGCAGTAAAATTCCCTTTCCCACAATAAGTGACTACCTCTGAGGACATTTCACTTGCAAAGTCCCTTTAACTGTGTCAGTTTGAGGTCATTTAAAATGAGTCTGCATGGCTCAAGGCGAGAGCAAGGCAGTGATGGTAAAAAATCAGTTTTTCATTGCAATGCTCTCCCAGCTACAAACAGGCACTTTTTTTAGGCCGTTAGGTTGAAAATGTCTTTGGTTGATAACAATAAAAACGAATGTCTGTGCCTGAGGGACGGAGGGAGCGTTAATCCGTCCGCTCGTCCTCATTTAGTTGGCTCATACAGCTGCAGGTCTAGTTTGACCCACACTTCTCCAGTGGGGACTTCGTGCAGTAGGAGGCGTCGATTTGCGGCACCTTTGCTCTCCATCTCTTTTTTGATGGTTGCCACGGGAACTTCGGTCCGTCCAAGGAAATCTGGAGAGGCAGAAAAAACGTCATTATTGTTTTTATTGTAAAATACAGACACCACTTTAAAAAGGAAGTCTGGAAATTCCTAAACGGGCCACTAAGTTTAAAAATATGGGCGTGGAAGTACAGGCCTCTTTGCCTAGTTTCATGATGACTACAATGTAATCCACCCTCTTATTGTAAGTTTGACATTACTGAGGCACTAGTGTCACTCATTTCATCGAGACTTGAGCTAGAGCTGAATTACAATCATTCTGGCCATAATTTGAGCCATTCATTGGCAAAAATAAACACTTTTAATAGACATAAACACAGAATGATGCAGCTGCACCATAAACATCTTAAAGTACCAAAATCTGGTAACAATGTGATATAGAATAATCTAACAGTTACAGTGATGGCAAATAAGAGACTGCAGCATAAATAAAAACCAAAAAGAGGCGTTTGTTCCTTTAAAAAATCAACCTGGCATCAAACCAGTGACTGTGTGTGTCCCCTTCATTCTGTACTGGCTGGACAAATTTGACCAAAAGCTGTAAAATCAGCTCTGTGAGTGTGTCCACTGACCATCTGGTGAGAACTGGTCTTTCTCAAACACAGTGATGCACAGGACGTCCTGGTAGAGGTCTTTGACGAAGAACTGACAGTTGAAGTTCCACTTGGGGTTCAGCGTGTCGCTGACGGGCCGCGAGGTGTAGCACTGAGCCCCCATCGTCAGCTCACAGTAGGGGTTACTCTTACCTGGTCAGAACACATTTAGGCAGGTTTAAATGAACTGGCCGCACACGTTTCCATACGTGCAAGAGGAAGTGCACCAGTGAACATGGCCTCACCGTTGGGTTTACAGGCCTTGAGCTCTTGAGCTTCAGTGACAGTCACCAGCAGTCGGCCGATGCCGCTGCTTTTCAGAGAGCGCGCTACAGAGAAAAAACGACATCACCAAGCGTTTAGATACAGGAACAAAAAACACACATCAGCTTTTGTCTGTTTGTGAAGGATGTGTGGATAACATACAATTTGGTAGGAGACAGGGACAGCAGTAGGGGGACAGCCTGTATTAAAACAGCAGCTCTCTGTGCACTACTGCCACTTTAAATCTGTTACCACCTGTTATCACCTGTTATTATGTGTTATTGCCACTTTAATCTGCTATAGTATGTGCCTTAAGATTATCTTATTTATTAAATGTGATCTTATTTTTACACTGCCTTATGTTTCATTTAAAGGAGCTGTATGCAAGAAATCTATTGTATGAAGTCATACAATGACCTTGACACATCATCAGAGATTAATAAAACATAAATAAATAAATAAAACAAATTCGGTAAATGTTGTGATCCCGGTTTCAAACTCTTTGAAAAGTTACCTTGATAAGCCTTCTCTCTCTTTTTCTTCTCCGTTTCTATAAAAAGTTCCGATGCTGCTTTAATCTTCTGAACCCACGTTGCCCTGTGAAAGTAAAACAAGCGAACGAGTGAATACTCGACACAGAATGATTACAATAATCAGGGAGTTTGCTGACATGTATGCAGATGTACGTGTGTGTGTGTGCGTGGACCTCTCGTTTAAGGTCTCAGTTCTGAGTGTATAGACACGATCGATGTGCGAGACGTGGAAGAGCGGCTCATCGCTGGACGGGTCGGGAGGCGTTTTCACCAGAACCTCATTCAGAAACAGTGGCTACACAGAGGAAAACACACGCCGGTGAATATCACGACGCTCAGGAGAGGAGAATGATTGGAAATGAAATCTATAAAAAGGTCTCGTCTTACTGTTTTGTACATCTTCAGTTGGATGCTGGTCTTGGGGCTGAAGAGCTTGTCCGGTCCTGAGGAGGAGAAGGGCTTAGCGCTGTGCGTCAGGAGGAGGAAATCATTGAAGAGGAAAGCCCACAGCTCCCTGCTGCTTTTGGTCTTGTGCAGCCGACCACTGCGGAGCAGCTTGCGAGGCCCGAGGCAGTTAGTCAGCGAGTTGAACACCAAGTGCTGAAAGAGAGATACAGGGGGAGACGGTGAGGACATGAGGAGGAGAGATGGAGGGAGGGAGGAAAGCCAGAACAACAGAGCAGGGCTGTTTAATTCATTGATTTCATTATTCTATGTTTTATGCTAATTCAAGTTCTCATATCCTTGTATTGGAGATTAGATGTTTCGGTGGTATCATTTGTTTCATCACATTTTAAATCCATGACATAGTGATTTTTGAAAGGAAGTTTGAATTAAATTAAAGAATCAGTCAAATCTCAAATATCTGTCAAAACAAGTACAATTTGATATTTTCTTGAAATCTTTAAGCACTACAGTAGTGTGTTTTTTTGGAAAAGTTGTACTGCAACCTCTACTAACATGATTCATCCTGTCTGAGTCAAAGTCAAGGTCAAACCGTATTTACATAGCACATTTAAAAACAACCCTTGTTGCCCAAATGCTGCACATGCTTCAAATAGATTCAAATACAATGAACTATAATAAAGTCAAAAGCTCAATGATAAATGTGTTTACCTCTATAGCGCCCTCACACTGCACGTGGCTCTGAATCCACTCCAGCCGGTCAGAGTTCTCCTTCTCCCTGACGCCCTCATTGACCTGGGAACACAGCTCCTCCGCTCGCTCCAGTGCCTCTCTCAGTGGCCCGCGGTCTGCATGGCCATCGGGCGTGTGCTCCAGGATCTGAGAGACAGGAAGGTAAAAGGCGAGGGTGATTCGAGACAAAAAAGGACAAAAAAGTGGCATCGGGGATTATTGGAACAGACGTACGTTCTTGATAATCAGGGGATAGCGTGTGATCCTCTGCATGGGCTTGAGGAGGAAGCTGGACAGTGGCATTCCTTTACAGCGGTAGTTAGTGGCGATCTTCTGCTCAAAAAAAGACAGCAAGCCTTAAACATTTACGTTATAGTTCGTCTTGCAGAGACGCGTGTGTGTGTGTGTGTGTGTCCTCCGCATGCTTAGTACCTTGAGGAAGTCTTTGAAGTCGGGCTGGTTGTTGGTTTTACTCTGCAGCAGGGCGGCGGCGTTGAGCTGACACGAGCAGAAGCGGATGTAGGGCTGCATGTGCGCAAGCTCCGATGCCAGCAGGTCTCCTATGAGCTGCACCGGCATGTTCTCTCCTCCCGTCTTTTTCCGCACGCGCAGCGCCCTGAGACACAAGTGGCAGATGAAACACCACAATTTAGACTTTAGTTCCATCTTCAGGGACACACGCCACTGTCTGTGGTGGTCGGAGCACATTTTGTTTCAAAAATATTCACTGCGAGGATATGTTGACAGTCCAGTCCTCGCAACTTCAAAGTGCCTTTAGAGGGTTGAGACATTGTGATCCACAGACGACGGAGTCACAGGCTGTGGATGTGCAGTGTAGCTGACAATAGGTTTTGGTTTTCTCCTTATGTTACGATTCGGTTTCACTGTTAATCTTCAACAATCTTATTTTTTTCTTCACCTCCCATGTCTGAACTCGCTGGGGAGAGGACGTGCTCTAGTGATATCTCGTGTCTTTTCAGACTGGTTTCAGTAGTTGGCAACAACCTCAAATGACAACCCAAAATGTCATTTACCTGTGGACAGGCCCTTATTTAAGAAATCTAAAATATAAATTAATTATTTCTATTACCTGCACTATTCTGAATTTTGCTTTGTAGAGAGTGCATCATGTTTCATTGAGTGTGTGGTACCTACTTAAGAAGTTTAGTATTGCACATTATCAGCTCCCGCCAGTTAACGAAGATAACAGCCATCTCTGCATCTGTGAGACGTCCTGACTCAGACATGGGCCTGTAGAACACCTGAGATAGAGACACACACACAAGTAAGTAGGAAAACAATATCAGAAATATTCTTAATCTGATTTCATCCCTGAGTCTGTACCTCTAGAACCAGCTCCAGATCCTCCACATACGTCTCCTCAGTCTGGATGAGCTCATGGATGTAACCCTGCCTCTTCCTCTCCTGAGGAGTCATGGTGTCCAACGTCATCAGGTTGGCACACCCTGTAGCATGCACACACACACACACGCACGCACACACATGCACGCGCCCAAGCAAACAAACACATGCAGACGTGCATGCGTCCCATGCATGCACAAACCACACAGGCAGCATATTATGCACACAGTGAGTCACGAGCGCACACGAAACACGGCACACGTCCTCGGCATGTTAAAATCTCGTTTTTATTATTGTCAGTTCTGTGAGATTTTATTTACATTTAATGCACAGACAAGAGTGAGGCACATCGTAGTGGCGGTGCATGGGTTGATATCGGACGGACCGGGCAATGCTAATGCTAACAACAATGCTACCATGGACAGTGGATTAGAGAGAGAGAGAGAGAGATGAAGCACCTTTCATGGTGGAGTGCTCACTCCGAATGGTTGCATAGGTGTGACTAAATAAAGTAGCTAATGCTTGAGTTGACGGAGCAGTGGAAGACTTGGGTGGTGGTTCAAGTCTTGGAGGTTTAAACTTGGCAAATGTTATTAAGTAGGGCTGAACGATTTGGACTAAATAGCTAATTATGACTATTTTGACTGACATTACTCTCGATTCAGACGATGAGAGAGGGCATACTAGTTTATACATAATTATTCTCAGTTTAATTTGAATAACATATTTAAATTGATTACTGTGATATTTGTGCAGATCTGTGAGAAACAAAGATGTTTTCTTCAGTCGTGTAGAATATGACGTGTACAGGCCAGGCCAATATTTAATCTAAAAATGGCCTTAAGATATGTTATTTATTGATTTCTGGCTTTAAACATGTTTGGCTTTAAAGGGATAGGTAGGATTTTTTGAACGTGAAGTTGTATGACACAGACCACCAGGGGTAGAGTGGATGCGACGTTGTTAGATCATTCGGTTCAGAGCCGAGAAAAGTAGTTTGGGACACAAAACTGACGGGTTTCAAACCACAAACATGCATGCATGCATATGTTATGTTAATATGTTGGAGCAATAAAACCCCTGCCCATCAGTATGTTAAAATCCAACGGGTTATCTTTATGAACCAGAGTACACACAGAGAGAGAAAGAGAAGCAATCTCTCTCTTGGAGCTACTTTCCTCGGCTCCGAACCGAAGCCTCGTTAAATGATTTAACAACGTTGCATCCACTCTACTCCTGGGGTCTGTGTCATATAACTTAATTCATTCCAAAATCTGAACTATCCCTTTAAGAAACAATGCGCCTCCTGCGTCGGTGAATTGTTCAGCCCTATTACTAAGACGTAAATGTCAGCAGTGTGGTGTCATTTCCTCTGAATCGACTCTTAACGGTTGTTCCTTTGCTGGTGATGTCACAGTTCAGTTACAGGATGAGACTCTTTTTTTTTTTTTAAATACTCAATTGAAATATGTGACGGTAACACAATCAGTATTAGTTCGAGCGATGTGTCAGCAAGCAGCACTTAAGTTTACTGGTGGTTTAAGCAACAGTGAGTTTTCACATTGGTCCATTTTCGTAAGGTTTCATGTTGTTAGTGCAAGACTGAGCGACCCTGTTATAAAACCTTATCGTATGGATTCAAAGCTTTAATTTAGAACGCTAAATGACGTCATTATGATGTCATTTACAATGAGGTTTCATAATGACGTGTAACCAAACAGCATCGGATCCATATTTCCACTCATTTTAAACAAAACCACACTGTCCATACGCATGTATCGGAGGGACAAAGGCTTTTAAAAGTCAAGTCTAGCTGCCTCTCCCTCGCTCTCTTGGTTAATTAGTTATTTCGAGAACCATCGAGGGAAACACAGGCGAGGAGAGAGCGAGGGGGTAAGGGCGAGGAAGTATTTTGGGGTGTTAAAAGAACAGATAAGAGAAGTAAAATAAATGAATTAAGAAAAGCACAGAACACCACAGTCCTAAACAAGTGTGATGAAAAGCGCAGAGCTGGGCTCTTCCTGCTGGCAGCTGGACTTCCTGTTGCGACAGGGCAATTCGGGTTGGCTCAGACAGAGGGGGTGAGGAAGAGGAAGAAGAGGAAGAAGAGGAGGAGTAGGAGGAGGAGAAGGAGGAGAAGAAAGGAAAGCCAGCATTACTGTCCTACAGAGGAAAGAAAAAACAGATGAGGTGGAGGCGCGGGAGAGGGAGGTGAGTGAGATGAAGGAGAGATGAAGAGACATTAATATAGTTTGAATATTAATGCCAGACACTTAACATGCAGGTGCATTAATAATGCATCTCTGGAAATGTAAATGTTATTGCTAGTCATATCAGCCGGAGCGTGATGGTCAATTGTTACATTTCATTTCTGTAATGAAGCGCAGACCGTGTGTGTACTGGGGTGTGTATAAGTCATGTTCAGTGGATTTTTAAAAGTTCACTAGGGTTCGTCTACGTTCGCTTTAAAGGAATACTTCACCGATTTGCATTTAGCTTTGTGTTAGTAGAATAGGCGTAGTATTTTTGAAAAACTGTGCTTCCTAACCTCAGTTTCCCCCTGAGTCGAGAAATATCTTCATTCTTTTCTTTGTTACGTGCCCACCAGTGACACCTGGTCCTGTTAGCGAAACTGTTAGCAAAGATGTTGGACATTGTTTACATTCTGGGAATGAGGTCCCGTCCCCCTACGAGTGTTAGCGTAACTGTTAGCAAAGATGTTGGACACTGTTTACATTCTGGGAATGAGGTCCTGTCCCCTACAGTGTTAAGCAACTGTTAGCAAAGATGTTGGACACTGTTTATATTCTGGGAATGAGGTCCTGTCCTCCTATGAGTGTTAGCGTAACTGTTAGCAAAGATGGCGGACACTGTTTACATTCTGGGAATGAGGTCCTGTCCCGCTTTGTACCCACCAGTGACACTTGGTCCTGTTAGCATAACTGTTAGCAAAGATGGAAGACATTGTTTACATTCTGGGAATGAGGTCCCGTCCCCCTACGAGTGGGTCTAAAAAGTGCGGAGTTAGCGTTGCAGGGCACGTAATAAAAAAAAGAATAAGATATTGAAGATATTGACTCCGGGGAAACTGAGGATGTGAAGCACAATTTTTCAAAAACACTACCCCTATTCTAGTAATACAAAGCTAAATGCAAATCGGTGAAGTATTCCTTTAACAAATTCACACTATCATCATCATCATCATCATCCAGTGCACCCGCAGCTGTGAGAACATGCAAGCTTTGTAAACCATTTCAAACACACACCTCTTTCACCTTTTTTTTTTTTGTTGTGACTACAAACCCAAGTGGAATTACACGCATCCCAGTGTACTGTACACACACACATAATAGCACAATGTAGTGGATAAATAGATCATAATTCACACAGACAATGAAGCTTTGATTTGCAAAAATGTGACAGAATAAGTATTAGTTGTTGATGATCTGTGTCTTTAATTTATTTGCTGTAAACTGAGAAGTGTTTGAGTGAGGCCTTTATGTTCTAAAGGAGCCGTTTGTTTCCACTAAGTTTTACCACCATGTGTAGCCTAGAGTTAACAAATCAAACAGTGGCAGCAGGTAGGATTTTTCATGTTTTTACGATGCCTGAAGGCCACCGTAATTCGTCTTCGGGTGGCAATAAATAAATACTTGTGTAGAGTGTGAGGGAAAGGGTAATCAGATGGCTGCAATATGTAATTTCCCCCCTGGATGCCATTAATTTCTACACACTGTTCCTTTACATGGTGGCTTTGGGAAAATAGCTAGGTTAGAACAGAATATTTATTGTTAAATTAAATTAAATACATTTTAATGTATTTGTATTTTAATGTGGTATTTAATGAGGTGCATTTCACTGTATACCTTTAAGCGCTTGACTTTTAATTTAGAGGGTGGCGTCTTCATCGAACTCTGCAATCTCAAAAATGAAGACAATAGTCAAACAATTTCTTGACGTAAAAACGGATGATTAAAATCCCAATCTATTATGATTGCTTGGATTTGAGGGAGTGTTTATTTCGGTAGTTACCACAACCGACACCCACTATGAAGACTTGACAGCATATGGAAGGGATTAAGCCTAAGCCTAAGTGCAATGGGGTTTTTAGTTCACCAGTGATGCCACAGTGACTGACAAGAGACTGACACACCATTTCAAACTTACCCTCACTCTCTCCATGCTCTGACATGGATGAGGAATCTAGCAAACCTGGAGTGAGTCAAGTCAACCAATGAGATTCTCATTGATTTTGTCTCAAAAAAGAAAAAGACACAACACAAAGAATTGTCCCTCTGAGAAATCTTGTCGAGACCGAAACAAAACCTTGAGGTGTACTCACATTGCTGGCTGGGATCCGATTCTGTCGTCATCTTGACATAATTAGTGGGCAGCAGGCCTGTGACCCCGTTGGCTTCTCCCTTCCACCAGTCGGGGTTTGTCTTGTCCAGAACGTTGATCAGCTGACCCTTCGTGAAGCTCAGCTCGTCCCGAGTGGCGGCGGTGTAGCCGTACATCGCAATAACTTGGCACACTGAGAAATGAGAGGCACAGAAGTGTTGTTATTAAAGGCCCGACAGCAATGGGAACAGCAATAGATCTGTAAATAAATACAGACTGGAGGGTTTTTCTCATTATTTGTAAAACTGTGGGCGAGGATTTGTAGTCTCTATTAACGTTTTTTTTTTTAAAAAGTCATGTTTATATATTACTATAAGGGTAACTGCTTTGTGTTTGGTCATACATACTACATTTTATAAGGGAACACGTATTACTTATTTGAAATCTAGTTTTCAGAGGCTTGAGTTAATTGATATTACAGGATATTACAGCGTAATCCCTACTGGATTTTCTAAAAGCGCCATTGAGTGAAAACTCTGAGACTTTATATTGATTACAGTAGAAAAACTGCAACAGTAATTGGAGATTAAGTACCGACAATGCTGTTCAAGTGTGAAATCATAAAATGCCAAACACTCCACTTAGCAATTTTGTGGAAGAGGGAGTGAATGTGTCTATTGGTTAATCACTTTTTAGATACATGGAATTATTATTCGTAATTTAATGGCACTTGTTCCTAAGATAAAAAAAATCAAAGACTAGAATCACAGCGACAGTTATAAGTGGGGCTATCAGGTGAAGTATAACCTTGTATTATCTCTTATCAATCCATTTTCAATGATTCTTGAGTCTGGTGGTTAATTACAATAGCACAGGAATCCAGGAAAACTCGATGGATGTTGCTGACTCATCACAAACAGGGTGTCGTGTGCGCAGAGAGTGTCACTTATTACCGGGCAGAGGGGAGGGGGAGGACTTGTTGCACGTGGGACCCAGGAGCTTGACATGAGATGAATGAAACCAGCCTCTCTGCCGCTTCTTACCCCGAGCCTGGAGGGGGAAAACAGCGGGTGAGAGGAAATCAATCTCGAGAGTTGAATCGATTTTGTTTCCGGGCACAGTGCTGAATCTCTAAAATCTGACTAATGCAAATCATTTTAAAGCGAGAACATTTTCGTGTCGACAGCCTTCATATAGTCAGCCCAAAGCCTGAAGCCAAAAGACGAAATTTGCGGCCTCATCCTCTCTGATCGAGGTTTATGAAAACTGAACATGGCAGATCTGCTTTTGTGGTCATTATGTAATATACCAAAGTTGTGGAATCAATAAACGACGCTACTGAAATCTTAAAGGCTGAACTCTTCACCTCTCGCTGCTGACTTGACTCCAGCCATCTCATTATTGCACATTTAGAAAAGGCAATAATTAGTGCTATAAGTGCAGCCCCAGCAGAAAAGAAGCTCATGCTGTAGATGGATAAAACCTGTTTTAACTCCGGTAACCCTGTGTCCAATTCTCACCAGCTCTTTATTGATCAGCACATAATAACACATACTAACTACTTTCTACCAGTTATATACCATTTTTGAATACTTTGGTGATCGTTTTGTCACTAATTTACTATAGCGTGTGCTGTTAGTTTAACTCCTGACTCAGACAGTTGCTAGGGAAAAACCTCCCGCAACACCTTAGCCTGTATCCACAAGTATCCTCTCTGTGGACATCTCTGTGGTAGGAGGCTTTACAGCTTATGTTATGTTGTAAAGGAGAGCTTATTTGCTTTGAGAGATACTGTATCTTGCAATGTGATGCACGGTGTGTCTGATCCGGAGGAAAAGCACTTCCACAGTTTTCTCTGGAAGGTGTATATTTACTTAGGGATAGATGTGATAATACAATGTCTTGTGTACACTAGATCCATGTCGGATATGCGCAGGACAAAAATGACACAATTATGTGTGTGTAAGTACTACATATTCTATCAATATTTGCTTCCTAACTTATTAATGAAGCATCCCACACACATCTTGTCACAAAACTCAGGACATTACGTTCACAAGGTTCACTCATTAAGCCAAGGACTGCGGATATTTAAATATTTCTCACTAAAAATGCGCAGTGGATTTAAGAGAACTGGCGTAAGACGTAGTAACCATGGTTATATGACGCCAAGAGGTGCATTAGGTAGTTATAGGTGCTAATATTAATGTTATTTAAACACTGCCTTCCCCCCCCTCGTAAGTGACCTGCAGTTCTCCCAGCCACCAGCCGGTGGAGTTCTTGGCCAAGACCACGATCAGTTGCCCCGGGGACAGATGTAGCTGATATACAGTAGGGTTAGCGGTGGTGGTGAGCGCCTGGGCAATCTCTGAGAAGCAAACACACACACACACAGAGTCAGAGATGAAGTAAAGATCAAGACAATGATGAGTAATCACAGGGGGTGTGCGTGCACGCGTGTGTGTGACATGACTCACCAGGTTTCTTGATTGAAACTCCAGCTTTTGACGCCTAAATTAGTAAAGTGGTAGATAAGTGCATTATTCAACACCAAATGATTATTACAGGTTTCCAAACTTTCAATTATTATTATTAATAAACTGTTTTAAACTGAGGTGAGAAATGTATGGACAGTGCTGGTGACTGACCTCTGGCTCGACAGGCCGGACATAGTTGGAGGGGAACACCCCGGTCTGGTCCCCGATAGAGCCTCGCCACCACTCTCCTTCTCTCTCCGTCACCATGACAACATCCCCTTCAACAAATGTCAGGTCCCCCACCTCCGGGCTCTCATACGTGTACAAGGCCACATACTCTGGTCGACAGTAAATATGAGGATATAAGGCAGAGCCACGAACCACACCGAGTTATTTTGTGAGTGAGAGACAACTGTGACAGGTCAACAGATTATTATGATTAAATGGAATGATTTATTCCCATTTGATTTGACATTATACTTACCCTCTAGTGGAATTGAGTCGCCCGCGTCAGACGCGTCTACACTACAAACGGAACAAGACACAGTTGGTTAAGACCTACATTCAGCTATAGATATGTGCGTGTGTGCTAACGTGTGTGTGTGTGTGTGTGCGTGTGTGTGTGTGCATACTCTGTAATTCCGCCCGTCTCCAAAGTGACATAGTTTTGGGGGAACCATCCCTGCGTCCCGTTGAGTTGCCCCAGCCACCACTGGTCCCGCTGCTGCAGCACAGTGATGACGTCACCTTGTGAGAAGCTCAGCAGAGCGGTGACGGACTCACCGGAGCCGAGGCTGAGGTCTGTGTCCGAGGTGGCCGACCACGAGGAGACGGCACGGGCCACCGCACACGCCGAGGACTGAGGAGTGAGAGGAGAGGAGACGGCTTTCAACTGAGTAATGAATTCACATCAACTCTTTATTTTTATGTATTAGAAACAAGAAAGAAAGAACAAAATGGGGTCTAACATGACATGAGGGACTTTTCTAGATTACAATAATAGTCTTAGTTTGACTTGAAAGATTCTCAGAGAAGCAAAACCTCTGTCTTCATAGATTTAAAATCCGAAATAGCCCTCGTTGCAACAGGGCTGTGACTTCACCCAAATCTTAAAATCCACCATAACCTACAAATGCCAGAACCAACAAACACTGACATTATCTTTAGGGAGATGGAGATCAGTAAACGTCTGTGTGACCTGCAGAGAGAGAAAGAGAGAGAGGGGAACTCCCAAAAGACATAGGCTATAAATAGACAGCCATGCTGCTGCTGCTGCTGCTGCTGCAAGAGCATCTGCGTGTGTGTGTGTGTGTAGCCAGGCAAGACCTAGTTCTTTGGCCACCATATACTACAAACTTAACCCGCAGGCGTGAAACCATGAAAAGAATGTATGTAAAATGAATGACATGGAACCTTTTTCTTTTTAACAATATGATTTCAACTGAACAAGCCGCATGGTTATTTTGTCAGTACACAAGTATCTCAGAGATTGCCCCGGAAAACTGGCGCCACTGAGGATTTTTAACCTTTTCTTTCTTTCTTTCTTTCTTTTCCCCCCAACACTAGCTCAAGCCTCCTGTGCCTCTTTCATTGTGCTAATAATAAAAACCATGATAACAGATGAGTCCGACGATGCCCCTGAATAAATGATGGACTCTTCTTTTTTTTGAAAATGAATGCTAATCTCTAAAGTGACACAGCAAAAAAAAAGCCGTGTCTGTTTTTTTTTGTCCACGAGGAGCAAAGAAAATTATCTTGAAAATAACTAAATCTACTGCTGAGAGCACCGCTTTCTTTACCTGTAAAGCAACGGATTGGACAGGAGCAGCATTATCGCCCGTTCCCTCACCACCAGGGATTCTGAAAAAAAGGAGGAGAAAATAGATATGTTAATGACTGGAAAGCCTAAAACCTCTTTGTTGGGCGCTGTCGAGTGCTGTGTCTTCCTGTGTGCTACCTTGCGTGAAGCGGTGGCGGACAGGAGGTTTTCACAGGTGAAGAGGGGACCGTCTCAGAAGAGGAGTGTGCGGTACATTTCTCTGCATAACTCTGGGGGAACCAGCCCCTGTTTCCACGGTAACTCCCGCACAACCACCCAGGCTCACCAACAGTCTGTTCATCCACCTGCATGATGGAAAATACGACAGCACTCAATCAGAAATAACAGGACAGTGAAGATAAACACATTTCCCTGCCGAGGCTTGGAAAAAAAAAAAAAAATCAATTGAAATTATCAATTTATTTTACCATGTATAATTATGTGGGGATGTTGCATAGCAATAATTATAAAATAATAAATTGCTTCCGATGAATTTTAATTGGATGTACAGAATGTTATGGGCCACATTAAACGTGCCAATGAGGCAGTGAAAGTTAAATTAAAAAAAATAAATGAATCATGACGTATTTATGTGACAGGAAGCGCCGTTAACACAGCAGCTGCATGTAAACGTGGGACAGTGCGAGTGCGGTGTGTGCGTCTCGCATACCTCTATGAGACAGTCCCCGTCTATACTCAGCTCATCCGCGTTGCGGGCGACAAATGAGTACAGGGCTCTGTACGGGGTCAGCTTCACCGACCGCTTTCCCACCGACACCAGCTGCTGCCCTCTTTGCTGCTCCTCATCCTCTTTCCTCCTCCTCTCTTCTTCCTCTTTCCATTTTCTTTCTTCCTCCTCCTTTTTCCTCTTCTTCTCTTCCTCCTCCTCTCGCCTTCTCCGGCTCTCCTCTTCCCGCGCTTTCTCCTGGGCTGCTCGGAGGCAAGCCAGTGCCTCCCTCTCCTCTTCCTCCTTCCTCTGTCTGGCCCTCTGCTCCTCCAGGAGCTTCCTCTGCCGGGCCTCCTCCTCCTCCTTCTCCCTCCGCTCCTGTTCCCTTCTCTCCTGTTCCCTCCGCTCCTGTTCCTTCCTCTCCTGCTCTCTCCGCTCCTGTTCCTTCCTCTCCTGCTCTCTCCGCTCCTGTTCCTTCCTCTCCTGCTCCCTCCGCTCCTGTTCCTTCCTCTCCTGCTCCCTCCGCTCCTGTTCCTTCCTCTCTTGCTCCAACTTGGCCCGTCTGTGAAGTAAATTTCAAATCTTAAGCGCCTTCGTAACCACAAAACAATGCAAATCCGCTACTTGCACCGACGGTAAATCACACGCTTGCAGGCACTCACCTGGCCGCCTCCTCGTCCTCCTTCCTCTTCCTTTCTCTCTCCTCCTCCCTGCGCCTTTGCAGCTCCCTGAGTTTCTCCTCTTTGACTCTGTACAGGTCGTCCAGCACAGTCTGCTGCTTCACCTGCTTCTCCCTCAGCTCCTGATGCAGTCACAAGATCGGGGGGGAGAACCCCGACACAAGCATAGTCATAATTAATTAATTTATTTTTATTTATTTATTTATTTATTCGCCACAAACACACAAAGCAGATATCTGTATTTATTTTACAATTTCTGCTCAATCCACAGAAGGCGGCATGAAGCACAATATGGCGGTATTTGATGCAACTGAATAAATGCATTCCAAACATGCAAAAAAACCTGTCTAACATGCAGACACGTGAAGTTGAGGTTATGTTTTCTCTTCGTTACAGTGTGTGTGTGTGTGTGTGTTTTACCCTCAAAGTGCATCCTGCTTACACTGAAAACACACGCTAGAACAAATCCATACAAGAGAAAACTAAAATGCGGGATGAGCGAACAGATTGGATCATCGCAGGACGAAAAGGAGACAAAGAGGAAAAACGAGAGACGCAAAAAAAGGCATGAGAAGGAGTGGTGAAAATGATTGCACAGTAGGAGGGAGAGAGAGAGAGAGAGAGAGAGAGAGAGACAGAGGAGGAGGAAGGACAACCTTGATGAGAAGGAAGAGCTGGCTGAGGCAGGCCAGGAGAGACAGAAGGCCCCGCAGGACACAGTCATCCATATCCCCAAGCTATGAGTGATGATAAAGGGGACGGGAAAATGGGGATGACAGAGGGAAAACATTCAAGGGAAACGCAATTGATGCACACGCAGATGAAGGAAGGTTGTGAGAGGAAAAAGAAACGCATCCAGTAAGTGGGAAGCAGAAGAAAGGGAGAGGAAGGAGAGAAAGGAAAGGGTTAAAAGCAGTTAAGAACGGCAGTTAAGAAAAACTGAAAGCAATTTTACAGACTGAAGAAAATGGCCTTATTTATGCCGAAACTGTTAGTGAGACGGTTTGACATCATTCGTCCCCGGGGTCTAAAAAATTTGACACTCTGCCAGACAAGGTGTGCGTGTGTGTGTGTG
Source organism: Solea senegalensis (assembly GCF_019176455.1). Taxonomy (NCBI): domain Eukaryota; kingdom Metazoa; phylum Chordata; class Actinopteri; order Pleuronectiformes; family Soleidae; genus Solea; species Solea senegalensis. Next base: position 8,844,418 of record NC_058037.1, read on the forward strand.
TGTGTGTGTGTGTGTGCATAATCATTATTTAGATGACATGGTTTTTGTTGCCTGAAGGGTGAAACTCTAGAGCTACTGTGACCAGTTGAACGAGATCTCGTCGCAGTATTTCAAAAACTCCTGGGTTTGCTCTGTTACAATGGAGCCTGCACTGAAGCAGAGAGCAATTTTAAACGTCCCTTTATTAAGTTGCAGGCAGTCTTTTCTTTCCAGTTTTCTGCACTAAATGAAAATGGATGTAATTTGAACGTGACCTCGATGTTTATGTAATGGCTTCCATAATTACAGCAAGTGTTTTGACTTTGATCAGGGATGGAAATTCATGCAAACCCAATGAATTTTTTGTGTGACATAATTTTCTCAATTCATTTATTGTAAATGATGTTTCCCTAAAGATTTATGGCGGACGTCACAGACCAGAACTCTACATCCCGCTAAACACTGTGCTCTCTCTGACCAGGATTCATTTATTTCATTTCATCTTAAGTGAATTTGGTCGTTCACCGACCTTAAGCTCTTTGTTGTACTGCTCCATCTGGGACAATTTGTCCGTCGTCTCCCTCTCCAGGGTATCGAGTTGGTCTTTCAGCCTCCGGCAGTTCACACTTTTCTCTGTTACACTTGTGGTCAGATTGGTCAAAGACTCCGCTACAAGCCAAAGGGCAAAGGTCAGAGACGACAGAGACCGGCACAGTGATACTGGGTCTGTATATTTTGGAGGAGGGCATTTGTTACCCACCTGGGAGTTTGTTGAGGGTGATGTTTCGCAGCTTCTCAGTCAGCCTCTGTTGCTCTGGAACCAGCTGTGAGAGCTTCCTCTGCCACTCCTGCGAACCAATCCATACAAACAGAAACAGAAAGTATGTTGACAGAAACAACTTCCATTTTAAAGTTCGATGGGCAGGACTGCAACAAACAAAGTTCCCTTTGACCTCAAACTGTAGCTGCAGTGTGTTGATCTCCGCGATGCGTGCGTCCCTCTTCTGGTTGACGAGGTCCACCTCCGCCTTCTGAATCCGCCTTTTGCTCTGCGCGTCACGGAGCCGGTCTGAGATCTGCTTGTGTTTGGTGCCCTGCAGACCAGACGACACCGCTCTATCATAGCCATAGCTTCATGAACACTGGACATTTGTGAGCGCGCACACATGTGAGAGTCAACGCAGTCTCACCACAGCCTCCAGCTCCAACTCCAGACTTCTCTTTTTGGCCCTGAGGTGAGAGATTTCCTCCTGCTCCCCCTCTCTCCTCCTGCCCAGCTCCTCCTTTCTCCCCCGTTCCCACTCCTCCCTTCGCTGGCGCTCCATCTCCTGCTTTGCTGCCTTGAAGTATCAAGAAAGAGAATCACAAGATAGAAGTATCTAATGTAGATGGCATTTTATAAGCGAGACTACCTCTCCCACTCACCTCTTTCCTTTCCAGCTCCCGCAGTCTCTCCTCCTCCCTCTGTCTCTCCATCTCTCTCTGCCTCTCCAACCGTCTCTCCTCCTCCAGCCTCCTACGGTTCTCCTGCTCCCTGGCCTCCCTCTCCCTCCTTTCCTGGGCATCCCTTTCCTCCCTCTCCCTCCTCTCTCTCTCTTTCCTCTGTTCATCTTCCAGAGCCAGTCTCCGCTTCTCCAGCTCGGCGCTGCCTCGTGCAAAGTTCTCTTTCAGCTTGTCTTCAAAGGACACTAAGAGAGAGATGCAGGAAACGGGTGAAGGTGAGAAACTCACAGTTGTGGCAACACGTGCAGTGTGTGGAGCACGGCATACCACTGCTCTTGCCTTTTTGCAGAGGTTCTGGCTCGGTTGTGTCAATTAAACAGGGAGTTATGTAGGGCCCCGTTCCATTGACAAGCTCACTGGACTTGACTCCTCCTCTGAAACAAGAAAAAGGAAATGTGTGCATGTTGTATATGAATAATAATTGAAGTCTTTGTGTCAATCCTGTGTGTGTGTGTGTTACCTGAGAGAAGGAGGCACCAGGTCTTGAGGCAGGGTGAGTGGAAGAGGTCGACCAGTTTTCGCCATTTCCACCAGGTGCATGGCCAGAATGAACTCATCGGCTCGTAGCTGACCATCCCTGTCCACATCTGCCAGGGTCCTACGATGAGTCCCATAGTGCTTAGTGTCATGTTTAAATGACTTAAATTGACTTAAAATGACACGTTTAACGTTACTTTAACACTGCAAAATGGAATATGTAGAAGAAGGCATGAGCGGTATGAGCACATCATTTGATGGGAAAACAACTTTTCTCTGACAACATTTCAAGTCATACTCACCAGATGGTGGCTAGCTGCGTCTGCGTCAGGTTTGATGAAATCAATGCATTTCTAACCTGAGGTCCTGAGAAGTCAAAATGACATTAAAAAAAAAAAAAGTCTGTCAAGTTCCGTCAAGTCAGAAAATCACAACAACCCTTGAGCTGACCCTGATCACGCTCCGTCAAACTGCCGAGCAGCCGAGCGCTCCCAGAGACGCTCGTCTTTATTCAGGCGAGTGTCTGTGTGTTTGACGCACCTGATAAGTAGCCACTCATGAGCTTGTCCAGCGTGTTGAACTGCTGACGGTACTTGAGTCTGGAGGCCTGCGGTACGGCCCAGTCACTTGCACCGGTCTTTGGAGAGCTACTGGCCAAAGACGTGGTCGAGGAAGAATTCGAACTACGGGCAAAGAAAAGAGAGAGACGTGTCAACGTGCCAGTGTGTCACCTACAGAGAAAGTCACGATAATACAATGTGGTCAGGATTTTCTCCCCCGTAGTCAAGCCTCGACTTAAAACCACTAATTGCTCCGAGACTCCCCGGTGTTATTTCCCAGCTCTTAATTAGCTATAGAGGACGATAGTGCAAACAACCACATGATTCTCTGAAACAAGACAGCGCCGTACTCCCCGGCAAAGCTAATCAACCACTCTGTTTTTGTTATAAACAATGTGTCCGCAAGAACAGCAAAGCGGACAGGCTGGTTCAATCACGTTCATATGTGTTATAGCTGGGTGGAAGCTCGCACCTCTCCTCTGAAAGAGAAGAGGCTTCAGGGAGACAAAGGGAGATGGAGTGTGGGATCCTCCCTCTGCCCGGGGGCTTGTTCCCATGTGTGTCTATGCCTGAGTGCTGTACGTGTGTGCGCGCTTACGCATGTGTATAAAAAGAAAAATAAGAGCAGGAATATGGTCACATATTAAAAACTTTGTTCAGCATGATGCTGGAGGTTAAATATTCACAACTAGAAGGAACTGGTGAGGCTACAGTCGTGCTGGATCAACCCGTATTTACTTTGTGGAGCTATTAATGCTTGCCTCACCACCTACACCCTCAGGTCAGGACTTTTTTTTTGTATGAGCCATTCAAAACAATGAAATCAGACACTCCTCGTACCCTTTTTCCCCAAACCAAACAAAACACCACAAGGAGGATCACGGACATTAGATACTACTGTTCCGCCTCGCTCCTTACTACATCCCACCAGTAACGTTTTCAGGTCGAGATGAAGAACTGGTATTTTCCTTGCACATGATGTGATGAATCCCACTGGTCTCAGGTTATTCCTGTTCCTTTGCTTAGTGAAGACACACAGGAAGCGCACTGAGCTTTAAGCTGCGACACTAACATTTGGCGTAAAACAACATTATCACTAACAAAGCTAAAGTTAACATCCTGATGTTTTTTTTACTAACATTTACACTGTTTACATTGTACACTATCTTGTTTTCAGCTTGTTTACATGTACACATTGGCTGACACACAGGGGGATATTATCAGTTTTGCAGATTTGGTCATAAACTAAACCAAAGTGTAGCTGAATTTAAATATATGGCTTGTAAAGCTAGATGTAAAGCCAAGGAAGACATTAGGATTCATTCTAATAGCTGTACATCATTTCATGGCAATCACAGAAAAAGTAGAGATTAAGTCAAAATGAAAAAATAAACAATAGATGGAAACCTCCCAATTTTATCGATTGTATTCTCATTGATAAAATCATCCTAATAAAATGTCATTCGACTCCCATTTTCCTCTAATATCTCACTCGAGACAAGTCAACTTCCTACACTTGCCAACTTCTAGATCTGAGCATCTGATTTCAAAATGCCCTTCCTGTTCCCTCTGTTATCAAAGTGTTTCATCTTCCTGTGTTCTCATTCTGGGTCTTTCCCCCCTGCAAACCCCCAAACTAATGGGCTATCTTGGCTGTGTGTGACTCTCTGCATAATAAATGTAACATCTTACTGGAAAATGACATACTTGGTTCTTAATTTATATTTCAACCAGATGCTTATGTGCAGACGGAGGAAATGTGGTTTTGTGAACGGCAGATTAATTGTGGACACTGATCTTGGTATAAAATTAGCACCAGTAGCTCAACAGGCTATTTGGGGGTACTTAGTTATTTAGTGGAGAGTGGATACAGTTGGGCCTCACCTGCTGGATCCAAGGTCCAGGAGAGAGTTGGCTTTTGACATGCCAGTGTTTGGAGAGAAGGCCATGGGTGAGGAGAAGCCAGAGAGAGGGAGCGCTGTTTAAAAAAAAAATTAAAAAAGGAGGTCAGTTTGTAGCGAGATCTCATTGTCACATAATTCGACTTGCTGTGAGAAAACGCACGAATGCTTCTGCGAATACGCGGTGTGCGCACGTGGTCTTTTTTCTTATGCAATCAATCTTTAACACGCTGCAGAGGGCCGCCGCTGCCCTTGAACGTGAGCACATCTAATCTTATCTGCTCACACTTAACAGTCGCAGCACACACAGCTCCGTCCGGCAGCGACGTTATTGACATCTGGCTGAAAACAAAGTGACAGTGGTAGTGTGCAAACGCCACACTGAACAGGATTAGTCTACACTGTAGCACCAATGCTTAGTCTACTCATTTTCTTGAGAGTGTTCATTTCACCAGTTAAACACAGTGAGATTAAAAGAGAGCGCATCCACAGGAAGGACATAGAAGGTTAGAGATAAGTGAGTCAATTAGAAATCTAGAGAGAATTAAGGATGAAATGACTGAGAATATACTGTATGTTATACCCACACCTGGGATAACTGATGATTTTGTATATGCATGAAAACTCAGTGAACTCTGCATTTAAATACCTTGTTCATTACGTTCTCGCTAAGTTGTTCAAGGTAGCTTCGATTTATTGACTTATTTGTTAACAGGGTTGGACCATTAAGATTTTAGTTAAAGTATTGCTCAATCTAGAGCTGCAACTAACGATTATTTTCAGAATCCATTAATCTGTGGATTATCTTCTCGATTAATCGTTTGGTCCATAAAATATCAGAAAACCTTAAAAAATGGTGATTGGTGTACGTCAAACCTGGAAATGATGATGTTCTCAAATGTCTTGTTTTTTTCTACAGACCAAAATTCATGCACATACATGCGCATTTCAAACTCAACATAAGGAAAGGTTCCACTGCAGAACCAACCTGCATTGTTGGGAACAAGTGGAGGGGTGAGGAGGTTAATGTTGCCGTTGGGGAGTCCAGCGTTTCCCAGGGAGGTGATGAGGGGCAGAGTCATTGGTGTTGGCATCAGGGGTTGTACAGGTACAGAGGGCATGGGGGGGTTGGCTGACATGGGTGTTAGGATGGACATGGATGACAGACCAATGGACAGGTTTGGCATTGAACCCATTCCTACAAAGAGGGAATACACAGGGTGAACAGAGTTAACACACACACATGAATGTTTTAGACACTGGGGTGAAAGTTTGATTATAAAATCCATGAAATTACTCAAAATCAAGTGAGTTAAAAATGTTATTTGGCTCAATCAAGGACCGATGCATATAATTCCTTGAAAGCTGCATTCATTTTGAGCCATTTTGAAATAACTATAGCATTTCTTGTCGTTTTCCATTGCACTAAAAACACCAGCAAGAGAGAGAGACTGTGTTTTAAAAGAAAGAATGAAACTGTAACGCATTATATTTAACAGCCATTTTACCAAAACGTGCGGATGAAGGTACGGTAGAAACCGAATTGGAGACAGGAGGCTGCTTCATGACGATCGGCAGGGAGGAGGGTGGGTTCCGCCCCTGAAGCTTGAGTTTGATGAGCTTCATAGCTATGGAAAACTCCTGTCTGTCCATCTTCCCATCACCATCCATGTCAGCTAGGCTCCTACAGGAGAGGGAGGAGGAGGAGGAGGAGGAGTGGTCAAAACATACATTCCATGTGACTTTCTTTGTATTCCTTAGAGAAGAAATAAGACATTTACACGAGGGACAAAGCTGTGTGGTGGCTCTGCATTTCAGGGGTGTTGTTCACACAAACACCAAAACATACACACTTGCGTGTTCTAATTACAATAAACACATACACACTCTCTCCCCTCTAGCCCCCTCTCTCTCTGTCACACACACAGTTTACTAGGTGGGGCAGGCCTATAGAGGAAATGAGCACTCAGTAGGAAGTTCAAAGCAGGATGAAAGCACCAAACTAACTCTCAAAGAAGGCACGAGTGGAGCCATTCATTCACCTACTGTGGCTTGACAATTCTGAATATTTTTCAGTGAGTTTGTTCTCACCAGATTTCAGCCAGGACAGAAGGAGGCAGGCCAGACTGGAGGAAGAATTTCCTTGCTTGTTCTCCTGCAGATGGATAAAAGCCATAAGAGAGACAGACATTTGATACGGCTCACAGATAATGCAACATGATGTTCCTCATAAACAAACACCATGTCTGTTTGCTATGACAACAGCCTACCTGAGACATAGCCGAGGACGGGGGCGAGGGTGTCAAACTGTTTGTCGTGTTTCCCCCTCTCCTCCGGAGTGATGGCCCACATACAGGCTCCACCTGACAATACGAACAGATAAGGCCGGATTTTAAAGGGTTTTATGTTTACATTTGATCAGATTTGAGAGTCCCTTTTGTCCTAATGACGTATATCCTGTCATTATATTTAATGTGCAGTAACAGGATAAGGGAGCACTTAAAAGTGATGAACCAAAGGGTTTCCTGGTAGCCTTATGCTTAAGTCACATGCCATATTATCACGTCCATGGTTTGAAATTGGCCTGGGAACTTTTCCTAACCTTGTGTGTCTGCATTTTTAAAAAATAAAAGCACAACATGCTCAGAAAAGAAAGTAGGGAGTAAATAAAAGCAGCACATAATATAGCGTTGCGTAATAAATAATAAAAGATAAATGAGAGAATTTGATGAGTTTTTAAAGTAACTAGAACACACTGTCAACTGATGCTGCTGGTTCAACTACAGGGAGGAATGTGATTACAAGATAAAGCTCATTATAACTTTACTTTAATGGACCAATATCATTTGTAAGTATGAAGAATATTCTAGATTAAAAAAAAAACTCCCCACAGCAGAAAGGTTAATAATAAATTCAGTAGGCAGTCTTTTTCTACATCACCATCCAAAATGTCTGCATAATTTCCATCTCAAATGAGGTCTCCCTCTCAGATGAATCCACTCCTAACCACCTCCCGACACTGATTAATGTATAAAAATGTCCAGTAAGCAGTTTTGCACTTTGCTCTAATCTTGCATCTCAAGGTAAATTCAGGGTTGGCAAGGAATTAAACATAAAGTTAAAGTTTGAAACTGTGTGAAATTCTTAATCATATTATAATCATATTGGGGTTTTGATAGCGGGGGTTTGATGATGATCAATCAGGGCATAATAAAAGCCTCTTCTGTCACGGTTTGTTCCCTTAACTTTAAAAGCTCTGAAGTCATTTTAAGAGCATAATTGATTATATGGACATTATGCACAGATGGATCCATCTATATGACAGTAAGTGAAAGACAGGGATGGAGACAAGGGGACAGGCTAGTTGATCAGTTGTAAACTACATTCAAAACGCTTCCTCTTCTTCCTCACCACCTCATCTTTCGGGCCTCCCAGATGTCAGTGATTGTTACCATAGGAACCACAGCAGTACAGCCCTCAAACAAAATGCGAGCACAGACTCGTCACAACAGGGAGTAATGAGTTTGAGAATAAGAAAAACAAATAAATAAAATAACCTGCGCAAAGAAAGGGTCGTTAGGGAGGAGTGGTTGTGTATTTTTCACTCTTTTAATCAACGAATCTAAAGTAAATCAACAGTAAAAACAATTACATCTGAGCAGGAAAGCAATATGATTGTCAGTCACTGTGAACACTTGTCACAATTGATATTACAGCTCTTTAAAGTGATCAAATTTAAAGATGTATAAATACATTATCTTTGCTAATAAATAACAGAAATATGTGATTGCCTTTGATAATATCCTATTCACTGTTTGGATCATAGTACTGAAACGGTATACACAGCATAGCCATTAAATACAAACAATGTCTCTGCTTCTTATTCTTATATAAGATGTTTGATGCATTTTACATCTGAATTCAAACTTTGCACTTTTTAACTTGAACTTTAATACAGCTTTCTGGGAAAAGTGAGATTCCACTTGTATGTGAAACAAAATCAAATACATGGGATGAAAACTGTCTGATTTGGATTATTATTATAAGTGGGAAAATGAATTTCTCAAGGATGTTATGGGTGTATGTCTTTTCAGACCAAGCACCCATGCTGTAATTTATTCACCAGCTTCAGGAAATACCATCCTGCCCATGATGGAACTTCCTCCCCAACACTAACCCAAACATTGTTGACTGCACACACACACACACACATCTCAGAGAAATGACACAATGGAGGGTTGAGCTTCATAAACAGTACAGTATGTAGTCAGACGGTGAAACTGGAACAAGTTCAGGGTAGAAGAGAGAAATATTAAACTTTTCTGCATAGAGCACGAGTAAATTATTTTTAAAACTGCCAGCTTCACTTGGAATTGTCTGCTGTTTGACAAACGGCGCCGACTGCCTTGAGCTAAATTCAATATCGCGACAAACTCACTCTGTCCTGAACCACAACAGCAGCACCTGTTCACATATATGCTTTTTCCCTGACAAAGCCAGCGTTACTGCCCGACCTACTTCTGGCAATGTCAGCAAATCGCAGCTGTTAAAAAAATAGAGTAATTAATCTCACACAGATTTCACTCATTTCACTCATTTAAAAGCTGTTGTGAGTGAGAGAGTGAGGCAATATTTAGCACAGTGCCTATGGGACATGTGGCTAGCATGGCCACGTCCACAGACCTGTGTTGATTCACTGAGAGTAAGTGGGTCATTGCAGAGCTTCTTATGGCAGAGTCCAGAGAGATCTTCTGTGACTTGATGATAGCGTTGGAAACATGTGGCCACTCTGAGATACCATTCAGAAAAGATGCCAATAAAGCCATAAGCTAATTATGATGAGAACTGTGTGCAATTTTTTTCCCAAACGTGCTGTCTTATTAACTTTTTTACATTTAAATGACATACAGGATACACATTGACCTCATGTCTTGCAACCTCAAGAACTTGAGGTCTTCCTATGAAGAAGCCATTATAAAGTTACCGTTTTGATAAATACAAATAAAAATAATCTGCTTACTGACTCCCCAGATCATGTTGTCACGGTACCAGAAATGATTTTATTGTTTTTTTATTTATTGATTGTCTGAGCTAAAATAACAAAGCTCACTCCTCCTCCTCTTATCTCTGGATATGCCTTTAATGTAGCTTATATGTGGCAACCAGTAGTGATGTCACAACTGCATGGCCACCACACTGGTGTCCACTCTTTATTTGACATCCTGATACTGAAGAAGACCTGAAATTAGTGATTGAGACCATTAACTCCCCATGACAATGTTTACTAACGTTATAAAACAAGTGAGAAATAGGTTACTGTTCAACATAATCTTACTTCCTGGTTAGCCTCGACTAGAAAAGCAGACAAATGATGTACCACTGGTGCTATATCCTGCATTGTCTCGCTTTTTTCACAAGTGGACATTACTGAACTTCTACCCTTGAAGCTAAGCTAAGCTAAACTAAGCCAAGCTAACTCCTTCTTTTTTGCGTATACCCTTTTAATGTAGCCTCTGCTGTTTTTGTGCGTGTGTAGTTTTACGTCAATGCTCCCGACTAAATAGTAATATTGAAGTAAACACACCTATGGCAGGCGGTTTTAACATTTAATCGGTAGACAGAGATATTCACTATCGATATCTGCAACGCCATTCTACAGATACAAATATCAACTGTCATTTTGACTTGTATAAACTGAATTGCAAATATCTAAAACTGTAGTAATGGTAATTCCAGATAGTCAAACTTGGCGATTAAATGTTAAAAGGGCTTGCCATACATATGTCCCTGAGGGCAAGCCATGACAGACTGGGTAATAACTCCTGAAAATAGCAGTCATATCTACTGTTGAATCACATAGAAGTACATAGAACTTTAGAATAAGTTTCCGAACATATTATTTTTCCTTTTATTATTGTTACCCATCCCAGGACCTGCTGTTGCCTAGCAATTGTGTTCTAATGACTTACAACATTCACAACTTGTTTCACAAGTCCCACTTGAAGACACCCTGAGAGGAACACATAAAAAAGCCTCCTGCATGGCAACCTTCGGCAAATACACCAAACTGTTCAGTACATGATAAGAAACCATCCTCAAATCACTATTCCTGTACCAACTGTGCCACATGTCAACTGCTTAGCAGCTGCACAAAGCTTGCGAGGCTTTAGCTTGCTTTGTTAGCCCGCGGTGTGCTGTTGTCTTGGTGCTATTTAGTCCTTGCGAGAAGTCAAACCTCCAGGCACAAAGCGCACATCGTCTGGGGAAAACCCCGTCACTGCTTTCATAACCATTCACACTTTACTGGGGACAAGGTAAGGATTCGGATGGCTAGAACACATCAACAGACACGCTGCAACATTTAAGTCCTCAGGAGACACCCCAAAGCCTATTTTTGAAGAACTACTGCATTCTGTCCATCTGTTTTGGAAATTCAAATTGCTTTATAATTGACACACTGCGGATTCAGAGTATTAATGAGTGCAATAACACAAAGACCTCATCCAACCATTGCTATACATTTATATGGAGAAAGTCATCACATACTAATGTTGGTGCAGCTTTCCCCAGTGTATATCTAATGGATGCGATTTAAGTATAGTTGGGCTCAATTCAGTGGCTTTGTTCCACTGCAGAATTATTCATGTGGACAAAATGCATCCAACAAAACACACACATACACACACACACTTTCTCTGAGGCATTTAGTCCCTTGTGGTGCCACAAATCCAGTTCTGTGATCAAAGGCTGGAAACAAGAGGATTAACACACATACACATATTGCTGACCAGTGCTGTCCACACCAAGGACAAAACAAACGGATCACCTTCAAGACTGAGAAGTAGAGTCTCCTACGCAAAACAGACTGTATAGCCTACACCAAATAGCTTATGTAGTTTTAATCAAATATTACTACATGTTGCAGGAGATGTCATGGTATCAGAGATGGGTTCACATAAAAGTCTGATCTTCAGAGCCAGATCAATACAGCTTACAGATAGGACAGGCAATCGCACACTAAAACAAAAGAAGTTTAAGAATCACAATGCCACACTGAAAAAAACACGGTCACACTTGCTTGGTCAGCTCCGTCTTATTTGTCATCCGTTCCGTTTTTTTCTTCTTCCCAATTGAAGTTCATTTTCAGCCTGATCAACCTCCCCTGGGTGCATATTCGCTTCAAATGGACAAATACATGCACGTCATGAGCACACAGATGGACGAAATCAAAATGTTCTTACCATTCATGGCTGCAGGCAGTGAGCACGGGCATTGAGGAAAGTCCTCTACTCAGCTGGCTCAGACATCTGCAGAGAAAGAGAGAGAAAGATGTGAGTGTAATTGTGTGTGTGTGTCAGAGAGCAGTGGGTAGATGTGAGGAGGGCAAGCAAGCATGTGTGACTGATAATGGGAACACAAAATAAAAATTAAATGCATGCAAGCACAAGTGGGGGGAGAAAAAAAAAATCTCATCTCCCCGTTAACAATGCAAGAATGGCACAGTGCATGGCGAATGTGGTGAGGTTTGATGGAGTGAGGGAGGGACAGGGGAGGGGGGAAATAAAGAGAGCAGGGGATGAGGAGAACACAGAGATACAGACAATGCAAACAGGGACATGTAGGCAGGAGGAGGACAGATAGTTGAGGGATACAGAGGAGGGAGGAAATGATGGTGGTCTGAGAGGAAGGCAGCATTTGTTACCGTCTGCTCTTAGATCACGAACGGCAGCTCAAGCCAGCAATCTTTTACAAATCACAGTGTCTTTATATTTCCGAGGGCAATCTGTCATCCGGGATTTTATGTCTGTGCTGTCTGATTTAGTTCAGCTTTTGTTAGAAACATAAATATTTGTCTTACCTTTTGGGGAATATAGTATATACATATATATATATATATATATATATATATATATATATATATATGTCTCACATAACATTTATTTAGCTGACAGTAGAAATACTTGCCTAACTAGCAACATGAATATCTATCATTTATAAGAAATAACCACATTTGTCTTCATAATATACCTTATGGATTACTTTTACAACTTATTTGTGACACAAATGATGTTTTTCTTGCCTAAGAAGCCCTATTTGTGTGAGCAAGAATCTGTCTTATTAAAAACACTTTTGTACGATTACGAATACAAACAGACGTGTGGTTTGACAACTCAGTATTTATAGTATACACAGTTCTCAAGGTCATTTGTTGTTAGGGCTATAACTATCTTTTCTTAACAGGACTATTATACTAATGTAAGCCAGGACAACTCTTCCATGAGCTCATGCAGGTTATAATATTAAACTAGAAAACCGTTCTATCCGAAATCTGAAAACATGAACCTGCACAAAAACATATTCAGCAGTTTCCATGTCTGCTCCATCACTTGTCTGCTTGTTTAATCGTCTCCTTCGGCTGCACGGTTGTTGCTGAATCTTTTTTTTTTCCCCAACTCCACTCTTTCTTGATCATCCATACTTGCTACATGTCCTCATTGAAACCATACCCGCTCCTACATTCTCTCGGACCAATTATTCGAATTCCTCTTCCAATTTGGTTGTTAGGACACATCCCTGCATTGTCTCCTTTCATCCATCTATCCATCTAAAAGCCTATATCGCTGTATAAGTGAGGTTTCAACCCAGCTCTGATTCCCTTTGGGTGAGAGCAATCTCCTCTTCACTTTCACCAAATCATACCATCATACTTTTCCCACTTCACCTTTCACTCTATCGCCTTCCATTTCTACTCCCCTATGTCTTATTCATCCCTCATTCGAACATGCATCCCCTCTTATGAGATTCACACCCAATTCCTTCCCCTTTGCTCCCCTTCTGCTCTAGTTAGTCAACAGCTTCATCTCTCCCTCCCATTTTTTTCTCTGTGGTGGTTGGAGAATAAATCATTGTCTGCACAAGCTGGCACTGCCCATTACTTAAGAGCAATGAACTGCTCGGTGTGGCACATGCACTTGGAAATATCTGCTGTGGCACGTGTGCGAGCTCACTCGCAAAACACACATGAGCAACATCAGCAATGAAACGACACGGTGATGACACGGCGAGCCCACAAGCTGTAAATCCATCCAGGAAAATGCAAACAAATACAAGGAGATGTGTCAAAAAATGAATCTTGCCAATCATATGACACCCAGAGATAGGGGTGGGGGGGAATAATCGATACAGCGATATTATATAGCTTTTGGGACAGGTTTCAGTCCATTAGATGGTGCCAAGCACTCACTCTCACTAGAACTACTGTCAGTATGATTTGCCATCAGAATTAATGTGCAGTGCTTTCTGCTCAGAATCCCACGATGCAATGCTCCTTACACAAATATTAACATTGTGTAACTCAGCTGACAGCGATGACACAAAGTGATAATTATGTAGTTCGTTAGGGAGAACTTGTGCAATATAATCCGTCCGCTCTACAATAAATCCCGACTTCGCGGCGGTCATGATTCATCGTGGTGTCTTCAGGGATTACTTTTTCCAACCCATTGATGGTTGGCTTAAAAAAAACTGCAGAAAAATGCAAATGGAGAACGTCAGTTACTGTTTCCAACACATGATGGTGACCATCTTCAAAATGTGAATAATATCCACTGAGCAGCAGTTTTGCAGAAGGAAACTTCTCGTTGATGAAATAGTTCAGAAAAAAAACCATATATCTCAGATATATGGATGGACTACAACAGCAGAAAACCAAGTCAGACCCTGCTCTAATCATTTTGGATTTTTGACAAAGCCATGAATGAATTCCTGGACCAGACCTCCTTTGTGTCAACAGTCTGGGCCGGTGGTGCAGTAGGGAGTGTCTATTTTGCATAATTTGAGCCCCTCAATAACATTTTTTTATTATTTATTATTTGAATTGTGGCGGACCATGTTCATTCCTTTAGGTCCACAATTGACCACTTGCTAATGGCTACACCCAGTGTGATAATGCACCGTGTCACAAAACCAGAATTCATCTCAAAGTTGTCGTCCTTCTCAAAGAAGTAAACATGGATAATTACGCAGCTGGAAAAACAACAGAAATCATGTGACAAAGTACTGTCAACATGAAGCAGAAACCTTAAAGGAAACTTTAAAGTACTACCCAGTACTTTTATGTTCAGAATGAAATGCCTTAACTGTGTTTCTGTCATAAAGCCAAGTAGGTAAGCATACTGCATACGGTGCACATTTTCATTTTTAATATGCCATAAGACCTATATGAAGACATTAGTATTAAAGTAAAAGTGTGCATGTGGCATAGGTGTGTTGTCGTCATTCCTTTAGGCAAATACTTTGTCTGATCCGCCCTCATACACAAACAATTCTGTACCCTGAGGTGTGTGTGGTATCTAAATACAAGACACTAGGTCTCCTATTGGCTTACGTTAAGACAGCCTTTGTTGTTCAAATAGGACACATCCTGGATTAAAAACAACAGAGGACTCAAACTCTACATCAAACACTGACTGTACCTTCAGAGGTGCTCCACTCATGGCTCCTAAATACACCAGGAGAGCTCGACCGGACTTGAGCACTTGAGATATTGTAAGCAGTTTATTACGCAGTGTGAGCAGTAAAGTGCACTTCAAGTAAAACCAGCGCTCGCTGAAATTATAAATCTGTACAAACACGATGCACAGAAACACTCCTGTAATTAGAATTAAAGGTCCTGCGTGTGTGTTCAATGGGGGGAAATTAAATGTTTTAAGTAGTGTATAACTGCTTTAAAATACAAATTGGTGGGGAGTTTTTGTAGCCTGAGTATAAAACTTCCATATGAACTTAAAGCCTTTGCTTGATGGTGGCTGCTATCTGGTGTTGCCATGTTTCAGCAGCCTGAACGAACAAGTGTCACTTGCTTTGTGAGAGACGATAAGCGGCATCCTTTTTGGTATACAAAGGTCTAATAAGATAATTGGCCTTATCCTATAGTGTGAGGGGTTTACAGACAAGATATTAACGTCATCGGACGCATCAGACTCTACTCGATTTCGTAATCGTAAGTATTACACATGTTCGGTATTTACGACAGAACAGCGATTGAAGGCGTGAGCAGAACCCCCGCAATGAATGAGTTGACCGAGAAACTGATGTTGCACACTTTTGTTCAGAACCGTTGATATCGCCTTCTCAGCAATTACCTCATCCACAGTGGTTTTGCCGACAGTCCGCCTATACGTCTGTTTATATTCTGAAGTCCCGTTAAATCACGCGGGTTTCTGCGAGATCTCAAATCGCCTCCCTGAAATCGTTTGATTAGTGTGGCGCTGCGTCGTGACCGGATCGTCTAGTCTGTGCTTTCTCAGGATTAAAACATTGACAATCGGTTACGAAGTACGTTGTGTCTGTGGTCTCGAACGTTTTTTTAAAATCAAATCCTTTCCATCCATTCAATCCTTGAATATTGACGATAATTTTTCCACATTGTCACATAAAACATTGGGCATTAAAAATGTGATTCAGGCAAAGACCGATGGAGGCAACAGCAACATTACTCTAGTAAAGCGAGCTGGCTGCAAACAGGTGTATGACTGAAAACATAAAGACGCACCAATGAAAAGTTGCTGTCTCCAAAAACAAGGTTGTTTGACAGGGGAACTGCTTCTTATCCGCTCCTTCCAGCGTTGCCATTGTATATAAATTCTCCCTCACTGCTTGAGGCTGAACTACGCAGCATACAAATAATATTCCATCTTTCTGTAACAAAACTGTACACAGTGCAGCTTTATTTCAAAGTTTGTTTTCTAACTTATCTTCCTGAGGGCACAACACAGAACAAAAGATATACCATCCATCCAACTCCTAATGTGGGTCGCTGTTGCAGTGGCAGCATCCGAAAACAAAGTAACCCAGACATGGTGTACTGATGTGGAGAAATGCTGCACATACTGTAGCACATCCACAGTTTGTGATTTGGGGAACAGTGTGAGTCGCTATAAGGGCCAGTGATTGCTTTGCTGACCCACTGCACAGAGCGAGAAAAACGAATCAAAGAACCTTTGACTCTGCCCTGCATGCTGATTGACACCTGTGTGTGCTGCACTGGACCAGTCGGATGTGCGTATCAATGTGTCGGCCTGTGTGTGCGCGCGCGAGTGGGTCTGACACACACTCCTCACACAGAGGGGGAGCCTGTTCTGGCAGACACAGCCCAGGAAGCAGCGCCGAGGCCGGGGAAAGAAAGAATCCTGTGTGTTTGTGTGTGTCCCATGTGTATGTGCTCGCTTGTCGGCGCAAAACGCACACAAACACACCCACACATACATAACATGGACACACATGCACCAACTATAATCTTCCTCTGTTGTGGTGCAGGTGAAAAATCAGGGTGTCTCCACTCAAAGGTCCTTATATTTATCCGCCTAATGCATATGTGGGTCACCTCAAACAATGAAAGCCTCTGCTTCCTCGAAACAACCCTCCCCCAGAGCGCTTAAAAATGCACACTCATCAGTGCATCCTACCTCTGATTCTTACCTGAGTAACTTTGGCACAAAGGGTTTTACCCTTGACTCGCAGAACAACACAAAACTGCCACTAAAGGAGTCATCCTTCATGGCACAATCACATCAAAGTACATCCTGAACGTCACACTTCCAATCAGAAAATGAGTGCACATTATGTGCATGACGTGAATTTGTCTGTGTGTGTTACACAGTGCTTTGTTTCTTGGCAGGTTGTGGATATGCAACAGTCTCTGTGACTGTGCCAGATGTCACGGGAACGGCGGTTCAAATGGACTTTGCCACTTCAGCAAAGAAAACCTCCCCTTTCTATTTTGACTGAGAGCAGCAGAGGGCACAAACACACACACACACACACACACACACAAACACACACAAACGAAGCAATCTTTATAATTAGTTGGTACTGCAGTGAATGAACACTTAACAAGTCAACTGTGGTCTGGTCTCCCACAGGAACTATGAAACTGCACTGACGACTCCCCACATTCAACACCACCAGTAACAATGCACCTGACAGGATTCAAACATGGTGGCTGTTTAAAACTTACATTTAAAGGGATAAATCAGGTTGGAGTGTCATCAGTGTGTCACATACATATTTAAATCAGCTTTTTGTGTTCAGTTTTCAAAAGGGCTTTCTGACATGATGGTAAACTGCTGTGAAATTATTACAGCTGCTTTCAACGCGTAACATACTGACTATATAGAAAAAAATTAACTATAAACATGACAACAATTACAAGAAGCACACAAAAGGATACATAGCGTTCCAAAAAGAGTCTCTGTGCTGGTGGGTAAAGTAAGACTATCACTCATCCTCCTCAGTCTCCTGTGGGAGAAATCTACAAACACTATAATACATATTTTACTTATTTCTAATAATCTATCTGACATATGGCAATCTGTAATATCCACTGAACCTTATGCACCTGTGAATGTCATTTAATTCTGTTAGAAGCAAGAATAGATTAGAATAGATTAGATGTGTGTGCCATAAAGACTCACTTACACCTGCTTTAAAAGTAAAAAGAAAAAGAAAAAAGGAAACGTATTTCTAATATCCACAACAACATTCATGACGACCCTTGATACTGCCAATGGCAATGTATTATCTTGACAGCAGCCCATATCCCTATCTTTAATTTATTTTATGTTACGTACATTTTTCTTCTATTCTTAATCGCATACAATGTGATTTAGGGTTTACCGGCAATCTTTCACATGTCCACACATTTTCATTGTACTACGGTTTTTGAAAGCGCGGTGTTTAATCCAGGTACGCTGCACTGACTCGCTCTTTTTTTGGGATTTAATGAAGCAGAACACCGCTCTTACCTTGGCAGGAAAAGGTACACACAAGGTCAGCAGCGACAGTGTCAACAAGCAGAGTCATGATTTAGTCTCGCCCTGCTCGACGTTTTTATTTATTTATGTTCATTTACCTGTTGCAGCAGCACAGCGGATCTGCTACGACATCCAGGCTGAAGAGTGGAGGAGACACTGCTGCTGCCGCTGCTGAAGAGAGAGGGAGGGAGCGAGCGATCCGACAGCAGCTGCCAGGGCGGGCGTGGTCTTGGAATGGGCGTCTCCATCACGGAGTCAAGCCGTGCGTAGTTACGCACAGGGTTTCTCGGGAAGTCCCTTTCAAAATAAGACTCATGGTGGTACAGTAACATGCACCAACATGAGAGGTGTAGAATGTTACTGAGTCAGAATTATTATATCTTTTTTACACAAAGGAACAGCACAACTATAATCCCTCATCCACTCCTTTGCAACACTTTAAGATAATAAAACAAAAACATGCAGAAGTGAAACACCTTCTCTCATGAACTGTATTTTGAAGGCAGGCACAATCAATGAGAATGTTGTTCAAATCAAGTTGCTGACAGAATTCATATTCCTTTTGAAACAATAACATATCCATTTACACTAATTGCTGAGATTTACAATATAGTCTATTGTTTTTTTTTGCCCAATTTATCTTCGGAGGGCTGCTCTGAGAAATCAAGTAATTTTCAAGAAACCCACAAAGATCTGCAGGAATGACAAGGCTAAAATGAGAAAACTTACCTTTCTCTTTGTTTTTTTATTTTTGCCACCAAGGAAATGTAATTTTTGGGAATAATTTCATACATAATGTGCATTTTGGATTGTCATAATTAGTCTTTGTACTTACCTTATGTTTACAGTATGTGCCTGTTTACTGCATTAGTAAACGTACTCTTTGTACAGTATTTTGACTACATCACTGTTTGAAGACTGTTTTTTCCTGTAAGACTTGCATCTCCATATCTGACATACACTTGTCCACACAGGTATGTGTGGTGCACGCGGACGCCTACATCTTTAGAAAAAGCAGATTATAAATAGTTTTCAGGGAGATCAAGCCATGCAGAAACACTTAGGATAAATGAAATTAGGATGTTCTTAAAAACAAACTTCCACAATTTGGAGACCACAACATCCAACTATTCCGATTCCCCTTCTGTTTCTGAACTTCAGTTCAAACACCATAGTCAAATTAAGATTTGTTGTATTAAAATTTGGTCAAGTCAGCCATTAAATCTTTCAGTCAGCTTTGCCTCAACAGGAATACAAAACATGCAAATTGCTACGCAATGCAATGCTATGCAAATTGCTACACCTGTTCTGAGGAAAAAACACAAAACCAAAGAGAGCAGGCTACTAGAGTTTATTTCAGAAAATAAATCAATCAGTTCACAAAATGGCACCCACTCTAGTAATTTACTCCAACGGGAAACTTAAATCGGTTGTATTGATCAGCAAACAGAACACAAAATCTAACAAATTAGGTTTGCAAGGGCAGAGAAAGTCCTTGAGATGGACACTCTGAAAACAAGGAGGGCAGCAGTCGAAACAGGCCGTCACACTGAAAACTTCCCACTTCCAACATCCAAAGAAACTCTGGACTATAAGGACATAGTGAGTAATGTTGATATTTCAACACCGTAAAATAAAATTACTTATCGGATTAATGAGTTACGTTTTGCCATTTGAGTGGAAACAAATTTGACATATCACTACTCACTTCTTAATTGCACAAAAATGTTGTATCCTGAAGCTTTAACTTTTCGAAAGAAAACATTTTCTTTGTTCTGCATCAGCAGTATTACTGTGTAGTGCTAGTTGGGGGAAGTTTAGAAGGCTCTGAAGAGCTGGTTTGGCAGGTATCCGAGGTGGAGGAAGGAAGTTTGGGCTTCACTCTCGAGGCTAGCGAGCTCCTGGACCGTCGGAGCCAACGCGTCCACGTGACCCTTGTAGTTACCACCTGGAGAGAAAGGTCACAGGGTTGTTGTTGTTCAAGTCACGATCATATGCTGCAGTGCGATCGCTTGTCTTATTTTTAGGTCACATACCTCCCGTTGCCCTGCGCTGACCATAAGTGACCTTTCCATCAAACTCATCCACAGGTATTTTAAGGTCTGGCTCGCACTGGGTGATGGTGCACTTCAGATGCTCCTCGATATCTGACAGGAGCTGCGATCAGAGGAGAGAAAGAGAAAAGGACACAAACAGGATTGAGAAAGGATGATGTGGGGGAGTGGAGTGATGTCATACAATTACAGAAGAAAAAGTGAGTGTGTGTGTGTGTGTGTGAGTTTTCAGAGCAAGAACAGCACTTTAATGCCCACTGGGGTTTTTTCCTGTGAATGTGTTGATCGTACACACGACACACCTTTTAAGCCCGAGGGTGTCGTTTCTGTCTGGATAACAAATGCATCTGCTGCTTATCAAATCTAAAAGGCACCACTGCTGACGCCGAGATGGAGTCATCATCTCCAACAAGCAAAACAAACACATTCACCTCTTTCTCATTGTACCAGATGGTGCAACCTCCGTCCTCCTTCAGGCGGGTGTTATAGCAACCCCTGCCTCGGTTAGGGCAAACATGGTACCACACCTGCACAAAATTTATTTTACTTTAAAAATCAAGAAACAGAATCAACATTGTGTGTTTTTAAAATCACTGACCCTACCTTCTCTTTTTCCATAGCAACTAAGGAAATAGCCAGTCCCATTCTGTAAAGTGAAGATACAATAATTATACTTAATCTTTTATAATTGCTCAATCACTCAAATCACTTGATTGTATGAAAATACAAAAGCTCACAAATGACAAACTAAATGTCTTTTGAGTTTCGATGCCAACTGAAGACTACATAATGTTCTCCAACACAACAGGAAGGGAAGGGAAGGATGAGGGGAGGGATATTCAACTGCAACGTGCACCAATAAATAAAACACACCAATAAATGTTGACATTTTATGGTGCATTATGCAGAGATTTGAGGTCACTGTGATGATACATTTGATTGCTTTACAAATCCACTTGATAGCAAACAGAATTTCACTCAATTATTTACCTCTCGGCTCGTCCGACTCTGCCGATGCGATGGACGTAGTTCTGCTTCTCATCTGGCAGAGTCACGTTAATCACTTGAGTAAAAACAATGTGAGGGTAGGAGACGGAGAGAAGAGTGAATAATAATCGTAAATAAATTTACGAATTTGAAATGGTACGCAAGAATAAAAGGAGATTTTACAATGCAACGTTTGAAATATATCTGTTACCGTGAGGAACACCGTGGATGTCAATTCCTCTCGCAGCTACATCTGTGCAGATCAGGAGCCTCACCTCTTTTCTCTAGAGAAATGAATCAATAAATCATTCAAAAATCTTCCAAGTTCTGATTACGTCTGCAAAAGTATCAATTAGTTTTTCTTCTTTTACCTTGAAACGATCCAAGTTATTTTTACGCTCATTGGGTTTGCGATCGCCATGGAGACAAACACAAGAAAACTGGTGGCTTTTACTATCTGGACCTGAAGAGCATAATTTTGTTCATACGTTAATATTGGGGGAAATGTTCACCATTTTCTATTCATTGGTTCGAGTGACTGGATTTCAAATATGTCCTTCAGTGTTTCTTGGGAACACTACATTCACCCAATATCACCTGAGGTATGAAGACAGAAATACAAGTGGCCGAAATGGCTCCTACCTCCTCCTTGCTGGATGAAGTACTGTTCCATGTTGTCACAGTCGATCTTGGTGCGACAGAAGACTATGGCCTGGTCCATTTTGTGCTCTTTGATGGCCCTCACTGTGTACTCGCCCTTCAGCATCTTAATCGCTTCTGACCACATTTCTAAAATGCACACACACTTGCTTTAATGCCAGATTAATTCAATAAATTAGCCACAAAGCAATTCAATTTGTGTGTGACAAAATCAAAGAGTCAGAGATCTGCTGCTCATCTTCTCTTACCTGCAGAATTGGCTCCCGGTCTGGTGTTATCTTTGGCATGGACTTCGTCAGTCTACCCACAGAACAATGGAACAAAGAAGAAGAAAAGCGTAGTCAAAATCTTAATCTAGACCAACAAGACATGCCAACTCAGAGTAATGGATTATTTTTGACAGAACGTAAACAACTCCTTGTGCCTCCACATGTGGGACTTACGCGGATGTGGTTTTTACCCAGACGCTCCCAGAGACGATCGACTTTAGGGTTCACAGGCACCACCACGTGATGGACAGTCTCTGGGACAGAGTCCTCACCCTTCAAGTCCACCCATGTGGGAAAATGCATGATGCGCTCGGACAACTTCTTCACGTCAAAGGAGTGGAGAGTGGCTGAACAAACGATCACCTGGGAAAAACACATGAATCAAACATAAATCGCTTTGAACAAGTGACAAATACTTGAGTGCATGGTCTCTCTTCAGACTGGGTGTGAACATAGCGGTGCGCTTCTCCAAATCTGTGCAGAGTGAGTTTTCCCACTCAGAAATACTCATGTTCTAGAGTCAAATGATTCACTTTCAAAATAACAGACACATGCCAAACATTTCTTTATATTCAACTGATCTTCTAGCTCTTAAAACAATTCATTTGTGTTACTATAATACCACATTTGTCCATTTTGTACTTTCTTTGTTAACTAGCAAGAGTAAATTGATTAAATATTGATCAAACCATCTGCCCATCCAACTTAAAAACACAGAATAATCCCTGAAAGTGAAGTCAGTGAATTCTATGTTTTTTATCACACATGGACGTTTTACCTGCAGCCTCTTGCCGTCAGACGTCACCTGTGGGATTTGGTTATGGATTCTGTTGATAAAATCTGTATAGCCTGCTGAGAGGAGGCCATCCTGAAGACACAGAGAATCATCAATCAAGAGACGTCACTTTTAACCCTCAATTAAAAACAGTAACTGTTCACACAAGGCTGTGACTTTCTATGCTTTTGCTCAACATACACACTCATCCAGGACCAGAAAGCGAATTTGGGACAGACTGAGTTTCCCAGTGGATATGAGGTCATCCAGTCTGCCAGGTGTTCCCACCACAATGTCAACCTGATGAAATGACATACAGAGGGTAGGAAAGATGAAAATGAATTAGTAATAACACTGAACCGTGTGAGGAAAAGTGAACAAAATCCAATGAATGTGAAGGGACCGCACATCTCCCTTACCCCTTGTTCCAAGACAGACAGCTGCTCCTTTGCTGCCACACCACCAATCACCAGCAGTTCCCTGCAATAACAGATTGACAATTTATAGACTGAGCACTGACTCCATCTTCTGGTATCACATTGATATTACACATATGCTGGGAAAAGCAGGCAAATGTACAGTAGCTATAAAAGTAAAGCATGCCAGCTCAGAACAACCTACCTGAGTTTGGGGTTGTCTACATATTTCTTAAAGTGTTTAACGTTGTTCAGGGTTTGCTCAGCTAATTCTTTTGACGGCTCGAGGATCAGGGCTTTGGGAGCATTGGATGATACTTTCACCTGACTGACTTTAGCACTGCCTGCACAGAAAGAAAAATGGACAGATACTCAAATAAGCAATACATTTCATGTCATTGGTTTGAAATGAGGTCGCAGCTACACACCTGTCTGAGAGGATTTGATGGCGTGAGCCTCTGGTGCCTGATCCAGGGCAACAAACCCACTTTTGGGGGGGTTTTTAAAGGTCTCCCCTCCAAAGTTGAACTTCAGCTCTGCATTCTGACAGACACAAATGGAAGAAATTAAAACAACAATCTGCTAACAGACATTGGTATTTGTTCTTAAAAACATTCTATTGTGCTACCTTGAGCACGCAGGAGGCAAAGAAGGCCTGATTCTTCAGATTCTGTGGGATTTCAAAAGCCAAGCCGAGGTCGTTGCCTGAAGGAGGAAACCAGAAACAAAGTGGCAAGACGCATAGGAAAAGTGGTATTTAAAATCCATTGCCTATCTTACATTATAGCAATAAATAAATTTGAACTGCAACACACCATTTTTGGAGAAGGAAATTTGGCTTTTGTCTAAATCCAGGTAGCATCCAATTGTATCATGCATAGTAAACTCCTGCAAAAACAAGAGATAACAAGGAGGATGTGTATTTAATTATTACAGAATTATTGACAACCCCCAATACCAGGGCAATTCATTAACTCTTACCTCTCCATAGCTGTCAAACTGCTTGTTGTTTGATTTCTTTCCAGTCCCTCCAAACCCAAAACCATATTTATCAGTTCCTGTAAAGAGAAGACTGAATTAGTGCTGCACTGAGAACACTGAGACGTGTTGTATTTTACAGCATGTCTCTGAAAAACAGACGTAAAAGAAGAGAAGACTCACCCAAGTCCAACGCTGCCTGACTGGTGGACCAGCCTATTCTACACAGACCCTGATCATGGCAGGTCACCTCATAATAGTACTTTCCTGCAAACCAAAACACATGGAATGCAATCAATAATGTTGAATAAATAGTTGGCACCGTGTGAAACGCATCAAATCCTAATTGATGTGCATACTGTGTGTGCATTACACACCTTTGGTGACACCTTTTGTAGAGCGACAGCCATGCCACTCTTTAAACTCCCTGCTCTGGCAGCACAGTCCATCTCCACCAATAGCTGGACAGGTAAAAACAAAAAGAGACGATAAGGCTTCAGGTAGAAAGCTGAAACACTAACAGATACACCCAAGCAGCTTCCTCAGTGCTGGATTATAACACTTGGTGCTCATTTCTCCTGCTCTTACCAAAGGCTGTGCTGCGGTCATATGGATTCATCTGCCAGTTGTTGAAAACTGAGACAATGAAGAGACAAACAGCAAGTCCAACATGAAGACATTATTTTTTTACTTTATAAATCACAATCTGTAAACAAACGGCAATATTAAGATTATCTCACTTGCTCCCCCAGTCTTGATGGAGGCTCTCCCCTTCTTGCCTTCCTGCTGATCCTTCAGGGTCTCATATACAATCTGGATCACAGGGATACTGAAGGCCTATACATGACGATTGACATAATTTAGCTTTGCTGTGCTGTTAAATCTAATTTAAAATGGTAATTTACAAATAAAATTAAATGCAACGTTGAATTCAGCTAAATAAATATAAGTACTTACTCCTGTTTTACCACTCCCAGTTTCTGCTGCCTAAACGAAACAAAGAAAAAAACACTTTCAAAAGCTGCAGAATACAAATTTAGTGTTTTGGACAGAAAGAGATAAGGAGTTACCATGAGTACGTCTCCTCCACCAAGAATAAGGGGAATAGACTCTGCTTGTATGTCAGTAGGTAGCCTAAAACCAAGTGATTCAAATAAAAAGGCATTACGTAAATGAATAAAAGGGCATTATGTGAATAAATAAATAGCGAATCAATAATACATTAACACATAGACAACTATAAGCATGATTTAGCTAATCTAAGGTGCACGTTCGGCACACATTCCTGCCAGTCACTTACAGCCAGTCCATCTCTTCCACAGCCTGCGCGATCTCAGGCATAACTCCCATTTCTATTGAGCAAAAGTCACATGTAATACGTTCAATACAAATAAGAATGTGACAACAATCGAAGTTAAAATAAATGTCTCACCAGAAAACGCCATGATTGCTGATGTGACTGTAACCCAATCGGATGTGACGTGTTCTCATTTTAAAGCTCGGTGTCACATCTTTCGTGGTCTGAGGTACCAGCCATCGAACATTGGTTCCGGATAGCGAAGTAGCTCTTTAAAATACGTTCGAACACTCGTGTATTGTGTGTATATATGGTATAAACTATTTTATACAATATCATCGCAATACAGTTTTACAAACTTAAGACGTCAGTACCGATTGTTCTTATGGGCTATGTTCGTTTCCCAAAAGCGGTTTCCTCATATATATTGTCCCGTGTGGGTCGCCGTAGATCGTTGACAACTAGTTCAAGTAAACATGGCTGAAGAATCTCTGATTGACAGCGAAGAGGAACATATTTTGTATGACTTACTTGTTATTACCGAATGGCCGCCAGAGACGGACACTCAGGTTAGTCAGACTTCTGTTTTTGACAATCGTCAACTGGCTGTGCAGAACTTGTGTTGACCGTTAAAGTGAAAATGTCCGCTGAAACTCGAATACAGTAGTTGAGTTGTGTTAGCAGCACTAAGCCACGTAGCACAAACATATCAACTGTTAGTTTACCTCTGTCTATTTCACTCGAAATGTATTGTCAGCACATATTAGTAATTAACCATCCACAACTTGCTGTGTGGGAAAGAGACGAGTGATGAGCTCACCTGTCACTTTTTCAACATTTGCAGCTGCGAGGCAGCAAAGAACACAACACTTCTCTTGTTGCAAAAGCTGTAACAGGTAAGTTTTGTACCTTTACCTTTTAGTACCTTTTCTATGCACACACGAGGAACTACATCATCATACTTGACACATCAACACCTGACAGTGGCCACGACCATTTCCAAACTGATCCAATCACCTGTAGGTCCATCACACAATCTATGTTTGCAGCTTGTATGTTTAGACTACTGGTTTCGTCCTCCAGAATAATGTGTACCACTGTAACAATTAGGTTATGTATTATACAATGAGCTACAAAATGAGACAATATCACACATTTTGTGTAATTCTGTATGCTAACTGGATATGATGAATTTCTTATAGGGCCGTTCCGCTTAATTCTGCACTACTTGTGGTACAGGTAAGTTCATTATCATGATGCTGTTTTCAGAGGTGCACTGGCTTTAAGCATATAAGAGATTTAATAAACACATGAGATGGCTATAAAGACAGGTACATTTTAATTCTCCTCAGATGAGGCTGAACATGTAGCTTTGGTTCCCCCTGGTGGCTTGGAGGCATATAGCAAGAAACAGATAAGCATTGGAGAAACTTGAGCACAACTTACAATGCTATTTTAATTATCTACCCTTTGCTTGCGTGTTATGTGTGCAATACAATATAAGAACTAGGAACATCTGCTACATAAAAAATGATCAAAATAGCAACATAATCTTTAGAACAGATTATTATTTGAATAAGTGGTCAAACAGAGATCAAAGAGTCACCACAGGCATGAGCTCTGAGTGGCACAAGTGGATGTAGTGTAATTGTTAGCCTCTAGGGGCAGTATGTATATGTATATAAATCACATCATATATTTAAAGATATAAAGCTCATGTACAGTACAGCCAACCATTTATACATCATGTGAGGTCATCAAATCAAAACATAATCTCTGCAATGAGTACAAATCAAGAACTCATCTCGAGTTACTGAAGAATTAATGAAGATATTGATAATGTTTGCCCTCTTATTCCACAGTGGATGTTGGTTTGTGCCTATTGAAGGGATTTTGTAATTATAATCATATTTTAAGCTTTGTCGTTAAAAAACTGCGATTTTGTTTTTAGGCCAGTTAAATATGGATACATGGGAGGGCCTGCTCTTCATGTAGGGGGTTAAACAAAGGTCATTAAAATGCCACACTTCTTAATCATTAAAAATGTCTTTATCAATGTCATGTTTGAATTATTTTGATAGAGTGCCCACTGCCCTACATGCTAGTCACTAAAGGGGTAAGAACACCATGCACCACTACATTACTATTTCTAACTTTTTGCAACAGATTAAATATTACTGAACTGTGACAGCGGCTCTACCTCCTTTACTTAACTCCATTTCCTATAAAATATACTGCACCAATGTCTCACTGGAAAAAATCTATGCACTTCTCCGTATTTTACCATTAGCATGAATCCTGAAGTACTGACCTTGTTCGCTCTTCACAGTATTTGATGTACTATGGTAACAGATGGTTGGATGGGCCTGCAGTGGACTGTGTAAGGCCTGCTTATTCTCTCAGCAGGTGGTTGGCTGGAACCATCAATAACCTTGTTAAATATTTTAGAACTCCTCTAGCTATGCTTATTTATCAGCCCTTCTTCTGGATGAATGAAGACGACTTAAGAGTTTTATTTCGATATAACTGAGAGAGAGAAGGCAGGCGGACCACACAAGCTGTGATACTAGAAGGAGAAAAGACATTTCTGAAGATTTTGTTTCATGAAGACTGAATAGAATTCAGCACAGTCATGTCACGCATGAGTCAGAGGATCACTGACATAAATTACACTGAAAAAGTTAAAAAGTGAAATTGAATTGAAAATATTATGAAGTAGAAAAACACTGAAACATAACTTTTGTGTTCTCAAAGACCCAATGATTAAAACCTTGCGTCTAAATTAAATCTGCGACCTTGGTGATATTATCAAAATTGTGATAATCTACTCCTAGGTGTCCCAATAAATGAACTGCCGTAAGTTCAGAAGTGCATTCATACCAATCGCTGTAATACTGCACATGCATACATGTATGTAAATACTGTTAGCTCGTTGTAGAACAATGCTTTACGTAAACATAGCAGTGGGCAAATAGTTATCAACGTTTTCTGATGTGATCATCTTTTTGTTTTAATCTCAGCCCGTCCAGCTCTACTCTGCCTCTGGGTCTGGTCCGCCTGGCAAACAAGCAGATCAACTGGCATGTGGTGCTTGCAAGGTGCAACACACACACACGTGCACACGCACACACACACACGTTTGCCTAGCATTCGAGGTGAGAATCCTCATAGACATAATGCATTCCCGAACTCTAAAACCAGGTATTAACTGTCAAAAAGCCCTTCAAAGATGTGAGTACCAGCCAAAATGTCCTCACTTTTCCTTTACTTTTTCGGTCCTCACAAAGCTACAAATACTAGAACACACAGATCAACACCTCTCCTGGTTTCCTCTCCCCTTGCGTTGCTCCCTCAATCTTAATTGTTCTTATTTGAACGAACAAACCACGTAGAGAACAGGTGTTCATTTAATTGTCTATACAGTGGATTCAACCATTTAGTATGGCGTTAGTTAGTTTTTATTAGTATTTCCCTTAGGGAAAGTATTCCTCTGCATTTTGACCCATCCTAGATTTAGGAGCAGTGGGCTGCCACACTGAGTGGCGCCCGGGGTACCCCAGCCCTTTTTGGCCGGGTGGGGATTTGAACTGGCGACCTTCTGGTTACAAGTCAAGTTCCCTTTCCACTTGGCCACGGGCTGTTAAGTATGGTGAGTTACACCCTTGTATCTCCCCTTAAATCCCTCTGAACCTTTGTTTGTTAAGTGCTTTTACTTATTATTATTAATATTACTTTATACATCCTGGTGTGCATTGTGCTGCCACATACACACACACACACACTTTCTTTCAAACCTTGTCGCGGCTAATAGTGACAATGTTTTATCACCGTTACTCACCTCTAATCTTTATTTCTGCTCTCACTGGCATTTAATATTGTTGACAATAACATTTGTTTGCCTGTTTTTTCCCCCCATTTGCTCCTCTCACCGTCTGCTCGGTTGTGCGCCCTCTCATTTATTTCTCTTGTTCATTCCTTGCTGTTCTCTTGATTTCTCCACAGTAATGGCAAACTCTTGGCGGTGGTTCAGGACCAGTGTGTGGAGATTAGGTAATTATTGAACTCCATCCATCTCTGTGGGATAGTCGGTGTGCATGCAGAAGTGCTACAGTCTCAGGCTCTATCCAGAAAGTCATGTGTTTTTTTTAACACGTTAAGACCTCGTAAATATGTGTACAGTGTTGATTTGATACTTCAGGAGACACAACACTAAAGCTAACACTATGAAAATGTCAATGACTCTAAAATGTTTCAGTATTTGTTTGTGTGTGTGTGAGTGAGTGAGAGGGAGAGGGAGTGACAGAATAATCACACACGAGTGTGTTTGTGCTCATTCAAGTGGTTGTAATTATTTTCAGACATGTATCAATTTCCCTCTTACACAGAGAAAATATTCTCACGCAGCAGTTTGCTCCATTGACACAGTATAATCGTGTAAATGGAGCAAAATTGAATAGAGAGTCAATGGCAATGAACATGGTATACGGTGCAAATGCAGTGGCTGCAAACTGCTGTGTTTGGGCCTTTTACTTTTAGCACACTTAATTATCTTGAGAATTAATCTTCACTTCATTTTATATTTATGGAGAGTTGCAGTTTTTGCCCATTGCTCTACACACAATAACCCATTAAGACCGTGAAGTGGGGAAAAAAAGGCTACTCATTTTCCGAAGCCACTGTATTTGTTTCTGTCCAGAAGCTTAAAAGAGACAAATTTGTTTATATGCAGTCCTGATTGAAGATTCTTTTCCTTTTGCCCCTCATGTAATTTGAAGTCATTTACATGCACATAAAGCTATGTATGTCTTTGTTATTCACTGAAATCAGGCCAGTGTTTTGGGTGGCCTGCTTTAATTGAGTGCAATTGCTCGTTCCTCTATTCTCTGCACTTGTTATTGTGTGTTTCTCTCGAAAACTTTGTTTACACGACTGTTTTTTAATCACAGTGTTTTATGGCCTTGTTTCAAGGCATTAGTTGGAGTGACTGAGTGCTAACAGAGCTCAGTGGATAAGGCCTTGAGCTGACTTAAGAGTCTGTCCAAACACTGGCCACTCTGCAGCCCTTGTCTCTTTGATCCATCGAGCTACTTCAGTTGGCAGGCTATCAGTGGCTCTTATAACCCACCTTATACCAGGACATATGAGGCTACGACTGTGTGCACTTGTTGCCTTTTGTTGTGTGATAGCCTTGTAACGCTACCATGGTTTTCACCTTTTTTCTTTTTGTGTGTGTTTGCTCCTCAGGTCTGTGAGAGATGACTTTGGCTCTGTCATTGGGAAGTGCCAGGGTAAGCCCCTCCCCATTGTTCCATCAAACAAACAGTTAATGACATCCTCCCATGCTCAAATCACCCTAATAAACCCATGTGCTTCATACAGAAAAACGAGATATTACTGCTGTTGTGCAGTATGTACTTGTGCCTTTTATGTAGTACATGTACATCTGTCTTTTTAAGTAATCTAAAGAAATTAATGTGTGTCCTTGCACTGTACATTCATGCTCATTTTTAAACTGAAATACACAATTAATATATTGCAAAGTCAGTTAAATTGTTCTATTGTTGGCTGTTAACCCATACATACAAGATACAACGCCACACGATCACAAATAACATAGATTTTCCAGCAAAACAATGAGATTTTGCGTCTGTTTGTCCTGCGTCTCAGCAGGTGTAATCTACGGCCATATGGTAACAACATGTACTCGTAGAAAACAGGGTGACTTGGATCAGGATAAAAAAACAAAACATTAAGCTTTCTGCACACACTGAGCCTTGTACAGGAAGGGAAGGTCGTTCAATGTGCTGCCTGCCTGAAGTTGTCTTGCACACATTGGAGATGCTAAATAGCTTGATTTGTTAAAGGCAGATAAAAACAGAGGGTGAGGACTTGGAAGGTGTCATGTGGTCATTCTCATTTGAGTGAATATTAAACTTAACCTTGACCTGAATTAAATTATATTGCAAATTCAATCCGACAGGGAAAAAAAATTGAGTTAGACATTTTTTGCCAAATTGGTCAGCCCTACGCTATGCTATAAATATTTTTTGCAGTAACATTATTCACTACAATATGGTGCAAAATGATTTGATGCTTTGCTCCAATATCATGGATGAAATCTGTGCTAATATTACCATTGTACAATAAACACTGAATACTTTTTGCTCAATAGAAGAGAAAATAATTAACAAATGACAATATTTCAGTCCGTAGTATTACGTTTGGTCTCAGACACCCTCACATAGAATAAGATAATCAAAGGCTCCAGGCCACATTCGACTGCCTTGCAGGTTTTAATTAGCTTTTTTGTTTGTCCAACCATGTGAGTGTGTCTGGGCACGTTTGACCGTGATTGCGCACATCTACTACTAACTCTTGTGTTTGTTTGAAACAGGAATATCACTCGTGGTGGCAAATTTGTTTGTGTCAGTGTGAGTGTGAACAGCAACATTCCTTGTGCCGTCACACAGGCTCAATCTGCTTGATAAAAAAAAAAAAATAATAATTGCCCCGATTGTTTGACTGGAAATGAAACTGATTTGGTTTTAATTGCTCTGAATGAGGTCCAAATGTGTGTTTTTTTTATCCAAGTTTATTGACTTTAAGCTGCACTATTCAAAATGTCTGTGTTAGTGACTGAATAAATCCCTTTGCTTGATGGGAAGAAGAACATTCATAGAGGTGAATCCACAGAGTATGATCAGCTGACTGGAGATTCCCACAAGTCTGTGAAGAATTTATTGATCTGTTGTTTTGATGTTACAATCTACATCATTACTGCTTTGGTAGCAAACAACAAGTGAACATAGTGGAGCATTTAGCAACTGAAGATCCAGGACTTGGTGACCCGAAAAAGAGCAATTAGGACTTGCATTCATTAGGTGGCTGGAAAAATGGCTCTATATTGATGCGAATTATTCTATTTTTAATCGTCACAAAAGTGTACAAAATTAGACTATCGTCAGTTTAAATATCAATTTAAATCCCCTTTTTAGGGACTTTATCCACAATAATTAATCGACAATACGTATTGCAATACAATTTTCCTCAATATCAATAATTTTTTTTCCGTGAAGTGAGTGGTGTTTTGTCCAGAAACCACAAATAATTGGTTTCACTCAAAATCACACATTTTTCGTGAAATTGACTAGTTTGACTCATTTTTTTATTTGTTTTTCTCTCTATTTTGAATATGACAGGTAGTAGTGGCACCATAGAAAAACAAACAAACAAACTAAAAAACACTGGCAGATGGTGGTACAATTCCGTAACCTGGAGGTTCAACATGACAAATAAACATTTTGAAGAAGCTATAGTCCACATGTATTGAGCAGTGTCAAACTGAAACACACCCAAACGACCCCCCAGCAGTTTGCTCTCTGTTTTGTATTCACATTTTCTGCACATACAGCCTCAAACACACCATAAAAACATTTTAAGTGCTCAGTAAAAAGCCCAGAATGGAATTCTCCACCCTTTCCCTTCTTCTGTGTCCTCTCATCTTTTATTTTTTGTTCTTATTTTCATCATCTCTCACAGCTATTCTCTCTCTCTCTTTCTCTCTCACTATACTATATTTGTTCTGCTCTGGGTAGCCGTCATTATGGGTCGTTGTTTTAATGGTTCATAGTGTGGATAACAGTAGCCTCTGGGCCTGTGTAAACCTCAGCCTCCCTCCCCCTTTTTCATTCCATTTCATCTCTCTCTTCTTTATGTTACTTTTACTTCATTTCATTTCATGGAGATTTGTCGTAATGGATTTTGTGGTGATCCTGCCTTTTAATGGTATTTGCTTTTAATGGAGGAGCGTGCGTGTGTGTGCGTGCGTGTGTCTGTGTATCACTCTCTGTCTCTTTGTCGCTCTCTCCCGCCTCGCTCCCTGTTTGCTCCTGTTGCAGTGGAGTTGTCTCCCACCCCCGTACATAATTCATAAGTGTTGAGCTCAGATAAAGGCGTCTTTCGGTAGAAGGCATATATTTGACGGTCATCTGGTCTAACCTCCGCCCACACCGTCACTTAGGGGAGGACAAAACGACCCAAAAACTGGACAGTGGAATCCAATTTTCGAACTCCCTCGAAAAAGCCATCTGGAAATGTCGTCCTCTCACTCACAGACGAACATAGTGTATACAATACATAATGGAGGGGGGGTGAGATAACAAGGGAGGAAGTGTGAGGAAAAGATTGGAGCGAAGGAACATGAGGAGTACAGAGGAGATGCTTGATACCTATGGCTGTCTTAATGGCTCCATGTTCTTCGTCCTCCTCTTCAGCAGAAAGAGTCTCAAAGGTGTTTTAAATTGCCCTCTTCCTGAGGTGCTCTCTGATTTCTTCAGCTTTAAAATTTGGGGGAGCTATTATTTCTCTCAGTGGGTGCTGGATTCATTGTTTCTCTCTCTCACTCCCTCACGCTCTGTGTCTGTCTTGCCTCCCACTTCTTCCTTTTGTTCTTCATTTAAAATTCTAGTCATACAATATCCGACGCCTCCATTCGTTTGCGGTATTGCCCACCAGGGGTTGTAGCAGCTTTCCTTGGCTAAGAATGTTAATACAATTTATGCCAGTCACATTGTAATTTGATAACAAATAAACAAAAATGACGGCATATTTTGTTTTCCTCATAAAAATAAATAAGCCTGTGTTAGGTCTAGTTGCAAGAATACTTTACTTAGCATACATGCAAAGATCTTAATACTTTAAAATGCAATTCCATGTGTCATAAAATAATTAGGTATTCAAAACAGACCCGGGATCATAGAGCTGTCGGAGTGTTCCAGCTCTTCGATCACAGAGAAGTATGACAGCAGAGCCTTGAAAAAGTGCCAGCAGGCAGGGGTGTGCTTCATCACAGAGATATGGTTACACTCACAGCACTGCTGAGCCAGCAGATTGGTGAAACAGTAGCCTACACTTCAATAAAAGCTGGATTTATGATCTCGCTTCTCCTCCCCCTTTTCTCTCGGCCTCACTCCTTCACCCCTTCTCTTGCATCTCAAGTGTGCGTGTGAAAGTGTGTGTGTGTGTATGCACGAGTTTGAGAGACAATTATTGAGATGTATTACTCCACAGCTTTCCTTCATAGATGAATTGGATAGGTCCTTAGATATGCTGCTGATGTATGGCATTAGCTTTATCCCCCCTGTCCCCATCTATTTTCATTATATCATCGCATACTACAGAAATCCAGGGATTATTCTTTGAGAGGTCTGGTTTAACAGGCAATCCTTGGCTCGTCTTAATACCGTGGCGTTCCCTCTACTACTTTCTTTTTTTCTTTTGTCTGTTACAGTGCCAAAGGACCCGAACACGCAGTGGCGGAGAGTGGCATGGAGCCACGACTGCACCCTGCTGGCCTACGCTGATAGCACTGGCACCGTGCGCGTTTTTGACCTCATGGGCAGTGAACTTTTTGTCATCCCACCGGTAACCGTGCACCAGTCTTTGTTGTTGTTTTCTTAATATTGTCACTGTAAGTGGAAACCTAACATTAATTTGGCCTCCTTTCCATGTTCTACTGATTTTCCTTCATTCCCACACACGATTTGATGAATTGCACTTTTAAATTTCAGTGTGTGACAATTGGTGACATCTAAAGTTGATACCGCAGGTGGTAACAAACGGCAGACTCCTCTGCTTTTCTTTTCCAAGCACATCAAGGAACTATGGTGTCTTTCAAATGGGAAATACACTGTGTTCTGGCTGCTGTAGACAGTTGGCACCTCCATTAAAACAAGGCCATTGCCTAAACTACATATACAAGGCTTTTCATTTTAAGTGATTATACGCTGATACAAACAAACAAAATCAGTTCAATTTTGCCAATTTACCCTCCCTAAATGTTACACCATGGACTTTTCACTGCAAATCCTCCCTGGTTTGATGTCATTGAAAGGTTCTCTATTCTGTTGTATTGTTTTGTTTGTGTGAATGAAATCATTGGACAGAGGGTAGACGACTCTGCTGTGGGAGATGTGACTGTATTTGCAGTTTCTCAGTGACACAGTTATGGGGCTTCAGACATCCATAATCTCGCCTCCAGAGATAAGTTGGGCCATGCTCTGCTGTTGTGGCACAGATTTACTGGCCACTTTGAGCTGCCTGTCACCTCTGAAGAGAACCTCTCGTCGTCAGCCACCCTCGGGGCTCTGTGTCTGTCTCTCCTGCTTTCAAATTCATTGTCTTGTTGCTTTTTCTTTTCTCCTCTTTACTCTTTGTGTCCCATTTCTATTTCTCTCCCCGTCTGTTTAATTTTTCACACACCTGCTGCTCCTCCACTCGTCCCCGGATCCTTTTTTCTGCATCTCACTCTTACATCCCCCAGTAGCTCTGTTCACCCTGCCATTTCAAGTCTGTCTCGCCTTTCCCTATTCACTGTAATGCCATCTGTGTGCCACATATTATAATACCTCCATCATTCTCTCCCCCCTCCTCCATGCATCAGATAATATCAGGGCAGACACTCGTCCTTCTCCCCAGCCACACTCATATTTCGGAGTCTGTGATCCTCATTCCTTTAGTGCCACTCTACTTTGTTATGCATCTACAGTGTGTGTCTGTCTGCACACTTACACTGGCACTCCCCACTCTTCTGTTCTGTGTCTCTTGTTTGTCACCGTTAAGTGCTCACACTGGTGCTATTTTAGGAGATGATAAAAATTCCTGCTCTCCCACCTCCCTTGCTTCCTGTCACGTTCTCTTGTTTTCTCCTCCCTGTCCAATAATGTTCCTCTTTTTCCCCGTCTGTTCCGTATTCTTTAAGAAATGTTGTTGGTGTGATCTATCTTTGTTGTTACCTCTTGTAAAAACGCGGTGCGGGCACAGACTAATAAATATTGTAGAGTTTTCTCCGTTTCTTTTGATTTCCCCTGTCATTTGCATCAGCCGATTTCCATACGGCTCCTGACTTTTCTTTTTCCGTCTCTCTATTTTGACCCAGGTATCGAGTTTTCCGGGGGATCTCAGCTGTGCGGTGGCAGGTCTGATCTTCTTGGAGTACACAGCCAGTGCTCAGTGGTCAGCCGAGCTGCTTGTTATCACATATGGGGGTGCTCTCAAGAGTTATCTCGTCAGGTGAGAGACAAAAAACTACTGATTCACCTATTAGTGGTATTAGTGTTCTCAAAGCATCTCTATGACTCTCTCGTGACATTAAAGAAAAAGTATACGGTAGTAGGTTCCTGATCCTCCTCTAAGTCCCAAGTATGGATAAACACATTGTACTTAAGCTTATAACAAACAAACATTCATAATCTTTGTTCTATTTAGTGGACACACTCATTAAACATTCACAGCACTGGCATAAAGTGTAAATGGCCTCTTGGATTTAATAACTGGTGGAAGCTCCTTTGGCAGCACTAACGTGAAATAAGTACTCCCTGTTATCTGTGGACCCAACGTGCTTAGTACTCAGTCATATACATATGATGTCTGATAGGAACGGCCCTCAAGGTCATTCTGCAGCGTCTTGGGGTGGATTGATGCTTTGGCTCCGACTTGGCTACTTCAAAAGCAGGTTTTCTTTGTTCAGAGTCATTCTGTAGTAGATTTACTTTGATGTTCAGGGTCATCGTCCTGCTCCATCACCCATCCTCTTCTTCCTGACACCATCCAATAAATTACTTACTAGATAAATGTGGGAGTTCAGTTCCCGCTTCATAATGACGAGGTGCCCAGGTCGGAGGCAGCAGCGCAGCCCCCAAATCATGATGCTTTTTCTTGCTACACTTTGCCATTTTTATGTTGGTATGCAGGGCCCCTGCAAAGAACTACATGTTCTTTTCTATGTGGTGACATTTGTGTGATCACTGCTTAAAAAAAATCGGTAACACTTTAGATTAGGGAACACCTATTTACACATGTTTACTTTATGTCTTGTTGATTGTTTATTTATGTTTCGTTGATTGTTTATTTTATAAAAAAAAAAGTCCTTTCTATTTATTAAGGTCTGGTATGCTACTTATATGCATGTTAGTAAGCACATAGTTAATTGTGAATATGTGTTCCCTAAAGTGTTACCAAAAAATCTACCAAAAATGGAGATTCAAAAGGTACTCTTTTTTTATTAAGTTCAAATATTAATACTGTTTTAATTGTAGATTGATGAATAGTGATATTAACCAGCAAGCAAACCCTTCTAAACTACATTCAGAGATCATTCAGTCATTTTCACGCCTATATCAACCGCCTGCATCAGATCATTCAGTTTAAACAACGACTCAAGAGTTTTCTGGCCTCTGAAACTAAGCTATTAGAAAGGCTGCTGGCCACGTCTCAGTTTAAACGACCTCAGCCTTCGGTGGTTGTGTTTGAAGTGGCACTAATTTGCGGAGTTCCACTTTACAACTGACATTTATCGCTTAAACTGACCAAATACTCTACGCCTGAAACTACTGTGTATGAAACTTCAGCTTGAGCTGAAAAAGCTGCCGCT
This sequence comes from Solea senegalensis, assembly GCF_019176455.1. Taxonomy (NCBI): domain Eukaryota; kingdom Metazoa; phylum Chordata; class Actinopteri; order Pleuronectiformes; family Soleidae; genus Solea; species Solea senegalensis. The sequence goes on from NC_058037.1 coordinate 8,882,518, forward strand.
TCAATCATTAACAATTCAACCGCTTTCATGTTTTACTCTTCACAGTTCTTCTTACGGCGCTTATATTCACACTGACAATTCAACTGCCTACAGGGCTCGAAATTAAAATGACTACTTCAAAGGCTATGAGCTACTGTACTTGAACTCATTTAAGCTACTTTTAGCGGTTACTGTACACACGTCAAGTGACGCTTCTCAATGCCTCAGCTGCTGTTTGTGGTTCAGAATAAACTGCGTCTCAGATGCAAACAACTGAAGGACATTTTGCGCCACCGTCACAGCTTTACGAAATGTTGCCTCTTCGCGTTTCCTTGATATTCAACCTCACTTTTGAGCTTCAAAGCATATAAATGTGGTGTTCGTTTGTAATTCCACTCACATTTTGAAGATGGGGCAGAAAGAACAATTTGGAGCTGCTCTATTATTGTCTAATTTACATGCATGAGCTGTTTAATCTAAACTTTTATAGCACCATCCAATAGGTAGACTTTGATGATGTATTTGTTTGTATGTAAACAATACGGAGACTGGCATCTGTCTCTGAAAACCAATACTACTACTTGCAAGTTCTTATTCAGAGACACATTTTTAATATTTGACATTTGGTTTTGTGTGTGTGTGTGTGTGTGTGTGTGTGCTTTCCTCATGGGTGCCCACACTTTCCCCTTTTTTCCCATGTAACATTATTTAACAGGGCATTATTTCAGAGATTTCCGATTACATTTTGTATGATTATGGCAGTCCAAGACACCGGATGAGATTGTGTGTGTGTGCTGAATCTCGATCAGGTGACACCCTGCACCACACAACTTTTGCTTCAGTTCTGCAGACAAGAGAGGAAAATGTTGATTTATTTTTCTATTACAGGCAGATAAATGGTGTTAGCTGTCTGCTGTGTCTGTGTGCGTGTGTCTTTACGGCATACGCACTGACCTTGTCAGGACCAGTAGTGCTCATGGAGACCAAAATCTGGTCCTGGTAAGGCAGAACCTCATTGCTGAGGATCTGGTTTACTTGAGGGCTAAGATTTTAGATGTGGTTACGTTAAATTTAGGGTAAGGCATTGACTGGTTATGAGTACGTATAAGGTTTTGTTGAGGCTGTCCAAATGAATGGAAGCCAATGCAGTGTCCTAAGAAGACTAGCTGCCCTGTGTGTGCCTGTACTCATATGCATGTCTCTCTATGGTTCACACATTTAGTTTAAAAAAGGTCATTGCTGTGACCTTTGGGAATTAATAAGGTTAGTGTTGGTGTTAAAATTGGGGTTTTGCTTAGGGTTGCCATTCAGACTGTGGTTAGATACAATGGTTATGTTTGGGGTAGGAGCTTGTTTTATTGTGTTTATCCCAATCTGCTGTTGGCTTCTGACAGCTGTGGGCTAAGGAATACATATTGCAAAGGATGGGTCCTCACAGATATAGCTTCACAAGTGTGGTGTGTGTTTGTGTGTGTGTGTGTGTGAGAGAGAGGGAGAGGAGGTAATTAAGATGTGGGAGACATTTGCACCAGATTTACTCTGAAAATGCTGGCTTGTTTTTCAAGGTTCATTTTCACTATGGAGCTTATACCCGCTCTTCTTTTTCATGTGACTGCATTCCAATATTGTCGCTCAAACATGTCGAATTACAATTTCGGAATTATAGCTGAGCCTTGACAGTAAATCATCTCTCTCATTCTCCTGCCTGTGCGACGCGTCTGTATGTATGTGTATGGACAAATGTGAACTATGGGGACCTTGTAAATCTTTCAGTGTGTTCTCTTTTCTTACAGCGATTTCTCTTCCCTTTCTCTCCATACAGTTTACATTGCAAGGAGACATTTCCCCAGTGAGATATCTCACAAATTACACATCTACTCTAGTACAAATCTAATTTAGATTGCCCACTTAAATTTAAAGAATACATTTAGCTGTGCCTCATTTTAATTGCGGCTCAAACTGAAACGGCTCTGTCATCATATGCAACATCTCTGTTGCACCATTAACATCTCTCCGCAATGTCAATGTTTTAGATTGTTTTTGTGCCAGAGTTCACTCATTGTTCACTTGTCACGTGACTTTTCCCTTCTCTCAGTGTGGGAACCAATCAGAACTTCCAGGAAAACCACAGCTTCAGTTTCTCTGCCCACTACTCGAATGGCATCACCTCGGCTGTTTACCACCCTCTCCACCGGTAAGGGAGTTGTTGTCAAATTCTAACACCACATCAGTCTGGAGTGTTTGCAGAATATAGTTGAAACTTAGGAATATTTTGGAAAATTACCATTTATTCCGCATTAATGCGGTTTATTGGCTGAAGCATTCACTTGAGACCCTCATACATTTTATTTTCCCAGGTCGCCATAGTCCAAACCTACTTTTCACTTCTTGGGTGGTGTTTCATGAAGTTTATTTTTCATATTCAAACATATAGTGTACATGTATGTATGTATGTATATGTATATATATATGTGTATATATATATTATATATATATATACATATACACATATATACAGTACATATACATATATATCTCTATTTATATATACACATCTACAAATACATATGTGTATATATATATTTATATATATATATATATATATATATATATATATATATATATATATACATATATACACAGTCTTTGAATTCATTATAGGCTTAAACCCATTATTGATGATGCATTTAATATATTTGAGGGATTTGTCTGTCTCTTGGTATCTATGGGCTTAAAAAATTAAGTACCAACATGTTTTCTTTAAGGCTGTAAATTCATATTATTCATTATTTTGTTATGTATGTATTCTCTAAAAATGTTACCATGAAAAAATGTGAAATATACACTTTATTCTATACTGTAACTACATTGTGTTGTATACAAATCTTAAAGAGGTTCCTATAACCACATACTGTGGTCTACACATGTGTGATTCTGCATTACTTAGGAGTAAATGAAGCAATCACCTTAATGCACTGCCTGTAGGGACGCACTATAACAATCCAGAATGTCTGTGGCCTTTCTTTACCAAGTACCAGTCAAAGGTTTCACTCATTAGTGTCCGACTCACACCTGGTGACCTTACTGTTCTCCCCACGCCTTCACAGTCTGCACAAACCGGGTTTACTTTGGCCCGTGACGCCTGGTTAGGCAGCCTAATGGAATTTGGCAGCGACTGTCAAATGTTTGCCAGCCGATAGACGACATGCAACTTTAATGGCCCCTGTGTGAAAACTGGGTCAGTAAAGCAGACAATAGGTTAGCGAGAAGATGGGGGGGGGATGAATATGAGGGAAAATCATAATCAGCCAAACCTTCGTGTGGATAAATGAATTGTATATTAAGGAATATATAACATATTTTATATGATGTGATACACCTGTGGGTTTACAAATGATTACAAATGTTTCCAAATGTGCAATTATGTGCACATATGATCATTTTCATAAGAATTGCTGACAGTAATTACAATACATCAGTGCGTGCAGGATATGTGCATCTCTATATCACATTATTCAGGAAACATAGCTTATCCTATCAAACTTGAGCCTTAAGTGCTTTCTGTCAGTTTACCAACTCATTTCTTGTAGCTCTACCGTAGGTTTAAGGTTACTCTATGCACTAGGGGGCAGTGTTGAGCTGGACAGAAGTGCTTCATCCACACCTCCCCCCTGCGTTCCTGGGCACTGTGGCATCTGCTCTGTTTCACTGCAAAAGACAGACCTGCAGATCACTGCGGTCACTGTGGTGTTGTTTGTGTCTTAACTGGGCTCGGCAATTGATTCCAATCAGACTTTTATCTGTGATAAATAACTTCAAACCCTGTTCTTGGCTAAATGGTTCCTCCGTTGTGTGAATACCCCAGAAACCTTGGCTTGAACCCAAGCTGAAGGATGAGCCACCTTAATTTGCTGTCCATGTTATGTAGTGCTAATTGATCTGTTAGAGGTGCAGCCATGGAGGTGCTAACTCTGAGTGTATGTGTATACACAAACTTGTTTTCCAGATTGCTCCTAGTGGGAGGCTGTGAGTCTGGGGATGACACCATGTCCAAGGCCTCTTGCTGTGGCATCACAGCCTGGAGGACTCTCTCGGGCTCACCGCACTACAAGCAGGTCACCAGCCATGAAGATGATGTCAATCCAGTGAGGAGACTACACACACGCACACACATGCACTGATATTCAAACAGCATCTAACACACTCAATCTTGTCATCTGTTAGAATCAGAAGAGAGGTTTTTTCAGGATCCCCAGTTTCAGGTTCTTTCCAAGACAAGGAGATGAAAAGGTAGCACACTCCCTCTCTCTCTCTCTCTCTCTTTTTTCTATATGCCTTGTCAATCAAAAGTTTAACCTGGAATACATTTAGGAGCTTTCTCTTAAGCTAATAAATGTTGTATTTTTAAGGACGGTGTCTTCCGCATGAGCCTGAGCCCCGATGGTACCCTCCTGGCTGTCATCCATTTCTCAGGGCGACTGTCTCTCTGGGACATGCCCTCACTTAGACAGAGGGCCACATGGAACCAGGAACAACAGGTACAACTTTAAGCTGCTTATGTTTACTGTACCTGTGTTTTATACCTGCATGTATGAGTTTGCTAATTCAGAATAAATCTCTGTCGAGCTTATATTTTGTACATTAGACGCCTGAACGGCTGTATGTACGTAATCTTGCTCTGGCCCAAATATGATTATGAAAAGAGAGGGATTCTAAACGAGGTGGCTTTGAGACAAATCATATTTGCCGAGTGTTGTGTGTATATGTTCTGCTTCGTTGCCGGTCTGAGTTGAGCCGTGTGTCTGTGCTTGCTGCAAGTGTAAACAGGTTTAGCAGATTAATTCCTCTATCCCCCCCTACTCCTCTCTTCTTCTTCTTTTTTCACTCCCTCCTTCTTTGGTGCCTCTATCCTGCGGTCCTCCCTTTAGCCAGGATTTGAGGAGATCAACCCAGAGTGGAAGACATCGCTGGAGAGACGGAAGAAAATAAAAGGTAGTTTGGCCTCAGGAGAGCCAACCTTGTTGCTGACACAGCGGCACATGCTGGATAAAATTTAATGGTCTTTGACATGTCTTATTCACTGAATTATACAGTTATTTAGACCTGCAGCCATATTTCAAGGCTAGCAAATATATATTTATCTCCCGGTGTCCGTGCTAGTGAGTGAGTCTGTGCATCTCTTTACATGTGCCGTCGTCGTCTTGTTTCTGAAAGTGTGGTTGTTTGTGCAGACATACAGTCTATTTTGACAGTTTTGGGCCAGTTGTGATGACAGCTGTGACAGCTTCTGTATAAGACATAATCTGTGTGTAAGCGTTGATCCCATGCATAACAAGTGATACATACGACCACAGGTGCAAATGTGTCTCAGGATGAAGCGCATTTTAAAATAGTCCAGAAATCTTAGTGCTAATGCATCCACAAGGCACCCTCATGGAAATCTTCTTTATCAGCCGTCACCCAGCTTCCTCTGGTGTATAATCACATCATTATACACCTTATGTCTCTTTATACCCTTTTCCAGATAAGGAACAGTACTACCCGCTGGTGGATGTGAGCTGGTGGAGTGACAACGTGTTGATTATGGCTCGCTGCTCCGGCTCCGTCACCGTCTCATCCGTGAGGACGCTCCGCAACCTCCTGGGCAAATCCTGTGAATGGTTCGAGCCTTCACCTCGAGTCACCGCAGCGCATGACGGCGGCTTCCTCAGCCTGGAGGTAAACCGTCATGTGCCACATGCGCTTGAGACTCGTGGAAGCATCTTTTAGAGCTGAACATATATTACGAGTCCATATATTCACGGTCTGCACTGCCTTTGCTGTTTGGGGTTAGAGTGTATATAATGCCAAACAACAATTCGTTCATGGAAATGTCAAGTCTTTGGTTTCGTTAAAGGCTGGCAAGGAAAAAAAGAAAAAAGAAATGCATTTGAGGACGCTTTTTCTAATGCAAAGTGAGTCTGTTGCGCAGGAAAATCAATCTTGTCACAAATGTGTGCATTGATTTGTGATTGATCCTTTGTGCTGAGAGCTGATATGATTCCCCCCAGGACGTCTTCCTTTGACAAATACAATCTTTTCCCGAAGCGCTACATGTTTATATTCATTCAGGCCTTTTTGTTTTTTAGTTTGGGAGCAACATCGTGTATGTGTGCATGTGTGTATATAATAGTGGAGGAAAGGCGTGATGATGAAATTTGTATCCCGGTTTATTTGTTCCCCGCACACAAAGACCCTGATCACATCACCGCTTACTTTTATTCTCTCTTTTTTTATCTGAAAGCATAGAAAAAAAGAAGAGAATTTTTTTTCAACTTTTGGGAAAAGGTTTCATCAGCTTGCTTTCACATTGAGTGTGGGGGGGGAGGTTGGATGCCTGCAGCTGTATCTACAGCTGATAGTGTGTTGAAATTATCGTGATGATGGGGGTTTATACTGTGTGAACGCCTCCGTGGATGTGGAATAACATGGCCTCTCATATATTAATGATGATTAGAACATGTGCATTTTCGGAGTGAGGACTTATGAGTGCATTAGTGCAGCACAGTGGGAACCTTCTTAGTTCCCTATTGATTAAGATGCTTAATGTTTTACAGGTGCTAAATGTTTCCCCAGCTGGGGACAGAGCTCTGTTGAAGGGGCCAGCATTTTATTTTTCTCTACTGAGCGAAAAACCCAGAGGGGCCATCGCTACGAAATATGAGGACTCACTACAGTGAGCATATGAAAAATGGGCAAATGATTTTTTCCCCCCATCTGAGGCAATAACAAATGTGGAGAAGAGGGACAATAAGTGTTGTAGAAAGTACTTTTGGCAGCTTGGATTTAGGTTTTCTATTGAGCAGCTTGACCTTGCTGGTGTTTTGTGCTCAGACAGCCTGCTGATCCGGCATGAAGCCGTGAAATTAAGTGCAGTTACCAGCCTTAGCACAGCTAGATGTAAACTCTGCTTCATTTCATCACATGCTTCATTTTTTATTGTTCACATCCTGCTGTGAAAAAGACTTAGCATCAGAAAGTTGCCCCGGACAAAGGCTGTATATCGGAGTCTCTCAATCAATGGGAACGAGTGTGCTTTCTTAATGTATTTTATATAAAAAGAAATAAAACTGGCTTTTTGACAGTATAGATAAAATGTGTCTTTACATGTGCATTTATTTATGTGTTTCATTTGATTTACTTACATATGTTTTATCGAACACATTTTTTATCCTCTTAATGTGTAATCTCCGAGTTTAACACCGCTTTGTTGTCCACAGTGTGAGGTGAAGCTTGCACAGAAGCGCGCACGTTTGGAGAGCAACTTGAGCAGCGGGGCCAGTGACGACGAGGAGGGAGATGAAGGAGGGGATTCTGACTCGGACGAAGAGTCCTCCGCCAAAGCCCGCTACTTTGGCTACGTCAAGCAGGGCCTGTACTATGTGACGGAGATGGAGCGCTTCGCCCCACCGCGTAAGCGCTGCCGCACTGTGATGAAGAACTATCGTCTGGTTAGCCTGAGGTCAACCACACCAGAGGAGCTGTACCAGAGGAAGGTAGGGGGCTTGACACAGCATGTAACTGACACATGATGATGAGTCTAAATATCTTGAAATGCTAAGCTTGTCTTGTTTTATGATGTATAAAGAAAGAAGAAGAATCTCTTTTCTACCTTAGTCTATGTGCTAGTGCTGGGTGAAAAAAAACCAGCCATCATTATAATATCGTTTTCTTTAATGCCGATATAATCTAAGGTCATTATGCTGTGTGTGTGTGTATGTATGTATATATATATATTTATATATATATATATATATATATACATATAGTTTATGCATTGTGTAAACACACGCTTTGAATATCGTTAGCCTTTTATGTCCAGATGTTTAAAACAGTTAACAGTTCAACTTTTACTTGGAAGCAAAAATAAATCTTTATTTATCTGACATTTAATGATAGAATTATCAATATTGACTAGTTTGCATGAAAGCTTATTCATATCTACAGAGTGCTCCCTTTTATGTTTTAGAAGACTTCCTGTAAAACTTGAATCCATGTTGGGCCCTGAGTGCTTTAAATATTGAAAGGGTTTGAAGAGATAAAGGGTGTATTCGTCTATGAATATAATCTGAGATTGTCTAGGTGGTAAACATTGTACCACTGGGATCCTTTCCCTGTATTTATACTGTATTTCTGCACAGTCACATAATTGCTGTGTGTGTGTGTGTGAGAGACCTGTGTGGACAGGCCCTTTGATATGACAAGTCAGGTTTTAGCTGCAGTGTCAGGTTTTAGCTTCATTACAGCGCACACAACAAAATGCTTATGTGCTTAGACGACTAAAGATGTTTCTGTGTTCATGCTGTAATGCCCTCATGTTCCCGTTTGAGTGTTTCTTCAGCTCAGTAAGCAAATCATATTAAAACTGCTACATAAGTAACATACACCTCTTTATACTGCCAGTGATCGGGTTTTAAAGGTATAATACGTAACATTTTATAAAAACAACAAGACTATATTAAAGGTAACAGACCTTTAAATGAAGTCGTACACTTTGTTGAGCTGCTGTGATGATTTACATAGGGTTTGCCTTTGAAAATCACCTCAAATTATACACTTTAAATGCTCTAAATCCTTCTTTGTACTCAATAAAATACACATCTGCTGGTCCAGATATTTCACAATAAAAGCCTTGATGGGGAAAAAAGTGAGAATTAAAATTAAGTGGTCCTTCCAGGCAATGGTTATAGGACGTGTTGTGTTAGTGTGTGACATGCGACGGATATCGACATTGAGAGCTGCTCAGTGGAGCTAGTATCCAGCTACTTCTGTAGGCTCAGTCACAGCGAGAGTGCGAGCAGTGAGGAATATATAAACATTCCATTTACCTTAAAACTACTTATTTATGCCACTAATTTTAGCAGCCACTAAACGTCACGTGAATCAGTTTGGTCATTGACTGAATTATTGCACAGGCTGATCTGCAAAATTGGTTTCTGACTAAATAAATCTATTGCCAGCTCAGTGAAGTGCTTTTGTTTTGTTGGATCAGCTCCAGAGTGCTGTTAAGGGGAAATGAAAACCAAGCAAGATGTTCAGTCTGCTTTAAGGCTATTTCTCAGTCTCACGGGTTCTTGTGAAATGCTAATTGCAGCATTAGAAATATGACTGTTGCTGCGACTCACTACAAATTGCAGCAAAGACAACAACATCCTCCATCATAAAGAACAGAGAGAGAGTGGTATCGGCTCTCGGTGGTCCCAAGTTTGATCATGATTCATCAGTCATTTTTATGACCCATCATCTGCTGCCTTCTTCATCATTGTCATCATCATTAGATGCCATTAGTCATCGCCATCTCTCCGAACAGTGGAGAGTTACAAAGTAATATATCATTATTATCTCTTTGTAACACTTGGTAGCCGCAACACTCTACCAGCTGCTTCTGCTGCTGCTGCTGCTCTCCTATTGAATTGTATCCACATATAGTCATATGAGTGAAGGTAAGGGGATTCTGTATTATCTTCATGTGTATGTACTTCAAATAATCTGTATGTAATTCAGTCACAATAAGGACTGTCCTTTCAATCTCAAGAGAAAGTCTATAAGGTGTAAGTGGCAATGATACCACTACAATGTAGAAAGATATAAACGTCCTGCTGCTGTCTATTAATTCATCAATCTCTGATGATTGATTTGTTGATCGGATTACTGACTCAGTTTAATGTGGTTTAAAGGCTGCGATCACGAATTGCAAATGTGTGTAAATGTTATTTATATATTCGATGTGGCCCCCACAAAGATTAGCAACCACCTTTTGTGGAAGCTAATGGGATCCAAATAAACAATAAACAGCCAGCCCATTACTGCTTTGACAAGTCAACATTTGCTAAATGAGACAAGCAATAAAAAAAAAAAAATGCCCAGACTGAGAATCACAATTAGAGTAATGGAGGAAAGTCTATCTCTTCATTCAGGCATGGAGACGTAGTGAGTGTGGAAATCCAAATTGTCACCTGTTGAAGAGACGGCTCTGTTTCTGTCTCCACTCCTAGCATGCTTTGGGGATGACTTCAATGCACATAACTTTAAAACTGTCTGCGTTAGTGAGGCTTGTAGTCGTATGCTGCTGCGCTATAGAATAGTCGTGGCGTACTGTGTTTTGAAGGCATGTCTGTGTTCGTGGCCCTTTCATAAAATCTCCACCGTGTCAGTGTACGCATTCGTACACATTTTCTTTATGATGCGTGCCAGTGCCGATTTATAGCTGTACAGTTTGACTACAGTACACGCATCCACACTCGCACAAACCCACACAAAACAAACCGCGGTGACCTCGTGTCTTCTCAGGTGACTTGATCTCTCTTCAAAGATTTACCTCAGTCTAGGCTTTTGTTGAACTGACTGAATAAACCGGGACAAGTGTCTCTGGGTTGTTTCCTCAAGTCAAACTCTTCATGTGTTTAGGAGTTTGATGATGCATTCAACGGCGTAACCCTGCCTGTGTGTGAGTAGCACGCTGGCAGGGCTGCTAACAGTTTTATTAGCTAAATCCGGCGAGAGAAGAAAGCAGTTTTTGATGTCCTCCTACGAGAGGTTTAACTGTGTGGGTTTCTTATTGCCCTCGAGGAACCACAGTCTGGCGACTGTGTTGCTTTGTACTCCTACACACGGAAAAGAGAGAGGGCTACTCGGTGTGTCAGTCAGACCGTTTGCGCACATGTACTTTCATGCAAAACGTGTGGGCCCGGATAAACTGAGGTGTCATGATGTTCCTGGATCAGATAATTTAGCGAGACACTGATGTGACACAGAGCCTGTTTTAGCATCATTATTTGTTGTTATGGGTTGCTACTTGCCAGGCTAATTAAGCATTAACAATAATGATGATGACAATGGCAGCGAAAAAGAACTACTGCTACCTGATCATATGACTTGGTAACGAGACAGCAGTCTGTCGCCGTGCTGCTGCCGCTGCAAAATTTTTAAATTACACCTGTGATTTGAGCTAAATGTTAACACGGCAACATGCGGAAATGAAGCTCTCCTTCACACATCCATGTGCAACTCGACACCTTAATATTATAGCGCTAACTAGGGTTGCCAACTTCCTGATGAGAAAATAATCTCTACTTCGTTTTACTGTTTACATATTGCACTTTATACACGTTGCACCCGCCTCCCTCATGTACCGCACATTACATAGGCTACATTACCTCCACACACTCTTTCTTTCACAGCTGAGTAAAGGATGCTATAGTATTAGAGTATTTCTATGTATGTAACATTCTATCAACCAAATATGAGTTTAAAAATCTGAGGTGGTATTGTAATTTTAATATAGTTTTGTAATCTTCTTTTTTTCACCGGAGCAGTATCCTCCTGTCGCCGTTTCACCTTTTACGCGTCTCCGTTGCTAAGAGACACAGGGCTCAAAGGATGGAGGTTCAGACAGGAGGAGAAATTTATTTTTCGCAAAATTACGTCTGTTATTTTTCAAATACGGAACAAATCCTTGTTTTGCAGAATGGTTGGCAATGTTTTATGGTTAGCACTACTTTAAATGTACGTTTTCATCACTTTTGTAGTTTCCTACAATCTAGCTAATCCTCATCTGTCTACGGAAAACAATTAAAACAGTCAACTTAATGCAATTGATTTGTCACTAAATACTATTAATCAATTTAAAATAGCTAGTCATTGTGATCATTTTAGCAGGACGATGGAAACATTTCAAGTGCTGCTGTGCTTAGTACAGCTGCGGGTGTGTGGGTGTAGACTTAAGTCTCATTATCATATTAGTGCAGTCTGAACAACACTCTTGATATTAAGTCCCAGTTTCATGCATTTTCTCTTTCTGTTGACATCACATTTTTCAAATTAGTGCCTTGTCAGTTCAGAAATCGTTATCGCCAGAGCAGTACAGAAAATGATCTCAACATTGACGGAAGATTCTCAGTCGATTTATGCAAAATATGAAACCATAATATGGAATGCAGTGTGATGAAAGGCGTTAAAAACTAATTATATCCAATTAAAATCAGAAAGTTTTAGTTGAATTCGTAACATTTGAGGCTATTGCGGGATATACTGAATGATTTATTTTTTGTATTGATATTTAAAATGTATATAAAATAAGAAAAAGTCTGTCCTTCATTTATAGTGTGTTCTATCTGTGTCAGATACTCTGTGCCACCGTGTACTCACTCTTTCATGGTTAAGTAGAAGTCTAATTTATTTATGATTTGGTGGTTTTGTTCCAGTGAGTGTGTGAGTGTGTGTGTCAACTCTTTGCTCCGAAGGGCCTTGTAATGTTTGCGGTGGGTGTCACTTGATTGAAGGTGTTTATAAAATTTGATGACATGTTTATGAATTTTAATTATTGAAGGTAGTGGCCAAGTTCTGCCCTTCATGTTCTACTGGCTGTGTATCTGTGAGTGATTTTAATGACTCTGCATGCGGGGCTTCCAGTGACTGTTTTTATCTTTTCGGGATTATGGATTATTACTAAATTTACTCTGTTTTTTTTCCAAGCTTTAATTTTTTTCTTCTGTACAGTGGACTTGATGCTTAAGCCTAAATTCTGTATGTGTAGAGATTTGCATGCCCAAATTCCTAATATGAAGTAAGTTTCAGAGACACCGAGTCATTTTTAAAAGATAATATTCTAGCATTTTCCATATGCTTAGTTTAACCTGAATTTGTGGAGGATGTCGAGGCTCAACTGTATAATAGATGCCTGGCCAGCAGAAAACATTTGCATTACGTTCAATATGATTCTACCCTCTATGAGACTCTATGGGACTATCATCTAATATAATGGTGCATTTGGCGTGAATGCACCAATGTAATTGATTAAAGGGCCTCTTGTGCTAATTACTGTCAGAGGTCTTTTGGAAATCTACGAACCAATAAGAGAGTTGTAACGATAAAGATGCTCTTTATTGGATGTGTGACGATTATGCACAAATCCAATCTGACCAATGTGGTCATTGAGACATTTTAATGTACAGCAGTTGATGCTGCGGAGCACATTGGCCATATAGCTGGTGATTTGTCCCTCTATAACTCTGAGAGTTGGTTATAAATTAGTTGAAATAATGGTGTCATTCCACCAAAGGTTTACTATAATAAAATGTTTAATTTTCTCCCACAGTTAGCTTAACCCTTGATGTGCCTTCAAAAAAAAGTTACTTTAACCCACCCAGAGCACCAAAATGTGTAATTTTTTTTATTGTTTTATAAACCAACATCAGTCCTTTCCATACATATCAAATATGAATTCATTTTTTAAAGTTTAAATCTTAAATTGACATTTTCTATCATGATTTACCTTCATTTTGTGGTATAAAAAACACAGTAAATTAATTATTTTCAATATACTTCATGCAAACTGGATTATTTTTGGTTGATTATTGCAGACTTGTATATGTGAAAGATTAGCAGAAACATTTGTTTCTATGCATTGTCATTATTGTTACTGTTATTGTTATTATTATTATTAGTAGTAGTAGTAGTATTTGCAATGTCACATTTCATAAAATACTCTCATTAAGAATGAAGCTATAAAAATTGTATTGTGAAGCTATAAAAAAGCTATAACAAATTGAGGCATCATTTTTTAACAATATGCATGCAAAAAAATGATAACATATTCTAGAAATTAAAAACTAAGAAAAAATTTTTTTTCTAGGTCTGTTTTAGGGTTAAAAAAATTACAAATGTCAATTTCAATTTATTGTCTGAAGGGTGAAGGTCTTAAATTTTTTTTTGAAGGTTGATTGTTTGATCCCTGGCTCTGCTAGTATACATGCCAACGTGTCCCTGGGCAAGACACTTGCACAGCCTGACAGTGTGTGAATATGTATGAAAGATTGTAATAGGAGAAAAGTGCTATGAGTGTGTGAGTGAATAGGTGAATACTGCAATACTGTTGTGTAAAGTGTGGTCATCAAGACTAGAAAAGCACATACAGACCATTTTGTAGGGTTTTTAAGAGGTCTTAAAGTCATTCTTGGTGGATTCGGCCCAAATAAGGTTTGAAATATTCAGGCCATATGTCCCAATAATTTACAACCAGCTCCTCGTGCTCAGACTGACAGAGTTCCTTTGGTCTCGGTTATTCTTTCTTCAAAAATCATTAAATATTTCATAACCCTTCAGTCATTTCTCTCATCCCTCTGTAGCGTCACATTGCTGCAAAGATTGATATCTGCATGTTTGAGTTTTTCCCCATTCAGTCTTTGAGTATTCAGTGTGTGCACACAGGATTTTTGGAAGTGCTGTAACTACTCACATTAATTCAAAACCTTGGCGTCTTTGTATGTCAGCGTGATGATGAAAAATCAGGCCGTGAACTTTCCTCCTGTCGATTAATATTCCTTTTTTCAATTTGAGAAATATGTGGGTTTTTAAATTCATTCATTTCTGTTAGGGAAGACGGAATTAGTAAATCCCGCTGGGGGGCTGATAATTGAACATTAAAAAGAAAACACAAAAAGCATCTAGAGGAATCTGAAATGAATAAATTGCTTTGCGGTTATGTCTTTTTGTTTCCAACTTGAATTTTACATGAGAAAGCGTAACTTTGCTGCGTAATTAGTGGCTGTCTGCTCATTTCCTCAAAAAGCTACCAATTAATTTTTCCTTGTCACACAAATCCATTGTTGCTTCCATTTTGCAAACACTGCTCTACATCATCCTCAAATTACTGCTTTTATGCCTGTCTTTTCCAGTCGTATACACTTTTAGTGTTTGCTGTTGTAAAGAAAACAGGCTCATGTATTGATCAAATTCCCGTTGTGTGTGTGTGTGTGTGTTTTTTTTCCCCCTTAGATTGACAATGAGGAATATGGTGAAGCCCTGTCTCTTGCCCACGCTTATAATCTGGACTCTGATCTGGTCTACCAGAGACAATGGAGGAAGAGTACCGTCAGCATCGCCTCGATACAAGATTATCTGGTAAGAGATGAGAGAAATAACAGAGGCGGATGTGAGGGAGTGATGAACAAATGAAAAACGGGTATGGCGAAAGAAAGAATTCTTTCAGAGTTTTGGTGTTAATCACAGTATATTAGATGTCTGGTAAGGCATATACAGTGAGTGGGTTTGAGCGAGTGGGAGAAGCACACACACTTTTGTGCGGCACGACCCCCTTACTCTATTTCACGCATCATTTTTACCAATTTGTGGCAAATTTTTCTTACCCTCTCCTCCAATTTCTGTGCCTCCTTTTTATCCCATTTTCTTCTGAACTCATCCCCGCTTTCTACATTCCACCCAGAGCAAGATCCGCAAGCGCTCATGGGTGCTGCACGAGTGTGTGGAGCGAGTGCCAGAGAATGTCGACGCAGCCAAGGAGCTGCTGCAGTATGGCCTCAAGGGAACCGACCTGGAGGCCCTGATAGCCATAGGGAACAGAGAGGACGGCGGCAGGTAGGAGCATCCGCGATGACATGTGCACACACTGATTTAAATCCTTGCAAGTGCTGTACGTTAAAGTTGCAGTATGTAACATTCGTTGGTGTTATTGTGCTGCTTCAAAAACGATACAGCGTTATTTACATGCGAAAATGTTAAGCAATGCTATATTAGACCTGACTGAGGGAAAGTTTGCGTGTATACATGAGCAGCGCAGGCGAGGTGGGGCCAGGAAGTGTTTATCCAAATTTCTTAAGTAGTGGAATTCACTTCTAAAACTTTTTTTGGGTACTTCTTTGTGTTTTCACATACTTCAGCCTGTTTGCAGTTGTTTCTTTTACGCGTGCAGTGTTGCTCTTGCCTCCATGTGGCATCTTGACATACAATTGCACTCTTCTTGTGTGCAGTAGGGCTGAACAGGCACAATATTTGTTGAAGCCAGAATGTCAAAATATCATTTTAGATCAATTATTGTGTGGATCTGTACACGTCTTATTGTACAGACGGAAGAGAACATCGTTATTCCTCAGAGATCTGCACAAATATCACACAGCAATCATTTAAAATCATGTTATTTCGAATGAAAATGAGAATAATGATGTAAAAAAATGGCAAAGTAATCGCAATTAGATATTTATTCAACATCGTAGTGTGCAGTGTGGGAATGTTGCTTGGTGGTAAGAGATCTAAACAGTGCCGTAATGAGAAACAGTCATGTGGAGCTGATTGACTTGATCATTGTCTGAACTCATTTGACAATTTGTTTATATTTAAAAGTTACGCACGGCAGTTTTAACTTTCTGTAAACCCTACTGGAAATAAACTTGCCTTTTTCTTTGTGGGGCTCATTCTGCCTGCCTCATTTTGTTTATTCATATTTACTTCTTGTGTGTTTTTTTTATTTTTTATTGCCTTCTCCTAGGTTTATCATGCCAGGCGACGTTGACCTTGATGAGCTCCCCTATGAAGACATGCTGTCACATGAAGAGGAGTTGGAGAAGAAGAAGGAGAGGGAGAACAAGAAGAGACGGGAGCTGTTAGCCAGGGTCGATTTTTGCAGGTACACAGCCAGTGGGACGGTTGGTTAATCAGCTCGGCAGTTCAGTCAGACAGGAAGAGATGTCGACAGGAAGTCACAGCAGGCTGAAATGCTGTCAGTGTTCTAGATCTGCAGAGAAGAGAAAACTTAAAATCACTAGGATTAGCTAATGTTCATGGACGCCAGCCTTCAGTTGCAAGAGCCAGGCCCTGTTGGTGTGCATCTGTCTCACACGTAGTCAATATTGATCATTATCATGATAAATGTCAGACAGATAACATTCATTTTTGCCCCTAAAGTTGAAAGAAAAAAGGAAATGTTAAGTGTAAGCATTAAGTTGATATATACTGAATGCTTGTTTTATTGATATTGAAGAAAATTATAGCTCGGTATATATTTTTTATTGAATTATTGTCCAGCCCTACCCCAAGTTTGTGCATGTTAGTAAAAGTCTGTACTTATATTTGATTCTTTTTGCACTTTAGTTTAAAGTTTGGTATTTGTTACTTATTTATAATAAGGCTCGGTCCATCCTCCCCAGAGTCAGAACTAACAGATATACAAAGTTTTTCTTTGGTCCATGCACTCTCAACACATTCAATTTGCATAATTATTCATTGCACTGTTCTTTATGAACCTTATTGACAGTTTTTGTAAACTGAGATTCAATTGTTCAAGGTCAAGTTTGGTTGTGCTACATATTGGAGCCTGTTCATTTCATTTTTTTTGCACCGCTAACTGCAAAACAAATTTCTTCTCGAAGGACAATGAAGCTCTGAAATGAAGTAAATGTTTTGAAGAAGAGACCATTTAAAGCGGCAGCGGTGTACCAGCACCACAGTAGCGGTTGGGTTGGGCAATGCCATCGAGGAAACTTGACACTGACCCATGAAATGAACCTTGTAAGCAGGTTGTTCCCTGCAAGATTAAATTAAAGTCGTTGTTATTCACAGAATCTAACAGGCATAGTGACAGAACAGTAAAATATAAATTAAAGGAGAAATTAAGGTGAAGGTTGCTTAAGGTGTGGGCAAGAAAAACAGGAGAAAACAGGGCGGGGAATGCTGCCACATTTAACACCGATTGTTTGATTAGGTCGCACGGCGGGGAGAGGATCATAAAGGCAGGGACATTAATGAGGATGAGGGAGCTAGAGAGGGAGAAAGCGTTGGTGGAGATTAGTGGGTAATCTGCTGGAGGTAATTTATGCCTTTGTTGTTGAGTACCCAGGGAAAGACTAATGAAAAACCCTTTAGTGATCACTAATCACCTCTCATGTGCACACGCACTCGCACGCGCACACACGCACACTTGAAAGCTTAAGTTCATAAACACATTATTACCCGTGTGTGTTAAAATGACTAAGTATTAAGAGAAAACTATACGACAAAATATGCACATATTGAAATGAACGGTGCAACATTTCGAATGCATATTCATGCGGCGATCTCACATGTAAGCGTCGCACATGCAGGTATTTAAAGCGTGGGTTGCCAGATCGAGGTGCCTCTCTTCACTCATCAGATACTTAAATAGTGAGCCTCCAGTCTGCATTTGAATGAAGAGGAGCTGGAGCAGCGCAATATAAATCCTTTTGTATCGTTGGCCCCACAGTTCCTTGATAAGTTTTTTTTTTGTGCTCATTTTTTTGTGCTTAATGTTTTAGCTCATTGTGAAATTAAAAGCTTTATTGCCAACCTGTAGACCATTGTAGATAAAGAAAAGATGGAGGCTAACAAAAAGATATAAAAGGGTTTAAAAAAAAAAATTGATTTACAAACATTAAAGAAACCATTATGTTACATTCTCTATGAATGACCTTCTTTAAATATGCCCATTATCCTCCTTTTTCTGTCTCTGAGTCAGGGTGTCGGTGTGCTTACACGTGTCCCCCAAAATGAGTTTCCGTGTGTGTGTGTGTGTTTGGGTGCACTAACCCTTCACTAATAGATGTAACCATGTTGCCTTGAGGCTGGTGGCCTAGGCCGGAGACAGAAAATAATTCTCTTAATTTCTTTTTAACTACACCACCATTACAGAAATGGCTTGGTATTGATCACAGTTGCCCTGGCTGTGTGTGTGTGTGTTCGTGTGTTTGTGTGTGTACTATTGACTTTGTCAAGTGAGTGCATCCTTTGCCCGTTAACATGTTTCGATGTTTTCTTCATATGCGAGTGTGTGAGCTTGAAAACCATGATCGGTCAGGTGAGAAGTGTGATTATTTTAACACTAAATGTTAAGATGTAGGGCACACACGGTATGTGTAGTGGTTAGTACTCTTGCCTTTGCAGCAAGAAAACCCGGGTACTCGACCCGGTCGGAAAAAGGGCCTTTCTGCATGGAATTTGCATGTTATCTCCGTGTGTGTGTGGGTTTTCACCGGGTTCTCCAGTTTCCTCCCATAATCCTAAAACATGCAACATGGAGATTAGGTAAATTGGACCTTCTAAATTGACCATAGGTGTGATTGTGAGAGTGAATGGTTGTTTGCCTATCGCCCTATGTCAGCACAGTTATGTTGGCACAGTATATGTTGGCACAGTTCCCCCCTGCGACCCTCATGTAAAGGATAAAGCGGTAGAAGATGGATGGATGGTTAAAATTAGAGGAAAATTGCTTTGTGAGCCACTCTTAAAGGGGCTATTTGTAAAAAATCCAACTGCAGTTTAAAACGGGTGCTGCAATTTTGGAAACTGTGTAGATGCAGGAATCAGTCCTGAATGTAAACCGACAATCCATGAACTGAAAGACAAATCTGTGTGGAGCTACTGCAGAGTTATACCCTTTTTCCACTTTTATGACTTAATGAAACACATGTCCTACATACAGCTCCTTGAGGTCATTGAGGTCACTGGATTAATCGAAAGGCCTTCTATAATATTTGGCATCGGCAGGTCATTAACAGCTTCAGTCAATTTTGTTTTCAGGAATGTGGTAAATGAAAAAAGAGTGGGTGTGAGAATGTTGGCCCTGTGGTGGACTGCCTGTCCAAGGTGTACCCCACCTGTCGCCCTACGTCAGTAATGGCAGCTCCGGTTCCCGGTGAACCTCGTATGGACGATAAAGGGATAGAACAAAACATAGAGCTGGTAGTTAAGAGACTTCAGGCTCCTTTTTCGTTACGTGAAACCAACGTGTAACTATTTCACATGCTGCTGATCTGGATCTCTGCATTCAACAATATGACTGACAATACCTGTGTGTGTGTGTGTGTGTGTGTGTGTGTGTGTGTGTGTGTGTGTGTGTGTGTGTGTGTGTGTGTGTGTGTGTGTGTGTGTGTGTGTGTGTGTGTGTGTGTGTGTGTGTGTGTGTGTGTGTGTGTGTGTGTGTGTGTGTGTGTGTGTGTGTGTGTGTGTGTGTGTGTGTGTGTGTGTGTGTGTGTGTGTGAGTGAGAGAAGGAGAGAGAGAAGGAGAGAGAGAAGGAGAGAGAGAAGGAGAGAGAGAAGGAGAGAGAGAAGGAGAGAGAGAAGGAGAGAGAGAAGGAGAGGCAGGGGAAAAAAAAAGAGCGCACAAGTAATGGGTGTGTAAAGGTCACAATGTTCATCTGATCATATCCAGACCTCAGTCAGAAGTCTCATTTTCCCATTTGACTCACTCGTATTTTTGCAATTAAGGATCTTTTCTGGCATAAACACTGACCCTGTGAGGACCAGTCGTCCTCATGGAGACTAAAACATGGTCCTAACGCGGCGGAACCCCATTTCTGAAGTCCAGGCCTGAGATGAGTTGATTGACTTGTGGTTAGGTTAAGGTTAAGGTCAAGGTTAGGCATTAACCGGTTATGGTTGAGGTTAGGGATAATGCTACCATTCATTCGAAGAATAGCTGTACAAATGTGTGTGTGTGAGAACACCTGTGTATGATTGTACATGTGCCAGTGAAAGCATGAGCTGAAGTGTTTTTTGTCTGTTTATGCAGTCCAATTTTGTCCCTCGCACTCTGATAATCATTTTTTTTTTTTTATCACACACCACATTTCTGTGAGTGTGTGTGTGTGTGCGTAGGCATTTGAGTGTGTGTTGCCCTGTTTATGCATTTCAATCTCTGTCCTTTACAGTCATATGCGAGGCGTTTGCAGAGAGATAGAGGAGCGATGCCATCTGCTTGTAATAACCTTCAGTTTGGATATAGCTTTGAAACAAGATGCAGACAAATACACACACACACACACACACCTTGAAGCAATCAGTTTGCAATCTCTTTACATTAGACAGGAAATCCGATGATGTGTAACAGTCTGAAGCACATTTCAAGTTGTGCACATTACATTTTAAACCTTACAGACCTCAATCGCCATTTGGATGTGACGCAGTATTTTTGTTCATTCTGGCCTTTTCTTAACCACATTTTCCCCTCCAGTCACTTTTTATTGTATAGGGCAATCAAGGGAACCAGAAGTTGTGGGCGCTCTTCTACAGCCAGGTTGCCATGCGGAGCAGTGCAGCACACACAGTATTATGTGCTGTACCTTAAGTGAAAATCAGTAGCAGGATTAGCAATTTAGAGACCTACATGTGAAAATTCAGCCGCCTCAAAACCACTGATGGCCATGTTTGATAATGAGCCGGCGCTACACTTTAGAGGAAATTTGCAAAATCAGAGGCTGTCTAACTGGTACTTTTGGTTCCTTTATGCTTTTAAAATCTAATGTGACATATAATCACTGTTATTGGCCTGTTGGACATTCATCAGAGGCATTTGCCTATGTTTATCTGCTGTTTCTGTGCAGTCGCCCAATTAAAAAAAATCAATGACACTGCGACTAACAATTATGTTTGCCGTTGATTACCAGTTTATTCGATTATTTTGTCAATTAGTCAAGTAGTTGTTTGGTCCATAAGATGTCAGAAAAATAATAATTGACGTTTCCCAAACCTCCAAATGTCTTGTTTTGTCCACAAACCAACATTATTCACAATTCACGTTGAAGAAGCTAAAAATCACTTAAACTGTCTAATCAATTATTATTAGGATAGTTGGCAATTATTTAGTGATCATTCACTGATTAATCGTTGGCGCTCCAACTAGCAAGATACGAGTCACTACTATGAAGTTGTAGGTTGTGCATCATATTTAGCGGAAGATTTTTGTGAATTCCTTGCTGAATGCTATTGGAATGCAAAAGCTAACAGATTGTAATATTGGGTAAGGATTTTCTTGCACTACCTGACCCTCACGTCAGTGCACACAAATTTGCATCCATTTCCCACCTTATAGTGTGAAAGCACAGATGTCGGTCTGCTTCTGTAAAATATTTTATTTATTTTTCCTCCTCTAAAAAAAGATATTTGAAAAGCCAACTTTATATAGAAAAGAAGTAAAAAAAAGGGCATCTGAAACGGCTATTTCTTCAGAGAGAATCTTGAGGGAGATTCCTGTGAGAGATGGCCGTGTGGTTTCATAATTTGTCTGATTGAATTTGTGCTCAGTCAAGATAGATGACATGTAGGGCTAGAAATATTTGAAAAAACAAATCAGCTACTTTCTTTACAATTATCCGCTGGTTGCACTTTGAGCAAACTGCTCACGGTAACTATGCTAAACAGAAGGGCTTTATCACAATTCCTGTCAACAAACTTATGAATGAGATGCTTGTCAGTATGTCCGAGCATGTTCTTGCGAGAGTTTACGATTGAGCAATCATTCAAATATCCTTTGAGGTCAAGAGGAAAAATTGTTTTCTAACATATCGTCTCATCTCCTCGCTGTCTCTCTTTCTCTCTCTCTCTTCCCCCCATCGCCACTTCTCTTACTTTGCACTGAAGAGGCAGAGCAAACCAATAATTACCACGCGTGCGAGTGCTAAGCTGCTGCTCTTTGATGTGCCAGAGTGTACGTCCAGACGCCGTTAATCTCTGTTGGCCTTTGTAGAGGAACCCTGATAACGCCCGATAGCACGCTCTGTAATGAGGTATTAAGGATTAAGGTGGCGGTGGAAAGGTCAGCTCCCCTGTGATCACGTCCGCTGTTGATTCAGGACAAGTTTTTAGAAGCTTTGGGTGCCACTCCACCTGTTCAGCTTGTTTTCTTGTAGAACGGACTTGAAAGTCTGTGTTGAATGTTATTCTGCACCACTGGCCGTAGCTTTCGGCCCCATGGTTCCTTCTCCTTGGGCATAGTTTGAGTGATTGAATTGTAGGCAGATCCCATATAGCCCAGTGCCTTGGTGTTTGTGGTCATCCAATTTATTTATGGTTGTGATTAAATGACATTGAAAATGGATTTGATTCACGCGGGGCAGTCACTCACCTCGTTGACAACTAGCATCCCATACATAACTACTCAAGGGTTCTTATGGTTATAAGGAGTTGATTTGTTGCCCTTAGAAAATGATTAGGTCTAGAGGGCACTGTGTGGTACTGTAGACACCGGTCCCCGAGCATTGTTATATATTGTGGGTCCCTGTGGTCATGCTGTATAATTTACAGTTAATTTGAAGCTTGTGTGTTAGTATTATAGACTGACGTGACCTGACGAGTGATTTGACTGTTGAAAAGATAAGAAAAGACTATTCACATAATGTAATTTGAGCTGATGTTGATTGTGGTGCTTTGATAAAATGCTTGTTGTTGATTTTTGCGTGTGTGTGTGTGTGTGTGTGTGTGTGTGTGTGTGCGCGCTTGCTCATAGGCTAACTCTGGAGCAGAAGGAGCTGTGTCGGAGCCGACTGAAACTACTCTCCTACCTGGACCGGCTGGCCACATATGAGGTAACAAGAACCCCTCACTCACATTGTAGAGTAAAACACACGTGCCTTCCATCAGACGGCACACAGCTGATCTTTCTCTACACCGAAATTACATTTGCTCATCATTTGCTAAATGAATGGATTGGATCAGCTTTCAAAACACACGGCTTCAGCTGTATTTTCTCTCGTGAGCCTGTGTGTTAATGTAAAAAAAACAACAAATAACAAATAAAAAAAACAACAACTCAGTTGTTGTTTGTCATCAAACTTACTTCTAATGATGTGTTGATCGGTCCAGCACAGAGCCAGCAGACTCTGTGGAGGCTGCGTGGCTATTTTCCAAACTACTGACTCATTATAAAAAATGGAGCTCGTGAGATTTAGTCTCGTGTCTGTGAGACCTCATAGGAAGCACAGAGTGTTTGAAGCACTGTTAACTACAATCAAAATCACGCTAATGTTAAGGTTTACTAAAAGACCATATTATGTGTTCATTTGCATGTTTACATGAGCCAATCTTTTCTCCACAGAGTTTGCTTCTTCCTTTTTTTACCCATTGGCAAAGAACAGCTTTCTCTTTTCTTGTCCAGTCAACCAAAACACTCGAGTAATCAAGCATTCATTGTCACTTTCTCTTCATATGAGACATTTTACCTTTGTGAAGACTATGTACAAGTAAAACAATATTTGTTTTGGTGATCTACTTGCTAGGATTAAATAAAGGATTTTTCCCCCCTGTTTTATGAAAATTGGACTTGCTAATATCAATGTCTAACTTGGACACTCAGTTAGTTACTTAGATATACGGTGACTTGTGTTGCACAAGTCTGTCACCCACAATAAATCACAGGCGAATCGGGCACTACTTTCTCTTATTTTGGAGAGAAGAGGTCAGATTTTACTCAAGTTGGACAGAATGACGCCTCTCTTTATTCAGACATTGTCATGGTAACTGCAGCAGATTCCTTTTGCCCCAATCCATTTTCCCTGGCTGTCTATGAATATGATATTAGGGTTTTTTATCATCCCGACTTGGGCTTGCTCAGTCTGCATATGGCCCATTCAAAGGCTATCCATCACACACACACACACACGGCTCTGCACCAACACATACACACACACACACACACACTCTGTCCTAGAGGATGCTACAGAGATTTAATACACTCGGACCCACCTAGGTCCCTGTAAACCAAAGGCCATGAAAACAAAAGCTTCCCTCGTGACATAATAGTATGCACATGTACACACACTGTTAAAGAAAAAGACAGCCATGTGCTCGAAAGTTTAAACAGCAGCTCTGTTGACTTTGCCTCAGCTGATTCATTTGCAGTCACGTCTCCTCCCTCCACTCGTCTTTCGGTTGACTTTCTCTGTGCTCACGTCTGCTTCACAAATTTCTTTTTTATGAACTCCAGTTGCATTCCATCTTTCTCTATCTCGCTACCTCTCTCCTCCCCACCTCCCCCCCTTCTATCTCTCTCTTGCTCACACTCTGCAGGAGATACTCGGCGGGCCTCATGCAGCGGAGCAGAAATACGATGCAGAGTTCTTCAAGAAGTTCCGCAGTCAAAATATTGTTTTGTCAGCAAGAAACTATGCCAGGGTAACATCAGACTTGCTTGTCTCTCTTTCACTCGTTTTATCTTGTGTAATCTGTTAATTTGATCTGTCTGCAGCTCTATTTGGCACCAATGTACGCAGACTAATACAACAGTCCTGCAAGAAATTTATCCTAATACTGTTTTATGGTTGTCATTATTTTCTTCTCTTTTTGTACAGTTTAAAATCAGGTTGTTGTATCACAAATGTGTTTCTCTTACAGGAGAGTAACGTGCAGGCTCTGGACATTCTCTTTACGTACCATGGAGCAGATCTCCTCCAGCACCGCCTTGCTCTCATTTACAATTTCCCAGAAACCACCTCTCCACACGAGTACACCATCCTGCTACCCGAGGCTTGGTGAGACACACAGATACACACACACACACACACACACACCATCATAGTCATAGTTACAGTTCTAGCTAAAAACAAGAGATTAAGAATGACAAGTTAATCATTTTCTAATGTGTTTGTATTAGTACTGACATAATTCAAGGACGGTGATCACGTGGATGGTGCAGGAGTCCATGTACTGTAGTATCAGTGCAATGTTACCATCACCCTGTGGATATTCTATGTGATAACTCTGCAAAAGCTTGAGGGAGTTTCGTCAAATCTGGCACAAAGATTTACTTGGATTCATGGACAAATTGACTCAACTTTGATGGTTAAAGGTCTAAAGTCAAGGTCAAGGTCAAGGTCATGGACTTGCTGACAGATTTTCCCTTAACTCATTATTGTTGAGTTGTTTTGGTAATTATGAAAAAAATGTGGCTGCAAATTTGCTGGTGGAGGAAGCATATAATTGTCATACTGTGTAGTTTTTTTTTTTATCCTCTTTGTACAATTTCCCTTGTGAGCATAGGCACACCATGCCTTACCACAGACATGCACCCCTTTCTGGGTGTCTGAAAATGAACATTTGCCCATTGCGGGGATGCACAATTCACACCTTTTGACCACATTGTCACATCATTAAAACCATTCAGCGTCTCCTATGGCGCTGTGTTCTTCAAAGCTTTTTTCCCACTGTGTCTTTTTCCTTCTCACCTTTACGGAGCAGGAATTGCCTTTTCTGCCCTTGGAAATCTCCCACACATGTAGACATTAACAAGTGTTCATTCAGAGCTTAAGGGCAGACACTGGCGTGCACAACAAAGAAATTAAAAGAAATTGCCACTTTACAATGAACGTGTAGAAATTGGAATGCTTTGAAATGATACAATACTAGCTGCAATGATTGCAACAGTAGTTTTTGTTCTACATTTCTGCTCTGGGACTGGAAGAGCACTGAAGGGAAGGAATTTGGGAAAGGGTTTGTTAGAAAGGAAGATGGAGGAGTGTTTTGGAGGGGGAAAAAAGTCATTCCTCACTCCCTTATGCTTCACCCGTACATCTGACGGACTCTGTTTCCCCCCTCCCTTTTGAAATTCGTGTACCCTCCCTGTAACTATTTAATGTATTCAAATACCACATCTACATTTCTACAAATAAACACACGTACGGGGTCGAAGTCCCCCGGAGTCACAAGCAAAAAATACATTTACCAGTGTAGGAATAATTGCTCTTACAGTATATACACACACACACACACACACACACGCATGCACAAACTACTGCACCCTTTTATTAGCCATGTCTGAGTTTGTATGGAGGTCAGGTGGCTGTGGCTCTGCAGTGGGCATCCATCATGGCTCTGCCGCTGTGGGGCAGTTTCCTATTTTCCCCAGCCTGTGAGCACCAACTGCTGCCTCAACCGCACTCGCTCCTATACACTGCAGCAGACGGTGCTGGCTCAAGCCATCTGTTTGGATCTCACTCCCTCTATACTAGAAGTCTTGCTTTGGTGGAGGGTAGGGGGTAGGAGGGGCGTTCTGTAATATTGATCAGGTCTATCAGGGGACCTCCACACATGGATGCAGAAGAATTGAAAAAAACCAAAAAACTTTGGCACAGTGAAAATAAGAATGAGCTTCATCTCCATACTCCTCCCCTCTCTCAGGCTAAGAAGAAGTAGGTTATGGGATAAGGCGTGATGTAATTCCTCCTTCCGTCACGTTCTAAAGTGCTCACACCGGTATTTACTCTCCACTGTCTGACCTGGCTGTCTTTAATAAAGAAAAAAAGACTAGGGTGTTAGGGAACCACGGAAAGAATGAATGAAAGAAGTTCACTTTCTAGGGACTTGTGAGACCTCTCGATCTCTGTCGTCCTGCTGCTAAAATGAAAAAACTTTCACTGCAGTGTTGGTAAAAGTCCCTCTTACTTTTGTGCCCTGATATAAATCAAAACAATTTCTCACACACCTATGTACATTGTATTTGATGGCCATGTTACTGCTGGTGTGTGGGTGTTTGTTTATGTATTTGCTCCCGAGCTGTAACTGCACCAAAGCTGTTGATGATTTGCAGCCCAAACTGTCAGCTCGAGTTTTACGACAACAGTACATATTTTCTTGTCTACAGACAATTAGATAACAAGATGAAACACTTTATTCGTAGAATAAGACTAAAAAAACTGCTTAAACAGCCGAGACAACGTGGCCTCAGTTTGCCTGCGTGCATTATTTTTGCATTATTTCACTGCTCTCGCTCTGTTTGTGTCTAAGTGTCTGAGTCATGTCACCAGTGACACACGAGGCTACAGAGTCATTCTTCACTTTGGTCGCGTTTCCCGCGCGTTGCCTATTTATCTTCCTCACACCTGTCCCATTCAAGGAGACCAGGAAGAAGTAAAGCCTAGTACTTAGAGGGAATTTAAGAAATAAAAGTCCTCACTTTTCACAAGCGAGGCACAGTTTTGTTTTGTTTTGTTTTTTAAAGTTTTTTTCACTTATTTAATGATGTGCTTTTGGTTTTGTGCTCCACTACCTGTTACTTTTCTTACCATTATCCGTTGCTGTTTCCATTACCTTTCCTACAGTTTATGACCATGTTTAGTATGAGATAGTAAATGTCTTTGCTGATTTATTGGGCGCCTGTACAGGTGGGTGGGTATGTGTGGTTTATTTTTTGACTCCTGGTCATTGATCATTGCTGTGTGTGTGTGTGTGTGTGTGTGTGTGTGTGTGTGTGTGTGTGTGTGTGTGTGTGTTACACACACGCACTGGACACTTTTTTTTGGTACACCATGCACTTAGCAATTTGGCAGGAGTGGCATGCGGTGTGATCCTCTGCTGTTGTAGCCCATCTGGTTCAAGGTTTAGTCGCTTTCCTGCATACTGTGGTTGTGATGAATGGTCATTGTAGTCCCTGTTAGTCAGGCTCTCTATCATTTTCAATTACGCTGGTTATTCTCTTCTGACATCCGGCAAATGCCGCTCAGAGTATATTTTCTCGTTTTCAGATCATTTTCTGTAAACCCTCGAGGTGGTTGTGAGTGTCAATCCCAGTAGATGAGCAGTTTCTGAAATGCTCTCGCCACATTTAAGTTACTTTAATCACCTTACTTCCTCATTCAGATGTTCGGTTTGAACATCAGCAGGTCACCTTGACTATTAAATCCATTGAGTTGTGTTTTATTTTCTCTGAAATTTCATATTTTCTCCCTCTCTCTTTCTCTACATGTTACCCAGTCTGGACGACAGAGGTGAGTTGGTGTTAATTCCATGGGATGAGCAGAGACACAGAGAAATGGACTGGTGCGAGGCAGAGGAGTGCAGGTGAGCAACAACACTACGCTTGGGGGCACCATTTACCACCATTTACCACCATTTACCACCATTTACACCAAGATATATGTACTTTACGTATATGATCATAAACTCCTAATCTGCCCATGATAATAAAGCCTTTCGCAGTGTGGGATTGTTCAAAGTCATGCTCCATACAGGACATTATGCTTGTGCTGGCATCACAGTGTGAAATAAAACATGACATTCTATTATGTAACAGTTTAAACAGAAACATGACAAGTGGCCAGCTTCATTTAGAGCTCTATTTTAGCAAGGTTTGTCTTCATGGTCTTTAGTTGAGAGTCGTAATATCAGTTGGCAATTGTGGTCCACTTGCAGGGTGAATTTTTAGTGATGCCCTCGATGTTTAAGAATGTTTTGTCCTCCCCACTTCCTTCTTCTTTATATTATTCTGCATATTTTATTGTCTCAGGTTTTATTTCCCCTTTTGTTTACATATTCTCTCTCTTTGATGCCATGGATACACCTAATACATAAATGTGTTTGTCCGCCTCTTAATGCTTTCTGACCCTAAATTGTGACGTTCAACCCAAGTTTTTAAAAACGGATATATTTGTTTCCTTTTTTATAGAAGTGAAATAATTTCCCTTAACAGCAACGTTACTGTCATTCGTAACAAAGCTAAGATTAGGATAATTGGTTCATCTGTCGGGGACTGTTTTCAGCGGTAGGTTTGGTGCTCTTGCGAGTATTTAGAACAGCAGGCTGGTATATGTGCCATTGATTGCAAACAACAGTGCCATAATATACATTGTTACCCAGCACAATGGTGTAACTGATTTGTTTAGTATCTGCACATGGTGCACAGGCCTTAAGGTATATCACACGCTGGCTTTACAGATGCCAGTGGATTTTTTAATCTTTCTTTTGATTAGAGAAAAACACAGAAATCCTCCAGCACAATAGGTTCTGTAAGAAATAAGTAGGAAAAATCTATAGTTTTAAATATAGAATAAAGGAAGTAGTTACCGAAAGTTGAAGCGGCTTCAGTTAACTGACAGATTATATATCACTGCTGCCTTTGCTTGTCTTAATTATTGTATTTATCGTTTTGTAATGCTATTTGTCGCCGTCAATCTATGACTAGGTCTTACTTTTAAAATGCTTTTTAATCTCAATGTAACGTTCTATGAAAACACAAGGTTTGAAAGAATTAAATGTTAGGAAAAGAGTCAAAAAAACACATCATTTCCTCGTGTCTTCCTCAGAGCGGTGCTGGACCAGAACTTATTCGACGACGACAGCTTCCTGTATGAAGAGATTCCAGAGCTGCTGAGGTTCCGCTCCGCCTCACCCTCCATTGAGCTGCTGACTGACTGGTACCAGAGCAGAGCTCAGGATATTGAATCCTGCTCCAGACAGGTACAAACACTCTCAGTGTGCTCCACCTTGGAGCGTTGAACCTCCTGTATCACCCGGCGTTCAAAGCTGATGTGCAGAAGCGAGACATCAGCTCTCGGATATTTCTGTGAACAACTAAATGCAACATTATGAAATGTCTTTCAGAAGAGACTGACTGTTTCTCTGCGGTTACTGTGTGCCCTCCCTTTTTTTTTTTTTTTATAAAGGCAGTATTTTTTTACTTCACCTCTGAGTTTGTTTCTGCTCTCTGAAAACATTTTGTAGGGTAATTATTTTCAAATACACCTCCGCCGAGTCTTCTAATCATGGCTTGAAACAATTAATAATTTTCACAATTAGCTAATCCCAAACGCTGCAATCTGTAATTATGCAAATTAAAAATGCAACACAGGAAGCAATCTCTTTAATACATTTTAATATATGTAGAGTGGTTTATAGTTTCATTAAATACAGTAAATATCGGACTGAATCTTAAAAAAAAAAAACCTCTGTTGGTATGGCTGCTGTGGGCAGAACAAAGCAGACACATTTTGGGTTTCCAACAACTAGCACTTGTACAGAATTATGGGGCTTTTAATTGCCCTCACTTCCACCTTGCAATTAGTCCGTCCCTTTTCAAATGAGCAAAAATCAGACGCAACTGGTTGAAATTTCCCTCATAAGGTGAAACTTTTCCCCCCACACATAGCTGCAGGTCTTTTTTTGGGATTATTGAGCTTTATTGAAACTTACAGCGAGACAGCAGCAGAATGGAGTCAGTAGACATCTGGCAGTTTTGAAGATTATTGCTGTTTCAATTTTTCTTCTTTTATTGAAGGAGAAAAAATGTGATGTGCAGGAATTCGGAGTGCAGACGAAATGTTGCCAACCTCCATCAGTCAAGGTCACTTTAATGCTATCTGTGACAGCCCTTTTCACGTTTGCCGTATGGATTTCTAATGAAGAGTAAACAAAGCTTCTGTCATCTGTGTTCTTCTGCTTTAACTGGAATATAGGACTTGATAGGACTTGTTTAGTGGAGTAATGGGATGTAACTACCAGAGCTGCCCACTCTCTCCGCCCACACTATCCACGCCGCGGCCTTGTCCCTTTCTCTACCTCCTTCAGAGTGATAGATCAAGGTTGTCACAGTGCTCACTTTGTCTTCGTGAAAAGGACTAACCGGGGTGCGGTCGTGTCTTTAACTCTGATTTCTCCAATTCGTCCTTTTCACCGGGTGAAAGGAGGATGAAGGAGAAGGATTTGGGGGTGCATTGCTCAACTTTAGAGACATCTGGGGAAGTGGTGCCTTTCATCATCCTCACAAGAGAAAACGGAGACGCGAGTGACATAATGTGTGTTAAAAAAAAAAAAGAAGTCTTTGTTAATCTTCAGGAATCACGCTAGCCGTCTTCTTCATTCTCCCCCTTGTTCCTTTTTTAATTAGACCTCATCTCCTTTTGCTCCTTCACGCGTTACTCCAGGAACCTCATGGGACCGTCTTTAACGCTTATGTCTCACGCACTTTTTTTTTTCCTCACTTTCAAACACACAGAGAGATGTGACAGCGAGAGACAGTAGGAGTAGTTGACATTTGCCACACACACGCACACACACACACTTCGTGCCCTCCTCACTTTTTCGTCTCATTTGTTCTCTCTTGTTTGTGCCCTCCCACCCTCCCTCATCTGGCCATGTTTATGCTTGGGAGAGCCTTGTAATAGAGGAGAATGGGGTTTGATTAAAAAGGAGCCACATCAGAGGAAGCACGAGTGTTCCAAACCAGTCTAATGAGAGTGGCAAGAGGCAAGGCGCTGAATGGAATGATTGACAAGATGACTCGGAGAAAGAGATTGACAGGTTTGAGAAATGGAATGGTAATGCAACTGGAAAAAAAGAAAAAAAAAAACACACACACACACTTGACTGATGCATTTGGGTGCGTTTCAAAAATAAAAATAGGGTGGGGGGCGAAATTAACAGATGTTGAGGCAAAATAAAAGGGGGGAAACAATCTCATAGAAAAAGCCGTCTGCTGCATAAATCATCAGTTGTAAGCGGGTTTGAGGGTAGAAATGAAGGGTATTATAAACAAGCACCGCTCGAACACTGTTGGCAACGAACCGTCTCTAAATAAGAGGGTGGATTTGGAAAAGCAGAGAGGAAGAAGTGAAGAAGAGACAGACATACAAATCAGGTCAAGGGCTAAAATTGGGAGTTCAAACAAAAGCCAACCAATTACGACAGTTCTGGAAAGAGGTGGGGAGGAGAGCATGGTTAAAGTTTTGCACAGTTGAAAAGAGAGCATGTAAAAACATGTGTTTGAAAGAAAGAGGCAGGAGAGGCAAAGATGGATAAGATTCAACTGTAGACTCGGTGTAACCTGCTGTAGCGGTAAGAGATGCACCCATCCAATACTGACTGTAATGTCGCACATCGGTGACAAAATGGCTGATGTGATGAATGATTTTGTAATATGAACCAATATTAAAGTAATACCGTCTTATTTGTGCACTAATTGTCGAGTAATAGCTTGGAAATAAGTAAGTGAAAGTGAAGATATTAAACTGATGGTAGTCTACACATTCTTATTACCAAGCTATCACGTGAATATTACTTGGGAAACGACATGGTATTACTCCTATATGATATTATCTCCTTATTACTATTATTAATACCAACCTTGAAATCACAGCATAAATAAGATGGTATTAATATAATACATATTCAGAAATGATTACCATTACAATGTTGCTCTGAAATGTAAAAATTGTTACCTAGATCTTTTAAACATTTCTTCCACACAGTTTATACTGAAACACTAGCATATGATTGATACTCTCAGTACCCAAAAAGTCAGCTTGTTGCATCCCTTTTCAAGAACAGAGAGTGACTAGGGGAGGGCATAGAGACAAGGTTGTAATTAAAGAAAAAAAATTGGAAATTTTAATGTCTAAACTGTCTGTGATTAGTGGTTGGTGTCCTTGGGTAATCTGTCTCTGGAGACTGGGACAGAGATAAGTAAGGAGGGATGGAGGGAACTCAGAGGATCTTTACTCACAGTGAGATCAATAGATTCCTCTCTCTTGTTCTGTCTAATTGCTCTGGCTCTGACTCAAGGTGATTTCTTTTTCCCCCCCTCTTTGTTTGTGTGTGTGTGTGTGTGTGTGTGTGTGTGCGCACACACTTTACAAATGGAGGCGTGTGGTTATTTAGTTTGGGAGAAATGCACTGAGATCAGCTGAAGATGAGGAGGCTGCTGAATCTGTGTTGTTTACATGCGAGACGCTGTTAGGCCAAGTATGGTGCTGCGTCGATGGACTTTCCTGTAAAAGGTGGAGAGAAAGCAATCATCGCTAAAGGGCCCAGCGGCTTCTGCTATTGATTGGCTAATATCCACAGGTAGTTGAGCATCAATTGGCTGGGCATGCTGCCAGCATATAGGTGGTCAGATATCGATTGGTTGAGCTTGTGGATGAAAGTTTATCAATTTGAGTTGTGTGAAGCTTAAATCTCCTCTTTATTATTGTCTAAAGACTAATGATTGAATATTAGGCTTGATGATTGGGCGAGATATTGTCGTTTTGTTCGCGTTCCGGTATTCAGCTGCAGTTTTTAAATGGTGGTGGCACTTTCTGTGTTTCTTTCTCCTGCTACAATCCCAGGTATTTTTCACTTGGTTAACTGCAATGTAACACAGCCGTGTTACATTGCAGTGCGGTACAACAGCACAACAGCATCCATGTTAACCACCGGTGTAATTGCAACAAATGTCACAGACTATGGGTTTACAATTGTTCGTATTCTGTAGTGCTTATGTTTTTTTCCTGGTTTGAAGTGAACCCTTTGCTTTATTTAGATACCATGCTGCTAGAAGTTGAATTTGACTGGGATGATTTCATTTATTTGATACTGCCCCATGCACTGCAATTGTAGACATTATAATATTTAGCTTTTCATGCATGTATTCTCTTTCTTTTGTTTTTACTGTCCATCAGGTGGACTGTGCACTCTCGCTGGTGCGTCTCGGGAAGGAACGAGAGATCCCGGGGTTGAGGCTACTGGGTGATGACTTGGTCACCATGGAGACACTTGTGTACGAAACATCATGTGACCTGAGTCTGACACTTAAAGACCTGCAGCAGTTAAGCGACATTGACAAGCTCCGCCTGCTCATGAAAAATGTAAGTGGCATCATTTGCACCTTGTCTGACGTCAGGGTTTCACCTTCTTCCTGGTCGATGTTCTGTCATAATATGTCATTCATATGTTACTCTTAATAGGCGTTTGCTGATATACTACTATCTGAAGTAAAAAAAAAGATGAGTTACCATTAATAATAGTCCTTTTTGAAGCTTATGTTACCTGCACTGTGTACATGTGACTTTCTTATCTAGTTCACAGTAACTGAAATGTTACTCTTCAGGAAAAAAAATGAATGAATCTGCCTTTCTATTTCCCTGTGATAACATTCCATATTGTGTGAACTTCAATCATCCTTAAATCCTTGATCTTGTCCAGTTACTGGATAAATATGAAACAAAGCCAATGCGTTTTTTTTTCCCCTTCTCATTCCTTGACATTTTGACAGCACAACCTCCAATTCAAAGTCACAGGGAGAGCTCTGTGAGCCAGTGTTTCGCAGTTAGTACAGTTATAAGTCCCACTGGAGTACATAATATGAGATGTCCTCTAAATTGTTGCTAATAACTGCCAGCTTTAGCCTTTGAGGACCACTGCCAGTAGGATGTGCCATACAGGCAGGCAGCCAGCTAATGTTGTTGACTGCACTAACACACGCTGTTTGACTGCTTCTCCCTGTGGGCACTCGGTGTTTGTGTGCGCACTGTGTGTATGTGTGAGAGAGTGAATGTTTACAGAACCAAGATTAAATCTCCCTCTTTGCCCATGTCTGATGGCTTTCTCTATCTGAGACACAGTATAGCAAAGTGAAATGTTTATATGTGGATGTGCAAGTTTGCATTTAGCAGCTGAATACGTTTTCAATCTCATTTTACGTCTGGATGCTGAGCTGGCACAAGGTCAATGCAGGGCTGTGCACACATTTAAAATGCAGTAGCACAATATTGCAGCACAGCCCACGTACAGCACTGCGGACTTTATAGTTCAATCACATGGCACTTTTCATGTAAAAGTACTTTGCAATGTTGTAATGACATCACAACAGAGGAGATACATCCCTCCCCCTCAGGGTTTGCATCTGTTTTTTTTTTTTCTCCCATCTTTCACACACATAGCTTACATTCCAGCATCACACTGCCATACTTCTCGTCCAACTGACAGAAGTCTCTGTCCACTTAATGCCTGTGGAACAAAGTTAAGAGGATCAGTTCTTTCATGGCAGCGTATACACTTTATGCCTATATATTCTCTGGGTTAACTGGGCTAGACGCGACTTCAACTAAACACCTTTGACACAATGTGGGAGGAACATTTGCAGCATTGAGGGTACTGAGAACCCACAATGCAACACTGTATACATCTATACCGACGCCTCATTGACCGCCACTGCTCGTTGCTACAGTACAGTACATTAACGTCACCACCGCATTGCAGACAATATACTCTCTGTATATACAGTGTGTGTTGTCAACACGTAACCGCACTTGTTTTGAATATGCAGGTATATGCATACTGAATATTCCATCAGAGACATCTCACTCATGTTACACAGAGAAACAGGGTTTAGTGTGTAGTGTTAAGACTTGTTTTTATTGTGTCTCGTCTTTTACATGTTTAGCTTTTGATTCAGTCTGGATTGAAATTTAATTTTAAACTAACCGAGTCAATACTTGCGTGTTTCAATGGAAACTGCTGCTGCTGCGATAAAAGTTGTAGAAGTAAGTCTTAAAAGTGAGTTACAGAAAGAAGTTGTCTTGCTTATGGGCAAATTTGGTACTTTAAATGCAAGATTGACACTCTAGGTGTTTAATTTAAAAATGAATGATGCACAACGACCGAGGGCTGCTATAATGAAACCGTGACCAAGGAAACTCTGACCTTAGATCCTTTTCATCTTGTTGCAGTAGAGAACATACATTAACTGTTAAGAAAGACTTTTGTTTTTTTTGTTCTACGAAAGAAATGATCAGCAATTTGAAACAAGAGGAAACACTATGTCCAGGATAAAAACAGTCATGCTGATTCGTTGTGATTGTCATGTCTTTGTTGTTTGTAAGATGTTTGAAAGGATGGAAAGGAGGTTTTACACCATGACCGCTAGTAACGAGACGGCAGCGACCTTTATGTTAGGGAATTATCCCTGGTTCTGTGAAACATGAGTGAGGTGAAATAGATGTTGAAAGACAACCTTAGGTTTCTCTCACTAGAGGCGTGGTTTAAAACTTTAAAACTGCGAAATAATTCAAATAAAGTGACTTGTATGCTGTATGAACTTTGGCGATGTCAATGCTTCTCTTCTATCACCAGTCCAGCACAGAGCGCTACGTGAAAGACGCTTTCCAGTGGATGGTGCCATTTTTGCACCGCTGTGAGGGACAGAGAGAGGGCGCTGCGAAATCTCTACTCGGAGATTACCTGGTCAGCTTGGCCCAGCAAGACCTCATCCTGCCCCTCATCATCTTCCAGCACTCTAAACCTGATGCAAGTATCTAAACACACACACACACAAACAAGTGTAGAGGCGCTACAGTAACACTTAACGGAGGTTTGAGCAGCTATCCTTTTAAGGACTCACACTAACCATAACTAGTTACTGCCAAACCCCAACAATTCTGTTCTTCGCTGTCCTAAACTTAACTAGTTCCTTAGAAGGTTCTGCCTCATTGGGACCAGTGTCGTAGCCCTGTGCTGTAAATACTGTGTTCATGTTGCCATAGAGAGAGTGCAGCCAAGGACGGATCTACTGTAACATGCATTACATAGACAAACACTCAGAAAAGAAATCCTCAAAATGGCTCATCCCCCAACTATGTTTGTACAAGACGACTACAGTGTCGGTCATGCACACACACGCTGACCTCTTTTCTGCTCTTTTGCAGTGCCAGCAGAAGATCATTGGTGACCCAGACCAGCTGATGGCAGCCGCTCTGGAGTGCATCTACACCTGTGAGAGAGATGACCAGCTCAGCCTCTGTTATGACATCTTGGAGTGTTTGCCGCAGAGGGGATATGGGTCAGACGCACACATGCACGCATGCACATGCTCAAAAAAATCCAGTGGCCAAATATCAACCCCCATATTCATGAGAACACATTACCCTCTTACCTCTGTGCCAGCTGTCAACAGACCTAACTATCATGTCTGTATTTGCCTCCCTCCATTTGCACCTTTTTGCCTCCACCTCTTCCTCTCTCGCTCTCTTTCATGCTTGACTCTGCCTCCGAGGTGCCATCCGTTGGCCCAGCTTCAGTATGTAGTATTTCCTACCGCCCACCATTGCCCCGTCTGTCCTCTCTTCACTGACTCCTCTGTAACACATTTTATTCTAAATGTCAAGAGGGCCTGTCCTCTGAGGCTGTGTGGGTATGGTGTGCGTTTAATGGAGAGTCAGTGATAGTCAAAGACTAAGAGGGGGACAAGGCAAAGTCGTGCATAAAATGGACCTCCAGTTTAAAGTAACCCAAACGACGGGCTTTAAATGCATTATTCATCCCGTGTGCACCTTAATTGGAACGTTGAATTACTACTAGAAAGAGTGCTGCTTTTTTTGGCTGCAATGAAACCCCCAAACTTTTCAGCAAATCATCTTTTGACCTTTTCAACCGGCTCTCATTGCTCGGTTTAGCTGCTCTGTGTTGCGCTGTGCTATGATAACATCTATTTCCGCTGCACACACACAGCATGGGGTAACTGCTCTGAAACAAGACCTTATGGAACTGCCTGGGTCTCTCAGCCATGCTGCCTTATGTCCTGACCTGAGCAAGTTTTTGCTGTGCTAATTCAAAGCTAATCTCCTGCAAAGTGGTTCTGCTGCTCTTATATAATGTTTGAAGATGTGTTCTACAAACTTGTCTTTTTACTCACAGATAGCCAATTTGTTTTCTCTCAGCTTTCCTTTGCCATGATAAGAGTGTTGCATTTGCGGTGTTAAAGCTTTAATGAGGCAAACTAGTTAATCAGAATGCTACAGATGTGCATTATTGATACTTGCTTCTCTTTTTTTTTGAAATTCATGCCAGGCGGGATACGTGGATGGTATTCGTTTTAGTTGCTTATTATAAGAGACGTCTACTTTGTTGCCACCTCAGTTCAACTTACATGGGAGTGAAATGAGTTTGTGGCACTTAAATAAAAAAAAAACCCTACATAGCATCCGTCTGCAGGGGAATAAAGTCCATGTGACTCAGAATATTTTACACTTTCTAACCCAAAAGATAATTCCCATTGAAACTGTAAAAATGTTGATCTCTGTGGGGACTGAAAGAGACCTAATGCGTTGTTAGATGTAGTGGTGCTTGGTAAAAGCCTCAAAAATCCGAGTGACAACACATGTACGAAACCCCAAAAATGTGTGTCAAGAAAGATATAACTCTCAAGCTGCAGAATTGAACAGATCCCGTGTTGTGTTTCTCGCAGCTGAACGCGTCACTGCATCAACACCAGCACCAACACTGAACTAAAGTATCCAGCACTATCAAGATGTAGTCTCTTAATTGTCATTTAACACTGAAGTTTAGCAGTTGAACTTATTAACGATTCCAAATGGGGGCATTAAAAATGCATGCCTCCGTATAATACTGACTTTGCCAGACATTTTCCTTTCTGCAGTATTTGGATTAGCCATGCTGCAGGCTTGTACTGTATATGCAATGCCTTCAACTTCACATTTCTCACAGGAGTGATTTCTCCAACCTACTAAGCTCTAAAATTGCCACCGCAGCTGAGAATATTACAGATTTACGAGCAAGGAGAGAAATGACGACTTAGTAGTTTCCACCCAATTTTCAGATTTCTTTTTTTCGAGATCGCTTAATTAGGTCTAAATCTGCTCAGAAGAATATAACATGCATTCACCCTGGGAGAGAGGGGAAATGCAGAAATGTGCAGGGGATTACGTGCGGAGAGAGCGACGGCGACGGAGCGAGAGAGAAAAGGCGTTTAAAGAGAGGAGGAGCAGAGAGCGGCAGACAGAGGAGACGAAGAGAATGATGCACAGAAATGGATTGCGAGGTCAAATTTGTCACTGTTTAAAAGGAAGGATGGCATCTCTACAAAAACAGCGAGGCTCACACACACACTGATATACACAGAAGGTTGTTTCATCAGGGTCAGTTCTCCAGTGGGGTACAGGTCATCATGACCCAGAATCCTTAGCCTCAAGGCAAAGCACCGTGGGGTTTTATTTTTAGTGGGGAATCGGTACAGCCTCATAGTGGAAGGCAACACCTACATACCGACTCATATGCAGTACACCGTGTACACTTCCCAAGCATAAATACACACACAGGCATGAACAATTTCACCCTGCACACACACTTCCTTGTGCAGAGGAAATTTATATTCACTGTTTCACTGTCAAGTGTTTATTTACGTCAGTGACGTGAACACAAAGTAACCTTTTGCCGTGCTTTTTTGTGTGTGTATGATAATCTACAGGCCAGAGACGGACGTCACCGCTTCACTCCATGATCAAGTGGACAAATTAGAAAAGCATCTCAGGTACTGAAGCATATTCCACACCATCTTTAAAATGTCTCTTGCTAGTTTGTTTTTTTTCTCCCGTGTACTTCTACCCACCTATCACAGCTGAATGAGCAGATTAGAGTCCAAACAGAAATTCATTTCAAGCTCCCAGATATGAAAATTTGCCGTTTTCCCTTTTTGCTTTCAACTCTAATTGAATGCGCTTGAGTTCTGGACTATTGGCTGAACAAAATGGGCATTCAGCTTGCCCATATTTTTTTGTTGTAACACATTTTCAAAGCGCTTAAAGTGCCGAAGAGAGCATCCCTTCAGTTTGGTGATTAATGCTCCATTGCTTAGGAAGTGTTCACTTTGTAGCAGTGCTTATCACTTCCCTTCCCCATTATGAGCCTGATGAAAAATACCAGGAAAGTGAAGAGATGCGGGTGCACAGTCAACACACACACAAACGCACACAGACTCAATATCAAAGGACTACTGTCTATCCCATGGTATTCAAAAAGCCTCCGGCATTTTCTCTGTTACAGGTCAAAATCACCTACATGTCTCGCTGTCTTTCTCTCCTTCTGTCTCCCTTATTCTCTCACTTTTCCCAATCCTTTCCTTGGGGTGAATGTCTGAAGAGTGTGAAGTGATGAGTTGGAGGAAGGCTGGGGGAGGGCGGTAGCCTATAGGGAATGGGCATGTACTGTAGATGATGAGGGGGAAGAGGAGAGGGAGGAAGCGCCAACAGGAAAGCTTGGCCTTTACTCACAAATATCCACACATCTTTACACACAGGCAAACACAACAGATGCAAAAAAAAAAAAAAATCTAAACTAAAACAATGCCCAGGGAACCAGGAAAGTGGGTTCATGTATATGAAGCACTGCAGCTCACTCGCTCACTCAAACTCACACAGATAACAACACCCAGACCCAGATGAATCACGCAGTAAATGTAAAGTGTCTGCTGTCTGAGCGCCTCCAGAATAAAAAAAAGCTGTTTTTCAGCTGCTGCCACTTTCAGTCGCTGGCACATTCATGTGTGCACGGGGAACATGCAGACACACATTCACATTCAAGCACATAATATGCACACACAGTTGTAAATATCAAGTATTGTTGTCTCTGTCTCTCAAACACACACACACAGACACACATACAGGCACCTGTTTACCATGGTAATGAGTTGCAGCAGAGGGCGAACATCTGTAGCAGCACGACCCCGTTGAGACTGAAGGGGGGGGTGTCATGCTAATCCTACACCAGCACACTTGTGCACACACATACACTTTGTCTCTTTTGGTCATATAAAACTACCAGTCTTCCCACGCACACACACACACACACACACACACACACGGAGATGCACACAAACACTTAAAAAGGAGTGTTGTGTTGTTGGTGCGCAGTTTGTTACGTTGCACTTCAGTCTTGCTCTACACTTTCTCCATCTGGACTGTGGCTCGCAAACGACTGTCTGCTGCCAAAATACCGAACAGCTTAGAGCGTACACATCCTCTGTCTTGAACTCTGGCATGGATTTTTTCAGACTTTCTTTCCCCCACGTTTCTTCTGTTCTGGCACTTCCTGATGCCTACTGCTGCCAACCAACCCATGAGCTTGATTAATGTCCGTCAAAAATGTATGTGTCTGTATGTGTTTGTGCGAAATAGTGTGGTGGAGGTGCTGGAGAAACATGGTCTACAGAAACCCATCTCGTACGTGAAGAACAGCCAGAGCAGTGAGGAGGAAGCCCACCAACTCATGGTCAAACTGTGCCGCCACACTGGCCGCAAGTACGGGAAAAAAAAAAACCAACAACCTTGTAAAACCATTTCCTTTGAGATCACATGAACCTACAGGGTAGTTACACGTTTATTTGTGCGTTCAGGAACCCTCCAGTGAGCGAGACGGTGTGGAAAGGCCTTCTGCAGGACCTGCTTGATATGCAGCAGAATGTCTACACGTGTCTGAAAGCAGAGACATGTCACCAGGTATTGCTCCCCCAACAAAACTGCATGACCTAAAGCTCTTGTGTGTAACTTCTGCCCCTATAGGATTTCTGAAATTAGCAAAACACTACCAGCGTCTCTACATGACATATCTATAGGTGATTCCACACTATCCTGTCATACCTTAAGGTTTTTTTAGCAGCTGTGAAACTGTTTGTGTGCTTCTTGGCATTTTAGTTGTGATGTCAAGTTATACACTAAAGCTTTAAAGATGCAGTGTGGTGTTTTTTGTTGTTGTTGTTGTTGATGATGAAAATAGGCTCTGTCAAGCAATACTATCAGGGGTTTGCGTCCTGTCAAACTGCTGAACGACTGGGTTTTTTTGAGCTGTAGGATTCACTTGTGAATCTCTTCATGGGTGCTTCTTTGTGTTTTCAGTCAAACTCCATCCTGTTTGCACACAAATCTGAGCTCACTTGTGTAATGTCGGTTTTGCCTCCATCTGTCTTGAAATAAAACAAATCACTCCCTGTGTGCGGTGGAAGGAATGTCGCCAGGCAAACTCTAAATACTGCTGTTCTGCTGAGAAATGCGGGCCAAACCGTGTGAAGCGTATAGTCTTATCAGCATTGTGTGAAGTCATTTGACGCTGATTTGAATGTCATTTGCTTATGTTTAAAAGTTGCGCACTACAGATAACTATCTAGATTATATGATATCAGACAATCTCAGATTCTTTTCAGCTAAACCCTGGCTGTCTGTATAATACTGTAAGTCTGCTACTACCTCTTCTGCTCCAGGTCTTTGTTGAGTCCCTGTTGTGCTCCAGCCGTGTGGAGAATATACGTCTCGCAGGTCAGCTCATGCACTGCTCCAAGGTATAGTATATTCAACATGGCTTGTGGCTCTACTTCAGATTTGCACTTACATGACCCACTGGGGGGGACTCCAAATGTTAAACCACCGCATGATGAATTTTAATGCCAACAACCTCATTGATGTCTTGATTTTGAATTTGTGTTTCCAGGTCAGTCAGGATGTTCCTGTCAGCTTGTCATTCCGGGGCAAAGGTTATGCTCTGAAGGTGGCCTATGACAACAGTGTGGAATTAGTGTTGGCTTCTGCGAGAGAATACTTCAACTCATCCACAACGCTGACGGACTCCTGCATGGGCCTGGCCAGGTGAGGAACGAAGTTAAACTTTGTGGTTTTTTTTTCAGTATTGGGATAAAATCATGGATTGTAATTTACTGTATACATGGCGTTTTGTGTGATATGTGAGAAACACCATTTATTTTTGTGTGGTATGTATTTGTGCTCCCATGGCTGATCAGGAAAAAGTAATGGTGCATTTATTTCATCTTCTACGTGATGTGGCGCTGAATTTATACCGAGTATTTATATGTGAGTTGTGTGTGCGGCTGGTTTTAAATCTCAGAGGGGGGGGGCATTGGGTGTCTAACCTCACCGTCTGTTCCAAGTGGGGAAGTGGGACAGTAATTGGGTCGTCATTCATTTATAGCAACTCACACATAAGCTTCCCTCCACACACTTGGGCAACATCATCCATTGTACTACTGTGTATGTTTTTTGCCTCTGGGTGTGAGATATAACTCAGAAAATAGTTTCTGAACATATGCCTGTCATTCTGAAATGAATAGTCCATACTGACTGGAAGCCTTTGTCCTTTAGATTAAAATAACTGCCCCACAGACACATTTTATCCTTTGTACCCTATACCAAAGACATCAGTCAGGCTCGGAGGGATACACTAAACGTACCTGCCTGTGTCCTGAATGAATGCAGTCAATGGCGCCAAAGCAAGAGTGTGCACAAGGACAAAGAGGTTCTTCTCAAAATAACGTGGGAATTAATGAATGTGTTTAACGGCTGTAAACAAGAGTTTATACAAGGACAGGAAGGGTTTTTTTTTTTTTTTATTAAACAACTGTGAATTAATTATTATGAATTAATAGCGTTAAGCAAGAGTTGATACAAGGACAAAAAGTCTTCTTCTTTAAATAACATGGGAATGAAGGAATGCAATGA
Source organism: Solea senegalensis (assembly GCF_019176455.1). Taxonomy (NCBI): domain Eukaryota; kingdom Metazoa; phylum Chordata; class Actinopteri; order Pleuronectiformes; family Soleidae; genus Solea; species Solea senegalensis. Next base: position 8,925,876 of record NC_058037.1, read on the forward strand.
CGCTTAGAGTTTATACAAGGGTGTAAATGTGGGGGATCCCCAGTTTGGCACACTGGCATAGAAACATTGCTTTACACACACACACACACACACACACAAAAGAAAGCAAGGTTATGAAAGCGGGTTAGCAACAGGTTCTTAACAATATGATAATATTAAATCACAACGGATACAGTAAGCAACAAACTGATGAGAGCCAGGTGTTTCCCTCAGGAGAGGAACATAGAGTGCAAATAAATAAATATTATTTTTGTGTCTAGATCTGCAGCTCTGTTCAATAGTCAAACAATACAGGTTTAAGTCTTTGGTGGTTATTTGTTAATATAGAGTCCAGTTTCTATCTTTTATTTGTTTAGAGAATTAAAAAAACACTATATTCACTTAAGCAATCAATGTATTTCAATCAATTACCAATTTGGGGCAAAGTTTTTACATGTAAAGTTTATTATGGAACTTATGGAACAGTTTGCCCTGCATGAATGTCATTATGAGAGCTGGACCAGATCCATGCGGTCATTTATATTTGCTTTAGTAAATGCAGTTATGCTTAATGTCAGATTTGATTAAATGTGGTATGGCCTTTTGCAACTCAGCTCTCTGCTCACTTTCTCTGTGTGCTTTAAACGTCAGGCCAGTGTCAGTGACTTGCTTTCAGCGTTGCTCCAAATGAATGAAAAGTTGTCTAAATGTTGTGGCTGTAGCTTTTTTGTGGAACTTGTGCAAACTTGGGTGACAAAAGAGTTTAAAAGCCCATTATGCAGGAATAAAATGGGCAGAAGGCCTAAAAGGGATGATTTGTTGTTTTTTTGTTTGTTTTTTGATGGTTGTCTCTCTGGTATTTGAGGAAAGCTAATCTTGTAAGACCTTGAAATAGTCAAAGGCTGGAATAGGAATTAAATAGAGATAAAGAAAGAAGAAGGGGAAAAAAAAAAACTAGAGGGCGATTGCGTCAGAGTGCTGCTTCTCGATGTGCGGGTGAGCAGCTTTGGTTTGGTGCTGCATTGATAAATTCTTTACAAATGCTGATTTGTGGGTTTAACAGAGAATGTGAAGGAATCTCAAGATTATATTGCAAAGCAATGAGCGACCCTTGAATCCGTAATAGAATTTTTTCACCGTTGCCTTAAAAAACGTCTTCACACATGCCGGCATATGTGCGTGCTTGCCCTTTACAATACAAGTACATCATCAACATGTCCTCTCTCCGTCTCTCCTTCACTCATCCACTACTCTCTCCTCTCCTGCCATTGCCAGGACAAACCTCTTGTTCCTGGCGAGAACATGAGCCACACTCAATGAGTGGAAAGCTGTGCGCTAAGTGTTTTGTTGAGTGAGTGAGTGTACTGAAGTTAACAATTTGGAGTCATACTAGTTTTAAGATACATGATTTAGCTTGCTCCCCTATACACTGAGGACAGTTCTTTTTCATTATTTGTCTTTTTTCACTCATTGTGAGGGTCAAAAGGGAAAATCTCGCTCAGAGCATGTTTTTTTGTTGTTTTTTTCCCTTGAATTTACATCCCAAGGACACGTTCCATCCTCTCCACTCCACTGATGCTGACATCACAGTTCCTCTTTAAGCTGCTGTTTTATGTTGGATTATGTTATTTGAAAATGAATCATTTGGTTGTTTTCCCACTTCTTTCTGTCTCCTCTGTATTTTGCTTTGCTGCATAATTGCATGATGAGAAACCCGGAAAATGAGTGTGTACTTGAATTTGAAAACGACACGCTGACACTCACTAACGCACACGTTCATTCTATTGGTCTATAATCTGCTAAGTGATGTGCTCCATAATCCTATTAAGGTTAATGAGTCCATATTGTGTTTGCCAAAGAAGCCACCTTGGGTATGGATCTGTCAAATTAGACTTTGTAAATAAATCCATTTGAATTGAAAGGTGAAACTTCAGACTTGTCAGAATCAACCACCTCTTTGCTGAATATCATTAGTCCTTCCTGCTCACTTTGACACACTGTCAGAAGAGTAGCTCTTGCTTTGCAAACATTTTCTGCAGTATGATCAGATGAGTATTTAAACTGTTTAAAATGACACTTATGTTTAGACTGAAATAATTTTACCTTTCATATCATTGACAAGATTAATACTCTCATTTAATGTATACCTATAGTCAGCGCTAATTCAACTTAGACTTTAAACTCTAATCACTCAATCTTACACCTGACGCAAGTCAAGTGTTGTCGCTAGTTTCCAACTGAGGCACTTTTCATGCCCCATGTCTAAAGTCAATCACACAGTGTTTTCATGCTAATTTAAGTGCATTAGCCTTCATAAGCAGTTTTCATAATGCTTGTACTCTCTGGTTGTTACACACAGGGACAATCCTCAGCCCCCTTCTCTGCCTCTTCCTCATCAGTTAACTGCAGGTTAAATAATTTAAAGTTGGTCTAATTCCTTATCCTATGCAGTCTAATGGAGTTGTTGATGGGATAGAGGATTGGTAAACAGCGGAGGAAGAGGGTCTTCTGGCCAATATTAGCGTGGGGAGGAGGGTGCAGCGGGGGGGCATAGTGTCAGCTCCCCTTATCTTCTGATGCTGCAACAATTGAAACAACAGTGGAACCAGTGGAAACACGAGTACTGTAGCATTGGGGATATGAGCTGTTGCTTCATCATATCACATTAGTCTTTTAGTCTTTATCTACCAGCAGCCTCGTCCCAACACATAATGGAAGTCAGTCTGTGCCACCTGAGACACAATGTGTGGAGTCAACCACCTGTACTGATCAGACTCCGACTCTAACCGCTCTTCCCCTTTGCACAGACTCTGCCACAGACAAACAGGTGCATCCTTCAGATATCAATGGCAGCACTAAATAGACATTAAATACAACCCCTTTGTACCCTGCACCTCACTTTGTGCTTAGATTATGCGCCGTGTAACTTGCAAAAGTGTAATTGGCCACATTTGCGCCGAGCATTTTACTCCATGAGCGGTAGATTGTTGAAATGGGCCCCAAATTATTTCAAATATGAATAATTTCAATAAGTAACATATTTATTCATAGGGATTGAAGGTGCTTAGTAGTAAATGATGTTGCAGAACCAGGCCAGCTGTGATTTTAGTCCCAAGTGTTTGTGATAAGCCAAGCTAACTGAGTAGTTATCAGGGAATTTTCTTATCTAACTTTGGACGACATACTGGATAAGCATGTATACAGCATATATAACTTCCTATTTTGTCTTCTTCAGGGCGTGTCTCCAGCTCATCGTGGACTGTCCTCCTGCCATCCAAGAGGAACTGGACCTCATTAGCACCCTCAGCCAACTGGAAGACTTCAATGTCAGCATCCTCCCACTGCAAGGTAATGAGTAATGTTTGTGTGTGTAATTGTGATGAAAACTGATCGCTCAAACCACTCGGTTTATGCTCCTGAATTTGTCATCTGTGCAGTTGTGTAACTCGCTCATGGTGTTTTTAAACTCATGATGTGTAAATGATGTGAGGATCCTGTCCCCCCACTCACCTCACACATGGATCCACTTCCTCTCCCTCTCTGCTGTCAGTTCATCAGCCATCCATATGTCACTTCCTCTTACCACTATATCTAAATATATGGTTATTTATGGATCAACTGTTGAGCAAACAACATCTGTCTGATGGCCTAATTAGGATTGAAGTGTTTCTGCGTGTGCGCTCTCACTCTCTCTTTCTTTCATGCACACACACACACACACACACACTTTTTTTTATATATTTCTACTCCATCTGTAAACCCGACCAATCAGTATTCTCCTCCACGCTCTGTCTCTGTCTCCTTCCTGGCTTCACAACGGTGCCCTACCTGCACATCTCTCTGTAAGGAAAAATGTGCAGCTAGAATGAACCAGCTTGGCCCCTCATTGCCTCACCTCTGAACTGAGGTTTTGTTTGCCCCCGAGGCCTCCTCCCCATCTTTGCCCTCATCAAACTGAGCTGCCAGCATAAAACCCCAGTGACAGAGAGAGAGCCATAAACTGCCACCTCTCTCTGTCCTTTCTCTCGTTGCATCACTTATCTGTCTTTTTTTTTTTTTTTTGTCATTTTGCTTTTTTGTCATCTAATTTCTTTCTCTCCCCCCCGCTCCCTGCACTCCGCTCACAATCATGACTTTTTGTGCGTGTTGTATATCAGTGATTATCATCTAAGGCCTTTTCCACTGCTCAGGGACAGACAGACTGTCTTCAAAACCTCTGTGCCTGCCTGTAGTGCCCTTGTATTCATTTGTACCGACCATACGGAAACTATGTATGTACAAAAACTATACACACGCACACACAAATAAACATTGCTTTTGTTTTTCACAAAAGTGAAAAACTAGATAAAGGCTTTGCACCTCAAACAAACGCAGACAAGTTTGAAGTGAAAAGATTTGAGCGTACGTAATCCATCTAAGGCTGTCTCATACCGCCCTCCTACAGAGCCTAAGGTGGTGCTTCATAGACACCACCCTCCGCACAATTCCCTCAAGGACTCCCCCAAAGCGATGCCGCATCTTAAAGATCCTCAGCAGGTTGCGTTGGAAGCACAGAGGCCTGTCAAGACGCTGAACATCCTAGATTTCAGTGCATGCTTAATTTTCACACTCTCCAAAATAAATGCCGACACTGTTGATGCCAAAAACCGTCAACTGTACTGCAAACACTCAAGGAACCCCAAGGAAAAGCAATACAGTCTAATACAGGGGTGTCAAACATACAGCCCACGAGCCAGAACCGGCCCACCACAGGGTCCAATCTGGCCCACGGGATGAATTTGTTAAAATGATTACAATCTAATCATAATGGGAAATACTGTATTTTTCACTTCCAGATACCTGTAACTAAATGTTTGTGCTTTATAGATCTACTGTGATCTGTAGGTTGTAATGCACATGTGTAAATTGGTAAATTTAGGCATAATATTGTTGAAATGTTATGTTTTGTAAAAAGATACGCCATTGAATGTAAAACAAAGGAAAACAAATTCAGAGTTCTTGTTGTTTATAGGTTATTATGCTATTATTTTACTGGTCTGGAGATCCAATTGTGCTGTATTTGACCCCTGGACTAACTTTCTTACTTTCAGGATTGTTAAAATATTTAATTTTCAATCCAGATGTTTTGATTTGGATGTGCAAAATATCAGAAACATCGTTTAGCATCGCGTAACACAGTAAAACAGTACCTCAAACCACAGTCTTTAAATATGCATGAAGCTGCATTAGCGACTCTATCAAACAGCTTTAATTAAAAATAAACTTTCTAACTATTATTAAGGGGCATTTACAGAACAGTTTTAGAAGACTGCCTTTGTTTTTTGCCTGGTGTGATACTATGGCTACTGGTGTGTCATCATATAAATGCAAGTATTATATTTAAAATAATTATATAATTTAAAGTGTCATGTCAAAATATAGGTTATTGCACAGGAAGAGGCTGGACAGACTGATTAATAAAAAGAAAGAAAAGCCACCTCTGTCCTGGGATGCCCCCTTGACCCAGTGGAGGTGGTGGGAGAGAGGAGAATGATTGCTAAGCTATCATCTCTGAAGGACAATCTCTCCCTGCAGGACTCCATCACGGCACTGGGCTGTCGTCGTTGTTCCTCTCGCTGCACTCTCGTCGCACTGCTCTCAGTCCTGTTTCAATCCCGTTTATGCTGTAAATATGAAGCTCATACTGTGTATATTCTGGTATATAGATATGTTCAAGCATAGTGGTGGCAGATATGTTTGATAGTTATTGTAATCAAATTTTAATGCATTGTTTTATCTGTTTTTTTATCTGTTTTTTGCCTTCTAAGACTAAAACTAATGAGATTTTAGATCTAAAACTAATGGATATTACTGATTAATTATTACTGATCAATGCAATGGAAAGTGAAGTTTATCTTGTTAAGCATGGTTATTGTTTAGTCTTTTAAACAGTGGGGGGGGGAAAACAACAATTCAAATGTACACATAGGGAAATAATTTAGCTTAAAATGCTTTGAACAAATAATTGTTTTTGACTCAGTCATGCATGATTTATAGATTAATCTTTGCAGCTTTCTTACCTCTTCAAATTGAATTTGTAATGTGCTTTAATTAATGTTCTTTTGATGAAGTGGTTCTATAATTTTTTTTATAATATTTTGTGCTAGATAACAAAAGAAATCATGTTAAATGATCTAATTTATTTGGTTCAAGCATCGCCATCGAGACTGGCCAATTTATAGTGTTGTAAAGTGTTATAGGGCTGTAGTTTTATTTACTCGCCCACTGCCTTTTGGGATTCTCCTGGCATCTTTTTTTTATTGTACATCTCACTGTAGCTAAACCTGTCTGACACCCCTCCCCCTCTGCTGTCTTTGTCTCTCTCCCAGTGCGGCTGCGATCAAACCGTCTGTCTCTCATAGAAGAATGCATCGCCCAGTGCCCCACGGCCTACAAACAGTCCACCACTCTGCTCAATGTGGCCTCACTTCTCCGAGTGGCAGGTACCTAAAGATGCACACGGGACAACTCATTTTCTGATACCACTTTTCTTATCATGTCATTACTTTTTTCTTTTTTTTCCCTCCACACTCTTATCATGTAATAAATGAAAACAGACATTTTTTTTTCCCTCCGATGGCAGCCGCATGACAAAGCTCATGGGATTAAGTGAGAAAGCACTGTGTGCACGAGGCACAGAGACGTATCCCAGCATGCATGGGCGCGCTCGAGTACGCTGACAGTTCTCACACAAGAGTTAAGTTCATCTTGCCTGAGCACTGTTGCAGCTTGCAAGCGAAAAAAATCCATGCTAAAGCACTTAAAACGCACACACACACACACACACACACACACACACACACACACGACTCTGAATCCCTTTTCTGTGCTCAACCTTCATGTAGCTTTGACTCTCACCAGAATTTGCATCTCAGATTGACAGTGAGATGTTTTGTCTGAAGTTATGATTCATAGGTTTACGGCTTTGCTGCACGTATGAGTGTGTCATTTCATTCTGTAGTAAGACGTATTCTGACTTTAGCCTTGTTATGTACTTCCTTTGATCCTGTTAAGTAGTGAATGTTTAGAGGAAATGGGATTTTTGTGTGTTTTAATGGTGTTGTTTGGAATCCAGGCTACATTACTTAGTGCTAAAATATAAAAATATAACAGATAAGTGTTTATTTCCCGGTGTCAACTTTGGCCATTTGTACAAAAAATGCGAGAGATATTGCTGGAAATGTGACAGATACATTGCTAAAAGAGTTTTCTGCCCCTTGTCCAATGTTTCACTTGACAGACTTTAAACCTGGCTTAAAAATTCAAGTTTCCTCTCTGTAAGAGTTTCCATGATTACAAGCTCCTGTCAGAGAAGAGAATGTTTACAACACCTCGGTCACTCTCACCACTTCCAATCGGGATTACAAACTGCTGCACTGTATAACAATGAGGGGGGCGAGCGCTAACCTCAACAACACATTGACTGGCATATTAAGAGTCGAAAACACGAGCTGCAATTTGTTTCTAGATTAAATCCATGAAAAACCCTCAGAGCTATTCTGCCTCGAGCCAAGCCTTTCCAAACACCAGGATTTTAATCCTGCTTTATGTTTTTGTCCAAAATGACACAAGCATTTTTGTTTATCTGTCTATTTGTCTGTCTGTCTCCATGTTTGTTTCATGCCTCTTCTTGTCAAGACTGACTCGTCTGTGTCTGCCTGTTGCTCTGTTGCCTGCCCCTCTCTTCTCCCCTCCGTCTTTTGACTTGCAACTTGTTCTGTCCTCTCTCTCTCTCTCTCTCTCTCTCTCTCTCTCTCTGAGGCCTGTCACCAGCTTAAGGAAAACTGCTAACCGGCCTTGTGGCATTTCTGTGTCTGTGCCGCTCACATTCAGTCAGCAGGCTGCTCTCACTGTGTGGTTTCACAGAAGAGAGTCAGAGGGAGATGAGAAGAGGAATAAACAATTTTTTAAATAAATAAATGTAGGGGGGAGGCTTTTGAAGGGCGCATAGCTGCAGGGCTCTGTGGTGAATATTTAATGCAGGTATCACCAGCACACCAGTTAAAACCCTCAGGATTTAGTTCCTGCCTCAGTCTACAGAAATGCCTTGTAATTCGTTCAGTCTTATGGGGAATGGGTACAAAAAAAAACCAAACCTGTTGTTGCCTGAATTAATCAATAAATATGATGCCGCAAATGAGAAATAAATTGTGCTGACTTGGAAAGGATGCGCCGATCACGTAAAGAATCTCCTGAGATTATATGTTGTCTTTGCTTATTAACTTGAGTGTCTTCTGTTTATTGTTTTCCTGACATTTCTCACTTCATTTCACTCCACCCATCATGGGTGATTCATCATGAACAGGTAAAGGCTGCTGGCTTCAAATAAGGCTTGATAAAAGCATTTGGTATAAAAAAAAAAGAAAGAAGAAAAAAAAATTGGCGGTAAATGAAGGAATGGTGACACACACCAACCTCTATTAAGGTTTAAACAGCTTTAGAAGACCTTTTACTGTTCACTCTGTTCACCAGCACCACTTTCCCCTTCACTGAAAACACTGTGTTTCTGCACGTTGCTCATTCAACACACACAGGGCCGTCACATTATTTTCAAGTCATATGTTGCTCTTTGATCTTCAGTGTACAGTTTAGCTCAGAAGTTCTGTTTTCGCCCGCGCCTCTTTGATCGCCCTGTCCTCTCCTTTTTGTTTATCGAGCGTGCGCTGATATCAAAGGTTTGTCCCGAGTCGCCGCATGAATGTTAACGCTGCAACCGACCAACACTGAGACAGTGAACTTAAAGATTCATTCCCATTTAGCAAGACTGTGAAATCCTTTTTTAATATATATATATTGCGCACTCTCTCTTTTAGATAAGCAGACATGGCAGTAACCTCGTTTATGCCACACGCAGTTTAATATAAAGTCTGCAGCTTGGTCTGTGAAGCAGCTAATGCATTCAGACATCCGCGCGGTTCAACTTTGAGGCCGCGTGTGCACGTGTTTGTGTGTTGTCTGGTGGAGGTTTAATAAGAGGTTTATTAAGCCAGATGTTGGAGTGTACGTGATATGCAGGCTTGATGAGTTTTGCTGTGTTGGTTTTGGCGCGTTGATATTTCTCCAAATTTGAAATACAAATTATTATTTCAGTGTCTTGTGTTTGGGTTGCATCTCTCGGGTGTTAATGCCGAATTAAAACCTGTGTCTCTCTGTCTAGGAGATGATGAGGCCACACGGAAAGGCCAAGTACTGACCTTGCTGGCAGAGCAAGCTCTTCAGTGTTCCGACTTCAAGACCTCTTACATCCACTGTCAGGACCTCATGGCTGCAGGTGGGTAGATAACATTGGGAAAAAAATGTGTAGCAGTACACTTTACTCAGCCAGGTGTAGAGGTGTCACACAGTGCACTGAAGCCTGTAGAGGAGCTAATGTGACCATCCCTCCTACCGGTCTGCTATTTTTCTTAATCCAACTCGGGGGGAAAATGCTTTTTGAGTAGTTATTCGAGTTTTAACAGAAACCAGTTGCACCCACCTCGTCTTATAACGAGCACGGCTGGCTGTCGCTGCCAGTAAGAGTGATGATTTTCTGAAAATGTTACTGCAATTTCTTGTCCACACAAAGTAAATGACTTATGTTTTATATTTTTTATGCATAAATGGTTTTTTGGAAGGAGAGTGTGTGTATGTACATATGTATATATATAAACATATATATTTATATATATATATGCTTTTCCAGATAGGCATAACTGTAAAAAATGGTTTAATTCTGAAGGAGAAAATAGAGATTTTCTTTTTTAGAAATATGCTCATCTGCAGCCTTGCCAAGAGTTAAGGGAGGTTGATAGCACAAACATCCCACATATGAGGAGCTACAGGGACATGGTCAACTCAACTACACAAGGTATGCATAAATAATGCATACCTTGTGTAATCCTTACAAAAAAAATATTAAATAAATATCTGAAATAAGAAATGGTTCTTACTGGAGTCCAGGAAACAAGCAGACTTCAGTCATCACTAGGGCCAGTGAAACCACTTCTTTTATCATCTTACAAACTGATTCACGTTGGCTTTTACATCCCATAAGCTGAACTGTGTTGTTGAAAGTGCTCTTTACTCCTCTTATATAACTCATAACATTATGAGTTAGAGAGTCGAGCCTATTCTGTTAAACTTACCCCCACTCAACTCATGAGTGAAACCTGAAAGTCAACCCATCCAATAAAAAGGTAGAACCACTGAATCAGGAATCACATTTTATTGTAAGTCACAGCATGCTGGTCGATGTGGAAATGTCAGCAGCACCAAATAATTGATTTTGGATAATACTGTTAAATTGTATACTTGTGAAAAGCCTTTTCCATAACACCCCATTCCTTCCTCCATGATGTGTCAACAGGATAATTCAGAAGTTGACTTGAGTTGATATCGCAACTGAAGGGAATGAGGGTAAAAAATGACAGAAGTGGAAACAATTTACCCCAACAAATCCAAAGATTGTCCCATAACTTGGTGTTTTTTTATGATTTTCCCTCTGGTTTTAAATACTTGAGAACGTCAGAATTCGGGCCTCTTACTAGAAGACTAAAGTTGAGTGTCCGTTCACGCACAGGAAACAATAATAAAGAGTGGGATATCGCAGGGATATTCCCCACTCTTCCCCTCAAACTTTCCCTGAAGGGATTTAAAGTGGTCACTGAGGTAATGGTATTTTGTTTGACCCAGTTTCACATTACGACGCAGGAAAAATGACGGTGAATAGAATTTCACCGAGGCTTCCCACAGCACTGAGTAACTGGAGACCGTGCAGATGAGAGAGGTGTCGCGGAGAAAGGGAAGGTGTAATCAGATAAGCACTGGTGTTCTCTGTCTGAGAACACAGCGGGAATAATTGAATCTGTTTGTGTGAATGAAGTCGGGCCAGTGTCTAGGTTTTTGTAGCAACGTTATTAAAGTCTAATGGTTTTTTTTTGGTTTTTTTTCCAGTGGGAAACTGGCTGACTTATTTATATATAATAGATATTGATGTAGATATATATACATGTATTAATATCTCAAGGTTGTGGAAGGTCACACTTTATTATTTTGTCATATTTCAGGATTATATCCTACAGAACAAGTGTGAGCTGTATTTTTATGGTTTTAGATTGACCTTGGTCTTCGATCAGAGTCATGTCGGATTTATAGAGCTGACAACAATTTTTAATTATATGATTTATGTATATATATTTGACCGTCTGACCTTGTATTTTGTATCCTTTCTCTGTCTGATGAGTTTGTAAAATCTTTTACTGTGACGAAAAGCTTTTCGTAAGTCAAGGAAGTGGCGAAGGAAATGGAAGAGATGCAACATAAAACACCAGCAACAACTGAACGACGTATCATCCTTCTTTCCCCTTCTGCCTCTCCTGCCTGGCTACATTTCACCTTTCCTCCCTTCCTTGTTTACCTCCATCTGTTCTTCCTCCAGGTTACAGTCCAGGGTGGGAGGTCTGCAGTCTGCTTGGCCAGTGTGATGGATATGGAGACCTGGAGGCCCGGCAAGAGCTTTTAGCTTTTTCTCTAACCCACTGTCCCCCAGACAAAATCCATGGCCTCCTGGCTGCATCCAGTGACCTGCAAACTCAGGTTAGTCATTGATGCTTCTTCTATATATTTGTCAATGTATACAAAAAAGGGTGCTTGGTTAACAAAATAAAATAAATAAAAAAAGTCACAAGATGAACTGGAACTGATGGCAGAAAGCAACACATCCAGACGGGGCAAACAATTACAGGAGAAACACTGAAGGAAGTGGTGAGCTATAGGAAAAGGGAGAGGTGAGAGCCTCCGACATCAAACAGGAAGTACTGCATTATGAAGGAAATCTTCATAATCTTCTTAAATCTTAACAATGACACATTAACATAAGATTAGAATAAGAATAGTTATATGATCACCTGGTTTGACTGTATTATGCCTTTTATAAAAACCCAAAAACAAACAACAACTTGAAATGGAAACATCTCTCTTTGCTTGCTCTTTGTAATTGCTCATATTCAGTAGCGACCTGTGGCTACAATTCACGAGTCACGCTTTGCTGTAAACTGTCACAAGCTTAAAAGACTGTAAAAGAATGCATTCTTTCTGCGGCTGACCTGCTGTGTGAAGTCCAACACAAATCAAGATTCAAAAACAGAAATAGAACAAACTATAAAATGTTTCAAAGAAAAATAGCAAATACATTTTGCCTTCTCCCTCCCTCTCTCTTTGGCTCCTGCAGGTGTTGTACCAGGCCGTTAACTATCAAATGGAGCCTGTTATTACAGAGTGTGGACGAGAGTCAGACGAGACGGATGCTGTGAAGGTTTGTGTATTTTAAATTTAGTTTTTTTTTTCCTGCACTAATGATGTTGTTGTTGTTGTACACCTGCTCTTCCTCTCTGTGGAAGACCACTATTGCGGTCAGGGCGTGTCTCTGTGCGTTTGTTGGGTTTGTGTGTTTTCCTATTGCTCCATATTTGATGAGGTGTAAATCTAGTGTTAAGGTTGCGCTGCTCTCTTGGTTTATTTATGCCTCCCCTTCTCCTCCCCTTCAGCACTGCCAGCTTTATGATGCCTTTAGAGGATGTTAATGTTTCATGACTTGCATTGCCTCCCCTTTGTGGGTGGATGGGTTCTCATTTGAAGCTGACTGCTGTCATTTTATTGTTGTATTGATGTCCCTAATCCTCACTCGTATATATTTAAGCCCTCTAGATGTGTGTGTGTGTGTGTGTGTGTGTGTGTACTCTTGTGTGTTTCTTTTACTTTTTGTGTTGTTTTTTTTACAAACCTCTTCAGTGCATGCACGTTTGGCGTGCCTTTCATTCCCTAACCCTCACTCCTCTTCCAGATATAAGGTATTGATGAAAGGCAGTAAACGATTTGGCTCCAGCCCACTGACCGTTTAAATGTGGTTTTAAAATGCTTTTCTATTGTGCAGTAACCAACATACCATGGAAATTAGTGGCGCCCTTTCAAAAACACTCCAATAATGCAGTTTACGGTCCAGTGCACACCCTTTTGTTATTTTTTGTTCATTGTAAGATAGCAAAATCACTCTATCTGGGAAAGAAGTCCTTTTTATTGGTCCTGTAGCCCCTTTTAGTTCCGAATGGATGAACAGTATAAGCAAATATTGACTTTACTTCAATGTCCTGTTTTGCAATACAGGAATCATTTGACATTTGTAGTAAATTTGCCAAATGCTGGTTGCCAAGTTTTGCCATTGTTGAACAGAGAGCCAAGCTATCTCTTTCCTGAGAGTTAAGTTAAGATAATGTGTTTGACAAACAGATAAATTCTAAATTTGTGATATTGATCTGCGTGTCACAGTCTTTGCCAGAAGTCACTCAGTTGTCTTTGAGAAACAAGCAATTACACTTTCAAGGTGTTTCGAGTCAGAAAGGAAATAAAGATAGCGAGGCATTTTGTCACTTCTGTACATGGCACACAAACGAGGCGACGCACACGTGAAGTCGAGTGCTTTTTGAAGTGCTCCTTTCAAGTCGCCAATAGAAACATTCATACAGCACGACGTGATTGAGATACTGATGCTCGGAGACATTGTGATCAAATTCTTCCTCTGATGTTACTTTTCAATTCCAAAAAGGGTGTGAGGAGGTCTCTAAAGTAAAACTTTAATACTTGTGTGATGTCTACTACTGCAGAGAGTGCTGATTAACATATAAGAGTAACATAATTGTCAAAACTTTTCTCTGTCCTTCTCCCTGATGTCACCTGCTTGGCCGTAGGCCTCTGCTTCCACCGCGGGCTCGCCTGTGGGGACAGCGGGGGACCTGCTGCACAGGACCACAGCCAAGACCATGGAAGTGCTGACCACCACAGGCCTGACCACCAAGGCTGTGCTGACCGCAGTGAGTGACCACCGCTGGTGGAAAGAATCGCTCAACTACCTCCGGCCACTTCAAGTAAGAACACATTCACTGCTGTTTTTACATCAGGGGCAATAAATAAACCTAACGAGGGACTAATGAAGTCACTTGTGGGTTTAGAGGGCTGTGTTTGTTGTGTGTCCTGTTGACACGTGCGGTTATGCATGTGCGATGAGTGTGCTGTAAAAGGCTCAGTCGAGCAGCTGAAAAAGGAAAGTGATCCTCGGGATGTATTTGTTTTGAGGCTTCCTTTTTAACTCCGTTAGACCCTGGACATCACTGTGTGAGTGAAAGACAGTCCTGTGTCTGCCTGCCTGTGCCCCATTTCTCACACACTCCTGCTCAGATGCTTTATCCAAAAACAACCAATCAAGAGCTCATCTTTTGCATAATTAACTGGCCTGCCCGCTGAATATTTCAATACGCGAAGGTTGCCAGCGGCTGAGCTGGTCCGGCGGTCGCCAGGGCGGAGATTGATGGCGTCGCTGGTCTCGACAGTTTTGTGTGTGTGTGTGGTAGGAGGAGGTGGAGGGGGAGTTGCTCGTAGTTACAGGTTTTGAAGGAAAGCGTGTCGGCTGTGGGACAGAGAGAGATGACAGTGCTGTGGGCATGTTGTGAAAGTTTAATGATGTTTTGATGGCTCCTCAGGGTCGCGACGCAGGAGCCACGACGCAGGAAGGTGCATGTGAGAACTCGAACCTGGAGCATCAAGGCTGTAGCCCCTTTTATCAGGAACTTATCGAGGATCGCTACGTAGACCTGGTGAGTGGTTAAGACTCAAGTGGCTCTTGGGTCATTATTGCCTTTCCTTTCACATTTTTTCTTTCTCCTTAAATCGTCCATCTTCTTAGATTACAGCAAAAATGTTTTAGTAGATTTATGACTTACGGCATTCAGTTAGATTTCTTCTATCACTTATACATTTCTTGAGAATTAATATTGATTTGAGGGAGCAATTTTTAACACTTTAGCAATTTGCTAGAGTGCTTTTCTGAGAAAAGAGGGATTCAACTTGAGGCTGATCGTATAATAGTTGAAATGAGGGGTAAAACGAGGAATAAAAACGTGCACAGTGGAGGTAATGTATGTGTTGGACAGAGGTGGAGATCATAAAAAATGGGAGTTGTTGTGGAAGTAGAAAAGAACAAAAGTAAGGAAAGTAGTGGTCTGACCTTTATGCCTAGAATATGGTGGCCCCGGGTTAAGACCGAGCTTTTTACTCCGACACAAATCATGTGGATAGCTAAAAGAGTTGACGCAAAGGGAAACAGAGAAGGTCGATACATCTCTTCTCATGACATTTTAATAGGCCTCTCAAAATCCCTTCCTCTGCTCCATCTTACATCATCCACCTATCAATGATGGCTCCACTTGTCCATCCGTCTATGAGCCGGCTGATCAATGGGATCGTTTTTTTTACCTTAACAGTTTTCGATGAAGGAAGAGCGAGAGGAGGAAGGGCTGATTGAAAGAGAGGAAGAGACAAATCCAACAAGGCAGAAAGATGGATGGAGGGAGAGTAGTAAAGATAGACAGGGAAGATCCTCTGAGGCCCGTGAGAACACCAGCTTCATAGTTCACCTCTGCAACACTTGAAAAATTACTCAGCATACAGTCCTATAAAGGGATTATCAAAAGGTCTGATGCTGAAGAGCATTATTTGTCTGTGAAGTTCATTTGTTTACTCCGGCTCTCGACACTCCGTCACCTTAATCACATCTGCCTGTGTAATTTTCCGATCCGCCCCTCCTCCTCCTCCCGCGAGGAAGCCCTCAGTGTTACGTGTCTTCTCGTTCTGTTCTCTTGTAGAGTCAAGATGTGTACTCGTCCTACAAAGACCTGCCTCAGGAAAACTTTGCCGAGGTTTTGCTGAGGACTGGCAAACTGGCCGAGGCCAAAACAGAAGGAAAAACCCTGTTTCCTGCCACAGAGGGTAAGCAGCGTGTTGTGTAACGCTCAGTTACACGCATGCACACACACACACACAGAGCTTGATTTGAATCCCAAGCTCATTAATCAAGACTTATTATAGAATCCGAGAAGAATTATTACCATAGTATTTCTTGGAGTCCCCTTTTTTTGCATTTTGAACCGTTTCCCCTCTCTGTTTTTCACACATGACTGATGTCAGAGAAGAATAGTGCTTCACATTATTGCCGAGGCACTCGTGAGACTGCGGTATGATAGAAATGAAACCGACCCCGTGCCGCCGAACAGACAGACCATATTGTCTGCCATCTGTGGCTCCGTATTATTCTCCTTGCTTTCCATTTGTAGTGCAATTGCACACGCTAACACTACCTTTGTCATTGTTGTGAGCGTCTTTGAAGACTGATCATCTCGTTGGAATTGGTTTCAGTGCAGAGGGAACATGATTCTGAATATTAACCCCCCCCAGGCTGTTGTAACACACTGTATATTCACCGATGCACTTTAATAGGAACACCTGTACACAGGCGTTTGCATGCATTTATTCATCCAATTATGTGGCGTTAGTGCAGTGCATAAAATCCTGCAAGCTCAAGCTAATGTTGTGTGCATGTGTGTTTTTATGAAATGTCGTTTCTCCCGGAACTTTCAGAAACGGCAATGCACGGAATTGGTTGATACGAGTTGAGTCTTTGAAGAGTTTGAATTACTGCTCCTTACCAAAACAGTCTCTTCACAAGACTCCACAGCACGCAGCACCTTGAGGCAAATTGTCTCCAAAGAAAAAAAAAACAAAACAAAAAGAACAAACAACAACAAAAAACTAAGAACATCATTTTGCACTTCAGATCTGATCAATCCATACACTGTGTGGGTGTGGTTGAATAGGAGATCCGCAGTGGCTAGATTTGCAGAAATGATGTGATGCAGTCCCGTCAACAAGGAGCAGAATATATCAAAGTCTCCAGGCTTTTTGTTGGAAAAAATGGCCTCAGGCTGTTTTGAGAGCAAAGCGATTAACTACCCTGGACTAGTATGATGTTTCTCATAAATGTAAATGAGTGTAGTTTGAATATTTTGTGCATTAACATTAATTATCCAACCTCCTCTTTAACAGAAGTGTTTGAGGAAAAAGTGAGTGCAAATTATTTAACTTGAACGATTTCTCAGGGCTTTATCTTAGTGAAGCTGCAGTATTGACGGAATGCATGATCCCTCTCCTCTCCTCTCCTCTCCCCTCCCCTCCCCTCCCAGACTAGGGGACAACATGGGAAGAATTGCCTCACACTGATTAATTAATGTATCCCCACGTGTCCCCCAGCAACAGTAAATAATGACACGTCACCACTGCCATACCGGAGAGAGAGATAACATCAAGTCAAGTCGCCAGGGCCACATTGTGTGATGGATCACAGCCGCTCGCTAAAATCAATGCCACGACAAATACAGACAGTGTGTTTGTGCACGTGGACATGTTTGAGTACATGGACACTGAAGAATGCAAGGCATGCACTTTGACCCCGCAGTACCTCTTTGCAGACGCACATACTCACACAAACATAAACTCATGCTCCACCAAATCTGATCTCTGGCCGTTCAAATGGACATCTCTTGTCTTAAAAGTCACCTTTCCCTTTAGCGCTGCCGCGGTGTGCAACGTGTCGAGAAAGAGAAAAGCCCGCCCGGACGACATTTGCGTCGAATAACGACTTTCGATTAACGGCTCCCGTGTCGGCCCACCAAAGCCGGCTGTCCTTAAAAACAGACAAGGAGATGGCCTTTAAGAAAAAAAAAAAAAATGTATTTATAGATTTTTCCACCTGTCCCAGATAAGGTGGATATAATTAATGATGACACAAGTGGAAAGTAACTCGATGGGATTGAGCCGAGTAAAGTGCAGGGACGTGATTGAACTTGCACACGCACGACAATGGCCCCATGACAACCAGGCCACAATAACACACACACACACTGATTTTCAGAGGAAATTACATTAACTTACATTAATTTCCTTTGAGACCTACTCAACTAGAACTTAACCCTAACCTCATACAAACCATGTGTGTCTTCATCTTAAAATGTAATGATTAAAATTATGTGGACTTGCTTCGTGTCGCCATAAGGAAGACAAGTCACCGTAATGTGACTGTGTAAACATTTAGGTTCCCCACAACTTGAGGAATACCTGGGACGTGCGCGCACACACACACACACACACACACACACACACACACTCAACCTTAACATGGTGTCCCTTAATTATTTTCTCTGTCCTCACTCTCACACACACAAGCTAAAAATTAAAAAATGCCAAATGCTTTTAAGTCAGGGTTATCTATTCTGTGTGTGTGTGTTTGCAAGCGTGTGTGTGTGTGTGTGTGTGTGAGCGTGTGTGTGTGTTTACCCCTCAGGTAATTCTTGTCCCGATGGTATCAGTAGCTTTAGAGAGGCGTGTAATCAGCTCATTCTAAGGTGTAGCTCATTGAAACCCGGGAGGTAAGAGAGAACGGGAGGGGTGGAAAAAAATGAGAAAAAAAGAAAGCGGGTGGGCGCTCTGTTTAAGGGAGCTGTTACAGCTCTTTAAACTGGTGCATCAATGCATCCCTGCACACACAGGCACACACTGAATTTTCAAACTGTACGTGTCAGACATTGGCATGTGTGCGCACTTGTGCATATTAGTGTGCATTTTGTACTGCACTGTAGATGTCTTTCCCTTTGCCCCGGCTTGTGTCTCTCTCCCAGTGTCCATGCTCCACTTTTCTCTGTCTGTTCTGGTTTGTCTCGGTCTCTTATCACCAACACAGGCTTTGTTCTCCTCAGGTCAGAGACTACAAAGTGATTCCGTCTCTGCCTCTAGTTCTCTCTCTCTCTCCCAGTGCTTTCTTAGCGAGTTAGTGAGTGATTAACGTTGGGAGTCTTGTGTTTACAGTGCTCGGTGTTTGTCCAGTAAATCTACAGTTCCGTAGTTGCGGCGGATTGAGAAAGTGTTATTTCTTTCTTGTGTGTCAGTGTGAGTTTGCATCTGCTTGTTCGACTGTAGAGACAGAAGCTCATCCCTGCGCCCCAAAGTTTTGTCGAGGCCCAAAATCCCATCTGCCACGAAACAGACTTCGGCCCATTTCCATACTGTCAATAATTCCACTATCTTCCCACAATGCAGTGCACAAAAAAAAAAGCAGAGCCACTCGCAGCTGTAGAAGATTAAACTAATTGCAGATGATGGAAACACAGCTTGAGAAGATGTTTGACTATGTGGTGTAGCTGGCACTGGAACTTCCATTTGATTCTCCGTTTGCATAATTTTCTGTGTGCACACATTGATGAAGTGCATTAATTTCGTCTTTGTCAAATACAAAATTGTATTTGATGTCAGTAAATATTTAGTTGGGGGGGGACGATTCCAACTTTGGGTCCATTGGCAGTCACTGGTTTGGAGCTTTCAGCGAGTGGAAGCATTTGTTGGAACAAACAAAGGCAGCGACTAATGATTATTCTCTGTAACAGGTAAATGACTAGTTTTCCTCTAAAATAATCCACTGATTGTAAGATGCCTGTGTGCTATCTAAATCTGTTTCATCTGTTTAATTGTCCATTTGTCAGTGTCGACGAAAAACAAGTGAATTTGTGAATCAATTTGAAATCCCAAAAAATATTGCTCTATAAACAGCAACTTAATGGATGGTGAGTTAGGACAAGTGTACCGTGTAGAAGGTTAAGAATGCGTCAATATGCTCAATATACTCTAAAATATGTGCTTTTGCATAGTTGGTATTGTTGGGACATGGCTATGAATTATCCAGGTAATCATTCTCAGTCAGAATTTCCATATTCCCTGTGAGCATGATGCACTCAACCAGATCACGGATTCAAACGGACAAATCAAAACTCGCATAATTAGTGATTCTGAAAATTAAGGACTGCTCTTCCCTTCGAAAGATATACTGTACAAGAGCTAATTTGGCATTCATAGGACACCACTGTAAAGTGCACTCAGATGAATTTGGGACTCATCTGGAGAGCACTTATTAGAAGTGGACATGTTCTTACTCTTTGAATAATACATGTGCAGGAAACCGTACACAGACATAAACACACACACATAGAACCAAACCACTTTTTGTTACATGTTTGCAGGCACACAATCATGCAAACAATAGTCCAGGGAGAAGATGGACAGAATCCTTTGAACTGGGAGGGGATGGTTATGAATCTTAACATTATCTCCCCTACTTGTCTCATCATCTCCCTCTGTTCCACCTTCCCTCTCTATTTGTGGCCTGCAGAGAGGTGTATTTTGACAGCCATTGTTGTTGTCGTCTGAAATCAACAAACATGGAATGAGAGTCAATGGAGAAGGGGGGAGGTTTTTTGTTTATCCTCAGTGCTTTAGTTAAAGTCGTTTTCTTCCCCTTCTTTCTCTCTCTCTATCTCTCTCTCTCTCTCCATCCTTTCCAGTTTTGCTGCAGTTGGCCAATGATGCATTTCCCAGGGACATGATGCTGGCTCTGTCCTACTTACTGGCCCTGCCTCAGGTAGGTGGACACATATACACACACACAGGCCTGAGTGAATCCATATCCTACTATATATTGATCTCTGAAGTTGCTTGATGAGCTGCTCTGCTATGCATTTGTTTTATATATTCAGTGAGTCAAAATGAACATGTAGCTTTGAGGTCACAGTTGCATGATTCTTTTACTTCAGTCGACATTTGCACATGGCTGCTTACTTCATATCCACTTGTGTCCATGAAGATGAAAACACACGACAAAACAAAACTCACTCTCAACAGCAGTGGATTGTGTTCAAGATTCATGTGTTCATGAATCTTGAACACTTTCACACCAGTAAAACCCCACTAAAACTGATAGTGTTGGATGTTTTGTTGAACACAAGCATATGATTTTATTTTAACTGTCAGCTTATTTGTGACTGCACCTTTTTATCATCTATGTGTCTCCTTTTATTTCTCTTCTATATTCAGTTTTCAGTGAATACTTAAAATGCCCTAATGCCAACAATCTCCTCTCTTGTTTCTTCGTATATATGCGTGCATATGCAGGTGTTGGATGCCAACAGATGTTTTGAGAAACAGTGTCACTCCGCCTTGTCACTCCAGCTGGCGGCTTACTTCTATTCCCTGCAGATCTACTCCCACCTCAAACCCTGCTTCAGGGACAAGAACCACACTCTCTACCAGGTGAGCTTGAAGCAGACCAGTTCTGTGTGTGAATGCTGTCATTTATAGTCTGTAGAAGGTACAGGATGTCCGAGTGTTAGCAGGACAACCTTCACCTGTCATCTCAGATAACAACTAACCAGCCAACTGGCTAATTATTTGTCTGAAGTTGGTGAGGAAGTTGTCAATAGTTTCATTTCCATTAAAATGTATCGCAAACTTTCACACACCTTTTAAGAGCGCCGCTAGCTCTTCCTATATGGTTACGTTCCGTTGCCGCTTCAGTTCATTAATGTAGTGATATTAGCTTCTTGAACTAAGTGGAAAAGCTCCTCTCACCTGCTGTGTCTGCTCTACAAAGAAATGTTAGCTACAGCTACTACATTTCCTCAGGTCAGATGAGAGGAACAGTCTTTAAGCTTTTCGGTTTTATCTCGTATATTGCATTTTTTTTTTCTTCTCATTTTCAAGAGGTTCTTTAAAAGGTTTTTGATATGCGGTTTGTAATTAAAATACGTTTCAGGTTATTTTATGTCCATATTTGTAAAGCAAAAGAAAACAAGAGGAGGGAGAAAGGATTGGAGTGGATGAGTGCGAAATGGACGGAGGAGGACAGTGAAGGCAGGGACGCTGTGGCGTTATGAGTGGAGAATAAAGAGAAGAAATGGCTCTGACCTTTCCTTGAGTGCACTGTGGCTCCGGTAGATTTTACTCCAGGTGGAAGTAGGGCTGGTAAAATGTCAAAATAAAAGAATGGACGAGGGATAGAGGTCAGTAGAAGAAGTGGATAAGTGCGTCCCAGCTGACGGTCAAGGTCAGGCTTATGCATAGGCCTGTGTAGTTGTACTTAACACATACACACACATACACAGATGCACTCACTCAACCCCTCACTGTGACACATTGCACCATAATGGCAGTAATCTGTCCTCAGGTCCATTAACCTAAAGAATATACAGTCTTTCTCCTCTGCTCTTCAATTTGAGCAATTGTACCTTCATTTTTTAGCTGATTTCTCCTCTTTTTTTTTATCTGAAATTTCCTTTGACTTTTTCTTTTTTTTCTTTCTTTCTAAGTGTGCTCTCCTGGAGTGAGTGCTTGTTATCGTTGTGTTCCAGGTCTTGCCTCTGCCCGGCTCTTAATGATGACTTAGTGGCAACTTTTACTCTAACACGGATAGAAGCACGGGGGGAAGAAAAAACCTTTCAACCCTGAATTTCTTCTTCTTCTCTCCTTCACTCTTTCCCTGTCCTTTCCCTGTTGTGCCAATTCTGTTTCTAAGTGTCTGCACGAGACTCCTTCCTGTCCACATTATGCTGTTCTTTCTTTCATCACTCTTCACTCTCTATACACGCCGTTTATGGTCTTTTCCCCCTCAATCTCTGGTTCAATCCACAATACTATCTTGACGCTGCATGCTTCATACATTTCTCATGCGCTCACTGCAACTCCCTCGCTCGCTCTTATCTTTTAAGGGCACACATTGTACAGTGTGTGATATTTAATTTCAGATATGTAAGAACGTGGTGCTTGTGCTGCCTTTGCATCACAAATGAGTTAAGCTGGGGGAAGAAGAAAAAAAAACACCATGTCACTCACTGTCTATAGTAAATTTATATGAGCACTATGAGCATGTTGCAGTGTTAATGTATAAATGCAGACTAACATGTTTGTGTGCATCGTTGTCATGTGACAGTGGGTGGTGTGTTTGTGTGTGTGTCTAGTGTCAAACTGTCACGGTGCGTTTCCGACTCTCCACTTGAGTTGGAGAAATGCCGCGTCTCAACAACTCTCGTGCTCCTTCAGTTCTCTTGTCACTATCACATAATTTCTCAAACCCCAAACAGTAACAAACCAAACACTCAAGCCCGCAGAAGTCATTCAGTTGTAAATAGGAACAGAACTCTCTGAGGGTTTACCCGAGGTGTTGATGTGTTTTCAAAGCTTCAAACAACAAAACTCCTTTTCTCACATTTCTGCTCACGTGAAGGTTTTGAAACTGACGCTGCTTTGGAAGACATTACTGCAACGTCTGATGAAAGGAACAGCTATTTGTCTTCACCGAGGAGGTTGTTTTCAGCTGCATTGGTCTGTCTGTTTCTGTGGCTGTAGATTATGGCTCAAAGAAGTCATGATTAGATTTGGTGGTGAGGCAGCAGCTCTCGATCCAGATGTATTTTTTAAAACAATCGTTAATCTTGCAAGATAGGGGAGCCAGAGATTTGTCAAAGTGGGAAAATGAGGAACCTTGGCAGATATTTCTGCTCCCTGACTCCTTTTTCTGGATATATATTATTTTGCACAGTATACGCTATGATCTAAAATGCATATAACCCAAAGGAAACCCTCGTACGCAGGGAGGGGCGGGCACATGCAGGCTCCATGCAGAAAGGCCCTCATTTGTTGCAAGGCAAGAGTTCTAGCCCCTTCTCCGCCGTGTGGGCCCCACATGAGAGGTATTACAGTTTTCTCATTAGCCCAGCACATCTGAAGTTGATGGAACATTTAAGGAAACAATTACTCCATAAACTATTTAAAATGCACGGCTCAGGCAACACTCTTAGGATAACCGGAAATCTTACTTTGACCGCATCTCATTTGTTATTTGCACTCAAGAGTAATGCATCTCAAAGACATGCAGCTGCTTTAAATGCACTTTTTAGCACATTAGCTTTGATTATTGATTTATTGATACTGTCGTGCGTGATTCCAGTGGAGACATTAACCCTCTGGATTTGACCTGTCCAGTCGTGAATATTTAGCAGCAGTGGGTAGCCACAGACGGCTCAGGGACTCTTTTGAGGCCGGTATTTGGCTAAGGGTAGTACCCAGAGGTGCTTTAGCTCTGCTAAAGTCATATAATCCCACGTCAGTCAAGCACTTCAAATGAAATAAAAGGGAAAAGAACTTTCGTCGAGCTCAACACCAAATATGGTTTAAACATCAAGTTTTTACAGCAACAATCTGTACATTAGTTCCTGCTCTTTCTCGTGATATAACGACTGTAAAACTAATTGATTCGATCTTTTTTTGGAATCATTGACATTAATATACAGTAGAAGTCTAAAACTACTGGGTCATCGTGCATCTGTTAATGCTCCAGCATTTCAATCAAGGCGACCGTTTGTTTCCATTCCAAATTTAAATCACTCCTTTTTCAACTGGAGTGCTATTTATCTATCTCGTGTAACTCGGCAAAGAGGCCCTTGAAGATTCTGTTTCTCACTATTGACTTTCAAGGTCTTTAACTGTTACTTTCCCATTCGATTACACCTCCCAGGCGTGACAGAGCAGCAGCAGGCTCGGTGACACAGAGGCTGGGTTTCCATTATTCCCCAAGGCAAAATGAGTCGATTTCCACTGCTTGCACTGGAAGTTTTCATTATACTGGCGAAAGTGCCGGTTTGTGAAATAGAGGCTCTCTTTACCATAATTGTACTGTTGCTGGTGTTTACACGAGACTGCGCATTAGCCTGCATTTGTGTAAGTGCATTTAGGTGTTAGCACTGTTTACCTGTGCTTGTCATTGTTGTAATGTGTGAGATTTCCCCTCGATTTTGTGTCTTTGTGTTTGTACGTACGTGCGCGCACGCGTGTGCTTTTACCATAATTGTAGATGTGAATGGGCAGCCATTCCGTGGCAATGTGCTGAGGACAGAGATTGAGATTATGCACTCAACCGTTTATCTTCGCCTGGAATGGAGTATTGATCCCTCTCACCAGTGATACACACGCGCACAAAAAGACACAAACACGGTTAAAGTACCTCACAGAGCAAGTGTTTATCATGTAGAAATACTGCTTAGTTCTCTGGATCTTTATTATAAATATATTTACCTGAAATTTAGACACTCAAATGAAGTCACTGGATTTCTACCTCTGGTAAAGAAATACTTAAAAAAGTGTGCCTCCCTCCCTCAGTTTTCCACTGAGTTGTAAAAAAATCTTTTTTTCCCTTTCAAATTGCCTTATCCAGCGTAGGGCAAACGTCAGTTCAAGGTTTGAAACTACAATGCCAGTTCCGCACTTTTTAGACTCACCCATATGGTGACGAGACTTCATTTCCAGAATGTAAACACGGTGTCCGCCATCTTTGCTAACCAACTAGCGCCGTCTGCTTCGAAGCTTGAGATTCTTGCGGGGCAGCGAGCACAGTGCATGCTGGGAGTTGTTGTCGTTCATCTACCAAAATGAAATTGTTCTGCCTTTCTCCGCCAAGAGGGCACTTGCTTCAAATATTATTTCACATTTCTGCTCCATAGATGACCCAGTTTTAATAGACATTCATCTTTCCAATGGTGAAATACTGTATGCCTTTAATAATATACAGTATTGTGCCAAAGTCTTTTTTTAGATAATTATTTCTCAGTCACTTTATTGGAACATGGCTGCAGTTTTAAAATAAAAAGAAATTCCAATAAATGAACTGCTTCTATTTATTTTGAGATGAGTATTCAGTGTGACCTACCCTTGTACTTGAAAAATAGCGCGACCATGGCTCTCTTAAAACTGTAGTGGATCCCTAATTGATGTAATCAGTAATATAATGTCCTAGTATGGCATGCTGGAAAAATATCTGCAGTAAATAAAGGCCACTTTTATTAAGGACATGCTTGAAAATTACATACTCAACTATAAAAAAAAAACGTTTAATACAACATTTTGGTCAAAGTCCTCCTTAAGTAGCACAGATAAAAGTGGTTTCCCCTGGTAGCAGTGAAACACTTAATACAAACAGCACTTTGGTTACGTGTTGTGACATTTTGAAAATGGCTGTGGTCACTGCTGGTGCTTTTTAATTCGTGGCTACAACAGGATTTAAGCTGGCAGGTGCAGGAAGTGACCTCGCAAGTGCCGGACCACTGAGTTTGTTCGCCGCTGTTGAATTGAATGGAATAATGAGTTAGACTGAAAGACTTCCACATCACAGAGAACACAGCACAGTATCTCCCTCTTTTGGTACAAATTGTGCACTTGTACAAATTGCACTCTTGTACCACAATCATTGGCTGTCTATATTCTACCCACGGGAGTACTGAAGAGTAAAGCAGCCGCAGAAAGGGCCTTATTAGGCAAATATGCATTCTAAATGCACCGTGGCGGTTGAATGTTTGAGACCAAGTAGTCTCAAACCCTTTGACTGTGTCTAGTTGCACTTGTTTGCAGCTTTTGCAGTCTTCTCAGCAGGCTTGTATCTTGCTTGTGATCAGTCTCCTTCATGGTGTATCGTGACCCTCGCTGCAGCCAAGTCTGTTTATGGAGTAATTATTCCTTGAAAATTGGTGCCCAATCCCCACACACACACGCGCACACACCACCCTCCCTGGGTTCCTCCTAATTATGTGCACATACTGTATACACCATTTGATGAATTAGTGTTAATGAGGCCACTGACTGTAAAACTAAGTGTTAGGCAGGACATAAACACAAGCCATTAAGATCATTAGTAGCTTAATCTGTAGCGAGGGAAGGGAAGGCATGACTCGTCCTCCGTAACCTCTATGTGATCTTTACCATGCAAAGAGGTGGAGCATTTTAAAATGGCTGCACAGGTTTGTGTATGTGTACATGTACGTGTGTGTGTGTGGCGAAGTTTTAATAACTTGCTAAATATTCCATTTAGAATTTTCGCAGACTTTCAACCAAAACAACCCAGAGGGTCATAAAACAACACATTTAAACTCATTTTGGTTTTACACTCTTGCTGAAAAAAATATCAGTGTAGGTGTAGGGGCCAAAAACAAATTTTTTATGTGTTGGAATTTTGAACATTCATGGTCTCTAGAATATGAATCCCAAGAACAACATTGTCCCTCTTTTCCACCAACAAGTTAGATTTTCTTTTATTCCATGTGTGAAATATCTAAATAGCTATTGGAAGGATTTCTATTTTAGTTTCTCAAAGATTGATTTAAAAATAATTGTGATTCCCAGATTTGTATTGTTCTATTGCAGCCAACAATACACTTTCCCCTGTCAGGTTTAAATTACTCTGCAATAACGTTTTATTCAGACATTCATTGCTGAAGGTCCTCTGACATTCCTTTTCTTGTCCACAGTCTTGGTTCTTGGTGAAATGTGGATGGATTGACATTCATGATTGCCTCCGAGTAATTTGTAGCCACATATGTTGATTTATGGCATTTCTTTAAGAGCCAACATCACATCCACTGCTGTCTTTTCTCTTCACCCTCAGCTGTTTTTTGTGACAGCTTCTGTATTTTAAATGTCAGTATGCTATCATATATATATTATAGCCTAAGACTTATTTTAGTTTACATTAACCACAAAGAAGTATTTATGTTTTTCAGAGTTACTGTATAGCATGTTAATAAGTAACTATGGATGGACATTTCAAGCAGTATTCAAAAGTGTTTTTCATCAAATATTTCTATATTCTAAACGGTGCATGAGAGCTAATGCAAATAATGCATAGTTCATAGCATGTGGAGCTGTGAGGAGCAGCTAATGAGATTCATTCAAAGACCCTGGCGAATGTTCTCCCTTCTGTGGAATCTACAGAAGATGCATTCAAGAATCCTATTCAATTTTATCACTTCTGCAGACACTGACCAAATGCTTGCTGCTATCGGCACCACCTCCTCACGGTAATAGATGCATCACAAATTAGGTGTTCATTGAGGTAGAAAGGTGTTTGATCATTGATGAAAGATTTCTTAGTTTTGCGTCTTTTTAATGAATAGTTAAAACAGTCGCATTGACTGATCTACGTTCTGTAATCAAAAGAATAATCCAGTATTTGTGCATATCATAGCAACTTTACATGGTTGTAAAACTGTGTACTCTTTATTTATTGATTTATTTACACAAGTAAACTGACTATTTCCCACATTTATCCAGGAAAGAGGCAAAATGATTTTAAAGGACACAGGCCGTAATGTAATGACATGGGAAATTAAGACTGAACATGAGAGAATAAGAATGACTGAACAGTTTCGAATGAAAATGTAGACAATTTTTTTTTTGTTCTTTTTACACTGTTTCCTCTTAAGCGTCATCAAAGGAAAGAGAGAAGTCGAGATAAAAGAGCCTATGGCTGCAGTGGAACAGCTGCAGGGGGAGTTGGAGAGAGAGAGACAGAGAGAGAGTCGGCTGCTACCAGCTGGGAAACATCACACACTACCTTATGCAATTATACTTAATGTTATACATCCCCTTTGTAAAGGAAGAGTGTAAGAGTCTCTTTAAGACGCTTCGGAATTAAATAAGCAAGACATTGGATAAGATGGAATGAGTGTTGTCTCAGAAGAACAGTTATTAGAAAGCAAAAGAGGAGGCTAAAGAGATCCATAGAAATGAGGAATGACGGTTAAATAATTTGAGAGATTAAAGAAAAAAAAGTAGTGTAGACTGGTAGGTTAAGGAAGGATATAGTCCAGATATCTAAAAGAACAAAGCACTGAAGATGAATGACAGAGGGAGAGCGAGTGAGAGAGAGAATGCAAACAATATTTCATCATGAAAGCCTTATTTCAATAAAGTTCTTCAAACACAGGCCTGTCCATCACAGTTCCAGCAGACTTTCGTCTCTCTCTCTCTCTCTCTCACTCTGTGCCGTTCTTCCTCCTCTGAAAATGGCGTCCAAGACAGACCAAGCGTCATCATTTGCCACCCCCCACCCCCTTTTTCTCCTCTCTTCCCCATTACTTCCTGTCTTCCATCTCCTGGCATTTACGTCCACCTCCCAACTTCCTGACAAAACTCATTAGACGTTTAACGTTCTTTCCTGTCTGTCTCTTTTACTCCCTCTCCCGCGCTCCTGCTTCTGAGTTTTGAATTTGCCCCCGTGAGTGCAAGTGTGGGGCGCACATCTAACAGCACCGAGAAACGCAGGACGAGGCGTTCAGAGACGGACACGCTCACACAAAACCCTCCGTTTTCAGTCCCAGCAGCCGTAATTACCTTATGCAAATTAACCATTTCATCCAGCATTTAAGGTGCCAAGAAAACGGAAGTCAGGAGCTCATTCAATTAGAACAGAGGTGATGAAAGAGATACAACTTTTACCTACCACTTTCTTTGTGTGACAATCTCACAAATATGTTTCCCTGGTCATACTCCCCACAGGCCTGAGTCATGGTACCAATTATGTTTTCTGAGATATACTGTATTTATTTGTTCATCTGTGTATTCATTTGTGTGTAGAACAAGGCGCACTAATTAATTTCCAGATTTAACAGTCATTGTCTTTTGTCTGCCTGTGTGGAGGCTATTTAAAGCTCAGTGTGTGACATAAAAGTAAACCAGAAGGTGTTTTGTGAGCACATACCACTCAACGACCTACTCCCATTTTGCTTTATTCTACCAGCTTACAAAACACAATAGGAATTTCTTTTATTTTTAAGTATATTTTGTTTGTCAAAAGCCTTGAGAGGAAAGCGTGTAGTGTAGAAGGGAGGAGAGAATGAGCAAAGCTGTGCACAACCTGCGGCTGTGACTGATTTGTCGCCTCAGTGTGTGGAGTGCCTGCTCTAACAATTGAGCTACGGGGCATCATAATGTGTATTTCTGATTAATGAAACAGCTGCGCAGAAACTGATTTAAGAATCCATCCCCTTTTTTTTTTAATGAAACTTAATTTGATTAAAATCTGGATTACTCTTTAGATCTGCATTAAACCTTTTTATAGATATTTTAGAAATGCATGAAACCTCCCCCACCCCAATTAGATTCACTCCAAAGGTTAATGGATTCTTCACTGGGTCATATAGCTCCCACTCCCACCAAGTGTCAAGAAATTGGGTTCAGTAGTCAAACTTACTGTACAGACAAACGTTACCAAACGTACAGTATATCACCCTTAGTAAAATAAAGATAGATAGATAAGAAGAGGGAGTGTGTCATTTTTTGATAACTTCCCAAAGAGCACTAAACTCATTTCCGTCCACTTTGACTTAAAGGTCAAATGAAGCTTACTGTAAGGTCACAGGAGCCAGGACGATCACTAGCATGCGTAAAGAAACATCAGATCCGTGTGGACCAATCACAGACTCTATTACTCCGAGATGACTCAAAGATGGCACCCAGTAGCTGTAATGAAAATTGCAAGTCTGCTGCATGAGCAGCCAAAAATGTTTTTTCTGGCTTCTGGGTTTTGCTTTCACATTTTGTGGACCATTGCACATGCACATTAATATTTCCCTCGCTGGACTCACCCCCACATGTTCCTACTTGACCCATACTGAGATGAGGTAATAATCCACGTGGCTTGCAGTTGGACATTTCTCATTAACAGTTATAAAGCGAGGGTTTTTTTTTTTCGGTCTTTGGGGAAGGTGTTTTTGGGCTGGAGATTTTTTTTTTTGGAGGAAGAGTTAACACAGGAACACATTGACGTAAGGGTGAGTGAAGGTATTGATTCAAGCTTGTGGTGTACTGTATATCCATATACTGTATACTGATTTAAATGTATTGTGTGAAATATGAGAATGCGGCATGTATACTTCTTTTTTTTCCTCATTCACAGAAATGATTAGGCTTCGTTATTTATAAAGCATAACAAACAATTATTTTATTTTATCATCATCAACAACCAGGGGAAAATATAAGGAGACTGTGTTGTCCGTCAAATTAATATAAATGCCATATTTATTGACCGCACTAATGTCATTTTCCATCATTTAACTTTCAGTGGGTATTATTATTATTATTTTTTACTTGATAATAATAATTATACTAAAAATAATGATAATGATATAATATTATTTCCTTGTGAGTGTCTTTAGAACAACATGGTGGTGAGATGATGGTACAAAAGACAACAGGAAGGTTAAACATTAGCTGTGTACATACATTTCATGAGATTTTCTACTGTAGTGGTTTAATGGCACCTGGCTTACAGTACCTGAGAAATTAATTACATTAAATTCATAACTATGTTTCCATTAGTGTATAATAACCTTAACATTGGAATTGATTGTAAATTCATTACCTTTGAATGAGTTCTTGGCACAACATGAGCTGCAGGGGGGCCTTTCATGTGTTTATGTTTCCAGAAAGCATTCACAGCCTCTCCTACACGTTTAGAAACATGTAAGATGCTGCGGATGCCGCTCACTGGTCCTTTAAGTCAGTGACTCCAAAGCCACTACATCAAAGTGTAGGGAAGCTGGGTTTTTATTTGCTTTAAAGCAGAGGATTGGGCAAAGTATTTCTAAATTTTGCTAAAACTGTCCAATATTCTTGAACTGTGTGACGCCACCAGCATGAAATAACACTTTCAGCATCTGTTTTTGTGTAAATCTGAACATTATTCCCCATTCCGTAGGCTGACCCGAAGGAGCTGATTCGATTGGTCACACAGCATGTGTCTGCATATTCGTGTTGGCCGGAGGAGCTGCAGAAGTTGATAAGTCAGCTGCACGTGTACAACGAACGCCTGACTGACTTCACCCAGGCCCAGGTGTTACAGGGGCTGGGCCGCGGTGTGGACGTCCAACGCTTCAGCTCCGACTCCAACTACAAGAAGGAGACCATCCTTGGCCTGACAGAGTAAGCAGAGAAAGGAATACATTGTCAAAATCACTATTTGAGATATAGAATAAGAAGCCTTACCTAAACATTTTTGAATCACAATCATAATATTTGTGAGATTTCTGCCTAATGATTTATACAATCTGTACTGTTGTTGGTTTAGTTTGTTCTTTAATTGTGATTCTTTTTCAACATCACTCCTTTTTAATCTGAGTTAATCTGTGTGTCTGTCACTGACCTTCACTCTCACTTTGTTGTTGCTGTGGCGTTTGACCATAACTCACTGATGACTGTAATATAGGCTTGTCTCTCCCTAACCTAGCATCCTGTGCTTTGTCTCTGACGATTATTATTTAGATGACGTAAAATTATTTTTCCTGTTCATTTTATGATATTTTTGGCTATATTTGTAAATAAGTTATTCAGAAGTGTGTCTTTCTTCTTTGACAACATTCTCCAAATACAGATACTGTATGCTACTGTACTGTAACTGTGTGCTGTAGATGCAGGGAAAACGTCCTGAACAATGCAAACTGATTGGCTGGTACATAAATAAACTTATCACTGTTATTAATCACTATGGACACATTCTTGGCTTTTGTTCTCACTGTATCTGTGACTCGCTGCAGGGGGCGTGTCTCATCCTGTTTGTCCAGCTGCTTCCAAATGTATTATGTTTCACAGCCAGAGTGGAGTTATGTGAAAGGAACGATGCCACTGAGCAACGCATTCAACCTGAGGAGATTTAATGCTTTAATGTAAGTGAATTGTCTGCATGAAGGAGCCAGTTTGTGCAATGACATAATCAGCCCGCAAATGGAAACTTGATGCCAACATGTTCATCACTTAAACTGCATCTGCCGAATTGTTTTAGTGTCAAAAGATGTAGATTTTAATCATCATTTAATCAATCAAGTAGGGCTTAAGTGTAAGCTTTGATGAAATATGAACCCCGTTGCACATCACGATTAAAAACCACTCACAATTTGCCGTAAATGTCCACTTCAGGTCAATTTCTTATCTCACCAATATGAAGTTCTATAGATTTACTTTGAAATACCACAAGGGGGCGCCTGCTTCTTACCAGTTAGGGCTTGGTGGTTTATAATAGTTTTGTGATAGTGATGAAGTGTAGAAGATGGATGGAAATATATGAGTTTTCACTAAAAAATGTGTGAATCCTATCAGTGATGCAACAAAACAACAAGTATCTGACTTAAAGTAAGAATAAGATATAGTTTGGCCTGTAACTAAAAATCAGTGAATTTCTCTGTCAAGAGCGCAGTTGGAAATAAAGTTTTCCACTTTATAACACAATGGTAACTTCATTGTTGGATGGAAATGTCCCTGTATGTGGACATCATTTTTCTCAAAAACAACATCATGTCAAAAGATGATGCTTTGTTTTTATACTCCTCAGATCCAAATAAGCCCAAATAGCAGCAAGAAATTAAAAATGCAATAACAAACAAGACCTCGGGTCTTAGGAGGTTAAATACCCCTGGCAATAACAGTTTTGTTGTATTTAAATTTGTTAATAAATAAAAAAAATACATATATATTGTAAATACTAACAAAATACTAAATACTAAACTTTTAATATCGTAGGGTTCCCTGACAGTAGCGCGTTCCTGAGACGCCACATGGCCGCGCTTTGGTGTGCTCTACACAGCTGTGACGTCACTTTGGGAAATAAGAATTTTCTGGGCTTTTTATAGCCTTTATGAAGGTTTTACAAATATGAAACTCCATTTTTGAAAATTGCTTTTTGGGCCGCAGGAGTATTTTTGGTTGCAGTACCACGAGTGGCCACCATGACAAAACTGTCTTCAAAGCAGAGGAGGCGGAGCTACACCCCGTTCCATCCATACATCCATGAGTGAAACCTCTGTCTTCTGCTGATCCTCCTCTTGTCTGTGCTACGCGTCCTCTCATTGGCTGCTCGCTCTGTCTGTGACGCAGCGTGTAACCCCGCCCACAGTCACGGACACACACTAGTTAGAGCACAGCGGAGTCGGCACACAGTGTACGTATGAACCGAAACACACGTTAAAACGCCGATATTCTTCATCATATCCAGCGAGGAAGTGAGCGGAGCCGCGGACACCGAGTTTCCACTGACACGGTGAGTCTCATCTCCGCTCTCATCGGCTGCTTTCACCGAGCCTCACCTGCAGATGTGGCCGATGCCACAGCAGCGGAGCTCCGCTCGCTCTCAGCGGGATCCTCCGAGCCTGTCCACGCTTCTGTCTGTGCCTGTGGCTGCCTGCCTGTCTGTCCGTCTGTCTGTCGTGTCGTCAGTTAGGGAAGGACGAGCGGTTCGTTTGGCAGGGAAAGCAAATACAGAGCACACGTTTACAACAGCGGGAGAGTGTAACAGCGAGGCGGCTCGGGGAGAACAACCTGAATTGAGTTCAGAGCTGCTGCTGCTGCTCTTCTTCAACACTGATGCGACATTTTACACTTATTTTTATGCCCTTGTCTTTTTCTCACTGCTCTTCTGCTTCAACTCCTTCGATTATCATGTTACCATGGCTACATGCTAAAGCTAAACCGTCCACTCGTGTTCATATAGAAATGAGGCCAATCACGACTGAAGCGTTACGTTCCATTCTACCTCCAAACCCCCCCCCCCCGTCATTAATACACGGAGTCAACACATGAACAACACTTCTGCTATGTTATGCTAATGTAGCAACGATAAGAACACAATGACATTTTGTCATCACTACAGAGGTATAAAGGTCCATGTGTGTTAGCTGTGTGTGTGTGTATTATTCTTATATGTCTCAGTCAGGACTTGGCTCATCCATCACATCAATGGCAGTAACTGGTGTAGGTGGAGCTGCACGTGACTGATGACAATGTCACTGGTGGCCCCGCAAAGGTCACGCAGGTGGGAAGTGTGTGAGAGGGAGAGTGGGCATCAGGTGCTTCCTCTCTTTAAAGGTCCAGTGTGTAAAATGAAGTTGACGGATAAAACAGTGAGACGTGTCTTTTTTTTTAAGTGCACATTCACGTCATCTTATAAATGTGTTTTTAAATTTCCCCTGAATGAGCCTTTACATGCATGTCAGGAGCAGGGTCGGCTCTATGCTGGCTGCCATTTTGGACTGCTATGTTTTTACAGTAGCCCGTGATGGACAAACTAAACTAGAGCTAATACAATTACTCGCTTAATCGATTGTTAAGAAGGATTAAAACGATTGCTGATTGTTTCAGCTTCTTAGAAGTGTTTTTAGCTCCATTTAAAAACAAAGAAGTCATTTCAAGTGAATCATTTTGTTTTGTGGACAAAACAAGACAATCGAGAACGTCATCATTTCCACGTTTGACAAACACTGATCAACATTTTTTTAACGTGTTCTGACATTTTATGGACCAAACGATTACTGGATTAATCAAGAAAATAATTGACAGATTATTCGATTATAAAAATAATAGTCTTTTGAGTGTCGATGCTAAATGAGAGCTACATAGATTTACTTCACCAGTACATGTTGCTGATTGTTACACAATACCTTTTTTTCAAAAAACAACAAATAACCACTGCAATCTAGGCCTGCAACAAGTAATCTGTAATTAATTGATTATTAAATGAATCGTCTACTCATTTTATAATTGATTATCTGGTTGGAATCTTTTTATGGAAGTTCTCTTAAAAAGTTGATTTGCTTCATAGAACAAAGAAATCATTGACATTTTGGTTTATAGACAAAACAAGACGTCATGGTTTTTAGGCTGAAAAACACTTTATGGACCAAACAATTACCAATAAATCAAGAAAATAACGAATGAGATGAATTGATTATGAAAAGAATCATTAGTTGCAGCCCTTCTGTTATCACGTTAAGACACTCTGTGTTAACCAGTAACTCTGAGGAGTTTGAATAAGGCCATGAAGGACCAGAGACTTGATCCTAACACGCTGAACGTGATACCTGTGTTAGCTGGGATTGACTCCAGCTCAGCCCTCCAAGAAGATACAGCGGTTGAAAATGAACAAATGAGTTTATTTAATCCCCAGTAATGTAAACATGTTCTTAAAGGCTTAGCTTTATTTGATATGTGAAAGAACTGTATTGGAATAATCAGTAATAGTAGATAGTCAAGGTTGTTTATAAGTGTATTCTGATTGTACCTGGTAGTTGAAGTTTAACAGTACACAGAAAAATGGTGGTGGTAACTTCAGGTGTCCTGTGGCCCTCAGCAGTGTCACATGATCAGTCAGGCTTACACAACAAACCACAACAGACATGTTGTTCCTCACAACATCGTTACCAAAGACAGTTGTTCAGTGTAAGTAGATGTTAATCTGCTCGCTGTAAGATGACCAGTGTAAACCAGTGGTCTTTAGTTTTATAGGCCAGATTTGAGTTTTCAGCTTTATTGCCTCGTTGTAAAGAGTTCTGCTCCTGGTTGATTATTACAGTGAAAACCTACTGTTTAACTCATGGGAGTGTCACAGGTTGATTATTAAACCATACATTGTTCTTGAGATTTTAAAAGCGACATGTTTGTCTGCTCTCTTTGCGCTGACTGTTGATACTGCACCACATTTATGAATAATTTAAAACATTTAGTATGTCTGCTCTTTATTACTGCTCCTTTTAAAAGATCAGTGTATGTATAGGGTTCAGTAAAGAGGTGACGCTGCATATTACTACCCAGGGAACGACGCTGTTATTTACCAATGGGTTACATCAATTTTAACCTTCGACATAAGAATATTTGATTTTTTGCCTTGCTAATTTCATACAGTCTATGGTTAATTTCATCAGGAGGAAAGTACCAAGTGCTGATAATACTCTAAATGAATTTCAGGCTGACATCATACGCCATCAACACAGGATTACAGTGTACACATGCTCTATTTGGAGAATTATAGAGTCTTTAATAGTGAGTATTACTCTTGTGTAGTAGATTAATGTCAGGGAATAAGACTGGAGACGCAAAGA
Source organism: Solea senegalensis (assembly GCF_019176455.1). NCBI lineage: Eukaryota > Metazoa > Chordata > Actinopteri > Pleuronectiformes > Soleidae > Solea > Solea senegalensis. The sequence goes on from NC_058037.1 coordinate 8,962,319, forward strand.
CGGTGATTAAACCTCTGTGCTGACAGTCAATGTGACTGCAGTTCACTTGTATACCTCAGCATTACTGTGACTCGTGGTTTTCCAGTTCTACAGGGCAAAACACAACGTTTACTGTCATTTGATCTACTGCTACCTTTATCAGTATGTTAAAATGTGTTATGTTGTAACCTCAGTAGGTCTTTTTGCTTTATGATAACTTTTGTTTTCGTTCTTTCTTTATTCGGTTTCTCTGGTTGAATACATTGTAGGGCTGCAACAGTTATTCGATTATTTGAAAACAAAATTAATTGTCAACTATTTTGGTAATCGATTAATTGGTTTGAGTGTTTGTTCAATAATTAAAACAAGCTTCATGATTTTTTCAGCTTTCTTTCTTATTTAAATTGAATAATAGAAGAAGACATATGAAAACATCATCTTTTCCAGGTTTGGTAAACACCAATCAACAATTTTCAAATTTTTTCTGGTATTTTATGAACAAACAAGTACAAGTACCTCTTCCAACCACACCTCAGGAAACACAAACTATCCCTTTAACTGCTGGGATGTTATTTATAGTAAACACATGGATGACAAAACACCTGGCATTGCACCTGGCAGCAGGTTTGAGTGACAGTGTCCACAGTCTTATCTCTGTTTTCTTTCTTTCTGTTTTCTATTAACAACAGTTGAATCGACTGGTTCTTAAGATACGAGGATACAGGCCCGGTTAGATCTTTAGGTTTACAGTATACATACACACACTGTATGTATACTGTGACTCTCTGTTCGCTCTCTGATAGTTTGGATTGGGGCTGGCCGATATATTAGATTTTTAATTGAAAATGTACAAATGTATTGAATATAATAAATTCGATGATGATCTCATGTCACTATATAGAGATAATATAGATCTATTGCCCAGCCCTAGTATTGATTACATTTCCTTGGGGTCCCTGCTGAGTGTGTGTGCAGTGACGCGTACGTACGTACGTGTCACACATGTTGAACACGTGAGGTTGAGAGATCGTCGTCTTTGTCTTCACTGCATTCCAGAAAAAAGAGGCCGACTGTTAGCTAAGATGAGCTTTCTGTGACATGATGATGAGGAGAGAATGACGTTATGCAAATGATGGGGAATAAGGTCATTCGATTTCAGCAGTGCCACCAGCTGAGCCCACTGGCTCCACCCCCCATGGTTGCCAAGGACACCGACGACATCCACACTCGGCGCTCGTAAGGGAAGACGCCAGAGGAGTCACCGCTGTCTTTCTCTGGGAGACTGAGTTGTCAGTCTTTAGTAATGGTGGATAACTGTGTTATATTCATTCATTCATTCATTCAGACAGGTTAGGATTTAAAACGTCACTGGATACACTGTTAATGTTTTATGGAAGCAGATTCTGTTTCCATCCAGCTTGTTGAACTGATGCTGATGCATGTGTGTATCACAGAGAGAGAGAGAGAGAGATGCCTCTCGGCCACTCTGACTGCGGTCTACAGATTCCACTGCTATGGAAGCTTCACCTCCGTCCACCAGCTCACATCCAGGATTGTTAAACACTGGCATCCCTCTTGTGCCGTGAGCAGGGCAGAGGAAATCCCCACAGACTGAGTGGCAGCTCGCCCAGCAGAGCAGAAAGGGGCAGGTTCTCTATTAGCAGCAGTGAATGCAGTGGCCGACAGGCTCAACCATTCAGGATTATTTATAGTCTGATAGCAGGAGGACCTTAGCGAGGACGCGCTCATTGAGTGGAACTCACACCTCTGTCACAGCAGATTTATAGACACTCGTCTATCTCTTGTTACATGGTTCAGTCCCGTGTTCACATGTGTATATCTCAGCCACATCTTTGTCATGCTCATGTGAGAAGGTTTACAACGGAGAGATTTCAGGTGCCAGAGTGTTTGAGCCTTGGCAGAGATCTGTGCTCTTGTAGTCTTGTATGCATTACTGTGTGAAGGATCAGCTGTGGAAGAGGTGATTGTGAGGAATCAAAGAGAAGGTGATAAACATTCATCAGTAAGCACACTGAGCTGTGTCTCTGTGAGTTTAAAAACACTGTAAATGAGTGGTTTACAAACTTCACTTTACTATGTCCTCTGTGCTGAAGATGTGCTTGGAAGAGCTGGGCTTTCACAAGCTTAAATCTGGAATTTTGTGCTGTTTAAATCTCTGAATGATGAATTTCAGATGTAAACTGACTGTTTGAGATTAGGCATGGATGGAGATTGAACCCATGCTCTTTGGATGACATGCCATGTCACAGACATTGTAACTTTAAACGGACATGTGATTTCTGTGATTGCATTAGTCCAGCAATGATTCATTAATTGATTACTAAATGACTGATTCATTTGGCAATTCAAACAAGTTTGTTTGTTTGTTTGTTTGTTTGTTTTTTGCTCTATAACAAAGAAATCCAACGATCATTTTGTGGACAAAACAAGACATTTCCAGGTTTGGGAAACACTGATCAACATTTTCTGACATTTTCTGGACCAAACCATCTATTATCAACAATTTATTCATTGAAACTATAATTGACAGATGAATTGGTTAGATGGGATCTGCGGATGCATTCTTTTAGGACACATTGGGGCCATTCTGACCTGAACAGCAGTAATTTGACATAGTGACATCATTTGACATAATTCATCCTGTGCAAAGAAGAGAATACATGCTTAATAAATATATTGGACCATGACCCAATGTCATGTTTATGCCACAGCTGCCCTAAATAATGTATTATTATTAAAATATGGTTTTATGTTTCTGTAATGGTTAAATACACCAGTATGTGGCTCTTTAATTGAAATTGAAATATATTTCATTTTCACATTTACTGTTTTACAAATGTACTTCTTAATTATGATGTGAAATTATAATTATTTACTTACATTCCTGAACAGAAAGGGGAGTTTTAGTAGACAATAGACTGAATTCAGCTTGTTATTTGCCAAATAAATAACAACAAAAGGGTTTTTGAAAGAATACATATGATACACATAATAAATTTGTAAGTGCTAAATCACGTCATCAGTGTAAAATATAGCATAGTACATTTAGCATGCTAGTGTGTAGTTATGACAAATAATGTGAATGTATGAAGCCAGTTGGTCGTCCACTGAGATTCTTCATGTATGGTACGAGGTGTCGCATACTGATGATGTCCGTGGATAAATGGTTATAATTCACTACTGTCAGAAGCTGCTCTGTAATCTCATGAGACCATTAGCAGATAAAGTTGTCCTTCATGGGATAGTGCAATTCTGTAAAAGCCCTCCGAGAGTAATGAGACGGGGTCTTCACTTGCACTCAGTTGCTCTGCAGCATTAGAGATGTACTCGAGTGCAGTGAGTGACGATGTTACCGAGGACGTGTGCGTGGATGTTACAGGAGTTTAGAATATGGAGAGAAATATTGTTGTGATGGTGAGGGACTATAAATGTAGTATTCCCTCTATAATAACACATCCGTATAGTTTAACATACACATATTAAGCCTGTTTCCACCCTAACCCTAACACATTTAACTCCAGGTTTCTCCAGGTGTTGGAATGGCTATCTAATGCAAAGATAAAGTGAATATACTTTTAATTTATTGTAAACTTGAGCGGTTGTAGATTTTATTAGATGAGGCTAGAAAATAGGGCTGGACGATATATCAATATTATATCTATATTGTGACATGAGACATTGCCATATCTGTGATGAACTACACTAAATATTATATTATGAGTAAGAAAAAGTACATTATATTTAAAACTTCACTCTTTCCCTGTCCTTTCCCTGTTGTGCCAATTCTGTTTCTAAGTGTCTGCACGAGACTCCTTCCTGTCCACATTATGCTGTTCTTTCTTTCATCACTCTTCACTCTCTATACACGCCGTTTATGGTCTTTTCCCCCTCAATCTCTGGTTCAATCCACAATACTATCTTGACGCTGCATGCTTCATACATTTCTCATGCGCTCACTGCAACTCCCTCGCTCGCTCTTATCTTTTAAGGGCACACATTGTACAGTGTGTGATATTTAATTTCAGATATGTAAGAACGTGGTGCTTGTGCTGCCTTTGCATCACAAATGAGTTAAGCTGGGGGAAGAAGAAAAAAAAACACCATGTCACTCACTGTCTATAGTAAATTTATATGAGCACTATGAGCATGTTGCAGTGTTAATGTATAAATGCAGACTAACATGTTTGTGTGCATCGTTGTCATGTGACAGTGGGTGGTGTGTTTGTGTGTGTGTCTAGTGTCAAACTGTCACGGTGCGTTTCCGACTCTCCACTTGAGTTGGAGAAATGCCGCGTCTCAACAACTCTCGTGCTCCTTCAGTTCTCTTGTCACTATCACATAATTTCTCAAACCCCAAACAGTAACAAACCAAACACTCAAGCCCGCAGAAGTCATTCAGTTGTAAATAGGAACAGAACTCTCTGAGGGTTTACCCGAGGTGTTGATGTGTTTTCAAAGCTTCAAACAACAAAACTCCTTTTCTCACATTTCTGCTCACGTGAAGGTTTTGAAACTGACGCTGCTTTGGAAGACATTACTGCAACGTCTGATGAAAGGAACAGCTATTTGTCTTCACCGAGGAGGTTGTTTTCAGCTGCATTGGTCTGTCTGTTTCTGTGGCTGTAGATTATGGCTCAAAGAAGTCATGATTAGATTTGGTGGTGAGGCAGCAGCTCTCGATCCAGATGTATTTTTTAAAACAATCGTTAATCTTGCAAGATAGGGGAGCCAGAGATTTGTCAAAGTGGGAAAATGAGGAACCTTGGCAGATATTTCTGCTCCCTGACTCCTTTTTCTGGATATATATTATTTTGCACAGTATACGCTATGATCTAAAATGCATATAACCCAAAGGAAACCCTCGTACGCAGGGAGGGTTGCATGCAGGCTCCATGCAGAAAGGCCCTCATTTGTTGCAAGGCAAGAGTTCTAGCCCCTTCTCCGCCGTGTGGGCCCCACATGAGAGGTATTACAGTTTTCTCATTAGCCCAGCACATCTGAAGTTGATGGAACATTTAAGGAAACAATTACTCCATAAACTATTTAAAATGCACGGCTCAGGCAACACTCTTAGGATAACCGGAAATCTTACTTTGACCGCATCTCATTTGTTATTTGCACTCAAGAGTAATGCATCTCAAAGACAATATGCAGCTGCTTTAAATGCACTTTTTGGCACATTAGCTTTGATTATTGATTTATTGATACTGTCGTGCGTGATTCCAGTGGAGACATTAACCCTCTGGATTTGACCTGTCCAGTCGTGAATATTTAGCAGCAGTGGGTAGCCACAGACGGCTCAGGGACTCTTTTGAGGCCGGTATTTGGCTAAGGGTAGTACCCAGAGGTGCTTTAGCTCTGCTAAAGTCATATAATCCCACGTCAGTCAAGCACTTCAAATGAAATAAAAGGGAAAAGAACTTTCGTCGAGCTCAACACCAAATATGGTTTAAACATCAAGTTTTTACAGCAACAATCTGTACATTAGTTCCTGCTCTTTCTCGTGATGTAACGACTGTAAAATTAATTGATTCGATCTTTTTTTGGAATCATTGACATTAATATACAGTAGAAGTCTAAAACTACTGGGTCATCGTGCATCTGTTAATGCTCCAGCATTTCAATCAAGGCGACCGTTTGTTTCCATTCCAAATTTAAATCACTCCTTTTTCAACTGGAGTGCTATTTATCTATCTCGTGTAACTCGGCAAAGAGGCCCTTGAAGATTCTGTTTCTCACTATTGACTTTCAAGGTCTTTAACTGTTACTTTCCCATTCGATTACACCTCCCAGGCGTGACAGAGCAGCAGCAGGCTCGGTGACACAGAGGCTGGGTTTCCATTATTCCCCAAGGCAAAATGAGTCGATTTCCACTGCTTGCACTGGAAGTTTTCATTATACTGGCGAAAGTGCCGGTTTGTGAAATAGAGGCTCTCTTTACCATAATTGTACTGTTGCTGGTGTTTACACGAGACTGCGCATTAGCCTGCATTTGTGTAAGTGCATTTAGGTGTTAGCACTGTTTACCTGTGCTTGTCATTGTTGTAATGTGTGAGATTTCCCCTCGATTTTGTGTCTTTGTGTTTGTACGTACGTGCGCGCACGCGTGTGCTTTTACCATAATTGTAGATGTGAATGGGCAGCCATTCCGTGGCAATGTGCTGAGGACAGAGATTGAGATTATGCACTCAACCGTTTATCTTCGCCTGGAATGGAGTATTGATCCCTCTCACCAGTGATACACACGCGCACAAAAAGACACAAACACGGTTAAAGTACCTCACAGAGCAAGTGTTTATCATGTAGAAATACTGCTTAGTTCTCTGGATCTTTATTATAAATATATTTACCTGAAATTTAGACACTCAAATGAAGTCACTGGATTTCTACCTCTGGTAAAGAAATACTTAAAAAAGTGTGCCTCCCTCCCTCAGTTTTCCACTGAGTTGTAAAAAAATCTTTTTTTCCCTTTCAAATTGCCTTATCCAGCGTAGGGCAAACGTCAGTTCAAGGTTTGAAACTACAATGCCAGTTCCGCACTTTTTAGACTCACCCATATGGTGACGAGACTTCATTTCCAGAATGTAAACACGGTGTCCGCCATCTTTGCTAACCAACTAGCGCCGTCTGCTTCGAAGCTTGAGATTCTTGCGGGGCAGCGAGCACAGTGCATGCTGGGAGTTGTTGTCGTTCATCTACCAAAATGAAATTGTTCTGCCTTTCTCCGCCAAGAGGGCACTTGCTTCAAATATTATTTCACATTTCTGCTCCATAGATGACCCAGTTTTAATAGACATTCATCTTTCCAATGGTGAAATACTGTATGCCTTTAATAATATACAGTATTGTGCCAAAGTCTTTTTTTAGATAATTATTTCTCAGTCACTTTATTGGAACATGGCTGCAGTTTTAAAATAAAAAGAAATTCCAATAAATGAACTGCTTCTATTTATTTTGAGATGAGTATTCAGTGTGACCTACCCTTGTACTTGAAAAATAGCGCGACCATGGCTCTCTTAAAACTGTAGTGGATCCCTAATTGATGTAATCAGTAATATAATGTCCTAGTATGGCATGCTGGAAAAATATCTGCAGTAAATAAAGGCCACTTTTATTAAGGACATGCTTGAAAATTACATACTCAACTATAAAAAAAAAACGTTTAATACAACATTTTGGTCAAAGTCCTCCTTAAGTAGCACAGATAAAAGTGGTTTCCCCTGGTAGCAGTGAAACACTTAATACAAACAGCACTTTGGTTACGTGTTGTGACATTTTGAAAATGGCTGTGGTCACTGCTGGTGCTTTTTAATTCGTGGCTACAACAGGATTTAAGCTGGCAGGTGCAGGAAGTGACCTCGCAAGTGCCGGACCACTGAGTTTGTTCGCCGCTGTTGAATTGAATGGAATAATGAGTTAGACTGAAAGACTTCCACATCACAGAGAACACAGCACAGTATCTCCCTCTTTTGGTACAAATTGTGCACTTGTACAAATTGCACTCTTGTACCACAATCATTGGCTGTCTATATTCTACCCACGGGAGTACTGAAGAGTAAAGCAGCCGCAGAAAGGGCCTTATTAGGCAAATATGCATTCTAAATGCACCGTGGCGGTTGAATGTTTGAGACCAAGTAGTCTCAAACCCTTTGACTGTGTCTAGTTGCACTTGTTTGCAGCTTTTGCAGTCTTCTCAGCAGGCTTGTATCTTGCTTGTGATCAGTCTCCTTCATGGTGTATCGTGACCCTCGCTGCAGCCAAGTCTGTTTATGGAGTAATTATTCCTTGAAAATTGGTGCCCAATCCCCACACACACACACACAAGACACACACGCACACACACACCACCCTCCCTGGGTTCCTCCTAATTATGTGCACATACTGTATACACCATTTGATGAATTAGTGTTAATGAGGCCACTGACTGTAAAACTAAGTGTTAGGCAGGACATAAACACAAGCCATTAAGATCATTAGTAGCTTAATCTGTAGCGAGGGAAGGGAAGGCATGACTTGTCCTCCGTAACCTCTATGTGATCTTTACCATGCAAAGAGGTGGAGCATTTTAAAATGGCTGCACAGGTTTGTGTATGTGTACATGTACGTGTGTGTGTGTGGCGAAGTTTTAATAACTTGCTAAATATTCCATTTAGAATTTTCGCAGACTTTCAACCAAAACAACCCAGAGGGTCATAAAACAACACATTTAAACTCATTTTGGTTTTACACTCTTGCTGAAAAAAATATCAGTGTAGGTGTAGGGGCCAAAAACAAATTTTTTATGTGTTGGAATTTTGAACATTCATGGTCTCTAGAATATGAATCCCAAGAACAACATTGTCCCTCTTTTCCACCAACAAGTTAGATTTTCTTTTATTCCATGTGTGAAATATCTAAATAGCTATTGGAAGGATTTCTATTTTAGTTTCTCAAAGATTGATTTAAAAATAATTGTGATTCCCAGATTTGTATTGTTCTATTGCAGCCAACAATACACTTTCCCCTGTCAGGTTTAAATTACTCTGCAATAACGTTTTATTCAGACATTCATTGCTGAAGGTCCTCTGACATTCCTTTTCTTGTCCACAGTCTTGGTTCTTGGTGAAATGTGGATGGATTGACATTCATGATTGCCTCCGAGTAATTTGTAGCCACATATGTTGATTTATGGCATTTCTTTAAGAGCCAACATCACATCCACTGCTGTCTTTTCTCTTCACCCTCAGCTGTTTTTTGTGACAGCTTCTGTATTTTAAATGTCAGTATGCTATCATATATATATTATAGCCTAAGACTTATTTTAGTTTACATTAACCACAAAGAAGTATTTATGTTTTTCAGAGTTACTGTATAGCATGTTAATAAGTAACTATGGATGGACATTTCAAGCAGTATTCAAAAGTGTTTTTCATCAAATATTTCTATATTCTAAACGGTGCATGAGAGCTAATGCAAATAATGCATAGTTCATAGCATGTGGAGCTGTGAGGAGCAGCTAATGAGATTCATTCAAAGACCCTGGCGAATGTTCTCCCTTCTGTGGAATCTACAGAAGATGCATTCAAGAATCCTATTCAATTTTATCACTTCTGCAGACACTGACCAAATGCTTGCTGCTATCGGCACCACCTCCTCACGGTAATAGATGCATCACAAATTAGGTGTTCATTGAGGTAGAAAGGTGTTTGATCATTGATGAAAGATTTCTTAGTTTTGCGTCTTTTTAATGAATAGTTAAAACAGTCGCATTGACTGATCTACGTTCTGTAATCAAAAGAATAATCCAGTATTTGTGCATATCATAGCAACTTTACATGGTTGTAAAACTGTGTACTCTTTATTTATTGATTTATTTACACAAGTAAACTGACTATTTCCCACATTTATCCAGGAAAGAGGCAAAATGATTTTAAAGGACACAGGCCGTAATGTAATGACATGGGAAATTAAGACTGAACATGAGAGAATAAGAATGACTGAACAGTTTCGAATGAAAATGTAGACAATTTTTTTTTTGTTCTTTTTACACTGTTTCCTCTTAAGCGTCATCAAAGGAAAGAGAGAAGTCGAGATAAAAGAGCCTATGGCTGCAGTGGAACAGCTGCAGGGGGAGTTGGAGAGAGAGAGACAGAGAGAGAGTCGGCTGCTACCAGCTGGGAAACATCACACACTACCTTATGCAATTATACTTAATGTTATACATCCCCTTTGTAAAGGAAGAGTGTAAGAGTCTCTTTAAGACGCTTCGGAATTAAATAAGCAAGACATTGGATAAGATGGAATGAGTGTTGTCTCAGAAGAACAGTTATTAGAAAGCAAAAGAGGAGGCTAAAGAGATCCATAGAAATGAGGAATGACGGTTAAATAATTTGAGAGATTAAAGAAAAAAAAGTAGTGTAGACTGGTAGGTTAAGGAAGGATATAGTCCAGATATCTAAAAGAACAAAGCACTGAAGATGAATGACAGAGGGAGAGCGAGTGAGAGAGAGAATGCAAACAATATTTCATCATGAAAGCCTTATTTCAATAAAGTTCTTCAAACACAGGCCTGTCCATCACAGTTCCAGCAGACTTTCGTCTCTCTCTCTCTCTCTCTCACTCTGTGCCGTTCTTCCTCCTCTGAAAATGGCGTCCAAGACAGACCAAGCGTCATCATTTGCCACCCCCCACCCCCTTTTTCTCCTCTCTTCCCCATTACTTCCTGTCTTCCATCTCCTGGCATTTACGTCCACCTCCCAACTTCCTGACAAAACTCATTAGACGTTTAACGTTCTTTCCTGTCTGTCTCTTTTACTCCCTCTCCCGCGCTCCTGCTTCTGAGTTTTGAATTTGCCCCCGTGAGTGCAAGTGTGGGGCGCACATCTAACAGCACCGAGAAACGCAGGACGAGGCGTTCAGAGACGGACACGCTCACACAAAACCCTCCGTTTTCAGTCCCAGCAGCCGTAATTACCTTATGCAAATTAACCATTTCATCCAGCATTTAAGGTGCCAAGAAAACGGAAGTCAGGAGCTCATTCAATTAGAACAGAGGTGATGAAAGAGATACAACTTTTACCTACCACTTTCTTTGTGTGACAATCTCACAAATATGTTTCCCTGGTCATACTCCCCACAGGCCTGAGTCATGGTACCAATTATGTTTTCTGAGATATACTGTATTTATTTGTTCATCTGTGTATTCATTTGTGTGTAGAACAAGGCGCACTAATTAATTTCCAGATTTAACAGTCATTGTCTTTTGTCTGCCTGTGTGGAGGCTATTTAAAGCTCAGTGTGTGACATAAAAGTAAACCAGAAGGTGTTTTGTGAGCACATACCACTCAACGACTTACTCCCATTTTGCTTTATTCTACCAGCTTACAAAACATAATAGGAATATCTTTTATTTTTAAGTATATTTTGTTTGTCAAAAGCCTTGAGAGGAAAGCGTGTAGTGTAGAAGGGAGGAGAGAATGAGCAAAGCTGTGCACAACCTGCGGCTGTGACTGATTTGTCGCCTCAGTGTGTGGAGTGCCTGCTCTAACAATTGAGCTACGGGGCATCATAATGTGTATTTCTGATTAATGAAACAGCTGCGCAGAAACTGATTTAAGAATCCATCCCCTTTTTTTTTTTAATGAAACTTAATTTGATTAAAATCTGGATTACTCTTTAGATCTGCATTAAACCTTTTTATAGATATTTTAGAAATGCATGAAACCTCCCCCACCCCAATTAGATTCACTCCAAAGGTTAATGGATTCTTCACTGGGTCATATAGCTCCCACTCCCACCAAGTGTCAAGAAATTGGGTTCAGTAGTCAAACTTACTGTACAGACAAACGTTACCAAACGTACAGTATATCACCCTTAGTAAAATAAAGATAGATAGATAAGAAGAGGGAGTGTGTCATTTTTTGATAACTTCCCAAAGAGCACTAAACTCATTTCCGTCCACTTTGACTTAAAGGTCAAATGAAGCTTACTGTAAGGTCACAGGAGCCAGGACGATCACTAGCATGCGTAAAGAAACATCAGATCCGTGTGGACCAATCACAGACTCTATTACTCCGAGATGACTCAAAGATGGCACCCAGTAGCTGTAATGAAAATTGCAAGTCTGCTGCATGAGCAGCCAAAAATGTTTTTTCTGGCTTCTGGGTTTTGCTTTCACATTTTGTGGACCATTGCACATGCACATTAATATTTCCCTCGCTGGACTCACCCCCACATGTTCCTACTTGACCCATACTGAGATGAGGTAATAATCCACGTGGCTTGCAGTTGGACATTTCTCATTAACAGTTATAAAGCGAGGGTTTTTTTTTTTCGGTCTTTGGGGAAGGTGTTTTTGGGCTGGAGATTTTTTTTTTTGGAGGAAGAGTTAACACAGGAACACATTGACGTAAGGGTGAGTGAAGGTATTGATTCAAGCTTGTGGTGTACTGTATATCCATATACTGTATACTGATTTAAATGTATTGTGTGAAATATGAGAATGCGGCATGTATACTTCTTTTTTTTCCTCATTCACAGAAATGATTAGGCTTCGTTATTTATAAAGCATAACAAACAATTATTTTATTTTATCATCATCAACAACCAGGGGAAAATATAAGGAGACTGTGTTGTCCGTCAAATTAATATAAATGCCATATTTATTGACCGCACTAATGTCATTTTCCATCATTTAACTTTCAGTGGGTATTATTATTATTATTTTTTACTTGATAATAATAATTATACTAAAAATAATGATAATGATATAATATTATTTCCTTGTGAGTGTCTTTAGAACAACATGGTGGTGAGATGATGGTACAAAAGACAACAGGAAGGTTAAACATTAGCTGTGTACATACATTTCATGAGATTTTCTACTGTAGTGGTTTAATGGCACCTGGCTTACAGTACCTGAGAAATTAATTACATTAAATTCATAACTATGTTTCCATTAGTGTATAATAACCTTAACATTGGAATTGATTGTAAATTCATTACCTTTGAATGAGTTCTTGGCACAACATGAGCTGCAGGGGGGCCTTTCATGTGTTTATGTTTCCAGAAAGCATTCACAGCCTCTCCTACACGTTTAGAAACATGTAAGATGCTGCGGATGCCGCTCACTGGTCCTTTAAGTCAGTGACTCCAAAGCCACTACATCAAAGTGTAGGGAAGCTGGGTTTTTATTTGCTTTAAAGCAGAGGATTGGGCAAAGTATTTCTAAATTTTGCTAAAACTGTCCAATATTCTTGAACTGTGTGACGCCACCAGCATGAAATAACACTTTCAGCATCTGTTTTTGTGTAAATCTGAACATTATTCCCCATTCCGTAGGCTGACCCGAAGGAGCTGATTCGATTGGTCACACAGCATGTGTCTGCATATTCGTGTTGGCCGGAGGAGCTGCAGAAGTTGATAAGTCAGCTGCACGTGTACAACGAACGCCTGACTGACTTCACCCAGGCCCAGGTGTTACAGGGGCTGGGCCGCGGTGTGGACGTCCAACGCTTCAGCTCCGACTCCAACTACAAGAAGGAGACCATCCTTGGCCTGACAGAGTAAGCAGAGAAAGGAATACATTGTCAAAATCACTATTTGAGATATAGAATAAGAAGCCTTACCTAAACATTTTTGAATCACAATCATAATATTTGTGAGATTTCTGCCTAATGATTTATACAATCTGTACTGTTGTTGGTTTGAAGCATTTTATGCCGCACATTTCTGCTTCAGTGCGGCAAAATCTGATCATTATTTTCCCCCCCTCCCTCTGCTCATGTGTCTGAATGTTTTTTTTTTTTTAGGACACTGGATGACAGCGTGTACAGAATCGCTCTGTCTCTGGCTAAGCGCTACAGTGTGCCTCTGTGGGAGATCTACATGACTCACCTCGAGTTCCTCTTTACAGATAGCGGGTACGCACACACACACACATACACACACCATCACACAAGCTGTTAGTTCTTTGTACATTTTTGTACATGTTTTGGTTAACAAGCATGTTTGGGTCATGGTTCCCTGTTAGGGTTTGTTATGTTTTGCTAGTGCACAAACCCTTGTTCCTCCTTTATTAAAATTGCCTTCATGAAAACCATATTTAACCCCCCCCCCCCAGGCTAAATCTAAAACGATGTGAATGTGTGCATATACGTGTATATGTATTTTTTTTGTATAACCGAGAGAGGACGTGAGTGTGTCAGAGTCTATTTCCATAATTTATCTGCTCTCTGACTTGGGATCACACTAACTCGCCACCTTTCCTTGTTTTAATGGAATTTCTTTTCCGGCCGAGGCGAGGTGTGTGTATGTGCTGCATGCTTGTGCTTGCTCGCTCACACGCGTGATAAATATCCCCTTGGCCACATTCTGATACATAACGAAAATGGTTTATGGACTGCACTTAACGATAAATTAAAGCCTATACCGGTGTGTGTGTGTGTGGGTGAGAAAGAGGGAGAGAATGATCAAGCTCATGACAAATTTGTGAAGAATATTCATACTACTTTTTGATGAGAAGCATCTGCAATATGTGTATTGATTTAACACACGAATGGACACAGTGACTGAAATAAATAGAGCCGAAGGGGGGCCGGGAGGGGGGTGGGGGACTGCCGACAGAAGCACAGGTGCAAGATGAAATTTAGACTTTTATTGATCCCTGCGGGAAAACACGTTCACACGCACAAGTTTATCCTGGTATGTAACAAAATTCTGACAACCCAGTAGATATCTGCAGATAGGGCAATAACATGGTTAAAGGGGAAACAAATGGAAAATCTTTCAAGTATTTCGGGTGAAATTATTAAAACACTGCTGGAGAGAGGCACATATATACTTTAGTGGGGACCAAAGCAGGTGAATGTCATCAGTATTTGTATATATACCAAATAAATAGTCCTGTTCAACATACTGTTCAACAGACATGTAAAGAAATGACGGTCACCTGATTTGGGTCCCCTTATGACACACGCGCACATATGTGCACTGTGCAGCAGGAAGAGAGGACAGCGCACCTCCACCCAACACACACACACTCGCATATGTGTGCTTTAGTGGGGACCCAACGGTGAACAAGCTTTGTATTGTGATTTGTATTTATATTCCGTACAAACGATTGTTCGCTGTTTGCACAGCCTCTATTTTCTCACGTAAAATAATGTGTGAGGAGGATCATCTCTGCATTTGCTTTACACACACTTTAAAGTGTTTCAAACAAAGGGTGGAGAGGAAGGTCATGAATCAGCGTGCGCGACGGCTAGATGGGGGGAAGCAGAGATGGATGATAGAGCCAGAGTGTCCCTGGGACACTCCTGTTAACACAGAATAAACACTGTAGAGGAATCGGCGCGCTGCGAACTGTTCTTTCCGTTTGTGTCGGCCTTTGTAGATGTACAGTATGCTGGAGCTCTTTAGGGACTTTGGTCTCGGTCAGTTTTAACGGCGGCTATTAAACTATTGAAATAACTAGAACGACACAGAAAGATGCTCAGACGTGTCCATTTTTACTCTTTCATGCTTTTAACCAAACCAGATTTGGTATACACCTGCTCTGACACAATCAGCAGAAATTCAGTTTTCAGTTGAGATAAGTACTACTATTGTTATTAGACAAATATCTTGATTCCAGTTGGATTAAGTTTTAGGTTGGATTAACGCATTAAAAGTGGGTTTTCGTCTGATTCTATTCATCACAGCACCCTGTATCCGTAGTTTCCTTGTAGTCGTTAATTTTTCAGAGCATGAAACCTGACTAGAGAATCACCGTTTATTGAGATTCATGGTTCTGTGGAGGTCGACCTTGAGCAGATTTTCTTTACTGAAATAATTTCAGCTTTTAGTGTTGCGGACAGACTCTTGTATTATACAATATCACAATACCAGAGGATGACAGAAATACAAAAAAACTGAAGGATAATTTGTGCACACGGATGACCAAGTTGAGAAGTTGTCCCAGTTCTATAGGAAATACAGAACAAGAACTATCAGAATTTCGTTTTATGAAAGATGATGTCAATATTGACACTTGGTCCTGATAGCGTAACTGTTAGCAAAGATGGCGGACACTGTTTATATTTTGGAAATGAGGTTCTGTCCCCCTACGAGAAATTGCAGAATTAGCATTGCAGTTTCAAGCCTCGGACCAAGTGTCACTGGTGAGCACGTAACAAAAAAAAGAATGAAGCTATTTCTCGACTCATGAGAAACTGAGTATTTTCAAAAATACTACCCCTATTCTAGTATTACAAAGCTAAATGCAAAATATTGCTTTAATTCTCAACAGACTTACCATGTTGCCCTTAAAGTATTTTGTATTAGAAGTATGAATTATTAAAGGATAAGTGGGCTGACCTCTGAGAAAGTGATTGATTATTTTTAACATCTGGTAATCTCAGAAAAATGAGACATTTTGGCATCTACGAGAGGACGGCGATATACTAGGAGCTGTACAGCTGTCACCTGAGTGAAAATACACGTCCCTGTTTGCATCATACTGCTCTAGACATGGTACATTCAATTATCTCACATATTTGTCATAATAAGTTGTGCTGCCGTTAACTGTCTTGCTGGGTGCTCATTTGAGGGTGACTATTCCCTGACTGGAATAAAAAAACGATATGTATTCGTCGTTCAGTAGCAGTGTGGTCGATGTGGTGTGTCGTTAACACATACACGCAGGTTAGCTACAGTGCTTTCCGTGTGCAGCCGCAGCTGTTTGCTGCCACTACCTCTACTGTTAAGGGATTATCGATGTGCTGTCTAAAGAATTTCTGCAAGGTTCGGGGCCCCAAACGTGACGATGTCCTCGAGCATGACTGTAAGCATTCTTCATGAAGTCATAGGGGAGAAGCACAGAGAGCAGGACCTGGACAGACAATATAATTGCGTAACCTTTACTTGAGAAATGGCTCCAGCTTGACAAAAACTGTATTTCTGTCTGAACTGAAGCGCAGGGCTGCGTTACACTTTAAGACACACAGCACATGGCAAATGGACACTGAAGACTATTCTGTTTAACCATGCCATTCTCTGCCTTTATCACCTTTTTAATCCTGCTGTTGCTCTGTTGGAAATCATGTGCTCCATGTCAATTGCGCCTGAGAAGGAACACATACAACCATTTAAGGCCCAAGGAATGGCAATATCATGGGGGACATACAGGTCATTTGTTCAGCCCACCTTATTGATTGGGCCTATATTGCATTAAACACCATCATGGGGTCCCCTCCCAGCACTTACCTGAAAGACTGATGACATTTCCTGCATCATCGTCACCTGTGATTCTGTTGGCATGCTAACATGCATAAACCAATAAATACTTTTAATAATCGCATACCACAGCCAGACAGAACCACTGGTGTAGATAGTGTAGTCACAATCATTTACCGTTGACAAGGAGTCGAAATGTGATTGTGGCTGTGTTAATGTCATCAAACTGGCGATAAACAACAGCAGGTGTAATGTGAAAAGATTGGAGATTTATCACCACCCTCTGTGCAGATGCTCCAAGACTCTTTCATGAGAGTTGTAGCAACATTTAGGGCAATTGTTCCAATTTAACAGCCCATAGTGTTACTATTTTAGCTCACTCTCATTGCTCCTAGTCCCAGTGATGCAGCAGGCATCTGTTTTCAGAAAAGGCAAACAGTTGATTTCCCTCAGGGTTTGTAAAGAACCAAAAAAAAAACAAGCTTTAAGGAGATGCTGAACTTTGATTAAAATAAAAACCTACACTAAAAGCTAATAATGCTACATGTCTAATGGATATTACACATGAAGGTTTTGCTGTTCTGTTGTTACAGGTTTAAAATAATATTTGTGATGTTTATGAAGTGATATTAATGATACTAACATTTGTGTGCGAGTGCAATTGGCCACAATTTCAGCCTCTGTCCTTTTTTTCTAAAACAAATTTTCAGTGTGCATTTTATTGTGCGCTGAACTCAACAGACAAACACACTTTTACACCCGCCGGCCTGCAGTTTGTAAACAAATTAGCAGCACAGATCGTAAAAGAGAAAAATTACAGCTTGCATTAATTCAAACAACAATGATGTCCTGAATAATTATCACTGCTCTGCCAAAGCTCCCCCAGAGTTTCACTCCGGCTGTATGATTACCTCGGTAATTAAATAGGCCTCTGAATTTAAGAATATCAGGAGCTTATTTTTCTGCTTAGACCTGTTGGAAAAGACAACAAACAGACGGTGGTGATGTTTGGCAGGGAAAGCAGAGGAGTAGGAATATGCCACTCGATTGAAATGGTTCCTCATTCCCGTGTGAATCAGAAAAAGGAAAGTGTTTGATATTAGAGCCACTCAAACACGGCTGAAACTGAACTGAACAGAAGCTGTTCAGAGCAGCCGGAGCAAAACATGCATGTCATAGAAAAGTGATGAAGCGATTAGGGACAGAGATACTGAACAAATGATGCTGGACGCTGTAGAGAGAGTAGAAAAGAGGGCCTTACAACCAGAGACCAAACATCTTTTGTCAGTGGATAGAGAAGAAGAAAAAAAAAAAAAATGATGACAGCCTGTGCTGTGAAATGCTTCAGTGGCACAGAGCCTGGCCCGAACACTGGACCTAAACTGCTGTCCACAGCTGCCTGTATTCACGCCTGTGTGTGCACATGCCAAGTAACACTCATCACCTCCCTCCAACAGTCGTGTGCCATTGTCCTCTCGCCTTTTCTGCTGTTGGTGTGATTAAGAAGTGAAACATCAGACCTTGATTGGGGTCTCAAGCCTCGTCTTTGTTTGTGCACTAAGGGGAAGTGAGTGGGGGAGTCTTTACTCGGGAGTCAGTTGTTGTGTTGACTCAGAGCTCCCATTGTGAGTGTGATTAATGTTATTTACATTATTGAGTTTATTGTCAGCTGTGGCACGGCTGCAGCTGTCTATATTTTTTTCATTAGACAAAGCCTCCCGGCCAGCTCTGATCGAGTGCCCAGAGGAAACATTGTCCTTTTTTTGATGCTGTCCTCTTCTGACAGATAAACATGCACACTAACACACTTGCAGACAGCCACACGTTGCTTCAAGCACCTCAGTGACTGCCAACAACTGGCCTTAGTTCGCCTTTGCCTTTTAATACTCTTTTTAATTTTTTAATTTTTTATTATTATGTTATTTTGTGTTGTTTTGCACTCGTCCCCTAATTTTTCAGGCCACCTGCTGCTAGTGACTTTTAGTTCTGTGGCAAAACATGCCTTTTTTTTTTTGAAAAGCAAAGCAGTACCACAAGCTTTGCACAACTTGCTGAATAAGTTTTCCACACATATTTCCCTACTTTTTGCACTCCGGATTTCACCCTCATCTTTATTCCCTTGGTTCCTTTTTCTCTCTCTCTGTTTTTTAAATTTGTCCCAATTCTGCCCTTTTTATATCAGAGCTTTCCAAGTTTTTAAAAGTACTGTCAGTAGTAATCTATGAAATACCCTTTTTTCTTTTTTTCAATTAACTGTATCTTTGGTGATAAAGTTGTTGATTACTGTGCTGTTTTTTTTTTTTTTCAAATTCAGTCTCTGGAGCTGGTTGTCTGTATCCTTTGATTTTCAGCTAATGGAATTTCGGGTTGTTTGTCAGTATTTCTGTTTTGTCTTATCTTTCTCAGGCATGTTGGCGACCGCTTCTCATGTGAACAACTTAGATCTTCATATGTTTTTTTGATTTTTTTATCAAACACATACACGTTTCTGAGCCCATAAACTTTCACATCTTGTAAACCGGTGAATATTTTCCACAGAGAAGACGTACAGTATCTCACGCAACTGTAAATAAGCTTTGAAAATGGATAACTTTTAATGAACATGTTCTGTTATTTTCTCCAGTCTGTCCACCAAGGAAATTGAGTCACGGAGCGGGTCCCTTGGTCTGTTCAACACCTTGAAGTGTAACCCGCAGGACTTTTACAGCCACATGACCAAGTACGTGCTGCCAACTGTGGAGGGAACTGACCTAAGCCGCTTGCTCTACTATTACGCCCTGCTGGACGGCGCGGGCTGCGAGCCTTACGTCACCACCACCATCAAGCCAGACGTCCATGTCAAACTGCTCAAGAAGCTTCGAGCTGTCGCCAACGGTGAGAGACACTTTTCATTTCTCTGTCGTCGCGTTGCAGACGGCACAGCTGCTGCATAACTGGAGGGTGATTTACAGGAAGAACAAAAGTCGGGGGTAATACGTCGTCTTTTAAGTAAGATGCCTTAATTAGTCGAGTTTGCTTCCGAGTGTGTCAGTTTTGAATGCAGCAGTGAATGAAAGCTGCAATGAGGATGTGAAACTAATCTGTTGAGTGTGTCAAATTCAATTCATAACGAGGAATGTTGATTCAGCAAGGAGTGTCTTGAGATTGAGAGTAACTCTATTTCTAAGTGTACAAATTTGACAAACGCTTCAATTGTTCAAGCAAATGTTTTGTTGTTTTTCTCTGGCAAAGAAACAGCTGTAGGATTCAAAGTACAGATGAGATTCTCATTTGTGTAACAAATGAGCCATGGGACTTAAATGTCAAGAAATCAAGTCCACCATTGGTGGACTTGAATGTAATCCATCTTGACGTGATTGATGACTCACGGACACATGGTGACATTTCTCCTGACCCGATTGGACCCACAGATGAGTCATAGTGTAAAAAAACAACATATGTATATATATGTGTGTGTGTGTATGTATATATAAATATATATATGTGTATATGTATATATATGTATATATATGTATATATATATATATATATATATATATATATATATATATATATATATACATATATGTATACATAAATATATTTATATATACATATATATATATATATATATATATATATATATATATATATATACATATATATATATATACATATATGTATACATAAATATATTTATATATACATATATATATATACATACATATACATACATTTCTGCTGCCAGACATAAAACGCCCAATTCTTGGCAAAAAAAAAACAAAAAAGTGAGAAACAATCCACCTCTCTACCTGTCACACCGACCTCCTGATACTGCGACAGCATCACATTAAATTGCTGCTTCCACTCAAATTTTCCTGTGGCTGCACCTACTCCAAGGACACCGTGTCCAGGTTGCACCGCGTCAAAGGTTCCGGGGGCTTCAGCTGGAGCGCTTAAACTTCGCCGTGTGCAGGTGGAGGTGGTGTCACTTCTCGGCGAAGTTCGGGAAAGGTCAGCCGGCGTGTCAGCCGCGTTTTCACGCCTCACTTCCTCCTGCTGCTCCAGATAGCACCACAGCTTTTACTGGTGACACATGTCGCTGCTTATCTCATCTCCCCACACACACACACACACACACACACACAAACAGAGTCCATCCATCAAGACTAATTAAGTTTTTTTCTGATCGAAACACCATGGTTACATTTCATTGTCACTCAGACACCATTACCATGTCACATCACTGTTGTATATAAGATAACTGTTATAAACGAACTCCCATCTCTAGTTACTTCAGCCTTTCCCTCCTGTTTGGCAGATATGCAGTTTACAGTGATGTCAGTGGCAGATTGACACATCTTAAATTCAGACAGTGACACACAAAGCTGTGTGCTGAGCTGTAGCTGGCAGGTTTGGTCAGCTTTAAATTTAGCTTTTGTTGCCGAAGTGTAAATATCCCTGAAAAAAAAGACCTTCTAACACCACATTAAAGCAGCTCTTCTCAACCTTATTTGTGCCTGTGCCCTCTGCTGTTATCCAGGCACCCAAACTGCACCGTTTTATCACTCTGCAGAGAAAAACTGCACCTGCTAAAAGTCCCACATGTCAGCTGGAAATGAGAAGACCAATGGTATGTGACTGGTTTGTCGTAAAGTAGCATTTTAAGCAGGCGTAGGAATAAAGCCACATGAATTAAATAGTGAATAGTGAATTGATTTCACCTGAAGTCAGTGAAACTTTGTCGATGGTTACATCGAAGCTAACGGGAAGGATTAATGTCGCACTTACTGTTGTAAGTGGTAAGTTTTAACCGATCACTCTGTGAAACTCCCCTCAAACGCTTTTTAAGAATGCCTCAGTGCCCCCCTTTTTAAAAACATTGCTCCCATCAGCCCATCACATACTGTGGATGGCCCCTTGGGGGCCAGTTGTGTATTGAGTGAAGCCTTCCTAACCAGTAATGGCATCCCAAACGAGCCTCCACAACTTTCCTTTAAATACGACAGTTGGTGTGCAAGTCTTATCAGACGAAATATCAACACGACACCCCGCACACACCCGTCGTAAAATTATTTTTGTTTTCTTAGGCCTTAAAGAAAATACAAACATTAGCTCTTAAACAAACATGTAAGTCATGTACCGGCACATAAACTGAGTTTGTGTTGTTAACACTGCATCACACTCTTCCACTGTTGAAATACAACCCATTCATACTCCACTAGAAGCCTTGACACACTGTCTGTTGCAGTGTCTCCAGGGCCACAAACTTTCTGCTTACAGTGTTCAACTTTGAGACACACACACACTGTTAAAATTACTCATTTTCTACAGACCCACTTACTGAGGCATTCAGACAATGTAGAGACAGGTGGTGTGTGACCAATATTCATCACACTTTCAGACAAAGTACCAGGTGAGTTTCTGAGGGGACTCTCCTGAGGAAGAGGGGGATGAGACGCTGCCGGTGTGTGGGTGAGACTTACATGTGTAAGTGCATGCAAGTCGTATCTGTATTTTAAGTGTCCATCTGGGCCTGTCTAAAAGTAGTTTGTGTGTGTGTGTGTGTGTTAGGGATTACGAGCAGCGTTGAGAGAGCCCTCCCCACTGGCAGACCATTGTTAAATATTAAAAGCCCAGACAGGCTGTGGTGTTGCCACATTAATGTGTCTGTTTGATTTCACTAGAGACCACATATGCCACCATCCCTCCCTCTTACACACGCACGCATGCACGCACGGTCTGAAGATCTGATCCACAGTGACGGCTCCGTAGATGAACTATCAAACTTTGCGTTCAAACACAGAGAGAGGAGGCAGCACTTCATGCGATCGTTTGCGTTCATTCCAGCCTTTTACTGTCTTCTCTTACACAGTTGTCTTTGCACATTTTTGACATGGTGTAGAACCGTAAGGATCCTCTAAGTCAGGGGTCGGGAACCTTTTTGACTCAGAGAGCCATGAAAGCAAAATATTTGCAAATTTATTTCAGTGAGAGCCATATAATATATTTTAAGACTGAATTTAACTAAATGTGAGTATAATAAGCCTCTGAATTTATTCTTTTAAATAATGTTGTTATAATACTCACCATTAATGCGACTTCTGGTTCTTGTGGACCCTTTTATTGGCAGAACAGCAAGACTTTCTTCGCGCAGTGTGTCACCAGCAGCATATCTTGCAATCACACTGAACTGCGACAAATGACTTACGTCTGTTGACTCATCCAAAGCGAGGGAAAAGAACGGCGCTGCATTTATGTCATTCACTTGCGTTTCCTCCACTTGGTTTGCCATCATGATGCTACGATCATGAACAGTTCTTGCCGACAGAGGCATGTCTTGTATCCGTTTGATTATCTTGTCTTTGTTCGGAAGATCATCAAAAAGTTCATTGGCTACATCCAGCATGAACGTTTTAGCATACTCGCCATCTGTGAATGGTTTTCCGTTCCTCACTATTGCTAAAGTTCCAGCAAAACTAGCGGAATTATAGTCACCTTGCCGGGTCCATACGCGGAGTTGCTGCTGGCTAGCGTGCACTCTGCTCACTAGCTCTTGGCACGCTTTCTTCCTGCTGTCTCCCGCAGGGTATTTTGATGCAAAGCTAGCATGGCGTGTGTCAAAGTGCCGCTTTACATTCGACCGTTTCATCGATGCAATTTTGTCATTGCAAATTAAGCACACCGCAGAACCTGCTCTCTCCACAAAGGCAAATTCTTCAGTCCATTCGTCCTGAAATGTACGATACTCCTCATCCTTTTTTCTTTTCGCCATCTTCTTCGTCGAAGGGTTAGCTTTGAGCTAACGACCGAGAACACTGAGTCAAAAGGGGGCGTTTACCTGTTTACCCAGCAACGGCCAACGTCAACTTTTATCATCCAATAAAAATAATGGACAATTGCTCCTGCAGCCAACTGCAGCCCTGAACAGGACATGAGCAGTGGAAAATCGATGGATGGATTGAAACAAGTGATAATATTTTTACGTTTTATCTGAAAAGCCGAAATCTGCGAGCCAGATGCAATCATCAAAAGAGCCACACCTGGCTCGCGAGCCATTGGTTCCCGACCCCTGCTCTAAGTGCTGCATGGTTTGCACTTCGTGTGCAAATACAGAGCTATAGTATGTACTGCAAACACGGTATAACGTTTACTCTGACCAGACCTCTCTTATAAACCGCCACTGTGAAGTGTCGGATATGCTGTAGTGGATTTAAAGGTGACATAGAATGCTTGTATCGCACAAATATGTTAGTTATGGAGGTCTACTTACATATATTAACTTGTTTTCAGGGCTATAAACCTACTAATCGCCGCAAACGAGCCGATCAAAATATCTCCTCACTTACGCTCTCGTCGGCCGCGCTGTTTCAGACCAAAATCACACCCCAAGAATGTGGACTGTGTTGTGATTGGCCAGCCAACGAGAGCTTGCCCACTGTCCTGTGATTGGCCAGGTACCTGGAAGTGACGTAATAGATGGGCCAGCTCTCAGATACACAGCTCCCCCTCTGGCACGGTGGATGCTCTGCATCTCAGCAGCTACAACGAGAGTAGTTCTTCTTTTCCCAGGAAAACAATACAACACTATTTTCTCAGCAGTGGCTGAACTGTTTGTTCTGAAACTTTAGGGTTTCATAAACGATGTAATGACGCAGATACACACGCAAACGCAGCGTTAATTGGAGCTTCCAGTCTATGTGGGCTTTAATGTTCTGACATGTTTTTTTTTTGTTTTATAATGAATATGTCATGTATCTGCATTGCAAAGAGTTGAAGAAAATATAATTATGTTATGTATGTATGATAAATAACTAGTGCTGCATATTCTTAAATGTAAAGCTAAACATAAAACCTGGCCTCATGTCAAACCCATGCCATCCTTTTACTCTGCTGAGCTTTAGAAATTATAGATAGCTTCTTATACGTGCAGCACAAGGACATTGAGGGATTCCTGTTATGTTTACGGCTATATGTGAAGTGCACTATAAGCACAAACACTGAATGAAATGGAAAACTCATTTTCTAAATTATTAGGTCCAAGAGCACAAAGTGTAGGACCCTAATCGACCCTATTGGAACTCAAGGAGTTATTTACTATCACATTCATGAGTGCTTTCAGTGCATTCAACGTGTCTGTCTCTCTCTTGCAGGCTTAGACTACCGGAAGCTGACTGACGAGTCCTTGGATCCACTGGTCACTCTGAAGTCAGTGCTGACCAGTCAGAATGTGCTGTCCATCTCCAAACTTGCCAGCCGGCTGCCTCTACCCGGTGGCGGAGGAGCAACGGTCTCGCCCAGTGCGGTCCACGCAGTGTGGCTGCAAAAGCTGTTTTGGAAAGGAGACCCACAGCTGCTGAAGAGGCCCCCAAACAGTGACCAGGACTACCTGCATGCTTACGACACCTGTGCCAAATATCTGGACAGGCTCGTTCCCGCTGACATCGTCCGCTTCCTGGACGGTATCACCTTTTCACCTGAAGCAGCTAAAAATGTAAGTCTGAATGGGGAACGTCATTTTCAGAATTGATCATCTATTGTGCTATGGAAGAAAATAGAAACTAGCGATGGAGATCATTAACTCCAGGGACGGGAAGATGTTCACCGACATTATAAATCACGTGCAAAGTTTTCCCATAAACGTCCGTTCAAACAGGGTTCTTTTTGCATCCAGCAGAATCAGCCCCTTGTGGCCAATTGTCCTACTTCCTGGGCTTCACTTTTCAGAGTGGAAGACTACCACCAGTTTTCCGTCCCTGAACTCGTCTTTGATTTTCAATCACTAAATCATATTCCTTCATTTACAGACTTATTTTGTCTGGCAGAGCATCCGTCAAACGTTTGTGGATCATCAGAAACTCGTTCCCTAATTTCAAGCCCAGTGTATTATTCTGTTCACATCCACACTCTTGTCACCTTGAAGCACATGCAGTCATGAGGCATAAATGAAATTCGGAAATTGCTCAAGAAATATTACTCGTATAATTCATTTTGAAAAACTGTCCAACAGAGGAGCCTCAGCGTTCCATATCAATAGTTTTTTTCCCCCCGTATTGGTTTCCTGTCACCCCCACCTCTCCTGACTCTTCCTTTTCCTCCACAATTCTCATGCAGTATCTCTTTCCCTGTGGTTTCAAGTGCGCTAATTGATCCCTCTTTATTTCAGAGCCAATTAAACTCCCGCTCCCAGCAGGCATTGTTTTCCCACTGTGCTTTTTTAACATGCCGATTACCTCTCGGGATCCCACTCATCTCCGCTCACCCTTCTTCTCTTCCCTTTTTTTTTTTTTTATAACCTTTTTGAACCTTCAAATGGAAAACCAAGACCCATTTTATTGTTCAGAATGCATCTGACCTTTTGGACCCCCATTGCCCCGCATGATGGATTGATCCATTTCCCACAAGGCCAAGATATGAGATGAATGGCAGGGGGGCTTATCTGGCCTTATACTGGACGTATCTTTGAAGGAAAATAGGGTGTTGGTTTTTTTTTCCCCACCTCTGAAGAATTGATTTTAGATCACCACTTTAGTAAAGATCTCCTTGATTCCTCAGCCTTCAACCTGATTTCAGATTTTGCCCTAGGCTCTGGTTGGCCATGAATACTTATATCAAGATCTATAGGGGAAACACCCTCTTACACATTAAACACCAGACTGTATGTGCTGTCTTGCACACATGCCCGGCTGAAACTGTAATGGTTTTCCAGGAAACACCATTTGTGTGATCATCTTCTCCGAATGTAGAAAAGGGCTGTCAAGTCTTTCAAGATGACTAGTGGATACTATGAAGTGCGAGGAACATTTGAGGTAGCTGGAAGTGTGATTTGGATGATTTTCAAGTGTCCTTTTGGTGTGAATGTATGCGTAGGCCTTGTCAGTGTCTGGGTGCTTCTGAGAGAGTAAAACTTCTACAGCCCAAGGCGTGGAATCAGTTATTCCAGACTGGCAGCTGTGATCTCTCTCTCTCTCCCTCTCTCTCTCTCTCTCTCTCTCTCTCTCCCTCTCCCTCTCTCCCCAATATGCTTTTTCTGATCCTTTTTCCCCCCCATTTTTCCACCTTCCGTTCTGTTCATTCATCCTATTCTGGCCCCAGCTGAGCGTCCAGGCAAGGATGGAGGTGATAAAGCGAGCCACCAAGCCTCTGCGGCAGCTGGCCGATAAGAGCCGGAAGAGAGGAGGAGGCAACGGCAACTCGGAGCAGGAAGGGATGGACCAAGCGGCGATGAGTTTTGACGAGGCTATCGCACATCTGCAGCAGTCACAGGCCCACCTGGACACTCTGAGCCATGCCTTCATTCTGTCGTTAAAAGACAGCCAACAGGTAGATCCCGTCCTCCGCACACTATGTATCATAGACATTTATGTGCGGAGCAAAACGTTTGTTTAACACCTTTGCTTGATGACATAGACACCCAGATTGTTTGCTGTTATAAATGATATAAAGAGACTAATGCGAAAATACTAAAGTGGCATGATTAGTAGTCGTAATAAATGTGCCCTTCAAGGGCCGCGGTGCCCCAGAGCAATGTACCCAACCACCATTGCTCCCCAGGCACAGATAAGTGCTGCCAACTGCTCCTACCTGCACCTGATATGTGTGCGTTCACTACTGGTGTGTAAAAACTAAAAGGATGGGTTAAATGCAGAGGTCAAATTCACGTTCACTATGCGCATATAAATGAAAACTAAACGAATACGTGCATTTACTAAGAAAACATGGTGACGTTTTGTTTGCATTGTTCAACACCCATTCCCAAATCTTCATCCATTTACTACACAAGTCAGCAGTTTGACGTGGTCCTGTGTATACTTGTATGTGTAGGGGGGTGGTACTCTCCCCGTCCTCACTTCAATCAGCCATGGGCTGGGCAGTGTAAATCTGTGGGCCGTATATAGTATGTACATGGTGCTGGCAAAACTGACTAACCCCACTGTCACCTCCCTGTGGCTGTCTCTTTCTCTCCTCCTCCTCCGTGCGTGCGAGTGTATACACAAACTGAAAGCAGAGATGGAGACAGGGGGCATTACGATTTGATGAGCACAGGGTTGCTACGCGACGGCGAGATACCCAGAAACACTGATCATTTCTGAACTCCACACCGAGCATGTTGATAGTTAATTTTGTTTAGCTCCTGCTTTATCTGTGTTTAAAAGCGAATAGTTCTCCATAATGGAGAGAAAGACACCAGAGCGAGCTATAGGTTAAAGTCATAAGTGCGCACACGTGCACACACACACACTGCAAACCTAGACTATGTAACGTACCATCTCCTGGTGCAGGAAGCAATTGTGTCCTCGGAGATAGATAAAAAGGATATAAGAACCGAGAAAGGGCAGATAGGTAGAGAAAGATAGATAGAAGGAGCCCTGTGTGAGGTTCTGTTAGGCTTTACTGTGGTCATTTATCAAGTGTACGTGACCAGCTGCTGGGAATAATAGTAGATCATAAAGGAATTCACCACCGGCACCTGAACCTGCCACAAGGACAGCAAATTACACACTGCAGTTATTGTACTAGATGTGGTACAATTCTTAAAATGTATCACTATTCAGTACCTGCACTAGGGCTGGGTGATTAAAACATGTATGATATGGTAGGGATATCGATATCTGGACTTTGATACAGATTTATTTATGTACAAGTCTTGGCACAAGATTTCACATATCTGCCCCAATATTCAACCCCACCCCCCCCCATCAACTACCTCTGGCTATTGCAGCTGCTCCCAGGTCAGCTGGGAGATCCAACACCAGCGGTACCCGACAGTATCTGCAGACGCTTTCCTCCCGCCTCATCACAACTCTCTGAACTCTTTGAGCGGCATCTGTTCTGACATCATGTCCACAGATTTAGTGAGAACGTTAAAGATCTAATTTGCAATGAAAATGAAGGGAAAAAAATATTTTAATGCTGAATGTTGATGAATTCTTTTTTACCGTTGTGAAATATTATTCCAAATAGTCACTCGTGTTTATCTATACATAAACAAACTGATATTCACTGAGCCAAACACCATTTTCAGTTTCCCATCCTTTATTTATTTATAGAGAGGAAAAAATCAAACTAGAAGGCAGTAGAGAGGTGAGCAGGCTCAGGCTACCCTCCACACTCTGGGGGTGCTATAATGCCTCACAAGGAACTTCAACCATTAAACTCTGTGTCTCCTTCACCACACTTTTCCACTCTGCGGTCTTTTATTTATTTAATCTTTTGATCATACGGAGCGTCAGCTCCACCCTACTTACTGTTTCTCAATTCCAGGAACGGCTCCAGGGTTACAGTCAACTGTATGATTTGTCCCGGTCTGAGAGGTCAAAAGTACGTGAGCTGGCAGTAACCATGGCAACTGATGGGCAGCCTCTGGACAGCATTGGGAAGCTTCTGCACGTTGCTGTTGGACCCCTAGACCTTTCCGTCAAAACTGTGCTTCATGATGCAGTGGCGAGAACAGTCGCTGCACTCAGGTATTAGATCTCTCTGTTTAGATGTTTATTCATAGCATACTGCACACAGTAGACGCCACAACAAGACTTTCACACACAGCACAAACGGGTGTGCACAAGATGGTATCACCAAGTCACCAAACTTCCTATTATTACCCTCTAAATGTCATGTTATCGTGCTGCTTTTGTTTATTTTTATTTTTGATATAATAAAAAAAAAATACAGAAAAAGAAAATGTCAAAATTAAGTAAATTAAATTGAATAAAAATAGGAAGCTCCAAAAATAAAACGCATTCCATAACTAATAACCAAACAACATTTATTTAATAGTCCTAAACAAAACTGCAATTCTGGCAGGTACTTAATTTCCAATTAAAAATCTAATTTTCACCAAGTCTTTTAAATTCATGTTCTCCATTCCTCAACTTATATGTAATGTTGTGTATTTCTTTGATGTGTTAAACTGTCAAAGTAATGTGAGAAGTTCCTGCCCTAATTATAAAGCTGGAGAAGAGGCGATTTATTTTTCTTAGCACAAACACTGGAAGTGGGATTTTAAAAGCTGGCCTAAATCTGTCCACAAAAAAAAAAAAAACCTTTGAAGCTCAAAATTTAATTAGGTAACAGTTTAATCTATAAACACAACTTGCGTCGGACTGTGAGGGTCATTGCATGGGAAGTGAAAACCCTGAGTTACCGCCTTGCACTTGCAATAGCAAAACAGTAGCTTGCGTGCGGCGGGCTGTACACTCAACAATCTGAGTGAAACTATTTGTTATGGAAGTGATGGAGGTGCGGATCGACTCGTTAGTGTGACTGCTCTAAAAAAACTGCGAGTTCCGACATCTGTGCAGTCAACAGCCTGGCGAGAGACACTCGTGGCCCAATGTCATATCTGAGTATGAACAACATTCCAAGTTTTTTTTTTTCTGAAATCTGAAAATTCCTCATCCCGGATAATGAACAAAAAATATGACGCTTATGTTCATGAGACTTATATGGAGCAGCTGAACAAGCACTACATACGGAGTGAGTGACTGATTTACAGAGCGATTATTATTCAACGTCACCCACAAAATGCACTCCAAGAGTCAGAAAGCTTTAAATCCTCCCCGTGCCTCAGTAGCTCGTGTTTACTTTTGTGTAATATCACTTGTTTTCATTTGGTTTTAAATCATAGATAGTATTGCACACTGTTAGGCCTCTCTAAGCCTTCAGTTGTTCTGAGATCATTTAATCATAACGAACTGTTGTAGGCTTGTGTACTGTGATACTAAGGATCGCATCCACAGGGGCAAACATAACGAAGACGAGGAAATAAAAAAGTGTTAGTGTTTGTAATTCTGCTTTCCCCTCATTTTGAGCTTGTTTAGATGGCACATTTTCAACATTCTCATTTGCATGCGCCTCTGATATCTTGTCTGGTGATGACTGTATGTACAATATGTACATAAAACAATTTTAATTCAGAAGAGCACACAGTTTATCCGAATCTTGTATTCTAAAATATTGAAGGCCACCCTAACATACGACCGACCTGATCGCGGCTGGTTGTTATCTGAAAATATACTGAGCCGTGTGTTCGGCGTCTTTGGGCTCAGCGTGTTGGTGGGAAGAAAAAAAAAAACATTGTCAAAATAAATGTCTGAAGTGTTGAATTGAATGTACAGTTGCTGCCTGTGGGAACTGGGCTCACAGCATTTTATTGGTGCCATCCTGCTGTCTGGCTTCAAAAGGACGGGGGAGATGATTCACCTGACGTTTGCAGAGCTACTGGGGTTTTAGGGACATCATGGGAAACCAACCATCGATGGTTAAGTAACAGAAAATGAAGCATTACTGAATAACAGGAGGCTTTTGTTTGAGATAAACAAAAGCTTAAATGGGTGGCTTATTTTCACCGTGGTGGTTTTTTACTGTTTGTCCTTCATCCAATAGTGAGCATTGTTTTGCTGACACGGGCAGACGCGTATCATCGAGTCATCTGATTGGTTTGATGAATGAGTGCCAATCGCCTGCGTTTATGTCTGCCTCATTTCCTGGTTCTTTAAGTCTGCTCAATAGCGCATGGTGTTGATGCAGGAGATGATACCAACACACACACACATCACTGATGAACACACACTCTCTCTCTCTCGCACGCACACACTCTTCTCTCGTCCTCTGATTCATTATCATCTTATAATTAATGCCGCCTGATACAGCTGTTCTTTTGCAGATCTCTCTCGGCTGCAACGCCAACACACTCACACACACTGTGTGTTCACATCTGTTGTCGGCTGTGAGGACATTTTGATTCTAGCCTATCTTTGTTTGGACATTTTGACCTCGTGTGGACATTTTGTCTGGTCTTTACAGTTTTTAAGGCATTTTTGAGGGTTAAGATTATTAAGGTTTTATTGTTAGAGTTAGATTTGGGTTTAAATTTGAGTTAAAGGAATACTTCACCAATTTGCCTTTAGCTTTGTGTTAATAGAATAGGGGTAGTGTTTTTGAAAAATTGTGCTTCTCAGCCTCACTTTCCCCTGAGTCGAGAAATAGCTTCATTCTTTTTTGTTACGTGCTCACCAGTGACACTTGGTCTGAGCCTTTGTCCGAGGCTTAAAAACTGCAACACAAAGAAACATGTAATGCTACGCAGAGTGCCTTTTTCAAAGACATGTTTCTCAATAAACATATTTGAAACAAAACTGCAACGCTAATTCTGCACTTTTTAGACCCACTCGTAGGGGGACCTCATTCCCAGAATGTAAACAGTGTCCGCCATCTTTGCTAACAGTTACGCTAACAGGACCAAGTGTCACTGGTGGGCACGTAACAAAGAAAAGAATGAAAAGATTTCTCAACTCAGAGGAAACTGAGGTTGGGAAGCACAGTTTTTCAAAAATACTACCCCTCTTCTACTAATACAAAGCTAAATGCTAAATTACTCAGTTGGACTGCATTTTCAAACCAAGAGATTTAGCTGGGCCAGACATTTTGGTTTTTGGCAGCAGGTCACACATTTAAAACGCACATCAAAAAGTGCATTTAAAAAAAGTGCCCATGATTAGCTGTAACTATTCTACATTAAAAATAAACATGTGTGTCAT
The DNA here is from genome assembly GCF_019176455.1 of Solea senegalensis. NCBI lineage: Eukaryota > Metazoa > Chordata > Actinopteri > Pleuronectiformes > Soleidae > Solea > Solea senegalensis. Next base: position 8,994,529 of record NC_058037.1, read on the forward strand.
CTCGGGTGCAACTCAAAAGTGCATAAAATCAAAAAGGTACACGATATAAGCGTTTGTTTCTCTTTAAAATAATATGAACATACAAACATCTCAAAGTGCCTTTAACAGAATACAGAAGAAATTACGCTGCTATCAAACCTATCAGGCTACTATAGAAATGGATGTTGGAATCTTTGAGGGACAGTGAAAAGTGTTTCTCGAGTTATGTCTGGTGGAACCACAGGCTGGGCCACGGGCCGCCATTTGAATAGACTGGGTCTAGGGAATGCATTACGTCTATGTGTGACTTCACTGAGAATGCTGTGCACGTGCGCGTGCGTGTTTGTGCGTCTGTTGTTGCAGGACTTTCTCAAAGCATTGTGTTTGGCAGGTATGAATGAGCCGCTCTTGTTTTTAGCTCTATCTCATAGTCTTCAGTGTAGTGAGGCAGGAATACCTGAGGCTCACACTAATGGCCATCTTTTGTATCTGTCATAACTCCTCTGTGTTTGTATGCCTTCGTAAAGAAAATGTAAATGGTGAATTACAACGGGGGAAAAAAAAGAAAGAAAATGCTGCGTCATCTCTCTACCCCTGTGCTTGATCATTTGTATGTTGTAGGTATATACATTTAAAGTGTGTATATGTGCGTATAAGTCGTTCCTGTTCAGTCACAGACACACGTGTTTGTGCAGCTATTTGTGTTAGGACACTGCGTTGACTTCCTCTCATTTGGACAGCCAAACCATACCCTTGCACAAAACCTGCCTTTAATCGGGGTTTGATTTTTGAGGACTGCTGCTCCTGGAAAAATATACTAGAAAGGGTCCTAAAAGGCAACAAAGCTGACAACACACAGACACACACTTCCTTCCTCACTCAATCACTCACTGCAGCATATCCCACAGTCTCACCAGGAAACACATTAATGATGCTGTAGAAAAATCATTATTAGTTTTGTTTTAAGCTCACCCACTGAAAAGTGCCATTAAAACTCTGGATTCAAAAGAAAAACAAACAAGACCACTTTTAATATTAACAATTAGTTATATTACACACATGTTATGATTTCACCAACATACTCAGAGAGCCTGTGAGCTTGTAATGTTGGAGACGGCTTCAATTTTTTTCGAAAGTGTCTTATTCGAAACATTTAATTGTTGCCTAAGGTTAATATCTCTTTGTATTATTAATGAAACGTTGTCTTAGTGCTGTTTTGTGCTGTTTAGTTTTCAGTTTTTTGGCAAAACTGTGCTTAATTTATGAAGATGTTTCTCCAACCATACTGCAGTAAAAAAAAAAAACTGTGAGAAGCCTTTTATTCTTCTATTTTTTTTCCTCCTCATTTCCCTCGATATTGTGGTAATTTGAAAATCTTATCTTAATTAGCATATTATGTAAGATGATTGTATTGATGTTCTTTGTTTTTTTCAGTGGAGACCCAGAGACCCCAACAAATTACTCACAACCGCTCCGGGTCCTGGAAGCCATGGTAACCGCTGTGCACAACAATGTCCAGAGTGGGTAGGTTGTCTGAGTTTACTTGCACACTATGACTATGAACACACACATTGTACTTGTATAAGCTTTCTCTTAGTGACATTTATTGCTTTCCCTAAACTTAATTGTCCTCTTAAAGCAGATTTCAGATAATGTGATCCTGAGCACATGTACATTATCGTCATTGTGTTTTTAAGTCTTACATTGAATTACCCGAGCCATTCTCATTACCCTGTCCCTTATTTTTGCATGTATTCAGAGTCTGAAATTTCATACCGATGAGTATCAAATGCCAAGAAGATGTCTATCGGGTTAGTTGAATGAATACCAATAAATCAGCGTAATCACCTGCCTATCTGTTTCTGGCTGTTGGCTTTTTATTACTTTTTTTAATGACCAAGTAAATCAAAGTACAACAATGCATATAGAACAAAATGGCTGCTGTTCTTGGGCCTGGTGTTAGTCCATTTAAGTTTCTTTCCTTGATGTGTGGATGAGGTCTGCAACTTTTTTTTATTGTCCCTCACAGTTTCCTAAAGCTTAACTTGACATCCTCATATCCTTTATCTCGTACAACTAACAGCTGAGCTGCACAGGTATTTACTTTAATATCACCAGACACTTAAGTCACATTTGAGAAGCTGGGCTTTTCTTTGCTTGAATATTAAATCGTTTGAGTTCTATTCTGAACTGTTCTGGTTGCACAAGGACGTGTGGAGAAAAAAAACATGTCATCTTCTTCTAGTTCTGATAATAAATGGCATTTCTAATGTAAGTGCTCTTATATCTATTGAGATAAATATCTGCACGTCAATGCAGTTTTTTATCACTGCCACAGATGAGCCATGAAACAGGCTACAACTGGATTTGTTGACTATCTCCGTCTACTTATTTATCCCTCACCTCGTCTGTCTGTCTCCTGCCCTTCTAACCTTCCGCTCTCAGTGACAGCGCCGTGACCTCAGATGACCTCCTGGCTTGGCTCCGTCCCTTCTGTGGAGACTCCTCGCTGCCAGTGCGGCCTCGGATCAACGTGCTGCAGATCCTGGAGAGCAACTTCAGCCTCCGAGACAGTGATGTTCGTCTGTTGTTGCTCTACAGAACTCAGGCTGTTTTCAAAGACAGAGAGGTAATGTGCACAGATGCTCTCACACATGCACGCGGGCCATGCACACTCAAGCAGCGATGAATCATCAGGGTTCCCACTTGAGAAACAACTTAAATCCCAAAGTACTCCTGGCACTCGATCTGAAGGAGGCTTCTTTTGGTTTTTCATTTCGTTTCTCCAATGTCATCACTTCAGATATTGTGCTATACATTTTAAAAAGGTACTGGCAATCCAGTGTTTCCTACAGAGCTTACCGACTCACGTTGTTGATTGTGATTGGCTGGTGAACATGCATGCAACATGCTCTTAAGAGGTGTTTTGACTCATCCATGGGTTTTGAGCGTCCACCATCATCATCATCATCGTCACATCTACCATGCCATGTCAAATAGAAGCATGTCCAGCACTCACATTGGAGAGGTTAGTGTGATATATGTGGTGAATAATTTAGTATCACGCACAACAGTATGCTACAAAACTGGAATAGTCCATAATATTCCCCACCTCAGCCCAAAACAAGGCACAATTTCAGCTTTGTCTCCACACTATTTACTGTTTACCAACACACCATAATAAGGCAGAGAGAGACAACACCATTATAATGTTTTGTTGAAATTATTTTTTTGGGGGATTTAAATTGCATTACTTTACATTACCTTCAATGATATTCATTTAAAAATAAACAACAGTAGCAAAGATTCAGTACTTAAGGAGGTTGTTCATAATTCTTAAAGGTATTCCTCACTAATGGAGATGAATGTGTCTGCTTGTTGTTTTGTTAATGTAAAACCAGCACATATCATATGCACAAGTGTAAACATTCATTAGCCGTTGTCCTCTTGTACAAACGTGGCGTATACTGCATCTGCAGTACACGAGTGTTTGTATTTGTGCCTCCTCCTGTTCCCTCCCTGGTGTAACCTACCATTGAGTGGCTAGTCAGTAGGTTTCCTGAGTGACTAATTAATGGCCCAAACCGGTTAATTAATGCGTAAATGTATGTGCACAGCCGTAGGCCATTGTCAGCACAGGTAGACAGGTGTGTGGGCCCGGACTCTTAACTAATTGGGTGCACTCTCGACATTTGGCAGGCTCTGATGAAGCATACACACGCACACAGGCTCTCTCTCTCACACACACACACACACACACACACACAGGCAGGCACGCGCATGAGCTCTTGAGGGAGTGTACACTCAAGGGATCAGTTAATTAATCTTGTAAAAGAAGACTTGGTGTAAGAGCGAGACTCATTTTAGATGAAGTGCCACTTTCTCTCGTGTCTCCCTAAGGCAACCAAAAGGACTTTGTGTGTGTGAAAGGGGTTTTTGTAGCCAAATGTCTCATTTATCTTTGATTAGTCTATTTTATTTTATTTCTTTTTACATTTTTATTCGAAAAAGATTTTTCATATACACATCTGTAGTGACACACACAGTTGAAGCTGTTCACATTTGCTCACTCAATTATTTATTACATTCTGCCTCCTAATTGGAGCAGCACTTCATTGTTTCCACTGGCTGTTGCCCCGGCTGAAAGCTATAGCACAGTAATCTCGTTGGCTAGGCTGGCATCACCTGTAATCAGAGCTGGCTCTGGTGGCAGCGTGTTGGTTCCCTGAGGCTGTGCCACAGACTTGGTAGTTGCCCCTCTCCAACCTCATCATGTCCTCTTACAGCCTAAAACAGTGTAGGAGTAGCGGGGAGTGGAGGGGTGACAAAGAGGGAAAGAAAAGAAGCTGGTTTTGTGTCCCCCTCTGTCCCACTGGTCCCTAAACTAATCAGAACAGCTCTGTGACTGTGTCCCACGGAGAGACACACACACACACTCACACATTATTCGTGCAAAAAAACTCTGTGTCCATCTACACACCACACATACTCATACACACTGTGTACATTTATTAGCAGTTTGAGCATGGCAACATAGTTGATTTAAGTGAATCACCTATTTATTGTTAAGGCAACTCGGGTAATTTGAATTTGCAGTTTAATTGAATCAAGTTATTTTACACTCACTTGTTGTATTCATTTATTTTATTGTTTATAGTTTCTATAGTGCAATGCACCACCTGCTGTCATTTTCCTAACAACTGTGCTGTCGAGAGGTGGTTTGTGAGTGACACTGATAGCAGTCATGTGTTCAAGCTGGAAATGCTCTCATCGCTGCTTTTTTGTGCATTTCCTGTTCTGACAAAGGTGTCTGATTAGTGCCGTTGTTAGCGACCGAAATTGCTGCACGCAACGACACGTCTACCCTCGCACACGCACGCCCCGGGTACGAACAGCTGTGCACAAGTTCCTGCGCATTGAGATGCATACACAGACTCACACATAAGCATAAATCCTTTTTTTTTTATCATATATTATACCAGCTGTGTCTATGTTTTGATTCAGAAAAACAGAATTGCACAATCAGGCGCAGAAAGGAAATGTCACGGATTTCTGAAGTGACACCCTACCTTCTTTTTTCATCTGAGCATACCCCTGTCTCTGATGTGCAAACTGTTTACATCCACCTCTCCTCGCATTCTTTCCCAGCTCACATTCTTTCCCAGCTCACGTTCCTCACTATGAGCGGCACTGAAAGGCCATTGATGAATCAAAAGATGAAAGTAAACATACTTCACAGAGCACCGTTTTATTTTTTTTGTTTATTTATTTCAAAATGTAAAAAAAAACGGAAGGTAATACTTCAAAAAGTTTTCCAGAGTGTGATTTAACGAATGAGCCTCGCAGAAATTAGTTCATTGATCAACTGAGAGAGGACGAGACAGGATGAAACTACAGGCTTTTTAGTTAATCATGTAATTATTCAGTATCAAAAATGCTTTCACCGGTACCTTATAATATGCTACAAAATGTCGCTGATAAATCACAGACATTAAACCAAACTGGCATTATATTCTATAATAATTTTTGATTAATGTGGAAATGAAAGCAATTGGATGGGCTTTCTGAAAATGCACTTTCTGAATCAGCTAAGGTGTGTGAGGGAAATAAACTGAAATCGGTTACAAATGATAAAGCCCGGCTGGTGTGCTGAGTCACTGTGTCGTTACTGCTACAGATTAATTTATCTGTCAGTGTGACTTGACCCTGACTTCTGCAGTGGAGATAGCACAGAATTTGTGAAATTCTAGCCTAATACCATCGGATTGGGTTGTTGGTGATCCCCCAACACATCTCTACTTTAGTAGGTAGAAAACACTGCTCCGAAGATTTCAAATTGATTTAAAAATTTTATTGCTCAGTTTTAAGGCCATCGATGGCCTCACTGCTGCTGAAAACCTCTGATTTATTGACCTGGTATGTGCCCTCTCAACCACTGAAATCTGAGTCCTGCTGGATACCTTTATGTCACAATTGCCACTAGGGTGACTGGGTTTGGAATAGAATTTTATTACAGTATTTTGATACTATTAATATTACCTATTTTCTTTCTCTGTTTGACTTTGCTTCCTTTTAAGGCATCACATGGGGCTACACGGCAGTGTAGTGGTTAGCACTGTTGCCTTGCTCGCCTGCAGTAAAAAGACTCAGGTTTGCAATTTGGTCTGAACGAGGATCTTTATGTGTGTGTGTGCGCGCTGGTTTTCTCCCACAGTCCAACACGAACAAACCTCTGCGTGCCATTTATGTATAGATGTGACAGTATCATCGTGCCACTAGTTTTTCTCATCAATACCAGTATATTAAAACACCCCTACTTCTCTTGGTACTGATCAAATAAAATAATCTCAGGCTTTTACACCTGACTGACAAAACATTTGAGAAGACTGAGACTGTCGTCATGTCTGTAGCCTGAATGTATAATTAATTTAGTTTAACTGACCTTAGCACAAAGACTGCAAACAGTAGAAAACAGTTAGTCTGATTTAGTCCTTTCTAATGACATAATCCATGACATTTGTTTCCCCTGTTTTCTTTGTTAATTTCCTTCTCTTTACTCTACCTGACTTTTTTTCCTCATTCTTTTAAGCTAAGCCAACTACAGTAGCGTTAAATCACCGTGCAAACATAGGAGTTAGAGATGCGTAGGCTGCAGTACCCACAGGTCATAGAAATCAGTATTTCAGATTAAAAGCAGAGGAGTTGCAGTGGGTTAGATAATGCATAATTAATGAAGAAAATATTAATCTGTACTTGCATATTCCACTGGTAGACACTTTGGGAAATATCAATCATTCCCGATCCCTAAACTGAAGAATATAATTATTCAGGGTGGGTAGATAATTATTATATGCAAGCAATTTAATGTGACAATAGAGCTAAACTGCACATCACTAATAAGAGTAGCATCAGTCCTCTTATTTAACTCAACAAGAAAGCATATCTATGTCCTAAAAAGGCAAACTATTCCTTTAAGTAGGATTGAATTAAGTTAACAGTTTATCTTGCAGCTACTGTTACAGCTTTGGCCGATCAATGGCAGCTCATGCAGTAAATTGTGTATTTAAATAATACACAAAATCTGCATTTGTTATCTGTTCTCTGTTGCCGCTTTTGTCTAATTAGCTGCCAGCATGCTGTCTGATCTCAGACCACAAGGCTCGCAGCCTAAAATAAAGTCATACCACCTTAAAAAAAAAAAAGAAGAACATAATTATGAAGCATCCCTACCATGCTCACATCGCACAGGCCAGCAACAGAAGTAATTCCAATCCGGATTTAAATTCAGCGCACACTATCTGTGATTATCACAACTGATTTAGCTCGAATATTATTGGCACTGGTGCGTCACCTTTGTTTTCCTCTCCCCAGATAACCAGGCTGTGTGTATTTCAGGCTGCGCTGTGCATTTCTACAGATCCGAATCATCCACTGCGTAAACGTCCGTCCGCGCCTCATTGCCTCTTCGTGCGCTCTGCTTTGACGACATGGGAAGTAATCCTAAGGTGCGGGTCAGGCTTCGGCAGAGGTTCGTTAGGTCCGCTTGTCTGCACGACATGGATTTCGCCTCGAGTCTGTTGCCGCAAGGGTCCGAGCGGGCAGCCTGCAGATGAACATATGCACATTATACAACTTTGGTCAGTGAATAAACGACATACAAATGACGGTGAACACCTCACAAGTTATGGCTGCTAGTGGATTGGAACACTACGCCAGTGTTCCAGTGACGTGGAGCCTTATATGAACAGAACATGCCCCGCGGAAATGCGTAGCATCCTTCCTCTTCCTCTTCCTCGCCCCCCTACATACCCGTATCTGCATGTTTCTGTGTACACCGCCTCATTCCTGTGTCACACGGCCGGGGCAGACAAACACCAGCTTTGCCGGCCTGTGATAGAAGAAGATGAATACCATTATGATGGATGCTGTTCGGCTCAGTGGTGTCCAGACAGGGTCAGGCCGGGTCATGTCAATGGAAAGGCCACTGGATGATTCACAGTCACCGCATTGCGCACACACACACACACACACACATACAGCGGTGGTTTGGAGAGAAAGACTGACAACAGCAAATCAGGAGAGAGATCCTGATGGATCACAGACATAAAGGATGATCGTACTGCATCCCAACACACAAAGGACACCCTAAAAATTGAGGTATTAATGAGCCCAATTGAAATGCTGACATTTGGGTATGATGGTGGTGGGGGGGGCGAGGACGGGGTCGTTGTATGATCGTTTTTACCAGAGTGGAGGAAGAGAGGGTGTGAGAGGTGTACCCAGAGATAGATTTTGTGACTTCACTTTGGATGATTAGTCATAACAGTAGGGCGTCTAAATGTCACCACTGTCACAAGTGGATGGTCTGATTTGTCACTTTGCATGGCTGCGTATGTGTATTGTGAGTTTGGCCTTTTGTGTCACTAATGGCAATACTCTTATGTTTTGTTTTTTTTTGTTCACGGCATTTCACAAACACAAAGGGGACAGCTGGAGGCGAATACGTGCGTATGTGTGGACATACATGCAAGCAATGCAATGCCCTCTCTGCTGGAGCCTTGTTTTATAGCGGGAAAGATAATAATTACCGCACCGGATGGCATGGCAGCGATAGTTTAAATGCCTGGTCAGTACATCAGTGTTCGCACATGTTGCAGAGCACAGGGGAAGGTTGCAGGGACAATCACGAGGCGTCGTCCGAACTCATCAGGAGCGATCGCTGATTCATGCTACAAGCCCTTCCACGCCCCCCCACCCACCCCCCCGTCAATGTCACGGATCATTTGCTGCGGTGTTGTTAGTTTTTGGTGCTGTGCTGTTTGGCCTTGCAGCGTGCCATCTATCTAATATGGATGAAGTGAGCTGAGCCAGGCAGAGCAGACCGTGCACGCTGTGTGCTACAGTTGTTCTCTGTGAGCTCTCGGCCTTTTGCTTACACGGCCTACAGAACCCACACGTTAACCCCAACCCGACCCCTTTTTTCCCTACTTTTCCTGAGGCATGATTTCAAGGTGTATTAGTTCAGCTGTCTTGAATTTCAAGGCATAGATTTTCATTTAACTTCTGGACAAAATAGCCAATTTTTTTTCCCCAAAGGGTGCTGCCCTTTTTTTTTTTCCTGATGATTGGTGATTCTTGTTTCTGGTCACATCTTCACGTAGAATACACAACTCTGTGACTTTCTTACCTACCTCCGTATAGTGGTATATTTTCAATTCTACTTTTATTCATTTTTATTCTTGCTGTTTTTGTACACCCACCTATATTTGAAACTCTTGAAATGTTGCCAACGTGATACACAAACCTATCCTCTCTCTTTACTTCCTAGTTAATCACTCCTCCTTTGTTTCTCCACCAGTCATTTTTAGACGGTGTAAAAAGGGCTGAACAAACACACACACACAGACGGATATTGTGAGGTATTATATAGGTTTCTGTACATTCATACCTTTGTGCATATCCCCCTCCATGGAGCCATTGATCCAACTGGTTGTAGATGTATATATACAAAGGCTGTATGCAAACCCATAGTGCCATGATGAGCCGCAGCCCTGACACATATCCCAGACACGCAGCAGAGGAAAACAAAAAAGAATTGCACAGATGGATGGTACACGGTTTTGTTGTTATGGCAATATTTGTTTGATACGACAGAAATATAAACAGAAACACAAGTGGGAGTGTTGTTCCTTGACAGAACAATGTGTTGTCATTAGACCCCTGTGGTGCTCCTATTGCACACACACATTGAGTATTTCCATATGGGAAAGTTGAGAAGGAGTTTAAACCTCCAAGAGAACTTGAGCAGTCATTGTGCCGGGGGATAAGAAAGAGAGGACAGAGCTTTTCAGAGGTGAGGGTCGGGTGGAGGGAGGAAGCTGTAACAGAGATGTAGAGAAAGACTTGTCTGATTAAAGTGAGTGAGTCTGGACTAGAGGAAGAGAGAGCTCTACAAAACCAGAGAGAGATCAAGGTCTCTTTCCAAGTCGCTGAATAATAAATGTGATGAGGTTCAGGAATCTTACGGCCACGCTGTAATGCTACTGGTCAGGGGTCACCGTCATGATCGACAAGCCCCAGCAATTTTTCCCCTCCTGTTCTGTCAGCTTTATTCACACCCACTTGGTTCCTCGTGAAAGACCAATTCATTTTGAACATGGAGGAGAGAAAAACACAATGCATTACCGATGCTGTTATAAGTACGCTTTAGACACATTCGATGTTTTGTACATCATCTCCCAGTATCTGTTGTACTGCATGTGCCGACTGCAGCACAACACTTTACGGTCTACGTGGTGGCTTGGTCTTTGTTTTGGTCAAAAGGAACGGCAAAGAAGATGATGAGGTTCATCGGTCCCCCACACATACACAACTTGGAGCTCAAACAATGAAGGACGTACAAAATGAGAGCATGCTTCTCGGAAAGCGGTATGTGCTGCCGGAACGGAATGCAAGGTCAAGTATGCATGTGTGGAACGCTAGAATGACGAAGACCTCGTTTCTCTGAATAGAACCATGGCCATGCACACACATGGTGTACACAAATGTGTAGCGTCTCTCCGTGGACACTGAACACAGAAATTGTGACCTAGCCCAAAGGCCATCATTGTGTTAGGATCTGAAAACAGGCCCCACTAGTCACTGACCGCTTGAATTGAATTGCTAGATAGACACACTACGGGCCGTACTGTGGGAACACTGTATTTTACATAGGTTGCTGTAAGTAACATGCAGGATTTTAACATAAAGAAAAAAAAAATCCATCAAAATCCAGTTTGGTAGCCTGGCTTCTGTACTTAATTTAATCAGAATTTCAAATAGCGTTCCCACAGTATGGGGACCAGTGGGCATGAGGTAAAATATAATAGTGCAATGAAATAAGAAGAATGGGAGACAGACACAATGATGACAGTTGAGATGATGGGAGTGGGCAGCTCAGAGAAGAAAGTGCAGGACGAAAGACGGAGTTCTTTGCTTGACTTAAAGTCTTGTCTTTAACGGAGATTATTCAGCTTGATCAGCAGTGCACGCGTGCAGCCAAGCTTGACATCCTCTCACGCCTAGATCTGAAATCGTGTTAAAACTGAGTCTAATTTAAATGATACATCGAGAACATCTAACCCGTTCTCGCCTTGGAGTTGGTTAACATAATCACTTCCCTTGCACCGCCCCCCATCTGCGTTAATGTGAATGCATGGTTGGAGGTAATTTGTTTACATTATACCGCGCCGTGAAGGTGGCTCGTGTGCATGCGTTTGATTAAAACACACGGCATCATGTAAAGCCGGTGTGTGTCAAGTTGGTTTCCAGCTACATGTATTTGCCTTCCTCCTTCTCTTGATCTGCCATTTTCTTTCTTGTCACTTTGTTTTGTCTCTCAAACCTTTCTACGTCTCCTGAGGAGTGCACCATTGTGTATATGCAGGTTTCACGTTACACAGTGTCGAGAGAAGGGAACAGCATAACATATTCAGGTCGAGATAAGGAAGCTGTATTTGTCATTGCACCTATATCGTCATGTCATACTTTGTATGCATTGAACCTGTGAGTGAGTGAGTGTGTGTGTGTTTGTGTGTTTGTGTTCCATAGGCGTGTGTCCGTGTTATCTTTGTGCTTATGTTTCCCCTGCATGTTTTATGTGTTTCACTTTCAAGTCGTAATAAACTCCCTCACCCCCTACACACCCCGAGGCTTTGCCCTTTTGCTGTTTTCTTTCTCTCCGCACTCATTTTGTCTGAAACCTGCACTCTCTTATCATCCCCGCTCACTTCTCCAGCATCGCTCATTCTCTGCCTCGCTCCGCCCCGGCTCTCCCTCCCCCCCCCTTGTGAAGTGTGCGACCTCTGCAACTTTATTCCGCCCATCGCTGGGGACATTAGCCGGAGCGGGTCAATGAATATTGATGAGCTTATTCACAGCTCGCTCAGTAAAGGCCAGACACAGAGATCTCTGGATCCCACAGCTACATACTGGCATTCCCAGTCTGATACACTGCCATGCACACATCCTGTGCACTCCTCTCCTCTCCTCCTCTCCCTCTCCCTCCCTCCCTCACTCCCTCCCGCTCAGGTCAAGGACTGGGGTAATTGCTAAGTCACTGAGAAGATTATCAGGCGTCTCTGTTGATGGGGGCAAAAGTTCACTTGTGTTTTACCAGCAGCTCATACACATTCAGGAAGAAACGGCACATCTTTGCCTTCACTCAGAAAGGCTAATGAACACATTATCTTAATTGGTGCCATGCTCACCGTGCTGTTGATATCCCTAAATACTCCTGGGTTATTGTGATTGTTCAAATTGATTTTGAGCAAATAAATAAGTCTTCGTTAATCTATAATTAGTATAATTTTGACAGATTTGACCAATTTTTACGCAATTTCTTCCTAATAAGTCACTGTTATTTCTATAAATACATTTTTGTTTAGTTCGTTAAAACTTTGTGACTTTATTACTACAACTGATTTCTTTGATTTACCATAGATTGTTAATAATGATGTCATCAACATACATGTATATCGATGTCATTATGAAATATAAAAAATTAACTTTCTATTTTATTTATTGGTTTTATTGACGAAAATAAGATTCATGACACAAGTTAAAGTTAGGCTCTAAAGAAATGAAAGCAGTGTTGCATGACTTCACTGTCACCAGCAATGAGCTTCCAACTGCCTCCAACTTTTAATTTGATTTTCCACACTTACCTCAAAAGCCTTTCTTTTTGGAGCTTAACTGTAAACACAACAAAGCTAATAAAAGGCATTGTGCTTGTGTGTGTACTGCAGTTCCCCTTACCCACTGTAAAGATTATCCAAAGGCAAAGTGCAATATCTGCATATTACAGATATTATATGAGGCAATGATTTTGTTAAAGGGGGGTTTGCCTTAAAAGGAACAGAGTGAACTCTGTATGGCATCCATGCCAGTCTAAAAACTTTAAACCTCTTTTCTCTGCTTTACTGTCTCTCTAGGCTCTTCATATTTTTGGAAGACTTTATGCGTACATCATGAAACATTTACTGCTGATTGCCATTTTGGCTGGAGGAAGGAAGAGTGGATCAAATATCTGCGTTTGAAACTGGTCTGGACTAACTCCTGATGTTGGTGTTAGTTCAAATCAAGGATGGACAAAAGGATTTATCTTTTACAAGTGACAGTCACAACATTTTAACGTCAAGTCATTTGTAACAAGTCGTGACAGTCTTTAGTAAAACCTTGTAATTGTTAGAAAACAATTACCTGGTCAAGGAGCTGGATAATGGCCATTTTAATTCAGCAAACTGACAGCTTTGAATTATGTAGTTGACTCGGGAGCATTTTTTTGCATGGCATGATATTTAATAAAGGACCGCTATCTTCCATTTATGCGGCACGCTTGAAAGATAGGTGGAATTTGACGGCGCTCACCGTCATGATTGGCAGCGGTAATAAGATGTGACGAGTGAGTGGTGGATCGCTGTCGACACAGACTGATAGCAGCGCAGATCGTTAACCTCTCCACCACAGTGTCGTGCACAGGAGCGACGCTTTGTTCACCACATACTTTCAAGAGTCGGCCACAAGGTCAACTCTTGTCAGTGGCTGTGAAGGCATAGAGCGCCAAGGTCCATGTGTGTGGCCTCATTTATTAACAAAGGTGGGCCACACATTTTTTTCCCCCCAGTGGCAATACTATGTGAAATGAAAGGACAGGCTTCACTCTAAATTATGAAAACACAGAATTATGAGCTCAGTATGAGAACCATCCTTAACAAAATATACACATCTGAGATGATGTGTATCTGTTATAAATAATATATAGTAACATTTAGTGGTCAGTGGTACTGATACGTTGCACTTTCTCCTTCTACTTCAAAATAAAAGCATTGTCTCATGATGTAAGCACCCGTGTCAAATGCACCATAGTTTCATAACGCTTACTTTTATTGATTGTTGGCTTTTTTTTCTTTTCCCATTGAGGTTGTTGATGGTTTGTGGGCTGGATCTTACCCAGGGGCCCCGATGTTGCCATTTGTGGTTCATTCTGACCATTTTATTTATACCTGAAGGTAGATTTGGTTTACAGTGAAGTGAGTTGGCTTTCTCCACACACACACACACACACACACTTAGTGCACGATGATAAAGTGACAACAATAAAAAGTTAAGTAACAACAGTGCTTCATACTAAAAGACGGCGATCTCTCTCTCTCTCTCTGATGACTGCAGGAACAACGCTCTCCTTGTATTGCTTGGTTTCACTTGGTTTTGGTGTGTGTGTGTGTAAATTTGTATTTATACACTACCGTAAATGCTGACCTTGTCACAACCAATAGTCCTCATGGAGACCAAAATCTGGTCCAATTTCTGAGGAACTAGTTAAGTTAAGGGCTAAGATATGAATTGTGGTTAGGTTGGGGGAATGGGGTAAAAGAAATAAGGAAGTGTATTGAAATAAAAAAGAAAACAGGGGGTGTGTGTTTAATGGGAGACAAACACACAGTTAAAGTGATGAGAGTGGGCAGCTCAGCGAAGAGAGAGGGAGACTTAATATGGTCAAATCAGAGATAAACACACACTCGGTCCCTGTAATCTTTTCATGTCCTTAGTTCTTTGCTTCGGTTAAAGTCTTCTCTTTAACTGAGATGATTCAGCTTGAGCAGCAGTGCACGTGTGCAGCCAAGCTTAACATCTTCTCACACCTTGGTCTGAATTCATGTTGAAACTGAGCACATTTAAATCATACATTTAAAACATCTAATCTTTTCACGCTCAGGTTTAATAAAATCTTCTCTAGTTATGTGCTTTGAGTGTACACATACATTATTTTATGTCATCCTCTCCTTCACTGCCTTGCACCTCCCCCATCTGCCTTCATATGAATGCATGATTAGGTTGGAGGTTGGGGGTAAATTTGTTTACTTTAAAACATTATGTAAAGGGTAGCTTGCAGGCATGCACACGTGCCTGTGTGTGTTACCTCTTTTTCTTTTTTGGCATAAACACTGACCTTGACAGGACTGGTAGTGCTTATGGAGACAGAAACCTGGTCCTAATGAGGCAGGACCTCATTCCTATGTAAATGGTTAAGTTTAGGGCTAAGATTTTAATTGTGGTTAGGTTAAGGTTATGCTTAGATATTAACTGGATATGGCTAAGGTGAGGGATAACCCTTTGTTTAGGCTGTCTAAATAAAGTGTCCTAAGACGAATAGCTGTGTAAACCTGTGTGTGCACGTCCGTGTGTGTGTGTGTGTGTGTGTGCACCTTTTGATTCTGTAGAGAAAGGTAGTAATATAAGTGTCCTTTTCCATTACGTGGATATCACGTCCATTCCTGTGGGGCTTTGAGGCAATCCATACTGGAAGTCTGATTTGAACATTCCCATAGGCTTCATCTATATGTGCTTCCATCGCAAGTAATTTGGATCTAAAATAAAAGTCTTTTTAGTTTGCAGAAAATGAGCTATTTTGTAGATGTATAAAGTAAGGCCAAATATCTGTGTTAGTAATGGGAGTGGAGTGGCTCTGTGGAGGGCAATTCATGTCTGTCCATGCCTGCATCGTATCTCATTTAAATAAAATTATGAGCAGCAATGATGCATTAGCTGCTTTTATTGAAATATGTACTTTACCCAGACCTGTAGGCACACAGGCACATGAGAAAAACATGTGCATGCTTATGATGTGTATATATACACATATCTCTATATATAGATATATATTTTTATATATATAATTTGTTTTTTTTCTGGCAGACAGAGGCTGAACTATTCCCTCATAAAACAAGCCTCTAATTAAAGGCATTGTTAATAAAAGTTTAGGGGCTGATTACTAAACTTTTGAAAAAACTGCAATCAACTGTTTGACTGGCGGGGCTGATTGTTGTGTTTCCCTCTGTCGTCCCCTACTGATTATTTGTTCTTTAACATTCCCAGGTTGATTGGTTGATTGGTTGATTGATTGATTGATTGATTGATTGAATGAATATTGACAGAGGCAGTGAGGTCATTCAAGGCAGTTTATCATGTTCTCTTCACACAGCTGTGTAGCCATTTAACGCAATTGCACTTTGAACGCCTTGTTAATGCTTAATTATGAGCACCGTGACTTTATGACCCCCACTTCCCCTTCAAAGCCCTTTAGAAAGGCCACAAGGAATTCCAACGTTGGCGTGTTAAATGATTGATGACTTTTACCAAGCACTCAACCTTATTACTTTCAATAGATAAAAAAAAAAAATTAATTTCACATTTTGAAATTTGTTAATCTAGATTAATCGTGATTAAGAGTTTGCTTTTGCAGCATATTGCGCACACTATCTGTGTCTGGATTTGCCACTTACTTTCCAATGTCGAGGAATTCCTCTGCACAGGTCTCAGCAATTAGACGCACATCTGTTTGACAGTCAGGGCAAAGGATCACAACCTTGTAGCCAATCAGCAGGTAGCCTCCTAAGACCTATCCATGGTCAGAATCACAAACAAAAAACCATGGCGCAAAGAACAAATCAGGGAGTGCAAAGAACAAGTGTATTTTCAATCAATAAAATACAATATTTTTTTTTATTATTCAATTGATATTTTCTTAAAAAGTGTTTGAAAATATTGACCGATAGAAAGGTGGAGTGCACCTTTCTGCAAGTTATAAATTGGATATAAAATCTGACCTGTATTGCATGTCATCTGGATATTTTATAATTATGTGTGGTTTAATTTAAATTGATGAAAAGTTGAATGAAATAGCAAACACATAACCACCACTACTACTTGGGTGTCTCTTTAAATAAAACCCCCAAAACTGGCCATGCTCTTTATTTGTTTTGACCTCAAACACCAAAACTATGACTTACTAACCACAACTGGAGGAAGCTTCTCATTATGGGGTGAAACTTTTTAAGCAGGCCACTACTTTAAACATTGTGACCGACACTTGAATCCCCCAGTTTTCTCATTAAATATCTTGATTGTGTGATACTACAGTTCTCTTGGGGCCACAGACCAAATTGGTGTTTGTTCAAAAATAACTGTGGGCAGCAGAAACACAAGTTTCCGTCAACTATTCAACTATATTAGTTATAATTCGCAGTATATGTGATCAGCCAGCTTTTGCTTGCCTAGGGCACACATTTGCCGTAGCATTGTTTCAATAAGCTTGCGCCGCAATGTCACGTTTATTTAAATATATAGACGCAGTAATTTGTTTTGTTTATTTGTAATGGGAGACTTGTGCTGTAACATTCCCAAACCTACTGTAGACCTGACCAACTAAAGCAACTCCAAAACACAACACTGCCCCTACTGGCCTATAGAGTAAGTACTAATATGTACTAGTATGTGACTATAGTTTTAGGGCAGTCAGTGTATATTATATTGTATTTTTTGTATTACTGTTACATTTATCAGCCAAACTTGAAGTAAAAATATACTTTATATGTAAATTTAAACAAAATTGCAAATACGAAAACAATGACTTAAACTGGCTGCGTCAAACAATAGTCTGTTCCTTATGGAAGAACAATAAAGGACGAACAATAAACCCGTCAGTCCATCAAGCCTGTGAAGGACGCGCACTGAAGTCTGACATAGTTTATTTCACAGAGAATTCCCCAATGATAATTGCAGCCAGAGAAGTCTTTCAGCACCATGGACAGCGTCCATTCAAAGACAAGTGACGGTGCTTTACGTGTGCAGAGAAATCAGTTGAAAACACAAGTTGTAAGCAGACAGACAGAATGTTTGCCAGTCAGCACCTTTCACCAGAGCGGTAATTACTCAGTGCAGCTCTGATGGGACTTGACCTTGAACATTTTTGTCTTTCAGGGAGGTATTGACCATGGAACTTCCACTGAAAGCACATTAATGGTAGAGAATACACTGTTTTTTGAAAAGCCACTCTGCTTTTTATTCCTGTGAACATTTTTGAAAGGGTGTCGGCTGATTTGACTCGGCCCGCTGATGAGTTTAGGCTGATATTGCCTTAATCAATTAGTCAAAGTGACAAATGCAGCAAAAGACACATAGAAATGTCTGCTTCATTCTCTCTGTTGGTCTGTTTGTTTTCCCGTTTGTTCCCGTAGGACATCAATTTGAATTATTAAGGAAGTGTCCTTGTCTCTTTTGCCATTGTTAATCAATACTACATAGTTAATAAAGACACAACACTATATTTAAAGACCTTAAATATGCATATTAGCACTGTTGTTGACAAACATCCTTATTCTTAGTCTAGAAGATTGACTGTACATATAGGGCATTCTTCATTCACACGGCATCTAAAATGATCTACCATATGACCATCAAGTGTCACCTGTGTGCTGAAAGCAGTTTGTATTCAAAGTACAGCAGTAGAGTGCTTTGATGCCACAATATTTATTCAGTGACAGAGTTTATTCCTTTTGGAAAGATGGCAACATGGAGGAAATTATTTCACAGTTTATTGCATTTCATTGGCATTCAGCTGATTGTGTTTGATTGTGCACCTGCATTTCTGTAGTAGTATAGTGTCTGTGTGTGTGTGTGTGTGTGTGTGTGTGTGTGCGCTCGCTCCTCTAATGCAGAAGCAGGCTCGTGTCACTGTCTCTCGCGGGATCCCGATAACTCCACTTTCATCTGTTTAACGGTCACTTGCTCACCAACACACACGCATAGTTTTGCTTTATGAAAAGAAAACACATCATCTGGACTTGTCCACCGTGGTCCTTTTATACTCCGTTTCCATTTCTATCCCTCGCTGAACTGTGTTTATGTATAAGTGTGTAGAAGAGAGTAGTGTGTGTTTTCTCTCTCCCACACACATATCTGTCCGTCTGAGGACACTGCATTGACTCAACTCAACTCAAACTTTATTTCTAGAGCACCTTTAAAGCAACAGCAGTCGACCAAAGTGCTGTACCCACTGTTTTTAGTTCTGTATTTAATATATGAATACTGAAATAAAAGAAGTGGGTTGTAAGGCAGCATTTAAAAGTCTCTGAGGTCTGGGAGGTTCTCATAGAGAGGGCAGCCGTCACCTCTAGACTTAAGTCTGGTTTTAGGAACCTCCAGCAGCAGACAGCAGTCCATAAGGCTCTGGTTGGGGTGTGGCGACCATTGTGGTTTTTAAAAACAATTAATAGAAGTTTAAATTCTATACGAAAACTGACCTGGAGCCAGTGGAGGGAAGCGAAGACTGGCGTGATGTGGTCACGCTTTTTCTTGCCAGAGAGAAGTCGAGCGGCAGCGTTTTGAATGAACTGAAGGCGGTTGAGAGAGGATTGGTCCGAGCCAACGTACAGGGATTTACAATAATCTGATCTAGATGTAACCAAGGCATGGATAATCTTTTCAAGGTCAATCTTAGAAAAATTGGAGTTGGAGAAAACACTGATCTGCTTGTCAAATTCGGGGGAAAGGGTACGACACCTTCTGTAATTGCTGTTCATCCTACAGAGATTTGCATGTGATTGTGTTCTCGTCACTTTGTAAAACTTGCCATCGTATTTTAGCAAATCACCTTTGTTCAGGGGGGTTAAAGGAGTGAAATGAAAACAAAAATGGGCCTTCGTGGTGTAGAAAATGTATTTAAAAAAAGATAAATCGATGCCAGTGTGAATATAGTAAAGCTTAGTCTACACTAAACTCTGCAAAACCCATGTCACAAACTACACAATCCACATAATCCCACACAGGCTCCCACACCTTTCCATTGTTCCCTGTGGTGAAAGATGTAGTGATAAACGCAGCCACTTGTAACTAGTTCTCATGTTTTGTTTCCTTCTGTTTAGCCTTTGCTTAAATACTAGACTCAAATTCTAGCTAAGGAAATCAGAAAAAATACACAAATCACAATTACAAAAACCAGAGCAAAATACTTTTTTTCCCCCCCCTGATTAGGATGAACTGTGAATCTTAGTGTCTCTGGCAACAAGTAAGCTCCAACACCAGGATGCCACTTAACAGAACAGCCTTGTCCTTGGATCGGAGTTAGTGAGTGCTCATATTATTAGGAGCAATATGAGGATGTGTGTTTCAGTTTACATTAACACCAGCATTCATAGTAATCGTTCCCGTTTTAAGGTTACAAGAAAAGCTCATCTACGACAAGGACAAATAAGTGTTTTCAGATAGCCTCCATTTTCAACTTAGTGCAGAAATACTACAGAACGAATGGACCTTTTTTTTTTTTTTCTTACGATACATTTCCCTGCAGAGGAAGAAAAAAAAAAATAAATAAAAAATAAAACGGCCTCCAAACTCTTTAAATGCTGAGTGTCACTCTTATGTGAACCGTGTGCGTAGCACTTTGTATTGCAGTTTGAGAGGTGCAAACTGTGTGAGGCCTGATGTGTCTAGTTGCATAATGAGCAGTGAAAGGACATTTGCTTTTTTTTTTTTTGGAGTAGAGCTTTAGAGAATGATTAATTTGGAAGAAAAGAAAATGGCAGCAAAGTGGTGAAGGGCTATTTAGGATCTCATTTTACAAATAGTCTGTTCCATTAACATTTATCCCGCTGTCTAACTGATGGATCCTGGGTTAGGCAAATAGGGGGAGAGGAAGTGGGATTGGAAAAAGAAAGCTTTTCCATTAGATTAAAAAGCAAAAAAGGAAACAATATAATATAAAAAAAAAGCTTAGACACGTGCATACAGTAGGTATAGTACATATATAGATAGCTGATTGACTGAGGAACTGATCTAATTTGTCAGCACTACACTTTCTAAGTGTCACAGTATTGGCTGACTCTCTCGCCCGCCCCTTCTTCCCTCCCTCCCTCCCTCGTTCTGCCCTCCTGCCCTCTGCTCTTTGTACAACGCCACCGAGGAAATGTTGATTTAAATCGCTTGGCATAATTAATCACCATCCTTCCTTGTTAAAGAAAATAAAGCCTCACAGCCACACACAGTAGTAATTGGCAGAAATTTAATGTGCGGTCTACTATAGGTGAGCCTGTGTGCACTTTTGTGACTTGAAAGAGAAAGGATGTAGGTTGTATGTATGTATGCATTTAAAGCGGAAACATGTGTGTGTGTCTCTCTGCAGTTTGTAGTGTGTCCTTTCATTAAGAACATGAAGAACTAGAATCTTGTCCTGGAATCACAAGGTCTTGCATTTTCAGCGCGCGATGAATAAATGTGTCCATAAAGCCTGCAAAATGCTCGGGTAGTTATAAAGTGTTCAGTATTCCGCATTCATAACCTGGTTAGGCAGTAACAATGATGAAGAGGCTTTAGGTTGCAGTTTACAGTCGGTGTTGGATTTGAGCGCCTTAGATTGCAGTGAGGGCTTTTTACAGGTAGTTAAGATTCCATTTCTGTTTCCCAGATGACCTCCATTTTCAGAGGGTCCTGAGCTTCAATTTTACTGCTCCTGGTGCTGCCTTACAGCACAGTTTAGCCTTTTTTTGTTGTTGCATAAATTACAGGTTTAGGAGTATCTTATTAAAGACGTTGCCTTTGCATCCACCAGACATTAGTTATTCGACGAAACTGTGACCTGAATACTTTTTATAGCCACCAAAATACGAGCCGACATTCACGTTGCCGTACATGCAAAAATAAGCCATCGTGAAACATGTAGTAGTTGCCATGGAGCTCCCAAAAGTGGGCTGAATTCCCATTCGTCTTCACAATGACCCACACAGCACTTGTAACCTTCTACTCCAGTTTGTAGCACGTGCACTTTGTGTACATGATTTGTCCAAGAGCTTTGTGATCCAGTTATGTGGAGACAACACGCCCATGCAGTGTTGTTCATTGTCCTTGTAGATGTTTATGTTTAAATTAGACGGTGTTCTTCACAGTGATAAAATATCACCAGGCTTTATATACAAATCCAGTCATAAATTTGAGATTACCACTGAGGCTGAAACGATGTTTTATGACTCTGGCTGCAAGTGATGTATGTGCTGTGCTGTGCTGTGCTTGCGTGTGTGCGTGTGAGCGAGAAAGAGGGAGACAGAGCCTGTCTTTGCAGCAGTCGTGCTTTGGCAGGTTGTAGTTTTCCCCTCAGAAATCAGCTGCTCTCTGAACTGTTAAATCACACTAGAAGCCAACCTTTGAGAAGAAAATTAATTACTTTCCCTCCGCCTCCTCTTCCTTCTCTCATTTTTTTCCACATTAACCCTCCTTCATTTCTTTTCACACTATTTTCTCACTCTCAGTGTCACTTTTTTTTTTTCCCCATAATAGTGTCGAGGGATTTCAGCCACATGTGACATTTATTTAGACTAACACTGAAATGGGCTCTTACAAGCGAGGCCTTGTTCTCTCCATTCGCTTCCTTCATTTCAAGTTTGAAGGTTTTGATACTGTAGTATTTACCGTAGAATGACAGCGAGTGACTGCGCAGTTCATTCAGGTTCATTGAGTTGTTTTGCTCACGGACTCTGCAGCCATCATTAGATTGTAAAATGTATTGATTGTGCATTATTTAAAATCAATTAAAGCTTCTTGGAAGAAGAACAAAACATCCGGGAAGAGTTGCACTTCCTCATGGACGTTCATCACATTTATTCATTAAATTTGTAGCAGGATTTTAATTTAGTAACATTTACTTCATTTGTGCTCTATCCTCAGTGATGCGAGGATGTGTTTCTCACCTCTCTGCTCCCTCTTTTCTGTCAGGTGCAAATAGAAGATGTAGAGACTGAGGACAAACGATACACTCTCTTCCTGGAGCTACTGGAATCTGCTCAGAAGTGGGAGGACTTTCAGCTTCTCATGCTCCTCCTACAAGCATGGCCACCTATGTTGAAAGAGGAAGTGTGAGTTCCTTTTTCTCTATTCTTTCAAGATTCAAGCCTTTGTTTGTTATTTTGGAACTGATGCTCATTTATAATCTTGCTGAGGGTTAAATAAGTGTATTCACGAAATGACCAGCTCTTCTTGTGAGTAACTTTGGTACAAAAATCCTTTCAATTTATACAGTGTTTATTATGCTCACAATCCCATGTTGACAATTCATTAGCAGCTGCATCATGTTTTTTTTTCAAATTCACAGATGTATAATCAAACGTAATCACATCTTGGAGGATAGAAAATGCAAATGTCTTTACAGATTGTGCACAGAATATAAACGGTGTAGCCGCTGAAGGACTTTCTGGCTTTTTCACCTGTCAAGTTGGGGCAGATGCCCTCAGCATCTTCACAGGCGTCACTTTTTAATAACCGGATTCATCATTTCCTCAAGTTTGCAGAGGTTCATCATGGTCTGCGTGAAGTAAATGTCACACGTGTGCGAGGCGGGTACACATGGAACCCTAATTAGACCATAGACCGTTTATGGAAAATAGGACATAGTCTTCTGGGTTCTGCATGAAGCCAATCAGGAAATGAGAAAATATTAAATAGCCACTTTTGGGGTGACTTTTGAGTGGAAGTCTGGGAATAAAGCACTTACAACAACTTAATCATGGTGAGTTTTTATTATTGTGAATGCAGGAAAAACATCAATATTTCACACGAGTGACTTGAAACTCCTGTCTAACTCGCCAGTGTACAGTGCTTGTGATCTATTTTTAATGGACCCATGGGGAGCTACATCTTTCCTTATGGCTAATTATTAATTCAGTCGTCACCTATGATCTTATTAAATTCATTTCCGCTAAAAATATGTGTCCTATGTGCGGTGATGTGATGTGCTAGTGATGGTGATCATTACAGTACCACAGAAGAAGCAGTGAAAATAATTATTTTATTTATGTTATATTACATTATATTAACACGTTTTTTTTCACTCTTTGCAATAATATCGTTAATCGTATTTATTGTGGTCACAGTATTTTGGTTATAATAAAATCGTCCCATGCCTAATAGCTTGTCTGTGATGACACACACTGCAGAGAGCATGAAGGGCCTTTAACTAGTTTGGGCTGAATTTAAGTTATCAACAGGGTTTCACTCATTTGTTGTTTTTGCCACAAACAATCAGGAAATATGAAGACTTCTTTTTCTTTATTGTTTTTTTTTTCCCCTTTCAGCTAGAGTGAAAGTTTTGCCTGTAATTACTCATTGGCATGGATTACACATTGAATTACAGAGTTTGAAATTAATAGAGGGGCCTCACCAAGCTTCAGGCTCTGGGCTTTTTTGCACCAGCTGGTGTCTTATGAGCCGGCGTTAGCGGTATTATCGATAAGTGCCTAATGATGTGATTGCTCTTGCCTTGCTCCATTGTTCTCAATTAAAAGTGAGCGATACTCCGAGGACCGCTGAGACAACGCCGGGTTATGCTGTCTGGAGTTCATCCTTCCAGCTCAATCAAAGCAGACGGTGTTTCAAACCGCTTCAATCAGCAGTGTAAAGCAGAGTTCAACTCCAGTAATTGTGAGAAACTTGCAAGTATGTACACGAGGATGTGTTATGGTGACGGTTACATGGTTACACTCTGATGACTGTTGATGAACATAAGCGTTTAAATATATTCATTAATATGCTTAAATTAAAAGGCAAACCAACACAATCCTTAACTCTTTCAGTCTTAAGTCTTTCAGGATCAGGGTTTTCGGCAATACTAGTCTCTCTGCTGCCATTCCATTAAGCCCTTTATTGATCAAATAACTTCTCGTACTGAAAGGCTGCAAGAACAAAATGTAACTAATCACAGTTTTCTCTTTGTTTTGACATGATTTCCTCTTCCAGTGCTGTTTATCATGTGAATGATGTACGACATTTGCTAACTGCCTAATGTGTCATCAAAGCGTCACACTGGGCCGTACCCATGCTGTGCCTACTAACTCAGAAAGATGTATGGGGTCAAACATTATGACTCAGGAGCTAAATTTGGACTGTAATCCATCCCGTTCACATTCAGGGAAGACTCTTCTCGAGTATAGAATCATTTCCCAGCTGTTGAAGTTTCATCTGATCCAAAGTAAGAGGGAAAAAAAGCATTGTCTGAATGAGGCAGAAAATGTTTATAAGGGCACATTATTTATCATTGGGTTACTGAGAAGGGATGTTTTCTTTTGGCACAGTGCATATTCGGCTAAGACGCACAAAAAAAAGAGAAAGAAAGGATAAGGTTTGGACAACAGCCACTTCAAGTTCACCCCTGGATTTCACTAACTCTTCTCCGACTTAATGAGTGTAGCAGCTGCAGTCAAAGCACCAGTGCTGGGACAGTCGATTATAATCATTTCCTTTTACTGCAGACTGAGTTCAAACTCAACCTCTCATTATAGATGAGTTTTTTTTGGTTTTTTTGCCGGTCTCTTGTCATCCTCGTTTAAATCTCTCAAGGTAATTTGCTTCAACGTACTCTTTAAATCGCATGAGCCTGAAATTTAAGGCTGATCTGTGTTCACTGTGCATTTTATATACAACATTTGCTATATCTGGCGCTCGTTAGTTGGGACACAAAATTTGGAATAATTTAACCTCGAGTAGATAGCTCCCTGAAGATGGCAAATACCTGAGGGCGTTGTCTTTTACATGGTTAACCTGACTCAGCACTCCATGGTTAATGTATGTGTGTGTGTGTGTGTGCAATTATGCGTGCGTGCATGTGTGATTGTGTTTGTGGTTTCGGGTAAGGATTTATTCCAGTAAAGCTGCAAGAGGCTGTTTTGGGAGCTATACTGAGTGGTGCATCTCAAAAGCTTATCCTTTAGTCTGTCTGCATAAATTGAGTCATGATTCAAAGCACGAATGGGGGCTGGCTATGACTCACACTGCACCTTGTGACAGATTTGGCAAGAGCTCAGACACTCAGGCGTATTCAGCAGTACCTCCCCGTCCCTCTGGTAAAAGCAGAGGATGCAGCCGTGTGCCATCAGTGCAAGTGGACTCTGTTTGCTCACATGGCTGCATCATCTGAAGGTGGAGCAGCTTGTCAGGATGAGACACTCCAGTAGCTGCATGGAGAGCGGGTCTTTCCATTGACTGACACACACTGGAGCATCGCTCTCTCTGCTTCTTCCCTGTTTGCAAAGCTCCCTTTATCACACACACACACACACGCTGATACTGTATACATTAGCACACAGGATCTTACCACAGAGCCTCCTGTAGCTCATCTGACATCAGTCGTCACCCTTTTGAAAATGTATATACCAGGGCTGAACACGTGATGTTCTCAAATTGAACATCACAGTGTGAAGCACTGAGGCTACAATGGTGTTTTATGTTTTATTGGACGTGTAATACGTACAGAACATGTTGAAAACCGTACGTGAATCTAAACTGTCATCCTTGCATGAGAACAAACGGTGTCAAATGGTAATGCTCCATCAACTTTAATCCTATTAAACAGTAAATACCGGACTGAAGCTTGACTTAAAAACGTGTACCACAAATCACATCACATTAGCCAAACCGCAAGTGGATATTCTACCCAAATTGTTCAGTCTTAATCCGTACTTCTTTTAAGATTCCTTCTCTCATCTTCATCTCCAACATCCTCCTTGTCCTTTCCTTGTCTGTTAAATGATTAATGCTCTTCCCGTCATGATCATCACATACAGTGCATACCGTTGTGCTATGTTGACACTTATTTTAAGACTACCCAATGCATGTTCATCCTTTACATAGGCTGTTTGCTGCTTGTTTATAACAGATGAGTGATGGTAATGTTCTTACAGGGGTAGTCTTAGTCCATAACCGCTAACATTACTGTATACACACAGTATAAGTAAGTATATAGGGACTTTAAAATAGTACTGACTCCTTGTCAACCAAGATTTAATTACAAGATAATGAGTCATTCTGTGGTTTGCCTGATATGTGTTCATAAAGATCATATAAGGTCATACTGCCTACTGCGTCTTAGGCGCTTGCCGGCCTCGGTGGGAGTCGGCGAGTGTCGGCGGCATTAGCAAAGATTTGGCAGAGCTCGTAAAAGAGCGTGTAAACAAAGTGACACTCCTCAATGCTGACAGCTGTTCCCTGGTGTTCTTGCAGAGAGCGGGAATATGCAGCACGCAGTTGTTCAATATTAACCGCGCAGAGATTTGTGGTGAAACATCGTTGCTCCTCACTTACACGTCAACATCAGAATTCATTAGATAGTCTGCAAACCTCTGGATGATTCCGTCTGTTTTTTTGTGTCAGGCTCTGATTTGATGCTGTTGTTCAAATGTGTCTGTTGTTTTTATGTGTCTTTACATTATTTATCCTGTACATCTTCATGCTGCATGGTGTATATAGACACATAACAAGTAAGCTGCTCTGACATTTTTTATTGTCTACCAGGATTACATCAGGTGCAGAGTAATGAATGAATGATTGTTGTGGTTATTGTAAGTTCTGGAAGGATTGATATTTCATTTGTATACACTGTGCCAAGTGGGTGTTTTCTTTTTGTCCACGTACACACCTTTATATTTGCAGCCCTGTCTTGCTCTTTGTCTCCAGGGCAGAGTCAGAGAGTAACCCCTGGGTTGTGCTGACCTCAGCCTTGCTGACCCACTGCCAAGGGTCAGAGGGCGAATTAGACCTGGGTCAGCAGATCGTCACCATGGTGCGGACTCTCTATAACACCAAACACAAGCTCCCTGTAAAGGTAATCAGATTGCACAAGCTGAGAGCAGTCTTCCGTTTTTTTGTTTGTCAGAAGAGATGCACCGCCTTATTTTCAAGGGGGTCCTCAAACACGGAACATGAAAGTGAACAAATATAAACAGAAGTTAAAGACGGTAAATATCGGAAACAAGAACAACAGGAGGTAGATTTAAGGTAAACGAACAGACTCTTATAAAAGGAAGTGGTTAATCATCCTGTTGTGTGAATGTCTATGAATGTATAATACTTCTCAGCAGTAGTCTGAACAGTACTGCAGATGTAATTAGATGTCTATCCTTGTTTTTCATGTGATTACTCCTGTGTATTGTCTGATCATGATTAAAATATGATAAAATAAAAAAGAATAATTCCTCCACCTAGACAACACAGTGGGATTTGAAAAAAAAAGATATTTGCTTTAGTGCGTAACGTTTAAAATGTAAACAAACGTCCATTACATTCAAACAGTCAAATGAAAAAGTTTCAGAAGTGAATTCCGCTGCTTAATAAATACCTCCTGCCCCACACTCACTCCTCCTCTGCCGCTGTATACACACAAACGCTCCCTCGGTCAGGTCTGATAGTATTGCTTGACAGAACCCATTTACAGATGCTAAAGGCTGCAAACAACAACCACGACATTGTTTCTGTTCACAAAGACTGAAAAGCGACGACATAGAAATGACTAAACCTTACGCCCAAAAGTGTGACGCCATTTTTTCATCAAAATACAAAAGTGCAGCTGTACACATTTAGTGTAAGTGTCGTACTGTATTGCCACCTTTTACCAGTATCTGTATACAGGAGCCTAAAGCTATTAAGTGTGTAGCCCAGGGCAACATGTTAGCATCAGCTCAGTGCTCTCTGTAATGTACAATGGGCACTAGCCACTCTTTGAAATCTGACGGCCCCTAATGCAATTCATGCCCCGCTGAGCACCGTGGACGTAGTAGGCCAAATGCCATACGGTATGTATAGCTCCAGCTGACTGTGATATTAGTTTAGCACAAATGCTATTCAGTGTGAATAGGCCTGTGTCTGCACGGCTATCTAATATTAGTGTGGGAAGGAGGTGGGAGGTGGAGAAGGAGGCCTTTTACTCTGTTCTGAAGAGCTTTAATTTGAATCTGCTGGAATGAAACTGCCAGAGCATGGGGGAGTCAGATTGCATTGTGATATCCATATATTACTGAATAGGGACTGCAACAGGGCTGCATGTCGCGTGCGTGTGTGCGTGTTTGTGTGTCGACCCTTTTAAAAGTATTATGTGGCTGTGTCTGTACAGTATATACTCATCTTTTAACCTTCACTCTTCACTTCTCTCCGTCTTCTGCTCTCTTCTCCTTTTGTTCTCTCCTCCTCTTTGTAACTCGATCCTCTGATTACATTTCCCTGTTTTCATCTCCCTCTCTCTTTCGCTTTTATCTCCCTCCAGTGTATTAAACACATAGCCGCTCTGCTACTTCAGAACCAGTCCAACCTCCAGCAGCCTGCGCTCAAACTGATGGCTGAAAGTGGTGATGAGGAACTGCTGCAGCTGACTCTGGATCAGGTCAACAAAATGACTGTAGTAAGTGGGATTCATGCTACTTTTTCAAATTGAAACCAAGTGGACTCCATTTTAGATTGAACTAATGACTGCAGCCTGTGACTTTATTTTGATTAGTAATAATTCAATCATTATGATTTGAAGAAATCTCATAGCAATTGCGCATTGAGTCAAAGGTGACATCTTCAGCTCACTTTTATTTTTTAAATCTGCAGTACAAAATCAACAAATCTTAATTTTTCATTAATATAAAAAGAACTACGAGAGCTCATCTATTAGTGGACAAGATGAGTTAAAAATGATTAAACATCTTTACTGAAATCTTTTTGATTTTCAAAAAGCCCAATCTTCATCCTCTCGCTAACTGTCCGTTTCTGGAAGCCCTGAAATCAGATAAGCGAGTAATCGCTAGAGTCTGTGTGGTCTGCTCTCCACTGTTTCCCAATCAGATAAGCAGTTGTCACAAAGTAGGCCTCTCCGACCCAACAGACCCTCTCATGGTTCCTGGATCAGATAAGAGAAAGCCTCACTATTAAGTAAATGAAATCCCATTAAATGAAACCTTAAAGCTCCTACACTGGTCCACCTGAGCAACAGGCTGCTCTTATGCCACAGACGAAGGAGAACTAAAGGTGGTAAGAGACATGATATGTGATTTAGATGTGTGAAGGGGAAATCAAATGGAGGAGGAAAGGGTGTTGAGAGAACGAGAGAGATGGAATAAGGACAAAGCAAATGTATGAAAATAAGGAAGTGACCAAGACTGTTTTGGAGAGGACAGAGCATGACAGAAGAGGGGAGCAACAGAGAAGATTAATCAGGGAGAGATAAAGAATGGTTTTATGAACTCAGTGCGACAGGATATCGTGTCACACTGCTTTGAGAAATAATCTTACCTCTGCTGAACGTGCAGGGGCGTGCACGGAGCTGCGTTCCTCTGCAGATAACATCAGAAGAGACGGAGAGAAATTGTCGTACATCTAATATATCTGATAATGTGTTGGCTTGGTAGAGATGCACGCATGTGGCTATGGGTGTTTGTGTGTGCGTGTGTTCCATGGTTTGTTTGTATGGGGTATCATCAGGGTGATTGTGTTAAGTCATGTATTTGATAGTCTGTTTTTTAACCCTTTAACACGGAGCACATCGCAGACGGCACGTTTGTGCAAGCACACTTTGCATCACTGCAATTACACGGTCCTGCGGTTTCTGTCAGCTGAGAAGTTGCATGTCAAATCCAACATGTGGTTATTATGGTAATTTCTCTCGCACTATTACAAGAAGGCGAATCAGCGTCTTTGTTGGAAAAATGCCTGTTTTTGGACAGGCAAAAAAATCAAACAAATGTTATTTTAAATGGGTTCTATACTGTTTACATTTCAAGTTTCACACGTAAAATCTGGTGTTCATTTATAACTATAGTGTTTCTTCTAAATAAAACTTTTAGTGTTTCTTTAAATTTTGAATTGTTAATACAGTATGTATGCAGTCAATTGTAAATATCTGCCAGATATTGAAAGTTATTCTGGAAAAATGGGCAAAATCACTCACTCACAGCATATTTTCTCGCCCTTTTTTAATTAAAATAAGCAAAAAAAAAAGTAGAGACATAGGTGTTAAAAGAGCAGTTCACACAACTATTGTTTATAGTTTGTTTGTTTTTGCATGCTTACTTTGTTGCTGTAACACCACAGAATTGAAACTTTACTTAGACAGCTAGAGATCGAGTAAATCAGAAGCTACACTCCTTATAGCGTTTTGCTCTTTTATAGGTTTCACCTCACTGAAAATTCTAGGAAACCTATGTGATTGATCCCATTGTGCCACTTAATGTACAGTGTTTCCGTGCCATTTAAGTCCACATCAACAAGCCAGAGCTTGACTTTGGCCGCAGAGCACCATACATTTTTAGATTCTTTAGCTCTTGATTAAGTACATAAAAAATAACATCAGTCCAAGTGATTGAGAGGTCAAGCACTGCCCAGTGTGTGTGTGTGTATGACGTTGTCAGGACCAGTAGTTGTTATAGAGACTAACATCTGGTCCTAATGAGGTAGAACCTCATTTCGGAGGAACTGGTTACATTTAGGGCGAAGATTTGTATTGTGGTTGTGATTAAGGTTAGAGATAACTATTTGTTTAGGCTGTTTAAATGAACTGAAGTCAGTGGAGTGTTCTAAGAAGAATAGCTGCACAAATCACTATGTGTGTGTATGTGCTTGCATGTGTGTGTGTGTACATTATTTTCCTCACTCCCCACACGCTTCTTTTGACAGAGGAGATGCCCTTGAGATTGCAGTGGGAGAAAGATTAATTCAGGAGATTAGTTTCTAATTAAAAAAAAAAAAATAGTTGACATAAGAAGTAAATGAAAGAAAGGTAATTTGTTTCGCTATACTTGTGTGTGGTGTGTTTGAATGCTGCTTCTGCTGCAGTATGGTAAATAGGTGTTCTGATGGAGGACACCACTGTGGGTGTTGGAGAACTGAACGAGGGAGGTAAGAAGGGAAGAAGTGGGCGGATGGTTTTGAAATGTGGACAAAAGAGTAGACGAGAGAAGATGTAATGGAGTATGAGCTTCATATTGTTCTTAATGATATTGTACCGCATACACTGAGATAAAAAAATAGTTTTTTTCACTGGGGTTAGCACAGAATTTGGCCTCTCTGGTGTCTTTCCTCAAAGTCACTCTCTCACGATTTCTTCTGTTTTTTTTTCTTGCTCTGCTCCTCATGGGTAAGATGTATGGGCTGTGGAGGAGCAGAGGAGAGCAGGGCGTCGGGGGTTAACACCAGTCTGATTAATGGGAGACAGAAATGCCGGCTGATAGGAGCTGTCCTGCCAATATGAATGAGCTGTCAGTGCATCGTACAGCATAAATGCTATAGATCGTGCTAGATATGCATTTGTGTTTGCACGCGTGTGAACGCACAGCTGTGGCATGCAGGGACACACCAGGGCTTGCTCGGGGAAATGTTCTAGGAGAAGATTGCCATAGTATGCTAGTTAAAAATGCGGCTTCCGTTTGAGGGGGATATGCTGTTGACAGTAGGTTATTTAAAACGGCAGTGAGTAACTTTTATTTTGATGGTATTATCCGACCTCGGTTTGGTCTTAAAAACAGAAATGATGTCTACATCTGAAAACAGGCTCTGTCAAGTCATATCAGACCTGGCTGAGGGAGTGTTTGTATGTATACAGCAAATGCAGGGGCAGGTGGTGACAAGAAATAATCCCATCAAAGTGTTCAACGGCCAGGTTTTTTTTTCTTCTTTAAAGCAGTTAAATTCACTTCTGAAACTTTTTCCATGTGTTGTGTGTCAGTCACAAGTTTACTGACACCTGGCTGACTTGAAACTAATCACTTCCTGCGTGCAAAGCCAGAATGTCACTGGTGACACAGCTTCACTTAGTAATACACAGAGTCGCATGGACTGTGTGAACTCGCCTGTCGTTTGTTTGTATTTAAAGGCTACACTTTAATTTTACCTTTGCTCATGTTCTGTTGGTTTTCAAATGGCTCATCAGACCTGCCATCTCTGCTCAGCTATGATCAAACAATCACTGTTTATGGCAACAGGGTTTCACTGATCTATTGGTTCATCTGCTCCACCTTTTTCATCCTCCTCATCAACATTTGCATGTACCACTCGTTTTTATTTGAATATGTCCTTGTGTGTGTATGTGTGTGTGGCAGCGGGGGGTGTAATCAGGTTAAAAACCAATTCAAGGCCTCCCAAAGAAACACAATCACCTTGTCTATCTGCCCAGTGAAGTGAAGACGACAGGCCTGTTTGTGTGTGTGTGTGTGTTTGATTGAGTGATTATGTGTCTAATTGCTTGTTTAAGTGGGCTTGTTTACAGCTTTGGTGCCATATTGGACCTGTTAATCTAACTGTGTTTGTTTGCAACCCAGCGTGTTGATCTCTGATGTGTGTGCATGTGTGTTTATGTTTGCTCAGGTGCGTCACAGCCCCGCTTTTATTTTTATTTTTTTGGCTTCACTGCCTCTTCTCCTGTCTCTTTCAATCATGTCGCACTATAAGCAAGGACTGTTTGGTGCTGTGTAAGTGTGTGCACGCAGTTTGTTGCACCACTAAAGCCCAGGGACAGTCAGGATGGAGGGATGAGGAAGAAAACCATGAGAGTAGGGGAGAGAAAAGGATGTGAGGAGGAGAGAGGGATGGTTATGTGTTGTCTGGCATTCCAAAGAAGCGTTATGATTTCAATGATAAAAGAAGGCTTGGCCATGAATTATGTATAACAAATTGTACGTGCATAGTAATTCCAATTAAGCTCTCAGCCAGGTTTAGTTCAGGGAGAGAGGGAGGGAGGGAGGAGAACGACATACACAGGAAATGAGAGATGTGCATAGCAAGAATAGAAAACAAGTGTGTGAAAGATCGACCAAATCAATCAGGCAACATTTAGCGCTTCTAAAAAATTCAACCTTGGCTGTCTTTTACAGGGTGAGACGGCAAGAAATGAGACGGTAATAACAAGGAGCGAGAGTAGGGTTGGACATCTTATGGCTGCAGTTTGATGTGTCAGTTTTCTTGTCATGCTGAGTGTTCATTCACTCAGCTCACACCAGTTATGAGACAGAAAGAAAAAAAACGAACACACGCACACAGGAGGCAGGAGATGGCTCTTGTTTTCACTTCACTGAAAAGTCAAGACAAGGTGTTTCTACGTTAAGAGAAGACTTGAAAGGGCTTTTAACCTGACACACACGGACACACACACACACACACACAACAAAACATGTACACCTACACTCCAGGACAGGTTTTCATGTTTTCCAAGCTGTTGACCTTTCAGAGAGAGAAAGGTAGCGATGATGGATGTAGTCCCTCCTCAATCAGATTCTGTTTGCACCAAACTCCTAGTAAAGTCAAGGCCTGGGCCGACTGCTGAGGAAACTCAAAAACTCAGAAGGAGGGAGAGGAGGGGGAAAAGGAGTAAGGATGGAGGTGCTGGAGTCCACTTAACTGCTTCTTACATAATGTCAAAATCAAAGTGATGTGGAAGCAAGAGTCAAACTGCTGAGGTGTCCCTAAACAGGATGCTACAGTCACCTCTTACTCCATTGCCACTGATTTACAACAGAACTTTACTCTATATTCAGACATTTGTATACATTAAGCCAAATGCCAATGCTCCTAGAGGAAACGAATGAAAGTTTAAAAAGAAAAAAAAAGCATTTTGTAAACAAGCTTAGCTTTGTGTTTATTTCCCCTATGTGTTGCATTGCAGCAGTCATAGCTCGCCTTGAACAGAATGTGACATCCAGATGATTGTTGGTAACAAGCCGTGTTTCCATCATGGTACAGTTCGGTTTGGTACAGTAATGCCCTGGGTCAGTGAGATGCCTAGCATGACCTAGTTGTACCGGTGCAACAACAACAAACAACGGCATCGAACGGGACACCAGTCAGCGGACTTGTGGGTCAAGCTCCACCCATACCGTACCGTACCATTACTCATGGAATGATTGTGACCAAATATTTTGGTACTATTGCTTATGGAAACGCAAAAAAAAAATATGTGCCGTACTGAACTGTTCCACTCTGTGGGGAAACAGGGCATAACAGTACATCTGTAAATGTAAAAAAAAAACAGATTGGTACGTCTAACTCTTCCACTGACATGAAGTATGTGAGGAAAAAAAAGTCATTTTGAGGAACTAGATGAGTTTACATGTTTATGACTTTCAGCTCAATATGAAGTTACAGCCTGCAGCTTAGCTTAGTTTAGCATCAATACTGGGAGAAGTGGGCCTGGCTCTGCTAAAACCAAAATTGATCTTTTTTTTTTTCTTTTTTTTTTACACTTGAGCTTTTATTCGATACAAATGTGTTTTACCATATTAATTAGTGAGCTTTAGAGATGCTGGTAGACTGCTGCTGGATGGAGACAAGCTAGCTGTTTTCCCTCGCCTCCAGTCTGTATGTCAAGATAAGCTAATCTTGCACTGGCAGTAGCTGAATATTTAATGAGGGGATATGAGAGCGGTATTGACTTTGTTGTCTAACTCTGGACATAAAAACTATATAAGTGTGTTTCCCAAAATACTGAATTATTCCTTTAATTACAGCCCATTAGTAACATTAACTTTCAAAAAAACATGATTTGCAAAACAATTTTGATATAATTAAACAATCATATTAGGATTTAATTCCATAGAAAGACATTGATATTTATCCTTGAGTTACTATATTGGTTTTAAAAAAAAGAAGCAGAACATTTACTGTGATATTTACAGCCTCGGTAAACACAATAAGAGGTGCCATTTACTACCATACACTACCATATCACTGAATGGCTATGCCCTGAAATGTGACAGAGGTGTTCGTACTGTAAAAAAGGACAAGGTTATCTGCACCACTCTGATATCAAGATTCCCCTCCATCACTGTGCCATGCCTTCACGTCTATTTTCAGCTCCACTGTCAGTCTGACTGCCTTAAATCTGCTGTCCATCTTGACACTGTCAAACAGTAATAGCCTGGCTAGTGAACGTGTGCGCGTGTGTACATGTGTGTGTCTGTGTGCACGAAGGACCAACCACACCTGTGCCCGTGCTGTTCTCACTTCCATGATGGACCAGGAAATACAAGAAATGTGTGTGTCTTTTCGCAATAGGTATGTAAACCTGGTCTGAAATTTTCCACCGTGCACAGTATCAACACTGAATTCTTGTTCACTACATATCATGCAGCCCAG
This sequence comes from Solea senegalensis, assembly GCF_019176455.1. Taxonomy (NCBI): domain Eukaryota; kingdom Metazoa; phylum Chordata; class Actinopteri; order Pleuronectiformes; family Soleidae; genus Solea; species Solea senegalensis. Next base: position 9,030,238 of record NC_058037.1, read on the forward strand.
ACTCGCTGCATGTGATCATTTAAAGTATTTTTATGTTGATGATACTTTCTAAATTGGTTTCCTCTGCTCTTAAAAGGTGTGATATACACTATGAAGCATTCATAGCGCTAACAACTTTGTTTCCTAGTGCGACACTGTTCCATTGCAGAGTGCCATAAATAAATGGTTGCATTTTACTTTTGGATTCATGTATGTAAAGAGCTGGAACTGTGTTTCTGTAAGTGTGAGTCCTCATTATAGGCAAACATTGATCACAGCTGATTTCAGTGATTAGCATTCCCTCAGATAAAATGTAGTCTTATGTAGTTCTACAACATATAATTACACAAACAGCTTTAAAAGGCAACAAGAAACCCTGTTAAAAAAATAAAGCATCAAGTTTGCAGTTTACAAAATGTCATTTGTGTTTGGTCGTCGGTCAGTCAGTTGAACAATCCACCATGTTAATCCAGAATGAAAGAACTTAACATCTTCTTGATGGACCGCCTTTGAATTTGGTCTGGGTCGTCTTTGGGGTATGGGTGGGGGGGTTGACTACCTCCCATCCCTTTACCTGGTCACCCATGGGTCAGCACATCCCTGGGATTGCTAGCCTCGGGCCTCCTCTGCCCTGTGGGTCTGCCGGATGCTCTGTGCATCTGGGTCCTGAGAGGTTTACTGTAGGGGGCTGACCTGACATTGACGCAGTCCCAAATTGAATTCCTACCCACATGTATTGACAACCCCTACACACACACAAACACACACATTCTGCTACACTTTACTTCAGACTTCATTACTTCTAATATGATATTGTAGGCTGTTTCTCTCTTTCTCTTCTCTTTGTCTATCAGCCCAAACATCAGATGTTTGGTTTTTTTTATGTTCACTTAAGTGATTCAAGTCAAACCTTAATAGCGTTCTTGATGTTACATTTGGACACAATTGCTTACTTCCTGATTCTGTCAGGTTTTACATCATTGTATGATATTGTGTTTAAAAAAAAACAGTATTCCCTTGCAGCTCCAAGACTTCCATGCAAAACATTTGTTCAGGCCCAGTTTGAAGCTAAAGCTGTTAAGTTGTTTGAAGTGCCACTACTTGGTTTAAGTGTGCATTCTGTACTTGGAAACAGTTGGTGCACTCAAAAATGTATGTATGTATTCCAGTGCTTCTTTGCATTTCTCCTCTTCCCCGCTCCCTCCCCTTCATCTTTCTACATCATGCATTTTCCACACTCCCAAGCCCTGCGGTCTCTCTCATCTTTCATTCCCTTAATTCTCATTATGAGTGGCTGACCTCCTCATCCACCCCTGTCTTGAGATTCAAAATTTCTGTCTGCCTTCGTTCCGTGGCCCTTCTCCCTACCCCACTGTGTCATCATTCATCTGGTTCCATCTCTCCCTGCGAGGGAGAAATTAAATTATTAGTCATGCATGACATACCGTACTGTATCTCTATAAGTGTTATAATGTCAACTGTCAGTCTTCTTTTTTTTTTCCTCCCACGAATCCAAATTTAAACTGAAAGTCTGGACAGTTCCAGAATACTTTCATTGAAGCTGAAGCTATAAATTTATAAATTTAATATATAAATAAATTTTTTTGTTATTGTTTTTTTTTTTTTACAAGGTGCAGAATAGGATCAGCAGCTCTAATATGGACACATTGTCTTTGCCAATGACAACTTTCACTGTGCTCAGTTTTGATCATTTCAAGTGAAGTGGTCACTTTTCAAAGGTTTTTATGCTTTTAAGGATGAATTGTTCTTCAAGGGAAGAGAAATGGAGCGAGGCCAACACAGAGATGAGGGATTTTAGAGGTGAGAAGAAGAAATTCATTCAGCTCTGTCCCTGTTTTCACCGTCACAAGAGAAATTGTGAGGGCCACGTACATAATTGATCGGCCTCTACTCCAGATGTTCTCCACAGGGGACTCACTTTTGTGTGTGTGTGTGTGTGTGTGTGTGTGTTTATTTGAGTAAGTGCAAGCTTAATAAAAGGGACAGCAAACCGGTGAAAGATGTAGCGATAAGTACAGGGACGTTCTTCCCTCCACAGCCTCACTACTCCATGGCCTGTAATCCACTCACTACAGCCCCAGCTGTGTGTAATGTGCATGCCCGTGTGTGTGTGTGTGTGTGTGTGTAAGAGGGAGCAAATCCAATGGGATGGCCATAGCCACAGGGTTAACACAGGATGTGACCCAGCTCTCTGGCCTCATCAGGTTTCTTCAAGCATGTAAGACTGGCATCACACACACACTCAAAACTACAACCACTGCGACAGAAGCAACAATAACTTGAAATCTAGAGACTGTGACGTGTAAATGCCTCAGACTGGGGTCACACCGGATGTGTGAGCAGTATGTTTGTATCGCGGAACATCTAGCTCTTCATTTAGGCACATTCATTATCATTATTGTGAGATATTCGTCTCAGATTAGGCTCACTTGCTGTTCTTGCTATTTCTTCAGCAAGCTGTTAACAGCAAAATAGACAATTGAATGTGTCCCAGTGTCTTAGTTTTTTTTTTCCAACAAAGCTTTCATTGTGAAATGCTCGCAGGTTTCAGCCTTATCATCCTTAAGGTGTAATGTGACTGACATGGACAGAAACCAAAGTTCTGGCTGATTTTCCCGGGCACATGTTCTTCACAGTGATGGGGGAGAAAGGCAATTGCCCTTCCAAAGAAAAGAATTTTCCTGACTCCTGTCGCCACATGTCTGTCTCCTCTCTCATCCCTCCAGGAGACAGCTTCCTCCAGCGACGCCGAGCTCCTGTCACTGCTCCTGGATGCCGGGCTCTTAGTTGGCTGTGTCTCTTCAGCCCTGTACCCCCTGCTCAGCTCCCACATGCTGTCCCATCAGCAGGAAGGAGGCTGGGATGTGGAGAAAGCCGCCGCTGAGCTGCTGGCGGCAGGCCACGGGCCCGAGGCGGGCTCCCTGCTGCTGGCTTACCGTGGAACACACCAGGCCCAGTTCACCTTCAACTCTGCCTTGGCTGTTCTAAGGAAGTGGCTTTGAGGAGGAAAGAGGGGCGGGGGGTGAGGTTGGACCTGCTTTAAGGAAAGAAGAGCAGGAAGACGTCGAGAGAGGTTTGGACGGAGATTTGAAGCATTTATCATGAGCTGTGTATGGACGTGATGTCAGAATGAACCGCTGCATTTTGTTCAGTAATTAGGTTTCGGGTTCATCAGCTGAGGATATGTGAGCAGCAGCTGCCTTCGAGGTATAAGTAGACCCCTTTAATAGTGAAACATCTGCTCCATTAGGAACACACAAACATTAATACACAAACCACTGCCGTCTCTCAGTCATGAATGACTGTTCAGAAAGAGAGCGAAGCAGAAAAACAATGGCTCTTTGCCTGTGGCGTGTGTGCGTGTGTACGTATGTGCATGTGCGCTGCGTTCTTGAGTGTGACAAAGCAATCGAGCAGTAGCTGGAAAGCAGTGGGTGGATATTATTAGCCTGTTGTTCAGTGACAGGTTTGCCTCTTTGACGTACCGTCGTTAAACACGCTGCCTCCGCTTTATTGTTTCCCCCCCTAATAACATCTAATTAATTCCCCCTAAACAAATTAGCCCTGCAGCTGCCCCGCCGCCCTGGGTGTGTGTGTAAATGCTCAAATACTGTATACAAAGCACAAACGCGCCGTCGTTTATTATGTAGGCCTAATGGCGATGCAGACTGAAAGGGTATGCGTGTCTGTGCATGCTTTGTTTTCACCTTAAAATCTGTTCCGCCCGCCTGAGCTGAAATAAAAACAAAAGCTTAAACATGAGCAAATGATTTGTGTTTTTCATCTTAATTGTTTTCCATTTCTTTATGTTATTGTTTTGTTAGAACACAATTGGGTAAAAATGTCTGCGGATCTTTTGGGTGTGATTAAATTCATACTTTAGTTCCGTCTCGTAATGCACTCAGAGCATTTGCATTATAATTACAGCATTTTCTCATTGTTCCGGGATAATTACAGCTGTCTGATCGGTGTGTTTCTTTTTTCTTTTTTTTTTTTTTTGCTGGCCCTCAAATGCACTTTTTGTTGTTGTTTTGCAATCATTTGAAAGCAGTTTATTTTTCTCACTCGTCAGCACACACAACTCCACAGAGACTTTGGAGCAATCACTTGCTTTCATCTACACTTCAAGTCTGCTGTCGCTAAAAGCATTTGTACTTTGTCTGCCTGATAACTGCCAACAGACAAAATTATTTTTTGAGAAATTAGAATTGGGGCTTGAAAAAAATGTAAGCGTCTAATTTCTCTTGTCCGTCAAAGCAGTGAAGGTGTTTAAAAATGAAAGGAATGGAGTGGTGCTGACTGCAGGTCCCCAGAGCTGCCGCTTTTGTTTAGTATGTACAAAAAGGAAACCTCAACCGGTGAAAGTAAAACATCATTTTAATGAATGGTGGGAGGGAGTAAAGGGTTTGGCTTTTGATCAAGTCAAGATGAAAGATCAGCCTTTTTTCTCTCCTCGCACATTTTCAGAATATCCTCACACTTGTTTAACATTTTTGATTTTGTTGAGTCGCTTAAGGAAAACGGCAATAACTGATCTAAACACCGTGGTCACTGACATTAAAGGCCATTAAAAAAAAATCCTTCCTCTCTCAGCTTCTCCGGCTAAGTGACGGCTCGCCGCATGAGTTCACTGGAAAACAATTTTTCACACAAGGTTTAAAACCAGTCATTATGTTGTACTTTGGTTAATCGTTGTGATGACTGTAGTTGACGGCCGCTGTATGGAATCATGGCTCTAATGGCTTTACGGTCCATTTAAATCTGTTCAGGCCCGTTCATATATTTGCTTGTAAACTTTCTCCCATTGCACTTACGGTAATCTCTTCATTATTGAACTCTGCATGTGTTTTTTGTATTTTTCATTTTTACTGTGTTGCTTAAAATCCTCTTCACAAGACAATCCAGACTCTTTTCATGTGTCATTCCAGCGCTACCAGAACAGGGGGCGTCCCTGCCTATGTTCCAGAAGCTCTTGAAAACGCAGCTCTTCCAAGAGCATCTTCTGTCCTAGCACGTACATTTACCCCCCCTCCACCCTACCCCATCTCCTTCTGCACTTTGATCCACCTCGGCCCCCTCACCCTCTATCAGTCCCCTGTTCCAATCTAGTGGAGTTTTTTCCAAAACTTCTTCGATGTAGCTTATCCCTCTTTTGTAAGTCGCTTTGGAGAAAAAAAAACGTCTGCTAAATGCTTAAAATGAAAAATGTCAGTCACCCGTGGAACGGACAGTCCTGTAAAAACACCACGCCAGAGCTTATGCTAGCTTGCTAAATCCAACGAGACAGCTGCAGCAACGTTATGCCAGAAAATGTGCCAACAACAACACCCTTTTCAGAAAGCTACTTCCAACAACCAAGGCTGATGCAGAGCGATCTGAGACCAGCGTGAACGTCGGTGGACAGGTAGGTTAACTTCATGTCTTTGTCAACTTAGTATTTGTTGTTTTTCATCATCACGCTTGACATTTGAACATGTATCCAAAAAAATTAGCACAGTTTTTCCAGGATCTCCAACCCGACCTTTAAACTTCCGTCTGAAATGTTTTAGTTTGAAATCCCCCAAATCTATTTTGCTCCGTGGCACCTGCTTATCCCACATTCAGGCATCTTATTCAAAATAAGAGTGTACTGTATGTAATTTCAACAATGTGAAATATTCAACAGTAATTCACTGTAGCGGGGAACATTTAAAACAGCTGGTGGTGCAGAGAAGCTTGTATTCCTGACAGGCCAGAAATTGAATAAACGCTTGTGGCTTGGAGGTATTTACCCTGACAGCGTTATTACTGTGTTTTTGGAGCCTATTCACAAGAGATCGAGTTGGGGTGCACGGTAAATCAAACAATCTCCCCCCCCACCTGTGGAGTGGAATACAGGAGAATGAGATGATGCTCGTGTCAGTGACGTGCCGCGATGAGATTTCTGCTCGTCGACATTACACCATGAGACGAAGTAACACTGCGGAGATTAATGGGTCAATTTCTTCGAGTCCCGGGTCGACTCTCATGACTCTGCCATTTCGTGTCAGACATTCATAGTTATACTGGGCTTTGCAGACAATGCACTAATGTTCATCCCCTTGTGTCAAACAAGTTCTTTGAGCTCTGCTAAATGAAATGAAATTAAATTGGTCTCCGATGGTGACTGACCCAGGTTGAGCTACGTCAGGAGACCAGATTACACGAAGCCTTGTCCTAATCAGTCCTGAACTTTGGCTTTTAACACCGGAACTAAGTGGTACATGAGCAATCATGATCAGGTTGAGAGTGCAACTACAGCTCAAAACAGGCACTGCAATAACAATTTAAAATATCTGACTGCAGATGATAACAAGTAAAGGACTCCTTTACTTGTTTTGTGGGCATATCATTCTATTACAAGGACCTTAAAGTTCATATAAACGGCTTTTTAGGTGACTTTTTATTATAGAGTGTAATTAAACAAGCATACTTATGGGTAGTAGTAGAGTACGTCACGGTGATAACTACATCTATGACCATCTCTGGTGCAGAAGGAGTGGTTGCTGCGGGTTTTCCTCCCCGATGAAGCGAGTGCCGGCAGGATCGGGAAATCCCACATTGAGAGAGTCTTGCCGACTCGTGATCCCTTCCCCTTTAGAGAGAAAGTTCCCTGACTTTATAACTCTAGCTGAAGTGGCGCCGGTGATTGCAGTCTCAAGTGTGGCAGCGGAGCGCGGTTTCAGCCTTCAGAACATTAAAGCGGCCGTGAGAAGTTACAAAGACACAGAACCTAATGACCTCGCCTCTGCAGCAGTTTCTCTCTCTCTCTCTCTCTCTCTCTCCCTCGATGCGTTTGATTACGCTGAAGCAAACACCAAGTTGGAGTCCCTGTGGAGCCGGAGGGAGGTGTGAGTTCATCCGGGGGCAGTTCTACAGAAGGTCAGCTGAGTTCACCTTCAGTTCTTGTAAATAGTTTGCTCACATTTTATGTCTGATTGTCCAATTCTGCGTCTTTGAAATGTTCACATTTGCTGACACCTTGCACTGCAGTGTTTCATTGGCCTCCCTCTGTCATTTTGACGGACAGCTAAAAAAAGTGCAGCCGCTGTGTCGTATATTACATTTCTTCCAAAAAGCAAAGTTACAAACTGGACCTTTAAAACAAAAAAAAAATATATATATATAAATAAATAAGAAAAAAAGGGACAAAGGAAGAGGTCCATGACAGGATGAGGTCCAAGTGGATAAGCAGTGTAGTATTTTCACTGGCAGAGTGTTTTGACCTGTCTTGATTAGTGATGTTGACCCCCTACAAACTCCTGGGACCGTTCTTGGCTTGTTTGCTTAAAACAAACCCACCTGCAATACCAAGCAGCCTCTCAGTGCCTGTCCACACAGTCCATGCATCTTAATTTCCAGCAGTTGTCTCCCAGGCAAAGACACAGTTTGGCGCTCCGTGAAAGCCGCTGACTCAAGTGCAGACCATGTTCTCTTTAAAGCTGCTTCAACCAGTGTCTTCACTTTTTTAATGTTAAATGTCATTCAGGGATTTCTAGTAACATCAGGGAATTATCACTCCTGCTCTCTCTCTTACCCCCAGCGTTTTTGCCTCTCAGCTCATTGTCTTGCTTTTATGGCCCCAAATTTGACACTTTTGCTTCCCTGTCACGGCTCTCACTGCGATGTTTCTGACCGCACCGTGCAGCTGTCACTGAGAAAGCTTTAAAAACACATTATTCCTGGGGATTAAGGGAAACCATGACAGGGCTAAATCGAAGAATGACCGCTGGGACGTATTTGGAATATGGCCAGGAACACAAATGCCAAATTAATGCGAGACATCTTGTAATTCACTTTTAGCCACACTTTGTGTTTTTTGTTGATGGTGCACAGCTGCAGCCATTCTGCCTCATTGCCAATCAGATTTTTTGAAATGCTTGTCTTCCATTCTTATTTTTACAAGCCCACCTGTTGCAGTTTCAGTTTGTTGTAAAGAAATAGATCTTTATTTACAATACTGAAAAAATATATTAGCTTTATTGCTATGTTTGAGAGAATCAATGGCACAGAGAATTGTTTTTGTTGCATTTCAGTTTCTTTAGTAGTGATAGGGCCACATTTAAGTTGCAGAAAATGTTCTTTGTATGTGACAAAACCACACTTTGAGGATCAGGTATGAACATACCACTATTCTCCACTGACAGTGTTAATTCAGTTAGTTTAGATTTCAGGTCAATCATTCTCAGGTTTTACAGTGCCGGTCCAGGCTATAACCAACCATTATCCATTCTTAACTTTCTCTAATGTTAACTACTGTCCTAACTTAAATTTGACCAAGTTAGTTTATCTTTTTGGGTTTCATTATCATGTTTACTTGATGCCAATTGTGGCCTACTGAAGCTAAATAAGATAATAATTTACATTTTTTAAATGTCACGATGAGCTGCTTTTTAACTGTTTAGTTGGTTGTGCTGTAGCCACACAATCTCAGGCTCCGCTGTAATATAATCCACATTTTCACTTGAATTTAAACTACTTTATTAGTCCCACCAAGAGCAATTAGTTAAGAGTAGTATGGCAAAACAACTAAAACCACAAACACTACACAGGGACTTAATTCACAACCACACCAATTGCACGAGGACCCACGTGACTGGTATACAGAATAAGGTGCTAGTGGTTGATAAAACGCATATAAACAATAATCCACAGGTGTGTAAACACCCATTTTGTAAGGTGGTTTCTATGTGGTTTCAGTGTTGTTTTCACTGTGTTCAGTTCCTGCCACTTTTACTGGTTACAACAGGATAGTGACTGACAAGACTGAAAACTAGTTGGATATTTACTTTAAAAGTAAGCTTGGTTGTAACATTGATTAGATTTTATTTTGTTGCAGAATGCACATTTGTAAGCATGATTTCGGGTCCATATTGTGCATTATCACTAGTTATTTCAACTTTTGTAAACGGTCCTAAGTTGAATGTCTTGTTCTGAATCAGTTTTATCAGTAGTGAAACCACCATAGGCCTAAGTATACATGGCCTATTGCTGGCTTTGTGCAATATGCTTTTTGGTAGGCTTGAGTGTCACCTTTAGGTTCTCCTCCTCTTTGTTTTTCTCGTGAACTTCCTCCTCATAGATGTGGGAATCTTGTTCTGACATGTACAGGTTTGAGTGTCTTGCCACAGGCCACGCTCCCCCCACCCCCACCACCTTCCATCTCCAGATCCATCCTCATCTCCTTTTCCATCCTTCGGCATTGGCCTCTTTGTCTTTCCTATGTCCTCCCTTTTTGCTTTCTACACTGCTCGCTGTCTTGTTTTCTGTGCGGTGATTCGCCAACGACCGTTTCATGTTTTTGCTCCTTCCTTTATTCTTGTGTCGGTTTTGAGCATTTCCGTGCCAAAGCAAAATGACAGCTAATAAAAAAAAAGGTTCCTCCCCTGTCTCTTTCTCTCTCTCCCCCTGTCCTCCAGACTGGAATTAATACCCAGGACTTTGAAAGAAGGAGTTTTGTTGTGGCATGTTATCAATCATCAAGTAACTCTGCGCTAAACACTCAATGACTGACTGATTTGGTGTTGATTTCATTTAGTTATTACTACTGCAGTGTGGGGGTATTATTCACATTAAACGTTTGGAACTGCCAGTGCATCCATGAATGAAGGTGTAGAGGTGGCAACGTGTTGTGCGCACGGTTCGTCTGTATGTTTGAATGAGCTTGTGTGTGTCTGTGTGTGTGTGTCCGTGTGTGTGTCTGTGTGTGTGTGTGTGTGTCTGTGTCTGTGTGTGAGAGAAACTAAGTGAAACCAACAGGAGACAAGGAGAAATCTGATCCAAAGCTTACATTTATGACTCAGGTCCATTCACACAGGATGAGGTCTGAACACACGCACGCACACATGCACAGTGAGACTAATGGATATTGATCCAGGAGATGGAGACTGATTGAGGTCCCTCAGTAAAGGTTTCCTCCAGGCCTAAAGCTGCCAAGTCGGATACAAAGCAGAAGCTAAAGCCTTTTGCTATACAAGGCTCTTTTTTTCTTCTTCTCTTCTTTTTAATCATTCCATATTTATGGCACGGAAGTAAGCAGAGAACTGGTGCAATATGGATCAATACACATGAATGAATGAATGAATGAATGAATGAATGAATGAAAGAAAGAAAGAAAACTGGATTTGTTCAGAAATGCAGTTTTTACCGTTGTCTTGACAACATAGACTTGTTCTTGTGTTTGTGTACTTTGCACATCATTTGTCATCATAGAAAATCTGCCAACATTGTGTATAATACCTTCAAAAGGTTTTTTTGAAATTTAGATTATATTTAAAAGTAACATTTGATTAATTTAAGAAAAATACAAAAACTGGACCAATGAAATCACTACATCTTAAAGCAGGGAAGAAAATGTTTATTTTACGCTGAGTGACAAGACAAATTTCTCCTGTTTCATGCAACAAAAGATACAAACGACAATTGATCATTTTAATTGCCATTTAACAATCAATTACTGCATCTGACACAAGCAGAAATATGTTTTCTGGTTTAGTAATTCACTGTCAAGCTATTAATCCTAACCACTTTACTTTACTACACTTTAAACACCATTCACTTCTCACTGCAAGGTTGTGCTGGAGCTTTAGGAGCCACATTATCATATGATTATATATAAATAAACATAAAACAAATGACCATTCATGATTACGTATTACATTTAATGTTAAATAAGCTGGTTGTCACAGAATATGACAGGACGTGGAATACAGTATAACGTCATGTGAGCTGAAACTGATCAGTTTTACTTTAAAATGGTGGATATTCATTTTCCTTCAAACCTCACCACACCTCTGCAAATATTACATTTTTCAGTTGTTTTGTTTTAAGCCAGTTTGTTGTTAATTGCAGCATTGTGGAGTAATCACATGTTTTAATACGCCACTAACCTTTTTTTCTTTGTCACTGTAGACAAGAGACTTAAAGCGGGTAGCGTGTGGCTTTTAAAAGTAAACATTCAAACCATTGTCAAATGAGTCCATGCAATCCTGATCAAGCCTATCAGCTCCACATGACTCTGCGTCTCTCTGTGTTTCTCAGTATGATTTTTCGTTTCATGTCTGTGGCGACATTCCTGTGCTGCACACAGCACGGCAAGTTTTTTACGTCACAAATGACAGAGGGAAGACGGAAGCGTAACGGCTACACTCGTAAAAGGAGGCGGCTGCAAAGAATTGGAATATGGAGCATGAGTCGCTCTTTCAGAAAGCGGGGGGAAAGTCTGATGTCGCTGCACGCCTCAAGCACCCACGAAAAAGTTTCCTCCTAATCCTCATACGTAATCCTAACTCGTGCAGACAGCCTCTGTGTGTGACTGTGACACAAAGCTGCAGCAGGAGGAGACATGTCTTCTTCACAGCAGCGTCTCTGTCACAGCAGGAGCTCACTTTATTATTTTTTTTACGTGTAGCAGCTTGTTTTTGAGCTGAAGATCGTTGTTATTTTTGCCACCTTGGAAGTGGATCCAAACAATCTATCAGAATAATCCTTAAACAGAATGGCATATTACACACAGGGGGGAGTTAAGGTTGCACCTCTCCCACTGATCTGGACTGACCCTGTTTAACAAGAGGTCCATGATTATGACCAATTAATATGATTTGGCTCCCTTTTTATAGTAGAAAAACATTGTTCTAAGAAGTGGGCTAAGTGTACACAGCGTCAGACTGGTGCCTTCCTGTCAGCAGATACAAATGTTTGTTGTCTCACATTTCTCTCACTCACCATTGCCTTCGCTCTCCAGAGTTAGCACAGTAACTTAAAGAGAAACACAGGAGGAGAACGTTGCGAGAAAGGGCTTCAGAGCACAAAACTGTGAATTGGAAAGGCACATTTTTAGTAGCACAGGCCGCACTTTTCCACGCCGTGGCATAATGTGGTTCCCAGTACGAGGGGCTTCTAGATAGGCAGCTGCTGTTGCTTGTCGCACTTACTCGCACAAGCACTGTCTTGGTTTTTTTCCCTCGGTCGCCTCCCTGTTTTGTTAAGGTCACTTTGTACTCCGTGGACTCTCGCCTCCACACAGGCAGTGGGCATATTTACATAAAATATCCACAAAAAAAATCTCTGAGAGATGTGTGCTATTGTGCAAAAGAGTGCTGCGAATACAATAAATGGAAGCCAGCTGGAGGGAAAGATGATGGTTATGAGATTTTAGCCCTTTTATTTAGCCAGGCAGCTTCAATCAAGAGCAAATGGATGGCTGAGTAAAAAGCTTTTTATATATATATATATATATATATATATATATATATATATATATATATATATATATATATATATATATATATATATATATATATATACACACATATATATATACACATGTATGTATATATATATGTATATGTGTGTGTGTGTGTGTGTATGTATATGTGTGTATATATGTATGTACATGTATATATGAAGGACTGGAGAGCAAGCCAAAACATGGGGATAAAAACATCCATTCCACTCAAACTGTTCCTTTTATTGTGGCATTAAAGAAATGATGTTTCACTTAGAAAGGCATTCATCCCTTAAAGTGAAGCACAAATACAACAAACACACAACACCAAACGCATGGTAATGGCAGCAGCTCATGCACTTGAAAACCACTAGTGCCACAGGCAGAAACTCATCTCATCCGTATATGTACGGATGAAAATGTTTTGTAAAATGGTTATGGTATGACAGTCGGCCAAATAATGTACTCACCTTGTTTTCACAACATTTCCCACTTTTATATCATTCGCTCACTGCAGCATATTTGAAAATTGTAAAGGAAACGATAACAAAGTATTCTCGTATCTCATTTACCCATGAATGGTTTTGTATAATCATTATAATAACCCTTCTCATCCCCAACAACAGGTGCAAGTACATTAAATTTTAAAGGTAGAATTACAGCCCAAAGGCAAAGCTGCATCCTCTTACTCCACTGTGAAATCAGTGTTTTGTTTTACTTATTCTTCGATTGATAGCCTTTTGGTCTTATGGTCAAAGTATTCGTAAATCATTAGCATTAGCGCTGCCAGCCTCTTTGTTCAGTCAGCACACATGACACCGTTGACACAAAATGGGTGTTTGTGCCAGAAGCAAAGGAAAACATCCAAGGTTATGTTTGGCAAATGACTATGTAGATCACCCACTGTTACTCCGCGTCATGTGACAGAAACTGCTCGTAAAGCTCAGTGGAGAGGGAGCACCTGTAAAACCAA